>NC_064629.1:390097492-391389576 GCF_023864275.1 Schistocerca cancellata | reverse complement strand
GACACAACACAAAGATTCCAGAAAAACTCACAAACACTTCTAAAAAATAACTTACATATGTTCACAAAACAGAAAGCGAAACAGCTGAAACAAAAGAGTCCCCAAGCACCCACAATGAACAGCCTTCTAAGGCTCCACAAGGAGGGCACTCCGATGTGTCCCGTTGTCAATTTCAGCAGTGCATCCACATATTCCTTACCCAGAGAAATGCCCACATATTTACAGAAACATTACATGTACACAAATAACAGAAGCATACAATGTTTCACACCACTTTTATAAGACATGTACTTCAGGCATATATGCATGTTAAATCATGAATAATATATTACTTTTCCAATCTTCTGGTGTGGTTTCCTCAGAAGCGAAATGACAGTCTTGTTTTTCCAGGTATTTATCCAGTATCTACACTGTGTCGGGATGTTAATTATTGGTACGGCAATGCTACTGCTACACTGTGGCCGGGTGCCCTTCCTGTCGCCACCCCAACTGTCTGTGGCCAGCGTTATCCCTCGTGAAAGCATGCGACCGCTTTTCTAACTGTTTGCGAATAGTAAACTCCGGCGGAACGTGGGTACCAACATTGTTTTCACTTAGTCGCATGTGAAAAAATGCCCAAACATCACATGCAGGTTGGCTGACACACAGGTCCTCGTCGTTCACCCGCCGGGTGGCTTCAGTCAGGAGTCGGCGCGACTCCCCGAACCCAGAAAGAGCGTGCTAAAGTGCGTGGCAGCCGGGACGGGTTACAGAGATGAACTTAATTAATGTCCAAAATAGATCGTCTTTTGTTTATTAACTGCCGAAAATGTTGCAACGTTTTGAAACCTGAATCTCACGAGATGACAATGTCTTTTCTCGTGTGCCTACCAGTTAAGATTTATCAACATTTTTTTCACGAGTGATCCAAACCCGTGACCATTCGTACCGCTGTTCTTTGTATATGATCGTTGCCTCTGTTAGCTCTACTTATTTGGACCCCATGGAATTAAGAAGTAATCAAGAACTGGCTTTATAGGCGTTCTACTTGCAACCACTTTTGAGTACAAATGAATCGTAGCATTCCATTTGCCTTACCTACAACTGTGCCTATGTGATCTCTCCACATCAAATCTATACACATTGTTTTCCCACAGATTTGTATGCCGTGGCTTCCTCGTAGGCAAAGGATACCATTATATATTTCGTGATGTGCCCAGTTTTGCATTTTCCCACTCAAGGAAGTAGTTGGCAGTCCTTCCATCCCATAGATATTTTGCTGAGTTACTGCTGCTTATTATAAAAAAAAAAAAAAAAATTATCAGACAGAATTTCCATACAGATGGCTGCCTCCGTAGAGATTCCATTAATATAATGTGAAAAGTAGTGGTCCTGTTACACTTCTTTTGGGAATACCAGCCGGCCGCGGTGGTCTAGTGGTTCTAGGCGCGCAGTCCGGAACCGCGGGACTGCTACGGTCGCAGGTTCGAATCCTGCCTCGGGCATGGATGTGTGTGATGTCCTTAGGTTAGTTAGGTTTAATTAGTTCTAAGTTCTAGGCGACTGATGACCTCAGCAGTTAAGTCGCATAGTGCTCAGAGCCATTTGGGAATACCAGACGTAACTCGTACTTCAGTACATCTCGGGCAACGAGACTGAAGCGTGCTGCAGTCCTATCATACATGAACCATATTCTCTCTTTATATTTTCAGGGACACATCTCAAGGTATGAAACACTGAAATGAATAAAGTTCTCCCATTCAGCACGTGTAAGACGTATGCACCTATCGGAGAATCACTTAGTTACACCTATGCTGCTGCTGGTGCCTGGTGCAAGCCATAAGGATTTTCATCCATCTACAAATTTTCTTGAAATGTATAGTGTGTAGATATAAACGGTGGACATTTTGAACATCTGATACAAATTTCTGGCTGGAAAACATCTTAAAATATTCATTCATTAATTATTCCAAAACGAAGGACTTTGTGAAATATTCTTATATTGAATTTTATCAACAATATACGTTTGGTACACTTAATATTGACACAGTACTATGAACAAATGCCTGTCCACTACCCATCAGTTGGATTTCATGAAAAGGATTCGCGAAATCGGAGATAACGTTGCATCTCAGGAAGTTAATACGTAGCAGGTACCATCTGCATCTGTGTCCCGTTATGAGAGTCATGCGTATATTGCTCGGAAATTACATTCAATCGCTTTGATGACTGAAGTTAAGTGTGACAGAAGTTAAGTGTGAATCTCTGGTAGTGCTTCATACACGTTTCATACGTGTTTACAAGACTGTCTATATGTGAGTGGATGGCTGTATAATTTTCCACATCAAAACCTTACACTGACTTTCAGTGTACAATGTACTCGATAAATATGTACGATACTTACCGAGCAAAACTTATACTATGTCACAAGACTGTTCTTTAACTGCAGACCTTCACTTCAAACTCTACCAGACCGTTTGTCTTCTATCTCTTCCACTGAATTCAAATTCAAATCCATGCCCTGCTGGAACGCATTCAAAAAATGGTTCAAATGGCTCTGAGTACTATGCGACTTAACTTCTGAGGTCATCAGTCACCTAGAACTTAGAACTAATTAAACCTAACTAACCTAAGGACATCACATACAACCATGCCCGAGGCATGATTCGAACCTACGACCGTAGCGGTCACTCGGCTCCATACTGCAGCGCCTAGAACCGCACTGCCACTCCGGTCGGCCGGAACGCATTTCCTGTAGCATTTCGCATCTCTTTCCTAATGTAAGAGACTACGAGCCCCTCAGCATTTCTCTGCTACACTAGCACTCATTCATTTTAACACCTTTCATGAGGTATCGCGTGTATTGCCGAAACTTCACCCTTTTCCGAAATATATTTCCCGCGACGAATTACCTCCGGAATATAAACCAGACCCGTTAACCACTGTGATACTTTGCTTATAGAGTTAGCGGAACAGCGTTAAGGTGTTATACCAGCGCTAGGAAGAGGCCAGTTACTCTGAAATAGTAAGTTTTTCATTGCTTTGTCGGCCCCGATAGCTGAGTGGTCAGCGTGACGGATTGCCATCCTACGAGCCGAGGTTCGATTCTCGGCTGGGTCGGGGATTTTTTCCGCTAAGGAACTGGATGGTGTGCTGTCTTCATCATCATTTCATCCCCATCCGGAGTGCAGGTCACCCGATGTGGCGTCGAATGTACTAAGACCTGAACCAAGGTGGCCGGACCTGCTCCGCAAGGGGACTCCAGGCCAGTGACGCCAAACGCTTATTTCGATTTCCATTACTTTGCAAATTCAGTTCAGGAGAACCCCGATATGATCCCTTAAATAAGACTACGGCTAATTTTCGTGCCAACTTTTGTGCAATTGATGTGATACTCCGCCGCTAATGGCACGTCCCATCCTTCACTGTACCACCTTCTTTAGTGAACAAATGATAAGGCAATGAGATAATGTTAATAGTAACAATATCAATGAGACCACACACACACCCACCCACACACACACACACACACACACACACACACACACACACACACACAGAGATACGTCTGGCTACAATCCCTGACGTCGCCGCCCCTTTGTCGAACTTTTGCAGTAGAGAGGTTTTTGCCGCGTGGGACGGGAAGGTGGAAGTGAGGAATTTTGTGAGTTGCTGCAGGAAGCAGACAGTGGGGTGAAAGGCCGGGACACTGGCGCCGGCCTTCCGGCTCCCACTGTGTCTCCGCCAAGAAATATGTACTCCCGGGCTGGCGTCGGAGATGAATGACAAATCCTGCACCCCAGCCCCACCTTTGCCTTTAGAGACTCTCTTCGTTTTGTATGAAGGATCACTTCCTCCGGACGTCCAGTCGAATGTGACTCCGGCGGCAAAATCGGCTGACAAGAAGTTCGCGACAGACGACGTCGCTGTTCTGTCGAGCGGAATAAGACATCTCGCCGCCTGGGTAACGCAGCCGGGTTCCCGAACTCGTCCAGAGCGAAGGGGCAGCCCATTTTTACGCATATAATAAAGAAACACATTTGCAGCAATCTTGCTTAAAGACTAACTTTATATATAAGATTAACATTGAATTTATGAAACACATATGTATCAAATTACAATATTGTTCCCTAATGAATCATGATTTCCGTTTGAAATCTGTAGACATCAGCGTTAGCTTCCCGCATGTGATTTCGGACTAGTTGGCGGATTAACTACTTAGACACAAAATGTCCCAAACTGTTCATATTACTAACTACCTATTTACCTTGTCATATTAGTACACGACGGTTAGTAGACTTGGAACTACGTCTTTCCTTGGGAATAAACTTAATCGGAATCACTATTGAGTGGTTCTAGAGCTCTACCGGAAAAATGCTGACGCAGAGCTGACACAAGAGTGATTCAAATTAAGCAGATTTGTGTACTTATGAAATATATTCCAGTAGTGGAGGTCATATTCACATTAGGACCCATAAGAATCCACACAACTCTGAATTAACTACTTCCATTGCTCACAACCATTCAGCATATAATTCCCTGTAGCAGCTAGACTGGTTTTGCGTTCCTGCTGACCGCACTAACACGTGGGAACACTTCAAGGCCAATTAGTTGATCGAAACTCATAAAACTCGTCAAAGCATAAGTACGCTATGCGGTGTTGAAAAGCAGTCTCGCACTAATGCGCCACAACAAGCAGTTCTTCAATAGACTCGGATCGATTGCGACGAGCTATTTCCAGCCCTAGAGAATGCTGTGATCACCAATAACTTGTTTTTATCATCATTCCAACAACATGATGAACAGCTTCTTCATGGAAATCAACTACTCTTTATTATGTTTTGCGTTCTTAAAGACCGGTAAGGTTGTAAATGGTTAGGATTGCAGTTCTCTGCGACTGGTAAAAGGGGCACTAGAGCATACTGAGATTATCAAGGAGAGAGCGAGATCAGATAGAATCTTACATCAAGTTCGTTGATATGCACCTCTGGGTCATGTTTCACAATTGTGCTCCTTAATTTCAAGGTCGGCTCCATTCCTCTCCCCCCAAATGGGAATGGGGAATTGATCTACGTTACCTGGCTAACTCCCATCCCACACATGCAGCTTAGGCAATAGTGCCATTTACATTCAAGTTCACCAGAAGGAACCTCCTCACTATCCATGTACATTAGGCAAGGGGACTAGGTCATGACATAACTCAAAACGGTCATGAGCTACAGAATTGGTAGGAAGCCCTTGGATCGATGCGCGCACATTAAAATGTTGGGGAACTCTTCCCCTCCCCTTCGACCAATAAAATTCAAACTCCACGCACTATATATCTTCCATTCTATCTAGTTCATGGTGTAGGCCTCTTCATTAGAGATCTGTCCATTATGGGGACGTGTTCAAGTTTGTTAAAAAAACGAATTATTATTAACAATAATTCCATAGTAACAAGGGTTGGAAATAGAAAGATATAAATAGCCACATCGGTTGTACAAAATTTTAGTCAAATTGACCATGGTATCAACTGCACAGTACTTGAACTGTATTTTCTTTTGAAAAAAAGACTCTTACGTTATGTTGGTTGGTTGGTTGGTTGTTTTGGGGAAGGAGACCAGACAGCGAGGTCATCGGTCACATCGGATTAAGGAAGGACAGGGAAGGAAGTCGGCCGTGCCCTTTGAAAGGAACCATCCCGTCATTTGCCTGGAGCGATTTAGGGAAATCACGGAAAACCTAAATCAGGATGGCCGGACGCGGGATTGAATCGTCGTCCTCCCGAATGCGAGTCCAGTGTCTAACCACTGCGCCACCTCGCTCGGTACGTTATGTTGTAACTTTCATAAACTGGTTGCTGTTTGTTACCTGTAATGTGTAAATTTGTGCTTGCGATGCCTCGTTTGCTCTAAAGTTGTCTGTAATTCTATTACTTCTTGCTAGATGGCGGGCATCTGTTTCGTGTCCACCTCGTGGCTGCCTCGGCCTGTTAGCCGTTTAGTCTGACGGTAGCGGCTGTGTTGATGCCTTTCTTAGCCCTAAGCGACCTTGCGACTGCCATTGTGTTTCCATGGAATATTTTATACAGTTGACAAACACGTAATATTTTTACATTTTAGATTTTGTTCCTGTGTTACTTGACGAGAGCACTTTTCCTCAGTCAGTTTCACCCATGGTGCGATTACATGTAAGCACATTCTGTTGTACGCAATTTATGGAAGTAATCCTATTAAGAATATTGTATTTCAAGCCATGGCATTATATTTTCTAGGTAATCCATGTAATTCTTTTATTCTGATGAAGATTGCCCTAGTGCAGTCGAAACCATGGCCAATTTGACTAAAATTTTGTACAACCGATGTGGTTATGTATGCATCCCGTAATTAAATAACATACGGTTGCTTGATCTCAGCCAATGAAATTGTTTAAAATATAAGAAGTTAACTAATATTTTGTTATTGTCAATTTTTTATTTGAAGTATACATTTAGAAGCATTCTGTTATTTATTAACAAACTTTTTTTTCTTTTATGGCTTGATTTACGAAATTAAGTTTTTCTTATTGACAATAATTTACAATATTTTTGTTGTTGGTGTATTTACACTGCAATTTTCTTCTAAAGACTTATACGGATTACCAATATTATAAGGTGCATTGATTTACAGTAAAATTAGTATAGAAGGAAAACTTAAATACACATTTTCCCATTTTGTTTCTGGATAAAATATTCGTATTTTTTTCTAAACATTCTACATACAGTATTTATATTTCAATCATTCTATAACAGTATCTACACGTAAGCCATTTCTTTCTATATGTCGTATACAACAGAAACTAGCAGAACAGCAGCAGATGAAGAAAATCCACACACACACGCCCACAAATATATAGAATATTTACATGCATACATAGTATTCAGTCGTATACTACATATACGGGTTGTTCAAAAACAGTGTCGTAAACTTTGAGAGGCTGTATTACTCATAGAAGCATGAAAAATAAGCCCAAGAAACATCTGTCAGGAAAAGCGTACTTTCCGAGGCAAATACGAGTTTATAGGAAGGACTGTGCGCCACTTGGTTGCTGATATTAACACAGTCGTTGCACTGACGCTACGTCAAATGTGTCGTCAGGCTGTGACGATGTCTTACTTACAGTACTCTACCTGCGCTTAGGTGATCTGCAGTCAGTTGTGTGGTTCGAGTCGTGTTGTAGGCTACGCTAGTTTTCGTCTTATTTGTGTGCCTTATTGTACCGTACTGTCAACCTTGGGTACATATCATGGTGTTTTACCTTCTTCTAAACGCGGATTCACTTTCATGTTTACTGTTATGGCGCTGTTTGTACGTACAGATGGTGTAGTACATTTACATTTTCTCTCTTCCACCACTTGTTCGCAATGGAAGCCTACTGTTCAACAAGTGAAAGGGTGGATATGATATTCTCCTTTAGCAAAGGACGCAGCCTGCAGGCCAGTGCCCACTACGCTGAAAACTATCCAGAGCGCAGAGTATCCTCTGATGAGCTGTTGGGCAAACTTTTCCAGCATCTGAAGACCACACGCAGCCTTGCATCTCGTAAGATTGACAGTGGAAGGCCCTGCACAATCCCCACGCCTGACATGGGGGAGCGTGTGCTACGCTTGGTGGAAGAATCCCCTCGGTCCAGTGTTCGACCATTAGCAGCAACAGTACTCACGCGTTTCACTCCCTTATCCGGGGTGTATCTCATGAACAAATGCTGTACCCATATCATATACTGCACGTTCAGGCCCTAAGGCCTCAGGGTCATCATGGAAGATGGCGGTTCTGGGTTCTGTCAATGGCGGTTGCAGAAATGTGTCGCAGATCCACTGTTGACATCCAAGATCTTATTTACCGATGAGGTAGTGTTCACAAGAAATGGTGTTGTGAATTTCCATAACCTGCATGTATGGGCAGATGTAAATCCCAAGAGGCCGGCCGCGGTGGTCTAGCGGTTCTGGCGCTGCAGTCCGGAACCGCGGGACTGCTACGGTCGCAGGTTCGAATCCTGCCTCGGGCATGGGTGTGTGTGCTGTCCTTAGGTTAGTTAGGTTTAAGTAGTTCTAAGTTCTAGGGGACTTATGACCTAAGATGTTGAGTCCCATAGTGCTCAGAGCCATTTGAACCATTTTGTAAATCCCAAGAAATTCAGGAAAGAGGGTATCAACACCGATTCTCAAGCAACGTATGGCTAGGCACACATAGCGATAGAGTAATAGGCCCAAACGTGCCACCACAAAGGTTAACTGGATCGCATTATCTGGATTTTATCATTAATGTATTGCCCATTTTGCTAGAGGTTCTACCTTTGCAGTAACCAATATATAATGCATGATGACACGCCAGCACACTTCCCTCTATATGTGCGTGAACATCTGACGCTGACATTCCAGGAGCGCAGCTGGATTGATCGGATAGGGTGGGGTGGATTTGGGGGGGGGGGGGGTACAACTTGACCTACTCGTTTCCCAGACCTCAGTCACCCTCGACTTTTGGTTATGGGGACGGTAGAAAGATTTGGTCTAAGTCGCACCAATCAACGATGTGCGAACACTACAAGGTCTCGTATTCAATGCGTGCCAGCAGGTACAACAACTGTGAATGCTTCAAAGGATGCGTCATTCCCGACGCCGGAGGGCTGAGTGGCGCATTCTCATGAATGGACGGTACGTTCAACAACTCCTATAAACGCGTGTTTATCGCAGAAAGTATGCATCTACGGGCCCATGGTTACAGGGCTTATTTTACTTGTTACGATGAGTATTCCGACCTCTCAAAGTATTCGACTTTTTTTTTAACATCCTGTATATGCACATGTAGTGTGCAATCAGGCAAGCATACTCACTCACAAACAACAATGGCAAGTGGTTCGCCCAACTATTACCCACATACTTGCACACTGACACGAACTGTTTACGAATAAATAAGTACACAGCCACACACTGAATTACATGAAGGGCCGTGGGAAAACGGGAGAGTGCCGATCGCGTCCCCACAGATTAACCGTTGGTCGTCCATACGTGACAGCCTTACTTTCAGCTGCAGAGCAGCATGTACCTCACGGCCTCTCGACGGAAAAGCACACCACCAATGGGGCAGGCACATCGTGTTTTCCTCTGCCTAGGTATAATGCAAACGCTTAACCCGCATCTGGGGGCCCGAGCATCTATGCGTCATGCCTACGTTTTCGACTTGAGCCCCAAAGACTCCGCAAACTGTTAACCATCCACCTCGTGTTCAACTAGGCGATAACCATCTTGTTTTGTGGTGTTATTCCAATAATATTGTCAGCAACATATCCATGATAATCAAATTCTTGGTGACTGCACCTAATTACTTCATATGGATCGGAGCCGGTCGCCCAGCAGGTGATGTAACTCGGTGTCGGTGAAGTTTGGCTTCAAAACCTCGTAGTGGAATCGGTGCATGTGGAGTCCGGAGAGTTCATATCGCACATACCGACATATACAGCCACGTGAACTACACTGAAACCTTGACTATCTCCACAGTACTGCTGATTCGTCAGGGTAATTTGATAGCTAGGTATGGCAGCCTGCGATCTCCTGTGACAGTCATTTGGTTCTAAAGTTTAACGTTTTACCATCTTGCATTACAGCTTGTAAGAGGTATGCGCTGTCTGCGATATAGAATCGCTGACCAGAGAGCAGTCTTAACTGCAGTACGAACTGTGTAACTGTAGCAGTTAGTTGTTGCTAGTCGCTTGTCTGAGGTGGTCTGCGCTTGTCTGCAGTCTGCTCTGGTCGGGAATCTGGAGATGGAGTATTGTTGTATAAGGTAAAGAAGCAGCGTCGCATATATCTAGTAACGTATCTGAACAGTCATTCAAATGTTTTTAAAAATGTCCTAATAATAATTTTTGCAATATAAAGTAATTTTTTTCAAAAAAGTATTCATTTAAAAAAAAATCAGTTGCTTCCTTTCACAAGTCACAAATGTATAAGCCAGCATTGCACGGAGCTGTGCCAAAAAATGTTAAGTAAGAGCAGATATATTCGCCGTTTTTATTGAGGTAAGAATTTTTGCTTTTTATTCAGAATGATCTTACAGTGCCACGACGCAGCACTGCTGTCAACCAAATTTTACCAGGTTATTGAATTTATTTTTTTATTATGAGGCTTAGGAATTTTCCTGTTTCGTGCTTACTTTAAATGAGAAAATAATTTTGTGGGTACATTAAATGGGAACCAGTTTTGTTCTGAGGTTACAGTTTTGTTCTGAGGTCACGCAAAAATTAGACTCGCTATCCATAATTATTATTTTGATTTCAATTTTAAATTATTGTGGAGAGGTTACATTTGGCGTGAATATAATTTATGTT
The DNA here is from genome assembly GCF_023864275.1 of Schistocerca cancellata. Lineage (NCBI taxonomy): Eukaryota > Metazoa > Arthropoda > Insecta > Orthoptera > Acrididae > Schistocerca > Schistocerca cancellata. The sequence continues at coordinate 391,379,250 of NC_064629.1, read as the reverse complement.
CACATTTTTTGTTGAGAGGTTCTGGTGAAGAATTTTACGTGTAGAGAGGTTACACTAAATTAGAATCACATTCATTATTCATATTTAAATACATTTAAATATTTTAAATTATTGTGAGGAGGTTACAAGCTTTTCAAAGCAGGCAATTATTCTCTTGCCATAAATTTTACCTGTGTGACGTTAAAATGTTTTCTTCCATCAGCAATCATTTTGATGTGTCGAGTAACGCCTTGTATACAGAAATAATAATATTCACCCTACCGTTGACCGTGGAGGTATCCGCATAGCAGCGCACACATAAAATAGTGTAATTACATCCATAATTATAGGGTATGACTGAAAGTGCTGCCATCTTGGATCTTTACGGAAAGGTTTTTGCTAACGATACGAATAATAGACCGAAATATGTTTGGCAGGTGGGGTCTAACGCAAAATATTATCCGTCTCTCTATATTTATAATTATTTAATGTGGAAGTCGATTATGGAAATTCATGCCGTTGGTGTACTTGTATAAAAGACAACAGAACGATTTATAAACAGTCATAACAGAATGCTGCTGGTAAAAAAAATCAGGTTTCTACCATACTTCTTAAAATAAACGTCAGAGGATTGTAAAGTCTTGATGCAGATGCAGACGCCTCTCCCGAAATGCCTACCAACAAGGCGCAGGGCGTGCTCTGTGCCATAGTTATTGCCCACTACTACTACACGCTGTGCAGCTCTGAGGTGCTGTCTCGCTGGAGGAGTAAGGATTATCCGTACCACATTCTGTACCTATTACTATTATTGCGGTACTGGTGCGTAGCGGGATACCCATTGGACACTGAGCGACGCTTGATGCTCACATCGATGGCTTCCACGCTTGCGGGCGCCTGCAACCGGCGCGTTACCGAATATGTGTGGTATTCTTTGGACAGAGCCGACAGCGGCATCTAATGCATAGGTAGTACTTAGCAGATACCGGTCACGGCGCGCAGCGTATTTCAAAGCGTTGCCAAATTATTATTCTCTTTCAACAGCGTATGCTCCATCCACGTGATGTGCCAGGGCGTGCACCTGCACCGAAATATAATCCTGTATCTAATAACACCTGCGGATGGGTTGTGCGATAGCGTTTCCTACGAATAACCATGAGCTGGTGCTTTCCTGCCAAAAACCCCGTTACTAGAACTAAGAATACTTGTTTCTGATGGTTGAAACAAGCAAAGTATTGAGGTTTCCGACAATAAGTACGAGTCGCTTCGGTGCTGAAAGTCATTCCAATCTGAGAATAGCAGCTACAGCTGCCGCACAAATAGAATCAGCAGAGACGAAACGCGATAGTGGAAATGATGGTTCATTAAAGACAAATAAGCGACCCCGATATGACGCCAGTGACCCTAGAGGCATGTGTTGAAGGCGTTATTTTCTATGACTATATGCCCTCGTTGTAGCTGCAAAGCTGCAATCGGATGATAAATTCGTTCTTCGTTTGTTGCAGATGTGATAGACGTGTACGGGCTCTGTGTTGCTCGTGGAACAACTTCCCCAAGAGCTGATAAGACTGTGACTCGTTTGCCACCACAGAACAGTTCGTCGTCCATGTATTCGCCGCGCCCGAAAACACCACCTATTATCATCACAGTGGTATGGGCTAATAACGCCATCCCTTTTGCCAACGCAGCCGCGCAGTGGACCGTCTCGCAATCATCATGGACTTTCGTTTCTAGACGCACTCGATATAATTTTCTGATAGATTAGTATGATAACAGAATATGCTATTGCAAAACACCTCGGCAAGTAACGATTTGATGAGGGCCTCATGGACTTATTCGAACGCTACTAATTTAGAACGTGAGTAGAGATTATACACATCTACATATATATTTTCTTACTTGTGCTTTATACCAACCAACTTCTTATCTTCCTTTTCAGAAGAGATGTAGGCCTTTGCACCAGCAACTACTTCACTACCTGACCTACGTTAGTTTCCTTAGCCATGTTCGTCGACGTTGTATTCGCAGTGCCTGGAAGCACTACCGCAGCCAGGTCTGTCATCAAAGACATTGTACGGGCAGATTCCACTCGGTCGTTTGCCGATGCCGCTCCGCCCTGGGCCGTCTCGCTATCGTCGTGTCACCTCCTTTCGAAAGATATTGTCTAGAAGTCACGTGGTGCGAACTACACACTTCAACGTGTGACAGAGGCAATCTGAAATCTACACCTGAATGACGTATTCTGTCAACCGTGTCATCAGGGGTGGCAGCTCTCTGACGTCTCGTCATGTGTCTCACAACAAAGTGAAGCACTCCTACCAAAGTGTTCGGCGTTACCAACGTTCTTTTTGTTTGAGTCACGTATGCAATAAATTTCGCAACGATAAAACATCTGTGCATAAGTATGCGCAGTGATAGTCAGTTGCAGCAGCTAGGCAGAGAGAGAGAGAGAGAGAGAGAGAGGGAGAGATGTCTGTCTTTGTAGCGAAAATTGTATAATATAAGTCAATCATGCGTATATTTTCGGATGATGAGAGGTTGCACATGACACAGCCACCTTCTACTTTGAAGGCCTGAAGTTCCTGCACTGATATTCCTGAACAATTTGATTGTGGTACAAGCGACAGGTACAATTCCTTAAACATTGGAACTGCTGTCAGATGTGAAAATAGGAAAAGAGGTGAAGGGGTTCCACTAAACTGTAGGCTATTCTTCTTTCTCGGTGTGCCATCTGATCGTTAGCTCCTGTCCAATTGGTATCACAACTTTGAGCTTTTCGTTACAGTTCATATCTTCATAGTCCTAAAAACCCACGCAAAAGGTTTTCAGTTGTCCACCTGAAGCCTCTCACTCCAAAACATTACTAGAACAAAATTTCTTAAAATCAAATTGCACATTACCTGTGTAACAACTACAAGTACATGACAGAGCTTTATACACTGAAGCACCAATGAAACTGTTATAGGCATGCGTATTCAAATGCAGAGATACGTAAGCAGCCAGAATACAGCGCTGCGGTCGGCAACGCCTATATAAGACAAAAAGTGTCTGGCACAGTTGTTAGATCGGTTACTGCTGTTACAATGGAAGGCTGTCAATATGTAAGTAAGTTTCAATATGGTGTTTTACGAGTAGTCGGCGCACATTTTTTCAGCACTCTTTATTGCACTCATTTTAAACTGTAACTGACAAAACAAAACATTCAACTCTCACCCTGTTTATCTATACACTGTGCAAAAGCGCATTGATTACAGAATCCAGATCAATACCAGAGATGTCGCTGCGGACGTTACCTTTAAAATTATGGCGTACACCTTCTTGTCGAACTTGCTGTACGTTTATATGTAGACTGAAGCGACGAATGAAAATTGTCCCAAGGCCTGGATTCTGACTCAGGTTTCCTGGTTGAAATCTCCCCTTAGAAAAATTTATCAATTACTGTACTGGTTAACCGCTACGTTATTTGATTTTCAAACAGCTGAGCAAAACTGAACGTACTCAGATATTTCTCTCTTTACTTATTCTGATCATCACTAAACAGACACATTATATGTTTTTAGCGCAACGCTATCTGACTTTCAATAATCCCTACAAAAGAATGGCCCTGACTAACAATAACCTATACCTTTCATGAATTACTTACCTCACAAAAATCTTCGTTACTCAAACTACTGCAATACAGCGTGCGCCAATACTGCCAGCTGAATAAAAGATTCTAACTACTGAAGGCACCAACTACTGATGGGCATAGTTAGCAAATGAAAGATTTTAATAGAGAGCAAACATTGTATTTACCTTAATAGTGTTCAAAACTCATATATATATATATATATATATATATATATATATATATATATATATATATATATATATCAGTTCATGACATCCAGTTTTACAAATTTACTCTTTCTGATGGACACACGTCCAGATCGTCCGCTCTCAAAATTCTGCCATCTCTCTCCCCACATCCACCACTGCTGGAGGCTCACCTCCAACTGCACAACGCTACGCGCTCTTCACATCCAACTGCCCAACACTACAATAGTGAATATTCCAATAATGCTAACCAGCCACAGACTGCTACGTGGCCTTACCAACATAAAATCCTAAACAGCCCACTTACATGGTCACTAGGTAGATGTGCTAACAACTACCCCACCGTAACACAGTGGCTTTGAACAACTGCTCAGACTACCCTAGCTCGCCCACCTCCTCAGTCCCAATTTTCACTCATGCCTCAACCCACTTGGTTTTTTTCTTTTGATTAGAATGATGAATACTGACAGTAGGTACATGGTGTAAGGCTCATTTGATACACGTGAGTCTACATTTAAATTAACAGCGTGTTGATAGCAGCAAAGAAGGAACGACGCGTCATAAAAAATTTTACCTTCACTATGGATCTTCTGCAGGTAGTGACGATTCTTAGTTGACCGGTTTCTGAACTTCATGATCTGAGCGTATGAATGTCATAACTCCCATTGGTTGAGGCAATTTTATGGTCAACCGTGTAACAACTGTGATACAAACTGTAGAAGCTAGTGGATAATGATTATGAAGGACTCCGATTCTGCTTTTGGGCTCGTAGGAGCGTTTACGTGAGGCAAAATAATCAGGCAAAGTCCATTTTCATAAATACGAATCTCCAATGCAATCTAGCTAACTAATAGACATAGCACTGTAACTTTACCATTGGAAATAATTCTTTTATCGGCATATATTACCAATAAATCTGCGACGCAAGTCGAAAAGTGAAATTTAAATAATTACACGTTCAGCCATTCATAAATAAGAGCTCGTGGCACTGCATTAGCGGCAAGTATTAATTGCGGTGCACCGTTTCCATCTGTCGTCGCACTTGAAATATCGCCCTCCTGCGAAAGCTCAGTTCCTTCACTACCTAACTCGCTTCCCCTCTCCCCCTTCCTTCTTTATTTCAGTAATATACCACCCCTGGAAAAAATATTAAAAATGTAATATTTATTCTCTCACGAAATATGTCTGGGAGCGCCTGTAAATCATGTCGCGCATTCAGCAGGGCCGGCGCGCGGCAGAAAACAAGACGCAGAGAGAAGCGGCGTTGGCGTGGGCGTCGTCAGGCTCGTCGGGCCGGCGGATTTAATTATCGCCGATCCGGGGATCGAGCCAGCTCCTCGCGTCCCAACGTCACTGCCACCGGTGTGCGGCCCTGGCCTACGCGCCGCCGCTACGCCATCGGCCAGAAAGAAATAATTTACGAGATAGCAATTGAATGCGGAATAATTTGTTTTTATAATAGGGTCCATCTATACTGCATGCTGCACGCGGCGTACGCCGAGATTTACGGCGCAATATAACTGAGGGCCCCGGCCCGCGCCGTTCCACGTGGCACGCCAATATCACACGCAGCGCCGCGCGGCTAGCAAAAATGCCCGCCTCCCCCTGCCTCATTGAGGCCTCGTAAACCGCATTACGCGTAGCCGCACGGCTAATCATAAATCGATTCCTTTGCGCCCGTGCGCCGCTTTTCCGCAGGCACACCTTTAACTCGGGTCGGAACGACTTCGGAGGAATAGCCAGTCTGGCAATGTTTGTTCGGGCTTTAAAGCGGCGTTACGACGTACTGGTGTGCCACTCGCCACTGCACAGCCACTCGCTGACTGTTGTTTGTATATACATAGCGTACACAAACAGGAAAGTGCTGTTGAAGTTCGGTCCAGCATGAAAATAAACAAGTCAGGAACCCTTGTCCTTCTGGGAAGTAAATTAACAAGGAGGCTAAAGTTCCGACGTACGTAAAGAGCCTATGCAGTCTGCATGAATTATCTACTTAGGTAGTCGAATTACGCAACACGTAACACACCATCAACAGTGGAAACTTTCAAAGTTTCTGATACCGAAGTTTTATATATTTACATGGAAAAATTATACGATACATCAAATGAAATTCTGTTTTACAGTATGGAGCATCGAAGACAATTTTTACCTCAATTCTCCAACGATGCATGGCAGCCCATGACAGTAAAAACGAAAATAGTTCTTGATTTTCTGCAACTGATATTTATTTACCCAGTGAGATGTTTTTGGCTTCTTAAGAGATGATCGTGTGATAACTGAATGACACATGCACAGATAAAGTGATGTATGACTTAGAGAGGTACTATTGATGCAGATGAAGAGTTATTGCAAGAACAAGCACTTCATTTATAAATAACCAAGGAAATTATTAATTTTGAAAATGAAGAACTTAGTTGCTTTTATTGTTGTAATCTGCTTCTCTCACAAACTCAAAACTATTTCCTCTCTGCTACTTTCGCAAATTTAAGAGAACCAGATCACAACAGTAAATTGAGATTTATTTTCGTTCACTCACATTTCAAATGGGCAAAAGTGGTAGAGACAAGGAAGTTATGAGTATGTGAGGGAAGTGGATTACAAAAGTAAAAGCAACCTAGATATTCATTGTGTGTGTGTGTGTGTGTGTGTGTGTGTGTGTGTGTGTGTGTTCGTGTGTCTGTCGGTTACCTTCTGATTTCATTTTTCCATTTCCTTATATACCAATTTCCCTTATTGGAACTTCGTATCTTACCCACTAACGTATCTCTAAGTCGCGCAGCACGGGATCAGCCGAGCCGTCTGAGGCGCTCCAGTCATGGACTGTGCGGCTGGTCCCGGCGGAGGTTCGAGTCCTCCCTCGGGCATGGGTGTGTGTGTTTGTCCTTAGGATAAATTAGGTTAAGTAGTGTGTAAGCTTAGGGACTGATGACCTTAGCAGTTAAGTCCCATAAGATTTCATCAAGAAATAGTTTATTTTAGTTAACGTTAACGGCAATAGCGTGTAGGCATACATCACCCTATTACCAAATCATCACTACTGAGCAGAAAATAGTCTGCAAACGAGATGACCAGTGGTGAAGGTAGACACGTGTGTTGAGCCAGGTCTCAAGCATCAGTATTTCGTCTTTTATTTTTAGATGTTAAGTCCCATAGTGCTCCGAGCAATTCGTCTTTTATTTTTCTCCCAACCTACAAATTGAGTGCTATATTAAAGTCAGACTGTCCTATTAGCCATTTTATCGAGTGCACTATGCCATAAAATCATGGGAGAACCGATGGGTATTTGGAAGAAATGTGTGGGAGTAAAAAGAAAATTAATATTTTTAGTCATACGATAATGACTCTTTGTGTAGGTCAGTTGAATAAATGTCCGTAATGGGAATCGTTTGGATTACAATTACGCTCTTGTTTGGAGATACGTTATCAGCAATTCACGCAATATATATTTTAACAGGCGTGTACAAACTGGGTCTTCATTAGCAGCAGGTTCGTTAAAGTTCTCTAGGCCAAATGTACAACTGTTGACACTCATGGATTCGTAATAAAATACGTAAAGTAAGGGAAGGAACATGAGGCAGCGGCGCAAGATTGTAGAATGTCAGATATCATATACTCAGTGGTTATTACACTAGATGAGTTGGGATCACATATTGGCCCACCGCCTAGCCAACCACATTTAAGACATTGATAGTTTCCGTAAATTGTGTTATGTTGTCCAATCATAGAGTGTGCTTCTACTGCAATTACATACCTAGCTAAGGGACATCAAACCACAATTTTCCTTCGTCAGAAGCTGCAGAAATCAATCTTCTGCTACAGTTACTTAACTGAGGACGAATTAACGATGTGCTTTCCCTCCAGGCAGAACGCCAGTGAACGAAAGACGTTTGGAGTATTCTGCTCAGCTGTTCACTATCACTCATTACCTTCCGACGGGCATTCATCACTGAACATATTTGCTTGAAAGTATCCATCATTTTCAGCGGTATCTAGTAGCAATAGTGACATATTCATATGTTTTCATTTCTTCCAACTTGGTATCAGATCCATCAGTTGTATTTTAAATTTAACTGCGCTACATCTATGAAGTCATGTTTGATAAGTCCAAGTTGCGAGTGTAATCAGCCAGTGAATTACGTGGACATCGTTAAACGTTAAACGTGATCTGCTAACGCTAGCATGAGAAACACGAAATCCACCTGGATTGTAGCCTGCACGCCCGGTACAAGCTCTACCACCAGGGTATGTTATTTAGATATGGCAGGCCTAAAATTTTCATAACACTCACATCATTTCATTGTAATCACAAGTCTCCATAAATCAAACTGCACAGTAGAATCCCATTTACTCTCTCAGTTTCAATCTTGTCTCGGGAGTAGACTTAGCGACTCCGCAGTGAGCGGGGCAAACGCTTAATTTACGTCGCAAGAGAACCACGGCCTCCGCCAACAGTATGGGATTTATCTTGTCGTAGTGAAAATACTCTCTTTCAAATTCTGAAGGTGGCAGGGGTAAAATACAGGGAGCGAAAGGCTATTTACAATTTGTACAGAAACCAGATGGCAGTTATAAGAGTCGAGGGGCATGAAAGGGAAGCAGTTGTTGGGAAAGGAGTGAGACAGGGTTGTAGCCTCTCCCCGATGTTATTCAATCTGTATATTGAGCAAGCAGTAAAGGAAACAAAAGAAAAATTCGGAGTAGGTATTAAAATTCATGGAGAAGAAGTAAAAACTTTGAGGTTCGCCGATGACATTGTAATTCTGTCAGAGACAGCAAAGGACTTGGAAGAGCAGTTGAACGGAATGGACAGTGTCTTGAAAGGAGGATATAAGATGAACATCAACAAAAACAAAACGAGGATAATGGAATGTAGTCAAATTAAGTCGGGTGATGCTGAGGGAATTAGATTAGGAAATGAGACACTTAAAGTAGTAAAGGAGATTTGCTATTTTGGGAGTAAAATAACCGATGATGGTCGAAGTAGAGAGGATATCAAATGTAGACTGGCAATGGCAAGGAAAGCGTTTCTCAAGAAGAGAAATTTGTTAACATCGAATATAGATTTAGGTGTCAGGAAGTCGTTTCTGAAAGTATTTGTATGGAGTGTAGGCATGTATGGAAGTGAGACATGGACGATAACTAGTTTGGACAAGAAGAGAATAGAAGCTTTCGAAATGTGGTGCTACAGAAGAATGCTGAAGATAAGGTGGGTAGATCACGTAACTAATGAGGAGGTATTGAATAGGATTGGGGAGAAGAGAAGTTTGTGGCACAACTTGACTAGAAGAAGGGATCGGTTGGTAGGACATATTCTGAGGCATCGAGGGATCACAAATTTAGCATTGGAGGGCTGCGTGGAGGGTAAAAATCGTAGAGGGAGACCAAGAGATCAATACACTAAGCAGATTCAGAAGGATGTAGGTTGCAGTAGGTACTGGGAGATGAAGAAGCTTGCACAGGATAGAGTAGCATGGAGAGCTGCATCAAACCAGTCTCAGGACTGAAGACCACAACAACAACAGTGAAAATTAAATCTCTTATTAATTTTAAAACTGTGACTTTCTTATGCGTGTACCACTGAAGCTGTAGAATTCCAAAATGTTTATATCATTGAAATAATAACACAGGAAGGCCAGAAGATATGAGTGTACAGTCTTGTCCACGACGAAGAAATTTAAAGACGGAGTACAATTTTGGATCGGTCAAGGACGCGTAAGCATTTCGGCCACACATCCTCGCATTCGCCTTATGCGATGTAGAGAAAATCAAAATGAATACGAAATGATGGGAAAGTAGGGCAACGCTCCTTTCAAATACAGTTCCATTGCTTAACCACTACTACTCGTTGTTGAATGAATGTAATACAAATGATGTATGACGAATACTTAGTGGTACTGAGTAGAAGGGACACTGGAAACGAGAATTGTGTGACACCAGAGGCTCCAAGTAACGTTTGAAGACATTATTATCAGAGTTAATGTTCGCATACTGTAGTATTGGGACTGATATACTCTTTAAATGAGAACATATTAGGTTAGGCTTTACCGTGACTGTTATTGATATCTAGCGAAACCACAAGTTGCTCGTTTCGAAAATATTTCACTACGGCACTAAAACTCTAAGAATCAAATGTTTGGTACTACAAAATAGAACACATGTACACTAAGTTCCTCGCATTCTTCTTAAGACTATGGAGGAGGATAACATAAGGAAATTAGCTACGATTTATAAGTTTTCTGCTTGTATTTGTTTAGGTTGTCTGTCCGTAGTCATCAGTTGCACACTTAGGAATTCTGTTTTGCCTTTATTGGTCTGTCATAGGAGATGAAGATTAAAGCTGCTCTGCACAGTGGGCATGCTGCTAAAATTACTAGACTGGAGTGCTGTGGCCTACATATGTACAGTTTGTACTACACGTCGTGCAAATATTCAGTGGTGGAGGCTGCGTATAGTAGCAAACTCCAAGCCAGTAAGAAGATCTAGGGACTCTCTTCTGCGTATTCCTTAATAAAATTTCTGTGATGAAACAACAAATCTTAGAAGAAGCAACTACTATCATTTAATGTCTTTCCTCTCAGTAACAGCATGAGAGCCCTAATTTAGTTGTACTCATAATGCCGATTCTAATGCGCGATGCTGTTAATGTTTTATGAGAGTCATAGCAAGAGAGAGACGTCAGATCAACTATTAACGAATACTCCCAGTATCCAGAAAACATCAGGTATTGCAGCTACCATAGATTATAATTCCATTACAGACAAGTCTCGCTTGCAAACTTCTGTCCACTAGTTTGGTAGCGGAAATTCAGAAACAGGACTAAATACCTTGCACAGAAGCAATATTTTAAGGGGTTAGACCAGAGTACCTCTTGGACTACAATGCCAGGTTCTGTGTGAAACTAACAATGAATTACAGCCAGTGTGCGAAGGTTGCTGGAAGCAATCAGAAACCAATATCAGGTGATAGTAGATACATCAGGTAATGGATCTATCAGTGAGGCGAATAATGGCGAAAAATTGGTGACCAAGGTTGTGTTGTATTCCAGCTGCAACCAGATAGAAACAGATCGATTACGCCAACTATCATAGTTACTTGATAGCAGCTGAAGAGCACTAGATGTGCGACATCGTCTTTCTCTTGCTACCAGTCTAGAAGGTGAGGACATGTTCGAAGCTACGAATCGTTCCGGAGATTACGAAGAGCAGCTCTTTCAGAAGAAAAAGCGTTTTGTAAGTGTTCGCAAACTTCGTGCATTATTTCCCCAGCAGAGTATAGCACCCCAACGACCCCCTTAAGGTCAATTAAGACAGAATATCATAATATGAAGTAGGGAAGAGCTACCTTGGCAAATACGACATCTTTGCCGATAAGCTAACACCAAGAAGATTTGATAACAACAACATTATACATCACTGAGAGTTTATGTTATGAAAAGAGGATGAAGAAACCTGAAATTTAATTAAAGGACAAATATCCAAGTGATAGTTGCAATTAATATCTTGAAATCTAAGTCCTAGGTGATGTTAGTCAGAGATAACTTTTATGTGGAAGAGAGTTGTAAGCGCAACGAAGAAATTCAATGCGCCTGCAATACTCTTTCACAGAAGAAGTTACTTGCTGGCTCTCGTCCTGTAAAGACGTGAGAGAACAGCTTGTGGCTCTCTTCCTGTAAAGACGTGCGAGAACAATTCTTGTCTTAGTTATTGAGAGTACGGAACGCGACGAGATTGTTTTGTCTTCAGAAGTGTTTCTTGCGTGACGTGATTCACGAACTTCGGAAACTGATTTTCTGAGCAGAGACAGGAACTGATAGACGCGTTTAACCGTGCATAACGGGTTAATTGAACTTTAATGAAGAAACTAGTGAATATTGGACTTGACTTTCAAATAGTTGGAACTAAAAGAAGAGTGGATAGTATATCGGAGGACAACACTCAATTAGTCTCGAGTAGGACACAATTACACTACTTCACGAAGATAATACAATTACACTGAAGAGCCAAGTTGTCGTAATTGTCAAGAAACTTAATTTTAATAGATATGACTTTACCAACCAACTGCGTGTGCGTGTGGTGCGAAAGTTATAAAGTATTTAGTGGCCAAGGAACAATAAACTGTTCGTTCCCAGTGAAATATCCAGCGTGGACTACATTATTAAGTGATTTAATCAATGATAGTTAACCAACAACTGTTCAGTAGGGACAATTTAATCTGAATATCAAAGTACCTACTTCATTAACAGAAAAGAGAACTTTTGAACATTTTTTTTAACATTACGGCGTAGGTTAACTCAGACGTGATCAAAGAGTATCTGTGGATCTCGCTTCATACAGATTCAACAACTCCATAGCAACGAGCCAACAGCGTACGAGAAGACTGATAATTACAATGTTTCCTCGCAAGTGGTGGTGTGTACGATGCGGATGAGGTAAGATTTAACAACTACTGCATATCCGAGCAATGAATCATTCAACCTTAAATGTGAAGAAGCATCCATCGTACGAGTTCGCATTTCTGTCTCCCGTTCACCAACGGGGACCTACGTCATCGCGCATCGTGTCTCAACTCCATTGCGAGAGCTGTGGCAGTAGCAACTCTACGGCGTCGAAAATATCAGCACGCGGTTGGAGTGCGGGGACGCCACAAGAGGTACGAAGCAACTTTCAGCTTCGTCAGTATTTTCCCAAACGATGTTAATGGCTGTGGCTTTGGTGCAGAACTGTACTTCAGACTGTCTCTAGAACTGTTAGCGTATCCTTCTGTTTAAATTAAGTAAAGAGCATTTAATATAAGGTTCTTGCCGTGACTTTATTCAGGCGGTTGAACTTAATACTTACCTTGTGTTTGAGTCTTAAAGACCCAGCCTAACTTCATCAACGTTATGTCAGCGGCTGACTCCGAGGGAAGAGGCGACAATGCAGCTGATTTAAAAACTTTCAAAAAATGCACTACGTTCTTCCTTGAAAAATCCCCATACTGACTTTACATTTGAAAGTCTCTTCTGTCGTCTTCATAAACGGTAGTCCGCAGCTCGTGGTCGTGCGGTAGCGTTCTCGCTTCCCGCGCCTGCATTCCCGGGTTCGATCCCCGGCGGGGTCGTGATGACTGGGTGTTGTGTGATGTCCTTAGGTTAGTTAGGTTTAAGTAGTTCTAAGTTCTAGGGGACTGATGACCATAGATGTTAAGTCCCATAGTGCTCAGAGCCTCAGAGCCATAAACGGTAGTCCGGTCTGGTCGTCTAGTGGTAGAGCACTAGGTGGTGGGGGGATTGAATCCCTATCGGACAATAGAATTTTTCTGCCTGCCTTTAAAGTAGCGTTCATAAATCCGTGAAGAGTCGCCTGGAGCAACGCGTGATTCGGATTCCACGTTAAATGCAGGTCCCCATTCCATGCTTGGGTTAATGGAGTAGATTAGGGACACGCAAGTCACCAAAGTGGCACTCGATCATTGAGCTACACGAAATTATTATTCACGAATCGTACTACTTTATGACATTTTGGTATAATATCATGACCCTAATAACACAATAAAAATTTGAGAATTTTTTGGTCTGAAGTTGTCTCATATCGAGAGGCAAAATGCCGATTCCTCTCTTAAGAAAAGTGCTTTACAGCTCCTGAAGGTTTCTCAACAAAATGAGTGTACTAGCACTGTTCGAGTACACAGCCAGCATATCAAAACTTCTTGCACCTGAAGCTTCCATTCATTATCAGGATGAGTTAATGATTGGTATCCAAGGGAAGAGTCATGACGCAACGTAATACAGAGAAAGTTAAAGCGTGGTATATTATATAGTCGACATAAGAGCGCCGCAAACGTAATTAAAATTTTAGTATTTTAACAAGTAATAAATCTGGGATCGAACTGCACTAGCGGCCAGTGCAAACAAGAGCAGAAAGCAGAAATGCTTATAGACGAAACAACTCCGAAAGAGCTATCAACAAAGTCGATTACCGTTGAAACTTGTGGCAGTACAAGGTGGCTTGGGTTTAAAACTGCGAGATAAGCCTAGCCGGTGTCGTAATAATATCAGAGTGCCCACCTAAATAATTACAGGGAAAACTTTTGACTATTAATTGAGAGATGAATCACAATTACTTTGATTATTCCGATTAAATTAGTGACAAAGCAAATGTCACTACACTAATATAATAAGGCCTTGGCATATCTGACACAGGGGTGGGGGAGAAAGAAGTTAATTACTGTGCAAGTGAATTAAATGAACTCACAATGTGACCAGTGACTCTCATGATATTAATTGAAAACAGCTAGTACTACAGAAGGGAATACGTCACATCAGTGGTTGGAGTTGAAAACAAACTGTTTATTGGTATTAACACAAAACTCTTCAGATTGAAGCTATAGGTGAGCGAATTACTATCAAATGACTTTAATGTCCCTACACGCCATCTTGCTGTTGCGCTCGATCTCACCATAGTACTGCAGGTGAAGGCTGAAGAGGCCGTAAAATCAATCATTGACAGGTCCAACAAGCTTATTATGGGCTAAGTGCACATCATCCTGAAATTTTTCTAAGTCCCCAATACACAGGCTCAGGTGGCTGAGCAGGCCGGCAGAGCCAACGGCGGGTCTCATCATGGAAGCCAGGTGGCGGAGGCTCCTGAAGATCGACTGATTACTGTTCGAATGTTAATTAAAAGGAAACTGCGCACGGCGGCATTTTGCATCTCTTATTAAATTCAGATTGGCTGGGCTCCTGATGTTCCAGGACCCAACCGATAGAAATACTCCTTAGGAAACACTAGTTCCCTTCCTCTGGCTTTTAACTAATCATGTATGCCCTACCATCTTCCAGAGAAAGAGGTCACTTCACTCTCTCTCTATCTCTCTCTGTGACCAATGAGTCAATCTTCATTGTCACCGAGCGAGGTGGCCCACTGGTTTGCGCACTGCACTCACATTCGGAAGAACGATGGTTCAAACCCACGTCCGGCCATCCTGATTTATATTTTACAGTATCTCCTTAATCGCTTCAGGTAAATACCGGGATGTTTGTTGCGAAAGGGCACTGCCGACTTCCTTCCCAGTCCTTCCCTTATCCGATGTTACCGTTGACCTCACTGCATGGTCACCTCCATGTGAACAACCAACCATCTTCATCGTCGCTATTCTCTTTCTCTCTGTAATCTAAATTGTATTTACGTTAGGCAATCCTGGCATTTCTTACATTACGTAAACATTTATTTTATGCAGAGTCAATACATTCAGTGGTGTCTCACATTTCCAAATGCCCAAAATTGTGGGACCGAGATGTTTATCTCTGACGTCTAGTGCTTTCTGGATGAACAGTCGACTTTCTACAGTTGAGCACAATAGTGCCTTGTGTTAAAAAGCAAAGCTTCTCACTCCACTCACAGGCTTAAAAATGTTTTCTCCAGGAGTTTCAGCTATGGGAGATCCTATCTGTGTTACTTCAGAACAAAGCTCGACATGCTGGTGCTCCACTACAGAAACATGGCTGATGACCGGTGGGCCCTTGACTCTCGGCGGGCCTTCTTCCAATTGGCTCAAGGGGTGCTGGCGGGCTCTACTGTCCCTGGCTGTCTGCGTGCTTTTCTCACCATCCAGAATGCTTTCGCCGTTCTCTTACTACTACAAGACATCCATATTCGAATCGAGAGTACAAGAAGAATGAGGATGCACTAGCCAGTTACCGACGATCACTAGTGGTGCTGTGTATCATATCCCATAGTGTTAATTAACTATTACGATCAAATTTGTCTTTCATTATAAATCTGCATAGACTAGATCGGGGGAAGATGCCCAACTTAAGGTTTGGAGGATAAAGACGTTAGTTAGAATTGGGAGCTTAGATTCTACACTAAACTGATGTTCACTGAGGAGCCTCTTCTACGTACAGATGAACTGGTATTATGCTAAGTTAGATGCGTTTTGAATTTTTTACTAATAACATAGATAGGCATCTCACCCCGAGTATCGGGGTGAGATGGCAGTTATATAGGAAGTGTACGCCAGCGCTGGTTTTGTGGACTTACGATACAATGTGGCTAAACACATACTTGGCAAAGCAAGTTTAATACACTGGTGTCCAAAATTAAAGCAAAAAACCGAAATTTTGCAAGGCTGCGTTTATTTTGCCACAAAACAGTATAATCAGGTGATAGTGAAGTAGAAACAATATAAAGAACACAGAACGTAAATAAGTGGAACGTGTATAACGTTAGACAAATATGTTCTTCGTTTTTTACAAATTAACGGATTTACACACACATTCCGACAGATGGTTAATGCACTCAGTATTGGTCACTGGTCTGAAAAATGACGGGGGATGTTCTGAATGGTGTGATCAATCTCATGTTCAGGCAATAAATCCCATTCTTCCTGCAGCGCTGATCGAAAGTCTTGGAGAGTTGTTGGTAGATGCTGACGTGATGCGACCCATGTCCCTCATACATTCCAGACGTACGCTACATGATTCACTTCAGGAGAGCGAGCAGGCCACGCCATGCGTGCAATGTCTTCCATATCCAAGAAAACATCAACTACTCATGCTCTCTGAGGTCGAGCATTATCATCCAGATAAGCGAAGCCTGGCACCACAGCGCCTCGCAACAGCCACACGTCAGGTCTCAAGACCTCGTCACGACACTTGACAGCAGTTAAACCTCGCCGATTTAACCGCGCTGTTTCATGAAGAGGGGTTCGAGTGGTCAACATAATCACTGCCCATACCATTAGGTATCATCCTCGATATCATTCTCTTTCCACAATGGTTGCGACCCGAAATCGTGTTTCACGTACCCTCCAGATGTGCATCTGTCGAGAATCACTGTCCAGAACAAATCAGGACTCATTTGTGAAGAGAACATTGGCCCACTGTCCGACCGTCCAGGTGCCATCTTGACTGGCACTCCGCTCTATACGTTCCCTTCTGTGAAGACGCTTCAGAGGGACATATACAGCCAGTCTCCGACAATAAAGGCTACGCTGCCGAAGCCTTCTGTATGCCGTTTGCTTCGCTACAACACATCCAGTGGATGCTGCCAGGTCAGGTGCCAGTTGCCGTGCAGTACTAAGGCGGTACCGTCGTATCCTTACAGCCAAACAACGGTTCTCTCTTTCTGATGTCACACGTGGTCGGCGCCGCCCTGGACTTCGGGATATAGTTTAGATCTCTATAAACTGTTACCACATCCAAAAGGACATCATCGTTGGCGTGGTTTTTCGATGACCAGAATGCTATCTTTCGTGCAGGATATGATCGTACGGACATCTGTTGACAGTTTGTACTGTATAATTACATCGTGAATTAGACACAGAACGGGGAAACAGTGGTTTTTTGCTTTAACTTTGGACAGCGGTGTTGATAAAAATTACGAAAATATAGAATAAACAAACTAGCAAATAATATAGTTACTTCCATATTAATCCAGAGCAGTTGTGCAAAATTATTGTACGCGTTTTCTTCTTCTGTATAGATATCATGCAACCACTTTTTGAACATGACACACTGAGTCCACTCTACCTGTGGTCCACTTTTATAGTAGTAATTCATAGCACACTGACTACAGTAACCACTTTCATTTTGTGACCTGCCTGGCTCGCTAATACTAGATTTATTTGCAGTGGTTTTCTTGCTCTTAGACCTAGTTCTTGCCTCTGATAACGGATCTAAGACCAGCAAAGAATTTTCCTTGCATCGAATCATTCTCAATCTCTGCTTCAACGGTGCTGTTGTCTATCTGTGGGAGAAGATCCGGAGCACATCCTCTGCTGTCGAGCTTACCTCCATCATTCCTGTCTGCCACAACAGTAAAAACCATTCCGAAATTTGAAATGTCTCCTCTGGAATTCGTTCTGGGCAGAAAGGATACAAGCCACAAGCTTCAAACGGAGTTTGAGCACTGCATGGGTCTGCAGCTTTCTTTCGTGCTTCACTGAGGAAGAGCGGGATCTGTGCTCTTGAGACTCTACGTCGAGACTGATACCATGTCTAGTTCCGTATTGCCCTGTAATGAGCTTGTTTAAGTGATTTGAAAACACAACTATCAAGGGGCTGAAGATATTTTGTTTAATGAGCTCGTAAAGAACTCAAGATCACATCATTATCCGTAGGAATTTGTAGCATTAGAGGATCAGTAGAGTGTGAGATATGGCCATCGTGCACCAGAACCAGTTTTCTTTCTTTTTTCCTGGGACAAAAGTGGTCTTCCATCCATTTCTCATTCGTAAATATAATTGAGCCGTTCGAAAGTCCATCTTCCCATTCTGGCTTATTTCTGTTACCCTTAAAAATGCACGCCGGAAGAATGACGTTGCCTTCAACATTGAAACAAGTGATAACTGTTATGGTTTCTCCTTTTTCTCCAGAGGTTACTTGACACAATGTAGGAGAATCTCTTCCTGCTATAATTTTGTCCGGCCTAGAATTCATACGAAAGCGAGTTTCGTCCACACAGTACAGGCAGCCAGCTTTATCCTGTGAAAAATTTGCTGTTAATACATCCATAACTAAACAAAAATAAGCTGCAATCGTCATAACCCTGTCAGTATAGAGACCTTGCGGCTTCCTCGTAGCTAGATGTCGATAACGTTTCAGATAGAACTGTACTAATTCCAAACTACCATTTGACATTCTTTAAAAATCTATGACGAATTCCACTTCTTTCCTCAACCTGGAATACCTGTTCGCGCAGTGTTTCTCCGGTTGGTGGAAATTCACACATCTGCTACTTCTTTATGTAGGTGACCAGCAGTTTCTCGTTCTTTTCGCCAAGGTGACCCAGAATTAATAATAATAATAATAACGTGATAGTTATCCTACAATGAGAAACGTTTGCAGAAATTGCAAACGTGCAGTTCGAGCAACATAGTTAACGTCGAACAGAATTGATTTTGAATTGTTAATTTTTAATTTAATAAAATATTAGGGTGAAAAACAATACTCATTTTGCTCCCAAATCAAAGAAAACTTTATAATTAATATAACACTGCTTACTTTGTAGGCACGGTTTACTTATTTTCATCGTTCTTCAGCAGACGTCGTTTCAGAGTTCTGTATAGGATACCATATTCTTGGGAACCTCTAAAACTATTCATTCCATCAGTCCTTAAAGGTTTCATAGCCATTTGTGGGGTTTCTACAGCCCTCTGACCCCTGTTTGATGATTAACGGTAGAGGAATTTTCCATGAAAATAGCGTCTGTATAAGTGAGGAATAAAACTCATCATCTTAGGCCAACAGAACAGTGGCATCTCTCACGAGGATCGGGATGAGATATCACTTACCGTGACTAGCACAGTATGTCCGCCACATGGAAACTGCGGATGGCAACATACACTACAACATACATTACGAAGTAATCACTATGCTCAACATGTGTAACATTTGTCTCTTCTATTTTTCTTAGACTAGTAAGGACTTGACAATATCTTGGAACCATCATGAAGCCGTCTGCTTCAGCTGTTACATCCTGGCTGTTAGTTTAAAAGCGGAGAAACAATAAACACAGCGATACACGCAGCTGCCTTCTTGACACACTACAATTAGCGAGTGCTCTACACGATGGTGTAGCCATTTGTCACTCGGAAATGGCAGGATTAGACATCTTCCCCGATAGGCATCTCCCCCCCCCCCAACCACTCTTTGTTACGCGACTGTTCCCGGATAACCGGCAGGTAACAGTATGTCAAGTAGCGAAAACTCAGATCGAAAATTCGTTTGATGACAAAGGGAGACATACACACTCTCTCCATAAATTTACTTCTTTGGTTTTATACCTGGCGTATAAGCGAAATCAGCACAGTAACTATGATGGCAGCTTGAACTAATAGCTGTAAACAACAGATGCGTATTTGATCAGTTATTTGTGAACAGGCAGTGTTAAGTAGTGGATATGCAGTGTTAAGTAGTGGATATGCAGCGGTAGTGTGTTAACGTTGTTATGTCACTAATCACTGTGGAGAAACGTGTCTAAACGAAGCATTCAAGACATTCTCCACAACGTTTAAAAGAAGAGAAATGTGTGTACAAAGATTGTCCCACATGGCTTGACTTCCGAAGAAAAGCAAAGAAGGTTGGAGCCTGTTGTAGCTTCCATGAAATGCAACACGCAGACTTTTTTCTGGAAAAATTCATCACGGGTGACGAGATCAGGTTCAATCAATACGAAGTTACCATAAAACGAAAAAGAGCGGAAACTCACGTAAAGGGCAAACACTTTGACGACATAATTGGCCATCAAGACGATACGATGCACGTGGTGAACAACATCCGAAAGAAGAATTTTCCAACAGTTTCAAATGATTGTATGGACGTTCTGTGCGTTGTACTCAAGTGATGAGGGCTTCACCTGAAGCACTGAAACCACCATTTTAACTTTTCTCCATTTTTTATTAATCCAGTCTCTAAACTCTTTGTAGCGATGGTGTAAGCGGATCCCATATAGAGAGAAAACGAATGAAAGTCTTTAGAGACAGAAACTACTTGTCGGCTCAGTAAACGTAATAGTTCCGGATTTTACTTGGGCGAAATAACCAGATCTTGTACAATAAGCCTCAGGGACAGTTACATACGATTTGCAGGATACAGCATGTCACAGACGTGTAGCACACTCCATCTTCAAAGGTATGCAGTTACAGGTTTTTTAATTGTGCAGAACAGTCACTGTATACGGTTTGATGATCAGTTGAGACGAAACGGCAACCACCCCTATAAACTAACCTCATCAACAAAAGTTGATTGACTTCGGGTGTCGTGGCATATCTTTCATTTTAATACTGGATTCTTCGCTAAGCAATCACAAAATATGAAGGTAATATCACAAACATTAACGTCCTCACCAAGGAAAAGGAAACCACAGATTCGTGCGAAAGAAGAAACGTTGATATTTAACCCTCGTCTTCTCTGGAAAAGGAGTAAAAGCAAAGTTGACCAAAGACTGCAGAATTATTGTCCGCGATTGATTTGAAAAGACCATTCGAATACGTGGCTGAAGTGATGTAGATAAACCATAGAGAACCTGAATCAAGAGGCCCTAAAAGGGATGTGAACCCTTCACGCCGACGGGCTGTGAACAAGAGCATATCCTACCCTGAACAATTTCCAATGTTTCCGGTGGCTCGAAAGCGCTTCGACAGTACAGTATCTTTGTATCCGATTAGAGCGAAGATTACGTCAGTATACGTCTCCGCTGGTCTAGATATTCAGTGATTGCTATAAATCTCCTCACGTTATAGTAAAATGTTTCTTCTAGAACAGCCACAGCTATGTTTCTGTTCCAATCTTTATCGAATCCGGGCATGTGCTCCGTCCATAACAGTCTTGTATTTGACAATACGATAAATTTATGTCACCTTTCTTTCTTCCAGCAGGCACACTGCAAACGCTAAGCTGCATTAGCGAACTAAAAGTTAGTATGTTATGAATCTAAATAGAGGAAATACGTGGCTATAAGTTACGGTTAAAGGCCAGGTGCAGTGTTCCAAATACAATCAACAAATATATTGCACTGATAAAGAAATAAATGTGTTACAGTGACTGAAGAAGGGTGGAAACGCTAAACGCTACTTGATGTAAATAAAGCCAAAGAAAATTTGTCTGCTTCCTCTATTTCTTCAAGCAGTACCGGAAAAAATCTGCATACATCTTACACGAAGTTGACCATCGTAACTAGCAATGTGTGAGAGGCCTTAGCTGTTTGAATTTCCACAGCCGTCTGACGACATTGCTCAAGTTTCACTAACGATAGGGGATCCATGCTCCACCACCTTACGGAGGCAAGTGTAAGTAACAGGGAGATAGCTTTGCGGTCACAAACTCCACCGCTCGGTGAAAATCAAACTCGAGCCCAACCGTCGTTAATGTAAGTGTCCTGGATTGGCTTACAATCTCCTCAACCACGATCGATGCTTCTAATAGGAATCAGACACCTGAGACCCTGGAGACGGAATGAAGGCGGTGTCGCATGACGTTAGGTGCCTCTGCGACTTCATTTAGATTTCCTGGGAGACATTCGCTGATTGCGTTCTACTTTATCACCCCATGCCACTACCCAATGAACATTTTACTGCATCAAACCCAGTTTCATGAGTACCATCCTTAACTTAATCGATATATAGTGTTGTTATTTCCAGTACTGTCCTAGTTTCAATCACACTCATCTTCTGAAAACGTCAATTACTCGAAGAATACTAGCAAAGAAAAGAAAATCTAGGTTCTTTTAAAACAAGAAATAAAAACATTAATTTGTTTTTGAGCAAAACCCAGTTATTTCTTTTGTTTCATTGCCCAAACAGGTTTCTCTTAAGTCTGAACACCATCACTGGGTATTTATTTACTTTCTGTTAAGCATTAGAAAAAAATGCTCTTTACTACTTGTACACATATAAAGTCGAATTTTTAAGAAATTTTTTACATATTTGAAAAGCAGACTAGGTTTTGTATATAAACCTTGTTACCAAATTCTTTGATTTCCCTAGTTTCCTAATTTTTGCATTACACTTGTTTTTCTTTTATTATCTTTCAACTGCAACCATACGGTACTTAATGTAAAAAAGTTATTTTCCATAAAATTTTACACCTAGGAATATTTAGATTAAGCCCAACGTATGGTGTGCCCCCATTTCGTGTGTGTGTGTGTGTGTGTGTGTTTGTGTGTGTTTGTGGGTGTGTGTGTATCTGCGTGTCTTAAAGAAATATCAAGAACTAACAGCACTAACCCATAAACACTCACACACACATACACACACACACACACACACACACACACACACACACACACACACAATCTTCCACACAGAATTAATTATGTTGGGGCTAATCAGAATATTCCTAGGCGTAAGAATTCGAAGTGAATAACTTTTCTACATTAAGTTCTGTATGGCTGCAGTTGCAAAATCGTGAAAGGAAACCAACTGCAATGCGAAACGTAAAGAAAAGGAAACTACCGAATGTGCTACAAAAGTTTGTATGCAAAACCTAGTACGCTTTTGAAATCTGTAAATACTTTCTTAAGAACGCGAATTGAGATGCGTACAAGTAGTAAAGAGCATTGTGGCTATTGTTTAATACAAACACATGAAAAGTTTACTGATGATGCTGAAACTTCAGCGAAACCTGTCTGGGTATTAGAAGAAAAGGCGGACCCCTTACAAAATAAATAAATAAATAAATAAAAAATAAAGAAATGTATTTGTAAGCCAACACGGACAGAAGAGCTTCAACCTCAATATCATTAATTGAAAGATGATCAGGTAACCTCTTCTGGTGCATAGTGTATATTGGTCTTCTTCAGAATCAACAATAGCAAATCTAAAAAACCTCCACATTTCTTTAATGTCAGTTATGAAGTTGGCGAATTTTTGCCTCAAGCCGATGACGATTGAAAATGTTCTTTTCGTTTTTTTTCTCGATTGGAACTGAAACAAATAAAAAGAAGTGCGTAGTATATACGAAGAGATTTTCTCTATAACAAGAATGTTATTTTTTCCGGTGACAGACCGTCAAAACATTTTATCGTTGCTTCCTGACGAGGAAATTTCGATAATTTTTGCGGAAAAGACTAGATATTTTAAGATATTCTCCAGAATTTGTGTACGCCGCCGAATTCTAAGAGAATGCACTCCATGCCACGTGGAAAATTACACGTAATGTTAATATAGATACGACTACCAGTAATCACAAAGACACTCGTTTGTAAGTGACGCTCCCTATATGCACCGGAGAAATAGAAATTGACATGCACAACATTTCTAGGAAACACGAATGACGTCACATCGATACAGAAAAGCATATTCTAGGTTAATTTTGGCAAGTAATCTGAATATGTACACTTTCCCTGGTCGTCGATAGAAAACGTTCCTCAATGTTTAGCTTCATTATAGACAAATTTCTACGATTTAGCTATTACGCAACTGTGTGCTTGTAACTGGCATAAATCTAATAAGGATCTTCTTTTTCTTCTCGCTTATATCGGTTCTTTTAGTTATTCATGGTGCGCATCTATGCCCATAAATTCAATATTAACAGAAGAGATATTTTATTGTACGAGGGTGTACTTAAATAAATAATACGGAAAGTAATTTAGGCTACAGAGCGCTCCAAGAACTAAGTTATTTTGAGATCGACACCTAGATATTCAAAAGTTTCTTTTGTTCTAAAACTTAAACAAGATGTGTTTCATATCCGGTCAGACCGTTACACGAGAAAGGTGCAACTATTTCGTTAGGTATACTTTGTTGAACGGACACACCACAGTGCCTACGACAAGCCCTCCAAAGTATAGGACGTTAGGGAGTACACTACTTCGAGCAACTGTGAACTAACGGTTCATTTGAAGTTATTTCTTAAGAGAAATCTCAGTGATCAGGAACCAAGTTGTGGCGTGCAGTAGCGGAGTTATAACAATATAAAAATATCTTTGATGTTTCGACGGTATGAGTCTTTTCCTTCTAAGCACGGGATACGTAAATTAAGGTTTCCACTTGAGTGATATCTCGTCATTGTCATATTCTTTTTACAGTTCCTCGGACTGCCATGACTAGATTGCCTGGACGGTAGAATGAAATAAATATATGCCGTTCCCGCTGTATGTCATTTCTCCACATTACTCCATTCTCTCCATTCGTATATTGTCTTATGGATGGGAACATACCGCATTTTGTGCTGGTGCAGTATCTTTGTAAGAGCCATTAAGTATGTTATTTGAATTACAAAAATAAATTACTGGAGAGTATTTCAGTTGTCGTGTTTGAAAGAACACGTATGTTACACTTTAGTATATTCTGTTGCGTGCATTACGGAAGATTCCTTAAGGTTTATGAATAACGTTAATACACATATAGTCATACATGTAGACCAATGCCCACACAGTCTATAATTTGCACTTGCAATACGTTGCGTAGATGCAATTATGTCCCGTGACTTAACAGATACGGTGGAAGAAAATGCTTGTAATAATTCTCTAATGATAGTTCTCACCAGGGCCTATTACCCAAGTTTAAACCAACGTTACTGTATGGTACGGCGTTCGTACCGCTTATTTTCAATCATTGAGCCCGGTGTTCCGGTCAGCTAAGTGCGTCGTAATGGCTCAAAGAGCTGCGTAACGGCCTCTTCCCTGGAGGGAACAGTGGACTCACCTAAACCGATGTTTAGTAGCAATATCGGTAAGAAATATTTTAGTTTGCGATCCAAGGGGAATCTCTATCGACCGGCTAATCGATAGGTAGGTGATGCGTGTTGTAATGCGGCAGGGTATTTCAAACAAAATGTACATGTGCCGTCGCCAAATTTGCAAACTGAAGAGATTATTTTCTTAAGCAAACTCTGAAAATTCAGTTTTACTGTGTAGAACCTAGTTAGAGGAAGCTGAAGAAATCTATTTTCACGGCATTGTTAGCCGACGTATAAGCAAATTTGTGTTTAGCGACGCACAGGTAGTCTTCAAGACCGGAAGAGGTTGTGGAGAGTTTTACGGGGAGCATTAGACAACTATTGACTGAAACAGTGGAAAGAAATAAAACTGAAGACGAACGGGCAGCTTTGAAAGAAGAAATAGTGAACGCAGCAGACGATCAAATAGATAAAGAAACTAGACACTGTAGAAACACTTTGATAACATGGAAAATTCCGTATTTCAGTCGCAAAAGGAGAAAATATGAAAATGTCTCAAATGAAACAGGGAAAAATAATACAAACGTCTAAAAAGTAAGACTGCCAGGAAGTGCAGAACAGTAAAGCAGGAATGCCTAGAGCACAAATGCAAGGCTGTGGGAGCAAGCATAACTAATGGAATGGTAGATGATGCCTATAAGAAAATTAAAAAATCCTCTGAGAGAAGAAAAACAGACATACGAACATCAAGAGCTCAAATGACAAAGCAGTTCCAGACAAAGAAGAGAAAGCTAGAAGTGGAAGGAATACATTAGACGATCATTATAAGGGGAGCAAAATTGTGGACAATGTTACGGAAGGAGAAGTTGGTGAGCATGAGGTAGGAAATATGATACGCCACAAAGAATGAGACCTACGCGGAAACAAGTCCCATGGAGTATATGACATTCCTTGTAATTAATGATTTCCTTGGAGAGCTAGCCATGACAAAAATATTCCACCAGGTGTGCAAGGCATTTGAGACAAGCGAATTACCTCCAGACATCAAAAACTGTATAACAACTGCAAGTCCAAAGATGACAGATGCTGTGAATATTGCAGAACTTTCAAATTAGTACTTCACCATCCTAAAGTGCTGACATGAATTATTTACAGAAAAATGGAAACAATGGCAAAAGCTGAAATGGAGGAGGTTCTATTTGGCTTACGGTGAAATGTGAGAACACACGAGGCACTACTCACACTACGACTTTGTTTAGACTAACGAGGAGGCAAACATAGATTTTTGTCATTTGTACATTTAAAGGATATCTTTTGACAACGTTGACTGGAAGACACTCTGAAATTTTTAAGTTATGAAGGATACAATACAAGGGGAAAAAGGTGATTTACAGCTTGTACAACAAGCAATCTGCAGTTGCAAGAGGAACCGTGACATGATCGCGTTGAAGCATACAGCGACCAAATGTTTTAACACACTTGGTATCCAAGACGGTCTTTGATCTCAAATTTTTACTTTATTGAATTACCAGTTTCAATCTGATTCGTCTGTCTCCTAAAAACTAGTAAACAAAACAAATAAAACTAACCACCAAACCTGAATAAAAGTTTTATTTGTTTTCACCGAACGGAGTAGTGCACACAGGCATCGCTTTCGTGAGGACGACAATTAAAACCCACTATATTCCTTCTCCATCTTTCCAATGTGATTATGGCCGCACGGCGGGAATTAAAGGATTTGAACGGAAAATGGTAGTTGGAGCTAGACATATGGGGCATTCCATTTCAGAAATCGTTAGGTAAATCAGTATGCCGAGATCACAGTGACAAAAGGGCACCGATAATACCAAATTTCTGGAATTACGTCTCACCACGGACAACGCAGTGGCCGACGGCTTGCATTTAACAACCGAATGCAGCGACGTTTGCGTGAAGTTGTCATTGCTAACAGACAAATAAAAGTGTGTGAAAAAACCGCAGAAAGCAATGTGGGACGTACGATGAAGGTATCAGGACAGCGAGATGAAATTTGGCGTTAATGGGTGACGGCAGCAGACGACCGACGCGAGTGCCTTTGCTAACAGCGCTACATCGCCTTCAGCGTGTCTCCTGGACCTGTGACCATATCCGTGGGACACTGGACGACTGGAAAGCATTGGCTTGGTCAGATGGGTCCCGATTTCAATTGGTAAGAGGTGATGATGGGGTTGGAATGTGGCGCAGGCCACACGAAACCATGGACCCAAGTTATCAACAAAGCACTGTGCCAGCTTGTGGTGGCTCCATAATGGAATGGACTGTGTGTCCATGGAATGAACTGAGTTCTCTGGTCTAACTGAACCGATCACTGAATGAAAATAGTTATGTTCGGCTACCTGGAGACCATTTGTAGCCATTCGTAGGCTTCCAGTTCGCAAACAAAGATGGAATTTCTATGGATGACAAAGCGCCATATCATTGGGCCACAATTGTTCGCGACTGATTTGAAGTGTTCTGAACAGTTTGAGCAAACGATCTGGCCACCCAGATCGCTTGGCACGAATCCCATCAAACATTTACGGGACATGGTTGACAGGTCAGTTTGTACACAAGTTTCTGCAATGGCAATACTTCCGCAATTGCTGCTGCTATAAGGGGAGCATGGCCCAATATTTCTGCAGGAGACTTCCGGCGACTTGTTGAGTCCGTGTCACTTCGAGCTTCTGCACTATGCTCGGCAAAAGGAAGTCTAACACAATATTAGGAGGTGTGCCACGACCTCACTGTGTGGGTGAAAGGTTTACCAATCATGTAGGCAGAGCCACATAAACAACGCCTATGATATTATCAACATTCAGTGCATATAATGAAAGGAATTTGTTTCCAATGAGGAAGGGTACGAGAAAGCATGATATTATGTGATGTATTGTGTGGTGGCACTTGAGCTGCTTAGCATACCTCTCAGATGGTTCTGATACCATCCCTGATGACCTGCAGACATGGAAAGCTCCCCATAAGATCATGCAAGATTGAAAAGAACAAGGTTGCGCAATAGATAAAGTCTTATGAAGTCAAAATTACAGTAGCTTGCCCAGTTAAGCATAAAGTATGGGTTCCCAATCACACACTGACTTATTTATGAAGGGATCAATCAAACTACCAAAGAAAACTAACGACCACTATAACTAACTGGTTTACTGGCAAGGGACAAAAAATTATTTACCCGATGGATCAAGTGTAGAAACATGAAGGTGTGCACACATTTAATTAATTATTTGAGTATGCGACAATGGCACTGGCAGTAAGCTGTCGAATTCAGTGATTCAAATTTTTGGTGGAGGTCGCTGGACTGAGTCAAAAATAACTTATCTTCTGTATGGCTATATATTTTTTATGTACATCATACTCTTTAATGCATTTTCTGTTGTAATAGTTTGACTCACACAACTCTGTAGTGCGACGACTAACATTACTGTTATCATCCCTCTCACATGTAAATTCTGCCCAATTCTTTTTTCATTTCTTTCTCAGACTTGATTTCATATTATGCAGGATATGTATTTCATGATTCCGACTGTTGCAACTCTCTTTTGTCAGATTCGTTTCTTGTTTTAGTTCTTCTAACATCTTCGTCAGTGTCTTAATTTCACTCTCAGCATTCAGCACTTCGCTTTGCAGGTCTGCAGTGATGCTGCGGTGCACCTGTGCGACTGCTACCAGTTTCTAATTTACCTTATGCAGTTACTTGTCTAGTCTTGCCAATACTGTCTATTCAATCTGGTGGCATCGTTTAATACTTTCTCTTTCCAATTCAGTGAGACGTCACTCAATTTGCTTCCCATGTTCCTGAGAAGTTTCTTGGATTTTTGGAAACTGTTCTGTGGTTCTTGCTTCAAAATTGGCACTAAGGTTTCCCAACTCTGCATGTTGGTTTCTAATGGCGTCCTCTGTTCTGGCAGTATACTATGGGGTCCATGTAAGTATGGGAGTATGGGTTACATACCTTGCACAGACATATTAATGAAGGGATCCATCGGACTACGAAAGGAAGCTAATTGTCATTGTAACAATCTGGTTGGTTGCCAAAAAACATAAAAATGATTTACCCACTGGAAGAAGTATACAAATGTTTAATAAGTGGACAAGCGATTGCATAACGAAGTATTAACTGGGCACTGGTGGGTGGATACATAAAAGCATGCTATAAATCAGTGTTGCAAATATGACCAATGACTGCATAAAAAGAATAATGATATCAAGAAACGTCTGTGGAAAAGCATGAAAGAAAATCAAAACTCTAGCCTAAATGCATGATAGGCGCCAGTAGCTGGCTGTGAAAATTACATCTGTGGAAAGAAAAACTGATACAGATCAACTGACTTCATGTTAGCCTCTTCTTGGTGGGTGCAATGATGACTCAAGCTCACCATCTTAAGATGTGTAAGGATACAAAACACTTGTAGTTACGGCTGAAAATGCTAAGTGCAGCTATCTCTCTCCAGAGCGCTCTGCAACGAACTGGAGCCAATATTTTCTACAGCTGCCTCGAAGCCAGTGTGTTTTAGCTTTACACTACGAAACTTAGCAGGTTCCACCGGCATCGGAATCTTGTCGGCCAGCTGCAGGAGACTTTCCGAGTTCCGACCAATGACAATTTAATAAGCACGTTTAACAATTTCCTACTGCACCGGATATTGTCGTGGTTACCCAGAAAGATTCATTTCTCTCATGGCACGGTATAGAAAGCAGAAAACATCTCCCACAAGACAGACTTGCAGTCCTGACCAATCAAAAGACGTGGATTTACGCAATAACGGGATTTGTCCAAGCTACCGAAATAGCTGCTATGAGCCAACCAGAGAATCCCTTTGTAAAATTTGAACAAGCATCGATCAGGCTACATCTGGTCTTAATGACTGCTCACATGTTGTGTGGGCTCGTGTGCTTGCCTGCCTTCCAGACTCTCATCTCCGCTGCAAAGGACTCCTTGTGCTTCTCGCAAAAAAATGATTCAAATGGCTCGGAGCACTATGGGACTTAACTTCTGAGGTCATCAGTTCCCTAGAACTCAGAACTACTTAAACCTAACTAACCTAAGGACATCACACACATCCATGCCCGAGGCAGGATTCGAACCTGTGACCGTAGCGGTCGCGCGGTTCCAGACTGTAGCGCCGGCGTGCTTCTCGCACATTGTAGTATTATTGCACACCACCCAGCCTCCTCTACACTCCTACTGGGCTGAGATGGCAGCCTCTCGTCATCTGTTCTCTATGGACATGAACAATACTTTCAACAGGAAACAGCTTTAGGTCTAGTCTGTTCCCCTAATCGAACTGCCGGCCGTTGTGGCCGAGCGGTTCTAGGCGCTACAGTCTGGAACCGCGCGACCGCTACGATCGCAGGTTCGAATCCTGCCTCGGGCATGGATGTGTGTGATGTCCTTAGGTTAGTTAGGTTTAATTAGTTCTAAGTTCTAGGGGACTGATGGCCTCAGCAGTTAAGTCCCATAGTGCTCAGAGCCACTTGAACTATTTGAACCTCATCGAACTTCAATTCTGCGAGCTAGATAAAAGCCATAAGTTTGCTGATAAAACAATACTCCCTCATCCTACCAAGACGGAAGGAGGTAGATAGATAATTAGACGTGCAGTCACTGGAAATTGTGAATATTGCTTGCAGTTTCCACGCCGCATTTGTGATTCTAGTTGACTGACTACTGGGATCTGAATTTTAAATTAGAATAAAGGTTACTGGAAAGTTTTGGAATAAACTGCCATGTGCCAGTACTCAGGCTCTATTTAGCTTTAAAGTGAAGAAAATAAACTGAACTAGTGACTAATAAGTCTGAAGTGGTGGTACTGCATTTACGTTTTGTAAAAACATAGTTTAAGGATGAGTTGTCAGAAGAAACAGAAGATGCCCTTTTGTTTCAAAGACTGAATTTCAGATGATGTAGTGAAACAGCATTTTAAGAAACTGCTAGATAAGCCAAGGAAGACACTGAGCGTAAGAAATAACTAAGTGCTACCATTTTCTGTGGAATAATTTGTTAACGAAATTTGCTGAGAGGGATGTATATGTAAGTAGTAGTTCAGTGGAGTGTTACGAGTGTTAGGATTATAAACATTCTATGAGATTCAGGGTGTCCCAAACCTGTTAGGTCAAAATGATATGCACATAGAGAAACAAAACTTCCTCTTCCGATCCAGGGAAACAATGATGGTAAACGCATATTTCAGTTGGTATAAGGTCTTGAATTAGTAATGCGTGTGAGTCACTTGTTTGTAAACTGCACATGCCTGATATATGTGTGGGAATGAGAGAAGGTGAATGAATAACCCGTAGTGAATAGTGATTAGTTGTGGCAATAAAATAACTGTAATGGTCGTAGTTGAAAGGATATTAAACGCAGACAATTTTGGCAAGGGAAGCAGTGCTGAAAAATAGGATTTTTGTTAATATCTAACATAAATTTAAGAGGTAGTGTTATTTGTATTTGTGTTATTTGTCTAGCATGTAGCCTTCTATGGAAATAGAACGTAAATAATAAGCAGTTCATACAAAAAGGGAACAGTAGTTTTTGAAGTGTAGTGCTAAAGAAGAATACTGAGTGTTAGGTTTGTAGATAGAGTAAGTAGCGAGCAGGTACTGAATAGATTTGAAGCAAAAAGGAATTTGTGGAAAATCTTGACTGAAATAATGTACAGAATTATAAACACATAGTAAGGGATCAACGAATCATCAGTTTAATAATGGTAGAAAGTGGGGGAAGGGGGTGGTGGAGGGTAATAGTTGTATAGAGCCACTAAGGGATGAAAACAGTAAGGATGTTCAAATGGATGTAGATTGCCAGTTGCAGAAGTTACTCGAAGATGAGGTGGCTTGCACAGCATAGACTATTGGGGAGAGCTGAATCAAACCAGTTTTCGGATTAAAAACCACGGCAGCAAACACAAAACCAACAACAAAATCTCCATTGTGTATACGAGGACTATCATACCAATCCATTTCATTTTTTTCATGCTTATCCAAACAATTAAGTGTTAGAGATATACACCATCTATGAGGTTCACTATGTACCAAAGCAATTGGGTCAAAATTGTATGCACGTAAGTAGTGGGACAAACTATCTTTCAGTGCATTTTGTTAGTGTGGATTCACTACATCAGGGGCAGATATGCACTCAGGGGTAAACATATTGTTCTCCTTTGATTGACAGGTCATTAACGTATTGTTCTCCTTTGATTGACGGGTACTTAACCTATTCCTCTCCTTACATTCGCAGGTCCTTAACCTATTGTTCTGCTAAAGGGATCCTACCTTTTGATTTTCAGGCACTTAACCTATGGTCCCCAAATTATTCCCCTACCCCTCAGGAAACCTACCCCCTCGCTGCTACAGGTTTGAGTTATTGGATAGCCCCTCTCACTCTTACCAATTTTATTGACTACTTAATTAAATTGATCAATTAATTAACCCCCTCGTCTCCCACCCTCCCACATGGAATTTGGCGGGAAAGACACTCAGTTAATCGGTCATTTGGAGAGAATTCGATTGTAGTGTATGGAATATTGTTTAAACAATTTAGACAATGTATAGAATATTGTTTAGTTATTTATGGCAGTGTACAGAATATAGTTTATTCACTTAGTTAAGGAATTTGTCTGGAAATTGATTGCTGTGTATGGAATATTCCTTTAACAATTTAGACAATGTGTTTTTCCCTCCAATTTCCAGGGGGGAGAGTGGCAGAGGAGGGGATTTACCAGAGCAGGAGGGGATAATTCATTGATCAATTATTCAAGTAGTCAATCAAATTGATAAGAGTGAGAGGGGCTATCCAATACCTCAGACATGAAAGTGTAACTGTAGCAGACTGTCAATGAAAAGGAAGTTTCCTTTTAGCAGGACAATAGGTTAAGGACCTGTCAATCTAAGTAGAACAATAGGTTAAGTATCTGTCAGTCAAAGGAGAACAATAGGTTAGTGACCCATCAATCAAAGGAGTACAATAGGTTTGTTCCTGACTGCATACCTGCCCCTGATGTAGCCAACCTGCTCTAATCAAATGCACTCAAACATATTTTGTCTCATTACTCACACAGAGAAATAAAACTCATTGTTTTGAGGTAGGGGTCCGATGGTGGGAAATAAATATTTCATTTGTATAAGGTTTTTAATTAGTCAAGCGTTGAGTTACAAGTTTGTGAAGCGCGTAAGTCTCATAACAAACTGCTGCCTGATACGTTGACATTTGTGGGGATGGTTCAAATGGCTCTGAGCACTATGGGACTTAACATCTATGGTCATTAGTCCCCTAGAACTTAGAACTACTTATACCCAACTAACCCAAGGACATCACACAACACCCAGTCATCACGAGGCAGAGAAAATCCCTGACCCCGCCGGGAATCGAACCCGGGAACCCGGGCGTGGGAAGCGAGAACGCTACCGCACGACCACGAGCTGCGGACGTTGACATTTGTGGCGCAAACTTTTAAACAGTACATAATCGTCTGTGATACTTCCCCTCTGTTTACAGTTTGTGGGAGGTTTATTGATGATGAAGCTTTGCTCGTTACCCAAATTTGCAGACTAGGATTTAATGTGCGGTGGAGTAGGATGCAGTGCCCATGAAGTCGAACGAAAGTACAAAGAGAAGCTTACCAATACCACTCACCCTATGTGGTAGAAATCTATAGCTGTGGATGTAGACTTACGAGAAACTGCGTGGTTCACACCATAGTGAGTTGGATAAGGTTCTCAACAAATAATGGTTTGCTGAGGCATGGTACTGGATCGAAGAGCTTCAGATTTATCAAGAACCGGCCGTCAAAACAAGCAATAAAAAATCAAATGTAACACACACTGTGGAGTCTTCTGGTGGAGCAGTAATTCAACCCATAGATCGTTCTGTTAATGGGCTGTGCTTTCAGGGATGCGCCGAGACTGGTCGTCGTCTTTCTCGAGAGATGCAATGAATATAAATTTGCATCTATCTTTTATAAGGTTTGAAGTGTTTGTCTCAACAAGTAGCTTATAATTATTTATAATAGTTAGTTCATTATTTACAAGTATTCACTTTTGGATTCTCAACAGCCCGTTGATTTCCACTCTAAAGCTTTGAGACACACAATGTTTGTCGATAGCTGATGTACAAGAATGCAGCAGTTATTGTAATTAGAATTTGATTTGGGCTGATGTGGAACTCGGGGCGTTCAGACAAGTATTCGGAGAAATTCACTGCTCTTCACTTTCTCGCAAAAAATTTGACGTGCTTTTGTTCTTCTCAGTGTACTGTATTGCTAGAGCGTTAATTCATTGCTCTGACATGGTCATCTTCAGAGACGAATAAAATCTTTCTGCTTCAGCAGTTGTTATCCGTGTTGTAACTACTATTTTCGGTAGTTTTGTTTCGTCACAGAAGATGTTCTGCAGATTGTTATTCGAAATGAATTCAAGTAGTGATACAGCTTCAGGATATTGCTGAAATCTGATAGTTCGTACAACACTGAGAGCTCCGCCTCTAACCTTCGTTTCTCCAGCATGGGGTAAGCCTGGACAGCAGCATTCTGATCCGTCTCTGGGAAAGTATTGAGTATTCTTCAAACTTTGAGCAATTCAACAGCATTGCTGCGGCTTGATGATGTAGGGCTTGGAAGCGATCATGGCCTTCTCTGTTAACCCTACCGTAGATTTCTTCTGCATCGGAATGTCGGTAAAGACAGTGAATGTGGTGGTGTATGAAAATAAATAATTGTTGCTGTAATGCTTATTGGCGCTAGAAAAATTACTATCCAACAAAACTTGTTATCTAACAATTGGACTAGTCAACGACAATGTTACTGCAATCACAGCAACAGCCATTCCCAGAAACTTTTGGCATGGGTACCGAAAGTCATATGAGTTTTAGCCTAGTGCGTTTACGAAGTTTTTTTATGAATACCACTTTTATATAAGCTATGAAATTCTTAGGACGTTTCCCTATGCATACCATTTCTGATTAGCTGTGCCTTCTTTATATGGTGGTGCTATCTTACTGCACTGTCACACTCCCGGATAAAACAGCGGTACTTGCTGCGTCCCATATTCATTTCCAAGAGATTAGTGATTGCTTTCACATCACAACAGATACATTAATTCTACTCCAGATAGCGTATATTTTCGAGAACTAGCGACAGGCTTTCCTAAGTCTCTTTCAGAAAGACAGAATATCGTATTGGTACTGACGTACTTCTGTTTCCGTGAAATAAGAATAAACTTTTAAACCTCATTTTACACGAATCTAGACAGTTTTCACGTTTTGAATGCTATATTCGTTTGAAGTACTTAACTTAAGATCTTGAACAACCCAGGAAATTTGACTTGAAAATATTTAAATATATGTAAATGTCGTTTGCAATGAACGGTTCCACTGGGGTACAAGCGAGGGTACATCTGTAATTTACAGCATTGTGTAAAAATAATTAAAAGCTATCAGTATATATATATGACGGTGTTCCAAGAAAAATAACGTTTTATCCATATCTTCCAAATCTCATTTGATAGAACAGAATAGTGGTCAGACTTGCTATCAGCATGAAAAACTGTGGTACAAAAATTAAAATTCATGTCAGATATCTACAGTGTATTTATCATCGATGTCAATGATCTCCTCAGCAGAAGTTCATCACATCTGAAGAAGAGCAGACTCCACCCCTGAAACAGACCTATGTTCTAACATTAAGTGCTGTAACCACTTACAGGTGGCACGTGGTAGCACTAGCAGTGTACAGGCAAATAGACGTGCAGCTGTTGAGCAACTGACAGTCTAGAGGAACCAAGGGCTACAAATAGAGTACCCTCAAGACCGTTCAGCGAAAGTTGCTGTTTACAGGCCTTCAAAGGAGGCGCCTGGTTCAAGCAACCATGCTGGCCGCTGTTGATCAGTGATGAAGGCTGGAATTCGTACGACAATACCGCAACTGGACTGGGGAAGGAGGCTATGAACAGAGTGAGGAGTATGAGATGGACAGAGAGAGGCGGGGGAGGAGACGAGGAGATGGACTGACAGAGAGGGAGGAGACGGTTTATAGAGGGAGGGGGAGAAGAGGATGGACTAAGATAAGGGATGAGAAATGGACCGAGGGAGGGGGAAGAAGGAAATGGAAAGAGAGAGAGTTGAGGAGGTGATTGACGGAATGAGGAGGAAGAGGTGATGTGTGCTGTTTGCGTCAGCTTGGGAAGACCTGGGTACAAGCCCAATTTTCAATAGAATTCCAGGTGCTATGTCATGATTGTAATGACGTCCGAGTGATAAATCACTATGTAGTGCGTCGTTCTCCACGTGAGATCTACAGTGATGAAGAATGCCATCAAGGAAGGAAACAAAATACCACTAGTCTTACCATAATGCGGCTGATTAAAGGATCGGTGGCTTTAATCTCAGCTGAGCAGTTGACCCAAACGGACGCGCCTGCTCCCTGCTCTCGGAATAGCTGCCAGAGGACACAATCACCCCATTGACACTCTCTCGTTCTTTGATGCGGTATTTCAGTGTTAGGGGCCACTTCCCGTCGGATCACCACTCACACTGTTGCACTGTCTTCCACCCACTTTCTCATGCGCCGAGCATTGCACCTCGCGCAGCTAGGTCGTAGGGAGTTGCCACTTCTGCAGGCACACTTTATCTCTATTTCACACAAAAGCAAAATTGTGTTCCCTAACCCTAATAAAGATCATCGTATGACCCGCAGAACGATGCCTGCGGAACATGAGACGATATTCCGGCTATCCCCTTCGACATCTCCGTCTTGCTCGCCGTTCATCAGGAGGTAGTAGATCAGGTGCAGCTGGGCCTCACTGCTTTCAATCTGGAGACATGGGATCAAGGGGAGGAGAAGGAGCTTATTGCCCAACTCACAAATGGCAACAATAACCACCACAGTAACACCAAACACACCACCAGCCACAACACCGGATATGCCATCTTTATCAGCGCTGCGGCCCCCTTAGCCGGGATTGCCGGCTCCGGAGACTGCAGAGGAACTCCAAACGAGGAACACTGGCAGCTGGTATGTCCAAGACGCAGACAGTAACTACACACACAAACAAGAGAGCTCACAAAGTCACAGGAAACACGCCGAGCGCTTTTGCCAACACTGTAAGCACCGGTTCCTAGTAACAGCAACATGAGGGACCAAGCAAACAGCCCTGCAGCATCCCAGCAACTCAAAAACTCACCAGAAGCTACCGGGAACACAATACCGACAGGTTTCCCATGGATCGTATTACGAAACTACAGTTGCCTCAGCGACTTAAACAAAAAATTTGTAGTACATCAATCCCTCACCACATACAATAGAAAACTCTCTGGGGACCACGTCTAACTGTATGTAGCAAACAAAAGCTTTCTCAGGGCTGAGCAGATCGAGTACCACACGTACAAAACCAGTAATGAGGAAACACAAATATATTTCGTGAAAGGAGGTAATACTTTAACCCCAAAGAACACCTTAAAAGCTGAGATCTCAGCTCTCGGTTGGGACGGTGAAACCGTAAGTCGAGTGCTGGGATTCAGAACATGCTGACCACAGCCTACATTGTAGAGCTGACCGACTCAGTCAATTCCCACGACTTTTTGAAGCTAACAGTCCTGCTTCACATGGTTGTACGTTAGTCGAAATATACACAACACTGCAAGTCCCCCAACAGTGTGCCCGCTGCCAGCAGTGTGGCCATGAAGCCGCTCGATGTCGTCTGACACTCCAATGCCACAAATATGCTGCCAACCAAACTGCGCAACTGTGTCTACACGGTCCTGAAACCCG
This sequence comes from Schistocerca cancellata, assembly GCF_023864275.1. NCBI lineage: Eukaryota > Metazoa > Arthropoda > Insecta > Orthoptera > Acrididae > Schistocerca > Schistocerca cancellata. The sequence goes on along the minus strand of NC_064629.1, from coordinate 391,341,567 downwards.
CAAGTGCGACGACCCTGGTGATCTCCATGTGGAAGACTTCAGGGGTTACCCTGCATAAAAGGAAGCCCTGACTCGCGAAAGCACCAAAGACACACAAGCAGTCACAAGAACAACTCCAAAATCCCCAGTGCCCGCTAAGGAATGGAGTCTCCTTTTCTGGCATTTTCAGTTGCAGGGGAAGTGCAGAGTATACTCAGAGCTCTACAAACACACAGTGCAAAGCTCGAACAACAGAACCACAACCTGAACAGATAATTCCAGAAACTGCCTGCCACACCACAACAAATACACCAACAACATAACAGAGACACGCAGGCCCACAGCCAAAGAGACCATGAAACCTAGACCCACACTACTCCCCACTCCTCACCACAGCAACTACTCAGGTGACGCACGAGGAAACGTGTTCCACCAACTCACAAGCCAGCCCAACCAAAAGGCCAACACCAGAACCAGAGGGCAACAACACTCCCACCTGCAAATTGGCCCACATAACCAACATGCTCACAACAGACAGGGGATAGTGGAGTCACTATTCCCAGTTACACGTGACTTAAGACCGGTTTGAGAGTCTTAAACTTCGTCATTACACAAGGCACACAGCTCTTGGCAGCTGAAACCGGCAATCGCATGGCTGTTGTACAAACTAATCTCTTCCATGGATAATACGCAACAACCACCCTCATACGCAAACGACACAACTCTTACATAGATCCTGTTCTGTAAAGCAGACGGGATCGCCAACCAAATGACTGAATTGAGAGTCTCATGGAGCAGAAACGATTCCTGGTCTCTCTCATGAATGAAATTAAACTCCAGTCACCCAAACAACTATGCATCGCAGGCTGTTATGTCAATTGTACAGACTGACTGATCTGCACAGCTGCAGGTGTAACAGCAATCATCATACATTAAAGAATAGAGAATACAGACATCAATCTCTGTGATCTTGGAAGATCAGACGTCGCAGATATCTCAGTCAAGTTCAACAGAGCAAAAACTGCACTGATATTGATATACAACCAACCTGGTAACATCATTACATGTGTTATCAGCACAATACTCAACACAGTACCGTGATCTCATTAGTGCTGGAGTTCTTAATGCTAAAAACCCAAGTTGTAGCTCACAAAGATGGAATTCCAATGGAAAAAAAATAAGTTTCCGAAAATGCACTAGGTCAAAACTACATCACACTAGCGTTTTTTTAAATTCCATTTACACAATATTAACATTGTTTCACTTCACGTAAAAGAGTTTTTACAAAAATGGGACTTCCCAGGCTACAAGACATATGATACCCTTCTGGAACACATTACTGAACATGGAGACAGAAGGTATGGAGACTTCCAGACTTTCTGAGCTCATGGCCACCTTCTTGATGCTTATTTGGGACCGGTGAAATCGGATATCGGATAGTGTGTTGTAATTACTGCTGATGCCTATCTTCAGCAGATCACCAGAAAGTCTTCAAACACCGTCAGAAGAAAATTAGTATAAATTTTGTGGTAGGTTGGAGTTCACTTCAGTATTGAATGTTGGTTGTCCGGGCACATGCTTAATATGTAATACACAGTGACTCCCAATAGCCAGTGTACGGCATTTCTCTTCATTCTCGGGTATGGAAGGATGTCATCAGGGTAATGAAAGGACATCATAGAAATCGCTTGTGGCATGGTGCATTGGATGAACGTCAATAGGCGGCAGAACAACTGCCACAATTTCTTTGTTGCCCCACAAGCTAGCTGGTGGATGTCTGTATTATGCATATGGCAGGTCTTGCTCAATGGCACTGCCATGGGATGGATCTTGTGCAGACGTGACTACAGCGGGTATCTACCATTAATATAATAGTACCATATAGTCCATGCCACCGTCGATAAGGTGGAGGGGGGGGGGGGGGTAAGGTGTGTATATTACGCTAGACTGTATACCAGTGTACTGTAGGGTATTTGCTTTTGAGCACGTTCCGCCACTGTCGCAACATGAGGGCGCAGTACACCCTGTGGACTGCGGGCACACTGTCAATGCGCAGCATCCTGCTCAGGTAACTGTAGTCTAGCAGGAAAGTATGGCAGTGCGACAATGATGCAGGGATGTGGGGAATATCTATCGGTGGGTCCAGGTTCGGTGGCACAATTTCCATAAGGAGGATTGAGATAATAAAATCACACAGCTAAGGACGCATTTCCTTTGCCATAATGTGAGTCACACAAATAACGCAAAAGCCTTGATGTACCCATTGGTGAGTCTGAGGCTGCCACCAGTCACTGGGAGAGTGAGTGTTCTGTAACTTACTTTGAAGAGACGTCCTTGGTTCACGTAATGTCAGAAGACTGCCTGGAGTCCATCCGCTGTCGCGCGTGGCATGGAAAATATGTAAAATTGGACATCAAGTAGGCATTAACTAATTCGACCGTTTGCAGTGCGCCAAGGGATCATACGGAGTGTAGGGAGGTACAGGCACACATAGTGTGATGCGTTGTCTTGATGAACACCATCCTCAAACATTTCGTCTCAGTAAAGAGTTTAATGCGTCCTTCTGGTTGTGCAGGTAACCTGCAACCAACGTTCATAATTACCGATTTTCACCTGTTCATTTATGCACCAGCCGCTTTTCTGTATGTCTTAACATTCTAAAAGGACTATATCATCAGTGTAAGCCCGATGCACAAATTTACCTCCTCGCTCATTGACGCCTCATGGCGTTTTGTGGAGTTGAATCAACAGCAGCTCAATTGCGAGTGCATGGAGACCCATGGAGAAGGGACAACCGTGTCGTACAAAGCATTGCATCTGTACTGGTCTTCCTGAATCTCCGTTCACTAAGGCCATTGACTGTGGTCCGTGAAGAAGTTCCATTACTGTCGTGATGAAACACTGTGGAATATTCATCGCCGTCATCGTTGCGCGCAGAAGTCATGGCCGACTGCATCAAAAGCTTTCTCTAAGTCGACCGCAAGCATGGCGCCTTGAATTTTGAATGCATCTACGATGGCTATAAAATCACAGTAGTCACCTAATGCCATGTGAACAGCGCGGTCGTCACCGACTTCTGTCTCATAATTCCCCATCAACACTGTAATGGGTGGTTTTAACCGAAGTGCCAAAAGTCTTGCAAAAAGTTTGTAATAGCTGTTAAGGAGTGTTATTGGCCAAAATTGACGCATACAGTATCCTGACGATGTCTTCGGGACAGGGATGATCAGATCTTGTGTAAAGTCGAAAGGTACAGTCACTTCAGAGGTCAGTAACTCTTGGAACAACTGTCACAACGTCGAAGTTAGTATATCTTGATACAGTCTATAGAACTCTAGGGGCAGGCCATCAGGTCTAGGGTATTTATACTTGCGACCCTTTTCCAAAGCCGTCGTCACCATCTCTTCCATCACATCTGATTGCATCTCATCAGCAGTCTCGTGCTCCTGTTGGCACTGCACTGCTGTAAGCATTTCGTTGAGTGCCACTCCCTCCAGATTCTTCTGCGAGTACAAATGTGAGTAGTAATGTGTAATCTCTACCTGAAGTGTTAACAGCTGATCATTATCTGTCCGAAGTGTCGTTACGAGTTTCCTTTTGGACTGCCTCTTTTGTCGTACTATGTGGTGCACGGAGGGTGGTTCGTGCACAAACCCCTGTCCCTCCTGTGCTCTAATGACTGTACCATCCATCTTTCGGCGCATGAGTTGTAACAGTTTAGCTTTGATGTGGTTTATTTTTACAAGACGAACCAGTTGCTGTGCTGGATTGTTGTACAGGTCACGGAGGATACTAAAGTAAAATTCCACTGTGTCTTTGTACCATCGCATTCTATTGCGGGAGTAGTTCATCAGCGTCCACCTCAAAGCCAATTTTGCTGGCCGCTGTGGCCGAGCGAATCTAGGCGCTTCATTCTGGAACCGCGCAACGGCTGCGGTTGCAGGTTCGAATCCTGCCTCGGGCATGGATGTGTGTGACGTCCTTAGGTTAGTTAGGTTTAAGTAGTTTTAAGTTTTAGGGGAGTGATGACCTCAGATGATAAGTCCCATAGTGCTCAGAGCCATTTGAACCATTTTGAAAGCCAATTTGGTGCAATGTATCCACCACAGAAGTACCTAATGATACGCATATTTGCGCCGTAAGCATTTCTTCCAGGTTTCGATGACTACTGCACGTCAATCTCGACCCTTCAGAACAGCTTCTTTCTGTTTCAACAACACACTGCCGCGATAGGTGTGCCTAACGCTCCAGGGTAATGGTGCAGACGTATGCGAAGTGGTCTGAAAAGATCGTCACCCAGAGTTCCGACTGCTGAAGATTGGTACGAAGCTCGCGCGACTTATAATGTGGTCAAGGCAGCTCGCTGACGTAGCCGTAAGGAATGTGAACCCTGACGTGTCCCCGTGTAAGTGGGCCCATATAGCCACGAAGTCCATTTCACATACAATGGTGGAGAGCTCTGGGTACATGTTGCAATTCAGTGTCTGATCGCGGAGGGAAAGCAAGCAATTGAAATCACCTCCGAGAACTGCATGATTGTACCTGCCCACAAACAGGGGCATCATGTCAGTCCGGGCCATCCGACGCTGGAGACAGACGGGGCATATACATTGATAAATCGGACGTAGACGTGCGTGAATGCAGTTCCCATCGCCGAAGGTAGAAACTCGACATCCGTAACTTCGATGCCCTCTTTGCTTAGGATTGCGGTCCCCAGTTCGTGTGCAGTACCAGGATGGATACGAGCGTTATAAGCGCGCAAGGAGTGGAGATCCGACTCCCTTACCTCCTGTAACAAGGCGATATCGACTTCTGCTGCACGTAACACGTCACTTAGAAACTTTAATTTACGCCCACCGCTCATATCGTTAATGTTTGCCGTCGCTATTCGATATGCTTGATGATGGTTCATTGTGCACCAGTCCACTACATATTCTGTGGCTCGACTCGCCGATCTCTCTCCGAGACATCACCCGACTCACTGCACCTCCTCGTATCGAGCTGTTTATGGTACCATGGTTGTTGGCTGTATCCTGTGATGCTGTCTGTGTGTCTGACATTCCTGCATCCTGGGTGTCACACTGAAAATCATCCACCAAATTCACATTACTGGGCTCTGTACAAGGTCGGAATTTGTCAATCTGGACCACTGTGTGGCTCGGGTTGTCGCGCCATGCCCACATCCATGGGTGTCGCACCACTATCTTCACCGCCGTAGTAACCTTGGATTGTCTCTTGGTGTATGGGTTTCTGTTCTTTTGCATGACATGTATCCAGCGTTCTGTGCTGCATTTGTACTATCAGTTTGCCATTTTCTCAATATGGGTGAGCTGTCTTTTCAGCATCAGGGGCGTGATACTCTGTTTCTTGCACTTCTTTTGTTGGTGCAGGGACGTGAATCCTTCCTTCATGTCTGATGTTTGAGACTGTCCCATACTTGGCGTTTATGAATCCCCTCCTTTCTCACACCGAATGTCAGTGACCACATCCATCTGTTCCGCTCATATGAGATCAACACTCGACGAGACAGCGTGAGTTGGAGCTTCTTCGACCAGTCTCACTGGTTGATCCACTAATGGTCCATCCTGCATGACTGCTGTCTACTGTGGTTAATCAGTAAGTGCTTGTGCAACACGGAGTGATGCTGTAGTTCCTGGCGCAGCCTGAGGGGCCATGCTTGGAATCGTTGCGATTAAAGATTCTCTCCCACTGGAAATTACGCAATTCGTCGTTATAGGCACTCTGACTGCAAGTGGCCTTCTTTTTCCACAACTGGAGCATATACGAGGTTGCCCCTCATACATAAAGATGGCACAGCAGGCGCAAATGTGTACATAAGAGGGAATGTGTTTCTGAAGCTCGATTCTGACTTGACGTACACCACTGCGAATGGGATTTGTCTCAAGGCTTAACTACTTTTCCTCTGTATGGTTGAGGATCATCCTGTATTGCTGCAGTACCGATGTTACTTGTACTTTCACCTCAAATGGTAATTCAAAAACACGCATCGTTCTTATTCCAATTACCACTGGCTCCACAAGGACATTCCCTACGTTTCCATCAGAGTGAAGGAAACTATAAGACCCGCCTGACGTTCGAAGGAGCTGGTCACAGCAATCGTCTTTGATTAGTTTTAAATATACGACACTTCCCACTATCCAAAGATGAATGCCAATCAGTTCGTCAGGATCGAGTTCCACCACTGCTCTCAAAAACCTTTCACCTTCAAGTGCTTCTGGTCATGCAAAACGGTTCTCGAATGTCAACTGTACTGTCGATTTGCGTAAAGAGTTAGCCATGTAAAAGTCGTCTGCGTACTCTGAACGTTTCGCTGCTGTCACAACACTTGCCGCTTCCTCTACACTGTTTGCCACGGCTAGGATGCATGGAACATGTCCTCACTGCACAGCTTCTCAAGCTTGACTGACCATTTTCCCATGACACTGTTGCTCTGTCAGGCTGCTCTTTACTGCACTTCTTGTTCTTGGACTGTTCACTGTTTCTATTTTGCATGTTTTTCACAGTTCAGAGCACATTCTTCCTGTTTTCATGTTTCATGTGTGTTTAGTGTTTGATGGGGTATCCACTAGGTCATGTCACCACTGAATCTGAGGTGGGTGGGATGGGGAGTTTTCCTTGTGAGAAACGCCCAGCCCTCCCCTTCCCCTTACTCTTCCACCACCCCTTATCAAGCCTCACTATACACCTCGCCGATACAAGCACACTTATCATATCAAATTAGGTAAGTAACTAGATTGATCAAATGGTTCAAATGGCTCTGAGCACTATGGGACTCAACTTCTGAGGTCATTAGTCCCCTAGAACTTAGAACTAGTTAAACCTAACTAACCTAAGGACATCACAAACATCCATGCCCGAGGCAGGATTCGAACCTGCGACCGTAGCGGTCTTGCGGTCCCAGACTGCAGCGCCTTTAACCGCACGGCCACTTCGGCCGGCAACTAGATTGATGAATCTATTTCCCCCTCCCCTCTGGGAAATCCCCAACCCTGCCCCCTCTCCCCCCCCCCCCAAGCCTTCGCTGATACAAGCATAATATTGATATCAAAAAAATTGACTAATGAATGAAATCGATAAATTAATTACCCTCTCCCCTCTGGGAAATCCTTCAACCCACCCCTACTCTCTCCCACTCCCTCCCTCACCAACTGGAAAACAATTGGCGAGGGAATCGTTCAGTCTGTGCAGAGCTGTTCGTGTGGAAGCTGCAAGCATTATCCTGTCCAGCAACCATATGCCTAAATTACACAGTTACATTGATGCAGATGGGAAGTGTTGCCTTGTAGGAAAAATTCAACTCACCTTGATGTGCAGGGATCGACTGAGCTAGTGTCACTACTGGAAGACGTCGAGGCCCCACCAACCCATTGCCCCTATCCCTGAATTTCACTAAAAATTAGTGCAAAAAATCACAGAGCTGGTGGATTGGAAGGATCCCACAACAGGAATATCAATTACAGAGAAGAGGATATAATAATAAATATTAATAGTAATAACAATAATATATTTTTATCTGTAAAGTTCAATTTGCATGATTTGGATATCTCTCATATTTGGCAGAAGAAACTCATCATTCTTTGCTGTTTTGGAAGATGCAGATCTTATAAATTACATCGAAAAAAGTGTTTGAAGGCGTAAACAGACCGCTTTTTTCCGATTGTGCGAGGAATATCATGAATATACGACACTCACTGCACGTAATTACATTGCTACAGATTGCGCTAAGCAGATCTGGCGAAAAAACAACTTACGTATTGCACACACTTGCTTCTTCGTACGCACCATCAGCAGACTACCGGTGAATGATGGGGTTGTGGCCACATGTATGTTGACCAGCGGGTGGCGGCTGTGGGAGTGCTGGCCCGCCATCGGTAGCAGCCTCCAGTCACCTGTCACTTAGTTCCCAACAAAGCATCAGGTGCCAGCGCCCCTTTGATACCAGACTCACTTCTTGTTTTGCTCCCAAACTCACGCCTTCCATACGAGGTTAGTGGAAGCATCTGCTCTATGTGCTCGTCCTGCTGTGCAGATGCTGACTGAGTTGGTTCACAATACCACGACCAGAGGACACTGGGAGAAGAAACCTCCCCACCTCTCCTGCCTCCATTCCCCTCCTCCCCTCCCCCTCTCCCCCCCCACCCAGTTACCTAATGTCACACAAAGTATCAGGTAGCGGTAACTCTTTTATATTCATACCTGAGAAATTCATATCGAAACACATGCTCTCTCTCTCTCTCTCTCTCTTTTTCTCTCGAGTCGCTACTTACTGACCAGAGAATGTCTATTGTACACTGCACTAAACTCTCTTTGGTCCTGACAAATTAGTGCATACCTAGGAAACCTCAGCCCCCCCCCCCAAAAAAAAAGATGGGCCGTGGATATCTTGGAAATAGTCCATTTGCACTGCCCCAGTTCAATCAAACTGGTTCACAACTTAATTAAATCGAGGCCCTCTGAGTGGGACAGTCTTTACTTGCTTACTATTGGTGGACACTAGGACTGGAATATTCGCTGGGAAATTTCTGGATTCGGTTCCGCAACTTTCCGGTTTTCAGACCCTACTCTCCCCCTTCCAGACTTTTTCCTTGCATCCTCTTGGTGGATATTGTCGCAGGTGTGTCGTTCGGTGGGAAATCCATTACTCTGGAGGTAGCTGGAAACGGCAGTGATAATTTCACAGTTCAGTTCAGCTATGCTATGTCCTTAAACAATTTGCAGGAGACATGACAGGGGTTTGACTGAATTGTCCTTGCAATACTTAGGTTGGAAACAATAAATTGATCAATCAGCAACCTGACACAGTGATTGGCAGCAGTGCTGTGTACAATTATAGTTGTAACTTCAAATTTAGGCTTGGATTTAAGCCGTGAAAGTTGTATAATTCCTTACCACCAACAGGTCTGCTAAGTGTATTTTTTTCAGCACTATAGAATTTCCAAGTTGGTTCTCTCTGCTACACCAGGACCAAGAAGGAGGGGGAACGGCATACTGCTTGATAGGACAGTAACAACAACAAATACGCATTTACTTAAACAAATACCGCTTAAACTTTCCGCTACAAGACGGAGTCTGCTGGAATCTAGTGAGAAGCACTCAAGGACACATACAGCAGCCCTCAACACATGGACAGGGCACTTTGTAAACATGTGCAATTAAGCCATGATCCATTCCATAGTAGTTCCCCCGATTACATGCCAGAGATCACGAAAACGCCATAAGACGCTGCTGCACATTGGCCGTGCCGGCAGCAGCACGCCCATTCTCCAGCATCCACACGGCGGCACTATCGAACGCTCTGGGGCCGGAGAGCCCGTCACCAAGCAGTCACCCGATCAGTTTACATGGGGGAGTAACCATACAGCACAAACAACCTGTCATATTGAATCTTCTCACGCAGCACACACGTCCATTTCTGTCACTGCTCACCCAGAATACTAGTTACATTGCTAGGAGTAGCCAGCCGTCACTCGGACTAGTCTGCGCAGCCGCGGGCAAAAGCTGACATGTCGGAGCATTCTTTGTAACTAATCCTCAGCTTGGGGTCGACTGAAGCCTCGTGCCCACTCCTGCCGCCTGCCGCAGTGCACTGTGAGATAAGCAGGTGCAGCTTGGACGTATAAGTGCAATTGCAAATTGCACCCGGACATAGACTCTTCCCAGTTAACCCATCCGAGCCAGGGATCCTGTTAACCATATACCTCGAATTTATCACGTGAAATGTAGGTATCTCCCATTTATACGAGCTATTTTCGAAGAAATCGGGGCAATACACGCCTTTTCACATAGCTAAAGTAAGGTTACTTGTTGTGAAAACAGTGTATCAGTGAGGCATAGGCTATATCTGCTCTAGCGAAGGAAACGCCCCATCAGATTTAGGATAATGTGGCCCAGTGGATATCCCGTCAAAAACTAAAGAAAAAAGAAGCAAAATAGAAACAGGTAACGGTCGAAGCTGAACATAGACAGCGAAGGGGGAGATCCGTGTTCAGATCTCCCCCATACCTCTCTCTCTCTCTCACTCTCTCTCACTTATTCACAGAATTATGAACTGTCCGTCCGGTCATGGACGTGTCTGCTCGCTGTATTGAAATTTGTGTCTTTGTCGATGTGCAACGTCCGTTTGCCACAGCGAGGTGTAAGGAAGCGGCCCCCTCAGACGCACATGCATCCTATCTGTTCTATATAAGTACCACATGCTCTGACTCTTTCGTTTCGTTTTGACTCTTGAATTCCTTTCTTGTATGATAGTTCACACCCGTATATTTGTTGTTTGTTGTTTTTATTTCTATGAGAAGTCTATGTACCACTTCGCCTTCTCTTATTATTCATCATATTCCACAACCAGTGTATACACTCCTGGAAATGGAAAAAAGAACACATTGACACCGGTGTGTCAGACCCACCATACTTGCTCCGGACACTGCGAGAGGGCTGTACAAGCAATGATCACACGCACGGCACAGCGGACACACCAGGAACCGCGGTGTTGGCCGTCGAATGGCGCTAGCTGCGCAGCATTTGTGCACCGCCGCCGTCAGTGTCAGCCAGTTTGCCGTGGCATACAGAGCTCCATCGCAGTCTTTAACACTGGTAGCATGCCGCGACAGCGTGGACGTGAACCGTATGTGCAGTTGACGGACTTTGAGCGAGGGCGTATAGTGGGCATGCGGGAGGCCGGGTGGACGTACCGCCGAATTGCTCAACACGTGGGGCGTGAGGTCTCCACAGTACATCGATGTTGTCGCCAGTGGTCGGCGGAAGGTGCACGTGCCCGTCGACCTGGGACCGGACCGCAGCGACGCACGGATGCACGCCAAGACCGTAGGATCCTACGCAGTGCCGTAGGGGACCGCACCGCCACTTCCCAGCAAATTAGGGACACTGTTGCTCCTGGGGTATCGGCGAGGACCATTCGCAACCGTCTCCATGAAGCTGGGCTACGGTGCCGCACACCGTTAGGCCGTCTTCCGCTCACGCCCCAACATCGTGCAGCCCGCCTCCAGTGGTGTCGCGACAGGCGTGAATGGAGGGACGAATGGAGACGTGTCGTCTTCAGCGATGAGAGTCGCTTCTGCCTTGGTGCCAATGATGGTCGTATGCGTGTTTGGCGCCGTGCAGGTGAGCGCCACAATCAGGACTGCATACGACCGGGGCACACAGGGCCAACACCCGGCATCATGGTGTGGGGAGCGATCTCCTACACTGGCCGTACACCTCTGGTGATCGTCGAGGGGACATTGAATAGTGCACGGTACATCCAAACCGTCATCGAACCCATCGTTCTACCATTCCTAGACCAGCAAGGGAACTTGCTGTTCCAACAGGACAATGCACGTCTGCATGTATCCCGTGCCACCCAACGTGCTCTAGAAGGTGTAAGTCAACTACCCTGGCCAGCAAGATCTCCGGATCTGTCCCCCATTGAGCATGTTTGGGACTGGATGAAGCGTCGTCTCACGCGGTCTGCACGTCCAGCACGAACGCTGGTCCAACTGAGGCGCCAGGTGGAAATGGCATGGCAAGCCGTTCCACAGGACTACATCCAGCATCTCTACGATCGTCTCCATGGGAGAATAGCAGCCTGCATTGCTGCGAGAGGTGGATATAGACTGTACTAGTGCCGACATTGTGCATGCTCTGTTGCCTGTGTCTATGTGCCTGTGGTTCTGTCAGTGTGATCATGTGATGTATCTGACCCCAGGAATGTGTCAATAAAGTTTCCCCTTCCTGGGACAATGAATTCACGGTGTTCTTATTTCAATTTCCAGGAGTGTAGTATCACAATTGTCTGGACTACTGAACGAGAAGCAATCCAAGACCGTGACCACACAACCACCACGCCGGAATTCGTGCAAGATACTGGTGTTGCACTTCTTGCCCTTAGACCATTCACTGTTTCTATTTTGCTTCTTTTAACAGTTCAGCACACCATTTTCCTGTTTTCATGCTGCAACTGTGTTTATATTTTGACCGACTATCCACTAGGTCATTTTAACACTAAATCTGACGAGGCTGCGAAGGTGAGTTTCCCCTTAAAATTCTCTCATCAGATAAATAAATCTGTTCTAATCAGCTTAATTTCTGTTACGTTCTGCGTCACATTAATAGAATCTTAAACTCATTTTAGTCACATGACGGAATGCTGAGAGTATGCTCCACCTTTGTGACAGGAGGCATCCTCAATTACGAACTCTTTTAAAGTAACCAAATGCTTCGTCACATAGGATGTCTCTTATGGTAACAGCACAGAGAAGTTGTAAATATCAGGTTTATATTACGTATCACTTTATAAATTCGGCATATAGCTGATTTTATAACGATGGTCATCTCTCCCTGTGTAGGAGGGAAATTTTAACTTCGTGAAAGGATCTCGCCGCAACTAAAAAACACCTGATTACCTCCTCAACTGCCGAATCATATTCCTGGTAATCTGGCTCTCGCTTCCACCTGAGAGCCTGGTGGTACGTCATTGATATCAAATAAATAAGCTACTTAATTAAATTGATCATGAGAGTGACTTTGATTTGGGAGTAATTTTTTCAGTAATTGGATTACACTCACCAGGTAGCACAAATGGGTATCCCTAGAGGGAAGACGAAGTTCTTTTCGAGGAACGCTATAGAGAACCGACATTAGAAGCTGACTGCAGAAGGATTCTGCCACCGCCAACATACTTGTCGCACAAGAACCACGAAGATAAGATACGAGATATTAGGGCTCAAAAAGACGCATATAGTCAGACTTTTTTCCTCGCTCTGTTTGCGGGTGGGATAGGAAAGGGAATGAGTGGTAGTGATACAGAGTATCCTCCATCACACATCGTGCCCTGACTTGCGAAGTGAGCATATAGGTGTAAATGTAGATTTAGTCTACGTATTAAGATGTCACTCCATCCATTTATAGGTACACAAAAAAATTCACGGAAGAATATTGTCATTTATTTATCGAGAAAAGGAAAGGTGGAATTTCTGCAACTGTTCGTCTCTTGGTAAAAATCTTCGTATTAGCACCCAATTTTCTCACTGCAGTCACTTTGTGAGATGTTTGTGAGAGGTTGTAATATGTTTGCCCACAACACTTAGAAAAAGCGGTATAGAGCTCACCTCTCAGAGTCGCTTACCTGCTGTATTCTCATGAATCTTCAAGGCTTCTATATGTATAGCGTTTGAATCCACATGATTTCCTCGAATAAAAGATGCCACCCGCCAAGTCACAGACCCCTGATAATTGTCTCAAAATCCGATCACGTTCCGACCCCTGATAATTGCCTCGAAATCCGATCACGTTCCGACAGCTCTGTTCCATTGGTCAGAAGGCTCTCTAGTCCTCCATCCGTCACAGACAATGTAGATAGCAATCACAACGAGAAAAATAGCACACTAACGTACGGGAGGAAATTCAGAACGATGCAGAGTATACGCGGACTGCACAAAGAAATTCAGAAGCATAGCACCTACAGTTCGTCGATGTCGAATGACGGTCTAGAAATATAGCCCTCTACATGTCCTGATCACTTCTATCGTATTCCTATGATTACTACGTTACAAATACGACAGTGTAATGGTATCAGAGACGTCGCTGACATTACAGTCTCTCTCTCTCTCTCTGTCTGTCTCATTCTCTCTCTTTCTCTCTCTTTGTTGTTTTTACAACATCCAGCAGAGTAAAACTATAAAGTTTAAAAACTTCGCTAACGTCACCTGGTGGACAACTCAATAAGATATTACCAAGAGCCTCTCTTGCGATGTATGTATACCACACAACTGTTACACCGCCGAGAGAACACCAGCAAAATATGAGTAAATGTGTGCTAAATGATGTGCGTTCGACGCGTATACAATTGCGTGTTCTTTGTGTGACCTAGAACCATAGAGGGGCAGAAAATTCGCGGATAGAAAGTACATCAGGAGTTGGAAATATATTTCCTGAATTGGAGTATTAACAGTGTTTCATTGTGCACTGGCTCAGTCGATCCCTGCACATCAATGTGTGAACACACACGAAAATTTTCTAGCAAGACAACACCTCCAATCTGCATCAGCGTGATTATATAATGAGGGAATGTAGTTGCTGGATAGGATAATAACTGAATCTTCCACACCAACAGCTCTGCAGAGACTGAGCGATATTCCCACCTATTTCCTTCAAGATGGGGAGGGAGTAGTGGGGAAGGTAGCGATGTGCTGGAGGTTTTCTCAGAGAGGGATACATAATTAATTTATCGATTTGATTAATTAGTTTATTATTTTGATATAAAAATATGCTTTTATCGGCAAGGGTGTGAGGGGTCGGAGGGGTGTTGGGGATTTCCCAGAGGCGTGAGAAAGAGGAGATGTTGTGGAATGGTGGGTATTCCTCAGAAGGATATATTGCCTCCAGGGGTCATAAATCAATCCCAAGGGGGTCGTAAATAAGTTAACAGAACAATAGTGTTGCCTATGTATATTTGGTTGCCCCTGTATGTATGCAACCCACACTAACAAAATGTGACAGTAACTGCTTTGCCATACTGCTCAGGGGACCCAGGTCACAAGTGCTAGACATGCCCCTCTTCGAGGCATAACAATTACACCCAATGTTAAGGTTGTAGACAATGTGCCCTCTTGCTACAGACATGTAATACTTTACATGGCTGCATCACTACAGCACAATGAACCACGCAAGATACTAAATAAGCGTGAACTGGGCCCTGTTCAAGGAAACACTTGATAGTCATACCCCTCAAGTACACGAAATTACGCACAGTGCACAAGTTGATGAAGCTGTAGGAGCCCTGACCACTGCTGTTCAGGGTGAAATATCTGGCACTCTGCCAGTACTCATTCCAAAACAACACTCAGCATCCCTGTCCCCAGAAATCTAGGGGATGATCTGAATCAGAAACCGTCTCAGGAGATACTAGCAGCATACGAGGTGCCTGCTGTACAAACAACACATTTATATCCTCCAGGGGATCATACGGAGAAAAATTCAAACATTTAAAACCACACAGTAGGACAAAAAGATAACAGACCTGGAGTGTGGAAGCTAGCCACTTCACCAATGAGAAACACTACACCTCTACTTTACAAGGACCTGATGGACCTGCATACTCCGTGTAGGAGTATGCAGAACTGACGGCCAGCACACTAGCAGCGTCATTCATATCGTATCTGGCTCCTTCTGATACAGTATTCACACTAGAAATGGACCAGGAGGTTACACGACTTACAATAGCCCAGGCCATGTGCGAAATGATGTGGGTTATTAAGCACACCACAGCTAGGAAACTTCCCAGTTGCACTCAAACCCGTGTCCACCAGGAATTGACCGAAACAGCAGTAGAATATCTCACACACATCACAAATTCCATCTTACGACACCAGTACTATCCTGCCTTTTGGAAGGCGGCTGTAGTGGCACCACCATTTAGGATAGGGGAAGTTTGTTCTGTGCAATATTCTGAGCACAAGTTACAGCGAGGTGCAGGTCGGATTGCAGTGAGTTACACATACCAACAGATGTGAAGTAGAATAGAGACCACAGAGCCATCAAATTGCTGAAAGAGTATACATAGCGGTTTTGCATGTCGCAAATCACAGGCAGAAGGGGCCCACTGGTCAACCCTAGCATGTTATGACTACGTGACGCGAAGTGGTGCATATGGCAAAACTGAGGTGCACAGCCACGTATAAATAGGTGCGGGTTTCTAACGAGATTCATTCAAGTGTGGCAGCTCTCCTGGATGGTGGGGCGCGTCACACCACTAGCTAAACGGAGCAGCAGAAGAGTGCCAACGTTCCAGTCCATGGCAGTTCGCTGGTTCGACCCTCTGGGGGGTCCATAGCTAGCCAGCAGCAGGCCACTCCGTGGCTCGCTAACGAAGGCAGGCGTCCTGGCTTCCAGCACACGCCAGAGGCACCCCGAGGAGAGGGCCACAGATTCGGACGCTGGATGGCAGGCGCTTGTTGTTGCCGCGATCTCAGCCACGCCGGCGAGAAGCACGCAGCTGGCCTCCTGCAGCTCACACCGAGGGGCGCTGATTCGGCGGGGATGCAGATCACTGTGTCAACTGTCAGCATCCTGACGATGCTGTAACTCCTCTGGCGTACAAGGCCGACACACAGTGGACGCATGGGTAACTGAGGCAGCCATTCCGCGCTAAGCCATTTCGCAGACAGTGAAGTGGTGTTCTCAGCATTACGGGACCCAGTGATGCAGACCGAGGGCATCACGGCACTGTAGTTGTAAACAATAAATCACTTGGAAAGCTTGGAGAAATCTTAATACGATGCCTTCTACCTCTTCCCGCTACATTGGGTCATCTTGATACATTCGGTGGCTGAAGATGCCACTACATTTGGTGTCAGAATAGCGGACATCGTCTGTCCAATATGACAATACTGGCCATTAAAATTGCTACACCAAGAATAAATGCAGGTGATAAATGGGTATTCATTGGACAAATATATTATACGAGAACTGACATGTGATTACATTTTCATGCGATTTGGGTGCATAGATCATGAGAAATCAGTACCCAGAACAACCACCTGTGGCCGTAATAACGTCCTTGATACGCCTGGGCATTGAGTCAAACAGAGCTTGGATGGCGGGTACAGGTACGGCAGCCCATGCTGCTTCAACACGGTACCACTTCATCAACAGTAGTGACTGGCGTATTGTGACGAGCCTGTTGCTCGGCTACCATTGACCAGACGTTTTTAATTGGTGAGAGATCTGGAGAATGTGCTGGCCAGGGCAGCAGTCGAACATTTTCTGTATCCAGAAAGGCCCGGCTGCAACATGCAACCGTGCATTATCCTGCTGAAATGTAGGGTTTCGCAGAGATCGAATGGAGGGTAGAACCACTGGTCGTAACACATCTGAAATGTAACGTCCACTGTTGAAAGTGCTGTCAATGCGAACAATACCCCATACCATCACGCCGGGTGATAGGACAGTATGGCGATGACGAATACACGCTTCCAATGTGCGTTCACCGCGATGTCACCAAACACGGATGCGACCATCATGATGCTGTAAACAGAACCTGGATTCATCCGAAAAAATGACTTTTTGCCATTCGTGCACCCAGGTTCGTCGTTGAGTACACCATCGCAGGCGCTCCTGTCTGTGATGCAGCGTCAAGGGTAACCGCAACCATGGTCTCCAAGCTGACAGTCCATGCTGCTAAAAACGTCGTCGAAATGTTCGTGCAGATCGTTGTTGTCTTGCAAACGTCTCCATCTGTTGACTCAGGGATCGAGACGTGGCTGCACGATCCGTTACAGCCATGCGGATAAGATGCCTGTCATCTCGACTGCTAGAGATACGAGGCCGTTGGGATCCAGCATGGCGTTCCGTATTACCCTCCTGAACCCACCGATTCCATATTCTGCAAACAGTCAATGGATCTCGACCAAGGCGAGCAGCAATGTCGCGATACGATAAACCGCAATCGCGTTACGCTACAATCCGACCTTTATAAAAGTCGGAAAGGTGATGGTACGCATTTCTCCTCCTTACACGAGGCATTACAACAACGTTTCACCAGGCAACGCCGGTCAACTGCTGTTTGTGTATGAAAAATCGGTTGGAAACTTTCCTCATGTCAGCACGTTGTAGATGTTGCCACCGGCGCTAACCTTGTGTGAATGCCCTGAAAAGCTAATCATTTGCATATCGCAGCATCTTTTTCCTGTCGGTTAAATTTCGCGTCTGTAGCACGTCATCTTCGTGGTGTAGCAATTTTAATGGCCAGTAGTGTATGTTTGAGCCCACCGATCGCACTACATTCACAAGATGTGCTGAGTTTTGACCAGTTTTCTTTTGAGTAATGAACGTTTTCTTGCCTTTTTGTGTTTCTGAGTATGGCTCATGGCAGGCCGTTTTAGATGTTTTGCATAGGCATATTTTTTTACAGAATAAGTGTTAGTGTATTTGGTGCAGTAAGTTTTTTGTACGTGGCTTTTAATTACTTTTGTATTGGTTTGAGTATAATGTTACTGCTTATGATGATACTGATGTGTAGGGAGTCAAGTTATTCTTGTACTTAAATGTTTTGTTTCGGGACTAACTGAGAACGAAAGCAACACAATGGCAGAATCAGGGATACCAGGTGTGTTGGAACCAGAAGCGGTACGGATTTTGTTGGGAAAATTAGCACAGTTGACAGCAGAAAATATGCAGTTGAGAAATGAATTAACATCTAGAAGTGAGGGGGAAACCGCATCTGATCAGTCGTTGTTGCCTAGGGTGCTGGAGATTGATCTAGCTGCCGCGAGTTTGATTATTCCGTTTTCTTTCAAGGCACCTGAGGATGTGCGTTCGTTTGTGGATGACTTGTAGGCTTCAGCGGTGATGAATGGTTGGTGTGATTAGCAGTAGTTACATATAGCCAAGATTAGATTAACGGGTGAAGCGAAAAGATATGTAAGGTATTCTGAGGCCTTAAGGAAGGCAGGACAGTTTAAGCAGTTAAAGGAAGGGCTTTTACAAAGGAACAAAAAACAGAATAGCGCTCGGTACTTTAGAGACAGGTTAAGTACAATGCGAAAGAGACAGGAGGAGACGATGGAGAAATTTGCGGACAGAGCATTGAAGTGAGTAGTGTTCTGTTGCAGGAGGTCGAGCAAAGGACCCATGATGTATGTTTGAGAGGGTTACCGGCGAATATGTCACGGAAACTGCGTGAAGGGATTCCAAAAGATTTGTATTCGGCCATTCTGCTGGCAAATTAATGAGAGGAAATTGACGTGGAAACAGGGGTACGCGAGAGGCAAACAGTGTTTCCAGCGGGTGTGAAATATTTTAAGTGAGGTCATATGGGACATGTGCAGAGACAATGTACCCAGTCACCGAGGGATAAAGGAAGGGTTGGAAATCGGTACCGGGGAGGATGGAGAAGTGGAGATAGGAGAGGTGGACGAGCGTTAAACGGCAGAGGGGGCCCAAGGCCCACCTAAGGGAGCTCCCGTTTAATTTCAGTGCTACAGATACGTATGCAGAGGTGGAATGTTCAGTGGTAGGGTCCACTGGAACTAAGTAGTTAAGATTTTGTTGGACACAGGGGCGCAAGTGTCAGTGGCTACTAGGTATATAATGGGACGAAGGAAGCTAGACCAACTACGTTATAAAACTTCTTGGCAGATTAAAACTGTGTGCCCGACCGAGACTCGGTCCGGCACACAGTTTTAATCTGCCAAGAAGTTTCATATCAGCGCACACTCCGCTGCAGAGTGAAAATCGCATTCAGGAGACTACGTTATAGGTTGCGTGGAGTGGGGGATAAGGAGGTCACGCCTCTGGGGTCGGTGACAGTTGACTTTCGAATAGAGAAAGTCCGATTTAATGCATGCGTGGAGGTAGTAACATGTGTAAGCGAGGGCTACGACATGATCCTAGGAGCAAATTTCTTACATCAGCATTATACCAAGATTTACCTTGGACAACGAACTGTGGAACTTGATGGAATGTTATTTCATCTAGGGGAAACTCTTCTCAATCAAGAGCTGTCGCGAGGGGCGTTCAACGTAATGAAAAAACCAATTGAACCACGTACATTATCATTAAGGCTTAATACGTATGAGTGTGTGTCTAGTGGCACCATGAAGTCGCTTTGGGTAAGTGTGAAGTCAAATCTACCTGTAGATACAGTATGTGTTATCGAACCATTGGAGGATAATGAAGTTTTAGGACCATTGGGTGGTTTTGTGAACCGTAGGGTTGTACGCGTACAGTAAGGGATCTACGGGCGTGTAGTTCCCGTGAACGTAGATAATTTTAGCGCTGTGGACGCGAATTTGAGAAAAGGAGCTTTAATAGCAAATTTGGATGTGCCAGACGACGAAGACTGGTGTTCGAAAGGTAGGTGAAGCGATCAACAACTAACTGCCGACAGAACTGCAATACGTGACAAAATTAAGCATTTTAAAGGATGAGAAAGAGAGCATATGGAAGAATTATTGTGGGAATTTAAGGATTTGTTTCTCCACAAGAGCTGTTACCAGCAACTCCATTATTTCAACATAGGATACTAACAGGGAATGAAGCACCTGTTTACAGTAAACCATACAGAATATCGAGGTATTTGTAGCCTGTTGTGGAGGATTTCATTGATCAGCAGCTTGCGGACGGTATTATAGAGCATAGTAACAGTTGCTGGGGAGCCGGCATTGTCATTAAGCCTAAAAAATCTATGGATGGAACTAAGAAATATAGGTTCTGAGGTGACTACAGATACCTCAATGATAAGACAGTAACTGACGCATACCCAATTCCAAACATATCGGAGGCTTTGGATCACAGTTTTCTACGATGGATCTGACAAGTGGTTATGATCAGTTAGAGGTGGCTCCAGAGGATCGTCCAAAAACTGCTTTCTCTACTCCTGGAGGCCATTACCAGTGCATTAGAATGCCATTCGGTTTAAAAAACGCTCCGGCAACGTTTCAGAGATTGCCAGACATTGTCTTGAGGGGTTTGAAACAACGGCAGTGTCTGGTCTATTTGGATGACATTATAGTGTTTTCAAGTAGTATGGAGCAACATAGACAGCGGTTAAGGGAGGTATGTATGAGGTTAAGAGCAGCTCGTTTGACGTTGAGCCTGGAGAAGTGTCATTTTGCATTAGGAGAAGAAAAATATTTGGGCCATATTATCAGTAAGGATGGAGTGCGAACAGATCCGAGGTTGGTACAGGCGGGAAGGGATTTTCGGGAACCGAAAACAGTTAAGGAAGTGCAGTCATTTATCGGAATTTGCAATTTATATCGAAAATTAATGAAGGTTTTGCAGATTTAGCACAGCCGTAGACGCGATTGTTACGGATGGGTGTGAAATTTGAGTGAACAGAAGAGTGTCAGAAGGCGTTTGACAAACTGAAAGAAGTGTTAACATCAAGTCTGGTTCCTGTGTTTCCAGGTTTTGAAAAGGAGTTTATACTAGCATGCGATGCATCCAATCAAACATTAGGGCATGTTGTTAGCCAGGAAATTGATGGGAAAGAACATCCTGTAGCCTATGCGTCTAGGCAGTTTAATGCAGCAAAGAATAATCACGCAACAACTGAGGTTCAAATGGTTCAAATGGCTCTGAGCACTATGGGACTCAACTGCTGTGGTCATAAGTCCCCTAGAACTTAGAACTACTTAAACCGAACTAACCTAAGGACATCACACACATCCATGCCCGAGGCAGGATTGGAACCTGCGACCGTAGCGGTCGTGTGGTTCCAGACTGTAGCGCCTTTAACCGCTCGGCCACTCAACAACTGAGGGGAAGAGTCTTAGCGTAATCTATGGAATCACATATTTTAAATGTTTTTTATATAGGAGAAGATTTTGGGTAGAGACAGATCACACTGCGTTGAAGTGGTTGTTGAGGTTGAAGGATCCGTCCACTAGACTCGCTAGATGGGCAGTGAAGCTTAGTGAATTCGACTGCGAGGTGTTGCACAAGCCTGCGAAGAAGCACGGTAATGCGGATGCACTAAGTAGGAAAGTGGCAAAAGTAGAAATCATAGATTATGACCTAGCAGTATGGCAAGAATTATATGACATGGACAACGATTGTAAATTGTATTGGACACAGCTACAATTTAATATGTACGACGATCTTCTGTGCAGGGAAACGAAGGTAGGGCCAAGGGTAGTAGTGCCAGCGACGTTCAGGGATGAGGTTTTAAAGGACGTACGTGATTACATGTTATCTGGTGATGGAGGGTGTAGAGCGACGAATAGGAGAGTGGCGAAGAGGTATTGGTGGAGAGGTAGGTTGGTTGGTTGGTTTGGGGAAGGACACCAAACAGCGTGGTCATCGGTCTCATCGGATTAGGGAAGGATGGGGAATGAAGTCGGCCGTGCCCTTTCAGAGGAACCATCCCGGCATTTACCTGGAGTGATTTAGGGAAATCACGGAAAACCTAAATCAGGATGGCCGGGGAGAGGTAGGAAAGGAGATATGGATCAGTATGTCAAGAATTGTATACCATGTGCGCCGAGAGCAGATTTGAATCGGAAACAGATACAGCTACAACGATTACCGGTAGCGACATGTCCATTTTCTTTGTTGGGGACCGATGTCTTAGGACCTTTCAGGCGAACACCATCGGGGAACTGACAATAATAAACAATTTTCCGAGGTATGTGGATATGGCGGGTATTCCAAATCAACAGGCAGAATTGGTCGCTCAAATGGTTCAAATAGCTCTAAGCACTATGGGACTTAACATCTGAGGTCATCAGTCCCCTAAACGTAAAACTACTTAAACCTAACTAACCTAAGGACATCACACACATCCATGTCCGAGGCAGGATTCGAACCTGCGACCGTAGCAGCCGAGTGGTGCCGGACTGAAGCGCCAAGAACCGCTCCGCCACCGCGGCCGGCGCAATGATCGCGTAAGCATTAGTAAACAACAGGATTTTGAAGTTTGGTGTACCGGAGACAATAATTATTTACCAAGGGACCAACTTCATGTCGCATTTAATGAAGGAACTATGTAAATTGTTGAACGTAAAGAAGATGAGGACGAGTGCATTGCATCCACAGGCCAACGGAAGGACAGAACGGGTACACCGAACAATCGGGAAGGTGCTGAGTTTTTATGTGGATTCTCATCACCATCAGTGGGACGAGTATTTGAAGCATATTGTATGCGCATATAATGTAAAAGTCCATACTAATACCAGTTTGTCTCGATATGAGGTAGTGTATGAGCGAAAAATGCAGTCACCGTTTGATCTGGTGTGGCTACAGAAAGGAAGGACCGGTGAATCTGTACGTCAATTCGCAAGGAGAATTCGGGATGTTTGAAACAGGTACAAATGGCGAATACAAAGACTTCGGAAAGGCAGGAAGAAACAGTAAAGAGGAAAGAAAGTTTACCGCAGTATAGAGTTGGGCAGTGGGTAACGCTGTCCAGCCCCTATACGCAAAAAGCGATAACGAAGAAGTTCCTCACAAGGTATCAACGGCCACACCAAGTTGTTGAGACCACATCTCCCGTTAATGTTAAGCTTCAGCTGCCAACTAGAACAACGATAGTACACATTGGGCGGTTGCGGCAATTTAAGGGTTGCCCGGATGTGATTCGAGGCATGTCACAGGAAGGAAAGAGGAAGAAAGAGAGAGTGATGAGAGATGCCAAGCACAGAGAAAACCAGGAAGATAGAGTACAGCATGAAGTACCGTATGCTTTGCGATCCGAGAGTAGTAGAGTATATGTAGTTCCTTATTTTCTTGTTATGTATCATTGGGTTTGCGTAGACTAATTAGGCATTGTATTTTCATATGTTGTATGTGTTTTCGAATATAGCCTGCTGCGGATAGCAGTCCTTTGAAGAGGGGCAAGGGTGACGGTGATCCCTGTCCTCAGGTCACTGGAAAGAGAAGAGTAGCGTCTCGCGTATGTGGAGTGTTGTTGGAGCAGAAATCAAACGCAGTTCTTGAGAAATAAATGCGTCGGAGTAAATTTTGCGGCAAAGTCATAATAAACATATGTTGAGCGATGTCAGACTCGTATGATTTCCTGTTTAAATATTTTGTTATCGACAGTGCTGGGTCAGGAAAGTCGTGTTTGTTGCACCAGTTCATGTAATGCAATTTAAGGATGAATGTAGTCACACAATCGGTCTTAAGTGTGAATAAAGAATAGTGAATGTTGGTGGGAAATCTGTGAAGCTACAAATATGGGAGACGTGCTCGGTGCAGTTTTTTTAGCCAGGGGGAAAGGAATAAATGGTCCAAGATCGACCTTGCAAAGGATCGGGATGCATGGGATTTTCTCCACTTACGAGAATTTGGTAGTAGCGGCTAGTTGTTTTGAGCGGGGAGTATTTGCAGAACCGAAATGTATAGAGCTCGAGGGGAGCGGAATTTTAATCAATGGAAGTAAGTGTAACATAATAGGACCAACCTTCGACCGGCTAGCGCCAATTTCAGTAGTCACGCAATTGAATGTTACGCAGCCACAGCTGTAATGGCCAGAAGCCGCTTTAGAGTTTTTGCCAAGGCAGAATCTAACCTTGTTAAGTCAAACTCTGGAGCCAGGTCTGTTGAGATCCGTAAACCAGCTCATTTTACAGCAAGAGGGGCGCATGTCATGATTGAATCTCGTTAGAAACCTGCACCTGTTTATAAGTGGCTGTGCTCCTCTGTTATGCAATACGCGCCGCTTCGCGTCACGTAATCATAACATGCTAGGTTGGCCAGTGGGCCGCATGTCATGGTTTGAAGGCGCACGGGACCACACTTAAGTTTCCTAGTAGTAAGGAAATATGTCATAGGTGCCGACCCAAACAAGTTAAAAGGTAATTAAGGGTCGACCCGGGGACTGCGTCTTTGCGAAGAGGGGAATAATGTATCGGCACCACCGTTTAGGATAGGGAAAGTTAGTTTTGTGCAATATTCTGAGCACACGTTAAAGCAAGGTGTGGGCCGAATTGCAGTGAGTTACGCATACCAACAGTTTCAAAAAAGAATAGAGGCCACAGGGCTGTCAAATTTCTGAAAGAGTATACGTAGTGGTTTTGCATGTCCCAAATTACAGGCAGAAGCGGTCCACTGGCCAACCTAGCATGTTATGATTACGTGACGCGAAGCGGCGCGTATTGCATAACAGAGGAGCACAGCCACTTATAAACAGGTGCAGGTTTCTAACGAGATTCATTCAAGTGTGGCAGCTCTCCTGGATGGCGGAACGTGTCACACCAGCAGCTACATGCAGCAGCAGATGGGACGCCAGCGTTCCAGTCCACGGCAGGCCACTGGTTCGACCCTCTGAGGCCAATGCAGGGTCCATACCCAGCCAGCGGCGGGTCACTCCACAGCTTGCTACCACGGGCAGGCGTCCTGGCTTCCAACATACGTCGGAGACATCGGAAAGCGACGGCCGCAGATTTGGACACCGGACTGCGGACGCTCAAATCGTGTCTGCCTCTGAATTCCGAGTCCGCAGCTCGTGGCCGTGCGTTAGCGTTCTCGCTTCCCACGCCCGGGTTCCCGGGTTCGATTCCCGGCGGGGCCAGGGATTTTCTCTGCCTCGTGATGACTGGGTGTTGTGTGATGTCCTTAGGTTAGTTAGGTTTAAGTAGTTCTAAGTTCTAGGGGACTGATGACCATAGATGTCAAGTCCCATAGTGCTCAGAGCCATTTGAACCATTTTGAACCTCTGAATTCCGATCTCCACCGTTTGTAGTGACAAATCTGTCTACAAGGAAGACCAAGAGTAGATACCCGTCAACAAATCATTTCCGAAACCCAACCAGGATCCCCACTAAAAATTTCCACCAGCGGTAAATGATACTTTAGGAACAAAGTCACAAGTCAAACGTTTGAACGACCATAACCTCAAATTCCCACAAGTTCTATTTAATTGACTTCAATAAATCCTTCCTACCTACGTGCACCAAAAAATGCATGCACATACAATTACAATTTTATTGCCCTTCAAATTGACCACTGAATTCTTGGCCACCTTCTTGTACAAAGCATAAATCAATGCATATTTTATTTAAATCCACGAGGTCACTGCCCTCCATGCACTCTCAGTGCCTAAACTTCCCCCTCTTGCACACATACAGTGCTACAATAAACTAACAAATTACTAATGAATCCCTAAGTAAAACATATAAAGTCATCTCTCCAAAATTACACCCACTAATTACAAATTAGAACAGCTTTTCATTTCTCCCCTTTCTCTATATACTCTTGACTGCAACAATCACTTCCTTAATAATGTTATGTATATCGACTTCCTAAATCCAACCTTCAGTAAGTATGGTATGAGCAATCTGATTTCCACCTGTTAAAAGTCTTTTAAATTTTACTTGCCTTTTTTCATTCTGAAATTCAAAGTCTAGGCATTTCCCTATACAGTTAAGTGAAGTATTGTATTTGCACAGGAAGTCAGTACCTAAAACTACCACCTTTACTAGACCACTCTCTACAAAACATTCTTTCACGAA
Organism: Schistocerca cancellata; assembly: GCF_023864275.1. Taxonomy (NCBI): domain Eukaryota; kingdom Metazoa; phylum Arthropoda; class Insecta; order Orthoptera; family Acrididae; genus Schistocerca; species Schistocerca cancellata. Next base: position 391,315,618 of record NC_064629.1, on the reverse strand, counting down.
TTCATTGTCTTTACATTAAAATTCTAAAAGATTTGTAGTCTTATTGCCACCAACTGCCGTTTTAATCTGCACGCTAGGGACTGGGAAGATTACTAGTTTCCTGTTTTTGATCAAGTTCATAAAACTTTCTGACACAGCTGACACATTACTACCTGAATCTAGCAGTGCCTCTACCATTTCGTTGCCAACACTAATTTCAATAATTGTTTGTACATTTACTATTTCCTTTCATTCTAAATATTATTCCCTTAATAAATCACTTTCTACTTCTCGTCCCTTCTCTTCCAATTCTAGCATACACACATCCTGTTCTATCCATTCCTTAATCTCATGTTCATCCAAAAATAATTAATTAAATATTTCCTTCGCCAAAAATTCATTCCTTCAATTTTCTAAACCCCTAGAAACTTTAAACTTCTCTCGTTTCCACATATGCGGCAGTAACGACCGTTACGTTTTACCGTACCAACCTCAATCAGCCACACTAAAATCACACTCCTCCTTCATATTCCAGTTCGTACGAAATTCATTACACAAACTATTCTCATCCATACTGTTTACTTCAGCGCTCTCTAAATTTTCTGTTAGTTCTTCCTCAAAATTCGGCGATTTACTACCTACAGCATGCATAACTTCAGTGTTTCTTCCCTTCAAGATACCGACACTTGCAAGTTCAACAAAATTACACATCAATTCACTGTTAAACACTTTATCTTCCTGAAATAATTCATCGATGCCTAAGCCATAATCACCATAAATATTCCTCTCGGCAATATTATCTGTTGATACATTACACAAATTGCTGCTACCTTGTCGTACCATTTTGGGACTTGCAGACTTGTTACATTCCTCTGTGATCGGACAAAAATCAGCACACACTGCCATTTCTACACACTTCTCATCCAGATGAACCCCAGATCCTACTTTACATACATTCTCGCATTCATGCTCTGACCAACGTTTAAATCCACACATTCATCAATAAGTTTCGTTTCGCCTTCATCCGTGACTATAAACGTGTAAATTCCTTCCTAAATAGTTCAAATGGCTCTGAGCACTATGGGACTTAATTTCTGAGGTCATCAGTCCCCTAGAACTTAGAACTACTTAAACATAACTAACCTAAGGACATCACACACGTCCATGCCCGAGGCAGGATTCGAACCTGCGACAGTAGCGGTCGCGCGGTTCCAGACTGTAGCACCTAGAACCGCTCGGCCACTCCGGCTGGCTAAATTCCTTCCTCCGAATCATCAATAGCAGTAGCTCTTACATCATTACATAAATTACCATTACTCTGTTCCTTCAAACATGAATCATCAGCCCTCGCCAATACATTTTTAACTTCAACTGCTGGCAAGACCAATGATAAGCCACCCTTAGCAACATTGACGCTTTCCGCCGAAACACAATCATCCTCACTTGCAGCTGGCGAGACCAAAGCTACGCTGCTTCACTAACATCGACGATTTTCCCTGACTCACAAATACTTGCTACTACAACATCTTCATTACTGGAATTCCTTCTATTTGCGAATACCTCTTCAGAACTCTCCACACAATTTGCTTTCACAAAATTCATGTCCTCTTTAACTTCTTTTTGAACTACTGAACCTTTCCATCCATCACCATTTACACACTCATTCATAACTTACATCATTCCCCGCAAAATTATTCCCATTCCTTTTACTTAAATCTCTCACAAATGTATGCTTTCACCGTTCGCGCCTGCTTTTGCTGAAAGAGCCACCTATATAGCCTTCCTCTTTAACATACTACATATTACGTGCCGGCCGCGGTGGCCGTGCGGTTCTGGCGCTGCAGTCCGGAACCGCGGGACTGCTACGGTCGCAGGTTCGAATCCTGCCTCGGGCATGGGTGTGTGTGATGTCCTTAGGTTAGTTAGGTTTATGTAGTTCTAAGTTCTAGGGGGCTTATGACCTAAGATGTTGAGTCCCATAGTGCTCAGAGCCATTTGAACCATTTCAACATATTACGTATTTGTTGTCTTTCTCCAAACCTATCAACATATCTACCATTACCATTATCACCAGTCCTTTTCATCGCTGTTTAGATCGCCATCCCCGGACCTGGGATGTGGCGAACATCAGTTTCCCGATCGGTTGTTACACGACTGCACTTCGTGCGAATTTCCCCCATCAAATCTGTGTTCTTTACTTGGGTCCCGTTCACGGAAGTTATCAATCCCGTTCTTTCTCTGACCATTCTTCCCATTCCACCTAATATCTCCCTGAGAATTCCTTTGATTTCTCTCACGATTATTATTTTGGTGATGATTATTTAAATTCTCATTTTGATGACTACCACCTAGTTTTCTCTGAGGTTTGAACGTCAAAGCCCTCTCTAACTTTTCTACAAATTCTACAACTTCGTCCACGGAATCACATGGACTGTGAACAAGATCCCACTGCAAATTTTCGGGTAATCGCCTTTTTAACGTGGTGATTTCCGTTAAAACCTCCAACGGATGTTTCACATGCATAAGCTTGCCAAGATCGCGCTTGCAAAAATCTCTCATCGGCCCATTGCCGAACCTGTAACTCGGACCATTTAAAAAATCATTTTAGATCCGCATCTGTTTTGCCTCACTCCAAAATTATTCAAAAAACACTTTTCGAACTCTTCGTACGATTCGCACGAAATACATTTAACATTTGCCCAAGACTGTGGGTCTCCTCACAAATGCCGTTTAACGTATTTTATTTTTGCTTCCTCCGACATGCCGTGGACAAAAGAGTCACTACACACAGCCAAGAAATTTAATGGAACATATCTTCCATCATCTGTGTAACATTTTACAAAAATGGTTCAAATGGCTCTGAGCACTATGTGACTTAATTTCTGAGGTCATCAGTCGCCTAGAACTTAGAACTAATTAAACCTAACTAACCTAAGGACATCACACACATCCATGCCCGAGGCAGGATTCGAACCTGCGACCGTAGCGGTCGCTCGGTTCCAGACTGTAGCGCCCAGAACCGCACGGCCACTCCGGCCGGCTAACATTTTACAGGTCCGGTATTTGCCCAAGGGATATTTATAACCGGCGTGACCTGTTAGGAGCCTAACGAATTGAAACCACTTTTTATCTGTTGCATTTGTTTTGTAAATTCATTTTCACTAGTAATACTGGTGGTGCCAAACATCGGCCGGAGAAAAAGGGGTAGCCCCAGTGCATGGTCCAGGCCGACTACATGGCTGGGAATTTCATTTTGACGCTGTGACGAGGACTGTGCTTTGTGTCGATGAAGGAGATTTTCATGCCGGGAGTGCCAATAATGGCGGACTTTGTGAAACCATAATGGCAGACATTTAACAGTTCATGTAGGAAATTAATAATAGAGAGAGGAATCATGGTACCATATAAAAGAAAGATGTACATTACCATTATTCTCACAATGATTCTGATGGTGTGATCAGATTTTCAATATCTTTATGTTTAAAGGTTAGTATCTGACTGTAAATTATACAAGTAACACTCAACAACGAATTTCCAAAATCTAAACGGTTCTTCCGATTTTGTCGATCGACGTTTCTTTAGAAAGCTGTTAGTGTAAACCTAAATTAGTATGAATTACAGGCATGTAACTTGAATAGTACATTAATTGTTGGAGGTCAAAGTGGCCGATTACTATTAATCGTGTCAGCCTATAAGTACTCCACAGTGATATGAAAAAACAGTAGCAGCATTCCTATAAATATATTTATTCGTCTATGTCTTTGTTTATATCCGATATATACTATTCATGAAGAAATTGGTCAAATATTTACTGTGTTTGAGAAAGCACAGAAACATTAGGCTACTGGCCTACTTTTGGTTTCTATTCCTTTGATATATCCTTATTTGATTTGTTTATGTATTTAATATTTTTTGTCAGAGAGTGTGTATGGTCCATCCATAGGAATATTTACTTTAATTTCAAGTTGTAAACCCAGTATTTCGTATGTGTTTCAATAGGTTTGTGAGTGTGTGTTGGCTTGGAGAAATAGCGGGAACACTCTAGCCAATCGCTCGTTAAGGGGGAGACTGTATGGAAGTGTGGGAGGAGCATCGGGTCGCAGAGGACGCTAGACACTGTTGGACGAGGAGGCGCAACGAGCAGTCGCAGGAACTATGTGGAGAGCGGAGCAGTTTGCACGTGGTCGCGGGAGATAGAAATATTTCGTTGTACCGACTTGTGCACTTGTGAGACTTCCATGGCTTCTGCCGTGAATACAGAGTATGCGCTTAGAAGTGAATATCTCGCAAGCTATGTTGTTGCTCATAACTAATTACGTGAAGTAGGAATCTTTGTTTCCCTTTTATTCGACTTATATTTCATTTAATTGCTGGACCATCGACACCAATAAGTGTTTTGCAGTAGTAAACGGCGTTCTTAAAGGTACTTCTGCTAGCATATTCGTCATTTAAAGTCGTTAAAAATAGTACCGGCAGGTATTATTTACTTGCAATCTTTCATTTATAAATTTCTATGTCACATTCAAAATTCGCAATTGCCAAGAGATAGGAATCTTCGACCATTCGACTCATTTGTGTATTCATATTGTATACTGTAGACTCAGCAGTATTTGTCTTGTAATGCGGCAACTACGTATCCCAACCGCTAGACAACGAAACCAGCCAAAACTTTCGATATTTCAGCTTTGAGTCAGAGGGTATGTAGTTGAGGGCCGCTCATAACATTTTTTATTTGAAAGCCGACACGTGATTTCCTCGGTTGAAATTAACAACACGGAGATGACAATACATTTGTTGTAATGGTCATCACGTCATTGTGGGCGTAGAGGGTCTCCAACTCTATTTTTTAAATAAAAAAAACGAAAGAGATGGGTGTCTCATTTCTTACACATTCACATCTGTAATCCGCAAGCAGCCTCACGATGCTTGTAGACTGTGCACAGCACACCAGGCCCCCACTTCCGCCCTCTTTTTCTCGACTCTCGGCTTGTACGCTGGAAGAAAGACCGTCGACTTTTCAAGCCAGGATATCTCTAATTCGACCGTCATACGTGTACTGCAGGGAGCTGTAGGTTCGTAGGTTGTTTTAGGCGTAGGTTCCAGGAGTATATTGAGGCCACCACGATGCGTCTATCACTAGAATTCTTTCTTATGATTCCAGTAATAGTTCTGAGTGTCACATATGCATACCATAATCTACATTTCTGTGGTCGCAGCAGCTTTGATCACTCTGGCGATATCACGAAAGCAGAGATGGATGCAGCAATCAGAACACCTGAAAATGATAAAGCAGCTGGTTTGGATGAAATCTCAGCCGACATTCTGAAATGTGGAACTCCGAACTAAATTCATCGCCTTACTGAACTGTGTTCAAATGGTTCAAATGGCTCTGAGCACTATGGGACTTAACATCTATGGTCATCAGTCCCCTAGAACTTAGAACTACTTAAACCTAACTAACCTAAGGACAGCACACAACACCCAGTCATCACTGAACTGTGTAATATTTGTTATTAAACGAGGTAATTTCCAGAACACTCGAGGCATGACATCATTTTTCAATTAGAGAAGAAAGGAAATCTATCCGAATGTTCAGGTTGGAGAGAAATCATGTTTCTCTCGGTGCCAGGCAAAGCCTTCACTCTTGTTCTTCTAAAGAGGATACGAGAAGTAACGGAGTGTCTAGCGCGAGGAGAGGAGATTCTGCTCCACAAATATTTGTTCTGAGAAACGTAATAGAACAGTGCATTTAATTCAGTTGTCCACGGCACGTAAACTTCGCTGATTTAAAAAAAGCATTTGACAGTACACACCGAGAATCACTGTGGTATTTGGTAAGCCTCAATGGAATTCCTGAAGTAAGTAGTAAATTTATGAGTGTTTTTTTGTAATGAACGTGATGCGTATATAGGAATTATACCCATAGTTGTTTCTCGAATTAAATAAATATTGTTCTTTAGGAACACTTACTTAACAACCTAATACCCAAAAAATAATGAAATAGAAAGTAAAAATACTATAATCTCAAGGACAGAGTGTAACATTTAAAAGTTGTAGCACTGTGCGACTGATAGCAGACTACATAATTAGAAACTTTGCGATACTTGCAGATAATCAGTGTCTGGTGCAAGAACTCGCACCTGTGTAAACAGACAAAAGTAATCAATATCATTTCACTGTGCGATTGGCTGTCAGTCATTGTAATCAGTCACAATTGTCAAGTAACTAGTTTTCTATTGATATTGGCTTGGTCAGAACTTTCAGATGAAATATTTCTGCCCTCGTCTCTCAATTGGGGAGGTGGAAGCCTTAAAAGAAATTGCGAAACCACGGAAAGCCTTAGATGGTCGGGTAAGAACTCTCCTAATGCTACTGCATGGCATAAGCAACGGCACGGCATCACTCTCTGTGCTGGCCGTAGACAGAGCGTAAGAGACGACGACTGTCCTCTTAAGAAGCGAGGGAGCACACAGAACTCGCATTTGGAAGGACGGCGGTTCAAATCCCCATCTAGCCATCCTCAAGAAGGTTTTCACTAAATCTCTGAAGGGAAATTCCATGATGTCTCATGTGAAAGGAGACGGTCGGTTTGTTTCCGAATCCTTCAGCAACCAGAGCTTGTCCTCTGCCTCTAACACACGACATTAACCACTAACCTTCCTTCTTCTTACCCTCTCTCTTCTGCTTGCTAGGCCACCACTGGAACGCTCTTGACATGCGCCGTCGTCGGAAGTTAAAACGAACCGCTCATCTCAGATATATCTCATTTGTGTCTACAGTCGACAGCATCTGCTGATGCGCTGAATAGAAGTGACGGCGCTCTTCTCTCCTGCGCTAAGTGGAACATAGTGATCGTCTCCCTTCAGCACTGTTCAACATCACCGTACGCCAAACTTGTCGCCCATTGTTAGTCTGACAACTGCGCTGAATTCTGATCTGCAGCATAAGGCGGCGCTGTATCAGTGTTCTCCAGATAAATGAACAGTCGAAAAGACTGTCGAAACTAGATACCCAAACAGATCTCTCTGCTCACACTGCAAGAACTTGTAAAAACTGATAATGCTGCCACGCTCCTTTTCTCTGGAAAACGGAGGCTACACCTCCCCACGACTGAATAGGAATACAAGACTTTTTCGTGATTCGTTAGATTTGTTGTGCAGAACTATTTCCAAAGTACCTGGATTAAAATAAATTTGCATAAGTGTCATTAAAACTGTTTAGTGAGCTTTCCAGATCATCCACATTGTACAGTTATGAAAACCAACAATTTTGGTAGCCCAAATTAGATCTTATGGCTTCGTTTTTACAACCCCTCTTAAATATTTACACATGTCAATAGTACCTGCGAGCGTAAGTTTTCATGTTGAATGTGGTATACCTTCGTCTTTCACTGACATTAGAACCGGCTGGTGTTTTCATTGGGGACTTGCAATTGAAATGAGAAACGAATTTTTGTCCACGCATACAAGGAATTTACAAAGCTTCATGGTAACAGCTGTTTTCTTACACTAACCGGAGTAGTCGTTAAGCAACATTTATGCGTTACGATGGTATTCTTAGGCACTACATTACAAAAATTATGCAACTCGTTGAGATATTAAAGCCAACTAGAAAGAACTATCTAATAGGGTCCATAATAATCTACAATTATTCTGAGTAGATACCATAGCCACATTGAAAACTGCAAACACTTGCAATTCTAAAAGTATAAAACTAAAAGAGAAAACTATCTTGAAAAATAAGTATAGCAATACAAAACATACAAAACAGTAAACAGATACTGATCTAGGAAGTTATACATTCAATTACAACTTCGATTTGTTGATATCCTTATTCCTACATTACGTACCTGACATAATCTGTATCAACCGACTCATGTAACAGACTTCAAAGGGAACACCGTACTACACGAGATCTGATACAGCCCAAAAGTACAAATCTGTCATCGTTTTTAAGCCCATTTATTGATTTACTTTTTGAGGGACGCTACAAATTGTTCAAATGGCTCTCAGCACTATGGGACTTAACATCTGAGGTCATCAGTCCCCTAGACTTAGAACTACTTAAACCTAACTAACCTAAGGACATCATACACATCCATGCCCGAGGCATGATTCGAACCTGCGACCGTAGTGGTCGCGCGGTTCCAGACTGTAGCGCCTAGAACCGCTCGGCAACAGGGCCGGCTAGCTCTTGGTCTTCAGATTATTGTTTTGTCCCTCGTTACTCTTGAATGCATTACGGGCTACAGTGTGGAATACACTCCTGGAAATGGAAAAAAGAACACATTGACACCGGTGTGTCAGACCCACCATACTTGCTCCGGACACTGCGAGAGGGCTGTACAAGCAATGATCACACGCACGGCACAGCGGACACACCAGGAACCGCGGTATTGGCCGTCGAATGGCGCTAGCTGCGCAGCATTTGTGCACCGCCGCCGTCAGTGTCAGCCAGTTTGCCGTGGCATACGGAGCTCCATCGCAGTCTTTAACACTGGTAGCATGCCGCGACAGCGTGGACGTGAACCGTATGTGCAGTTGACGGACTTTGAGCGAGGGCGTATAGTGGGCATGCGGGAGGCCGGGTGGACGTACCGCCGAATTGCTCAACACGTGGGGCGTGAGGTCTCCACAGTACATCGATGTTGTCGCCAGTGGTCGGCGGAAGGTGCACGTGCCCGTCGACCTGGGACCGGACCGCAGCGACGCACGGATGCACGCCAAGACCGTAGGATCCTACGCAGTGCCGTAGGGGACCGCACCGCCACTTCCCAGCAAATTAGGGACACTGTTTCTCCTGGGGTATCGGCGAGGACCATTCGCAACCGTCTCCATGAAACTGGGCTACGGTCCCGCACACCGTTAGGCCGTCTTCCGCTCACGCCCCAACATCGTGCAGCCCGCCTCCAGCGGTGTCGCGACAGGCGTGAATGGAGGGACGAATGGAGACGTGTCGTCTTCAACGATGAGACTCGCTTCTGCCTTGGTGCCAATGATGGTCGTATGCGTGTTTGGCGCCGTGCAGGTGAGCGCCACAATCAGGACTGCATACGACCGAGGCACACAGGGCCAACACCCGGCATCATGGTGTGGGGAGCGATCTCCTACACTGGCCGTACACCACTGGTGATCGTCGAGGGGACACTGAATAGTGCACGGTACATCCAAACCGTCATCGAACCCATCGTTCTACCATTCCTAGACCGGCAAGGGAACTTGCTGTTCCAACAGGACAATGCACGTCCGCATGTATCCCGTGCCACCCAACGTGCTCTAGAAGGTGTAAGTCAACTACCCTGGCCAGTAAGATCTCCGGATCTGTCCCCCATTGAGCATGTTTGGGACTGGATGAAGCGTCGTCTCACGCGGTCTGCACGTCCAGCACGAACGCTGGTCCAACTGAGGCGCCAGGTGGAAATGGCATGGCAAGCCGTTCCACAGGACTACATCCAGCATCTCTACGATCGTCTCCATGGGAGAACAGCAGCCTGCATTGCTGCGAAAGGTGGATATACACTGTACTAGTGCCGACATTGTGCATGCTCTGTTGCCTGTGTCTATGTGCCTGTGGTTCTGTCAGTGTGATCATGTGATGTATCTGACCCCAGGAATGTGTCAATAAAGTTTCCCCTTCCTGGGACAATGAATTCACGGTGTTCTTATTTCAATTTCCAGGAGTGTATTAGTAAACCTGCGAACGTAGCAGCACCGCGGAACTGGACTGAAGCGCCTGGAACAGCTCGACCACAGCGGCCTGTGAGGGACACTACAAGTAACACGAATATGTTCGTAGGTGATCACCAAATTGAGATAAACCGAAGATCTAAATTATTTTATTAATGTATATATTCAAATTTTTAATCGTTTGCAGGCCGATGTGGCCGAGTGGTTCTAGGCGCTTCAGTCCGAACAGCTCTTCAGCTACGGTCGCAGGTTCGAATCCTGACTCGAGCATGTATGTGTGTGATGTCCTTAGGTTAGTTAGGTTTAAGTAGTTGTAAGTCTAGGGGACTGATGACCTCAGAAGTTAAGTCCCATAGTGCTCAGAGCCATTTGAGCCATTTTTACTCCACCATTAAAACATATTGCAACGGTTGAAACGCATTTTGATATTGTTTTATGTCATGTAAACATTTTTCCTGCACATACGACAGTCGACAGATTCCTCAAAGATATTACATAAACGAGGTTCTACGGAAACTGTGGCGCCCAAATTAAACTAAATGACATTTAAGCACGGGAATGACGAGGAACTGTACATGAAGTGTATATTTTTAGAATCAGAAAGAACCTGAAAAATTTTATTATTTAAAACAGTAATTGTTTTGAGCTCTCATGACATCCAGGACCCACTAACCCCGCCCCCCCCCCCCCTCCGCATAGTGCTTATAGCCATTTGAACCATGTTTTTGTAATCGTTTAGTTACGCTATATTATTTTAACTCAACTGACTTGATAGGGAAGAAGACATTATGTTCTTCATTTTCGCACTAATACACATATTTTATTATACGGTGGTTAGAAACAGTCTGAAATGCTTGTTAATGTGTTGCAGTTTAACAAGCTTTTCAGACTGTTTCTGACCAGCGTATGTATATGTAAATGCATTAAAGCGCCAAAAAAATCTTGTACAGGCATGTGTATTCAAATACAGAGATATGTAAACAGGTAGAACACGGTGCTGCGGTCGTCCACGCCTATATAAGACAACAAGTGTCTGGCGCAGTAGTTAGATTGATTACTGCTGCTACAACGTCAGGTTACCAAGAGTTAAGTGAGTGTGAATGTGGTGTTAGAGTCGGCGCACGAGCGATAGGACACAGCATCTCCGTGGTAGTGATGAAGTGGAGATTTTCCTGTACTACTATTTCACTAGTGTAAAGTGAATATCAGGAATTCGGTAAAACATCAAATCTCCGACATCGCTGCGGCCGAAAAAAGATCATGCAGGAACGGGACCAGCGACGACTGAAGAGAACCGTTCAGCGAGACATAAGTGCAACTCTTCCGCAAATTGCTGAATATTTCTGTGCTGGGCTACCAACAAGCGTCAGCGTGCGAGCCATTCAGAGAAACGTCATCGATATGGGCTTTCGGAGCCGAAGGCGAACTTGTGTACCCTTGATAACTGTACAATACAAAGCTTTACGCTTCGCCTGCGCCCGTCAGGACCACAAGACCAACATTGGACTGTCGATGACTAGAAAAATGTTGCCTGGTCGGAATATATACATGGGGGAAAATTAGGACAATAATTTTTGAGGTTTTGCAGTTCACTCAAGAAATATTATTGCTACAGAACATATGGAGCATATGAAATATTTATTTACATTTACAGATCAATAGCATGACCGTTTCTGAGATACCAGGTCTTGAACTCTGCCGAAACACCCATATTACTACGTGCCTCGGCAATCAGCAATGCAGGCACTGAACTCTTACATCCAATTGATGGTGTATACTGTCATGGTATACGTTATGCTACCCTTAATCGACCTGTTCACGTAGGTTTCTAAGAGTTGTTTTTTGACAAATAGCACGAGTCACTTTTTGTCGCTTCTTATTCCACAAATACTCGATTGGAACAAGTCCGGAGTTCGTGCTAGAGAGGGAAATTCCTGCACGCCTTGCAGAGCACGTTGAGTTTCACAGGCAGTGTGTGTGCGAACATTATCCTGTTGAAACAATACATCTACTTGAATACTCCGCAAATCACATTTAAGTGCCTGGCAGAGGGTTCATCGAACTACCTGCACAATTCTCTATTGTTCCAATCTCGTATAGCACACGGAAAGAACGAGCACCTACATCATTCCGTATGAACTCTGATTTCCCTTATTTTATTATAGTGATCGTTTCTCCCAATGTTGGTCGGTGTCAAAAAAATATTTTCGCAATCGGAGGAGAAAGCTGGTGATTGGAATTTCGTGAGAAGATTCCACCGCAACGAAATATGCCTTTGTTTTAATGACGACCACCCCAAATCCTATATCAGTTCAGTGATACTCTCTCACCTTTCTCGCGACAGTTCAGAACTTTTTTTTTATGTACTCCGTCACTCGTATCTGGTAAGGATCCCACTGCGCGCAGCACTATTCTAAAAGAGGACGGACAAGCTTAGTGTAGTTAGTCTTCTTAGTAGATTTGTTACATTTTGTAAGTGTCCTTCCAATAAAACGAAGTCTTTGGTTAGCCGTCCCCACAAAATTTTCTATGTGTTCCTTCCAATTTAAGTTGTTCGCGATTGTAATTCCTAGGTATTTAGTTGAATTTACGGCCCTTAAATTTGACTAATTTATCGTGTAACCGAAGTTTAACTGACTCCTTTTAGCATTCACTTGGAAGACCTCACACTTTTCGTCATTTAGGGTTAATTGCCAATTTTCGCACCATACAGATATCTTTTCTAAACTGTTTTGCAGTTTGTTTTGATATTCTGATGACTTTATTAGTCGTTAAACGACGGCGTCGTCTGCTAACGACCTACGAGGGCTACTCAGATTGTCTCCCAAATCGCTTATATACATGAGGAATGACAAAGGGCCTATAACACTGTCTTCGGGAAAGCTAGAAACCACTTCTGTTTTAGACGATGACTTTCCGTCAATTACTACGAAGCTTTTTGACAGGAAATCACGAATCCAGTCACATAACTGAGACGACATTCCATAAGCACACAATTTCTCTGCTATTCTCTTGTGTGGTACAGTGTCAAAAGCCTTCCGGAAATCGCCGGCCGAAGTGGCCGTGCGGTTAAAGGCGCTGCAGTCTGGAACCGCAAGACCGCTACGGTCGCAGGTTCGAATCCTGCCTCGGGCATGGATGTTTGTGATGTCCTTAGGTTAGTTAGGTTTAACTAGTTCTAAGTTATAGGGGACTAATGACCTCAGCAGTTGAGTCCCATAGTGCTCAGAGCCATTTGAACCTTCCGGAAATCCAGAAATAAGGAATCAATCTGAAATCCCTTGTCAATAGCACTCAAAGCCTCATTAGACTGAAGAGCTAGTTGTGTTTCGCAAGAACGATGATTTCTAAATCCATGTTGGCAGTTTGTCTATAGACCGTTTTCTTCGAGGTAATTCCTAATATTCGAACACAATTAATGTTCCAAAATCCTGCTACACATCAACGTTACTGATATGGGCCTGTAATTTAGTGGATTACTCCTACTACGTTTCTTGAATATTGGTGTGACTTTTGCAACTTTCGGCTGGTCCCGGTGGAGGTTCGAGTCCTCCCTCGGGGATGGCTGTGTGTGTTTGTCCTTAGGATAATTTAGGTTAAGCAGTGTGTAAGCTTAGAGGCTGATGACCTTAGCAGTTAAGTCCCATAAGATTTCACACACATATGAACTTGTTTTTTGTTTTTTGTTTTTTTTGTTTTTTGCAACTTTCCAGTCTTTGGGCACGGATCCTTCGTCGAGCGAAGGGTTGTATATGATTGTTAAGTATGGAGCTATTGTATCAGCGTACACTGAAAGGAACCTAATTATTATACAGTATGGACCAGAAGACTTGCTTCTACAAGGGTTGTCCAGAGAGTAAGTTCCGATCGGTCTCGAAATGGAAACCACTGGGAAACTCCTGTAAAGTTTTGCACAGATGTGTTGGGCAGTGTCTCTAGTATGCCCGTCGATCGTGTCGCGTCGTTCTTTTCAGTTTTGAGTGAACAGTGAGCACGTAAAGATGCCTAGGGAATAGCGTCTCCCGCCAAGTATGAGGGCCTGGTTAGAGACTTCGCCTGTGTCATGCAGTCCACATAACACAACTGTCGAGCAGTTCCCTCTTCATGACAATTCTCGGCCGCACGCTGCAGGAGCAATGAAGATGCTCCTGCAGCGTTTCTGATGAGAAGTGTTTGATCACCCACAATGAAATCCGTAATTGGCTCCCCCTGAGTCTCATCTCTGCTCACAAGAACCACTGGCTATGAAGACAAACTTTTTCCATAGACAAACAGCTGCAGACCAGTGCAGATAACTGGCCGAAACCACAGGCGGCTGCTTTCTATGACGAGGAAATTGGAAAGTTGATACAACACTACGACAAAACTCGAAGTTTGAGCGGTGGCTATGTACAGAAAAAGGTGGAAGTTGTACCTAACTGTTGCGAATAAAAAGTTCATGGTTCTCGCTGTGGTTCCTATTTCGAGACCGATCGGATCATACTTTCAGGACAACCCGCGTATTAAGTGATTCAAGGTGCTTCAATAATCCGTGGATATGTACTTCCACGTTACTCATGTTGGCAGCTGTTCTTCATTCGAATTCAGGAATACTGACTTCGTCTTCTTTTGTGAAGGCATTTCAGAAGGCTGTGTTCAGTAACTCTGCTTTGGCAGCACTGTCCTCGATAGTATCTCCATTGCTATCGCGCAGAGATGGCATTGAATCTGTCTTGCCGCTACCATACTCTACACACGCCAGAATCTCTTTGGATTTTCTGCCAGGTTTCGAGACAAAATTTCGTTGTAGAAACTATTATAAGCATCTCGCATTTAAGTCTGCGCTAAATTTCGAGCTTCTGTAAAAGATGGCCAATCTTGGGGATTTGGCGTCAGTTTAAATTTGGAATGTTTGTTTCGTTGTTTTTGCAACAGTGTCCTGATCCGTTTTGTGTACCAAGGACGATCAGCTCCATCGTTTGGTAATTTATTTGGTACAATTCTCTCGATTGCTGCCGATACTATTTCTTTGAATTCAAGCCACAACTGGTCTACGCTTATATTGTTAATTTGGAAGGAGTGGAGTCTCAGGAAGGTGTCAAGTGAAATTTTATCTGTTTTTTTTTTTTTTTTTTTTTTTTTTTTTTTTTTTTTTTTTTTTTTTTTTTTTTTTTGAACAGGTAAATTTTTCGTTAATATATTGAGGATTTGGGTTCAAATGGTTCAAATGTCTCTGAGCACTATGGGACTTAACATCTGTGGTCATCAGTCCCCTGGAACTTAGAACTACTTAAACCTAACTAACCTCAGGACATCACACACATCCATGCCCGAAGCAGGATTCGAACCTGCGACCGTAGCGGTCGCGCGGTTCCGGACTGAGCGCCTAGAACCGCTAGACCACCGCGGCCGGCGAGAATTTGGGGGTTACAATAATCAGTCTCGCTACGACAACCCTGTGTTCACTAATCCCTGTATCCGTTTTGATGCGCGTTATTAACTCAGGATTATTTGTTGCTATGAGGTCAAGTGTACTTTCACAGCCGTTGACTACTCATGTGGGCTCATGAACTAGCTGCTCGAAAAAATTTTCAGTTAATGCATTTAGCACAATTTCGGATGATGTTTTATGCGTACCTCCACAATTAAACATGTATTTTCACGAACATATCGAGGCTAAATTAAAGTCACCATACACTATAATCGCGTAAGTCGGGTACGTGTTCACAATCAAACTCAAGTTTTCTTTGAACCCTTCAGTAACTGTATCATCTCAATTGGGACGTAGGTAAAAGGATCCAATTATTATTTTATTCTGCTTGCCAACAACGACGTCTGACAATACTAACTAACAGGATCAATCTACTGCAATTTCGCGGCAAGATCAACTATTTCTAACAGCAACAAACACGCCACCGCCAGCCGTGTTTAGCCTATCCTTTCGGAATACCGTTAGGCTCTTCGCAAAAAGTTCCTCTGGGCTTATCTCCAGCTTTAGCCAGCTTTCAGGATCAGTGCTCTCTATTAGCGTTTGGAGCTCTGATACTTCCCCAACACAGCTACGACTATTTAGAACTGTTATACCGGTGGTTCCTTTATGTACGTTCTTCCTGTGTCTGTACCCTTTGTTACGGAAGCCCTTTTTGTGTTTCCCCGAGACCCTCTAACCTAAAGACCCATCCAGTCCACGCCACACAACCCCTGCTACGCTTGTATCTGCCTCCAGTGTATAGTGGACTGCTGACCTATTCAGCAGAACCCGAAACCCAACCACACTTTGATGCAAGTCAAGCAATCTGCAGCCTACACGGTCGCAGAATGGTATGAGCCTGTGTTTCAGACCCTCCAGTCGGCTCTGTACCAGAGGTCCGCAATCGTTCTTGTCTACTGTGCTACAAATGGTAAGCTCTTCTTTCATTTCGCAAGCAAGATAGGCGCCATTTACTACATCTGTCAGCCGCTCGAAACCGGAGAGAATCTCTTCTGTTCCAAAGTGACACACATCATTGGTAACGACGTGAGCAACCACCTGCAGTTGGCTTCACCCGGTCCTCTTCATGGTGCCAGCCGATGTGGCCGAGCGGTTCTAGGCGCTTCAGTCTGGAACCACGCGACCGCTACAGTCGCAGGTTCGAATCCTGCCTCGGGCATGGATGTGTGTGATGTCCTTAGGTTAGTTAGGTTTAAGTAGTTCTAGGTTCTAGGGGACTGATGACCTCAGATGTTAGGTCCCATAGTGCACAGAACCATTTGAACCTCTTCATGGCATCCAGAAGGATACGTTCCACACCTGGAATGACTCCTCCTGGAATGCACACGAAGTGCACATTGGCTTCCTTAGCCATCTTGGCAGCCATGTCTGTAAGGGGTCCCATAACGTACCTAATGTTGGAGTTCTCAACTATCAATGATCCCACCGTCTGTGGCTTCCAGATCTTGCAGGCTGAGAGGTTTCCTCGGAAAAAGGACAGGCGACAGCATCTGGCTCAGTGACAGTGTCAGCCACAGACAGCACCAGGAACCTGTTTGTCAGACTACCCGGGGATGCCTTATGTGCGTCCCCCTAGAAAGTCTTGGGAAGTCTTTCGCTGCCTGCTGCGACCCAGGGCGACCTCCCACGCGACCACAGATGAGGGGTCGACCTCATTGCGAGCAGTAACTGGGTTGGCCACTGGTGAGGACTGATCAGAGGACTCAGACGTTCTGGGCGTCCATTGGATCCCCAGGGCCGGCCCACAATACTGGTGCCCCTCCACAACAGCCTCAAATGGTGTAATCAAAGCCATCACAGCCTGGAACTGAGAGCGAAGTGTCAACAACTCGGCTCGCATCCTCACACAATAATCAACTTCCTGTTGCGAGAAAGGCAAAAGAGCCAATGAGACAACACTATATACATTCTGTGCGCTGGTTAACGTCCCCTACAGAAATCCGAAACGTGAACAAAATTTGTCGCTTATTAAACCACATACTATAAGGCCTGAGGGGGCCCAGTGTGACTTCGACAAATGCATACTATGAGGAACTGCTCACCAATTCTACGTCGCACGTGCAAACGACTATCACTTTCGAGCAGGCAGAATCTGATTTCATAGCTGAAGACCTTGGCGCGCCATTCAACTTTCCAAGTGATCCTCTGACAACACCAGTCGAGTCGTGCAAGTTGATGTTGTGTCATGAATGGAAGATGGTTCAAAGCTGTGTGTGCCTGTAGTCCACTGCTAATAACCAGTTAGCAACAGTTCGTGTTGACACATCTGGGCTCACAAGTTCTCTTATCTGTATTGTAATAGTTGTACGATCAGCCAGAATCTCTTCTGCGGGTGTGAGAATCTCCACGCGACCACTGGAATCAGCAACGTTGCACAACTGACGTGGCACATCGAACTTGTATATCATTACTCCGAAAGTATCATTCTGACACTAGGAATGCCACAATTTCACCCCTTTCAAACTCTCCCACTGGGCTGGAGGAAGCAGGATAGCATCTCTGTGGCATGGTTGCCTGCTTGCTTCACACGTTAGCACCACACTCAGCCTTCTAGCTGTGAGCATTCCCTATTGAAGGGTAGACACAGGCTGTCTGTGTATGAATCTGTGCGCTCTGTAAATTTTTACAAGAGCTATTTTAACGAAACTTTGTCAAAAACAATTTACACAATGTTGAAAAAACTGCTTCAACGTAACAAATTTTCAAGTTCTGTCACATAATCTCATTATTTTACAAATATTACAAATATATTAACTCAATTTAAATTCATTCTGTGATATTCGTGCTTGAGGGAATCTGAGCTACTTGCAGTAACAGGCAGAGACAGAAGATGAATCATATGACTTGAGAGTAACACTTCCATTACCTTCCTCTAGGCAAACATAAATACAGGTCAAAGGGACGAAATGCAAGGAATTTTGTTGCGTCACAGGTACGATAAAAGAACAATACAGACACTTGAAGGCTCTGCGACTCGATGGGACTCAGAGTTTTGCAGATATCTGGATCCTAAACCTTTCTCAAGTTATCTTTCCAGGGGAAGATTCTTGGAAGTGTTGGCTTAATGCAGCTGCAAGTAACTTCTAAATAATCATGATGGCGATATAAAAGTATTTATAAATACGCTCGTAGAAAATTTGGCTAGGGATCCTTCTAGTTTGGAAACATTATCTACCAGGCTACACTGCTAGGTGTGAAGTAGCCCAGCTGCTCCTCACGGGCTGCTCACTGCTTTGTTTTTCAGCAATATACCTGTCAGTTAGTTATAGTTCGTAGATGGCTGCACTACGTTAACCTTACACATACACTATGTAATCAAAAGTATCTAGACACCCACAAAAACTTACGTTTTTTATATTAGGTGCATTGTGCTGCCATATACTGCCAGGTACTCCATGTCAGCGACCTCAGTAGTCATTAGACATCGTAAGAGAGCAGAATGGAGGGCTCCGCGGAACGTGGTCAGGTGACTGGGTGTCACGTGTGTCATACATCTGTAAGCGAGCTTTCCACACTTATAAATATCCCTAGGTCCACTGTTCCCGATGTGACAGTGTAGTGGAAACGTGAATGGACACATACAGCACAATAGCGTACAGGCCGACCTCGTCTGTTGACTGAGAGAGACCGCCTACAGTTGAAGAGGGTCGTAATGTGTAATAGGCAGACATCAAGACCAGCGCAGAGGAATTCCAAACTGCATCAGGATCCACTGCAAGTACTATGACAGTTAGGTGGGAAGTGAGAATACTTGGATTTCATGGTCGAGTGACTGCTCATAAGCCACACATGACGTCGGTAAATACCAAACAGCGCCTTACTTGGTTAAGGAGCTTTAAACAACGGACGATTGAACAGTGGTAGAATGTTAAGTGGAGTGACAAATCACGGCACACAATGTGGCGATCCGATGGCAAGGTGTGGGTATGTCGAATGCCCGGTGAAAGTCATCCCTCAGCGTGTATAGTGCCAACAGTAAAATTCGGAGGCGGTGGTCTTGTTTTTCATGGAGGAGGCTTGCAGCCCATGTTGTTTTGCGTGGCACTATCACAGCACAGGCCTACATTGATGTTTTAAGCACTTTCTTACTTCCCATTGTTCGTGAGCAATTCGGTGATGGCGATTGCATCTTTCAACACCGTCGAGCCCCTGCTCATAATACAAGGCCTGTGTCGGAGTGGTTACACGACAATAACATCCCTGTAATGGGCTCTCCTGATGACTCCTGACCTGAATCCTATACAAAACCTTTGGGATGTTTTGGAACGCCGACTACGTGCCAGGCCTCACCGACCGACATCGATACCTCTCCATAGTGCAGCACTCTATTCCCCAAGAAACCTTCCAGCATCTGATTGAACTTGTGCCTACTGGAGTGTAGGCTGTTATCAAGGCTAAGGGTGGGCCAACACCATATTTAATTCCAGCGTTACCGATGGAGGACGCCACGAACTTGTGAGTCATTTTCAGCCAGGTGTCCGGATACTTTCGATCACTTTGTATGGCTGCTAGGCACACATGGCACTTCATCTTCGCTCATGCCTCTCGTAAATTTTGCTGCCCTTAGTGCCACTTGGCAAATGCCCTTGCCAACAACACACGACATATATTGGCCGGTAAATGAAATGAAGAACAGTACTTCCGTAAAGATGCTCATCTGCCAATGTTCGCTTTGTCTCACATTAATAAATAACAGCAGGGACAGCGATCATGAGATTTCGATTAATATACCCAACTAAACTCCGTCCGAACAGGTCTCGGAAGACCGTAACGGTATTGTTCAACCGCCGTGTCATCCTCAGCCTGTAGGCGTCACTGGATGCAGATATGGAGGGGCGTGTGGTCAACACACCGCTCTCCCGGACGCTGTCAGAATTTCGCGACCGGAGCCTCTGCTTCTCAGTCGAGTAGCTCCTCAATTTCCCTCACAAGGACTGAGTGCACCCATATTGATGTTTTGATTTTAGTCTTAGTGTGCGAAGGGAAGATGGTAATTGGTTTGTAATAAAATATTGCTTCGTTGTAAGAGCAATCAGTCTACTCATGCTACTAATGAGACATACTTTGCAGAAAAAAAATAGTGGTATGTACTGTTGAATGTTCATGTGATTTGGACACACAGTTTTTTTATCTGTTATTAATTTCAAATGCTGCCCTCTAGAACAGTTATTTTATAACTAATAAATACAGCTAACGGTAATTATTTTCATAAAGTGGGGCATAATTGATTGATCATTACACGAAACGACGCCCAATGTGTATGCTTAATCACAACTGATCGCTGCATGAAATAAATACGCAAAATGGGACGTTACGAAATTTATCACCCCATAAATTGACTTAAATAGGGCTAACTACCACATCACTAAAATTCTAAAGTCTGCTGTACTATCTAGTATTACAAAACTTCTTAAGTTCGCGAGTTGTGAGAATATCGTTGAAAGCAGCTGCCAGCATGAAAAGAGGCGATTTGTGGGGCATATGCCATCAGGCAAGTACCTGTGTTGCTGCTGTATTGTAAATACTAAAGGTAATATGGCAACCGGCAACAATACTGGACTGTAATCGCTGCATTCAAATGGCTCGAATGCCATGACATGTACAGGTATACACAGTGTCCTTTCACGTTAATGTGAGCACCTGTCAAATGTCTTAATATTCACTTTATGCACCTAGAGTCAGAGACGTGCAGGACGAGAGTTAGTGGGGATCTGGAAGGTGCCGGCAGGGAAGTGGAGCCATGGTCAGCTGCACCATGATTCTCGGGCTAGGGTCCATGTTGCAAACAGCCAGATTGTGGTTGTCCCACAGATTCTCAATTGAGTTAAAATCTGGGGAGTTTTATGACCAGGGGAGTATGGGTAAACTCATCACAGTGCTCTCCGAACCATGCACGTACACTGTGAGCTGTGTGACACGTTGCACTGTCCTGCTGGGTAGATACCATCGTGCCCAGGAAAATCAAAGTGTATGGAGGGGTTGACATGTTCTCCAAGAACAGATGCATACTGGTACTTGAGGTGATCGATTGTGTCTTCCAGAACGACGGGACCACCCAGGGAATGCATTCCCGAGACCATAATATATGCATGGTATTTGCCTCCAAACGTTTCACGCCTTACACGTCAGCAGCCATCTGTCTGATGGACCGTGAAAGGTGATTCATATGATATAGCCACCCGTTGCCACAGAGTGAACGTCGAGTTACGGTACTGGCGTGAAAACTCTAGACTTTGTCACTGATGAACGACAATCAGCACGTGTTCTTGAACTGGGCGCCTGCTGAGGAGGCTCATACGCTGCACCGTTCGCTGAACGCTCGTTGAGGAGACTGGTAGTAACCATTTGGTTTACATGGGCAGTCAGCTGCTCAACTGTTACACATCTATTCCCACGTACACATCTGCGTAGTCGTCGTTCACCCTTGTCATCTATGGCCCGTCGTGCACCACAGTTGCCTCGGCGTAGGATTTCCCAAACCAGTGTTCATGCCCTTTTTGAACGTGAGATAAATGGCTCCGTTTCCGCATTAGACAACGACTGCACCGTGCTGTCGGCGCCTCCACCTCCCCCCTCCCCCCTCCTCATCACTCCTCCCCCCTCTCCCCCCCCCCCCCCCGCTATGGGCTTTAACATCCCTGCGCTGTAAGTGCTGCCACCTGGCGTCAGTGAATAGCTATTGCAAGCTGAGGTCGAACGTAGGGAATGGTCAGATTAATCGATTGGACCGTGTAATATCTACGATAGCGAATTTGTGCATATCATGCACGTTCAAAACCCACCACACTGAGAAGAAAGCAGACGAGAGAAGGTATGTAATAACTAATAACTGTGCACATGGATATTATTGAACTTATGGCACAGATTTTGGCACCTACAGACGGCGCGTTGGGAATCATAACCGGTCCATTCCTCCAACAGTAATGAAGGACTTAAACACCATTCCATGAAAAATGAGGCAGGTGAAACGGGTATGGAGCTTCGCGTGTGTACTCAGGAGAGAAGTTCACAAAACTGAGGCAAGATATTTCTGTTCTTTTGATAAACTCGACAAGTAGTTCCATAAGAAATTTTCATTTGTTAAAACAGCCATGTCTGTTTTCCACAAACACTGGAGGAAGACTTAGTAAACCTTCTCATTGCTTTACCTGCTAAAATAACCTTTACAAAATTTGCATTTTTCGTGCACACTGTTTTGTTTGAGAAACTGCCGCAGCAGAGCGCTTGGAGTTTCTTTACAGCGATAAGTGCGGAGATAATTTTCTACTTAAGAGGAGACAAAAGGCGGCTAGGATTGATCAGTAGCTTATGAAGGTTTACTACCTGTTGTTATTAAGAGAGACAAAAGAAAGACGAAGTGCGAAGCCGTCCGGCGGAAATTCGGCATCCTAGCATCCCCGTAGCGCAGCACAACCAGGTTTTCCTAATAGGCGGCGGAGATCATCACATTAGCCGCCGCGCCTTACTACCGAGCACCTTCTCTCTGCCGAAAATTAATTAAAAGCTTAAGATGATGCGGCGTGATATGCGGTGGCGCGCGTCTCGCCTCGTGTCTCAACGCATGTGTCGAGCGCTCAGCTCTGCCTTCTTAACGCTACCGCTTTCAGTTTAAGCAAACCCGGCAGCGAATTTCTTTCTCGTTTACCTGCGTTGGCCTATTATGTTAATGTATGGGCCGCCACAACAAACAAGTCTTTCTCATAATCAATTTATTGAGCCATTAGTGCTAAATTGATAGTTAACCTATAATTGTTACTAAGTGGGTATCGCCCTTGATATGCTAGCCATCAGATGTATTTATCGCAATTGTGCAAAAATGTGCGAATGGAAACAGGCAGAAAATCTCTAAAGTATGTGAGAAGTGCTATTCATCATGCAGTCTGTAGTAGATTGGGGAACATGTACGTTGCTGTAGATGTAGGGCGTAATATGGAATAATTGCAAACTTCTGGGCTGTTTCATAAGGCTGTGGCCATAATGAAAAATTTATCAACACTGTATGTATTATTTTTAATTGCCGTGGCATATTAATCCACGATTGATGGTCAACCTTGAACTATTTTGTTAGTCTGTGACAAATTTATTCAAAATCAATCAGCCCAGTGATGAGTAGTTCACACGTTCTTGCGCTTCAGCGGAAAGAAATTTTGCAGCTCCTCGTCCACAGGAAAAGGAACCACTGCGTCTGTAAAATCAGTCGGCCGGAGTGGCCTAGCGGTTCTAGGCGCTTCAGTCTGGAACCGCGCGATCGCTACGGTCGCAGGTTCGAATCCTGTCTCGGGAATGGATGTATGTGATGTCCTTAGGTTAGTTAGGTTTAAGTAGTTCTAAGTTCTATGGGACTGATGACCTCAGAATTTAAGTCCCATAGTGCTCAGAGCCATTTGAACCATTTTTTGTAAACTCAAATGAGTCGTGCTTTGAAGACGAATGCCATAAATTGGGAAATTTGGTACGCAAATGTCCGGTACTAGTCTTCTTCTTTCGTTTCAGAATTCTTACACATTTTTCGACGATACGTGAGAGTGCGTCTGCTGTAAATTGTTCATATACTGTCACTACGTTGACTGCTTTTAACGTATTTTAGCACATTATAAGCTTGCAGATCAGGGTCGGAACGCAGTCGCACAGTACGGTGCCGTGACAACTACTCCGTTCGTAATGCGAGCATTTTATTAACTTTTGTCGGTCATCAGCAAGATTATCCTCTCGGGGTAGCCGCGCGGTCTCGCGAGTCTTGCCACGGTTTGCACGGCTGCCCCTGTCGGATGTTCGAGTCCTCCCTCGGGCATGAATGTGTGTGTTGTCGTTAACGTAAGTTAGTTTAAGTTTGGTTAATTAGTGTGTAAGCCTAGGGACCGATGACCTCAGTAGTTTGGTCCCGTAGGAACTTCCCATAAATTTCCATAATCAGCGATACTGAATATTAATGTAGCATAGTATAACAGCCAAATGTGTTTCAGCAGACATCCAAGAGATTGGCTCATTCTCGGGAAATCTTCCCAAGCACGTAAAGTGCGACCTTTCCATTTGAGGTGGTGATGCACTTTCTCATTTGAGTATGTGTAACTCAAATTGGAAGGATGTAAATTGGTTCCACTGGAATAAGTCACTGAAGGAGAGATCCAACGGTACGACCACATGCCGGTGTTTCTATGTGTAGTCTATGTATGACAATTCTATCAATCTGGAAGATGTCGTGACATTTAATCCTAGATCTTCATTTCCGAAGTGGTGTTGCCACGATTGATGGAGAATAATCGCTTGCTCCTTCCCTGTTGTCGTAGTAATCAATTTTTCTAAATGTGCAATCACAGCTCTGTGCGTGAAGGAAAACTGAATAAACACAATCGTTTTAAAAAGGCACATTCAATATGAAAAACAGCGCAATGTTTCTCTAATGTCATAAGTACCTAGTGAAATTTCCAGGTAACTGAAATACCTATTCGTCATTTAGAATCATTTAATCTGGGAAACGCTCATCCTGTTTGACAACTGACACAGAATTCTCATTCAATGCCTGTCTCTTCACTAGGTGCAGTTTGTACACCAATGTGTATTGTATCCACTGCAGTTGCTTCTTGAGAATCTCTCTCACTTTCTGCGCTGGTTTCTCTGTGTTTATTATGAAACTTCCACCCAGTTCGTTAATCGCATCGTTATTTTCCCTTATCCTTGTGTCACGTACTTTGCATTGTTTCGAAATTTGGCTTACCACCGTAGTACTAATATGCAGACGGACTATGACGCCTAGAACGCCACATAAGTCAAATTGCATCAGTCAAGCTACACTATCAACGAATAACAATGACGGACTCGTTTCCCACTAGACGTCGTATCTGGTCAAATATCAATATCGAAACTTCTCACTTGTCACTTGGAATTGGTGGTGATGTTGAGTTTTATCATTCGTAAGCAGTTTATAGGGAGCAGCTTTTGTATTGTGGTTGGTGTGTTTCTGTCGCTACATAGGATGAATTAATTCGGCATGTCACGGACTTGTTCTGGCAGTATTTATTTCTATGATGAAGTTCAGTATATTCCAATTTTTCATAGTGACGAACATATTATAAGAGTCATGATTAGTCGTCCTCTTTTACAAGTTAATAAAAGTTAAGCGTTTAAAAGCAACGAGCCTTATCACAGTGATGCTATTTCAGTAGATGTTTAGCCGACCGCTGTGACCGAGCAGCTCTAGGCACTTCAGTCCGGAAACGCACTGCTGCTACGGTCGCAGGTTCGAATCCTGCCTCGGGTTTGGATGTGTGTGGTGTCCTTAGGTTAGTTAAGTTTAAGTAGTTCTAAGTCTAGGGGTCTGATGACCTCAAATGTTAAGACCCATAGTGTTTAGAGGCATTTGAACCATTTTCAGTAGATGTTTAGCGTGTTCTTTTCACAAAATGTGATATTGGTTATACACACATCAAAAAATGTTTTGTGTCACCCCGCTTCCCATAACTCCTAAAGATAGACATTGACTGAGGATATTGTATCACAGACACAGTCCCTTCGACTGTTCAGAGATGTCACTAAACCCACCCAAAGATGTAAACAACCATGCATGAGCAGCGCCTATTATACGGAGGGGGTCCGACAGCCGATGAGTTCCAGTCATTCCACCAGGAAGCAGATACACGACTCGTGTTGTCTGTAGTTCAACCATGCCTAGACGGTGAATACCGCAGTTCGATCGCGTCCGCATTGTTACTTTGTGCTAGGAAGAGCTCTCAACAAGGGAAGTGTCCAGCCGTCTCGGAGTGAACCAATGCGATGTTGTTTGGACATGGAGGAGATACAGGGAGACAGGAACTGTCAACGACATGCCTCGCTCAGGCCGCCCAAGGGCTACTACTGGAGTGGATGACGACTACCTACGGATTATGGCTCGGAGGAACCCTGACAGCACCCTCTTAATGTTGAATAATGCTTTTCGTCCATCCACAGGACGTCGTGTTACGACTCAAACTGTGCGCAGTAGGCTGCATGATGCGCAACTTCACTCCCGCCGTCCATGGTGAGGTCCATCTTTGCAACCACAATGTGGTGAATGGACCGCTCAGGACTGGCCTCACGTTCTCTTCACCGATGAATGTCGCATATGCCTTCAACCAGACAATCGTCGAAGACGTGTTTGGAGGCAACCCGGTTACGCTGAACGCCTTAGACTCACTGTCCAGCGAGTGCAGCAAGGTGCAGGTTCAATGTTGTTTTGGGGTTGCATTGTGTGGGGCCGACGTATGCCGCAAGTTGTCATGGAAGGTACCTTAACGGCTGTACGATACGTGAAGCCATCCTCCGACCGATAGTGCAACCATATCAGCAGCATATTGGCGAGGCATTCGTCTTCATGGACGACAATTCGCGCCCCCATCGTGTACATCTTGTGAATGACTTCCTTCAGGATAACGACATCAAAAATAGTTCAAATGGCTCTGAGCACTATGAGACTTAACTTCTGAGGTCATCAGTCCCCTAGAACTTAGAACTACTTAAACCTAACTAACCTAAGGACATCTCATACATCCATGCCCGAGGCAGGATTCGAACCTGCGACCGTAGCGGTCGCACGCTTCCAGACTGTAGCGCCTAGAACCGCTCGGCCGGATAACGACATCGCTCGACTAGAGTAGCCAGCATATTCTCCAGACATGAACCCTATCGAACACGTCTGGGGTAGACTGAAAACGGCTGTTTATAGAAAAAGTGACCCACCAACCACTCTGAGGGATCTAGGCCAAATCGCCTTTGAGAAGTGGGACAATGTGGACCTACTGTGCCTTGATGAACTTGAGGATAGTATGCCACGAAAAATATGGGCATGCATCACTGCAAGAGAACGTGCTTCTGAGTATTAGAGATACCGGTGTGTACAGCAATCTGGACCACCACCTCTGAAGATCTCACTATCTGGTGGTATAACATGCAATGTGTGGCTTTCATGAGGAAATAAAAAGGGCCGAAATGATGTTTATGTTGACCTCTGTTCCAATTTTCTGTACAGGCTCCGGAACTCTCGGAACCGAGATGATGCCAAACTTTTCTTTTTCCAGTAAACTGCTAGTGGGGACGAAACAACGTAAAAAGAAGAAACATGGACGTACAACAAAACGAGGTAATAGGACCTCCAGCAAGCAAAACTCACATCGGGGCCGTTCAGCCCTGTATTCCAGTGAAGTAAAGAACCCTGTACCGACCCATTCGACAAAAGTGGCGCGGGGCAGGGTTATCTTTACTTTATGAAAAATCTCGGGTTCCGTGTGTGGGATGGAAAAAGAAACGTAGTTCATATTTTCTCTTTGTTCATCTCGCACTTGGTACGCGTCCCGTGGGTCAGAAAATGTGAATATAAAGTAATTATGAAACTCTTACTTTCATTGTCAGCGCAACTGTATCTGCGCGTGTGCCCCCAGAAGAAAAGTCCAAAAGGTCATCCTATCCTTGGTCAACTCAATATATAGGTAACCGACTACCACCTCCCTTTTACAAGAAACTGCATTTTTCTTAGACACCGAGAGGTACGTCTCCTGAGGAAAGTAAGGAGTACCGGTTATATCTCATGGGAAGGGGGGGGGGTGGAAGTAAATAATAAGATAGTTATAATCTGCCGTGCCACACCTCGGTCGCCTCACCGGACACTACGGAGTATTTACCATTGTCGACCGTCATGCAGTTTAGACATAACAGGGAATTCGGCAGATGAATGGCATGGCGTCGATGGTTCGTGGCGAATTTTCGATTAACCATCTCGTACCACCGCGACCGAACTCTTGACGAGAGATAGTTGTTTTGTGATACACACCGTATCTGTTTCCAGCTCTTACCCGGCTCTTTCCTTTCTACGACTTCCATCAGGTGCCATCGCTGCAGGATGTGGTACACAGTACATAACGTCGGTGATAGAATCGTTGGGGGAGCCCGCTGTAACGTGGATCAGCTCCAAATAAAAACATTACGTAGTGTGACGCTGTTGGTGATATATGACGCACATTACTTGGTGGTGCCACTTATGTGAGTGCCTGTGTTTTGGTCTGCAGTCTAGTAAGACTGTGACATTCCCTTCGCCTGCGTCACAGTCGGGACACCATGTAGAACTGATACAGCCGGGTCTTGTCAGTCACGTTCGCCAGTCTGAGGCCACTCTCGCCCGGTGATAGTGTGAGTATTGCGTATTGATTTTTAAAGAGATGGAACGCACTCACACTCGCGTCTAACGTCGATAGCAGTCTCGTAGTCATTGTACGTGTTAAGGGCAGAATGTGAGATGCGTGTGTGAATCTTGATGCCAAGCTCACATTTACGTTAGCGACCTTCCGTTGAATGTATATCGTTCGTAAACGTTGCAGTGTACCAAAGTCTGTGTCACTTTCAAATCGCGCCGTTAACTGTGTGCTGCCGTTCTCTGAACGTCTTCATGGAACGTGAAACTTGAGGATTTCATCGTTGGCACCAATATGAGCAGTCCCTCGTCTACCTGTCACAAGCACCCACCAACATTCAGCAGCGTGACTTCCGGTGCTTTAAGACATTTCCCATCACAATACTGTATTGCTGTATGAAAGTCATTACCATGTGTACTTCATCGTTCTTCCGCGTTGATAAGAACACACCATCTACACAAGGGTGGCATTGTTAGGTCAAGTGCCGCATCATCACTCTCTCCAGCCGCCTTCCAAAATCATAGAGGTAGGGCTCCAACGCCATCGTGTATAACAGGACCGTCAGGGGCCAGCCCCGTCGCAACTATCGTGACACAACACAATAGTCCCATAGTCAGCGCAACAAATTCATGTGAGACTGCCAATCTTTAGATTACTGAGACCAAGGACATGTGATCCATCATATCAAATGTGTGGTCAAAATCGACCGCGATCAACCGTGCACGTAGTCCTCAGGTCGCCGCCAAGGCGATGAACTACCGGCTATCGACCAGCGCAGTACGAATAGTACTCCTACCTCTGAGACAAGTCTGATGAGTCACCAGGCGATCTGAAACCAGTAACTTGATACGGGCTCAAAGAACGCACGTGTAGATTTTGTAGTCAAGAGTTCAAGAGCGTTAACAACCGGTAGTCCTCCAGCCTCCATTCATTGCTCGGCTCTGGGATGGGTATGATCATATCGTCCGTAAATTCCGCAGGTATCTCAAACGCTGGTGACAGAAGATCATATCAGGGTCGTTCCGAAAGTAATGCCTCCTATTTTTTGGGAAGACTTTGGATGTCCGCGCCAGATGTCGTACAAGTAGTGCTAACGCTTAAACATTCCTCTTTCATTTTCAGGTAGTTCTATTGTACTGCGGTTGTTGGCACCTGCAGAGGAATGTTCCAAAGTGGAGTCTGATAGGGACGCTCGTATGAAATAGCGATGTGTGACTGAATTCCTTACTGGTGAATAAAATGCGCCAGTTGAAAACCATCGACACTTGTGTACAACATTTTGAAGGTGATGGGAAGTGCATGACAGTAGTGGGGCTACGCCGATGGGACCCTACATTCCATTGTTGCCAAATTTATTCAAATTGTCAGAGATGACGTCATCCAATATGGCGGCCTGTAGACTTGGCAACAGTGCACGACGTCATCCAGCATGGCGGATTTTGGCAAGAAGTTCGAATTTTGGTGGGAAAATAGGCCGATCGGGATACCTACACCAACCTAACCCTCCAGAATAAAAACTGGTGGGAAATTCAAATTCCAGCAGGATAATGCATCACACCATGAAAATGGCGCGAAAATAGTCCAATTGGGCTACATCCGCTAACCTAACCCCCAACCCCCTAGAAAAGGGCGGCAAGTTCAAATTCCAACAGGATAATGCACCACACCGCTGTTATCTCTACTAAGTAAAGAAAATCGCAGGCAAATAGCTCACTTGGCCTACCTCCACTAACCTAAGTGACCCGACCGCCACCTCTTCCTACAAACTGCCACCAACTTTTAATTTTTGTGGTAAACAAAATTCAGTTCCCATATGTCTACTAAGCTAACAAAATGGTGTGAAACAAAAGACACTTTACTAACCTCAGTCACCATTTGTGGGAAAAGGACTTGGACATTACACTTGATTTAAAAAATTCCATGTAGGTGTGTTCACCACAAGGTCAGAACTCCAACTGACTTAGTACACATCGCCATCACCAGAGGGCGCTCTCATCCATGACGAAATCCAAGATGGCGACACCCAGTGTATTCACCATGAGGTCTGGACTCTAACTGACTTAGTACACAGCTCCACCGCTAGAGGTAGCCACTGTGATGTCATCCGAGGTGGCGACCATGATGTCAGTCAAGATGGCTGCACCCAGTGTATCACCCACATGGTGTAAGATTCTACACTTGGCCTCCATCCACTAACATAACCCCCTCCCAAATAAAACTCACGGAAAGTTTAAATTCCAACATGATAATGCAGCACACCTACGATAATGACTTCAAAAACTGACTTGTCTTTATTATTATTTAAACAATATCATGCAGGTGTGTTCGCCATGAGGTTCAGAGTTCAACTGGCACAGTACACATAGCCACCAGCAGAGGACATCATTCAAGATGTCGGATTTTGATACGATGTTTGAATTTTGGCTGGAAGATAGGTCAATTGGGCTACATCCACTAACCTAACCCTCCAGAAAAAAATTTGCTGGAAGTTCAGATTCCAACACGGTAATGCATCACACCTAAGAAAATAGGCGAATTGGGCTACATCCACTAACCTAAGCCTCCATAAAAAATTGGTCACAAGTTCGAATTCCAATATGATAATCGGTCACACCTACGAAAAAATGGTCTGAAATAGGCCAACTGGGTCACATCCACTAACCTAAGTCTGCCTCATCCTACGAATTCTCGCCAAGTTTGAATTTTGGAGTTACTTATGTTTTCGCTGCTAGGCTATGAAAATCACATAAAATAAAGTACACTTGTACTACCCTGAGTCACCTACTGTCAATTGGCGGGAAAAGGACTGAAGTCTTTATTTCAAGCAGTACGGTCATCACTTATGCTCCAGCAGACGTAGTACACATCTTCGAGGTGGCAACACCCAGTGCGTTCGCCACTAGGTCCCGACTCCAACTGACTTAGTTGAAATCGTCGCCAGCAGAGGAGGCTACCCCTAGCGCCACCGGTCAGCGCTAACCCGCGCGCGCCACTGGTCCAGCAGCCGCTCACGTCACAGCCCTCAGTCGGACGGCGCCAAAGTTGTTTTGCTGGAGAGTGGAATCTCCCCCGACGCGTTCGTTAGCTCTCAAACCACGCACAGGCTCCGGCTCGGGTCCCGCGGCATGAGGCGACCACATCCCTTTCATACATCATTTCTGAAAAATTCCTATCCAAATACTTGTTCACCTAGACACAGCTCCTGGCGCGATTGGCCAGGGACGAGCGCTCCGCCGCACCCGCCATCCGCCGCCACCGATCACTGGTGAAAGTTGCATGCCTGTTTACAGTCACCATTATAGTGTCATAGCATTCCAAAGCGCGTTCTCGCCAGTCTCATATGCGAGGCATCTCCAGGCGCCACCTGTCTTTACCACTGAAGACAGAATAGCACAGACCGTGTTGACACACGCGTTCAACTGCACATACCCGCCCCAGCGTGACCGACGCAACACAGCCAAGTGCACGCGCATAATTAGAAACTTATCTAACAACGTTCCCAATCTTATTCGTACGTCACATCGCTTTGTAAAAAAAAAAAAAAAAAAAGAGCCAAGTCGATCTCTCGGGAATTGTACATTTAACACTCGCTTTCTTGATGCCTCAGCTTGTATGCACGGAAATTATTATCCTAACACAACCTGTTTACGAAAATAACGCCGAATGCAGTCTCCCCAGCGATCCTAGCGTCTTACCCTTGCAGATTTCAACATACGCAAACGGTCACTCCGCTATGTAAAGACTCCTATATCACAGCACAAACGATGTCGAAGAATAGAGCATTCTGATTGGCTCTTACTGAATTTACACGCCGAATTACTTATGCCGCAGGTATCGAAGAACCATCCATCTATTCTTTCTCGGACTTCCAGCTAAACTGCATTGACAGTTAAATCCGCAAAATTGTCTCCACTTTATCAAATACATATCAGAATGACAAGAATAGTCGAAGCCCGGAATATATTTACCAATGTAACTACAATTAAATACCACCATTTCTGCTACAGTCAGGCACCAATCATTGTACACGTAATGTGTCATCTTGACGACTGTGCTTCTGTATCTATAGCGCTTATAATTTTCCACATAAAAACTCTTTCTCATACCGTAGTCTTTACCGATGTGTTCAATCTATACATCTCTCACAGTAGGACACACAATGATCCTCTCTAGTCAGACCATAAGGTAAATCATATTAACTTTACAATGCAATATATAGACTTCTAAGCAACAACAACTTTAAAATACAATATATACACATTTTACAGATACAGTGCAGTTTTCTTTTATACCTGTACAGCACTCGAAAAAATTATCTATTTCGTGAATAAGTGTTTGCCTATGATACGACATAATACTGCCCCAAAATCAACAGTTCGTGTGCATGTGTCTTACATTCTTCTTGCGAGTCCCACCACTATGTCATAGACGTAATCGACCAGATGTTAAAGCAAAAAAAACTCTATCCCAACTGCTACCGCATGTTACTGTCACAAGCGGTCTTCGTTCTACAAGTGCACATAAGTATCCATGTTACATGCTACACCCGCTTTACAAATCGAGGTACGACATTACCTCTGAATGGGGTGGTGTTTTCCGGGCAAATAGCGTGACATTGATCGTACGAATACGTATTATCAACCGACGATTCAACCTTGTGATAAAATCAATGAACTTTCTCTGGAAGTGATTTGGCTAAGGAACGTGGTATGTAACAGGTATTTTCGACTCCCTCAAACATATAATTCTAGACTATTTCCATCGCATTCTGTCTAATATTTCCATCGCATTCTGTCTCGAGACCTTATCAGACGTTCCACGATATATCCACTGAGCTATAGGCGGTGACTGATTGACAAGGACCACAAACAGTAGTAGTAGATGATGTGTCGATTGAGGTCCTAAAGGGAAAAATGTACACCAGCTACTCAGATCTGTAGTGTTACGCTATATGTTACAAATTATATCCATCATTTGGAATGAGGTCTCTCCATTCAAGCACATACTTGCGTAGCCTCACACCCACAGGTCAATCATATTTCACTCACTCTCATATCTCTAAACGAGTCAGCTTCCTTGAACCTGTCTGCTACAGTAAAGTTACAACTTCCTTTAGTCACACCCTACACATCTTGCAGTCGCTTCCATTTCTACAGCCTTCCGCAAGTGTTAGTTCCAATTTAAGTCGTAAGTGAGCAGAAGTCTGAGAAACACATACTCAAGACATTCCGCACTACATGTAGAAACAGAACGACCAGAGTTACTGCAACAGGAGCGTGTTTGGTCCATTTAAAGGAAATGCTCCCAATGTCCTACGACTCCAAACTAGATACAAGTACTACACATCCGCGTCCATTCAAATCAATCAGCCAGACATCATATCATCATTATTCTCCACCCCTCCAACATAGAAAAATTACCAACTATAAAAGCTCATCCTATTTACAGGTCACCTAGGCACTGATGCGGCTGCAGTTACTTACAGCTGCGGTGGGCCTCCAGCGCAAAGAAAGAAATTTCACAATACTTCCCTAGAATAGTGTAGCGTGCAGCCACCACGGCATTCCTAACGGTTCACCAAGTCCGACACACCAAACCGCAGCTGCCTATGTGGAGACGATCATATTAAATATAAAAACACTGCAGAGACCACTTTAAAATTCATCACCTACACTCTAAGCGAGTTATCGTATGAGACGGTCCCTATGCTCATGTTTCAAACACCGTTTTCTAACACGCTTTTGTACAACACCAAACATTTCCTTTTCTGCCACGACTTCGAGGCCTGCGCCAGGTTCTAAACTGACATTAAGAAGTTCTGATCGACGGGCTTTCGCAGGAAACTAGACGTTGCACGGTGTAAATCATGTTCGTAGGGCTGATACCATAACATGCCACACATCGGATGATTTTAAATAAAAGACAGCTACAACATAAGGAAACCGGAAGAGGATGGTCGCGTTGAGTAGTCTCCAAATTACAGTCCGAATGTGATTCAGGAGCTCTACATTTACACTCATCTCTCACACTGACGTAATAGCTGATAACTCTAAGTTCCGTTTCGACTCTTTCATCATACTGCATTCATGTAGGCGATCACTGTTCCAGTGCTAACCACCCCACGTGGTATAGCCCAGCCGCCAAAACTCTCCCTTCAACTCAAACAAGCATTGTCATTCAATCATTATGTGGTAACCGATGCGCGGATGTGATTGAAATGACACATTCGATGTACTGTAATATTAAGCAACAGACTTGATAGTGAGGAGAATTTTATACTACGTTCATCACCGGCCATTGATGTAACAGCGTGGCCCACAATTTCAGTATCACAGCTAAACCACCCCTTTTGCATCACTTTGCGAGTATGATTAAGAATGTGGGTAGATTACTGTGCAGTACGTCCATTCATTGTTAATTCTCGAACACATACATGATCAAAGTACATCATACAACGCTGTACATATTTGTAACACTTCGAGCATAGTGTTTAATTTACGATCTATCTCTCAGCGTATGGGAGTCACAGAGCATTTTCTCCATCTTAGGGTAAAAGACCAACCTCACACAGTGATTGACCAAAACACGCTGCAGCACCGTCACAAAATTAATCTCCAAGCGATCAGAAGAAGAGCGCTAAAACCCACGTCTCGTGAATGAATATAGCTCTCCAAGTCCCAACCCCGGCCAAGTGCATGAGGTTTCTCGAGATGTGAGCATGTCGAGAAGCCTAGCACTACTTATCGATGTATAGTAACAGATTTCAAAGTGCCTTAATATAATAGCATACAGTTAAGAAGGACAAGAAAAGACTTATTTTTGCACGCGATGGAGTTCGAAACGAACTGAGTTGGACACATTTTTAGCTAAATCAACGAATCTATCAACTCTAAATTATAGTTCTAAAGTCTAGGATCTGTACTTGGAAGGTACTGGTAGGACAGAGAACATAAACACACACACTCCTAAGAGTACAACTTCCTGCACTTAAAAAACTGGCTATAATGTTAGATGAAATACCTTTCCCACCTATCGGACATACATCCTTCTTCACAGTTTCTCTACGCTGAACTATCTTATCGAATGGTAAAGCATTTGCTTTGCATGATACGAGCGGAATATAGCTTTGCAAAGACGTAGAGTGTCCACCGTTCACACCCGATCACTGTTCAGAAATTACACGATGCCTGTATAAGGCCTACATAAAATGATAGTTACTAGCGGGGGATACATCCTACAAGCAAACAGATAAACACTATGCAGCAGCGTTCGACATGTGAAAATTACAAGTCATTCCGTCACTAAATCTGTAAAAAGCGAATCAGTCGGGCAAATGTGTACACAGCGATTGCAGTTCATCACAAGCTCTTACCGGTTAAGTTACTTTTGACCCTGAAGTCTCGATTTTACACCCAAGATTTTTTCCATTCGTCTGTAAAGAATTCGTGTTAGTATTTTGCAGCTGTGGCTTATTAAACTGATTGTTCGGTAATTTTCATATCTGTCAACACCTGCTTTCTTTGGGATTGGAATTATTATATTCTTCCTGAAGTCTGACGGTATTTCGCCTGTTTCATACATCTTGCTCACCAGATGGTAGAGTTTTGTCAGGACTGGCTCTCCCAAGGCCGTCAGTAGTTCCAATGGAATGTTGTCTACTTCGGGGGCCTTGTTTCGACTTAGGTCTTTCAGTGCTCTGTCAAACTCTTCACGCAGTATCGTATCTCCCATTTCATCTTTATCTACATCCGCTTCCATTTCCATAATATTGTCCTCAAGTACATCACCCTTGTATAGACCCTCTATATACTCCTTCCACCTTTCTGCTTTCCCTTCTTTGCTTACAACTGGGTTTCCATCTGAGCTCTTGATGTTCATACAAGTGGTTCTCTTATCTCCAAAAGTCTCTTTAATTTTCCTGTAGGCAGTATCTATCTTACCCCTAGTGAGATAAACCTCTACATCCTTACATTTGTCCTCTAGCCATCCCTGCTTAGCCATTTTGCACTTCCTGTCAATCTCATTTTTGAGACGTTTGTATTCCTTTTTGCCTGCTTGATTTACTGCATTTTTATATTTTCTCCTTTCATCAATTAAATTCAATATTTCTTCTATTACCCAAGAATTTCTACTAGCCCTCGTCTTTTTACCTACTTGGTCCTCTGCTGCCTTCACTATTTCATCCCTCAAAGCTACCCATTTTTGTTCTATTGTATTTCTTTCCCCCATTCCCGTCAATTGTTCCCTTATGCTCTCCCTGAAACTCTGTACAACCTCTGGTTGTTTCAGTTTATCCAGGTCCCATCTCCTGAAATTCCCACCTTTTTGCAGTTTCTTCAGTTTTAATCTACAGGTCATAACCAATAGATTGTGGTCAGAGTCCACATCTGCCCCTGGAACAATTTAGAACAATTTACAATTTAGAACCTGGTTCCTAAATCTCTGTCTTACCATTATATAATCTATCTGATACCTTTTAGTATCTCCAGGGTTCTTCCATGAATACAACCTTCTATCATGATTCTTAAACCAAGTGTTAGCTATGATTAAGTTGTGCTCTGTGGAAAATTCGACCAGGCGGCTTCCTCTTTAATTTCTTAGCCCCAATCCATATTCACCTACTATGTTTCCTTCTCTTCCTTTTCCTACACTCGAATTCTAGTCACCCATGACTATTAAATTTTTGTCTCCCTTCACTACCTGAATAATTTCTTTTATTTCAACATACATTTCTTCAATTTCTTCGTCATCTGCAGAGCTAGTTGGCATATAAACTTGTACTACTGTAGTAGGTGTGGGCTTCGTATCTATCTTGGCCACAATAATGCGTCCAATATGCTGTTTGTAGTAGCTTACCCGCATTCCTATTTTCCTAGTCATTATTAAACCTACTCCTGCATTACCCCTATTTGACTTTGTGTTTATAACTCTGTAGTCACCTGACCAGAAGTCTTGTTCCTCCTGCCACCGAACTTCACTAATTCCCACTATATCTAACTTTAACCTATACATTTCCCTTTTTAAATTTTCTAAGCTACCTGCCCGATTAAGGGATCTGACATTCCACGCTCCGATCCGTAGAATGCCAGTTTTCTTTCTCCTGATAACGACGTCCTCTTGAGTAGTTCCCGCCCGGAGATCCGAATGGGGGACTATTTTACCTCCGGAATATTTTACCCAAGAGGACGCCATCATCATTTAATCATACAGTAAAGCTGCATGCCCTCGGGAAAAATTACGGTCGTAGTTTCCCCTTGCTTTCAGCCGTTCGCAGTACCAGCACAGCAAGGCCGTTTTGGTTATTGTTAGATGGCCAGATCAGTCAATCAACCAGACTGTTGCCCTTGCAACTACTGAAAAGGCTGCTGCCCCTCTTCAGGAACCACACGTTTGTCTGGCCTCTCAGCAGATACCCCTCCGTTGTGGTTGTACCTACGGTACGGCTATCTGTATCGCTGAGGCACGCAAGCCTCCCCACCAACGGCAAGGTCCATGGTTCAGGGTACGGCCAGAGAAGAAGACCAACTTTCACCAGCAACATGATACGGCCAGGCCCCACACCAGTTTTGTGACCATGCATCTCATTGCAAAATTCCGCTAGACTTACCCCATCCACCGTACAGTCCCGGTTTAGGGCCTTCAGGCATTCATCTTTTTGGGCTTCTGCAAGAGTATGAGACGAACAATTTCAGGACTCTGACGCTGTTGTCAAAGCTGTAAGGAAGTGGTTAGCCTCAGCTGTTTACGATTTTTATCAGCGAGGAATGTATGCTCTGGATCATCGCTGCCCAAAGTGCATAAAAACTGGTGGTGACTACACGAAAAATGACACGCTGTAGCCGAAATAGAGCTTTATTTTGCTATGCTGTTGTGATTTATGTATCTCCTATAGTTTCCACGAATAAAAATAGGAGGCATTACCTTCTGGAAGACCATTGTACATCGCAATCCATGTGAAGGCCATGACAAGACCAAGGTACAATAAAATTCCATCGATAAACTGAATTCTACGCATGCTGGCCAACCATTCCCGCGATCAGAGATGATCAACACTCTAAGGGCCGTTAAGTAAAAGTGAAGCGATGCCAAGGACTTCCCTCGTCCGTAACGGATTCAAGTCCGTAGCAATTCCGATTTCACAAGTAGATTCGAGCATCGTAGTACCGCGAGGCACACTATGTGATCAAAAGTATCCGGACACCAGGCTGAAAATGACTTCCAAATTCGTGGCATCCTCCATTTGTAACACTGGAATTCAGTATGGCGTAGGCCCACCCTTAGCCTTAATGACTGCTTCCACTCTCGCAGGCATACGTTCAATCACGTGCTAGAAGGTTTCTAGGAAATGGCAGCCCCTTCTTCACGGAGTGCTGTACTGAGGAGAGGTATCGATGTCGGTCGCTGAGGCCTGGCACAATGTCGGCGTTCAAAACATCCCAAAGGTTTTGTATAGCGCTCAGGTCAGGACTTTGTGCAGGCCAGATCTTTACAGGGATGTTATTGTTGTGTAACCACTCCTCCATAGGCCGTGCATTATGAGCAGCGGCTCGGTCGTGTTGAAATATGCATTCCCCATCACCGAATTGCTCTTCAACGGTGGGAAGTAAGAAGGTGCTTAAAACATCAGTGTAGGCCTGTGCTGCAAGCCCCCTCCATGAAAAATACGACCATACCATAGCACCGCCGCCTCCGAATTTTATTGTTGGCACTACACACGCTGAGGTATGACGTTCACCGGGCATTCGACATACCCACACCATACCACTGCCATCGGATCGCCACATTGTGTACCGTGATTCGTTACTCCACACAACATTTTCCCACACTTCAATCGTCCGATGTTTAAGCTCCTTACGCCGCCGGAGTGGCCGACCTGTTCTAGGCGCTACAGTCTGGAACCGCGCGACCGCTACGGGAGCATATTCGAATTCTGCCTCTGGCATGGATGTGTGTGGTGTCCTTAGGTTAGTTAGGTTTAAGTAGTTCTAAGTTCTAGGGGTCTGATGACCTCAGAAGTTAAGTCCCATAGTGCTCAGAGCCATTTTTTTAAGCTCCTTACACAAAGCGAGGCGCTGTTTGTTATTTATCGACGTGATGTGTGGCTTATCAGCAGCCGCTCGACTATGAAATCCAAGTTTTCTCACCTCCCGCCTAACTGTCATAGTAATTGCAATGGATCCTGATGCAGTTTGGAATTCCTCTGTGCTGGTCTTGATAGATGTCTGCCTATTACACATTACTAACCTTTTCAAGTGTCGGCGGTCTCTGTTAGTCAACAGACAAGGTCGGCCTTTACGCTATTGTGCTTCACATTTTCACTGCACTATCACATCGGAAACAGTTGACCTAGGGGTGTTTAGGTGTGTGGAAGACCACGTTCGAAGTCCGTGAGTTCCGCGGAGCGTCCCACTCTGCTCTCTCACGATGTCTAATGACTACTAGCCAGCAGCCGACCTTGGTGGCCGAGCGGTTCTAGGCGCTTCAGTCCGGAACCGCGCGACTGCTACGGTCGCAGGTTCGATTCCTGCCTCGGG
Source organism: Schistocerca cancellata (assembly GCF_023864275.1). Lineage (NCBI taxonomy): Eukaryota > Metazoa > Arthropoda > Insecta > Orthoptera > Acrididae > Schistocerca > Schistocerca cancellata. The sequence continues at coordinate 391,275,792 of NC_064629.1, read as the reverse complement.
CATGGATATGTGTGATGTCCTTAGGTTAGTTATGTTTAAGTAGTTCTGAGTTCTAGGGGACTAACGACCTCAGATGTTAAGTCCCATAGGGCTCAGAGCCATTACTAGCCAGCAAGTGTTCGAAGAACGCGCAAAGCGCACTTGCTGACGTCAGAAACCGCAGGGGGGTAGGGGCGTGGGTTGCTGTTGGCAAGTGATCAGTCAAGGCTATCCGAACAGATATAGGTATAAAAGGACTGCAGTACACGGCAGATGTTCAGTTGTATTGCAGTGACAATGGGTACATAATGCCTAAGTCGAAAACATGGAAGGACAAAAGGACAGGTGCAACTCGTTCTTTCCCATGGGCTGCAATAAGGAGAATTAATGCTTCAAGAGCAGCTACATCTGCGACACGTGCTGCTACTGATACAGATGAGGTGCTTGGCGCCATTGTTGATTTGTTTTCTAATTTAGACGCCGAACCACAAGTGCCACGAGACGTTATTCAAGAAGTGTCTGATAGTAGCGAATTAAACACTCCACCTATTGAGGAAACAGATTAACATTTTGGAATAAAACGGAAAGCTGAAGAAGATCTTCGGCCTGATTCAGCAGAACATAGGCAACCACGTGAAGAAACTTCAGTTAACGAAATTGAAATGGCTGAAGATTATTCTGCAAAAATTCGTTCTGTAAATACTGATGGTGGTACTAACAGTGTGGATCAGTCACGAAAGTTTTTTTATGTGGAAAAGTGTAGAAGCTATTAAAAATGGTGATATACATTTTATTAATACTCATTTGTTCCAAGTATGGGGCTATGGACATAGCTGGCAAGATATTAAAGATGCTCAAGGTAATATTTATGGTAAACGTTATGTAACGTCTGCAGCTCAAAGGTATTCTAATCAATTAAGTCAATTTTTATCTAAAGCTCAATTTCATAGTTTACCTGATTACTGTTATGTTAAATCTATATCTATTGATTTAATTCCTGTTGGATTAGAAGCTTCATTTTCCACAAGTAGTATATTAAGTGGATCATGATCTATAACACGTTCCATATATTATTTATAATAAAGGTGGAAATTTAGCTGTTGCTCATGAAATAGTTGAAATAAATAACACATCTACTAATCCAATGTTAATTAGTGGTATTAAGGGAAAGAAAGATATATCAAAAATTTTGTGGGGAGATGGATATAACGATTGTCTTTCTTGTACAACAGTAGTAAGTAATTCGCCTAATTATGATTCATGGATTATACCCTTTGATAATAATGGTTCAGGAAGAAAGAATATGTGGAGTATACAAAATGAAGTACGAGGACCAGTATTATTAAATAAAATATATTCACAACGTATAGCAAGTCGTGCAGTTGATAATTCAGAAATTGTTTCATGGAATTACAAGCCACAAATAGGTATAATTAAAACAGCACGGCGTGCTCATGGTATTGGTTTATCAGATGATACATATATGTTAGGTTCAATGAATAGACCTGCTTTCTCAACTGTAATGAAAAATGTAAGTCCATCTGGTTTTGCAATGCAAGAAGGAAACGAAAAATTAAAACCAATATCTAATAATATAACATTACTTGTGTATGACCAGTGTATTGAAAAAGGTCAGGAAATAGGTAAATTAAATGAAATTCATCAAGCACCTCAAATACCTAGTTTCAGTTTAGGTATTAATCCTGTACCAAATAATACTCCTACAGAAGAAAATTCATTAGTAAATGCTAAAATGGTAATTCAGATGACAACTAGAATTGCTATAGGTACTAATTATGAGACATATAATTCTCAAACACGTACATTAAGTGATACTGACTAAATGTGGATGACTTCTTCTACTAAATCATTCGTAAATGATTTTAGAGGTGTTTGTTTTGATTCTAATGCAATGTATGGCACTGATATATTACGTGGATCTTCTGCACGTGTTTCTAGTAATTTAAATGTACCAAAAAATAAAGAAAAAAAGGTAGGAATCGTGATCGTAGTAGATCACCTATATTAGGTGAAAAGGATGTTGAGGATTTACGGTAACAGATACCGCAGGGCGGGGGGGGGGGGGGGGGGGGTACGTTGGTTGCTGTTGGCAAGTGATCAGTCAAGGCTATCCAAACAGAGATAGGTATAAAAGGACTGCAGTACACGGCAGATTTTCAGTACTACTAACAGGGAGTAATTTGATCTCCATCTCTTCTGGCAAGTAGTCTTTATGTTATGTAAAAGCACTAACAGGTATTTATTACTATACTTAACTTATTTATTAATTTTATTTCTAGAAATGTCACACGATCCATCCTTTGAAGCTGTAGAGACTTTGGACACCAATTCTAGTGATTCTCTTCCATCTATATCAGATGCAAGGGCAATGTTAGAATGGGATTCAGACGAATCTGATGATATTATTACGTACTCAGATGAAGAATCAAATAGAACTATCTCAGATTTACAAATAAACGAACATTTGAAACATATTTCTTTTATATGTACAAATAATATATGAAGTATAAATCCATTGAACTATAGAACTACATCTCGACCTGATGTATATTCTTTCGAATGAACATGGCCTAAATGTGTTTTTAATTCATGCATTCGTCAAGTTACTGAAAAAACAACTTATGATATATATCCCAATGATAATAATTGTCAGTGGTCTTTTGACTGGAAATTAAAAGAATTTAGAAGATATGATCATTTTATGCGGTATTTGTCTATAATACCAGATATATGTTGGGTAAAATGGTCACGACCAAATCAATATAAGTTTCCAATTACAGAAATTATTTTGGTCAATTGTATGTACCATGTGTGTAATATTGGAAATCTACACGTTTTTTTGTAATTTACATAAGAGTAATGTTTATAAATCACAATTATTATCAGCATTATGTCCTGAATGTTATATTAATAAAATTGTTAATAAGAAAGATAATGAAGCACTTAAAGAATTAACTAATATACATACATATGTTGGCAGCAGACCTTATATCTTTGCAACTTATTCTCCAAGTCAAGATCATTATCCTTTTCAGACAATGGAAATTAGGTGTAAAGGTATTACTAATATGTTGTGAACAATATTGCAAATGAGTTCAATTCTGTTTTGCAATTTAAGTTTAAAAGCAACATTTGGAGAAAGAATACATAAATAATTTTTTGATAAATATATTTATCATGATGTGTCACAAATAAAGACTAAAGTGTAATTTTTAAATGTTTTAGGATACTGAAAACAGGAAAAGAAGATATTTATTATTTTCGTCCAAAACAAAACCAATTATTTGGATCTAAAACCATGTCCAATAATAAAATTAGTGCTACTGTTTCCTCTTCAGACTATTCTGATACTGAAGACATTACCGATCTTCATAGTTTGTCACAGGAGCGAGGAGCCATTCAAAGTCGGAATACACTAGAAACGAGAAGCGAGCATCGCTCCTAGTAGTGAGCATTCTTAAGCTTTATGAATTTAATTTCCTCAGTAGGAATAATAACATGTACTGGGTCCTTGGAAGCTCAATCTGCTAGATGCACCGCTAATGACTTGTCTGAGGAGAAATAATTGAGGCATCTTAAGCAAATTTACTTTTTATGTCCGTGTTTATTCATCTGGGTGGAAAGGAGTCTGGACATGTCTTTCACCCAAACATAGTGATAATTATCACCTTCGCCGTCCGGTGTGGCCGAGCGGTTCTAGGCGCTCCAGTCTGGATCCGCGCGACCGCTACGGTCGCAGGTTCGAATCTTGCTCGGGCATAGATGTGTGTGATGTCCTTAGGTTAGTTAGGTTTAAGTAGTTCTAAGTTCTAGGGGACTGATGACCTCAGATGTTAAGTCCCATAGTGCTCAGAGCCAATTATCACCTTCAGAGAAGAGAAGGATGTTTACATGCAACTCACGCTCACTGGACAAATTTGAGAGATGGAGCGGGCCAAACGCAATATGGTAGTCTTGCTCATCTGACTCTGCTTTCCTTCTATAGGCCACAAACATGAACCGATATTCCGGTATTCTGCACCTCAAATTAAGGCATGTCCTGTATCTTGATTCCATTGGAACTACTGACGGCCTTGGGAGAGCCAGTCCTGACAAAACTCTACCATCTGGTGAGCAAGATGTATGAAACAGGCGAAATACCCTCAGACTTCAAGAAGAATATAATAATTCCAATCCCAAAGAAAGCAGGTTGGACAGATGTGAAAATTACCGAACAATCAGTTTAATAAGCCACAGCTGCAAAATACTAACACGAATTCTTTACAGACGAATGGAAAAACTAGTAGAAGCCGACCTCGGGGAAGATCAGTTTGGATTCCGTAGAAATCCTGGAACACGTGAGGCAATACTGACCTTACGACTTATCTTAGAAGAAAGATTAAGGAAAGGCAAACCTACGTTCCTAGCATTTGTAGACTTAGAGAAAGCTTTTGACAATGTTGACTGGAATACTCTCTTTCAAATTCTAAAGGTGGCAGGGGTAAAATACTGGGAGCGAAAGGCTATTTACAATTTGTATAGAAACCAGATGGCAGTTATAAGAGTCGAGGGGCATGAAAGAGAAGCAGTGGTTGGGAAGGGAGTAAGACAGGGTTGTAGCCTCTCCCCGATGTTTTCAATCTGTATATTGAGCAAGCAGTAAAGGAAACAAAAGAAAAATTCGGAGTAGGTATTAAAATCCATGGAGAAGAAGTAAAAACGTTGAGGTTCGCCGATGACATTGTAATTCTGTCAGAGACAGCAAAGGACTTGGAAGAGCAGTTGAACGGAATGGATAGTGTCTTGAAGGGAGGATATAAGATGAACATCAACAAAAGCAAAACGAGGATAATGGAATGTAGTCGAATTAAGTCGGGTGATGTTGAGGGTATTAGATTAGGAAATGAGACACTTAAAGTAGTAAAGGAGTTTTGTTATTTGGGGAGCAAAATAACTGATGATGGTCGAAGTAGAGAGGATATAAAATGTAGACTGGCAATGGCAAGGAAAGCGTTTCTGAAGAAGAGAAATTTGTTAACCTCCAGTATAGATTTAAGTGTCAGGAAATCATTTCTGAAAGTATTTGTATGGAGTGTAGCCATGTATGGAAGTGAAACATGGACGATAACTAGTTTGGACAAGAAGAGAATAGAAGCTTTCGAAATGTGGTGCTACAGAAGAATGCTGAAGATTAGATGGGTAGATCACATAACTAATGAGGAAGTATTGAATAGGATTGGGGAGAAGAGAAGTTTGTGGCACAACTTGACCAGAAGAAGGGATCGGTTGGTAGGACATGTTCTGAGGCATCAAGGGATCACCAATTTAGTATTGGAGGGCAGCGTGGAGGGTAAAAATCGTAGGGGGAGACCAAGAGATGAATACACTAAGCAGATTCAGAAAGATGTAGGTTGCAGTAGGTACTGGGAGATGAAGAAGCTTGCACAGGATAGAGTAGCATGGAGAGCTGCATCAAACCAGTCTCAGGACTGAAGACCACAACAACAACAACAACATGTATCTTGATGTGAAACACGGTACCATAAAAGTTATAGCACCCACGTATATTATCACCTGCATGGTATGTATTGGGATACTCAGGATGATCTCTGTAATTGTAATTTCTCTCACAAGCTAGGATTGCCCATGCAAAACAAGCCTGATCCTTTCTGTTTTCATCATTAATGCACACTTGATTATTAATTATGACTTTAGGGAGCTTGATAAAGCTTTAACCTCTATTTACCGGATCATAGACATGTATATGGATGTCCAGGTGTAGTATTTGGCTGAGAGCTTTAGCTGACCCTCTGACTTCCATGTCGGAAAATCTGGCCAGTATAGCACTCAATGTGGGTTTACGAAACCACTCGGCGGTTTATTTTCTCCGTGTTATCACGCCATTTCTCCCCCAAAAGATAATGAAGAGTTGTCACTTCAACACCAGAATCAACTTTTAGGGGGTACGACAGTTCGATGCAGAGCACTGGAGTTTACAATAATAATGTATGTGAATAGTTTATATTATGTAGATGAACTTAAGATACGAGCATATTTACATAGACAAACATACGCAAATGCTTACTGTGTCACAGGTTGGATGATTCGCGCAACAAATAATAAACTATTGAAAACCATACATCTTTCTATTACCTCTTGTTTTAAAATTCTTGTCGTTCTGAAAATTAAGAAACCACCACTAGATGAACTCGCGTGAATTACTTTGGTGCTAAACGTTGCAACAACCAGTTGGAATGAAAAATTAGTATGATTGGATGAGACATTGTAGAATTGCGAAACAATATATGCTCGGCAAGATACTATCAGCTTTTCAATCCTACATGAAAATTGGCGAATTTAAGACTGTTTCGTCCGAAAATAAATTTTATACAAGATAGCGTATTAGTTTCTCGAAAAAAATGTAGTAAAACATTTTCTATTGGTTAGAAATAAAGTGACCTTTTTTCTATCAATATTATAGCAATTTTTGTGTTAGTTTAATTATCTGCGTGTTCATCATCGATAATGCTTTAAATGCTCGATCAAACAATATATCATTTTGTACAAATCTCGATATAATTTGGTTTCGCACACGCATAGTTTTGCACATCCAACGATTTATCGATGATTTTAAGCCACTGATAAATAAAATCTATAACGTATAAACAACAAAACGATAGTCAATTGCTTTTAAATTATTTCCAAATGCAGCGCTTAAAAAAGCGAAGCATTTCTACGATATACAATTTCATGCGTGATTCTTCGCACTTAAAACACGAAGTATGAAAGATTTTTTTCACACCATTCGCGTAGTTACCATAAGAATATTTTTTTATTATCATCTCTATCACTTTAAACTGTCTCAGTACGTGCGTTTAGCATAAAACCGCGTTTCTCGTCCATTTTATTGGCAGCTTTAGCCCGCTGTATCATGGCAATGGATGAAGCTTTCACAAAACAACTGGACGACCATCAGTTAAATGTAATTTTCTATCTTCTTTCATACTTTGAACTATTCGCACAAGTCTGAAACCTGTAAGTTTTGCACATAAAGAAAAACTCACAAGAAACGTGTTTTTTTTATTATTATTTATTCTTACATAAGATCCGAATGAAGCTAAATTTTGAAAGCAAATTTTCAATTTGATTGTAGGAATGCATTTTTTACGTATTTGACTCACTTTAAACTTTGTCCACGCATTCTATTCGTGAAAGAACGTATTTAATGTGCTACGTTTAGCTCGATTTTAAATCGCCGTATCTCGACAACGAATAAAAATTATTGGATAAAGCAAAGTTCATTGTGACTTTATTCGTGTCTCTACCTTCGTCCAAAATAATAACCGGTTCGTTCAAATTTAAAGTATAGATCTGGCGCGCTTCACAAACCTACCAGAAAAACGCGTTTTTGCTCGTAAAATCCAAACGAAGCAAGATTTTTTCAAATGGTTAAAATCTATCCTAAGGTCCGATACACCGTTGGAACAGATTGGAACCATGAGTGTCCCTCCAGTCCGGAATTATTTAAGGGCGTCTTTTTTGACATGTGAAATCGGAACTAGAGTGACTGCTTTTCCACGTAAAATCCGAATGTTCCACAAACAAATGGTTCCATTAGCTGAGCGTTAATTTCAGTCCAGTTAAAATCTTTTGCAAAAGAAATAAATCGTTTCGCACATTTGCTGGGTGCCAGCTCCTCTGCTTCATCTTTCAAACATTGTTTAATGTACCATGTCCGCCCCGATAGCTGAGTGGCCAGCATGGCAGTCTGTCACGCCAAGGGACCCGGGTTCGGTTCCCGGCTGGGTCGTAGATATTCTCCGCTGAGGAAATGGGTGTTGTGTTGTCCTCATTACCATTTCAGCATCATCAGTGGAAGGCAACGGGAAACCACCACTGGAATCACTTCCCAGACGCTCATGCGATGGACCTCTCTGACGAGGCTTCCCCCACGACAAGACCTGCCTTAAGACAGAACTCAAAAGTACCATAGCATAGCTACAGTAAGCCAGATATTCGAATGGCTATATAAATGATCACTGGCCTGGGTTTTTTACCCCATGCTCCTAGAACAAATACGAACCGAGCATCAAGACACCCCCTCCCCCCCCCCCCCCCCGGACACCTTACAGTGATTCTGCTCACGGCCTTTCCATGCACATATATGTTATAGCACTTCCGCACCGTCACGATTCTGTATCGATTAAAATACAAACATATCAACCTTCCAATAATTCGTTGTCACCGTGTCTAACATACTAGGACGAAAGCCTGGCGTGCTTGGACACAAATTAGGTGTAGCAACGGTGTGTATTCCATTCTTTCTAGGACATGATTACGTTTCCTTGCAATTTTTCTGACAGACCTAAGTTCTATATCGGATTTAGATTAAATCCGGAGATTCCTGCCTTTCCTGGCTGAAATGTCACTGCACGAGAGCTCCGAGCTAGCAGCTACTATTTTTATGACGAGGTTGATTCAAATCTTCACTGTAATGCAAAGCATGGTATTCAGTGGTACTGTTCTAATTTTGCATTTTTCATTCTTTTCACTTGCATTTAGCAAGTTTGCAACGGCAATTCGAAATTCCTATACCATTAATTCCTATTGTGTCAGTCGTCTTCTGACAATACACCTCTGCTAGTATAATTCTTTGTGGTGACGGATCAAACTGCTCATATCACTACAATCTGTACCGTAGAAAAACAAATGCATCGTGTCCGGCACAACAAAGGCCTAACCTAGACGATAACAGGTGATGCACATGTTGAGAGTCATATGTACACTGTAAGAGAAGAAAAAAGCAAAGCACCACGAAGAAATCAGCCGAATGGAATGGAAATTGGTAGACGCGATTTACATGTACAGATTAACAAATTATTACAATTTCACAAAAATTTATATACTCAAGGAAAAGTGTTTCATGAATTGAGAAAGTCAACAACGCATTGGTACACTTCCGGTCCTTATTCAAGCAGTTATTTGGCTTGGCCTTGACTGATAGAATTGTTGGGTGTCTTCCACAGTGATATCGTGCCATATTCTGCCCAATTGCTGCATCAGATCGTCTAAATCCCGGGGTGGATGGAGCGCCCTGCCCATAATATTCCTAACTTTCTCAACTCGGGAGAGCTCCGGCGAGCTGCCGACCAAGGCAGGGTCTTGAAAGCTCGAAGACAAGCAGTAGAAACTCTCGCCGTGTTAGAGTGGGCATTATCTTGCTGAAATGTAAGCCCAGGAGGGCTTGCCATGAATGGCAACAAAACGGCACATAGAATATCTTCGACGTAGATGAAAACCAAAGTGGTGCTGCTCTGAAAAGAAATGGCACGCCAGACCATCCGTCCTGACTGACGAGCCATATGGCGGGCGACAGTCATGGTGGTATCCCACTTCTTACCCGGACGTTGCGAGACACTTCTTTGATTTGGAACCTCACTGACTGCAGTATAATTTCCTTCAGTGATGAGTTCCGCTCGGAACTGAGCCCTCATGACCAGCAGAGACGTCTCGGCCAGCGATGGGTTAACAACCTTACTGTCGTTGGCAATACGGCCTGAAAGCCAGGTGTGATGGTCTGAGTTGCCGTTTCATTTCATGGTAAAATCCCTTTGGTTTTCATGTGCTACATCATTACAGCACAGCGGTGCGCTGACGCCCCGTTTTGTTGTCCTTCTTGGCAAGTCATCTTGGGCTACATTTCAGCACGAAAATGCCCGCCCGCGTGTGGCGAGTGTTTCTGCTGCTCGTTTTCGTGGTTTCCAAACTCCACCTTGGCCAGCAAGTTCGCCGGATTCCCCCCGGCTGAGAACATTTGGAGCATTATGAGCAGGGCCCTTCAACCATCTCGCGATTTTGATTAACTAACGCGCTAGTCGGACATAATTTGGTACGATTAGCTCAGGAGTACATCCATCTACTTTGTCAATCAATGTCAATGTGAATAATTGCTTTCATAACGGCCAGAGGTGAACCAATGCGTTATTGACTTTCTCAGTCTGTGAACCACTTTCACTTGAATAAATCATCCAATTTTTCTGAAACTATAATTAGTTGTTCGTCTGTACATGTGCATCACATCTACCGATTTCCTGCTTATTCGAATAATTCTTTCGCGGTGCGTCTTTTCTTTTTTTCTTACCTCGCTTACAGCGTATTTTTGTCAGAAATTTAGAGAAAGCATTACTAATGTAATAACTAAATTCGCCACTCTACTCATTTATTCTTCATTCTTTTCTTAATTCGTTGATCCCCATTAGCATTGTGCCATATAATTTAATAAAGATGCACCGGTCTCTCCTTTCTACAGCTTAAAAATAACTTGTATGTACTCTGTGTCCAGTAATTATCTAATGGAAAACAAAACATTGTCTTTGTTTCTTTGGGCTCTACATAGATAAAGATAAGTGTTTCAGAGCTTAAGTAGATGCAGTGGGTGCCAGTAATTTGCACTGCGGACTTTGTGTAGGCAGTACCCATGGTCTGTAACAGAGACGTAAGATTTTCTGGCCTGAGAAGTTCACCAGAATCTTAATTCTACCACAAATATCCGCAAGATCCGCTCCATGAATGTGAAATACTTTTTAATTAATAGAACGTCAATGAAATAAAACTATTGTGGTCAGATCACGGGATTGTTAATTCTTGCGTAAGGTACCCTCTATACTATGTGGAGGTGCTCTACATCTACATCTGCATCTACATACATTCTCTAGAAGCCACCGTGTGGTGCGTAGCGGAGGGTATCCTTTACCACAACTAGTCGTTTCCCTTCCTGTTCCACTCCTAGAAAGAGCGAGGGAAAAACGACTATCTACACACCCCCGTTTGAGCCCTAATTTCTCGTATCTTATCCTCAGTGTCCTTACCCGAAATGTGTGTTGGTAGCTATAGACTCGATCGGTAGTCAGCTTCAAATATAAGTTTTCTCAATAGTGTTTTTCGAAAAAAAGTCACTGTAACACCATGGATTCCCATTTGTGTTCCCGAAGCATCTTCGTATCTCTTACGTGTTGTTCTAACCTACCGGTAACAAATCTAACAGCCCGCCTCTGTATTGCTTGGGTGTTTTCCTACAATCTGACTTTGTGCTGATTTCAATCATTCGAGCAGAACTCAAGAATAGGTCGCACCAACGTCCTATGTGTGGTCTCCTTTACAGGTGAACCATTCTTCCCCAAAATTCTCCCAATAAACCCAAGCCGACCATTCACCTTCCCAACCACAGTTCTCACATGCTCGTTCTATTTCATATCGCTCCGCAACGTTACGCCCAGATAATTAAACGACTTGACTATGTCAAGCAGGACACTCGTAATACTGTGTCCGAACATTATAGGTTTGTTCTTCCTACTCATTCTCATTAACTAACAATTTTACACATTTAGAGCTAGCTACCATTCATCACACCAACTATAAATTTTGTGGTTACGAAGGCTTTCCCGGCGTAATAATTGATAATATTCTTCTCGGGTATGCAGCCGGATCATGACGTCTTCATGACACAATATTTCCGCGGTCCAACTGGCCGCCATCTTCAGGTGAGGGTGCTGGTGCACGATCTCGCCGGAACTGACTTCCTAGCGCAAGCTGCGGCCCCTATATAGGCCGCAGAAGACCCACAACGCGTGCGCGAGAAGGTGCCGTAACTGCCCTCTAGCGCAGTAAACATACGGCGCCGCCAGTGGTGGAAATAGGCGAAATCGAGATATCGCTGTCAAAAATTAAAAATTTTTATTCCGACGATCGAACCACAGACCGTTGTTTTTTGATGTCAGATAACACCGGGTCCCAAGTCTTACTTAAAAGATAGCCCTTGTCTCTATTAATAAGATTGTCATCCATCGTTCCAGCGTACGGGGGTCCTGCGGACGTTGGCGAGAAGAGCTTATGCCATTTCAGATGGAGAAAGCTTGACACAAGAATTGGACCATCTTAAGGTTGTGTTCAAGCAGAATGGCTATACAGATAAACAGATCCGTCGTGCTTTCCAGTTTGGACCTTCGCCTGAACCACCAGAAGACACCTGCAAATCGGTGGCTTTTCTGCCTTTTGCTGGGAGCATTTCCTCGAAGATAGGAAGAATTCTGAAAAGATATCATATCAAAAGTATTTTTCGTCCGCCAGCCAAGATTAGGGCGCTCCTTGGCTCTGTAAAGGATGACTTGGGTTTGAGGAAGCCCGGTGTGTATAAGATCCCTTGCCACTGTGGGAAGGCTTATATTGGTCAGACAATCCGGACCATTCAGGACCGATGTGTTGAGCATCAGCGGCACACACGGCTGCTTCAACCTGAGAAATCTGCAGTGGCGGAGCACTGTCTCACCGAGGGACACAGAATGCTTTATGACAAGACACAAATGGTTGCCCCGGCATCTCGCTATTGGGACTGTATTTTAAAAGAATCCATAGAGATTCGTTTATCTGACAATCTTATTAATAGAGAGAAGGGCTATCTTTTAAGTAAGACTTGGGACCCGGTGTTATCTGACATCAAAAAACAACGGTCTGTGGTTCGATCGTCGGAATAAAAATTTTTAATTTTTGACAGTGATATCTCGATTTCGCCTATTTCCACCACTGGCGGCGCCGTATGTTTACTGCGCTAGAGGGCAGTTATGGCACCTTCTCGCGCACGCGTTGTGGGTCTTCTGCGGCCTATATAGGGGCCGCAGCTTGCGCTAGGAAGTCAGTTCCGGCGAGATCGTGCACCAGCACCCTCACCTGAAGATGGCGGCCAGTTGGACCGCGGAAATATTGTGTCATGAAGACGTCATGATCCGGCTGCATACCCGAGAAGAATATTATCAACTATAAATTTTGTCTAGGTCATCTTGTATCAATCTACAGTCACTTATCTTGGACACCTTTCTATAGACCACAGTATTATCAACGAATCACCGAAATTTCTGTCCATCCTCTCTTAATAATACATTGTTTATTGAGACATCTTTAGAACGGCGTAATTTTGCAGCACATCTAGTTATGTTTGACAGCTGGCCATAGACTCTATAACAGCCTTAAGTATTCAAAGCACGGTCACACTCAATTTGAGCATTCGGAATTTTATTCCCTCACGTTACATAGTTTTACGTGTTGAATTTCTTAACATACATGGAATCTGACCCCGTACGAAGAGATCATGACCAAAATGTGGTTGTCGGAACGTTACAGCGTAATCTCAGCAAGCCTTTTTCGATGAGTGGCCTGAAGTGCAGTGGTTGCGACTTAGATGCAAGATTGCTTGAGGGGCCAGTTGCGTCACGTGTCCGAAATCAGCGATGAACACAAGTTGCTAATTGCCTTTAAGGCGCTTCAGTCCGGAACCGCTATGCTGCTACGGTCGCTTTTCGAATCCTGCCTCGGGCATGGATGTGTGTTATGTTCTTAGGTTAGTTAGGTTTAGGTAGCTCTAAGTCTAGGGGACTCATGACTTTGGATGTTAAGTCCCATAGTGCTCAGAGCCATTTTTTTGCCTTTCAGGCGGATGCGATACGAACACAGTTTCTTTTCCATTCTGTGAGTTTGTTAATATACAACTCTAATTTCTCCGCTACTCAGTCGTTGAAACTATTAAAAACCTAAATCTATTTGGACACACAGACAACTTATCCACGTCTCACAACAAGAAGAAGCTGAACGAATCATCGTCTCTAATTGGACAGAGGGTAACTTTATACGTCTGAAAAGACTGTTTATTGCTGTAGTAGATGAAAATGTCAAGTCTTCTTGAACTATTAGATAATCTTTGGCAATGTCGGCCAATTTGTTGTGGCCGCCGTTAAAAAGTGCTTGCCTTGCTAACCCATTAACAGTCGTTTAGGTGATTCATTCCTCTCTACCTATTGAGGACTCACGCTTTGCTTCTTCAAATACCTCTCCAAGCATATTCACTGCATTTGTCCATAATTTGCGTCAAACAGTCCAGGTGAAAGTCCCAATGATTCATATGATGTGGCCAATCCGTTTTCTTCGGAAGTTATTTCTTAAATGAGATAGTTCACTGCCTGCAATCTCTCATTTTCTACGCTGAGTAACAACACGTAGTCTCACAGAAAAGCTTTGATCTTCAGCAGTTGAAACAGTGTTGCGAAACAGTTCAAGAACGAAAATATTTATAGTATTAATGTATAAAAAAGCAATTAACATTTTACTATTAAAGCTCTTTTAACGGAAAAAACTGCTGAACCTCTGGAAACATACTCGCAATATGATGTTACAATTTCCCATTTGATAATGGACAAACAGTGGTTACGAAGAATAGGAAGATGAATAACGAAAGAAAGCAAAATATCAAATAAAGCTATTAACTGCATTTACTAGTCACAGGACTTACATTTAATTCTGCACTCATACCCGTTAACAGAGATTCTTCTTCATCTCTCTATCTTTCTCCACATCATGTCTCAACAACGACACCAACTCGTTGGTAACATCTTGCGACCTACTTACACTTGGTTGTTTCAGTATAAGAGGCAGTTGTCACAGTGCAACGTCCTTGATTCATTTTGTCCAGGGTTACATGTTCACGGCTCCATATGTCTAACCTGATTTGCAAAGGTACACCTATAAAGACTTCGCATAAAGTTTGTTTATTATCATTTAGCACCAAACATGTACGTAATGCTCCATTTTGACACAGTGTCGTCTATATTTTAACTATACTATCTATTGGAGTCGAATAATCTGAAACTGGCGCTCCTCACATTGCAATAGTGACTGGTCTAACTCACCTGACACTACTCAGAACTGAGCGTTTTGTCCACCTTTCAGCTGAGAAAATTCCTTTTGTCATGCACGTTAATGACTCCATTCTTATACTGGCAGCCAAGTTCTAACTCGGAATTATGAAATGTCTTGTGATAACAAAAACTTATTTCTGCGATTTACAAAGACGCTGCAGACTAATTTTTGATAAGATTTAGCAAATCGAAATATAATTAGGGTAACTTACAAACTGACGGTTCCATTTGTATACAAATCATGTTTATAATACATCGATTGAACAGGTTTGGAGATTTAAAATCATGCAAATAAGGAGTGTTTGAGAAAAGTAATGGGACTGTCAGCAGTACGAGGAATCTGGCAACGCTCTGTTGTTCTGCTCGTGTAAACCGGTGTGTTCATCCCTTCCATATGCCCAGGCTGAGTTTCAGCTCCATACAGCTATCACGTGATTTTTAAGAGAGCGATGAATGAAGTTGTATTTTTGTTATTTGTTACGAAAATGGAAAAGCGAAATTTAGAGCAACGCTATGGCATCAATTTTCGTGTTACACTTGGAGAATCCATGACTGTGACCTCTGAAAAGTTCAAACGGTCTCATGGGAAATACTGCTTAACAAGAGCACACGTTTTTCGCTGGCACAATTCATTTGTGGAAGGCCCAGAACACGTTGAAGATAAACCTCGTTGATAGAGACCTTCAACTTGAAAAACCAACGTGAACGTCAAACTTGTGCTTGCTCTTGGGTGACTGTTCCTCCAGAACAGACTGTCTACCATGTGTTTTACAAAGATGCTCTCAAAAGGCTCAGGGAAAGGGTGAATTGAGAGAGACCGGACACTGCAGACAATTGGATGCTACATCATGACAACGCCCAGTGTCACACAGCCACTTCCGTCACGGAATTTTTGACCTCAAAAGGCTTTCCTCCTATTCCACAGTCACCCTGTTCACCTGGTCTGAGTCCTTGTGACTTTTTTCTTTTCCAAGAACTGAGAAATGTCTTAAAAGGCACTGGACTCGCATTCGGGAGGACGACGGTTCAATCCCGCGTCCGGCCATCCTGATTTAGGTTTTCCGTGATTTCCCTAAATCGCTCCAGGCAAATGCCGGGATGGTTCCTTTCAAAGGGCACGGCCGACTTCCTTCCCCGTCCTTCCCTAATCCGATGAGACCGATGACCTCGCTGTCTGGTCTCCTTCCCCGAAACAACCAACCAACCAATCTTAAAAGGACGTCATTTTTGGACTCTGGAGAACATTCAAAAGAATGTGACCGACGTGTTAAAAGCCCCAACAGTTGAAGCCTTTCAGCGCTACTACTGAGACTGAGAATAACGACTCCGCCGTTGTATAGCTGCCGAAGGAAAGTATTTTGAAGGGGACAATATTGTTGTTCGAAAAAAATAACTTTTTTTTGGATAAATAACCAGTCTCAGTACTTTCCTCACACCTTATGTATAATATTTACATACATTAATACAGTTAAATATCTCAAAAACAACGCATCGTACGTAACAAATGTTTTAAGTGAAAAGTTCTAATTAGCAATTGGGACTTTTTTGTTCTACAACCGGCCACCTCCTAAAGATCGCTCTTTCGTGGGCGGAGTCATCTTTGTATTTGCAAATGGAAAACCCCCTCCATATTTTTATTGTATCTTCGAGGTCTACACTAAAAAATACGTACGGTTTAATCAAACCATTGCTTTCCCATTCGTCACAGGTGGAGTCGTAATCGACAAATGCTAAATGTGCCTGTTTTTGTAATGAAGACACGACGTGTTTGATATTACATTTTATTTACACTGAAATGGAAACCTTTGTGTTCTAAAGCTTGATTTTGATGTTCACGTTACTACAGTGTAGCAGGCGTCATTGTACAGTTCAAATAATATGGCTCGACACTGACAGTTCTAGCACATAAGCTACTTGTATAGTAACGTATTTGTCCATTTCGTACAGGGTTGATAGTGGTGAGTCCTCAGGCCATCGGAATGTTTGATTTCGGTGGTCGTCTCGACTTCGGCCATCAGGGTGACTGATTTTAGTGTACGAGTATGTTTCCATCCAGTCGCCATAACACTCGCGCTGGCAGCTACACGGTTACCGTCTGAATACAAACCACAACAATTATAATAAGGTAAAATGCCCGTGAAGTGGTAGTGACTGGTGCACCTGCCATGGATACTAACCGATATCAAGCACCCTAATTGTGACAGGGAAAGGGACTCACCGAAATCGAATATCGCAATGGTGAGAGCATGGGGACTCACCGATAGCAAGCATCGCGATAGGAACAGGAAACTATTATACCCACGCCGTTGTTCCTGGCTGACGTTCAGCGTAGTTCATTAACAGACACTGAAACGGTAACCGTATTGTACTGTGCAATCAAATCTGTAACACTAAAACAAATTTCGAACACAAATACCAATCGTTAGAACACACATGTTAACCTTTACATTGTAAATGCGTCGGTGCTTAATTGCAAAAACATGCAAACTTGATATTTGTAGATTACAATGTCATTTACTGCGAATATAAAACAATGGTCTGAGTAAACCGTACGTATTTTTTGGCGTAAAATTCGAATGTACAATAAGAATGGATGGGGGTGTTCCCATTTGAAAATCCGAGGCTGACCCTGCCCACGCTGGTGGGGTGGTTAGGAGGTGGGCAGTTCTAGCACAGACAGATGTCCCTTTTACTAATACTTAGTTTTCATCTAGAACTTGTTTTGGTAAGATGTGTTGTTTTCGAGATATTTAGTTGTCTCAAGTCGAAAAAACACCCTGTATATACCGCATGTGTTTCCTAAGAGACGTCAGGTGCATTGTCTCTGGTGTTTCAGCAGATATATTCAGTTTCATTTTTGTCTTGTGTAGCTGAAGTCAGCCCAAACAATTACTGCTCGTCACGCCTTTCATGCGATGCCTAGTGTCATCAGAAATGGTCCGTTGTTTACCATTGGAAACAAAATTATTTTTAATCACGCTTTAATGGCCTCGTTCGACAGAGCGCTTCCTAATTAATCTAGTCTGATATTCGTTTTATCGCTATGTATTCACAGGGTCAATAAGGCACGAAGAATAACTTGTACTGCTGCAGCGATTCAGCAGCGCTGCATGCATGGCAGTAGCACTCAGCGTGGGCCAGTGTAATGCTATCGCTCCTGGAGTACTGGTTGTTCTTCGTGTTTTACGTCCCTGTTAATATATATGGATAAAAAAATATATACCACTAGATTAATCCGGACCAATGCATCAAATAGGCACGTAAAATTTGCCTTTAAAAATAATTTTATTTGCAACGGAACACAAACCGGCGCTTTCCGTCGACGGTGGGCATCGCATGAAAAACGTGATGAGCGCTGTTTGTTTGGGGTGCCTCCAGGCACACAGTGCGAAAGGGAAATTGCACATATATGCTGAAACACCAGAGATCATTTCCCTGATGACTCTCAGGGGAGATATAATGTACTGGGTGATCAAAAAGTAAGTATAAATTTGAAAACTTAATAAACCACGGAATAATGTACATGGAGAGGTAAAAATTGACACACATGCTTGGAATGACATGGGGTTCTATTAGAACAAAAAAAAAACACAAAGTATTGCTAGACCACTGAAAGATCTCTTGCGCGCGTCGGTTGATGATGATCGTGTGCTCAGCCGCCACTTTCGTCATGCTTGGCCTCCTAGGTCCCCAGGCCTCAGTCCGTGCAATTATTGACTTTGGGGTTACCTAAAGTCGCAAGTGTATCGTGATTGACCGACATCTCTAGGGCTGCTGAAAGACAACATCTAACACCGATGCCTGACCATAACTCTGGACATGCTTTACAGTGCTATTCACAACATTATTCCTCGACTACAGTTGTTGTTGAGGAATGATGCTGGACATATTGACCATTTCCTGTAAACAACATCATCTTTGCTTTGTCTTACTTTGTTATGCTTATTATTGCTATTCTGATCAGATGGAGCGACATCTGTCGGATATTTATTGAACGTTTGTATTTTTTTGGTTCTGATAAAATCCCATGTCATTCCAAGCATGTGTGTCAATTTGTAACTCTCTAACTACATTATTCCGTGACTTATTCAGATTACAAATTTATACGGACTTTTGGATCACCCGGTATATACATAATATTTCGAATAGGAACCTATGTCCAGAGACGTACCGTATCCGTTTTACGACGGTTTCAGTTCAAATCTTTAATTCAACCAATCCAGATTTTGAAAATCAATTAGGCGTCACGCAGTACTATTACTAGGTAATAGTGCGAAGGGAAACATAACGGATAGTCCGTTTATCACTTAAGGTCATTTCTTTGTATCAACACTTAAACATTACTTATTTACATTACTCCAACACGAAAAAGAACCCAGTCTACAATACGTACAGAAAAGTACTAAGGCATTACAACAACGGCTCTATGCAGCGACCACCAACATTGTACAGTCATGCTAAAAAGTATCCGAACGACCTGAATTGCATTTCGCCTAATTCGCATGCAACCCACATAACGCAGTTGTCTAGATGGTCCTCTAATCGCTCCTCAGTACAGTCGTTTGACTATCGAAAATGGTTCCAACAAGTCACCACTAGAAAACACTGCTCTGTATCGCAATAACTAAAGATGTAAAGTTATATCACGATACTACAGATATCAGGGAACACCACAGATAAGACCCCCTTAAGGCTTGTAAGCTCACATTTACTACAATAAATGACATACCTGAAATCCTACCACTCTCATTATTACGTCAGATAGGTTATGCACGTCGTTAGTTCGTCGTATTCATGATTTCCTCTTCAAAGTAACATAACGAACTTATTATTTAACGCGAAATGACATTGAAAATTTAAGTTATTTACGAGCAGCTAATTGAGAATGTGTATGAACTTCAAATGACACGGCGAACCGTCTCGTTCTGCACATGGATTCAAATCCAGGTCATGCAGACTAAGCAAAGATTTCGTGACTGATGGAAACTAACAGTCATTCCTGACTATGCATACAGAGAGTGATATACCTCGATTGTAGATAGTTTCGGTTGGCAAGTATCAACTTTAAATTACATAACATAAGTATTATTAACGGACAGGAATCCCTACCCCGCATCCACTGCCCCTGTTAACGAACTACGAAATATGTTAAATATTGCTTCTTAACAAGTAACTTACTTGAAATGCCTTGAGGTAAAGCTTTGTGTAGAACAGGGATTCCAACCCAGAACCTATTCAGATTGTTATCGAAGGACAATCAACTGTGCATATCGGATTTTCTCGGCAGTAGCTAGCTGTTTTAACTGAAATGACGAGGCGAAACATTAATTTTTTCCTTCACAGGACTCCAGCCCGACACCTATCGCTGTTATAGTCTAGAGAAAACGAACGTTAAATATGGGTTTGTTACACCAAGCAGCGACATGAGAGCTTGTTTGAACTAGAAATAATACGACGAAGAGTTCAGTGCTGACTGGGAATCGAACCCCACACATATCGTTGTTGACTACACACAAAGAGACGTCAGCTACAGAATTTTTCTCCACCAGCATCCATGAACTTACAGTGATCTCGCAAATAGTTCTGTGTCTCACAGGGAATCAAAAGCGTCAGATATCGTTAGTGTTGACAACGAGCGAAAATACATTAAAAATCAAAATTATTATCCACCAGCAGATAGGTGATCTTATGCTAGAGCTTGATAATACATAATGAAAATTTTAGTACTGGGCCAGGATTCGACCCCATTCACGCGCAATAAGTGGAGATGATGAAGAATCTGTAGTTTTGAACAAACAACAAATTGTAGTCGAGGTGCGTTGTCACGAAGGGATCAAATTCCGCGTTAAGGGTGGTGTGAGTTGCATTCCCAGTTCAGAACCAATTTTGTCGACGTACAGAAGCTCAACTAGAAGATGGAATAAGCATCCTGTGACCCTACATATAGTTTGTTTCGTCATCGGAAGTAAATAACTAGTATAATAAAAGTTACTGATAGTAGAGTTTCTACATGTCGCCACACCTGACTTTTTTGTGGTTCAACCTAACGTCTACTTGCTAGAGAAGGAATATCATGATTAATGCGAATTTCAGACCACAATGCCATTACAACTTCTTCACTTGGCGTAGCCAGAAGAGAATAGGCTCTGTCTCTCCCTATCAAAAATTGTAAGCAGAAGTTAGAACCGTATCCACAGCACAAGTATAGAAACTACTACCAATCCAACAGACCACCCAATCCTCTGCTCAGATCGTCACACTGGATCAGAATTCTGACACAGAGGCTCCCTGTAGTGGTTTGCAGCATGTTTAGTACATTCATTTACTTGGTTGACTGAATCGCCATGAACTAGCTGGCACAGGTACCCAGTGCATAGATTCGACACTATTTTTTAATCACCGGAATAAAATCACGTAACTACCACCTACACAGAACGGCCTACAGTGTAGGATGCAGAAATTTAAATAGGAAGTGTTCCTTTCCACTTGTGCTACTCTATTGCGCTATCTGTTTGTTGAAAGTGTCATGCAGTGCAAAAGAAAAACTATAACTGTCTCTCAGAAGTCTAGATCCGGCCATATGCTTTATCTCCCATCACTGTGGAATGCGGGTTTCCTGGAGGAATTGTTGTTGCCTTCTGGAACGGCTGTAGCTACGTGCCAGCTGGTAGCGTAATGGTAAATGTCGCGTTCCATGGATGAGATGTCGCGGTTCGAATACAATCCCTGCTACATTTTTTAAAACGCAGTTCTGCTGTCTGCTGAAGTTATCGATCTAATGGAACTTTGAACTTAATTCCCTTCACTTCTCAACCCAAAATAGTCGCCTGTGGAAAAAGGACTAACTTCTGCGACATTTTGTTCTTTTCAGGTTTAATAGATGGCCAGGCAGCTGATGCATCTCAAAACTTTTGTATAATGTATGGGAGAGCGTATCGTGCCAAAATACGTCAGAAAAGAATTTTCTACATTAGCTGTCGAGTGGTAGTGGCATATTTTTCTTCATCGAACCGTGTTTGACAGCTTTAACTCAGAACAAGTTTTCTACATGCATGTAATCAATAAACTGCATGTGCATTGTCAGACTGTTATAAAGAACATCAGAGAATTCGCATATAACGTTGATGATTAATTTCTCTCTCATGTTTACTATTGTTTTAACAACACTGAAAGAAACCTTACCGAAATTGTGCACTGTACTATAAAAATGAAATGAAACTACCCATGATAACCTTACGACGAAAGTCTCTTTTAATAAAACTGAGTATCTGTACACTAGTGTGCCTGTATTGGCACGAATTACTAAAACACTTATCACCTAGATTTCGATTGAGTCTGTGCTTAATTGGTATGCTGTATCATACTCAAGAGATATACTAATGTAGCATCTCATAAACAAAGATATGTATTCCTAGAAAACCAAAATTTGCTTGTCAGCTGCGGAAAGAGGCGTTACCTGTAGTGCAGCATTGTAAGTTTTTCACCAGTGCACTAAGATGGGAAAGTATTTTCTTGCGACTTCCTTATCGATGTTTGACCTGACTGCTTGTAGCTCTGTCACAGAAGGCTTAAAAACGTTGTCGTCAGCGAGACTAGAACCGCGAACCATAACAAACGCTTCTTCACAAATTAGTACGTAACCACAGAGCGAGGGAAGAGGTATGTATTTTGGTTTCCTCCTACGTGGTCAGTACTGGCTAGAACTCGTAAACAGCTACTTTAAGGACGAGATCAGTTGCGATTTCCACGTGCAACGACTTTCCTGGACTGAAAGTCACAGCCGGTTTACGTAGTGAAATGACACAGGCGAAAGTCATGGTAAACAGATATACCGTCGCCAGTGAACTTACTTACATTAGAAAATTTTATTCTATTTGATCAACCGGTAGCCAGTTGTTCTTATTTTACTTGTACTTGATTGAACTATAGTCGATGAAAAATATGGTGCTGGACTGTGATTCGAATTCGTATCTCCACTTTCAAGGATCTCAATCTCTCGGAACATTATAGTTCAATTATTTCGATCCTTTTCCCAAGACTGCAATCTTCTCTAGGTCTCCTCCAAAGGTAAGTATGTGGGTCCGAATCCTGATCCAGTACAAAAATATTCATAATTTCATTTCAACCCTATCACGTGCACACAGGCCTGCTAGTGAACATTAACGTGCATTTTTAATGTATCTTCATGTGTTGCCAACAATCGCAATGGGTGTTGCTATTTCTGGTCAAACACGCACGTGTCTTACTATTGGTGAGTAAGCAATTGATACTTAAGCTATATTCGTGGATGATTAAGAAGGACGGTAGGTGTGCGGTTCGATTGTCGCTCAGGCACAAAAATTTGTATCCTTATTTTAGATTCAAACACGTAGCAGCTGGTAAGAAAAACCGATAAGTAACATTTGATATTACTCAGTTAACAATCCGATTATGTGTTTGGGTTGTATCTCCAACACAGAACTTTTCATCATGCGTTTCATCTTTAAATACCGAGCGAGGTGGCGCAGCGGTTAGCACACTGGACTCGCATTCGGGAGGACGACGGTTCAATCCCGTCTCCGGCCATCCTGATTTAGGTTTTCCGTGATTTCCCTAAATCGTTTCAGGCAAATGCCGGGATGGTTCCTTTGAAAGGGCACGGCCGATTTCCTTCCCAATCCTTCCCTAACCCGAGCTTGCGCTCCGTCTCTAATAACCTCGTTGTCGACGGGACGTTAAACACTAACCACCACCACCACCACCATCTTTAAAAGTATGCATACCTTGTTACTTCGTAATGGAGGTATATAAGACATCTTTCGTGGTTAGTTAACAGGGATGACAGGGTACTGATAGGAGACCTGGTTTATTACAAAAACTGTCGTCTTTTATTTTCAAGTTTAGATTTGGTTACTAATTTTGGCGAAATTTCTGTAATTCATGACCATTCATAGCTAGTTACCTATATGATATTAAATTAGATTAATACTTGTTCCCTAGATCATGACTGCTATATTCCGTAACGATGTGGAACGTGTCATTTTAATGAAAGATTTCTTTACATACCGTCGTTCAGTTTCTTTACAACAACTTCTTTTCTCTCTCTCTCATTCTTTTTTATTTTTATCACTCTCTCTCTATCTCTGTCTCTCTCTCTTTCTCTCTCTCTCTCTCTCAAACACACACACACACACACACACACACACACACACACACACTCACTCACATTCTTTTTTTTATTATTTGTTTGTTGTACTCGACTATTGGTGAGGCACGAAAACGTCCATGAATGAGTTTCTTAGTTTTGAGTACACTTACGAAAGAAAAATAAAAACAACTGTGAGACCTACTGATTTATGATGCTTAGTTTGCAGTCAGTTCTGTGTACTATTAGTAACTACGCCCCAGTCCCTAAACCTCGTTACAGAAATGCGAATCAGACACATTACGTATTCCAGGCCATAGCAGCTGCGTCTATGAGACGCCAGCTATGGTCACTTCCCAGCCCGCTGTAGACTCACATCGGTTCGTCTTCTTCCTGCTGGTACTGTAACTAAGATTTGGCAACAAGGCAACGTATGTTTGGCAATTCTGTGATCGACTAGTTACTTCCTGGTGTGCACGGAATTAAGCCTCAAAGTTCACTTGATTTTTCCTGTCATTTCCATTGAATAATCTGAATTATTATCGCTTGAAGTGTAACAAATGATTGTAAATTTACGATTTTCAGACCAGGAAAGTCGTTGCACGTGGAAATCGCAACTAATCTCGTCCTTCATGTAGCTGTTTACGAGCTCTAGCCAGTACTGACCACGTAGGAGGAAACCAAAATACATACCTCTTCCCTCGCTCTGTGGTTACGTACTAATTTGTGAAGAAGCGTTTGTTATGGTTCGCGGTTCTAGTCTCGCTGACGACAACGTTTTTAAGCCTTCTGTGACAGAGCTACAAGCAGTCAGGTCAAACATCGATAAGGAAGTCGCAAGAAAATACTTTCCGCTCTTAGTGCACTGGTGAAAAACTTACAATGCTGCACTACAGGTAACGCCTCTTTCCGCAGCTGACAAGCAAATTTTGGTTTTCTAGGAATACATATCTTTGTTTATGAGATGCTACACTAGCATACCTCTTGAGTATGATACAGCATACCAATTAAGCACAGACTCAATCGAAATCTAAGTGATAAGTGTTTTAGTAATTCGTGCCAATACAGGCACACTAGTGTACAGATACTCAGTTTTATTAAAAGAGACTTTCGTCGTAAGGTTATCATGGGTAGTTTTATTTCATTTTTATAGTACAGTGCACAATTTCGGTAAGGTTTCTTTCAGTGTTGTTAAAACAATAGTAAACATGAGAGAGAAATTAACCATAAACGTTATATGCGAATTCTCTGATGTTCTTTATAACAGTCTGACAATGCACATGCAGTTTATTGATTACATGCATGTAGAAAACTTGTTCTGAGTTAAAGCTGTCAAACTAGGTTCGAAGACGAATAAAATGCCACTACCACTCGACAGCTAATGTAGAAAATTGTTTTCTGACGTATTTTGGCACGATGCGCTCTCCCCATACATAATACAAACGTTTTGAGATGCATCAGCTGCCTGGCCATCTATTAAACCTGAAAAGAACAAAATGTCGCAGAAGTTAGTCCTTTTTCCACAGGCGACTATTTTGGGTTGAGAAATGAAGGGAATTAAGTTCAAAGTTCCATTAGATCGATAACTTCAGCAGACAGCAGAAAGGCGTTTTAAAAAATGTAGCAGGGATTGTATTCGAACCGCGACATCTCATCCATGGAGCGCGACATTTACCATTACGCTACCAGCTGGCACGTAGCTACAGCCGCTCCAGGAATCAACAACAATTCCTCCAGGAAACCCGCATTCCACAGTGATGGGAGATAAAGCATATGGCCGGATCTAGACTTCTGAGAGACAGACAGTTATAGTTATTCTTTTGCACTGCATGACACTTTCAACAAACAGATAGCGCAATAGAGTAGCTCAAGTGGAAAGGAACACTTCCTATTTAAATTTCTGCATCCTACACTGTAGGCCGTTCTGTGTAGGTGGTAGTTACGTGATTTTATTTCGGTGATTAAAAAGTAGTGTGTAATGTATGCACTGGGTACCTGTGCCAGCTAGTTCATGGCGATTCAGTCAATCAAGTAAATGAATGTACTAAACATGCTGCAAACCACTACAGGGAGCCTCTGTGTCAGAATTCTGATCCAGTGTGACGATCTGAGCAGAGGATTGGGTGGTCTCTTGGATTGGTAGTAGTTTCTATACTTGTGCTGTGGATACGGTTCTAACTTCTGCTTACAATTTTTGATAGGGAGTGAAGAAGTTGTAATGGCATTGTGGTCTGAAATTCGCATAAATCATGATATTCCTTCTCTACCAAGTAGACGTTAGGTTGAACCACAAAAAAGTCAGGTGTGGCGGCATGTAGAAAATCTATTACCAGTAACCTTCATTACACTAGTTATTTACTTCTGGTGACGAAACAAACGATATCTATTTGAGCTTCTGTATGTCGACAAAATTGGTACTGAGCTGGGAATGCAACTCACACCACCCTTAACGCGGAATTTGATCCCTTCGTGACAATGCATCTCGACTACAATTTGTTGTTTGTTCAAAACTACAGATTCTTCAACATCTCCACTTATTGCTCGTGAATGGGGTCGAATCCTGGCCCAGTACTAAAGTTTTCATTATGTATTATCAAGCTCTAGCATGAGATCACCTATCTGCTGGTGGATAATAATTTTGATTTTTAATGTATTTTCATTCGTTGTCAACACTAACGATATCTGACGTTTTTGACTCCCTGTGAGACACAGAACTATTTGCGAGATCACTGTAAGTTCATGGATGCTGGTGGAGAAAAATTCTGTAGCTGACGTCTCTTTGTGTGTAGTCAACAACGATATGTGTGGGGTTCGATTCCCAGTCAGCACTGAACTCTTCGTCGTATTATTTCTAGTTCAAACATGCTCACATGTCGCTGCCTGGTGTAACAAACCCATATTTAACGTTCGTTTTCTCTAGACTATAACAGCGATAGGTGTCGGGTTTGAGTCCTGGAAAGGAAGAAACTAATGTTTCGCCTCGTCATTTCAGTTAAAACATCTAGCTACTGCCGAGAAAATCCGATATGCACAGTTGATTGTGCTTCGATAACAATCTGAGTAGGTTCTGGGTGCGAATCCCTGTTCAACACAAAGCTTTACCTCAAGGCATTTCAAGTAAGTTACTTGTTAAGAAGCAATATTTAACATATTTCGTAGTTCGTTAACAGTGACAATGGATGCGGGGTAGGGATTCCCGTCCGTTAAAAATATTTACGTTATGTAATTTAAAGTTGATACTTGCCAACCGAAACTATCTACAATCGAGGTATATCACTCTCTGTATGCATAGTCAGGAATGACTGTTAGTTTCCATCAGTCACGAAATCTTTGCTTAGTCTGCATGACCTGGATTTGAATCCATATGCAGAACGAGACGGTTCGCCGTGTCATTTGAAGTTCATACACATTCTCAATTAGCTGCTCGTAAATAACTTAAATTTTCAATGTCATTTTGCATTAAATAATAAGTTCGTTATGTTACTTTGAAGAGGAAATCATGAATACGACGAACTAACGACGTGCATAACCTATCTGACGTAATAATGAGAGTGGTAGCATTTCAGGTATGTCATTTATTGTAGTAAATGTGAGCTTACAAGCCTTAAGGGGGTCTTATCTGTGATAAGGTGTTCCCTGATATCTGTAGTATCGTGGTATAACTTTAGATCTTTAGTTATTGCGATACAGAGCAGTGTTTTCTAGTGGTGACTTGTTGGAACCATTTTCGATAGTCAAACGACTGTACTGAGGAGCGATTATAGGACCAGCTAGACAGCTGCGTTATGTGGGTTGCATGCGAATCAAGCGAAATGCAATTCAGGTCGTTCGGATACTTTTGAGCACGACTGTACATACATTGTAGCTACGAACCATGTTCTGGTACACAATCTCCATTGCCACCTGCTGTCTCTTCAGTATCTAGTGCAGCGGCCGGAACTCGTGACAGCAAATCTTTCTCCGTTTCTACTAGAGACTTGCAAATTAAACTTTGAATACGCACTCACAAGTAGTAGGCCGTAGGAATTAAATATAGTGATAACGGCAGCCACGCAGTTGGACCACCTGGGCCTATCCATATTTCACTATATCGTGTGTTGTGGTGTCTCCCAACCTCACGTGAGAGCTGAGTTGGAGCACCATCACGCTGAAACCTCATTTCCTGACCGAAATTTAGCGGCACAGCTTCCAAGAACCGGTCCATTTTGTTTTGTAGGAACATCAATCGCGCAGGACCAGTTAGTGGAAGAAGGGACGGCCCAGTCACTTAACAGTCCAGTATACCTGTTGACATGTTAATACCAAACCAGTGCTGAAATCCCTGAACACGTGTGGCACAAGGATTTTCGTACAAGGCCGTTTCACGAATTCAGTACGCATTCCCTAGTCTACTTACATTCATCTATGAACAGAACTCAACTCGGAAACAGGAGTGTATCAATGCAGCGGTGCAGCGGTGCAGGAACCATGTTCAGGAGACAACGCTTTGTGGAAAATCAGCTGGACCCACAGCATGTAACCTTTGTAAGCGGTGTGTGTGTGTGTGTGTGTGTGTGTGTGTGTGTGTGTGTGCGTGTGTGTGTATGTATGTCTATGTGTGAATTCCCAAGGGATTAAACTGCTGAGGTCATCGGTCCCTAGACTTACACACTACTTAAACTAACTTATGCTAAGAACAACACACGCGCCCATGCCCGATGGAGGACACGAACCTCCGGCGGGAGGGGCTACGCAATCCGTGACATGGTGCCTGAAACAGAGTGGCCACTCCGCGTGGCCTTGTAAGTGGTACGGATGTACACTACTGGCCATTAAAATATCCACACCACGAAGATGACGTGCTACAGACGCGAAAATTAACCGACGGGAATAAGATGTTATGATACGCAAAAGATTAGCTTCTCAGAGCATTGACACAAGGCTGGCGCCGGTGGCGACACCTACAACGTTCTGACATGAGGAAAATTTCTCACCGATTTTTCATACACAAACAGCAGTTGACCGGCGTTGCCTGTTGAAACGTTGTTGTGATGCCTCGTGTAAGGAGGATAAATCCGTACCATCACGTTTCCGGCTTTGATAAAGTCGGATAGTAGCCTATTGCGATTGTGGTTTATCGTATAGCGACATTGCTGCTCGCCCTGGTCGAGATCCAATAACTCTTAGCAGAATATAGAATCGGTGGGTTCAGGAGGGTAATACGGAACGCCGTGCTGGATCCCAACGACTAGTAGTCCAGATGACAGGCATCTTATCCTCACGGCTGTAACGGATCGTGCAGCCACGTCTCGATCCCTGAGTCAACAGATGGGGAGGTTTGCAAGACAACAACCATCTGCACGAACAGTTCGACGACGTTTGCAGTAGGATGGACTATCAGCTCGGAGACCAAGGCTGTGGTTACCCTTGACGCTGCATCGCAGACAGGAGCGCCTGCGATAGTGTACTCAACAACGGACCTGGGTGCACGAATGGCAAAACGCCCTTTTTTCGGATGAATCCCGGTTCTGTTTACAGCATCATGATGGTCGCATCCGTGTTTGGCGACATCGCGGTAAACGCACATTGGAAGCGTGTATTCGTCATCGCCATACTGCCGTATCACCCGGCGTGATGGTATGGGGTGCCATTGGTTGCACGTCTCGCTCGCCTCTTGTTGGCACAGACGACACTTTGAACAGTGGACGCTACATTTCAGATGTATTACGAGCCGTGGCTCTACCCCTCATTCGATCCCTGCGAAACCCTACATTTCAGCAGGATAATGCACGACCGCATGTTGCAGGTTCTGTACGGGCCTTTCTGGAGACAGAAAATGCACGACTGCTGCCCTGGCCAGCACATTCTCCAGATCTCTCACCAATTTAAAACGTCTGGTCAATGGTGGCCGAGCAAGTGGCTCGTCACAATACGCCAGTCCTTACTCTTCATCAACTGTGGTATAGTGTCGAAGCTGCATGGGCAGCTGTACCTGTACACGCCATCCAAGCTCGGTTTGACTCAATGCCCAGGCGTATCAAGGCCGTTATTACGGCCAGAGGTAGTTGTTCTGGGTACTGATTTCTCGGGATCTATGCACTCAAAGTGAGTGAAAGTGTAGTCACATGTTAGTTCTAGTATAATATACTTGTCCAATGAATACCCGTTTATCATCTGCATTTATTCTTGGTGTAGCAATTTTAAAGGCCAGTAGTGTAATTGTTGCTTACGCAGAACGACGCAGTCGATACTGTGACTAACACCTATTGGACGCACAATTGTTCGAGTACTCGTTGCTGGGTTCTCTTCAACGCGATGCAGTACATCTTCAAATTCGGGCGTGCGGCGTTGTCGTGCAGCACCGCAGTCCTGCCTCCTCACGATGTAGATACCTGTTTCTTGGCCCCGCTGCATAACTGCGGCAAAAAGTTTGTGCGATGTTCTGTGTTGCAGAAAACGTCAGTCATATAGCCTGCTAGCAGCTCTCCCGTTACCTCGGGCTTCGCCATACACAATGAGCACGTCTATGTACTTCGAAAACGTGTACCGAACCATGTATCCTGTATCAGAGACGCACAGGCATTGAATAGGTTTCGCAGTAAGGCAGAAGTTAAGTGACAGCAGGTCACCGTCTGACGTAGTACACGTCATCCTATCTACCCAATTGCATTCCAGGAGAAGCAACTCAGGTTTTTCTCTTTCCCTCCACAGACGTGGGTGCGTTACACATCTGAATTGGAACCGTTGTAAAAAGTGAACGGTGCGTTTCCGGACACTGGTTCTTATTCAGAATACTATGCACTCATTCCCCTCTAAACCCCCTAAAAGTCCTAGAGGTTTGTAAAGGGAATTTCCGAAGACTATATATTGAGGTTAAAAAGGTCATTGTCCAACGAATGCACGTATACAGATGTTGGTAGTATCGCGTACACAAGGTATAAAAGGGCAGTGCATTGGTGGATGTGTCATTTGAACTCAGGTTATTCTTTTAAAAAGGTTTCCCGCGTGAATATAGCCGCACCACGAAACTTAACAAACCTTGCACGCGGAATGGTAGGTGGAGCTAGACGCATGGGGTATTCAATTTCGGAAATCGTTAGGGAATTTAATATTCCTAGATCCACAGAGTCAAAAATGTGCCTAGACTACCAAATTTCAGGCATTACCTCTCACCACGGACAATGCAGTGGCAGTCAGCTTTTACGTAACGACCGAGAGCAGCTGCGTCTGCGTAGAGTTGTCAGTGCTGATAGACAGGGAAACCATTGTGAAATAAGTGCGGAAATAGTGTGGGTCGTACGACGAACGTATCCGTTAGGACAATGCGGCGAATTTTGGCACTAATGTGCTATGGCAGCAGACGACCGACTGACGCGAGTGTCTTTGCCAACAGCACTACATCGTTTGCAGAGCTCCTCCTGAGCTCGTGACCAGATCTATTGGGGCCTACATTACTGGAAAACCGTGGCCCGGTCAAATGAGCCTCGATTTCTGCTGATAAGAGCTAATGGAAAGGCGCGAGTGTGGCGCAGGCTCCACAATGCCATGGGACCAATGCCATGGCTACTTGGAGCCAATCTGCAATAATTCATGAACTTCATGTTCCCAAACAAAGATGGAACATTTATGGATGACAATGCGCCATGTTATGGGGCCACAACTGTTCGCGATTGATTTGACGAACATTCTGGACAGTTAGAAAGAATAATCTGGCAATCCACCGAATATTTTAGTGATATAACAGAGAGGATAGTCCGTACACAAGTTGCTGCACCTGCAACTCATTCGACTATAGAGGCAGCATGCATCAGTAATTTTGCAGAGGACTTCCCACGACTTGTTGAGTCCATGCTACGTGGAGTTGCTGCACTACGCCTGGCAAAAGCAGGTCCGATACGATGTTAGGAGGTGTGCCATGAATTTTGTCAACTCAGTATATACATATAAAGACAACGACGTTTTCAAGACCATGTATTTCGTAATTTATCGAAGCTTTTGTGTACATTTCTTCATTAATTAATTACTTCAACCTTGTGTACCGAGAGTGATACTTCATTCGCTTCAGAATACCTTTTAAGTAGAGCAGAAAAGTAAATTACACGGTGCTCTCTTATCGGGCTTTGCGAGATTATTTTAAGGACGCTATCCTAACAAAACCCATTATGTCACGGCGAATATGCGAATAACAAGTAGTTCATCCTTCCAATAAATGTTAGTACCGCTGGAGGTAATTTGAAAAATGAAAACCACATACCGAAACATGAATTGCGCAAAGAATGCTGACAACGCAAATAAAAGTAAAATGATCGATACCGAGAGTGACGGAAAATTTCAACAATTTCCTGTAATAGAGCAAAGTGTCTGTAATGTTACTCCAGAACCAACTTTAATTTTTGTGAAAATTTGCTTTGTGATGAAGAAAAGTCCTTTTTCCTAAGCAGTCATGTAGATATTTATCGAGTGTCCACTACTGAGCTTTAATGTGGGAAAATAATTGATGAATATGATATTTGGTTTGTGGGGCGCTCAACATCTCGGCCATCAGCACCCGCACAAAGTCCCAATTTTTACACCGTCTAATTTTTCACGCAATCCAATCGACAAACTGTCACGAATGATAATGATGACGAAGTGATGAGCTAACACAAACACCCATTCCCCGGCACACAAATTCCCCAACTCAGCGGGAATCGAACCCTGTACCCCGTGATCCAGAGGAAGCAACACTAGTCACTAGACCACGAGCTGCGGACGAAAATAATGGAGAAATCAGTATGATTCTACCACAAACTTTGAGAAATTACAATAAATTAAACTGAATTAACGCAATATCAAGCACATTCAAAGAAGGCAGCATAAAGGTGAAGAAAGTACCATGCATATTTCATAGTATTTAAACCGTTGTTGCTCAATAATGGGATAGATGCAGTCAGTACATCACGCATTACTCGGGGAGCAACATCTCGGGAAGCGTTACAATAAACTGAAGAAAAGGAACCGAGACGGTAATTTGACAAAGTGAAGTACATTTTGAATATATCTTTTGTATGCTGTTCTGCAGCCACAAATTGTATACAACGCATCGTAAAGAAAGTCACCAGATCCGCTATTTTATATCTTCTTTATTTACTGTACCGGTTTCTAACATGGTTCATTTAAAATTAGTACAAAAATGTAATCAATTTATTATCAGTACATATACACTGAAGAGCCAAAGAAACTGGTACACCTGCGTAATATCGTGTATGGCCCCCGCGAGCACGCAGAACTGCCGCAATACGACTGGTCATGGACTCGACTAATATCTGAAGTAGAGCTGGAGGGAATTGACACCTTGAATGCTGCAGGGCTAGCCATAAATCCGTGAGAGTACGAGGAGGTGGAGATCTCTTCGGAATAGCACGTTGCAAGGCATCCCTGCTCGACAATATTCATGTCTGTGGAGTTTGGTGGCCAGAGGAAGTGTTCAAACTCAGAAGAGCGTTCCTGGAGCCACTCTGTATGAACTCTCGACGTGTATGGTGTTGCATTGTCCTGCTGGAATTGCCCAAGTCCGCCGGAATGCTCAATGGACATGAATGGATGTAGGTGATAGCACAGGATGCTTACGTTCGTGTCACCTGTCAGATTCTTATCTAGACGTATCAGGGGTGCCATATCATTCCCACTGCTTACGCCCCACACAATTACTGAGCCGCCACCTGCTTGGACAGTCCCCTACTGACATGCAGGGTCTATGGATTCATGATGTTGCCTCCATACTCGTAAACGTCCATCCGCTCGATACAATTTGAAACGAGACTCCTCCGACCAGGCAACATGTTTCCAGTCATCAGCAGTCCAACGTCGGTAATGACGGGCCCAGGCGAGGTTTAAAGCTTTAAGTAGTGCAGCCATCAAGGGTACACGAGTGCGCCTTCGGCTCCGAAAGCCCATATCGATGATGTTTCGTTGAATGGCTCGCATGCTGATACTTCTTGATAGCCCAGCATTGAAATCTGCAGCAGTTTACGGAAGGGTTGCACTTCTGTCACGTTGAACGAGTCTGTTCAGTTGTAGTTTGTCCCGTTATTGCAGGATTTTCCCCCGGCCGCAGCGACGTCAGAGATTTAGTGTTTTACCGGATTCCTGATACTCACGACGCACTCGTGAAATGGTCGTATGGGAAAATCCCTACTTCATCGCTGCCTCGGAGATGCTTGTCCTATCCCTCGTGCACCGAGTGTAACACCACATTCGAACTCATTTAAATCTCGATAACCTGTCATTGTAGCAGCAGTAATCGATCTAACAACTGCGCCATACACTTGTTGTCTTATATAGGTGATGCCTACCGCTGCGCCGTATTCTGCCTGTTTACATATCTCTGCATCTGAATAAAATGTTCAAATGTGTGTGAACTCTTATGGGACTGAACTACTAAGGTCATTAGTTCCTAAGCTTACACACTACTTAATCTAAATTATCCTAAGGGCAAACACACACACCCATGCCCGATGGAGGACTCGAACCTCCGCCGGGACCAGCCGCACAGTCCATGACTGCAGCCCCCTAGACCGCTCGGTGTATCTGAATACGCATGCCTATACCAGTTTCTTTGGCGCTTTAGTGTATTTACATTTATACACGGTGGTCAGAAACAGTCTGATAAGCTTGTTTAGTGTGTTGTAAAATCGTTCAAATGCCTCTGAGCACTATGCGACTTAACTTCTCAGGTCATCAGTCGCCTAGAACTTAGATCTAATGAAACCTAACTAACCTAAGGACATCACTCACATCCATGCCCGAGGCAGGGTTTGAACCTGCGAGCGTAGCGGTCGTTCGTTTCCAAACTGTAGCGCCTAGAACCGCACGGCCACTCCAGCCGGCAGTGTGTTGCAGTTTAGGTTGTTTTGAGATATGATTTTATAAGAAAAAACTTCGATGCGTTGAACTGTTAGGGATTTAATTAGCATTGAAATTAGCCAATCAGGCCATTGCCTGCGCAAATTCACGCAGCCCACCGGATTCGGTGTCACCAAACGTGTATTTAACTAGGAAACCACGAAACGGATCGAACTTTTTCTCATCAGTTATTTTTCAGAACATACGTGTGTGTGTGTGTGTGTGTGTGTGTGTGTGTGTGTGTGTTTGTGTGTGTGTGTGTGTGTGTAGTAAGTACCCACAAATGTGCAGCACCATATTCGTTCTTTTAAGTGAGATTTCGAACACCGAACCCGTCGGATATAAAGTACACTAACATGGCGATGATGTTCTTTAATCTTGTTTCGGCGTAAGGACGCAGTTTAAGTACATTCAATATAGTCCCCACTAACACGCGACAAGAGCGGTTTTACCATAATGGGAGGAAAAAAAGTGCAGGGGATCAGGATCTGGACAAAAAATATAAATAAATAAATAAAAGGAAACACCACGAAAAACGCATGCTTTATTGTAAATGCGGATGCTAATCAAGGACACAGGTTGAGTGATCGCGATAAACTGTAATGAAAGAAAGCTGTGGCAAAAAGTAAGGGAACATCAGCTGTAAGGGTCACTGCAGAACTGAGTGTCGCTCTCCCGAACCCTGTCAGCACCACAACACGAAGGGAGCTCCGTAATCCGATGATTTGAGCGTGACCGAAAAAGTCCAAAATCACTCATTAGTGATGCAAATGCCCGTAACAGGAAAACGTGGTGTCGAAGCAATACAACCAGGACTATGGAGGAATGGAAGAACGTTATTTGGGCGATTAAGTATGGTTTCACACTGTTCCCAACTTCTGGCCGAGTTTACGTCCCAAGAATGAAAATGGCGGGCATTCCTTGGTGATTTAAATAGCCATATCGTGGTGTTCCAAGAGGCCAAGGGTTACTCTCCAAGATCGCTTCACTGCCAAGGATTATGTGACAACTTTGGATGATCGGGTCCATTCCATATTACAGTGTCTGTTCCCCAATGGTGATACTGTGTTCCAAGACGACAGGGACTCTGTCCACACAGCTCGCATCGTCCAGGACTGGTTTTGTGAGCTCAGGAATTAATTGTCACAACTCCCCTGACCACGGCAGTCAACAGATCTCAGTCTACTTGAGTTCAAATGGTTCAAATGGCTCTGAGCACTATGGGACTTAACTTCTGACGTCGTCAGTCCCCTAGAACTTAGAACTACTTAAAGCTAACTAACCTAAGGACATCACACAAATCCATGCCCGAGGCAGGATTCGAACCGGCGAGCGTAGCGGTCTCGCGGGTCCGGACTGTAGCGCCTAGATCCGTTCGGCCACACCGGCCGGCTATGTTTGAGTGCTTGTAACCTACTTTAGAGAGAAGGGTGCATGATCGCTAACCACTTCCATCATCGTTACCTGAGGTTGCCACTATCTTGCAGGAATAATGACATAAGATTCCCTCGAAAACCATGCAGAATCTGTATTTATAAATCCCGAGATGGCTGGAAGTTATTTTGAATGCCAACTGGTTTCCTACACGGTGTTAGGCACGGTAATGTCTTGAACTTTTGGTGTTTTGATATTTTTGTGTACCACCTGTACAATGTGCGCCTGTGTGAATGAGTGTTACTTAAATTATTAACGATTCTTAACTTAGTTAAGTATTAAAATTACGTTGTTCAGCACTATTTAAAGTTTACGTGCTATCGAACTGAAACTCATCGATGGGTCAAGTCCGTGATTTTTAGGTACACTGCACAAACAATTTGCTAATTTTCCAACGAAAGATAATTGTTGTGATGTGCGAATTGCGTTAAACATTTTCTACAAACTAGACACGTTATCTCGCAAAATAACTGAAAAGTGTCTAAGAATTTAAAATTGAATATGCACAACTCAGCGTGACTAGTCGAATAGGTTCACTGATATATATCGCAACTCTGTTGTGAAGTACATTGAAGGTCTAGTAGGAGGATCAACGCATCATTTTGTCCGTCAGCTTCATTGTAATTTCAAATTCATTTCACACAAGAAGTGTAGGACGTGTTTTAATTTGATCGTATCGTAAATCTTATGTTAATAAGTATGAATAACTGTTAGCAATCGTAATGTATTAGGTAGCTGTCAGCAATGGACCAAAATATTATCACAGGAGGTTCTTTTTATTGGGATCCAGATGAGTCAGGCAAGAATAATGACAAGGCCCGAGATCTTGTAACAAGAAGATCTGTTACGTAAGACAGCAGGCACGGAACTGCAGACACGAAGACAGGAATGACCAGCGATTCGCTTTTAGCAGCCATGTCTTCCTGGTCCTTTTGTTCCATCTTCTTCACGTTTTGAGAGTAGAGCCACACATACTTCTGCAATATTAATAGCAATATGTGCACACCCATGTTGAAGCTGTAGAAACCGAGCAAGGGATGCAGTCGTTACGGCAGTAAATCAGTATTGAAGTTCCAGCATTCAGCAGCCCATACGTATTTTTTCTGTAATTTCCCAAACCACTGTACGCAAAAGCCGGGATGGCTCCTTCTGGAAGACAATAACCTATTTCCCATTTCGTATGTTTTAAGTCAGGGATTGCCTTCAGCCTCTAATGACTCTGATTAGGTGAGAGGCTAAAACGCAACCTTCATTTCTTGGATTCACAAACTGCTATGTGTACTGAAAGGAAAGCAACATGTGTCCACTGCGTTCGCAACGACATACGTGAGCAACTCTTCATTTTTATGTGGAGCTACCGGTTTAGCGTGTGTGTTTCAGAGTAGACTCTAAGCTATCACTCAGTTAGCGAACGAGGAAAATAGCTCGAAATCCACTTCATAAGACTAATGGATTCTGACCGATGTACTGCAGATATTTGTTTGTGGTATTATGTAGAAGATCATCGAAATCCCTTCTTCAGGTCACTTGACATATTCATGAACGCTGCTTCCTCATTTCACTCTCTCAACGTCAGCTATGAGCTACAGAATCACTTGCTTTTTTCTAAAAACTGTAAGTGATGTGCTGTCAATGAACACACGGCATATCTACTGGGTGAAATCTAAATCAGTTACCTGTCGCTAGCAGTGCTCGTTAATCTACAAATTTTATCTGCTCCTTAAATTTGGATCAGGTTAACATATGCAAGAAATTACACAGTATTGCATTTCATACGAAAGGCTTGTCTCTTAGACGCGACGTTTGGCATGTGCCCGAATTACTTGCATTCCTGGACGTCCACTAGCCGGTCGCTGTGGCCGAGCGGTTCTAGGCGCTTCAGTCCGGAACCACGCTGTTGCTACGGTCGCAGGTTCGAATCCTGTCTCGGGCATGGATGTGTGTGATGTCCTTATGTTAGTTAGGTTTAAGTACTTCTAAGTACATACTATGTTAAGTCCCATAGTGCTCAGAGCTATTTGAACCATTTGATGTCCACTAACGTTTGTAAAAGTTCTGAAGTGGAAGGAATGATTCACCTGAATCCTTGATGCGGAAATATAGAACACGGATTCACCCAACTGTGCCCTTATGTGCCCTGAGTGACTGGAAAGGTCACTATTAGGTTTAATTTATTCAGCGAAGGGTCATCAAACGAAGAGGAAATGTGAAAGCATGTCTCGAAGCGTTCAGTCTCTAGGATGTGGGTTGGTAATACCATAATAATTCAGTTTCGGCAAGGCATACTGCTTTGAAATTGAAGTATGTTTTGGGACAAGTGGATAGAAGACGATCGTAAGAAGAGACGAGTGGATACTGGAGGCAATGCCCCAACTCTGTGGGTTGACCGACATCTTCCTTGGAATCTCATTGTTCGATTTCTTCTGAAGCTGGCCTCATTGAAGTCCTCTGTGAGCCCCTTTATCATTTTTCTAACACTGGGATGTTACTCAAGCAAGGCCATGAATAATGCATCGGCCCGAACGTCTCTAATTTGAAGAAGTAATCCGTCTTTAATAACAGCGCAGTCGACGGCGCGTCAGTCTCCCGATTAACAAGGAAGTCAAAGGAGATATCCAACGCATTTGAATCATGAGTACTGTTTTAATGCAATACGTGCAGTGATGCCTACTTACGTAAACTGTTACTCGAGTACTTTAAATTCATTTGTTATAACTTACTTTTGTGGTACCGGTATAATAGTGAAGATGTAACAGATCAAGAGATCTCTCGTATGGACGGAAGTGCTAGAGAAAGTCGAACTGAATATTTTTCTTCTAATATAAGACATTCATGGAATAATTTCTTAGACATGAACTACCTGTTAAATGGGGTGATGTCAAGTGAAACCAAAACGACATTAACTTCAGCTTAACATGTGGCTAGTCTTTAGAAATTATGCACCCTCAGTGTCTTTCTTAGCCGATATCACTGGACGCGGATATGGAGCGGCATGTGGCCAGCGCAGCGCTCTCTCAGCCGTTGTCAGTTTTCTTGACCGGAGCCGCCACTTCTCAGTCAAGCAGCTTCTCAACTGGCCTCACAAGGATTGAGTGCACCCCACTTGCAGACAGCGCTCAACAGACCCGGACACTCATTCAAAAGTTAGCCAAACCCGACGGTGCTTAACTTCAGTGATCTGGCATCTCTCAGTGTATAGCTACAAAGCATTACGTCTTATTAATGAGTAGAGAGTGGATCGCTATTCGTATAAACTCTAGTATATGACGTAAAGCTGCAGCAGACATGAACAAACGTACATTTAAATACATACCTGGGAAATTTTCTAGGAATCATTAGCAAAAACGGCACTTCCCAAATACTGTGTTAGAAACATGAGACAAAACGACCTTCGCTTCATAAATTAACGACGTCGACGCATGACGCAAACGTACATTTCTTGCGGCAATGGAGTGACACTTCGTTTCGAAGTTTTTAGAGGCTCCATATATCTAACCCGGATTAAACTGAATAATACTATGAAACTGTTACGTATCGCGTAACTGCCAGGAAATGCTGAATATAGTAATAAAACGTGAGCCCGTTTTTGTCGTTCGGTATTGCTTGATGGATTAGATAAGCAGTGTCGGTAGGCACATATGCTTGTCTGGTGCTGGAACTATTTGCATTATGTATGGAGGCCGGCGTCGGCGCGCGCGGTTAGACAAAGGAACGACACAGTCTGCGTATGGCCCACGCTCCTAATGGATTGCTTGTAGACCTTTTAAACTTTAACTGCCACGCTACAGCCTTCTGATGAGGAAGCGAGCCGGCCATTTCAAGGGGTTTTTATCTTTCCCTCACGTCTTTCTTTTTTTCTTTTCAGGTCCAAGGAGGGCATTCGGGGAGACGACGCAAGGAAAAACGAAAGTTCAGAAAGAGGTGAAGTGGGTATCTCATCAAAAGGAAGGCTTTAAATTGTTGCACGAGCGCGCTTCCTTTGGCGTGCAAGAAATGGGGGAAGATGTTCTGTCGATCAGCATCGCAAGAATCTCTAATTGAATTTAAGGCCTTCGTACGGTGTCATTGCGCTGCATATCTCGATTTTTACTCCTGGGCGACTTTAGGGGTGTAAAAACGGCGAAAAGAGCGATTCCGATTGATTGTCGAGGCCTGTCGATCTGTAGTAGATAGAATTAAATTACGGAAAATATCACTTAGGATCGTTTAGACGGATCAGGGGTCTGTAATTTGTGACGAAAGGCGCTATGGCATTAAACAGACGAATCAAATCCATTTCTCTTCTTACAGGAGTCTATTTGGTTGTTTACAAACGCATAATTCTCCAAATAATTACACAGGTGTACGCGAAAAGTCACAGATTTTCCCCCTAATTTACTCAACAGTAAACTCGGGTTCGTCATGCCATTCTAAAATGTTACTAATGTGGTGCAGACACACCAGTACTGCAATGCGATCAAAATAAAAATAACGGACGAAGGGGAACGACAGCATCACTGCGATCGCACAGAAAATAAATAAGTCTGTACTTAACAATTTTTTTTAAGCTAAAACTCCCGAGCACACTGTTAGTAACTTGGGATGGAAAAAACCGACCTGTTAAAACCAATACCGGAATTTTACTTCTGAATAACCTGTATTTTTTGCATGTCTTTGGTATCTCTTATAACAGACGTTTTTTATTTTCTGCTAACAACTGAGTAAAAAACGAAATTTCAATTATGCATAGGATTAGTGCCAAAATTTTTCATTTTCAAATATATCTTCTTTAAAAAAGAGTAATTACTATCCTTAAAATTTGCATTGATTTGAAATGATGTGTTATTATAGAAAATGGTAAAACTGATTAGGGCTATTTTAAATTTAATTGGGGGCTGAGATGTTCACAACACCCTAGATGTAAAAGTTGACTTATAATTAGGGAAGTATGTTGCTCACACAATTGAGCGGCTTGTTACCTTCATTCAGATGGATGCACATTGTTGCGAAACCGTTGTTTGTGTTTTTAAATATACGCAAGAATGTACACCGCACCTTTTAATCACTGGCGTGCAGATAACATCCCACCTACCTAGTAGTCCGATATTCTGCTATGATCAGTGTATATCATGATGTCATATGAGGGTGATGATGCGACTGCAAGTGATCTGTCTTATGACGATACTGGGGGATATATGGCAGCCTCCTTTTCAACAACACCAGACAAATTATCGTTGATAAGGACAAAATAACTAAATTGATGACTGCAGCTAAACCTAATAACATCAGAAACTCGAAGGAAAATATAGTACCCGCTTCCTGGTACCAAATTAATTGGTAAAAACTGCAAGACTGCCGTAGAATGCTTCGAGGTGCTCATAAATGTTCAAATAATTCGTTCAATAGTCGAGTGCACGAACCTTTATATTGATCGCATTGAGCCCCATTATAAAAACAAAAACAGACGCCGAAAAACAGATGTAATAGAAATATGTACCTTCATTGAATTAGTTATAATTGCTGGTTCTTACAGAGCAGCTAAAACGAATTTACAAGATCTGTTTTCTTCACAGGAACTACGAGTAGAAATCACACTACTATTTGATTAGACAGATTTTTGTTTCTTATGAGGCGTTTGAGATTTGACAGTGTTCATAATAGGGCACAACATAAGGAATTGGACAAAGTGGCTGCAGTACGGGGAGTATTAACCTTGTTCAATGGGAACTGCAGAAATGCATACAGCCTTGGAATTTGTACGACAACTGATGAACAGTTGGTGCTCTTCAAAAGTGAATGTCCCTTTTTGGTGTATATTCCAAGCAACCCTGCTAAATACGGAATCAAGATACAGACATTATGTGATGCAAGGCTTGATATACATCTCAAATGGAAGTGTATAAAGGAAATGAGCCTGAACGGCTTTTCCAAGTTTCTAATTGAGGCAGAGATGCTGCTTTGAGATTTACTGAGGAGATTCAGGGAACTGGCCGAAACATCACTACAGATAACTGGTGCACTACTATCTTGCTTGCTGAAGAATTTATGAAGAAACGATTAAAATTTGTGGGCACAGTGAGGAAAAAAGTAAACTTCAGCTTTCTAAAGAACTGACGGCCGTAAGAGGCAGAGAAACTACAAATATAATTTTTGCTTACAAAGGGGACATCACTTGCCTATTACATGTGGTTAAAGAAGTAAAAATGTTACGTTACTGTTAACAATGCATCCAAGTTCCAAGAGTATTGATACTACAAGAGGTGACGGGATAGTATCTGAGATGATTACCTTCTATAACCTTACACGTGGTGCAGATGACACAGTTGACAAACTGTGTGCAACCCTAACAAGAAGAACAAAACGATGACCATTAGCGGTGTTCTTTAGGATGTCAGATATTGCTTGCGTTAATGCACAATAATATCGAAGTGCAACAAATCCAGTTTTGCTGTGGATGGAAGGCAATTTATAAGGCAGCTGGGGCAGGAACTTGTGCGTCCTCACGTGTTAAAAAGAGCTTCAAACACAGCCGTATAAAAATCTATCCAGATGAAGGCAGCTAAGATGTCGAACACGGAAGATGTTCTTTCAGCATTTCAAAGCGATATACGCAAATCAGCAAAATGCACAGTTTGCCCAAGAACGCCAGATAAAAAAACCACGTTCTTCTGTTTGCAAGTGTAAACAGTTTATCTGTTTGAACCATAAGAAAAGCATCTGCAGTAAATGTATCTATTCAGAAACCTCTTCTAGTGCTGATGAAAATGATCAGTGTTAAAATTTGCTTTTCCACCACACTTATGACCGGAATGACTGATTTCAGTGATTCAAATATATTTGTTCCTTCATCTGATAACAAGCCTGTATAATTTTAAAATTGTTTCAGCTTTCTTATTTTATAAATCTGAGAAATAGTTGTAACCTAACACTTGAAACCATTTTACACATATTATTGATTTATCAGTTACGGATAATTATCAGAGTAACTTAGTGATTAAAACTGTAATTAGCCGAATTAGTAAAAGATTATATACAATGGCCAATGTATAATGAAAATTCTTTTTAAAATACTTAATGTCAGTATCACATGTATGTAGGCTGTTCTGAACAGCCCGCCTTCCTGGTTATGTTATGAATGCTCACCTCCCCAGTTAAAGGTTAATAACAATACCTACAGCCACGAGCAACAAACATATGGCATAAGAATTGGTACAGCAATGCTGAGACAATAATGTCCCTGTTGCCATGAGTCGTGTCTTGAAGTACGTATGTATGTGTAGAGTACAACACTTGCCCCCAACTGGTCTATACGATAGTTTCTCGCTGTCGTCGCCGGACGTCAGTTATATTGCAGAATGACACCAACACTTGGCTAGAAATATTTTTGCGAAGTGACATAGCAATGAAGTACAATTGTTTCATTTGCTTCATAAGACCACCAGCATCAGAAACAAACGTCGCAGAACGATTCAAGGAAAGTCTTGAGTACATAGGAAAT
Source organism: Schistocerca cancellata (assembly GCF_023864275.1). Taxonomy (NCBI): domain Eukaryota; kingdom Metazoa; phylum Arthropoda; class Insecta; order Orthoptera; family Acrididae; genus Schistocerca; species Schistocerca cancellata. The sequence continues at coordinate 391,232,174 of NC_064629.1, read as the reverse complement.
AAATATCCAAATTATCCATTAGTTATAGGTGGAGACTTTAATCTGGCATCCATTTACTGGGAAAATTACACGTTTATCACAGGGGGCAGAAACAAAGACACGTGTGAAGTTCTTCTAGGAGCGCTATCAATATACAACCTTGAGCAATTGGTTAGAAAACCACCTCGAGATGGGAACATAGTATATATCTTGGCGACAAACAGACCTGATCTTTTTGAGGAAATTAATCTAGAAGAAGGTATAAGCGACCATAATGTCGTTGTGGCTTTTATATCAGTGGAAGTTGGAAGTTGCAAAAACACCAAAGAAACAGCGTAGGGTTTTCTTGTTTGGGAAAGCAAATAAAAGTGTCATTAATGAATATCTTCACAGTCAGCTCCAAGTATTCACCGCGGGACACAAAGAGCCTAGCAAACATATAGGGGAGGAAAAGGATCAACCGTGGTACAACAAACATTTTAGGAAGTTGATGAGAAAGCAGAGAATTTTGCTTAGTCGTTTTAAACGTAGTCACTGCACCACTGACAAACAGAAATAATACGAAATGAAAGCAGCTGTCAAAACGTCAATGAGAGATTCTTTTAACGAATTTGAAAGCAATATTTTATCTGCAGATCCTAAAAATAACCGCAAAAGATATTGTTCGTGCGTAAAATCTATGAACGCAACAAATAATTCAGTACCTTCTCTTGCTGACAGAACGAGTAATGTAACGGATGATGATAAAGAGAAGGCCGAAATTCTAAACCTAGCTTCCAAAAACTCGTTTACGGTAGAGGACTGCAGCACCATTCCCCCCTTCAATCATCGAACAAACGCAAGGATGGCTGAAATAGTGTTTAGTGTATCTGGGATTGTAAAACGGTTATACTTAGACGCTAGGAAGGCATCTGGCCCAGACGGTATCCCCGTAAGATGTTGAGTATGCTACAAATATAGCCCCATTCTTATCCATCATCTATCAGAGATTATTGGAACAGTGGAAAGTTCCATGGGACGGGAAGAAGGCCCAGGTCATAGCAACCTATAAAAAGGGTAGAAAATCAGATGCACATAATTACCAGCGAATTTGACTGACATTGATTTGTTGTAGAATCATGGAACATATTTGGTGTTCAGGCATAATGACCTTTGTCATTATGCCTTGTAATGACTTGCAGTTATCTCTCAATATTAGTAAGGGTAACTCACTGCATATAACAAAGGGAAAATCCCCATTAATGTATGAGTACAAAATAAATGCCCAGTCTTTGGAAACGGTAACATCCGTCAAGTTTCTGGGTGTGACTATTTGGAATGATCTCAAATGGAACGATCGGATTACACAAGCAGCGGGTAAGGCGAAGTCTAGATTGCAGTATAGTGGTAGAATCGTGAAGCGATGCAGTCCTTCAACAAAGGAAATTGCTTACAGTACGTTAGTTTGTCCAGCCTTAGAGTATTGTTCGTCTGTATGGGACCCTTACCACTTGAGTCTGATTCAAGAAATTGAGAAGGTCCAAAGAAGAGCGGCAAGATTCGTGAGTGGTACATTTATCCATCGCGAGAGCGTCACAAATCTCATAAAAGTTTGAAGTGGGACACACTTGCAGATAGACGACGCGCGAAACGAAAAGGGCTGCTCACTAAATTAAGAAATCCGATCTTCGACGAGGATATAGACCATATATTATTACCACCAACTTTCAAATCGCCCAATGATCACCATTCTAAGATAAGTAAAATTAGAGCTCGTACTGAGGCGTTCAGACAATCGTTTTTCCCCAGCGCGATCCGCGAGTGGAACAGAGGTGGAGAAATACGACTTTGGTGCGAATTGTGCCCTCCACCACACACCGCTTGGTGACTAGCGGAGTTCATATATAGATGTAGATGTAGATAAGATTAAAGACATATGTGTCATTCTTATGAAATAATAAACGAGGAAGGAAGTTATGGTAACAATGTTAATTTAAAAACTTAACTCGTTCATAATATCCAATAATAATAGACAGTAGCTGATCTGCAGCATGTGTCTACAGCATATGCCTTTAGCTACTTGTAACCCCTGAAAACGGACGAATTAACACTAAAAAAAGAGTTGATAAAATTTTTTTTCACACTTTAGCACTGGCTATTCGTAATCCCCGATTACAACATTATTTTTGAACAGACCTTCAAAAAAATCAGCCAACCGTGGACGTACTAAATTTTCTTATATTGGCCCATTTAATTTAAAATTTTGATTTAATGTCTTCTGAAAGTTAGGGTCAAATTTTGCAGTATTTATTCAATATTATGTTCACTATCGGAAATAGTAGGAAAAAAAACGTAAATCGTTATTTCAGGAACCGGTTATTTTGAGCAGTTTCAACAGTCAAGTTAAACTGGTGCAAAAAAAAACAAAAAACATTGTAACCGAAAACCGGTTGTTTCAAGGATAACCACCATCCCTAGTAGTAACAAGCTAATTCTACGGAAGTACTTGTTAGAGCGTTTGAAAAACAGTTTTGACTGTCGTTTCACTGTCTCATTAACACAAAACTCTGTCAATGCTCGACACAGTGTCAGTTTGGAACCCAATCTCTGTGCAGAATCACTGTTCTTTACATATTTTCAATATAGATTTGATGTTATATTATGGAAATCTACAATGACTGCACTCGATTCAAGATCATCTCAAAACACAACAGAAATAATGATCGCACTGTAATTAAAGTTTGGATAAGAACTATCCGATCAATATTGCTAGAAAACGACGCTTAGGCAGAAGAATGAATGGAGACCATCACACTGGCGGCAGCGATCTAGCAAAATGATGGTACTAAACTAGTATTCACGCATTAACTGCAGTATGGCGTGAATCTTTACATACGTTATGAGTTTTCCTTCGAAGTTCCTGAATAAAATCTCTGAAGAATCGCTGGCATAGAAGGATAGTTACAAAGTAGATCAAAAACAAAGTTAGTGCAAAAACATCTCTCCTCTTCTACCAAAAGACATTTGACAGCTTATTTTGCTACAGTTACAGGAAGCAAATGAAAATATTCTGCACCTATATAATAAGGCCACAAACAGTTACGATTATTGAAGTTTAAATAACAAATATGTGTTGAGTTTGTAAGCGTAAAGATACACAGTTACCCAGATTTCTGCCCAGTGTCGTTCTTAGCTCATTACTATACCAACTCGTAAATGTAGGTACTGAAAATATGTTAAGTTGATGGTGCTACAAACCTTAAGGAAACAATTATTAAAATTGACAAAGACGTAAGTCATGCACTACACACAACTCAGAGCTTATGTCAGCTGGTTCGAAATACTAAAATAATAGCAGAGTACAACGCGATTGTACACTGTGTGTTTCAATATTTCCCCCTTTTTTTGGTTACCGCCGGATAACATGCAATACAGAAATTTTAAAGCTTAATAATAAATTCGTTTCTCACCATAGGGTAACTAATAAACTAATACAAATGTGAAGATAAGGAAGGTATTCTAATATTTTTTTTACAATTGTTTCTCATTATTATTAATTCCTATTCGTAAAGAGGAAATTCTTCTTGACGAAAAGAGTTTCTAGTAAATTGGTGAGTCAGCCAGCCAATATGTTCTCCTTGCCCGAGGTCAGAGCTCGTCCCTTCGCCGCAGGCTTTCGGCGAGAACAAAGCGGAGCCGGAGAAGGCATTCTTCACGCCACTCCCAACTTTTCCCCTCTCCACCACCACCAACCATCGAAACTCGCCCACCGCCTGGCATTCATTCCACTATTCTGCTGTCGTCAACTCATCATACAGCGGTAATATATTCCCGTCAGAAAACGAGCGTTAATGTGAAACGCCTTCTGTCCCTTCCCGGGCACACCTTCCACAAAAACACTGAAAGCTTCATCTAATTATTCAGACCGTATATAATTCGTGAACGAATATCGCAGTGCCTTCATTTTTCTTGCGATGCTTTTACAGCTTGCCGTCGTTGGCCTTTTAATTAGAACCACATGGTGAAGTCGCAGGCGTTTTTCCAGAAATATATATTTCAGGAGGCCTGTGGTTCCCGAGGTGCGGCAGAGGGTTTCTTCTTAGGGAGCGTCACTCTTCTCTTCACTTTCTTCATAAAGCGACTGTTTGTTCTACCTTCCCTTGCATACGACACTAAAATTAACCACTACTCATACTTAGATCTGCATCGAAGCTCTAACTTCATAAGTTGCTAACATTGATAAACACACACCGTAAGCTTCCGACCACCGTTATTGATATATGACATTACATAAAATTACTAGATGTAAAGATAAAGAACATTTAGATAATATATGATCACTGCTATCCATTAATCAGTAAACATAATTTGTGGCCGTAACCGAAACCGTGACCAAATACTCGGCTCTTCTTCTAGTTTCGGCTGGAAGCGCAACCAAAACCGAAAACTTTCGCTTAATTTGCATTATAACCCAAGCACTGATTTTTCCCAACTATTTCCGAGTAAGGTAAAATAAAAGTGTTCGATTTATAAGTAAATCACTTTATGTTTAGAATATAATGTAGATAAAGAAAGAGAGCCATTGAACCACAATTCACATTCAGTTTTAAATCACTTGTTGTCGATCACAGTCAACTAGTGTTCACAGAAGCTTTTTGTTACCAACAGGTTGATAGCTAAGTGCTTGTTCTGTAATATATTTTATCATATTTAGTAGTCTCCTATATCATTATTCGTTCTTTAAGTCAACATCAGCTGATTAATTAAATCACTGAGATCTTGCATTTGACACTTCTGTAGTATCAGACTCCAAATAACGATATGGTCAGTCTTCGAGACAAAGAAAAATAAATTAACACACGATACAAAATTATTAGCAAAAACCAGAAAAATAACAATTATTTATAGACAGAACTAACATCAGAAACGCTTTAAACGTTTATCTAATTTATCAGTTCTGATATCGTGTTTAGAAAGTCTTATATTGTAAGCTAAGGAAAGAGGTTTTTTCACATTGACGCCGAGCAAATTACTTCTACGATCTCCATACATCTGTCCAGCGGCACTGAACAGCTGGTCATTAGGAATGCTATTACATCGAGCAGAAAGGTATTTCAAGACCGTGTTTCTTAGAGTGGAATATGACTAGAGTTCCAGTGTGCTTATATGTCAGCGTTGTGTTGTAGCAGTAGTTCCGAAAGGTAGCACTGGATGGTCTGCTGGAACACCGAAGTTTGATGCTACAACACAGTTGTGCCTGTGCGTGACTGCATCTGATCAAAGACGTGCTAGTGTGAATCCCATGGACTTCCTTCTCCCGGCCGAATACTGATTGAAGATTGGCTCTGTTCTGCAGAAGCTGATGGCTCATAGCCTCTGTCCGCCAGTACAGTATCGTTGTGCCCCTCCACGAATCCAATTATTTTTGACAATGCAGTGTGCGTTTCGTCGGAAATGCGATAGTTAGAATTAAACCTTGGATCGAATAATGTCGCAGTATTCAGTGAATGATGTCCTTTAACATTAGAACATGTCTTTTTTTTGTGTTTGGTCGTAGCGGACGTCGCAGGACATCCGTAGAAGTTCGTTGTTGATCCCTTCACTCAGTTTTTTTTTAATTATTATTATTACAGTTCACAGTCAGCTCTCTGACCGAACACACTCAGCTCCCTTGCCCGCACTTGTTTAAACATTCATGCAGTGTATTTCTCATATTTCCCACTGTCTCATATTCATTTTCGCATCGAACTTGCAATTTGTGGTTCAACAAGGATAACAGAGGTATTATTGCATACAAAATAAGTACAATGTAGCTTCGTAGAAAAATTTCAGGACACCTATGAAATATTTTATAACATTTCACACAGAACGGGAAAGTGTGGTAATTTCACAGCGTTCAACACTCTACAGGTATTCTGAGCGTTATTGTTCGAAACATCTTTGCAACATGAAGTATATGCTGTTCACTGTCACATCGACATCTTGTATCAAATCATGTTTTGGCATACCACACGGAGTCTGGTGTCTGTTAGATTTCTGGAAGCTTGATTACTGTGTTGGAAGTGATCCATGATTTTCCTGCACTTTTTTATTATGGCTTAGGTTTCTTCATTTGAGAACAGGGAGTGTTTTATTACCAACTGCAGCGTATGTGGCACACAACGTATAGAGGCATATTGCCCACGCATTGTGTGAACCATATTTGGTGCACTGTCATGAAATATAAAAAAAATCTTGCCACTTACGCTCCATTCATTAATCATCCCTGTTTACTTTTGTTCGATATATTGACAAGTAGGATCTTTTTCTAATACAGATGCATCCAGTGTAACTTTCCAAAAGTTCACAAATTAGAAAGTCAATAACGTGTTGTTAGATCTCTGGCGCTTATGCAAGATATTATTCGGCGTGGTACTGGCTGATTGAGTTGTTAAATGCCCACATGAGGGCTTTCGTGCCAAATTCTGTTCTATCGGCGCGGTAGATCGTCAAAACCCTGAGTTGGTTAGAGGACTCTACTCATAATGCTACAAACGCTCTGAATTGGGGAGAAATCTGGCTTGCTGGCCTAGATAGGATTTGGCAAGCACGAAGACCAACAATAGAAACTCTCGCCGTGGCCAGGTGAGCATTACCTTGCTGAAACGCAAGCCCAAGAGTGCTTGCTATGAAGGGCAACAAAACGGGCTGTAGAATATCGTCGACGTACCGCTGTGCTGTAAGGTTAACGCGGATGACAACCAAAGGGGTCCTTCTATGAAATAAAATGGCACCCCAGACTATCACTGCTGGTTGTCGGGCAGAGTGGCAGGCGACAGTAGGCATGGAATCCCGCCGCTGTCTGGGGCGAAAGGAAAAGGAAGGATTACTGGGTTTAACGCTGTCTGGGTGAAAGGAAACGGAAGGACTACTGGGTTTAATGCTGTCTGGGGCGTCACCAGACGCATCTTTGCTGTTCATCAGGGCTCAGTTCGAAGCGGGATTCTCACTGAATACAATTATACTCTAATCAACGAGATTCCAGGCCGAAGACATGTCAGGAGAAGCCCCCGACCACGGTGGGATACTAACCTGATCGTCGCCCGCCATATGGCCTGACGACCGGAAGTGATGGTCTGATACACCGCTTCTTTTCGTAGCAGGACCCTTTCTGTTTCATCAGCGATACTCTTACAGCGTCGACGATACACCCCTTTTTGTTGTCCTTCATGGCAAGCTGTCCTGGGTTTACATTTCAGCAAGATGATGCCCGCTCGCACACGGCGAGAGCTTCTATTGCTCGTCTTCGTGGTTGCCAAACGCTACTTTGGCCAGCAAGGTCGCCGAATCTCTCCCCAGTTGCGAACATTTGGAGCGTTATTGTCAGGGCCCTCCAGCCATCTCGGGATCAGGGCAATCTAAACCGCCAGTCGGACAGAGTTTGGCACGATATCCGTGAGCAGGACATCTAACAACTCCATCAATCAATGCCAAGCCGAAAAATTGTTTGCGTAGGAGTCAGAAGTTGACGGACGCGTTGTTGACATGTTCCGGTTGTCCTGAATAAATCATCCAGTTTCTCTGAAACTATAATCATTTGTTTGCGTATACATGCACGTCACATCTAGCGATTTCCGCGTTTGTCATAGGGTGTATTAAAGTGCGTTACACCGGTAGTAAACCACAGTCGAACAGCGATGTCTCCCCTACTTTCCACCTCTTACTGTGTGTATACAATTTAAGTGTTTCTTCTAAGGCATAACTTCCTTCAGAGAATTATAATTATTCCATTTGTTTCATGCACAGAGTATAATACGGAGCATGAAAGATTTCTGAATACCATACAGATTAACTTCTATCGTTCCCAAAAGTAGCACTAAAAGAAGCGTTTGACAATGACATTATATCGAGATCACAATGAAACCATGATTATGTATGTTTGAGATAATGACTATTGATCTCGAAGGATACGATCTTGGTTTTCAGCTACTGAAGCTTACATCTTACCTACTGTATTGTTCGGAATATTGATTTCCACCGTACACAACTTTAAACTGTGTTTTGTGAGATTAATTTTGACATAATAACACATTCCTAATCTCATCCATCTAATGACTACTATACCTGTGAGACCGAAGGGTGTAATGATTGGATATAGGTAGAACGTTTCCGATACGCCACTGTCCACTGTGCGAGATCAGCTAATGAGCAAATGTGTTCTGAAACTATAGCTTGGTGTCCGAATGATTTATCCGTAAAGCGCAGTGCCAACGTTTAGAACGTCCCAGATATTTACTTGTACTACATAAAAAATGTGTTTTTGTCTGAATATGCCTGACAGATGATTCAAAAAGTAAGAAACCCTATTCAAATAACAAAATTTTATAACTTGTATCATAAATTCGAAGTTCCCGAGCAGGCGACATAAATTTTGAATTAGCAGCACTGTAAGCCCCCAGACACAGCGTCAATGTTCCTATATCTCGGCCGACGATGCTAACAACTCAATACCTGAAGCAGTTCCGCCACAATAATTTGAAGAATTGCATTATATGAAAATCACCGGTCATTACAGCTTTTCACGAAAGATGAAGACCTGATATACACGTACAACTACAAACTCTTATATCGTATGATAATGAGAGACGAACAATATAATTGGAATCGTCTCGTGATTGTAACAGAGTCCAACTTCTTTCGCGTCCAGCTACATGACGCTAGTCTTACGCTGTTGGAAATTTTAGAGAGGTTAGCTCACTATTTAGTTTATGTAATCAGTTTTCATGAATAATTGTGAGTCCCAAAGATATCGGTGTCGTTAACCAGTATTCGGTTCTTTGATTAACGAAACACTCAAGTCCTTTTTTTACCCTTGTTCCTGTTGGAACAGGAAATCATTAGCTGAGATTTAATACTCCTAATTTCCCTCAGTGATAGGGTCGGCATCTTTGTTCGTTATCAGGCGGACCAATTCTATCTTGTGAATGTTGTAAATTGATAGGTGGCGTCTGCTCGGTCTCCCACACCCTGTTCCCGACATGCATCTCAAGTGACCCCAATCCGTTCTCCTTTTATCGAGGGTCTTGCCCTCCGTGATTCCTCTGGGGAGATTGTGTGTACCTACGTCCCAGCTTGTGCAGCTTACCGACGGCCGACTTCTTAAAGACGTCAAGGGATCTATCAGCTTATGAGATTACGGTGCTGTGTATAAATGAAGGACGCAGAACCTTAGGCCCTTGTGCGGTTTACTCTTAGGTTTACTGTAGAGGCCAACAAACTAATGCGAAGATGGTTTTTGAGATAAACAAGGGACACGAAAACGCTTTTGGAGGACGTTTCGTGTATTAAAATGAGCTTAAATACACACTGGAAATAGTTCAGAATATACTGACACAATAATATTCACGTGCAGTTTTGCTTACACGGTGAAACTCTAGTATCAGTTGCTGACTTTACACGTACATGCACTACTGGACTTCTTATATATTTGCGATCCCACCCTGGGATGGTTATCAAATCTAGGAATACTAATTCATTATTTAAATCGATAACTGTGCCTATTTTTTGTGATCAACACGAAAATAACAAAAGTTTCAGCTACAGTTATCACTGGCCTAGCGGTTCTAGGCGCTTCAATCTGGCACTGCACGACCGCTGCGGCCGCAAGTTCGAATCCTGCCTCAGGCATGGATGTGTGTGATATCCTTAGGTTAGTTAGGTTTAAGTAGTTCTAAGTTTAAGGGACTGATGACCTCAGATGTTAAGTCCCATAGTGCTCAGAGACATTTGAACCATTTCTTCACGGATGTCGTCATTTTTAAAAAAGTTTTTATAAACCAGATGTTTATACTGTATTAAACTGCAACTGCGGGAGTAAGGCCCGGTGTATAAACAATAATAATCGTACATTTGTTACCAATGAAAGTGGTCCGGCATTTCCAGCGAAGAGCGACCGCTTTACATAATCTTTTGATTTATATCACATTTGACACGCTGCTTGTTCCACACAACATACGATTCTTGTGAATGCCAATCATTCTCTGCTTAAATGCAAGGAGCACGTCATCTCATGAAGAGAGTTTTAATAAATAACCCGATCTCGTTGTTTTGTCTATGACTTGTGGAGTATTGTCTTATTTGACATGTCAAGGTTTTGGGTAAATGTTGTTTAGTAGCCCGGAAAAGATAGAACAACGTATACATCGTACTTATATAGTTTCACAGCAACCAAATAAAATAATCGTATAATACTTATCCATATCTGTAATACTGTAGTACACTGTCACTGACAATCAAAGTCGTCCTCTTACTTTAGAAAAAGGGAAGAATGTGTTTATGGTTTCATTTGTTACCTGATAGAAATTATGCTGAGATCAGGTATATGATTTTGGTGTGTCATTTCAGTAACATTAAGTCTACATATTTTAAACCTGATTTTTTTAAAAATGGTGCAAATGGCTCTGAGTACTATGCGACTCAACGTCTGAGGTCATCAGTCGCCTAGAACTTAGAACTAATTAAACCTAACTAACCTAAGGACATCACACACATCCACGCCCGAGGCAGGATTCGAACCTGCGACCGTAGCGGTCACGCGGTTCCAGACTGAAGCGCCTTTAACCGCACGGCCACACCGGCCGGCCCTGATTTTTTAAAAATTTAATTAGAAGAAAGTGTTGAGTACGTTGCCTCCAGTCCGCGCCTGCGCTACAATTTTTACGAGTTCTTTTCTCGATGTACTTAGGTAACGTTACAAGTATTCTCATGTACGTGTAAAAATTACGTTTAGCTGTTAGACACACTAAATACTTCTCTTGCTGCTCCACGATAGTTATATATACTTGGAACGGCTCGTGTTTGAAGCACACGATGGAGGAAGAGGCAGAGTAACTGATGTAGACTCGAATGCGACGCTGTTCACGAGGACAATAATTAATGATACAACAGATGGTAGAGGAGATGCTACCTGCGCCGTATCACGTTACCTTCTCACGAAACACATCTCACACATTCTTCGAGCTAGGCTCGTGCTTGTCCGATGGCAGTTTAACTGGAAACTACATGTAAATAAGGAAATATCAGCCTCGTAGTAAATGTCTTTCACTTTTTCTCCCTTGTATCAATAAAGCGGCTTTTAAAACGGACTCATGTAAATCTGAATGCGAGAAGCATCGTTATTCTTACACGAAGCAGAGTAGGGTGCGGGCCGCTGTAGAATCCAAGGCATGTTAAGCAACCGTTATCAACCCGAACAAAGACAAATCTCGTTCCGAGATAACACTGGCGTCCACCAGGCGGTTACCTTCCGAAAAGGATACCGGACGGCGTAAAATCGTCCTCCCGACTAACATTCCTCTTGGCCCGAACCTTTCCACCCTGTTTTAAAAATCTCAAACAAGTATCATAAATAACGCAGTGACACGGTGCGGAGGAGACGGCGGTAACGGCGTGTGTGTCGGGGAACAACAGCTGCTTCAACTCGTAAATCTGCTACGGCTGTCGTTTGTGATCGGATACGGCAGTTGTCCTCTTGTAATGTGCGTAGGAGGTGTGCGCCTTCATATTTATATTACACATAACAACTGGATCTAGCAGAAAGATCACAAGGTATTCCTTGTATTTCACGGTGAGACAATTGTACAAATCTGTCGTGTTTACTCCGTTGCTAAGCATATTTCAAAGTAAAGTTAACAAGAATGTAAACTCGTAAAGATATCATTCTGTCAGCAATCTAGAGAATTTTCTTGCAGTGCGCAGAATATATCAGCCATTGCCGTATTGGACGTTAACCAACGTACTAGCGTCATAACACCTAAACTGCTCAGTCACTTTCGAAGCTGTTGCTCCGTTTACCACATTTAGTACGGAATCCGGGATATTTTATGCATCAACGCACATTGCGCCTGTCGCTTTCCAGCTACAACAGCTCGTTCGTTTTCGCGCAGATAAAAAAGAACATTAGCTTTAACTAAGGTGTATAAATGAAACAGCTAAGACACATAACGCAACATAATATTATCTTTATACCTTGTGCATTGAGGTTGCTGTTAGCACAAAACATCTTTATGTTAAGAAAACTGTCGTTTACGATCTTGTCATACAATTTTATATGCTTACAGGCTTCAAAATACTGCTTTCACTCTCAACTTCAACGGATGGAAAAAGAGAGAGTAGTGTTTAACGTTCCGTCGACGACGAGTTCATTAGAGGCGGAGAATAACCTCGGATACTTCATGGGTAGGTAAAGTATCACACGTGCTCTTTTCAAAGGGAACAAACCTGGCATTCTTCTTGAACTATTAAGGCACATATGTTTCATTTCATTTTACTGCCATAAATTCTGAAACTATTACCTGAAAACTGTAAAACAGACCCTAAGCTTTACAATCAATGTCAATTTGTAATGATTCTATTTCATACTTCGTACACGATATAAACTCCATTTAATGTAAATGTTATTAATTTCTAAACGAGACGGCGGAGTTTCGAGTCCTCCCTCGGGTATGGGTGTGTGTGTTCGTCCTTAGGATAATTTAGGCTAAGTAGTGTGTAAGTTTAAGTCCCAGAAGATTTCACACACATTTGAATTCTAAACGAGATCTAAAGCCAAATATTTTGAAGACTGTAAATAAACGACTTTCACGTTCTATTATTGATTCATTGGTTCTGAAATAAATGATTTCAGGACACATCGGAAGTGCTCGATATTTGTCAAGCCCATACATAACATAACTACGTCCATCGTACGTCCAAACATACCCTTCTAATCTACGCATTTCCCTGTGTTGACCATTATATACAAATAAGCGTAAGATTTTAATTTATATCACCTTTAAAAATTTCAGTCTTATTTATCAGATTACTATTGTTAAAGCTATAGGTATTCTTCTTGTCTGAATTGATACGTTGGTGCCGGTAATGTGTGGCGAATATTTCCAGCGTGTCTTTTGATCTCTCATACATATCAGCTCAGATATTTGGGCTAGAGCCTGTGACCAGTCGTGCATCACGCGTCGGGAAAGGTCAACCACGGAATACCTAATCTCAATGGCCAGACAGGGATTTGAACATGGCTTCTCCGCCTTGCGAGACAGACCTGTCGACCACTAAGTCCATGTTTTGCACTACACCAGAAGTCGCTCACAGTAAATTGTGCATACATGAGGAATTCTCGGGTCGGTCGATTAGTAATTCCTAGCAGATTGCTTGATTCCACTGTTAAAAAAATGGTTCAAATGGCTCTGAGCACTATGGGACTTAACATCTGTGGTCATCAGTCCCCTAGAACTTAGGACTACTTAAACCTAACTAACCTAAGGACATCACACCCATCCATGCCCGAGGCAGGATTCGAACCTGCGACCGTAGCAGTCGCGCGGTTCCGGACTGAGCGCCTAGAACCGCTAGACCACCACGGCCGGCCCACTGTTAAAACAACTGAAACTGTCATCAGGGAAGTATGTTTCAAAGGTAAGTGTTACGTGAAACACACATTTATCGAGCAATCTCAAGGTTGTTCATTACACATTTCAGTATGTGCCTGTTTCTCTACATAACTTCTTTTATTACAGTCAGAGCGAGAGAGGTGGCGCACTGGTTAAGGAATAAGTCGAATAACCGACAAGTTACACCGGTTTTTGGTTTCCAGTTGTTTCCCTAAACCACCAGGGGCCGATTTTCTGGGCAGTTCTTACAGTAAAGGCAATATATAGTGCTACAGAGCTAAGGTAATCCTCAACCTCAACGCAGACGGCCCGTTTAACTGTAACCTCCCTTCGTTCCTTAGTTCCTGGTTGAAATTACTTTCATTTGGTCGTTATAATAAAATCGTATTTCTAATCAACGTGAAACACCTTGTTGCTGAATCGTCGCGTTAGCTCTTTCCAACAACTCCACTGTTATTTTTAACGGCTGCTGTTATCTCTCTTAGTCAGAAAATGCTCATGCTTTGAACTTGGACGTCCTCACCTACCAATAACTGTTGCGGTTCAGTTATTGTTTTGCCTTATAGGCTTTGAAGCTTTTCCTCTGAACGCCTGTTGCTGTAACACTTGGCGCATTCCAAGATTTTCGATATTACGTGCCGGACCATTTCCATTCGGTTGATTTTTCTAAATACCTTTCACCAGCCGTATAAAGCTGTCAACTAATGGAAAATGAACATAAGAAAAACAACAACCTTTAACGGTGCAAGACTACAGGCAGCCAAACGGCCATGTCACCGTAATTCATTACCGTTATTTACTTTTCAGGTGGCCTATTATTAAAAAAAAAACACGTGTAGAAGTCCATACTGGTTTTTAATGATGGGCTACTGTGATTACTGGCAACGTTTTGCCACAAAAAGGCCACAAAAACGAGAGTGCTCCGGAAGTAGTCTGTGAAATTTGTTGAAACAATGACAATGTATAGAGCAGCATATGTATGTCCGAATCTTTTCTTATTTATACCATTACGTGGACGATCCTACCGGCCAGCCAGAAAGTGACATGCTGTCCTTTTGATGGCAATGCCCATGAGTTCCATGTTACAGTCAGACTTTTGGAATGGTGACAAGGCTCGCGGAAGAAGAACTGTGTTCATCGACGCATCTTTGACAACACAGGTATCATGGTTTACAGTATTTTGTTATGGACTCACAATTCAGCAGCAGAGTTAACGATGCAATGGAAATGACACAATTTCGTATCGTACTGAAAAGTGATCCAAACCTAGCCATTTCATGTGGAATGGTTTAGTAGATACTCGATGAATATACCCACAAGGAATCTTCCCATCTACATTGAAGTTTACGCTGGAGAAACTCTTGATGAAAAAAATATGAATGTGTAGGGGACTTTTACCTATTGTGAGCAATGCTCTAAATAGTGACCCGCCACGAAGTATCAGTCTGCACATTATCTTACTTCTTAGTAGCGAACGGTGAGTTTGAGTCTCGGTGTAGCTCTTTGTTTTAATTTGTCAAGACATTTCATTACAATACTCAACTGCTGCCTATTGCCTTCGTGAAACAATATGTGGCACTGGAGACGTATACTAAAGTAACCTATTCCATGTTCCAGCCTTACATTCCAATTTAGAGCTGTAAATTGACCGCCTCAGTCACATCAGGTAATCGTCTGCTAGGCCATGCCTGTTTTATCACGCAGCTATTTGGATACCTACTAGTGTGCTTTATTTTCAGCAACATAGTTAATGAATGCGCGCTAAGCTCAAAGGAAAGACTAAAAATTATTCATAAAATCCCACCTATCTAACAAACTGGCCTCTGTGTTGTTCTTATGGGACATTTACGTTTAAAATAAATGTTCCCTATTAGTAATATCATTACGTTCAACCAATTTTAAGTGTGGGTTAGCTGAACGTTTTCTCCTCCTCGTTTCTACGGGTGCTGTGTCCTGTTATATTGCTGTGACTTGGGCACTTTCTCACTACACATATATATGTCTCTGATCAGAGACGTAAATCTGTGTAGTGAAATGTGTGTCCAAGCCACAGAAATATAACAGGACGCAATATTTGCAAACGAGTGGGAGAAAACGTTCGGCTCATCGTTCCTAAGACACGTTTCGTACATAAAAACAAACTTGTCAGAGCTAATAAATAGAAAAATATTCCAATAGTGAGACCGCAAATTTTAAAAGAACATACAAATTAAAAATTGGATAATAAACAAAAGTTCACAGACGATTGTCTAAGATTCCTCATGCTTGCCGATGACGTCATGTACTAATTTACACCTGTGGCTGATTTAGGCTGGCGGCCTCCGGACACACACATGGAAAACAAAAGTAAAATTATAAAAAAGGCGATCAGGATGTCACAACTGTTGTGAAATATATTTGGGTGATGAAACAAAATAATGGTTTGTGCACTTGCAAACAGGCGGACACATATTTCACGCATTATTATTTTTCTGTACGCACGGGAACTGAGATCAAAACTTCAGTATGGTTCATTGATGTATGTAGCATGAAGATGGGACACAAAGCATGGAACCTCCTGAAACACAACGACCTAAATTGATCACAAGCTAAAAAACTAGCATAGGCGGCTATGAGAGCGCACCTTGTTGTGACGGAGAACCGTGGGCGGCTGGGCTGGGATGCGTGGTTTGACAGCTAAGGCAGGCTAGGAGACCATGCTGGGACTGAGCTCAGAAGAGCGGCAAGAGTATGGCGGTGTCATAATAGTCGGCTGCACCTTTGTGTCTCTATGGCTGACGCACACTCTGGCTGTGAGCAATTCAGCGTCCTCAAAACAGCGAGCAAATACAGTCATACTAGGCGCCTGATGGGGAAAAACCCATGCTCTCCAGCCGTTAGGAAGAGGTAACGGACATAGCTGAACTGAGTGAGCAGAATAACTGTGAAACAAGACTTAATTTTATAAAAACTGAACCAGAATAGTCACTGAGAAGCCAATAAAATAGTTATCAGTACGGAAGTAAGATGATGGCGTAGGTAAAATTGAGCCCTCGATACGAAAAGTGCATGTTAAAATATGTATCGTCAAACGTTTCGTGTCCACAATGAACTTTGAAAATTAATGTCTTGACGATGCCTAAGCGAAGTGTCTGTGGATAGGCCTCATTGAGCACTATCATAATGTCGGAGTCGACAAAAATTTGCACCTAAAGAGTAAATAAAACACACAAAGTAGCGACAGCATTACGAAATAAACATACAGGGCTATTACAAATGATTGAAGCGATTTCATAAATTCACTGTAGCTTCATTCATTGACATATGGTCACGACACACCACAGATACGTAGAAAAACTCAGAAAGTTTTGTTCGGCTGAAGCCGCAATTCAGGTTTCTGCCGCCAGAGCGCTCGAGAGCGCAGTGAGACAAAATGGCGACAGGAGCCGAGAAAGCGTATGTCGTGCTTCAAATGCACTCACATCAGTCAGTCATAACAGTGCAACGACACTTCAGGACGAAGTTCAACAAAGATCCACCAACTGCTAACTCCATTCGGCGATGGTATGCGCAGTTTAAAGCTTCTGGATGCCTCTGTAAGGGGAAATCAACGGGTCGGCCTGCAGTGAGCGAAGAAACGGTTGAACGCGTGCGGGCAAGTTTCACGCGTGGCTCATGCACAACTGGAGACCGGCAGCGCCGACTTCATCTTTCAACAGGATGGTGCTCCACCGCACTTCCATCATGATGTTCGGCATCTCTTAAACTGGAGATTGGAAAACCGATGGATCAGTCGTGGTGGAGATCATGATCAGCAATTCATGTCATGGCCTCCACGCTCTCCCGACTTAACCCCATGCGATTTCTTTCTGTGGGGTTATGTGAAAGATTCAGTGTTTAAACCTCCTCTACCAAGAAACGTGCCAGAACTGCGAGCTCGCATCAACGATACTTTCGAACTCATTGATGGGGACATGCTGCGCCGAGTGTGGGAGGAACTTGATTATCGGCTTGATGTCTGCCGGATCACTAAAGGGGCACATATCGAACATTTGTGAATGCCTAAAAAAACTTTCTGAGATTTTGTATGTGTGTGCAAAGCATTGTGAAAATATCTCAAATAATAAAGTTATTGTAGAGCTGTGAAATCGCTTCAATCATTTGTAATAACCCTGTACATACGGATGTATGAATGTACATAGTTTTATTTTTTTATATTTATTAGCAACAACACAGCGTAAATCAACGTCTACCGTAACATGAAGTCTGTTATTGAATAAATCATTTAATTTAGGATGATACCAAGAAAAACAACAGAAAGCTGATGAAATTTACGCACAATGTGATGTATGATACATTTGTACTGCATAAGATTAATGGTCTTTACATATGTTATGAAAGACGGTGTTGCATGAACTTGACTCCCAATAACCCGAGAGCTTAAATAACTGACAGCCACCTTCCAGGCGATCATTCGGCACTGATAGCCAAAAATGTGTATGAGTGACGAGAAGATCGTGTCTCGATAGTGACCGATATTTTCTGAGTGTTGAAACGTGTATATTAGCATATGGTGATAGCGAATACTTTGAAAATAGTTCGGTACGCGAACTTTGAATAATTTGCGTCAGGCGAACTAGTCTGAAATCTGAAACTTTACGGTGGTTATTTGTGAGTGAGCAGAATTTATAATTTTAACTAGTTCGCAGTCATGGAACTTTCATTTGGAATGTACGTCAAATTAACTTTGATTTATTTTCCGATGCGAAACTTAGGCTGAGATGCTGTTCTGATTTGGTTTAAGCTCTCGAACCGTCGTACTGTTATGCTTCGATAAAGAATTATTAAGCTATTACGATGATAGAGGACATACAATAAATTCAGTTTTAGTTAAATCAGTCAATACCTTGAGTTGAGAGCATTATTTGTTGCCGAAAATTCCTGACAGCATATTTTTGAACTTAGCGACTATATTTTCTGTGTAGGTGTGACAATTGCTTTTGGTCGGCCACTAGACATTAGCGTAGCCAAATTTTAAAAGACCAAATCTGTTTGTTGGCACTTAGACATTAATGTAGCCAAATATTTAACGACCAACTACGCATTCAGAGGGTGTATGAACAGTAACTTCCAACTAACTTTCCGTTTATAATGTGTGCTGGCGCAGGTGGGGACTCACGATCAAAATTCTGCAGGTCAATTTCTTGGCACAAACAATTTGTTTTCAAGCATCAAGTTGGTAGCGAGAGTAAGAATCCAATCCAAACAGTGTAGTCGTGAGGTCTCACCAATCGGTTGAGTGGCCATGGACCCTGGACGACTGGAAAACCGTGGCCTGGTGAGATGAGTCCGGATTTCTTTTGGTAAGAGCTGATGGTAGGGTTCGAGTGTGGGGCAGACGAAGCCATGGACCGAGGTTGTCAGCAAGGAACAGCAAGCTGGTGGTGGCTCCCTAATGGTGTGGGTTGAGTTGAAGACCATGTGCAGCTATTCGGAGACTTTATGTTTCCAAATATGTCACCAGACAGCTTTTATTTGCAATTTGTTTGAAGAGCAATGTGGACAGCTCAAGCGAATGGTTTGGCAACCCAGACCGCACGACATGAACCCTATCGAACATTTATGGGATTTAATCGAGAGGTCAGTTCGTGCACAAATATCTGCGCCTGCAACATTTTCGCAGTTACAGGGGCTATATAGGCAGCATGGCTCAAGATTTTTGCAGGAGACTTCCAACGACTTGTTAAGCCCATACAACACGAGGTGCTGGCTGCCCTACACCGGGAAAAAGGAGGGCCGACACGACATTAGGAAGCATTCCATGACTTTTGTCACGGCAGTGTAAAATCTTCTAATAACGAGTACTCGGCATTATAGCCTTAAAAGACAGCATCAGGTAAGAGATATTACACATTTAGCTCTAAACAGCGCCAAGTAGGTTACAGTACGCTTGTTCGCCCAGTGCTTGAATACTGCTCAGCAGTGTGGGATCCGTACCAGATAGGGTTGATAGAAGAGTTAGAGAAGATCCAACGGAGAGCAGCGCGCTTCGTTACAGGATCATTTAGTAATCGCGAAAGCGTTACGGAGATGATAGATAAACTGTAGTGGAAGACTCTGCAGGAGAGACGCTCAGTAGCTCGGTACAGGCTTTTGTTGAAGTTTCGAGAACATACCTTCACCGAGGAGTCAAGCAGTATATTGCTCCCTCCTACGTATATCTCGCGAAGAGACCACGAGGATAAAATCAGAGAGATTAGAACCCACACAGAGGCATACCGACAATCCTTCTTTCCACGAACAATACGAGACTGGAATAGAAGGGAGAACCGACAGAGGTACTCAAGGTACCCTCCGCCACACACCGTCAGATGGCTTGCGGAGTATCATGTAGATGTAGATGAATGGAACGTGCCGAAAACTTTATAAGCTTGTATCATATTTCATAACACCCTTTCGAATCTTATCTCTTGTGCAGGAGCATTTCACCACTAAGAGAGATCTTAATACCAACTGTCTCTGGCATTGAGTTTAAAAGAGCATGGAAAAGGTCAGAACGGAGAGTAATCTAAAAATCCCACTTTTCCAATATGTAAACACGGAAACAAGTTCTTATGACGTTTAATATCGCTTTTGTATCTAGCTTTTTCTTTACTTGGAACATTGGCTCTTAGGCTTCACTAACGGAAAAAAATTCTTTCTCCAAAGTAACAGCACACCATTTGCTATATTATTAAGACTCGTCCACTATCAGCGAGACGTACTATCAATGCAGCGAAATTAGTTCATGTTTGAGTGATTGTTTTCGTGAGCCCTCTGAGCATGTGAGTTACCAGTACTATTTTGTTGAAATGTTAAGAGGACGAGAGAACATTTTGGTCATATTCACCTGACCTTCAGTAAAATTCACGATATTCACGATGAATCTTTAATTACAGTCGAATGACTGAACCGTAGTAAAGCGCCGTTATAATCAAGAAACCAGAGAATGTCAGCCCTGTTTCATTCTGGCTCATTACCATCGCCTACACACGAAAAACTTGTCTTTGTACCTTGTTCGATATGCAGTGAACTCCAATTTTTGTCGCAGTATTTCTGAACTACTAATTACGGTACTGCCAATGAAGCATGAAACCACTAAATGGTACTTGCGGTCGTTCTAATATTATTTCAATAGCATTAGCGACGTAATGGGAAACTTTTTGTTTTGTGAATAGCATTCTGAGATGTTAATGGCAGTAAATTGCGTGTTAGTTGTTACAGTTTTATTTCTGGTGACGGTAATGTATTTTGAAATATGTACACTTTTTACTTTATTTCTGCTATCCGTTTAGGTGATTTACGTGATTTTCATTTCTCAAGCAGGGCGGAAAACATTTGCTCTGCTACAAATTTCTTATCTTCAGCTACGATTCATATACAGTTTTGTTTGCGTTTACATGCTGTAAGCGTAATATGAGGGCTGTTCGGAAACTAAGGTCTGATCGGTCGCGAAATGGAAACCACAGTGAAAATCCGATGAAACTTTCCATGGAAGTATTGGACAGTGTCTCTAGTATGTCCGTCGATCACGTCACATCACTCTTTTCAGTTCTGAACGCGCAGTGACAACCTAAAGATGCCTAGAAAATAGTGTCTCTCGCAGAGTATGAGCGCCTGGTGAGAGATTTCGACCGACATCATGCAGCCCACATAAAATAACTGTCATGCCTTACCGTATTCATGACAATTCTCGTCCGCACTCTCAGGGGCAATGAAGATGCTCCCACAGCGTTTTCGATGGGAAGTATCTGACCACACATAATAGAGCACATAATTGGCTCCCCCTGAGTTTCATTTCTGCGCACATGAACTGCTATCTATGACAATAACTTTTGGCACACACAGGGAGTTGTAGACCAGCGTTCAGAATTGGCGGAAATCACAGGCAGCTGCTTTTTTATAACGAAGGTATTGGAAAGTTGGTATAGCGCTACAATAAGTGTCTAGGTCGGAGCGGCGACTACGTAGCTGGAACGTGTACCTAAATGTTCCAAATAAAACATTTTTGATTTTCACAGTGGTTTCCATTTCGCGACCGATCGGACCTTACTTTCCGAACAGTCCTCGTACAAGAATGATATGCCTCTCTTCGAGTCGCTTAGATAAACACTTGCAAAAATTATTGTTGAGGGATACGAAAGACCTACTTCATCATTAAATCATTAAGTAGGGGGTATATTGCAACGACAACCAAGTCGCTTGAGATAACTTAACGTTCGAAATTATTCCGTTCAATACTGTTTCAAACGCTTACTGGGGAATGTCTAAAAGGACAGTTTGGAGGTAACTGAACTCCGAAGCTTTCTTTTGTGTGAAAAGCCTTTTACCAAATTACTAAACATATGGTGGGATTTAGGATTTGGTGCAAATTCCCTTTAGACAGCGATCAAAAAGTTAAATTCAGGATACTGCATAACACGGGTTTTGCTTTCTTCGTCATACTTTCTATTCTCAGTACGCTCACGATTTATTTTCTCTACACTGTCGTTGGTAACCTGCCAGAAGTGGCCAAACTAATTCACAGCTCTTATGAAAGCGCAACATTTATGGTCAAAAATATATTTTGCTTATTGGCCAGTCATTTAAAATTAAGTGTGCCATGGTTCGAACACGGATTTAAACTAATAAGAGAAATACACTTTGAATTCGATATTTGTTTCAAATCTACATAGGATGAGTCTGCAACACTCCGAAAAACTGGCAGTATTGTCAGGATTTTAGACTGAGTATTATCGCAGAGGACACCCTTTGCCTGTGGTGACTAATTTTAGAGTGATTAGTTCCGTTCGTTACCATCGTCGTCGTCATGTTCGGTCACATGTTAAACAGCTCCCGTAAAGAAACAGCTCTATCTTTTAGAAACTTTCCTGTATTGTATGGTAACAGGGTTGTTGCATTACTGTGCATTGTGAATGTTCGTTACCAATCTCGAAACTCATGATATTGCGTTAACCTATTCAAAGGTACGAGAAGGTAACAAAACAGAAAAAATTTAACTGTGTAAGCAACAGCGTGTTCAGTGACTGAATTATGGAATCACTCTACCTTTCTTCTTTTTTTTCTTTTACAAGTACGACACACATTTTTCACGAATCCGCACTGGTGCGCAATGCACAAGTATTCACAGTGCTGTATAGTCACAAAGGAAAGGAAAGGAAATTACTACAGTAAACGAAATATTCAGTAACGAGGCATCGGAGACCAAAAAAATTCTTGGGAAATAAGGTCTTCAATTCCGTATGTCTACCTATGATGTATGATGCAGAGTGCTTCTGAAACCACTATCATCCCTCCCCACCAACCCACCCTCAGTCACCTCCGGCTGTCCTTCTCCATTAGAAATGGCGAGTGGTAATGACAACGGTCTGTAAGCCTCTGTATGACCTATATCATTTCAGTTTTCTTGCGGTGGTTAATACTTGTAAACATCTTGAAAGAAGTAACCAGTGGCCTAACGTGGAATTCCAATAATAATGGTCCCTGTTATACGAAATGCCTATCTTGAAACGTCTGCCATTGGAGTTTAGTGGACATCTCCGTAAGGCTCTCGTATTTACGAAATAATGAACCCGAGACAAAACACCCAGCTTCCTTCGGTTCTTTATTTTCTTTATCAATTCTTTCAGCTAAGACTTCAAGACTGACGAACAATACTCAAGAATTAGTCGAAGGAGTGTTTCCCAAACTACACTCCTGGAAATTGAAATAAGAACACCGTGAATTCATTGTCCCAGGAAGGGTAAACTTTATTGACACATTCCTGGGGTCAGATACATCACATGATCACACTGACAGAGCCACAGGCACATAGGCACAGGCAACAGAGCATGCACAATGTCGGCACTAGTACAGTGTATATCCACCTTTCGCAGCAATGCAGGCTGCTATTCTCCCATGGAGACGATCGTAGAGATGCTGGATGTAGTCCTGTGGAACGGCTTGCCATGCCATTTCCACCTGGCGCCTCAGTTGGACCAGCGTTCGTGCTGGACGTGCAGACCGCGTGAGACGACGCTTCATCCAGTACCAAACATGCTCAATGGGGGACAGATCCGGAGATCTTGCTGGCCAGGGTAGTTGACTTACACCTTCTAGAGCACGTTGGGTGGCACGGGATACATGCGGACGTGCATTGTCCTGTTGGAACAGCAAGTTCCCTTGCCGGTCTAGGAATGGTAGAACGATGGGTTCGATGACGGTTTGGATGTACCGTGCACTATTCAGTGTCCCCTCGACGATCACCAGTGGTGTACGGCTAGTGTAGGAGATCGCTCCCCACACCATGATGCCGGGTGTTGGCTATGTGTGCCTCGGTCGTATGCAGTCCTGATTGTGGCGCTCACCTGCACGGCGCCAAACACGCATACGACCATCATTGGCATCAAGGCAGAAGCGACTCTCATCGCTGAAGACGACACGTCTCCATTCGTCCCTCCATTCACGCCTGTCGCGACACCACTGGAGGCGGGCTGCACGATGTTGGGGCGTGAGCGGAAGACGGCCTAACGGTGTGCGGGACCGTAGCCCAGCTTCATGGAGACGGTTGCGAATGGTCCTCGCCGATACCCCAGGAGCAACAGTGTCCCTAATTTGCTGGGAAGTGGCGGTGCGGTCTCCTACGGCACTGCGTAGGATCCTACGGTCTTGGCGTGCATCCGTGCGTCGCTGCGGTCCGGTCCCAGGTCGACGGGCACGTGCACCTTCCGCCGACCACTGGCGACAACATCGATGTACTGTGGAGACCTCACGCCCCACGTGTTGAGCAATTCGGCGGTACGTCCACCCGGCCTCCCGCATGCCCACTATACGCCCTCGCTCAAAGTCCGTCAACTGCACATACGGTTCACGTCCACGCTGTCGCGGCATGCTACCAGTGTTAAAGACTGCGATGGAGCTCCGTATGCCACGGCAAACTGGCTGACACTGACGGCGGCGGTGCACAAATGCTGCGCAGCTAGCGCCATTCGACGGCCAACACCGCGGTTCCTGGTGTGTCCGCTGTGCCGTGCGTGTGATCATTGCTTGTACAGCCCTCTCGCAGTGTCCGGAGCAAGTATGGTGGGTCTGATACACCGGTGTCAATGTGTTCTTTTTTCCATTTCCAGGAGTGTACTTATTTCGCGAGCAAGCTGCATTTCCATAAGATTCTTCCAAAGAATCTTAACAATGCAGCCGCTTTTCCTACAACCACTGTTACGTAGTCATTCCAATAAGGACGCTCGCTTCGACGGCTCACTGTTTCACGGTTGTTACTTTTCATGGTGATTTATTTCCAAACGTTTCATTGTACAGTAAGAATCTTTCCTCCTGTTTATGCACAACATGTTAAATTTTTATGTCGATGGTCAACTGTCTCATGCTGCACTAGATGTCTTGTTGCAATTCGCTTTAGTTCTTTTACATTGCGGTTTCTACTGACAATGATGAGCCAGAACATCGTGGTCACTGCCCACCGCGAGAATGAACGCCACCTGGTAGCGTTAGGGTCCCGTGACGTGATAAGGAAGGTATGTGGGCGGAGCAGGAACGAAGGGCAGTTAGTGTGGCTCCAGTAACGCATACATAAGAAAAGCAGCTTGGGTAAAGGGCAGATTGCTATGGTCCAAGGCATAGGAACGAGCATAGTGGAAAAGAAGAAGCCGGGTGGCCGGTTGGCACGTGCCAATATAGTGAGCATTTATGGGAGGTGGTTGAAGGACGGTAAAACCACAGGTTGGTGAGAAGGTGTTGGACGTCAGCACCTTGCTAGCTCATTAAAGCAGGATAGGCGGCTAACTGTGGCAGATATGGCGACACAGTACAGTGTTGGCGCAGGAACGGCTGTTTCAGAGCACATCGTTCAGCGAACGTGGCTGGGCATGGTGATCCGCAGCAGACAGCGACTACGTGTTCCGCAGCTAGCTGTTCAGCAGGTGGTCATTATGTTTTGACTCATGAGTGCACACAACAGCATATGTATTACAATGTGTGTACAGGAGTCTCAGCAAGCTTCCTTTACTTACCACTTCTTTGTTACATGTCGCGAATATAACGGCCGTACAAATAAATATGTCCTCCGTAAGGGACGGCATTTCATAAGGACTATGACATGATAAATACAAATAAAACAGTTTTTGCATCAGTCATTTGTTTATTTTTCCATTACGCATTTCGATCGTTGACACCACAGTCTTCAGGTGGAGAACTGTTTATTTACATAGGTGGTATTAGTGAAGAGTACTGTGAAAAGACGTCAGTACTGTTCCCCAACACCAGCTACGTAAATGAAAACTTCTCTACCTGAATATGATGGTGTCAACCATCGAAATACGTTCTGACAAAATAAACAAATGACACACGCAGAAACTGTTTCATTTGTAATAACGGCCACATTGCAGTCGCACTGGGTGCTCCGTGTTGACTTCGATGTTCTAGAAAGCCCTGAATCTAGGCATAAAACTGTGACAGTATCCTGTAGGCTCGTTAATTTTCCACAAGGTGCCAGTGAGGAACGTCATAGAATGCTTTCCTGAAACGGGCATCCACCTGGACGCCGTTATGTACAACCCACGTGCGTCTGTGAAAGACTCTGTAGACAGAACGCTCACCTTGTATAGGTCTGGATAGTGTTTCCAAATGAGCCGTTAGTGTTCCTAGCG
This sequence comes from Schistocerca cancellata, assembly GCF_023864275.1. Taxonomy (NCBI): domain Eukaryota; kingdom Metazoa; phylum Arthropoda; class Insecta; order Orthoptera; family Acrididae; genus Schistocerca; species Schistocerca cancellata. The sequence continues at coordinate 391,206,133 of NC_064629.1, read as the reverse complement.
AGTGTTATTGTTTCCATGGACGTCGAAGTACTAACGACAACTCCACCAACCACAACTTGGCAATTTCCCTGAAATCTTTTACTACTTCATCGCCCTTCAGTCACATTTTATGATTATATATCTTGAGTGTACAATTTCCTCCTGGTTGGATCATGTTCGCAGAAAGAAATGGGTTTTATAGCTTCACCCTGACGGAGATCACTTTGATACAAAACTTCCTTCACTAATGATTTCGCCATCATCAGGGGGTATTTTAGTGAAGAAGACGTAACATACGAAGGGATACACAATGACATTAGCTTTACTTTTTGTTGTTGCTACTTGTACGATGATGTGCTACAATACATTTTCTTCCACATTTGCCTTACATATCACCAAACTGTTACAATCTGTGTTTCCTCACACTTAATGCCATTTGCAAAATGAGAACCTATTGATGATAAATGTTTTATATTTCGAAAGTGCAAATACACAAGAGCGGAGGGATGTAAAACCGAATCTTATGATGAGTTAATAAAATGATTGGTCCCGGTTTATGTTGTAACTTAAAAATATTCCTCATTGTGCGTAAATTTAGACGTATGTGAGATCCTGCAATTCCCATATTGTTCTGTCTCCCACCTCCCCTTAAAAACTCACACTTAATGCCATTTGCAAAATGAGAACCTATTGATGATAAATGTTTTATATTTCGAAAGTGCAAATACACAAGAGCGGAGGGATGTAAAACCGAATCTTATGATGAGTTAATAAAATGATTCGTCCCGGTTTATGTTGTAACTTAAAAATGTTCCTCATTATGCGTAAATTTAGACGTATGTGAGATCCTGCAGTTCCCATATTGTTCTGTCTCCCACCTCCCCTTAAAAACTCACAATCAATCACTTCGTACGTAGTGGCTGGAACAATTCCACAAAATGGTATTAGATCGAAACCAAACCTGCCTTGTGAGAATTATCTGAATTCCGGTTTACGTCTTATGATGCCCCAACGACAGTAAACGAAGTAAATATGCTACTGGATTTCTGAGTGACATTCACGATCAGGATCGCCAAGAAAAGAGACCTCAGAAGTTTCGGTTCTGTTCACAGGACCCTTCATGTCAGAAATCGTGCAAAGTCTGCGCTTTTCACTGGTTACTATGTGTAAGGACTACTACAAGTATCCATTTCGCGTAAAACTTCATATGCCAGGAAATAAGAGTTGTTTATAGAAGGCGTCGCGTTAACTCGGTTTGGAACAGTGGCAAGAAGAGTGACGTTGCATCTCCCACCCACACCCCCTCCCGTTATTTTATCGGTTGTTTGACAGCAGTACCACCTACGACCTTACTTGAGAGTACAGAAGTCAGAGACCAGCAATAGTATCATTGAATAGCGTGAATCACAGCACACAAATGTTAGTATGTGAACAGACGCCCCAAAAAGTGAAAGAAATCACTCACAAAGGACGTAGCTTACATAACTTCTGTTCCACCACATTTCGAAAACTGTTCATTGGGCTTCGACACATATTAGGCTTTGTTAACACAGATGAAAGGAAATTTAGACAAAAGCAGTGGCATTAGTCTCTGATTTCCTTATTTAGAGGAGAGGAGCGTAGAATTGCTCAGCAAAGTCCAATGGTGGGAGCCACGAAAAATACACTGATGAGCCAAAACATTATGAGCACCTGCTTAATAGCGCGTCGGGCCACAATATAGTAGCGATTCCACACAGCATCGATTCGACAAGTCCTTGGTAGGTTTCCGGAGGTATGTGGAAGCAGATGTCTACGCTCAAGTCACGCAATTCCAGCAAATTACTGGCCGATGCATTGTGAACGAAGAGCTGGCGCCCGATAGCGTGCCAGATCTCTCCCATCGAGTTGAGACCAGGCAAATACGACGCGCCAAGACATCAACGTGAGTTCACTGTCAATAGATGCGCCAAGACATCAACGTGAGTTCACTGTCACGATCCTAAAACCATGTATTACGATTCTGGCCTTGTGACAAGAACTGTTATCTTACTATAAGTTGGCATTGCCATCGTGAAGACGTTGTGCATGAAGAGATGTAGGTGTTCCGTTACATTGTTCGCATAGGCCACAGCTGTCATGGCGCCTTCGATTACTACCAGAGGTCCCATGTATACCTAGAGAAATACTTATCACTGCTCACTGCTGCCCTCACCAGCCAGCATCCGTGGCGTGGTGCATATTCCGAGCAGCCAGGATCATGGCCTATCCGAACACCATCATCTAAGTGGTATAAGAATAATCATGAGTCATACGATCAGATGACACTTTTGGACTGATGAGCTGTCCAATCTCAATGATCCCATCATACTACAATCTTAATGTCATGGGCTCAACTTACGATCACATAGGACTCGTCTGCTGTCTGCTGCGGAGCCCCGTGTTCAACAATGTGTACTGAGCGGTGTGCTCTGAATTACTTGTGCCTCCACCAGCATTGTACTCTGTCCTCATATCTGCCACAAAGCTATACTGCCATACAGACGACCTCCACGTTATGCAATGAGGCGAACAGCCGACCACTTTCGCCCTTTCCATAAGTATATACTGTGCATCACTCAGATTCTGACTCCGAGGGCGGACGGTCTAAGACGCATCAAAATTTTTATTGTATTCACCCATATGCATTTTGACTAGTGGCCTTTACGATAAACAGTAGTGAAATGTACGTTTTTTTGGAAGCACAACGATGGTCTGTCATACCACTAACTTTGGGGGTTGAACAAGAAGGTGGGAAAATAACAACAGCAAACCATGTTTCTCAGCCACAGACCATACAGTGCCACTCGTAGAAATCCTGAACATCATTATCCTGAAGTGTGGCTACTATTTTATTAATTTCTGACAGTGCATCACCTTTCAGAATCTTTTGTTAATTTGTTTGTGAGACAGTTTTTCATAAAGCTGGACACAATGCTAACCTCGTTAGCTTCTCTTTCAGGTACTATGAAACATTACTGAATGTTCCGTGATTTACTATCTGCATAAAATGAACATGTACGTCTACACACCGTGGTCACTTTATAGTGTGTGGTGGAAGGCACTTCGTGTACCGATGTGTTTTCCCCCATTTCTTGGCCAGTTCGCGATTAACAGGCAGGAAAGTAAATTTTTGCGTCTGAATTCGAATGTCTCTCACTTTACCATCAAGGGAGAGGCTGCTCACTAAATTCCGAAATCCGATCATCTCCGAAGATGTAGTGCATATATTATTACCACCAACTTTCAAATCGCGCGCAATGATCACCATTCAAAGATAAGGGAAATTATAGCTCGTATTGAGGCGTTCAGACAGTCGTTTTTCCATCACGCGATCCACGAGTGGAACATAGGGGGGGGGGGGGGGGGGAGGAATATGACTTACGCGCGAATTGTGCCATCCGCCACACAGCGCTTGGTGGCTAGCGGTGTACGGAGTATATATGTAGATGTAGATGAATGTAGTTTTATAAGATACTTGTATTTCTCTTGGTTGCTAGATGTATTGTAGGAACGATAACGGTTAATTTCTCGGGATGCACAACGCCTTTCTGGTAGCCATTGTAGTTGTATGAGCATTACCGTGACGCTCACGAGCTTATTGAAGGAATCCTTGATAAATTGCGCTGCTCACATGTGAATATTCTCTTTCGCAGCTATTAATCTTATCTGAAAAGTGTCTCAGACCGACAAAACATAACCATGAATCCGTCAAAAGAGGGTTTGGAAATTTGTGATAAGGGCTTATGGGACCAAACTGCTCAGGTTATCGGTCCCTAAGCTTACACACTACTTAACCTAACTTACGCTAAGGACGACACTCACACACATGCCCCAGTGAGCGCTCGAACCTCTGCCGGGGGGCCGCGCCAAAAGAGGTCTCTCTAAACTACTTTCTTCGTGTGTGAAACATATTTCTTCAGGGATCTTCCCACGAATGCTACTCTTACTTTACTTAATACAATTCACTCAATGTGCTCTTTTCACCTTGAAACCTGAGTACCTTATAGTTGTGACGATTTCCTGTGTCTAAGCCCAATAATATAATCAACAATAACAGTCCTTTCTTCCTATTTATAAGTTGAATGTATTGATGCTCATAGTTACTGTCATTCATTGCGTGATGCATCGACCCTATACCAGTCTTCCTGTATTTCCTTAAAAAGTTGAAGGATCGGGGGCTGTCGTATAACATTTCCTTCTGGTGTAGTGTGTTCCATTTGCCAGGAAGTCCTCAATCCGATCATATAGTAGATTCGATAATCCGTATACTCGTATTCTTTATCACTAGGAGTCAACGTGGAACTGTACTGAAGCGTTACATCCCTTCGATGCAAGAGTTGAATTTCACAAGGTCTCTGCTTGCATTACCCGTGACGACTCTCTTCGGGAACATTTTTGGATTAAAAAATGGCCGTAATGAGCTACAATAAAACGTATTTCTCATTTCTTTCTTAGTTTCACCTCGGTAACATAGGCTCTACTTACTTACATCTTTCTGACGACCACCCTTGGAAACAAGATTGATTTACAGCATTGATCAAACGTATGGAAAACTTTGTTGCTTCTGTGATCTTCAATAAACAGTCTGGTAACGCGCAGGGTACCTCATGCTTGTGCTACTGCTCCAAGTTACAAATATTTCTATAGCTGATGTCATAGGAGAGCTGTTGTTGCAAACCTGAAGCCACACTTTTGAAGGATGTTACGACATAAAAAGAGTATGTTCAAGAGTATTGATTTAGCAATAAAGTATAGCTCCTAGCCAAGTTGTTTATTCCACATTTCTTGCAGTAACTGAATTATGTAAAACCAGTGTGACAGATAAATATTGTTGTGCAATCAAATATATCGTAAAGTAAGTTGTATCTTAGGTAACTGTAAAAAGTAATATTAATGAAACTTTCTTTACAAAATCACATTCGTACATCAGACAACAAACGTAAATATGAATTAAGTGCTTCCAAAACTCACTAAGTGTTTATCGTCACATGCTAGGCTATAGTTGTGACCGTGACTGACGCAAGGTTGGAAAGAATGGACGTGCTTGTAATTCATTAAATGTAAACAATGGCTATTATGTAACCCAAGAGGCCAACAGTGATCTTTTTTTCGCAGCTGGCTATCTTGTGGCGAATAGAGGAAACAGGCTATTAGTGGCAGAGAGATTCCAGCGAGTGGCCACCGGATTCCATTTCGGTGGCAGCAGGAATGCGGTCGGCTGGAGATTCTTGCGGGTCGGCGGCATCCCTGGCCTCAGCACCAAAGCGCCGCCCGCTCGAATTCTTATGACATTATGTGTAAGAATTCGATTATACAGCCAGAGCTACGCGTTAAGAAATCAGAGTCGTCCTATCATGTGAGTGCTGTTAATGAGCAACATTGCTGAAATGTCCAGAAAGCCACATACCAGCCGGACACGAAGAACTATCGCCAGTCTTCAGTTACTGTTCGTGATCATAATTTTGGATTGTTAATTAGAGTTGTAAATTATGTGGATGTTTTTGCTACGTTGTTGGTGTGCATACCTCGTTTGTTGAAATTATTACTCGTGGTTCCTAACATTTTTAAAGCTTTTTCATGCCTCAGCACACGTTTCATAAACGTGAAAAAATCTCTACTTGTACAAAGGATATAGAATCCTTAGTGACCGTCACACTAATTTTGTGAACCCAAACAACTTGAATCACTCTTTGAGGTTATGTACTTCATAGAAAGGAATCCTCGAGGACGCCTTACATCAGCTAGTCTTCACTCTCTGAATTTTGTTGCCGTTCCATGTATTATTCTGTAGCTATTCCGGATAATCTTACAAAAAGACTACAGTAATTGGCTGCAGTTTATGAGAATGTCGGTAGTTATTCGGTCAAAGGCGAGCTGGTAAGAGGGTGGAATCTGTTTCCAGCCATTCTCATCTTGTTTCATACTTTCTAGATTTAACTCTAGGAAAAAGGCCAAAATTAAAACTGTATGTTCCGTTCTTTAGCTGTAGGTTATTCACTAAAGATCGCACTCAGCGTCAGTAATGATCATTTCGAAGTTCGTTTGATAGGAGCTCTTCACTCTTATCAGTTTTCCAATTTCTCCTCGTAACTACCGTACGGAAAAATTAATAATTTCATCCAAATGGAGCAGTGTTGATGTCCCCTATGCTATTTTCCTGCTTTATTTTGTGTTTGTTTGTAGAAGTCCCTAATGTCTCTTGAAACTATTTTCCACATCTTTCTCTTTCAAAGTGCTCTTCGAGGAAATACCTCATTTGTTATATTTTCAGTACATTCTATCTTCATCATTCGTGTCTAGCACCATATTTCAAACGAGTTTAATTTCGTCTTCCTAAAAAGGCGTATTTTACGTCATATAGTCGAAACACTTGTATGTGATTATTATTAATGGTTTTTCCTAGGTATATCACAAAGGGGCGTTAAAACATTTTTTTAAAATGTTTTTCTTACTTGAGAAGTTCTGTTTGTTATCATTACTTCATTTCTTCCTCGTGAATGATTTTATTATTACCTCCTAGGTTAGAGATTGAATTGTGTGAAAGATGCTGCTGCCACTGTGACTTACAAGTGAGATAAGTTGGGCGCATGTCAATCTAGATAGGGAGCAATATAGGGCGGCCAAAGTAAAACTTATCCTGTAAATATTCGTAAATCTTGTACAAAGAAAGATACGCTAGTAAACGAAAAGGAAAACAGCTCAGCCACGAGTAGCAGCTCTGTCCGAGGACAGAATTACGTGTGTTCTGCTTCACCTCTTCCGGACAGTGCGGATTATTTGAATACACTGGCTCTTCAACTTGTGTCACAGCTAATAATCACACAGGTGTTTTGTGGCTGTCCTCTTCTCACCGAATACCTCATGAAGCTGTGATACGTTTACGTGTTTGTTATATACTGATGTCCATCTTCTTGAAACCATTCATAATCATTCATCTTCTGTTAGATGATCCAAAAATGGGTAAGACAGATTGCTGGCATAATGTCAGACTTAACAGGTGAATGAAGGAATATTTTTATGGTCTCACAACCTGACATTATGCATCAAATACAATCCGAAAATGATGAATTTTCTGTTTAACATACGTTTGAAGATTTTCTGTTATATAATAGAGTGTGTATTTAATTACCAGAACTCTACTCACCTGAAGAAATGAGCAACTCAGGACACAAATATCCGGACGTGCTTCGTTCCAAAAGCATTGCCAAATGAACATGCGCATGTTGGTGTGGAAGCCTTAACTCACGCAACACATAATATTTGTGAGGATAAATATGCATGTGCGTTTTGGTAATGATCTAACTCGTCATCTCAAAGTCCTACTAGCACAGCTAACCGGCGGGCCATTATCTTGGATTTTCCTGGAAGCTATCTTCCAAATCAGTACGATATCTTGCTTTCCTGCACGTTTCGACGAGTTTCCAAGTTATTTTATTCCTGTATATGCAGCGGTATATCGAAATGCAAAACAACTTGGTGACTAGACACTAGGCTTGTTTTGGCATCCTTAATTAAAGTAAACAGTTCCGTAACGGAAGCTATATCCATCGTACGAGAAATGACTGCGTTATTAACGTGACCCTTTTCAAATATTATTGCTTATGTCAGTGTTTGTGCCACAAATGCTTGGCCACGTTGTTGCAGTCAACGAAATGCCATATAACATCGAACTGTTCGCTCGAAATGAAAAAGGAAGCAGGCATTTCGCAGACTCTTATTTAGCACATAGAGCTGCTCCAAACAGATTGTTTGGTTTTAATGTTGCGTTTTATCCTCATACTGCTAAATTGCTTGGCAATCAACTGAGAGATGCATTCGAGATAGCGCTTGCAATAAGGCGGTCGTGACTACTGAGCCATTATACGTTTATTTTCACAATTATCGCTGTTATAGCTATCTGTGATTATTTGATGCCAGCTCCAACGACTAGTGCAAAAGAGATGAAACAATAATTTACAGTAGTTATGGACCCAACTCTGTTCGTCTCTGAACACATCTCGGCAGTAAAAGCTTGTGACGATTGTACGATACGAAGCTGATGTTAAGAACTCGTTTCGTCCTCTTTTGTGCGAGCTGCCTGTACCATTCGTCGACCGTGCTTGCCGCAGTTAAGCTGTTCTTGCTGACATGTAGTCTCATGATGCGTTCTCCGAAGAGGCAATAAAAACGCAGACACACGCTTTCTTCAACCGAACATTTCGGGAACCTCGAAGTTCCTTCTAGTGAAAAATACGCCGAAGGTATGTGCTTGGATATGCAGACAGCATCATTTGAAATATATAAAAAGAGAAAGATGTGTACATGACTTCTTTGGTGCTCAGTGTGTCTATTCATTCAAAATTTTTCTCACTCATTACCATCGGGGTTTTGACTTTTTTTAATTTTATGCTTTAACAATCAACGTGGAAAGTCTAATGCGAGACATGGTTAATCATTAACTGCTGATCACGTAAAACACAGTGAGCAATACTGGTTAATTCGCCCTGTCATAATACCATCAACATATCTTTTACGAACATATAAGGGGCAGTGTAATGAAAACGAGACAGATGGAAAAAGGTAAGTAAACTCTTTATTATTTCAAAAGCAATCGCCATACTTGTTAATACATTTATCACACTGTGAAAGAAGATGGTCAGTGCCTTCCTATAAAATTTTTTGCTGTGGAACAAGGAAGCGTGATTGTACCCAGGCATGCACATCTTCGTCCGAAGCAAATCAGCGGACGCGATATACGGAAATCGCAGCGGGGGTGGGATCGAGACTAAGTGGAGGATGTGTAAGGATGGAAAGTGATAAACCCTTCGGCACCTCTCATTTCATTTATTTATCCTTAATAATGCGACTGAAGGGGAGTTGAGTTAGTTTCATGAGATTGCAGTGATTATATGAGATTATTCCATTTCCTCTTTTTAACATTCTGCAGTATAACGTGGTCCTTGATATATCAATTTGCTTTATGCGCGAGCTTTGGAAGTGAGGAGTGCTATGAATATGAGACTGGTGACTTGTAGTAAGGCTCAAGAAAATGGCCTCCAGGGAGCTGAGGGCATACAGGCTTTCGCAGAAGTATAGGGTACGAGAGCGGCAACCCAAAGCCGCCTTTCCTTCAGGAGAAAATCGCTTCGCGAGTCCTATGCTGGCACAGCAGCTCTTGCGCAGTTAGTAGGCACGAAGATCATATTAAGAGAAATATTTCAGCAAGTGAACAGCTTTCCAAAAAAGAAGGTGACAAAACAGACCTTACCCAAAAAAATGTTCAGAGGTTTCAGCTGAGTCAGTGACTAGCCTCGTGGTCAGTTTTTTAACATTCATCAGGACCTGTGATACGAGGCTAGATGTTCTCCACTAGTTTGCCTTCGAAGGGAGTGTGTTAAAATGTGTAGGGAAATTAGAAATTTCACCAGTAATGAATATACGACGTCATGCTGAAAGTAATGCTTTCAAATATTTTATGTGAAAAGTCTTAAAGCTTTTGAAATTAAACAAACGTTATTAACATTTTTCGTGATTACTCTTCATGTATACGTGTTTGCTTCCCTCTGCCGCAAGAGAGCTCTGAACTGTATCGTGTAACACGGCGGTGTGTAACCTGACAATGCCAGTACGGGAAAAATAACCTGCTTTAGTCGAGAGTTCTTCCGAACGTGAGCACCCTCTCCTGCAACATGACACTGACAGGACGCAAATAATCACTGCCACAATCCGACGCATTCGATGCACTGTCACCGATCATCCTCCATACAATCTCGATTTGGCCCCATCCAATTATACACTCTTCTCAATAAGTAAAGGATTCCTTCGAGAACTTCACTTTGTCAGTGGCGAAGTGGTATAAGAAGATGTGAGGTTGTGACGCCGTCAAAACTGTCAGACATTCTGCAGTGACGGCGTCTACAAACTGGTCTTTCGTTGGGAGAAATGTGTTCGTCACCAGGTTGACCATGTTGGGAAATAAATATGTACACCCGTAGAATAAAAATACAGATTTTTAATAACGTATGTTTTATTTGAAAAGATTTAAGAATTTTTTCATCAAAGAATTGGAGGTATTAGTTTTCGGCATGCCCTCTTTTATCTAAACGGAAAAGGACATAACGCTGAAGGAGGTCATCGCAGTTTGTATGAAAACATATGGCCCTACCGCAGTGAGTAAAGAAAGGGTGAGGTAATTGTGAGCATAAGTTAAATGTTGGCCGTGGACAAAGGAGTCACTCGTCTGATGCATAGGCTGAAAATATTTGTTCAGCGTATGACTGCGAAAGAGGGAGAAAATCAGCTGCAGCTTTGCAGTAAGCAGCCTTCCTCTGTAATATCTGTAGAAGGTTTGAAGAAATTTTCCTGCTCGAAATCTAAAGTGTTGGGAACATGACGGTTATTTTCTACTCAATAGAAACACAGTGGAAAACCTTCAACATAAAACTGAGGGAATTGAAATACTATTTTATGTTAAGAGAATTTCGTAGTACACGATACAAGCGAAAGATGTAATGTAATTTCCATCTCGTCAAGTTAGATTACCGTACACTGCAAGAACTCGATTTACTGCTAAATATTGCTCTTGTAGATAGCTGCTGTACACTGACAGTTTGTGTACAGTTTGTTACTGGTCTGTGGAAAAAAATTACCATTGCTGTTTGAAACATCTTTTTCAGCATCACATTTTCGACAGATTGTTCGATATCGTCCATTGTTTTCCTCATTTCACCATTCGAACGCCCAGCTAAATACGAGTAGTTACGCACAGTTTTCATGACGTTACAAATTTATGACATATTATGGAAAACAACTACAATATTGATTCCATTGAGAAATTCTTCCCTTCCATTAATAAAACTTGTCATTATTTAGTAAACTTAAATACGCCACTGTTTTCATGTTAGTTCTTCAACAATTCACTGTTTTTATTGTATTGCGGTGTTAGATGGGCACACCAGCAATTTAAGGTTAGATATTGTTAAATACATACACGAACATTATGAGCGTAGCTCACGATTTGAAGATTATTGAGAAGATTATAGTTTTCTATGGGTAAAAATAATAACATTCAGCATCTTTCAGTTATGAATTTATGGTTAAAGCAAGTGTCGTCTTGCAATTGGCGTCCCTTGACCACGGTCTCGAATCACGGCCCTTTTGTGATGTAGTTAGCTCATTATTTTGAGAACTAAGCTAGTGTTTTCCTTTTTTTCGATGTCGAGTATGTTGCTCTGAGAACATTTCGACTCGGGTTTGGCACTACGCGTTGTACCTCAGCAATTTTTAGTATGTTGTAGTCATATTATTTCAGTGGATGTGTTGTTTGTATCATTTATTTATTTATTTATTTATTTATTTCTCGCTGCGTCCTGTCAGTGACTTCCGCATCACTTCTTGTCTAACGTTACGTCGTTGCGAACAGCGTTGTGAAAGCTTTTGTGGAAGAAATTTGTGTTTGGGGATGTGTACTGTATTTTAGAGTAGGTTTTGTTTCATGTGCTTATGTACAAACGTGTGCATTATTTAAAAGAAGATGAGAGTAGAGTTGTGGCGCGTGATGTTTTGAAATCGGAAACTTGTGGAAGTAGCAGTCGATTTGGATGCTTACGGGAAGCGAAGCTCGTGTGTGTAATGTGATGTCTTCCGAAATGGGAGACGAGTCAGCCATGATGCATAGGAAGATAGAACGGTGAAAGAAGTTCATTTCAATCAGTCTGCATACAGGATGCAAATGTCAAATGCAGACTACTCCGTTGGTGAGGGTTCAGTTCACTCAGAAAATAAAAGTGAAAACGATTCTGAAGCGGCAGGTGACGTAGGTTCTGTAAATACGGAAAGACGTACAATCAGGGAAACTAACAATCCGATATCACGGACAAGGGGTAAGACAGCAGATGAGTAGTGTGCGGGTAGCCCAGGGTACGTTACTGGATGTGCGCAATTAGAATTGATCGTTCAATCCATGTAAGAAACAGAGAAGAGACGACAGGAAAGTGAAGAGAAGAGACAACAGGAGAAGGAAAAACGAAGGAAGAATTGGGAAGAAGAGAGACAGCAGAAAGAAGACCAAAAACAGGAGATCCTCATTAACTAAACTAGGAAAATTCAGAAGCGACAAGACAAGAGGGAAAGAGACAGAACGAAGTCATGAAATAAATTAAGGAAATTGAAATGTGGGCTGATGAGTTTGTCGAAAACGTAAATCAGGTCCAAATTGCGCGAGATCAGGCAGCACTGGCAGAGTCGAAGTAAGCGCAGCCAAGAAGGCTATTTATGCTATCAAAAAACGGACGGAGAGTAACTGAAAAGATACAGGAAGAAATGTTAGAAATCAAGACGACGCAGCAGGATGAGCTGGCGGATAAGATGAGACAAATGTGCGAACGTGTCGCTCGTCTAGATATTCATCCGGAACGTAGCCGACAGTTCGTTAGTCACCAGGAACGTCAAAGACAAAATTTTGCAACCCAACCTGGAGCCACATCCCCGGCACAGGTCGATATCGGCAGAAACGCTCGCTTAACAGGGTACGACGCTCGGCGGACCGCGAGCAGTCAGTGGCGCGTAGTGCACGCAGTACCGAGCCGGACCACAACTGCGCACGACTCAGACGTACGGAAACATTACTAAATGACTCTGATGACACGTGACGGATGCACAACAGCATTCAGGGATCTGTCGGCGCACGCATGACTCAAGTTAGAGAAAGTACAGGACCGCAAAATTATGAATATTTCGACTTATAACATTTTCTCTCAATTCAAAAATTTCAAGTTTGCAAAGAGAACCACAATTCATCACATCCCAAGTCAGTATGATAGAGTACTACTGAGTCAACGCCGCTAGTATACTAATTGGAATTTGTCGGTGGAAACCTGGAAGGTTCAATAGCGGAGCATATGCGTAGCGTTGCATCAAACTCCCACAATTACGGCGAGTTCAGGGAGGCTTTCCTAAATACCTCTTGGTCACAGGACACACAAGGAAGGATTATGTTAGGGAAGTATTACGAAGCAGCGGGGTGCCGTAACTTGACGAATTTTTTCGAGACACTTGTCAACAAGTACCGTTACCAGGACCACCGAGTAGTAATAAGGAGATGATGGGATACTGCTACATAAAAATATCATTGAAGTACCAGGAACAGCTCACTGGCAAATGTAATGACACCATAGAGTCATTCAAAAGCGCTCTACGAAAGTCAGACATTGTCAAGGAAGCACAAAACGCCAGGGACCAAATGAGACATAATGAACGTGATTCGCAAGGCGCATTTGGTGGAAATAATAACGGGCGAAACACAAATAGAAACCGAGCGACAAGCGACCTTTATAAAGGCCACGAATTTAATAATGAGCCTCAGTGAAATGACAGGAACAGTCGGGGGAAGTATGGCGGTAGCTTTCACGAAAACAGAAATAGCAACAGGAGGGAAATGCAACATTCTAACCTCTTCATGCAGCCGGGCTGGAACTCTGGGCAAACAAGGAATGATGGAGGGATTGGTAGGCAAAGACCTCAACGTGATCACCAAATTGACGCAGTGGAAGTCAGAGCACATGATCCTAAAACAGAAACCGCTGCAGAAGTCGGAGTAGGAATTGACAGTCGGCCGCTGCGGCGTTAGCCAAAATCAAAGGCTCACATAATATCGGTACAGGTAACATTAACTTGAATAGGGCTTGCACAGTTATATCATTAAGGCAGTATTAAGATTCATTTCTTTCCGATTCATGTAAGTCCTCATTTATCGTATTGTTCTTTATTTGTTTACACTTGCACTTTTTGGATCTTTTATTATTATAATTAGAGGACAATATCTTCTCCTGTGACACCTGAGATATGAGTTTCGCGTTTTTAGTTTTCTGTACAGCATTTGCACTTCGATAATTTCCACAATTTTGAATCATTTTTGTATCCTCTCATGTTTCACAGACAGAGATTCATTTCGTGGATAGGAATGTGCCGATTTCCCTGCGGAAACCTCTTGTGTTTATGATAAAACTGGTCGGTTTAATACTTGAACATTGCTGTATTAGCTGATTGTCAAGCCATAGCAAAGGTATGTGTTGCAACAGCGTGAAAATTGCTCTTTTGGTTCAGAAATAATTGCAAAAGTCTTGGAAACACAGTTCTTCTCGGAAGTCATCTTGGAATGTAGTAATGGTTTGGTTTCTTCCGTTGATATTGTGTGTGCATTGCCAGCGGTGCGTTATCACGGTCTGTTCCACCATTCGGAGCGAGGAGGCGATAGTGGTGCCACAGAAGTTCATTTGGTATCAGATAGTGGATCCTGGCGTGGTTTTCGTCATGCCACCGATAGTGACGGGGATATCTTGCGAGATGGACATGGGCTGTTCACGCCAGAGGTGTACCGACGTTTAAGTAATTTTTTTTTTCTCGCTGTGGTTCGATTACGGTTATCGCCAATGGAGCGATGGGTTCTCGCTGGTGGTTTTCGAGTATGGTTACATTTATGGATAATCGCCTATAGTGAAATATTTTTTGCTGGTGGTACTTTTTTGCCTGTGGCTATAGCTTGTGTGCTAGCGGCAGTAGCGCGATGATGTTTCCATTGTGGTATTTCGATTGTGGATCGCCAACGACAGAGGTGTGTCACCGGCTAAGTTCTGTATTACGTGACGTGGGCTCATGCAGTGCGAGTCAGGATAACACGCCTTTAAATGAATAACTTAATCGAGCAGGTAGGTTAGAAAATTTAAAAAGGGAAATGGATAGGTTAAAGTTAGATATAGTAGGAATTAGTGAAGTTCGCTGGCAGGAGGATCAAGACTTTTGGTCAGGCGAACACAGGGTTATAAATACAAAATCAAATAGGGGTAATGCAGGAGTCGGTTTAATAATGAATAAAAAAACAGGAGTGCGGGTAAGCTACTACAAACAGCATAGTGGACGCATTATTGTGGCCAAGATAAACACAAATCCTAAGCCTACTACAGTAGTGCAAATTTATATGCCAACTAGCTCTTCAGATGAAGAAGAAATTGAAGAAATGTACGATGAAATAAAAGAAATTATTCAGGTAGTGAAGAGAGACGAAAATTTAATAGTCATGGGTGACTGGAAATCGGTAGTAGGAAAAGGGACAGAAGGAATCGTAATATGGATTGGGGCTAAGAAATGAAAGAGGAAGCCGCCTGGTAGAATTTTGCACAGAACATAACTTAATCATAGCTAACACTTGGTTCAAGAATCATAAAAGAAGGTTGTACACATGGAAGAAGCCTGGAGATACTGACAGATTTCAGATAGATTATATAATGGTGAGACAGACATTTGGGAACCAGGTTTTAAATTGTAAGACATTTCCAGGGACAGATGTGGACACTGACCACAATCTATTGGTTATGAACTGTAGATTAAAACTGAAGAAACTGCAAAAAAGTGGGAATTTCAGGAGATGGGACCTGGATAAACTGAAACAACCAGAGGTTGTACAGAGTTTCAGGGAGAGCATAAGGGAACAATTGACAGGAATGGGGGAATGAAATACAGTAGAAGAAGAATGGGTAGCTCTGAGGGATGAAGTAGTGAAGGCAGCAGAGGATCAAGTAGGTAAAAAGACGAGGGCTAGTAGAAATCCTTGGATAACAGAATAAATATTGAATTTAATTGATGAAAGGAGAAAATATAAAAATGCAGTAAATGAAGCAGGCAAAAAGGAATACAAACGTCTCAAAAATGAGATCGACAGGAAGTGCAAAGTGGCTAAGCAGGGATGGCTAGAGGACAAATGTAAGGATGTAGAAGCTTATCTCACTAGGGGTAAGGTACATATTGCCTACCGGAAAATTAAAGAGACTTTTGGAGAAAAGAGAACCACTTGTATGAATACCAACAGCTCAGATGGAAACCCAGTTCTAAGCAAAGAAGGGAAAGCAGAAAGGTGGAAGGAGTATATAGAGGGTGTATACAAGGGCGATGTACTTGAGGACAATATTATGGAAATGGAAGAGGATGTAGATGAAGATGAAATGGGAGATACGATACTGCGTGAAGAGTTTAACAGAGCACTGAAAGACCTGAGTCGAAACAAGTTCCATTAGAACTACTGACGGCCTTGGGAGAGCCAGTCGTGACAAAGCTCTACCATCTGGTGAGCAAGAAGTATGAGACAGGCGAAATACCCTCAGACTTCAAGAAGAATATAATAATTCCAATCCCAAAGAAAGCAGGTGCTGACAGATGTGAAAATTACCGAACAATCAGTTTAATAAGTCACAGCTGCAAAATACTAACGCGAATTCTTTGCAGACGAATGAAGAAACTGCCGGAAGCCGACCTCGGGGAAGATCAGTTTGGATTCTATAGAAATATTGGAGCAAGTGTGGCAATACTGACCCTACGACTTATCTTAGAAACTAGGTTAAGGAAAGGCAAACCTACGTTTCTAGCATTCGTAGACTTAGAGAAAGCTTTTGACAATGTTGACTGGAATACTCTCTTTCAAATTCTTAAGGTGGCAGGGGTAAAATACTGGGAGCAAAAGGCTATTTACAATTTGTACAGAAGCCAGATGGTAGTTATAAGAGTCGAGGGACATGAAAGGTAAGCAGTGGTTGGGAAGGGAGTGAGACGGGGTTGTAGCCTCTGCCCGATGTTATTCAATCTGTATATTGAGCAATCAGTGAAGGAAACAAAAGAAAAATTCGGAGTAGGTATTAAAATCCATGGAGAAGAAGTAAAAACTTCGAGGTTCGCCGATGACGTTGTAATTCTGTGTTGGCAATGATGTCCTCCATAGCAGCGCTGCACCGAGCGGCAAAAGAAAAAGTTTGAAAGATGCCGGAAGCAGACCAACAAGGCGATTCCCGACGTGTCACACACAGTGGTCAACCTCACTGAACGACAATTGTCCGAAGAGGAAATGTCTGTTCTTGAGAAAGGAGGGAATTTCGCTATCGTCCCGAGAACTATACCTATGGAGGACATCATTGCCAACACCGAAGAAGCCATTCGGACCCTTCCTTGTGAAAGGGCAGAGGAAATACGCACGGAAACAGCCAGAATACTGCGCCGAGCAAAACCACCAGCTTGCAACCTGAAGAAAGAAGAGGTACAAGCCATTAAGGATCTCAACGCCGACAAGAGTATATTGGTACTGCCTGCCGATAAGGGGAATGCGACCGTCGTAATGAAGACCGAAGATTATGAGCAAAAGATCCGAGACCTATTAGATCCGACGACGTACCGAAAACTAAGCGGAGATCCAACGCAGCGTATCACTCGGAATACGAATCGATTAATCAAGGCGTCTTCTCTGCCGGCGGACATACAGAGAAACCTGCGCAACACGGAAGCCCTACCACCTCGGCTGTATGGATTACCCAAGATCCATAAGAACAACGTTCCACTGAGACCGATCGTTAGCGCTCCTGGCTCACCAACGTATAAACTGGCAAAACACTTGGCCTCTTTGCTCCAGCCACACGTGGGGAAGACCGACACATACATTAAGGACTCAGGACATTTCATTGAGAAGCTGAAGAAACTGAAACTTGCACCAAACGACATCCTGGTCAGCTTTGATGTTGTTTCGTTATTTACGAAAGTGCCACTCAGTGACGCTCTGGAGCACATCGGTTCCATGTTCCCACAAGACATCAAAAAGCTCTTCCATGCGTGTCTCACCACGAGCTATTTCACGTGGAATGGCGATTTCTACGAACAGCTGGAAGGCGTCGCCATGGGTAGTCCTCTCAGTCCAGTGGTGGCCAACTTCTTCATGGAACAATTCGAAGCACAGGCACTGGACTCGGCGACTTGCAAACCTAAGGTGTGGTACAGGTACGTCGATGATACTTTCGTGGTGTGGAGCCATGGTGAAGAACAGCTCGGTGACTTCCTAAGACACTTGAACAGCCTCCATGCCAACATATCATTTACCATGGAAGTAGAAAAGGACAAGAAACTGCCATTTCTAGATGTGCTGGTCACAAGGGAAGGCGAAAACCTGGGACACAGCGTGTATCGAAAACCGAAACACACGGACCGATACCTGCACAAACTGTCAAACAACCACCCGAGCCAGAAAAGAGGCATGATTAGTACGATCGTAACGAGAGCAGGACGAATATGTGAGCCGCAACACCTCAAACGAGAAATGCAACACCTGGAAACTGTTCTGAGGAGCAATGGGTACTCCAGAAATTACATTAGAAGTGTAACAGAGCCCAACACTCAGCGAAGTAAGGAACCAGAAAAAGAAATTTCGGGTACGGCCTTTCTGCCATACATTCCCAGAGTGACGGACAGAATCGGCCGTACATAGCGCAAACATGGCGTAAAGACGATTTTCAAACCGGCAAGGAAGATCAAAGAGTGTCTTAGATCGGCGAAGGAGAAAAGAGACCCACTTGCAATGTCGGGAATATACCGTATACCATGCACATGCGGAAAAGTTTATGTCGGAAAGACTGGACGATCAATTAACACCAGGATCAAAGAGCACAAGCGACATTGCAGGTTGGGGCAGGTGGAGAAATCGGCCGTGGCAGAGCACGCACTGAATGGGACCGACCACGTAATAAAATTCGCCGACACGGAAGTTCTAGCTGTAGAGAAGCACTATCACACGCGCTTGTTCAGAGAAGCTGTAGAAATACAAAAACACGCGAACAGTTTCAACAAGAAAGAGGAAAGCCTTAAGGTAAACGGATCCTGGCTTCCCGTACTGCAGCGAACGACCGTCGCAGGTAGCAAGAAGAGAACCGCACCGGAAATGACCGCGGAGAAGCCCTCGGACGTTGGCGCGCCAGGTACATATAGGCTGCGGCCGCGAGCTCGCCTCCAGTTCACCACCGGCAATGGAGGGTGAAGCTCTGACAATGCCAGCCACTCATGCTGGCGAAACGTCAGAAAAATCATTAGATGAACGTCGGCCGAAGAACCCGAGACAGAAGCCAATAGGCAGTTTGTCAACAAGTGGCCACGAAAGCCTTAACAATTTTGAAATATATCGCTACTATACATCTCAACAAAAGTGTTGCATCACTTCTATATTTCGTCAGGTGTGTTGCTGTTGTGAGCCCTGCACTCGAATGGATTGCAGCGTGTCAGTTTGAAGTAAAGTACCAGTAGGAACGCATTGGAGACATCTGTGGAACAGTAGAGTGAACAATCAACATGCCACGAAGGATAATTGCTACCAGCGATCAGGTCCGCATCACCTAGCTACACGCAGAATACTTGTCAACCAGGGAAGTTGCTCGACGTATGCGCTCGACGTGTGTGATACGATGCGGACATGGGATCGGTTCCAGCTTACAGCTAGTGTCAAGAAATTACACTGCACAGGGCGGTCACGTCCGACAGGTGCACATGATGATCGACGTCTACGACTTCTGAGTCAAAGTAACCGGGGATTTGCTGCTCCAGTACAGAATTCAGCGTTCGAAGATGCTGCAGGACATTGCGAATTGCATCAAACTGTTAGAAGACTATTGCTTGATGCCACGCTCCATTCCCGACGACCATGGTGAGCTGAACGCCGTACAACATAACATATGGTCAAGAAATTATGCAGAACGGTCGCCCCAGGATGGCGTGAAGTGCTGTTTACGGACAAAACACGCTTCATTTTGTATCCTGATAATCGCAGACAAGTTGACTGGAGACAACCCGGCAATACCGAACGTCTCAAACACTTTGTTCCAGATGGCCAACGAGATGGTGATAGAGTGATGTTCTGGAGTGGCATTGCATGGGGCCACCATGCACCTTTCCTGCTTGTTCAGGGCAATGTCGCTGCTGCATGGATCAGCGACGAGATTCTCCTACACAAAGTGGGATTGTATCACCAACATTTCGGTGGCAGTTTCATCTTGATGGATGATAATTCGCATGCTCATATTGTTCTCGTGAAAACGTTCCTTCAGCATATTAGGATCACAAGAATGGAATTGCTTGCCTGTTCCCAGATATGAAACCAATTGAAAATTTATGGGTTCGATTGAAACGAGCTGATTTTGGACGTCGACAAAGACCACCTCTTCTGCGCGACGTACAGAGGATCCCCGCTGAAGAGAGGGACAATTTCGATCAGAGCTGGCTTGATGATCTCATCGATGGTATGCTAGGACAGATTCAAGCCTGCATCCGCCCAAGGGGACGTTCCACCACGTACTGAGGTTGATCAATAGTGATGTGGAAACCAGCCTCCATCCCCCAAAGGAAAGCAGACCATTTTGTCATCACATAAATGTTTATTTGTTTGATCTGGTGATCTGAGTAAATTACAAATGAATGTATGCGCATGTTTCAGAGTCGAATTTTGTTTTCTGTGCGATGAATTTCGAAATGCAAGGGTGACGCGAACTTTCATTGATGTACGTACTACTTACAAAAGTCACTTCATATCATATTCCCCTGCGATTGATAAAAAAGGGAAGAGACAAGAAAGTAAAATAAGCATCTACCCTTAATGGTATTTCAACTCTAATAAGAAATGAGGGTCGATTGGGTTTTGGTGTGGCGTCAACGACGAGATTATTAGAAACTGAGATCACGTTAATTTTCGTCAATACAAGGTAAGGATATCATTCGTAAGCAATTCGGACGAACAATTAAACACATATTCGCAACGAATATGGCAAACCTCATGAGACAGATCAACGCTGACATGAGTGTGGGTACTTCAGGATGAAGCTCCTGTTGCCTACACTAACAAAACAAGCGATGTTATGAACGAAGGTTTTAATCATTTTCGAATTCCAATTCTAGAAAACCGAAATAAGTCTCGATACAACTGGAATTTACAAATAATGTGAAAATCACAACCATGCAGCTGTAAATAGTTAGACAGTTAAATGAGTTGCTAAGAATCACTATAGATTTATTGTCAAAATATTTATAATTAAATAATTAACTTGTATGTTATAGACCACTGACGACGCCGATGAATAGGTGAAACATTTTTGTTCCACACAAATGAAACATTCAGTTGCAAGACGAATTTTTGTCTTACCTATACGGTAAAGGTTTATGCAATTTATAAAACTGATTTTACTTATAGATTGATCATATAGTGACATTGAGCGACACACCCGTGCAACGAAGATATTCCAGATTTTAAGTAGTCTATCTGGTATCGGATCTGGGTCATTCACAGCGAAAACTCTCTTATTAGAAAGTGTTGTGTTAGATCAAAATTCGTATAAGTTCCATTAGAAGCTGCATCTTAATCACTAATAAAGCTGTGTAAGAAGTTGCATCTCACTTGAGACTTTGTTATCATTCATTTGTGTGAGCGTTGAGTAACAGTTGCTTTAAAGGGCGATAAGACTTCCTAATTGACAACTTCGTTTAATCAACCAGTAAAATGTTTTATAATCAAACATTAATTAGAATAATTATCACGATAATCATTTTAAAGGAGTGTAGTCTCTTGCCTTCATCAGATCTCTTATACTTAAAAACAGAATAGCTTAAAACGTATCTCATGCGCCAACAGTGTGAATTTAGAAGTCCCAGTTTCTTTAAATTCATAAAAATTGTTAAATCTTCTGACGGATTTCGTGTTGTGCCTCGATAGCTCAGTCGGTAGAGCCAGACACTACGATTTCGAGTTTCAGCCCGGCAAACTGTTACAATTTACTAGAAAGTTTCAAATTAGCGCAAACTCAGGTACAGACTGAAAATTCATTCTGAGTGTTTATTTCGACACTAATTCGTTTGTCGGTAGTCGTAGTTCTTGTCTTTCTACCATACTACGAAAGTAATCCGTAATTGCCTAGCAGCTGACATGTAGCCGCCCCATAAAAACTTTTCTGCTTTATGGTAGTGATGAGCTTTTAATATCACTGTCTTCGCTCTGTTGTGAAATCAAAAACATTTTTATGATTAAAAGACGAACATTAGACATCATATACAGTCGTATAAAGCCACGTTGATTTTCTTTACTAGATTTCATGTACTGCACACTTAGTAACTTCGGGAAATGGCGTATTGTGGCCAGAGTTCAGTGACAAATCGGCTTAGTTGGACTTAAATAGCTTTCAGTGTGATATGAGCTATAGCGCATAATCGTTGCCAATACCTGAGCTTGTGTCAGTTAAATGAAGTGCTCCTTATTCTGCTATTGGACTGCAGATAAGAGAAACGACTACACTTAGATCACCATTAAAGCGAGTAAGTACTATTAAGTGCGTTCTGTAGCTTCTTATGGCGCTCCTCTTCCAAAAACAACTGTTAAACAAATTTTAGGCACAAATCACAACCAGCAGTTTAATATAAAATGTCCTTATACCTTCTCGTTGGCCGCTGAAAGTTACTATACTGTAAAAACAAAGAAATCGTCCCCTCACCTTACACCCGACTACAATGGTTCCACACGAATGAGGTTTTATTCCATTATTAGATGGATTCTAAAATGTAAATTATAACTAGAGAGTCGGCAGCCGTCGTGTATTGTTACGATAGTAGTAGTGTCAGTGACACCTAGATAGTGTGAAATAGTATTTCACGATGCTTGCTTATCGAAACTAGTCAACAGATTTTAATGGTAATGCAAAAAAGGCCTATGTCATATCGCACATATGTTCAATGTGCCGGTCGTTGTGGCCGAGCGGTTCTAGGCGCTTCAGTCCAGAACGTGCTGCTGCTGCTACGGTCGCAGGTTCGAATCCTGCCTCGGGCATGGATGTGTGTTATGTCCTTAGGTTGGTTAGGTTTAAGTAGTTCTAAGTGTAGAGGACTGATGACCTCAGATGTTAAATCCCATAGTGCTTAGAGCCATTTGAACCATTTTATGTTCAATGTCAGACAGGTCTGATGAAAATGGTGGCCAAAACATCTGACGAACATCTTGGATATTGCACTGGATAACTTAGGAAGAGCGTTCACAACCATTTGGTTATAGATGGAGACTACCTCCCTACCATTGAAGTACTCGTAACTGCAGTGGAATGATCTGGACACATTGTGCAATCTCCAGTGTTCCACAGGTAACACTGAACGAGTACTGTCATTGCAGTCTACGCAGCACCACACCATGGTGTCCTAGTCAACTTCACTTTCGGGGTCATCGAACACTGGTAGCAGGGCTGAAAATCATATCACAAACCACAATTTCACACCACTGAGTCCATCTGTCTATTATATCATTGCATCATCGTGCTCAATCTACGATGTGATGAGTTGTTACGGGCAGTCAGGAAGCGGTACTCTTGTTCACAGCTTGTATTCCAGAAAGCTGTCGCAACTGACATTGGACAAAAAGGTGGACCTAATTTGCGCTGTGGTAGCAGTGCGATAAGGAGTGGAAGTTCACAGCACACGACGGTAAAGGCGTGAATCTGTACGTTGATCACGTCAGGAGCCAGGATGATGATTGGATCCTGACGGTAATTCAAGCGCAAAGTGCCAGGTAAATCCTAGGAAACACCAGCTAGCCCACGAATGAAATAGAATGTGCCTGAAATTTTAACAATTACACAGGTTATGCACATGGATCTTGTTCTTTCTTGCCCACGTCGTTCAATAACTGAGTTCGGTAGTCGAAATACAGGCTATTGTTGCTGTAAGTCAGAAACATTTCCTGTGGTCTCAGAGGTCTCATTATTAGTTCTTGGTTCGAGCTCTTTCCACAATATTACTGCACTTCATCAGTGCTCACTAAGAACATGTCTGGACGTCACTTCTTACGGAATACTCAATTTTAATTTTCTTTATTTTCCTGTCTCATCTTCAGATGAGTCCTTATTGTTCTAATTTGTTTCATTTCTCATCTAAACACACGGCACTGTATAGGACATTTACTCAGTTGGTCAAAGTTGTGCTGAGGGATCACTCACTATAATTATGATAGAGGCAGTCAAACTTACTTCCGGATAGAATGTAGCAAGCAACGATATTCAGAGTATGTTTTATTGTGCTTCTTCTCGCAAACGTTTCCAGTCTCTTAACCATATTATTTCCTCGGTAGTTGTCTTTCACAGATAAGCGTTAGTAAAAATCAATGCACAAACCTCTAAACATACTACTCAAAATCATTGGCTTCAGATAGGCTGTATATTTTCCATTAAAAGAAACAACATCAATATTATATCTCAAGTAACTACTGGATTTGAGAAGTAGGTTGATAAATGAGCAATTCACGGCTCCAGGACAGGTAATCTCTTTGCTTGTGATCACATGGACAAGTGGAAGAAGTGCTGAATTCGCACTAGTTGTGATTTTAGCTTTCCTGGCTTGGTGAACAAGACGGGGGGGGGGGGGGGGAATAGACAAATATTGCTGTGACAAAAAAGGAAACCTCCTGCTGCCATCCCCCTTTCTTTCTCCCTCCATCTACACATTTAGCTGTCTATCTGTCTTTCTATCTGCCTATTTCTCTATCTATCTAAGAACACAATTTACCCTATGGTTTTTAGATTACTGCAACATTTTAGATGACTAGAACTTTCAATTTCTCAATTGTATCTCACATTCCAAGATTTGCAAAGAAGTTACTGATGAGGTTGCGAACTAACGAAATTCCAAATTCAGATCATTCTCAAAATTAACCATGTAACAGCTTCTATTGTTCACATTCGATTTCCTAAACTGAAAGTCAACATGTTAAAAATATTTTATAGACTGTTCGCGATCGATACTTGCGAATATTACAAGCCCCAAAGTAACCAATTCGCCTGAGCCGAAATTTTTCAAAGTCGCAGCAGCTGAAAATAGTTCAGTGTGTTCACTGTAACATACACGAAAATCACAAGTACGCCACCAGCTACTTAGTAATGTTACGATTATTTCGCGCGGCGACGTACTGCCGGACATACATGCCGTCTCTTCCAGATTTCAGCCCCGACTGCCAAACGTATGCTAAGTAAGCTACGCGCAAAAATGGTTACCGTTATTAAATGCCTCGCATTGATGTTAGTCAAACAAATACACTACGGCTTCAGAAACTATAAATTCAAATTTGCATACAAAATTAAAATTCCTTTAGCACCAATCTAAACTTAAAGCCCCCAGGGGCTCAGCATTCATTTGCTGAGTACGGGCTTCTCGACCCCGGGGTCCTGAGCTGGGGACTGGTCAGCGCCGCCAGTCTCCTGTCACCGTAACCCCCGGACATGCTTCAGCGACCACCGTATGGCGCGGCGGTGGAATGTTGTGTGCTGCGGGGAATGGTATTCTTGGCTTGACCGCCTGGATTACGAGGAAGGTAAACCTCTATAAAAACCCCTCAATCTTACGGTGTGCTGCGCGCCTATAAGATGCATGGCTGTTGAGGTGGAACAGTCGCAAGCGGGCAACCTCTGGGGCACCTGCCGCACCCCAGTTGTATAAGGCTTACCTAGACACGCGGGGCTCTGTCTAGGTGGACTTCTAGTTCCCTAGCTGCTCGTGGGACCGAGATGGATCCTTCAAAATCCTCTTTTCTTCCTCCCAGCGGAAAGGGTGCGCCGCTGGAAGATTCTAACATCCAGTCTCTTAAGAGGGCTCGTGCAGTCAGTCCCCCTGACTCCGGCACTTCTTTGATACGTCGAGTCTTAAGTAACAGAATGCATTCTGGTCACCCGAATGTGTTTCTCATTGTGAAACGGAAGGAGGGTAGTTTCAAGAAGGTTTCGCCCTTCTATATACAAAAGGGTTTGGAGGGAATCTGTGGCTCCTTAAAATCGGTGAAGCGCTTACGTAATGGGACCTTGCTAGTGGAAACTTCCACTTCCCAGCAAGCAACTAACCTTCAGTCTGCTAAATTCCTTGGAGAGTATGCCATAGACACTGAACTGCACAGCACCTTGAACTACAGCAAAGGTGTTGTGACGTGCCGGGATATAGTTCCCAAGGAAGAACTGCAACGTGAATGGGCTCCGGAAGGTATCGTTGATGATCAACATATCATGAGGTGGGTTGATGGCAATCTTGTCAAATCCGATTCCTTTATTCTAACCTTCAGTAGCACGAAACTTCCTGAACATGTTAAAGCTGGCTTCCTTCGCCATAGTGTGAGGCCTAATTTCCCGACCCCAATGCACTGTTTCAAATGCCAGCGTTTTGGGCATACCACCTTAGGATACAAAGGCGAAGCGACTTGTGGCAACTGTGGTAAAGCTGCTCATGAAGGAGTTGGTTGCTCCTCTCTAGCCAAATGTATCAATTGCTCTGGGAACCACCCTGTTTGGAGAAGGGACTGCCGAATATTTTTAGAGGAACGCAAAGTCCAGGAAATAAAAACAACCAAGCGTATCCCCTATGGTGAGGCCAAAAAGATCTATAACTCGATGCAACCTCCCACATTTGCTACATGTTTTGCATCCCTGGTTCAGAAGCCTACTCCAAAAGTCGATGCCTCAACGCAGACAGAAGTGGTGAGTGTTGGCACTAATACACGCAGCTGTCAGTGCACTTGCAACGCAGCCAGTGTTTCAGAGCCAGTAGCCCCTATTCGAACGGCAGACAAAGGTAGAGTGGCGAACTTGGGCCAGCCCCTGGCGCCTCCATCAGCTGAGGATGTTCCAAAGCCCAGTACAGCCATTACCACTCCCACATCAGCTCCCCCAAAGCCCACCAAACCGCAGAAAGCTCCCGCACAGCAGCAACAGCGGGTCAAATCCCGTGGTAAACCGTCTGACCATGCAGATGTTGTTTTCCGTGAGGCTTCATCTGACTCTTCCCCAGAGTTGATGGAATCCGATGTATGTGTGGGGAAATCATCTCGCCCCATGCCTGCCCCTCCACCTGCTACAGTCTCCCCGCCCCGTCGGAGAGACAGGATGGCTCCCATACTTCAGTGGAACTTGCAAGGGTTCAGGACGCATGTGGAGGATCTTCGTCTACTATCGCAGGGTAGACCACTGTGTCTCTGTCTCCAGGAGACTTATTTCCATCCATCATACTTCCCTGAGATACGAGGCTATACACTCCACAAAAAGGACGACCTGCGTGGAGAGAGAGCTAGAGGAGGCGTAGGTATTTTCGTCAGGACAGACTACCCCTCCTCGCCTCTCTCACTTACGACGACTTTACAGGGCGTCGCTGTGTCTGTGCACGTGCGTCATCCATTAACTGTATGCTCGCTTTACTTGCCCCCACATGATGCACTTGATGAAGTGGCCCTCACCGACCTTCTTACACAGCTCCCCCAGCTATTCATTATATGTGGTGATTTTAATGCCCACAATGTGCTTTGGGGCTCTGCAATTACCTGCCCCAGGGGTAGAGCAATTGAGAGGCTTCTCCTGTCATCCTGTGCCTACTTGCTCAATGGAGGACAGAATACTCATTTCTGCACAGCGACTGCGTCGTTCTCTGCCATTGATCTCTCACTTTGCTCTCCAGCTCTTGCCCCCAGTGCTCACTGGGAAGTGGTCGCTGACTTGCACGGCAGTGATCATTTCCCAATCTGCATTCACCTGCCAGATGGCCTGGGCCCCGAAAGGAGACCACCACGATGGGTGCTCAGTGGAGCTGACTGGACACTTTATAGCCAGTTGGCCCAATTCGAACACTGTGCGAATGTTGAGGTGTGGGTGGATCGTATTACCAAAACGGTCCACCACGCCGCTGCAGCATCCATTCCACAGTCCACAGGCCACCGGAAGAGACCATCTGTGCCTTGGTGGAGTGCCGAATGCCGCTCTGCAATCAGGACAAGGCGTGCAGCTCTGCGTCGGTTCAAGTGTTGGCCGACTGCTGAGAATCTTGCAGCCTTTCGGGTTGCGAGGGCAAGATGTCGCCGCATTATTCGTGAGAGCAAGAAGAGGTCATGGCAACAGTTCCTGAACACCATTAATCGTTCCACCAACAGTTCCATTGTGTGGGAGACCATCAGGAGAATTTCTGGCAGAGGAGGGAGGTGCCCCATAGCTGCTGTAATGAGTAACGGTACTCTCCACACGGATCCGCGAGACATTGCCCAGACTATGGCAGCGTATTTTGCCACAGTTACTGCAATAACCAGTCAGGATCCAGGTTTCCAGCGCCATAGAGCCGTTGCTGAGAGATGTAGTCTGGACTTCCAGTCCACTTCTCATGAAATTTACAACTGCCCATTTTCTATGTGGGAGCTGGATTCTGCATTGTCTGGAGCTCGTGACACATCCCCTGGTCACGACAGGATCCATTTCAGTATGCTATGGCACCTCACAATGCGCAACAGAGAAATCCTCCTCGCACTTTTTAATGCCATTTGGGCGTCGGGTCGCTTTCCTGACGCGTGGCGTGAGGCAGTTTTAATCCCTTTTTTAAAACCTGGGAAAGACCGCACGAGCCCAAGTAGCTACCGTAGTGTTGCCCTCATTAGTTGCATAGGGAAGACCTTGGAACGGATGGTCAACCGCTGCCTTGTCTGGATGTTAGAATCCCGGCAACTCCTTAGTCGCTTTCAGTGTGGGTTCAGGAGGTTTCGTTCCACCTTCGATAACCTTGCCCTCCTGGAGGCGGCAATACAACAAGCTTTCCCACGCCGTCATCACCTTCTAGGTGTATTTTTCGACATCGAGAAGGCCTACGATACCACTTGGAGGCGTCTCATCCTGGAGCAGCTTCACGAATGGGGTTTTCATGGTTGTCTTCCTCTTTTTATTCAGTCTTTCCTCTCGCCACGATATTTTAGATACCGAATTGGTGATGTCTTGTCTGATCGCTTTGCGCAGGAGAACGGTGTCCCTCAGGGTAGCGTTATAAGTGTGACTCTCTTTCCCATCGCTATTAATAGCATTACTTCCATAGTGAAAAGTCCTGTCCAGTGTTCTTTGTTTGTGGATGATTTCCCTTTGTTTTGCTCTTCTTCAACCCTTGCAACGACAACTCGTCAGTTGCAACTTACGATTAGGCGTTTGGATGACTGGGCGCAGAAGAGTGGTTTTAAGTTTTCCACCGAGAAGCCTGTATGTGTTCTTTTTAACCGTTCTCGTTCGATTTTAACCTTTCCTGAGTTGAGGATGAGGGACACTATTCTTACTTTTAAAGACACGGTGAGATTTCTGGGGCTCATTTTTGACTCGAAGCTCACGTGGTTACCTCATCTTAAAGACCTGAAACGGCGGTCACTTAAGGCTTTAAGTATTTTAAAATGTCTTAGCCACAGTACATGGGGAGCTGACAGGACTTGCCTGCTCCAGTTTTACAGGGCGTTTGTGCGATCTCGGCTCGATAATGGGTGCATGGTGAATGGGTCTGGGAGGCCTTCTTACTTAAAGATGTTGGACGTTGTGCACCATGAAGGGCTTCGGTTCGCCACTGGGGCATTCCAAACTAGCCCCATACCAAGCCTCTGTGCAGAGGCTGGTGAACCGCCACTTCATATGCGGCGACGGCTCCTTACAGTGCGCCAGGCGTATAAAACTTTGTCCACACCATACACCCCTGCATACCATACCGTTGCTCAGCCTCCTCTGGCACGATTGTTTCATAACCGGCAACGTGCGACGCAGCCCTATGGGATTCGCGCACAGGATTGCCTCGGTGCGATGTCTATGGCTGGTCTTCGTGTTTTACGTCGCGGTCGGAGCAGATCTCCACCTTGGCTCCTCCGGAGACCCAAACTTATTTTAGATTTGACTAATTTTAAGAAAGATGGCACACCAGATTTTACATTCCAATCTCTGTTTTTTAACATTTTAGATGTGCATCACGGTTTCACTGTCGTTTACACTGATGGCTCCAAACAGGAGACTTTCCTTGGCTGTTCTGTGGTGTTCCCTGATCATATTACCCGGATTCGCCTCCCTGCTGAATATACCGTTTTCGCAGCGGAGCTCCACGCGATCCTGAAGGCACTGGAGCAGATGCATCGTGTTCGGGGCGATTGATTTCTTCTCTGCTCCGATTCTCTTAGTCCCTTACAATCACTGCAGAACCTATACCCGACTGAGGAGATGGTCCAGCTGACACATGATCAACTGTACTTGCTCCAACGGCCTGCAGAGAGCAGGATGTGGTCCAGTGTCCTATCCCCTTGCAGTCAGTCATCGCTGCACTCCACAGGAAGTGCATGGAGTTGTGGGAGGAAGAATGGCTGGCGGTGACGGCCAATAAACTGCGGTCGGTATAGTCAACCACTCGGCCGTGGCGTTCCTCCAGCCGGTTGCTCAGGCGGGAAGAGGTGGCCCTCACACGTCTTCGGATCGGGCACTGTCCTCTCACACATAGCTATTTATTACGGCAGCAGGATCCTCCGTTTTGTGATGCTTGTGGTGTGCACATCTCTGTCCGGCACATTTTAACAGACTGCATTTTATACCGTGATGCAAGGGCAGAAGCACAAGTTGACGGGGATCTGCCTTGCGTTTTAGCTAACGATGAGACGTGTGTGTCTAGGGTTTTTAAGTTTTGTGATGGACACTGGCCTAAACTTTTAGGCTGGAGGTTTTAGTGTATTGCAGAGTGGCCTTTTTTCCTTGCGGTCGGCCAGCCACTTCCATCTGCTACATTGTTTTAGCTCCCTCTACCATTTTCTTCCTGTGTTGTCCATGTTTTACTGCTGACGTCCTGCTGCATCCCACGCTTCGGTGTGGGCGAGCACATATTTTTCAATGATTGTTCCCCGTGTTTTATGTTCCGTTTTATGTAAACGTTCTGAGTTTTTTTCTTGACACCCGTCTCACTATGTTACTGAACGGGCGCTGAAGACCTTGCTGTCGTGCGCCCAAAAAGCCCCTCTACTACCACTACTACTACTCTAAAGTTAAAGTTCGGTAAATGACGGAGCCTCCGTCTAGCTGACCTGTGGTCTACATTTCTCATACACTGAGGAGACACAAGTCATGGGATAACTCCTAGTGGACCGATACGGTCGCAGGTTCGAATCCTGCCTCGGGCATGGATGTATGTGATGTCCTCAGGTTAGACAGGTTTAAGTAGTTCTAAGGTCTAGGGGACTGATGACCTCAGATGTTAAATCCCATAGTGCTCAGAGCCATTTGAAGCATTTTTGATAACTCCTAACTTCGTGTCAGACCTCCTTTTCCCGCGTTTAGTCCAGCATCTCGAAGTGGCATTGACCTAATAAGGCGTTGGAAGTCCCTTGCAGAAATATTAAGCCACGCTGCCTCTACAGCCGTTCATAACTAAACAAGTGGACGGTGGTGGATTTCGCGCACGTACTGACCTCTCGATTATCTCCCATAAATGATCCATAGGAAACATGCCGGACGATCTGGGTGGCAAACCATTCACTCTACTTATCAAGAAAGTTCTTCAAACCAATCGCAAATAATTCTGGCTCATTGAAAAGGCCATTGTCATGTATAAAAATGCCACCGTTGTTTGGAAATATGAAGTCCCAAGAAGCCGAACATAACCATTTACAGTCAGTGATGGGTTCAGCTGGACCAGAGGAACCTGTGTATTCCATGTAAACGCGCCCCACACCATTATGGGACCATCACAAGCTTGCGAAGTACATTGTTGACACCTTGGATCCATGACTTCGTGGGATCTGTGTGACACTCGAATCCTACCATCAGCTCTTACCAAACGAAATCGGGATTCATCTCAACAGGCCATGATTTTCCAGTCGTCTGGTGTCCAACCGACATGTGTACGAGTCCAGGTGAGCCGCTGTAGGCGCTGTGGGGCTGTTAGCAGAGGCACTCGCATCGGTGATCTGCTGCCGTAGCCTATTAGCACGAAATTTCGCCGCACTCTCCAACGGATACGTTCGTCGTGTGACCCACATCCACACAGCGTAGCTTATCTGTTAGTACTGACAACTCTACTTAGAAGCCACTGCTGTCAGTCGTTAAGTGAAGGCCGTCGGTCATTACGTTGTCCGTGGTGAGAGGTTATACCTGAAATTTGGTATTTTCGGCACACTTTTGCCCCTGTGGATCACGGAATACTGAATTCACTGACGATTTTCGAACTGGAATTTCCCAAACGTCTAGCTCCAACCGCCGTTCTGCGTTCAAAGTCTGTTAATTCTCATCGTGCGGCCATATTCACGTCGGGAACTATTTCACATGAATCACGTGAGTGCAAATGACAGCTCCGCCAATACACTGCTCTCTTATACCTTGTGTACGCGATGCTACCGCCTTCTTTGTGTGTGTCTATCGCCATCACATAACTTTTGTTACCTCATTACATTCACATCTGAGCCAATAGTAGCATCTCAAAGGATACCGCCCCCTATTGTAGACACCACAAAGCTCGTGCGTTCCAGCTGGGTCCCCACGCCCTCATGGCTATTAAAGTATGCGCCGGTTGGCTGCTAACATCAAACGAGAATGTTTGCGCACGGCTGCGCCTGTTTTCAAACTTTCTCATAACCATTTCCGAGATACAACGTCACAAAATGTAGGAGAGGTAGTCTGTAAAGTTCCTGATCATCATCACTGTGTTTTATACTATGCCTTCTCTCTCAGTATCATACAACAGAAACATAATACCATACGTACATACACCCATTACAGTCACCTGCATGCAACTACTAAGCTTAAGACATAATTCTCATGCACTGCAAAGAAAGATACCATTTTATGTGGAGGAACAAAATTATCCCAGGTTTAGTGGCTGAAAAACGCTGACGGACCTCCCAGCCAACAGTACCACACGACTCTTTACTTCCGTCCTAAATCCCCCCCCCCCACCTTTTCCTCCCCCCCCCCCCACTCCCTGTCTCCGCTCTGTCTCAACATGCACACTACAAATCTTCTCTGAAAGACATTTGGAATGCAAAGTGGCAGAAAACGCAAAATTTTGCACTGTAACCTGCTAGTGTCACCAAATGCACTGAGGGAAAGAAACGCAAAATCAAAAAATAATTAATGTAGAGTAATGAATTTTCGGGAATGCAATTCTGCAGATAAAATATTTAAGTGATTAACATTGCAAGATCACAGGTTAACGGAAGCGCGAGATAAGCAATTGCACATGTGAAATGCTGGTACATTAATAACCGGTGTAACCGCCAGAAAGATGAACGATAGCGTGAAAACGCCATGCATTGTGTTGTACAGGTACCGGATGTCAATTTGAGGGATGGAGATTCATACCTGTTGCAGTTGGTTGGTCAATACAGGGACGGTTAATGCTGTTTGTGGATGACGCTGGAGTTTCGCCCGATAACGTTCCATGTGTCCTGGACTGGAGACAGATCTGAAGATGCACCAGCCCAAGGCAACACGTCAACGTTTTGTAGAGAATGTTGGGTTACAACAGCGGTATGTGGGCGGGCGTTATGCAGCTGGAGAATACCCTCTGGAATGCACTTCATAAATCGCAGCACAACTGGTCGAATCACCAGACTGACGTACAAATTTCGAGTCGGAGTGCGTGGGATACCCACGAGAGTGTTGCTGCTGTCATCGAAATCACATCCCAGACCATAACTCCATGTATAGGTCCAGTGTATCTAGCATGCCGGCAGATACTTGGCAGGCCCTCAGATGGCCTTCTAGCCAACACACGGCCATCACTGGCTACAAGGCAGAACCACCTTCCTTACTGTCCTCCGATGAGCTCTCGCTTGACGCCACTGAAGTAGCAAATGGCGGTGGTTTGGGGTCAGTGGATGCATACTACAGGACGTCTCACTCGGAGTTGTCCTTGAAGTAACTGATTTGTAACAGTTCGTTGTGTCACTGTGGTGCCAACTGCTGCTCATATTGCTGCTACAGAAGCGATACGATGCCCCAGAGCCATACACCAAACAGGATGGTCTTCCCTCTCGATAGTGCCACGTGGCAGTCCGGTGCCCGATCATCTTGCGACCTTACATTCCCGTGACCACAGCTGCCAACAGTCACGTACAGTGGCTAAATTCCAGCCTTCTTTCTGCAGTAGCGCAGAAGGAACATCCAGCCTCTCGTAGCCCTATTACGTGGTCTCAATCAAACTCAGGTGTTGATAATACCGTCTTCATCGCCCTAAGGCGTTCTTGACTGACATCAACTCATCGCCTCTAATCGCAAATGTTACTAACGCCCACGACCGTTACAGCGTGTATTTAGAGCAAACTTGATTTCTCATCCCCATAGGGTCGTTCTTATCGCCAGCCATATGCGACTGGCATGATATCTGAATATACATCGTCTTTCAGGTGTAGAACTTTCGTTTATGTCGCACAACACCTTCTCGGTGTTGCGATTTTTTTCCGTCAACATATTTATTTATAGTGCGATTGACATTGAGAGACGTTGTCTTTTCTTTAAATGTGTTAAAAATTTTTTCATTGAAGAGCCACGATCTCACAGTCAGCACTCCTGCCGTTGGTCCTTTTCCTATGACATGTTATTCTAGATGTCAAGTGTCGTCCACCTATTGAAACTGTATTTTTTACAAGTACGTACACATTGTCCATGTGCTTATTTGTAGTAGTTTCGTTTTACAGTTATTAATTACGTAACGTAACGTAATAAGTAATTTTCAGGTGCATGGTTTCGAGCGCCTAAAATACTTTACGCCACCGAAAAGAGGAATGAGTCTGATTTTGACCGGAAACACTAGATGGCTGTGGAAAGACTCGGGAGCCGCCCAGAAACATGGAAATTCTATTTGTCGGCGGAAGTGGACAGAGCGGACTCGCAGCAGCTGCGCTCCGAGTTATCCAATTCCGGCGGGCACTCATTGCGCCGCGTCCTGCTCATTTGATTAGTTCACCCAGATGCGATCTCGATTAGCTCTGCTCGTCTCTCGCGAGAACCTACAAAGAAATCTAAATGCCACATCCTAACTCTGTTGCTGACCGACTTTTTTAAAACTGTTTCTCAACATTAGAAGAATTTGGTAGAATACCGAATGCGGGTATTTCTTCATAGAGACTCAGTCTTGTCAAATAATATACCGAATAACAGGATGAAACGCGACCCTCGTCAGAAGTGTAAATGAAATAAATCACTGTTTCTACAATTGGAAAGACATGTTCCAAGTAACATTTCTGTTCTTCAAGATAACTATTCTTTAAATTTGATCAATCTCTTTCCACGACAACAGCAATGACGAAACTCGTGAGGAAGTACTTCAATGTTAAAAAAAAAAAAAAAAAAAAAAAAAACTTATTTAGCTCGAAGATCCCCATTGGCACCTATTCTGTTGTCTGTTGAAAGAGGAATTATCAAAAAAGTCGTTTAGCTGACATGTTAATGTTACATTTACCAATAATCAGGGAACCTGAATAACACTGTGTATAGTTTCTAGATCCAGCCCAGATATGTAGCAGTGTTTAGTAAATTAAATGACGTTGGAATCATATCTTAATCTTTTAAATCACATTTTCGGACTTACAACACTATTTTATTCGGTAACGTAACATTAACGAGCTGTAATTGTAAGGACGTGTGGATGGTTTATGAGGAAAAATCTATCTTACGACATTTTTATTTATCGTGCCGTTGGCTGTTTCGACCCGCATTGGTTCATTTTCAGATAGTTAGACGTTAAAATACATTTGATATATAAGTTTACACCTCTTCCAAAAATGAAATTCTTGAAATCTCTTACACGTTTGTAAGTATTTGAGAGTACTGAAACAGCCATGGGGAAGAAGTAGAGACAGAATGTCAAATAATATACCTAACAACAGGATAAAGCGCGACCTTCGTCAGAACTGTAAATGAAATAAATAACTGTTTCTACAATCTGGGTGGACTAAGAGGAAAAAGCCGTAGGTAGAAAACTCATCTTGTTCTGCTGCTGGATATTGTTTGGTGTGGTGTGCATATAGTGAGTGAGCGGTGCTCTAGATTGCATAAGGTAGTGAACTTTTCCAAACTTAACCTTAACCTAAATAATGATATATTAAAAAAAAATTTGCGGCGGGAGACAACAATTTGTAAGTTTTGCTTTATTTAATTTTGATAAAGTTTTATTTATTTACTTCTTTTCCACAGTATAAGCTCATTCTTAGAGCAACATCAAGAACTTTTGGACTAGAACCGTTTTAGCCTGTGCTACAAACTGTACCTTCATGTTAGACGCTACTACATATACGTCTTCATCTACATGGACACTCTGCAAATCACATTTAAGTGCCTGGCAGAGGGTTCATCGAACCACCTTCACAATTCTCTATTATTCCAATCTCGTATAGCGTGCGGAAAGAACGAACATCTACATTTATCCGTACAAGTTCTTATTTCCACTTTGTGGTTGCACTCTAGTAGCTTGCATTATCGAATGGTACAGCGGGAAAAAGCCAAGTATCTTAGTCTGGAAAGTAGGAACGATGTTCAGTGTTTAACATCCCCCCGATGGTAAGGTCATTACAGCCGAATTATCTGATTTGTGGCGCTGTTGGTTACAATATGAGAGTGGTCCGCAGAATTATCAGAGTGGAATAGCAAGAAACGTGTTACCTCAGTGAAACTTTTTTCATTTTTCAATGTAGTCTCCTTGCACACTTCATCCATTGACGTTTCACCGTTTTGATCCCACCTCGAAAATTACATTCCCTCAGGCCTGAAAATAGTCACCAACTTCGGCTGTCAGATCTTCGTTTTAAGAGTATCTTCGCCCAGTAAGAAAAAATTATAGCTTGTCGAAGAGACGGAAGTCTGACAGAGCCAAATGAGTTGAATAAGGCTGGTGCGGCTACAATCCGAATCTTATTTCAGATATTTTTACTATGCAAACGTACTTGTGTGTGGACGCGCATTGTCTTATTCGAAGATGACTATCTTCCTTGAAAAATCTGTCCTTATTTCGCGCATCTTTTCCTGTAGTTGCCCGATGATGTTGGCGTAGTATTAACCCCTAATTGTTTGCCCAGTGGGAAGATAATACACACATCAAAAAGAGTTTCGCATCACCTCGGTTCAGAGAGTTCCAGAACCTGTTCAGAAAATTTGAATAGAACTCAACATTAACACCATTCCCGCCCTTTTTATTGCTCATGAAAATCACACATTGCAATGGTTCAAATGGCTCTGAGCACTATCGGACTTAACATCTGTGCTCATCAGTCGCCTAGAACTTAGAACTACTTAAAACTAACTAACCTAAGGACATCACACACATCCATGCTCGAGGCAGGATTTGAACCTGCGACCGTAGCGGTCACGCGGTTCCAGACTGAAGCGCCTATAACCGACCGGCCACACCGGCCGGCATACATTGCATGATGTACCATAAAACAGCGACACATTCAGAGGTGATGGTCCCGATTGGTTCAAAAATGTTCAAATGTGTGAAATCTTTTGGGACTTAACTGCTAAGGTCATCAGACCCTAAGCTTATACACTACTTAACCTAAATTATCTAAGGACAAATACACACACCCATGCCCGAGGGAGGACTCGAACCTCCCGACTGGTGTACACATCGGTGCCCCTAATACCCAGTACCACGTGCTCTTGCATTGCTGCATATCTGTATTCGTCGTGACATAGTATCCACTAGTTCATCAAGGCACTGTTTTTCCAGATTGTTCTACTCACCAACCGGCGATTGGGCATAGATCCCTCAGAGTGGTTGGTTGGTAACGTCTTCCATAATGTCCGCCGCTCGTGGTCTCGCGGTAGCGTTCTCGCTTCCCGAGCACGGGGTCCCGGGTTCGATTCCCGGCGGGGTCAGGGATTTTCACCTGCCTCGAGATGACTGGGTGTTTGTGTTGTCCTCATCATTTCATCATCATCCAGGAAAGTGGCGAAATTGGACTGAGCAAAGATTGGGTAATTGTACGGGCGCTGATAACCACGCAGTTGAGCGCCCCACAAACCAAACATCATCATCAAACATCTTCCATAAACAGCCCTTTTCAATCCACACCAGGCATGTTCGGTAGGGTTCATGTCTGGAGAACATGCTGGCCACTCTAGTCGAGCGATTTCGTTATCCTGAAGGAAGTCATTCACAAGATGTGCACGATGAGGCGCGTTACGGTGCCTTCCATGATCACCAGCGGCGTACGTCGGCCCCACATAATGCCATCCCAAAACATCAGGGATACTCCACCTTGCTGCACTCGCTGGACAGTGTGTCTGAGGCGTTCAGCCTCACCGGGTTGCCTCCAAACACGTCTCCGACGATCGTCTGGTTCAAGGCATATGCGACGCTCATCGGTGAAGAGAACGTGATGCCAATCCTGAGCGGTCCATTCGGCAGGTTGTTGGGCCCATCTGTACCGCGCTGCATGGTGTTGTGGTTACAAAGATGTACCTCGCCATGGACGTTGGGAGTGAAGTTGCGCGCCATGCAGCTTGAGGACGCGATAGAATCGCGGTATTGACCGTCTAGGGATGGTTGAACTACAGACAACATGAGCCGTGTACCTCCTTCCTGGTGGAATGACTGGAACTGATCGGCTGTCGCCCCCCCCCCCCCCCCCACCGTCTGATAGGCGCTGCTTATGCATGGTTGTCTAAATCCTTTGTTGGGGTTAGTGATATCTCTGAAGAGTCAAAGGGACTGTGTCTGTGATACAGTATCCACAGTTAACGTCTGTCTTCAGGAGTTCTGGGAACCGGGGTGATGCAAAACTTTTCTTGATATGTGTGTATCAGCAGAATCCCTCTCACATTTCAGAAAACTGACGCCATGACTATTCCATAGGAGCGTATTGCCTTTGTTTCTTTGATGGCCGCGCATCAACACGTTTCCACTGCTTTGATTTTTTTTTTGTCTCTGCGGCATAGTAGAGGGCCCAAATTTCATCTGTGCTCAAAATCCGACGCAAAATAAAATGGTTCAAATGGCTCTGAGCACTATGGGACTCAACTGCTGTGGTCATAAGTCCCCTAGAACTTAGAACTACTTAAGCCTAACTAACCTAGGGACATCACACACATCCATGCCCGAGGCAGGATTCGAACCTGCGACCGTAGCGGACGTGCGGTTCCAGAATGTAGCGCCTTTAACCGCTCGGCCACTCCGGCCGGCCGACGCAAAATAATCTCATTCATTGCTCTGAAATGAAATGTAATATTCTTCAGACATTTCCATTCACACGCGTTTCTTGTGTTACGTTAAGAGCCGCGGCACCAGCCTAGCAGATAATTTTCTTGTATCCAGGGCCACGTTTCACAAGTGCTGTTGGCTCTGAGCACTATGGGACTTAAAATCTGAGGTCATCAGTCCCATAGAACTTAGAACTACTTAAACTAACTAACCTAAGGACATCACACACATCTATGCCCGAGGCAGGATTCGAACCTGTGACCGTAGCGGTCGCGCGGTTCCAGACTGAAGCGCCTAGAACCGCTCGGCCACCAACGGCTGGCACACGTGGTATTCCCCGTTCTGATGACTTCACATGGTAACAGTTGAACATGAAAGTACAGGTGTCCCCACTGTTTTCTAAATTTCAGCATGCAGTTCCTTAGGTTTCATTTCTTCTTTTACGATGTACTGAATTACTGCTCAAATTGCGATTTTTTCATTTTCACAAATCACTTCACCGAGCCAAAAACAGAGACGTCCACACCACAGCTCTATACCCAGAGCACTGACACGTTCGTGTTTACTCCTAAAGCATGACTTAACCTCGCTGCGCAATTCGCTCCGAGAAGCAGAAGAGGGAACATCGGCGCGCTGCGGAATGAATACTTCCTACCGGGCTTGCTGTCACGGAGTATGTACAGTGGTAGCTCGTTCTGGTATTTTCCTTACTTCGTAGCCTCTGCCGAATAATTAAGAATTTTGCTACACTGCGACCACCATCATAGACGGTGGCGAATGGAGTCTCCCTTCCCCCCCCCCCGCCCCCCCCCCCCTGCGCTACGCAAACGTCACACCCGCACATTGTCGCAATGGATAGTGAAGCACTTCGTGCACCCACTGCTGAAGTGAATAGCGACGCAGTCATCGCTTCCCACAAGGCAGGCACACACCAACATATTCCACCTGTCAATGCACCTAAAACAAGAGACCTGCAGAACGAACGAGTTGGTGTCGAAGTCTCCTGAGATGCTACCAACACCCGCCAACAAGTAAGCTGCACTGCTGCTTTATACGTAACTATTGACAAAGGCCTTTCGTATCATTCGTTGAAAGTGGAGACAGAAACATAGGCAGACATCACTGTTTGGGAAACCTATTAGGCGGGACTACTAGTCGTTATTCAAACACATAATCAATGTTACGGTGACAGGAAAAATACCGTGTGAAAATTGAGACTGTGTAAGGATTCAGTCCCAATACCTTAGTTCAAGACTCTATAGGACAAAGCAAATTTGGAGACCAATAATTCGAAGTTCTTCTCTATTTAACAAGGCTTCGTGAATAATCTTGAAACCTTCCGTACGTGGAACGAATTACTAATGGACATAATATGTTGCTGTGATGTTCTTGCCATCGGGAGATTTAATAAAACTATATTTGTGAACGGGCAAAAGGTAACGAAGTTCTCTGTAGTTTCTGTTATTACTATTAAATCACAGTGGCTCCCACAAGTGGTTTATGTTCATGGAGTTCGTTGTCCAGTGGATATGTATGTACTTTCCGTCTTAGCGTGCTATAATTGTTTGCGATATGGACATGGCAGCACACAGTGCAGAAGTAGCACAAGATATGCATAAGTAATGGAACAACCAGCGTACGGCCCCACTTTCCATTGTTACCAAATGTATCCAAGATGGCGGCGATGACGTCATCCAAGATGGCGGATATGACGCCAGCTGGTGACGCAATTATCGTTATCCAAGATGGCTTCATTTGGCGGGAAAGTGAAACACCCCTCACTCAGAAAAATGGTAGGAAGTTCAAATTCCAACAGGATAATGCATCATACTGCAGTTATCTCTACTACCTAAGACAAATCGCGGGAAGATAGGTCACTTAGGCTACCCCCACCAACCTAAGTCACCCGACCGCCACCTCTTCCCAGGAACTGGCGCCCCGATTGAATTTTGGTGGTAATGAAAGGTCAATTCACGTATCTCTACTAAGCTAAGAAAATGGCATGAAGGAAAGGACACTTGGACTACCTCCACTAACCTAAGTCACCCGAATGCCACCTCATCCTAGGAACTGGTGCGGAGTTTGAATTTTGGCAGTAAAGGAAGGTCACTTTGGGTTTCTCTACCAACCTAAGAAAATTGCTGGAAACGAAGCTCACCTCCGCTAACCTAAGACCCCCTAACGCCACCTTCTCCTAGGGATTGGTGGGAAAATGACTCAGCCTGCGCTGGCTGCTGCAGAGAGGAAGGAGTGTACTTTATTTATTTTGGAACAATTTATTTAGAGATGGAGTATATTTATCACACTGACACAAAACACTCGCCCTGATATGCTTGGTGTCATAATACACAGTCTGCAGACGTGCAAACTCCTCCTAAATAATTCCGCACAGTGATTTGCAGACACTAAATCATAAACTGTCCAAGTAATATATATCACAGCCTACAGAACAGCTCACAAAAAAATGCAACAGACACTTGCAAGCAACCTCCACCTCCCCCTGTACACTGCTCTTCACAGGAAGTTAACCGCAGCCCCCAAAAGGTAATGCAGCCGTCAACTATCAGACCACACAATGATGGCCGTTAAGGTCCCACACGGATGAGGCGGTAGCGCCTCTTCCATACTTGGCACCTGAGAAATTCCTCCTGAAATACATGATTACCTAGGCGCCGTTAATGACGCCACCAGATGCGCGCACAGTCAAAGCCGCGAGCCGCTGCCCGATGCCGGTGAAAATTGTCTCTATTTTCGAGTATGCAATCACTGTTATACTGACATCACAGAACTCCAAAGGCGCCCTCACGCAGAACCCACATGCGAGACAACCTCGGATCAGCACGTATCTTTACCATTGATGACAGAGTACCTACAAACCTTCACAAACCCATCTAACAGCATTCTCAAACTTATACTCATGTCACGTGACTATGTAAAAAATAAGACCCGAGTCGACCTCACGGAAGTTGTATAGTGTCACAGAAATTGTTAACGCTCGCTTTCTCAGATTGCATCGACGAAAATTCTTGATCTGACAGAACCTATTTACGAAAATAAAGCAGAATAAAGTAGAATGCAGTCTTCCTGGCGGACCTGACATGTTACCCACTACATCACGTGTTATCCATCCTGCTTTCAACACGCACAAACATTCCCTCCACTATGTAGTGGCTCCTATATCCCAGCACAAAGGATGTGAATGAATCGAACATTATGATTGGCTCTTTTTGAATTTACCTGCCGAATTACGGATGCCGCTGGTATCAAAGCACCATCCACCTCTTCTTTCTTTCTGCAGATGGGACTTTCAGCAGCAAAATTATTTTGCACAGATCGCTAAATTGCACTCGCAGTCGAATCCGCAAAGTCGTCTACAGATCATTAAATATATACGAGACCCACAAGGATATTGGAAGCCAGGAACATATTTACCAGTGTAACTACAATAAAATATTATATCGATTGCCACAACACTCTGACTCCGATCAATGTACATGTAATTTCCACTCTTGATGTTTGTGCTTCTGGAACGAATCTCAGTATCTGTAGTGCACACAGTTTTCCACACAAAAAATCTCCCTCGTACTCTCATGGTTACTGATGTGCTGAAGCAATATGTCCCTCATGATAGGACACACTGTCATCCTCTCTAGTCATGCCACAACATAAAGCATAGTAACTTTAATATGCAATATATACACATTTTACACAACGTAAGCCACAGTAACTTTAAAATGCAATATATACACATTTTACACAAACTGTGCAGTTATCTTTTATATCTGTACAGCACCCAAAAAAATTATGGTATGCCTAAACTCACACCGGCTATATGTCACGATGCTCATAAGTCCTAGGGAAACACCATTGGCCTTTTCTTTCTTTCTACAGATGTGACATTCAGTGGCAATTAACTGTTTTTCACTGATCACCATATTGCACCAACAACTAAACGTCGCAAAGTGCCGTACATATCGTCAAATATCGAAAGACTGTTTCTCAATTACACTGCTCTCTCACTGAGGACAGGAACTTGAATATTAGAGTGTGAAACCGATATCCAACCCAGAAATATATCACCACATACTATGTCGATGTAGTAAACATACAGTTTATATCCTCCATCTTACAAAATCGTCTTTTTTACATCAGAGCACCCTCAGCGGACTGAAGTCGTACTTATTCCTATCACCTTTATGGTATTGGTCCAGAAAAATCCACCTCATTCAGAGGCAATGTCGTACTTCAACTTGTAAAGTGGGATAGCTTTTAACATGGATACTTGTGTACAGCTGTAGAACCAAGACCACTTGTGACGGTAACATTCAGTAGTTGTTGCGATCAGTTTTTTTTTTAACATCTGACCCATTATGTCTCTCTTTCTATGACACAGTGATAGCACTCACAAGAAGAACCAAAGAGACATGCCCACCTATCGTTGATTTTCGGTCAGTATTATTTAGCATTTTGTGCAATCATTTATTGGTCAAGTATTATTACATTTAATAGTAGTGGGATGTGTGTGATATGTTCGCATTTGAGCATCAGGCTTATAATGTATGTGTTTGTGTTCCAATATGTGTAAAGGAGATAACTACGTCCAGTCGTAAGGAAGGTACAGATAATTCCATTTCCAGAGACACAGCCTTCAGCAGGGTGTGGCTCAAAATGGCTCTGAGCACTATGGGACTCAACTGCTGTGGTCATCAGTCCCCTAGAACTTAGAACTACTTAAACCTACCTAACCTAAGGACATCACACACACACCCATGCCCGAGGCAGGATTCGAACCTGCGACCGTAGCAGCAATGCGGCTCCGGACTGGAGCGCCTAGAACCGCACGGCCATCACCGCCGGCCCAGCAGGGTGTATTTCCGATACTTCGCTCATTGTCGAATGCAGTTCAATTGAGACCACAATCATAACATT
Organism: Schistocerca cancellata; assembly: GCF_023864275.1. Lineage (NCBI taxonomy): Eukaryota > Metazoa > Arthropoda > Insecta > Orthoptera > Acrididae > Schistocerca > Schistocerca cancellata. The sequence goes on along the minus strand of NC_064629.1, from coordinate 391,162,426 downwards.
TAATTGTAAGTAATATGATAAAACATATATGTGACCAGTTTTCTAGAATGATTCCGTGTATGCACGGCCTGTGGTGAGAATGATTCACGTTTCCCGTTAACGGCAGGGGCCATCCAAATGCAGAGATCTGTTGGAGTGTAGGAACGTATGTGAGTTAACTTTGTCATCATCTAGACGACTGAATAGCGAACTAATTCTCAGTATGAGTTGAGTGGCTTTTGTGATCAAGTGGAAATACGAGAAGATTGTGTATGGAAGTGGGTTTGCAGTCGACCGGTATTCCATACCATGTAAATTGTTCGTCTGACTGCTTCTGCACATTTCGTGCCTTTATTTAGTTGAGAAAAGATAGATTGTGGCGCGTGCATCTAGCATGTGGAAGACATGTTTACCTGTTCTCTAGACATGGGAAAGACCTTAGTTCACTTGTAAATTATAGGGATGATTTGGAATCTGTTATATCACCGACATCGGTATTCGAGAGTGGAAATATCATTTTCCCCTATCTGTTTCTAGTTACACAGTTGTTTACAGCACGCAGCACCTCACAAAGGATTAGGGTTTGTAGAGAAATAATTTTCAGCCTATATGTTGGGAATTATATTGCACTAGCTATCGGTATGATGCTGCCCAGTGCTTGATATCGAGAAGTACCGCGAAAATGGTCTAATATTATGGTGAACCATGTGAAAATAGGCATTTTCTTGTATTCCCCAAGTCTGGAGATGTCCGTAGAAAAGCAAGGAAGCAGGTTTGGAGCAGAAACAGTAACTCGTTTGTGCCAGGGGGAAACGATCCCGAATTTATAGAACAGTTCTGAGAGCGACTTCGGTCCGCTGAGTGTGCTCTGATGTAAAAGAGACGATTTTGTATGATGGAGAATATGAACTGTATGTTTACTACATCGACACAGTGTGTGGTGATATATTTCTGGGTTGGATATCGGTTTCACACTCTAATATTCAAGTTCCTGTCCTCAGTGGGAGAGCAGTGTAATTGAGCAACAGTCTTTCCGTATTTGACGATATGTATGGCACTTTGTGAGGTTTAGTTGTTGGTGCAATATGGTGATCAGTGTAAAACAGTTAATTGCCACTGAATGTCACATCTGTAGAAAGAAAGAAAAGGCCAATGGTGCTTCCCTAGGACTTATGAGCATCGTGACATATTGCCGGTGTGAGTGTAGGCATACCATAATTTTTTTGGGTGCTGTACAGATATAAAAGATAACTCCACTGATTGTGTAAAATGTGTGTATAATGTATTGTAAGGTTACTGTGGCTTATGTTGTATAAAATGTGTATATACTGCATTGTAAAGTTACTATGCTTTATTTTGTGGCAAGACTAGAGAGGATGACTGTGTGTCCTACTGTGAGGGACATATAGATTCAGAACATCGATAACCATGAAGGTATGAGAGACCTTTTTTATGTGGAAAAATATGTGCGCTATGGATACTGGCTTTCGTTCCAGAAGCACAACCATCAAGAGCAGAAATTGCGTGTACATCGATCGGTGTCAGACTATTGCTGCAATCGTAATAATATTTAATTGTAGTTAGACTGGTAAATATGTTCTTGGCTTCCAATATTTTTGTGAGTCTCATATGTATTTGATGATCTGTAGACGACTTTGCAGGTTTAACTGTGAGGGAAATTTAGTAATCTCTGCAAAATAATTTTACTGCTGAAAGTCCCGTCTGCAGAAAGAAAGTAAAGGTGGATGGTGCCTCGATGCTGGCGGCATCAGTAATTCGGAAGGTAAATTCGAATTATTTATTTAATCGTGTTTCTAGGGCCCTCCATTGCGCAGGCCGTTTGCCAGGTGCCGGTATTTCAATTTGACGCCACTGTAGCGACCTGCAGTCGATGAGGGTGACAGGATGATGATGAGGACAGCACAACACCCAGTCCCTGGGTAGAGAAAATTGCCCGACAAAGCCGGGAGTGAAACCCGGGCCCAGAGAATTGACAATCCGTCATCCTGACCATTCAGCTACCGGGAGTAGACAGGTAAATTCAATAAGAGCCAATCATAATTCTCTATTCATCGATTCATTCACATCCTTTGTGCTGGGATATAGGAGCCTCTGCATAGTGGAGGGAACGTTTGTGTGTGTTGAAAGCAGGAAGGGTAACACGTGAAGGAGTGGGTACCCCATCATGTCCGCCAGGAAGACTGCATTCTATGTTGTTCTGCGTTATTTTCATAAACAGGTTCTGTTAGGGCAAGAGTTTTCGTGCATGCAAGCTGAGACATGAGGAAAGCGAGCATTATCTATTTTCGGGACACTGTGCAATTTCCGCAAGGTCGACTTGTTTCTTATTTTTTACATAGTCACGTGACATGAGTATAAGATTGAGAACGTTGTTACATGCGTTTGTGAAGGTTTGTAGCTACTCTGTCATCAATGGTAAAGACATGTGCTGCCCGGAGATGTCTCGCATATGGAGCTGCATGAGCGCACCTTGGAGTACTGCGATATTAGTATAGCAGTGACTGTATACTCGAAAATAGAGGCAACATTCACCTGCGTCCGACGGCGGTTCGTGGTTATGACTGCGCACTCGTCTGGCCACGTCATCAAAAGCGCCTAAGTAATCATGTATCTCAAGAGGAATTTCTCAGGTGTCAAGTATGAAAGGAACGCAACTGCCTCATGCGTGAGGGTCCATAACAGGCGTCTGTGTGTGGTTTTCCTACCCCCATGAACCATGGACCTTGCCGTTGGTGGGGAGGCGTGCGTGCCTCAGCGATACAGATGGCCGTACCGTAGGTGCAACCACAACGGAGCGGTATCTGTTGAGTGGCCAGACAAACGTGTGGTTCCTGAAGAGGGGCAGCAGCCTTTTCAGTAGTTGCAGGGGCAACAGTCTGGATGATTGACTGATCTGGCCTTGCAACACTAACCAAAACGGCCTTGCTGTGCTCGTACTGCGAACTACAGCCGTAATTTTTCCCGGGGGCATGCAGCTTTACTGTATGGTTAAATGATGATGGCGTCCTCTTGGGTAAAATATTCCTGAGGGAATATAGTCCCCCATTCGGATCTCTGGGCGGGGACTACTCAAGTGGACATCGTTATCAGGAAAAGAAAACTGGCGTTCTACGGATCAGATCCCTTAATCGGGAAGGTAGGTTAGGAAATTTTAAAAAGGAAATGGATAGGTTGAAGTTAGATATAGTGGGAATTAGTGAAGTTCCGTGGCAGGAGGAACAAGAATTTTGGTCAGGTGAATACTGGGTTATAAATACAAAATCAAATAGGGGTAATGCAGGAGTAGGTTTAATAATGAATAAAAAAATAGGAGTGCGGGTAAGCTACTACCAACAGCATAGTGAACGCATTATTGTGGCCAAGATAGACACGAAGCCCATGCCTACTACAGTAGTACAAGTTTATATGCCAACTAGCTCTGCAGATGATGAAGAAATTGATGAAATGTATGATGAGATAAAAGAAATTATTCAGGTAGTGAAGGGTGACGAAAATTTAATAGTCATGGGTGACTGAAATTCGAGAGTAGGAAAAGGAAGAGAAGGAAACATAGTGGGTGAATTTGGATTGGGGGAGAGAAATGAAAGAGGACGCCGTCTGGTAGAATTTTGCACAGAGCATAACTTAATCATAGCTAACACTTGGTTCAAGAATTATAAAAGAAGGTTGTATACATGGAAGAATCCTCGAGATACTAGAAGGTATCAGATAGATTATATAATGGTAAGACAGAGATTTAGGAACCAGGTTTTAAATTGTAAGACATTTCCAGGGGCAGATGTGGACTCTGACCACAATCTATTGGTTATGAACTGTAGATTAAAACTGAAGAAACTGCAAAAAGGTGGGAATTTCAGGAGATGGGACCTGGATAAACTGAAACAACCAGAGGTTGTACACAGTTTCAGGGAGAGCATAAGGGAACAATTCACAGGAATGGGGGAAAGAAATACAGTAGGAGAAGAATGAGTAGCTCTGAGGGATGAAGTAGTGAAGGCAGCAGAGGGTCAAGTAGGTAAAAAGACGAGGGCTAGTAGAAATCCTTGGGTAACAGAATAAATATTGAATTTAATTGATGAAAGGAGAATGTATAAAAACGCAGTAAATGAAGCAGGCAAAAAGGAATACAAACGTCTCAAAAATGAGATTGACAGGAAGTGCTAAATGGCTAAGCAGGGATGGCTAGAGGACAAATGTAAGGATGTAGAGACTTATCTCACTAGGGGTAAGATACATACTGCCTACAGGAAAATTAAAGAGACCTTTGGAGATAAGAGAACCGCTTGTATGAATATCAAGAGCTCAGATGGAAACCCAGTTCTAAGCAAAGAAGGGAAAGCAGAAAGGTGGAAGGAGTATATAGAGGGTCTATACAGGGGCGATGTACATGAGGACAGTATTATGGAAATGGAAGAGGCTGTAGATGAAGATGAAATGGGAGATACGATACTGCGTGAAGAGTTTGACAGAGCACTGAAAGACCTGAGTCAAAACAAGGCCCCGGGAGTATACAACATTCCATTAGAGCTACTGACAGGCTTGGGAGAGCCAGTCCTGACATAACTCTACCATCTGGTGAGCAAGATGTATGAGACAGGCGAAATACCCTCAGACTTCAAGAAGAATATAATAATGCCAATCCCAAAGAAAGCAGGTGTTGACAGATGTGAAAATTACCGAACTATCAGTTTAATAAGTCACAGTTGCAAAATACTAACGCGAATTCTTTACAGACGAATGGCAAAACTGGTAGAAGCCGACCTCGGCGAAGATCAGTTTGGATTCCGCAGAAATGTTGGAACACGTGAGGCAATACTGACCCAACGACTTATCTTAGAAAATAGATTAAGGAAAGGCAAACCTTCATTTCTAGCATTTGTAGACTTCGAGAAAGCTCTTGACAACGTTGACTGGAATACTCTCTTTCAAATTCTAAAGGTGGCAGGGGTGAAATACAGGGAGCGAAAGGCTATTTATAATTTGTACAGAAACCAGATGGCTGTTATAAGGGTCGAGGGATATGAAAGGGAAGCAGTGGTTGGGAAGGGAGTGAGACCGGGTTGTAACCTGTCCCCGATGTTATTCAATCTGTATACTGAGCAAGCAGTAAAGGAAAAAAAGAAAAATTCGGAGTAGGCATTAAAGACCATGGAGAAGAAACGTTGAGATTCGCAGATTAATTCTGTCAGGGACAGCAAAGGACGTGGAAGAGCAGTTGAACGGAATGGAGAGTGTCTTGAAAGGAGGATATAAGATGAACATCAACAAAAGCAAAACGAGGATAATGGAATGTACACTCCTGGAAATTGAAATAAGAACACCGTGAATTCATTGTCCCAGGAAGGGGAAACTTTATTGACACATTCCTGGGGTCAGATACATCACATGATCACACTGACAGAACCACAGGCACATAGACACAGGCAACAGAGCATGCACAATGTCGGCACTAGTACAGTGTATATCCACCTTTCGCAGCAATGCAGGCTGCTATTCTCCCATGGAGACGATCGTAGAGATGCTGGATGTAGTCCTGTGGAACGGCTTGCCGTGCCATTTCCACCTGGCGCCTCAGTTGGACCAGCGTTCGTGCTGGACGTGCAGACCGCGTGAGACGACGCTTCATCCAGTCCCAAACATGCTCAATGGGGGACAGATCCGGAGATCTTGCTGGCCAGGGTAGTTGACTTACACCTTCTAGAGCACGTTGGGTGGCACGGGATACATGCGGACGTGCATTGTCCTGTTGGAACAGCAAGTTCCCTTGCCGGTCTAGGAATGGTAGAACGATGGGTTCGATGACGGTTTGGATGTACCGTGCACTATTCAGTGTCCCCTCGACGATCACCAGTGGTGTACGGCCAGTGTAGGAGATCGCTCCCCACACCATGATGCCGGGTGTTGGCCCTGTGTGCCTCGGTCATATGCAGTCCTGATTGTGGCGCTCACCTGCACGGCGCCAAACACGCATACGACCATCATTGGCACCAAGGCAGAAGCGACTCTCATCGCTGAAGACGACACGTCTCCATTCGTCCCTCCATTCACGCCTGTCGCGACACCACTGGAGGCGGGCTGCACGATGTTGGGGCGTGAGCGGAAGACGGCCTAACGGTGTGCGGGACCGTAGCCCAGCTTCATGGAGACGGTTGCGAATGGTCCTCGCCGATACCCCAGGAGCAACAGTGTCCCTAATTTGCTGGGAAGTGGCGGTGCGGTCCCCTACGGCACTGCGTAGGATCCTACGGTCTTGGCGTGCATCCGTGCGTCGCTGCGGTCCGGTCCCAGGTCGACGGGCACATGCACCTTCCGCCGACCACTGGCGACAACATCGATGTACTGTGGAGACCTCACGCCCCACGTGTTGAGCAATTCGGCGGTACGTCCACCCGGCCTCCCGCATGCCCACTATACGCCCTCGCTCAAAGTCCGTCAACTGCACATACGGTTCACGTCCACGCTGTCGCGGCATGCTACCAGTGTTAAAGACTGCGATGGAGCTCCGTATGCCACGGCAAACTGGCTGACACTGACGGCGGCGGTGCACAAATGCTGCGCAGCTAGCGCCATTCGACGGCCAACACCGCGGTTCCTGGTGTGTCCGCTGTGCCGTGCGTGTGGTCATTGCTTGTACAGCCCTCTCGCAGTGTCCGGAGCAAGTATGGTGGGTCTGACACACCGGTGTCAATGTGTTCTTTTTTCCATTTCCAGGAGTGTAGTTGAATTAAGTCGGGTGGTCCTGAGGGAATTAGATTAGGAAATGATACACTTAAAGTAGTAAAGGAGTTTTGCTATTTGGGGAACAAAATAACTGATGATGGTCGAAGTAGAGAGAATATAAATTGTAGACTGGCAATGGCAAGGGAATCGTTTCTGAAGAAGAGAAATTTGTTTACATCGAGTATAGATTTAAGTGTCAGGTAGTCGTTTCTGAAATTATTTGTATAGAGTGTAGCCATGTATGGAAGTGAAATATTGACGATAAATAGTTTGGCCAAGAAGAGAATAGAAGCTTTCGAAATGTGGTGCTACAGAAGAATGCTGAAGATTAGATGGGTAGATCACATAACTGATGAGGAGGTATTGAACAGAATTGGGGAGAAGAGACGTTTATAGCCCAACTTGACAAGAAGAAGGGACCGGTTGATAGGACATGTTCTGAGGCATCAAGGGATCACAAATTTAGCACTGGAGGGCAGCCTGGAGGGTAAAAATCGTAGAGGGAGACCAAGAGATGAATACATTAAGCAGATTCAGAAGAATGTAGGTTGCAGTAAGTACTGGGAGATGAAGAACCTTGCACAGGATAGAGTAGCATGAAGAGCTGCATCAAACCAGTCTCGGGACTGAAGACAACAACGACAACAGCAACAACGTGTGTGGTTTGACAGTTGACAGCTGTGTCACTTCGCGGGGGTTGCCGTTAACCTTCTGTGCGGTCTAGTGGACAGGACGTGGTGGAGGGTAGTTCCGCTCATTGATTGCGTGTCCGTGGCATTATGCTGCCGCTCCTCCAGATTCCAGAGCGGCTCAATGCAACTATCAGCACCGCCATCTACAATTCGCAGCAACCAATCCATATCATGAAGACAATGCTGCAGACGTCCGAAACGGTAGCTCCAGTGGATTTAATGCCGATTGCACCATCCTCTCCTCTAATACAGAGTGCCCAGCTATCTCACCAGCAACGAGTGAATTCTGTAGAACATGGAGGACCCTACCAATGTGTGGTCCTGTGGGACCAATTGTTGCTTCCTCTTGTTCCAGTGAGTAACCACCTCTACCCACCACAATTTCACAGACTCAACCAACAGAGTGAGATAGGAAAATTATGGCAGTGGTGAATGATATATCGTACTATCAAGCTAATAATGATCCTAGCCCAGTACTACAAACAGATACCATCCCGACGTCAGTCTCAAATATGTTGACCCCACTCCTTACACCCAAAAACGGCCTGTAAAACCATCCAATGGAACTCAACATCGCTCCAAGAAAACAAAGACAACGTTCGACATTATCTGCTCAGGACTCAAGTAGACAATTGTGCCATCACTGAAACACGGTTAAAACCAAACAAATCGTACGCACTCTCCCTACTCTCTCGTTAGAGAAGACAGACGTTGGTGTATCATTGCTGGTAAAACCAGATATCCACTTTCCTGTTGTCAATACTGGCATGACCCATTGCAAGTGGTGGGTATCCGTTTGCATGAAGGACCTCCATCTGTATACGATCTCAGCTAGGGTTGCCAAACGTACGGTTTTAGCCGTAACAGTACGTAATTTTCCCGTTTTGTTCCGGGTACAGTACAAACCTTCAGCCATATGTCAAATGTTCCGATTCTGAGCGTGAGGCGTAATGACTTACATTTTTAATCTGCCAGTACCAAATTTTACGATGCAGATTACGTTTTTGAGGCTAGGGCGCGGATGTAATGGCAGCTGAGACAGAGTGAGAAGGATCTGACGTCAGAAGCAGAACTGCGTTGTGTGCACACTATTAACAAAGAGATCAAAAAGGCCTGCCTAGTTCTAGCTCTGCCCAAGACGGTCGACCTCGGCTTGCTCATGTTTTGTGTCGGTCCCTACCAACCTCAGCGATTCAACACAAAATCTCGCGTTCTAACCATTGCGAAGTGACTGTTGTGGGCCGCGCGGAGTGTCCGCGTGGTTAGAGGCGCCATGTCACAAACTGCGCGGCCCCTCCCTCCGGAGGTTCGGGTCCTCCCTCGGGCATGGGTGTGTGTGTTGTCCTTAGCGTAAGCTAGTTTAAGCAGTGTGTAAAATTAGGGACCGATGACCTCAGCAGTTTGGTCTCTTAGTTATTCACACACATTTGAACACTTTTGATTGTTGTGGTGTGTTCTTTTTATTGCCAAAATGTAGTTTGTGTTACTGGATCTTTTCAATTTAGAACTGTCTATGATACGGAATTAGGAGCAAAAAGGCACGATCGTTCGACATGAAACTGTCAATTCTGATTGGAGCCTTGCTTGGGCATAAATTGAAACCGGTATTTAAGTACGAGTGTGGTACTAGCACTGCGTGACGAAAGTGCGGCTTGTTCTCCTAACACCGTATCCCGTCAGAATTTTTCTTCTTTTTGTGAACAAGCTGTACTTCCACTCCAAGCAACAAGACGCATTGTTTCGTTCATTTATGGCGCAGGTTCAACACTTCGTGTATTTCACGTTTCAGAACTTACGTCTTTGTGGAAGTAGTGTGTTCAAAATGCATGGATGGGACTGTGACAAATCCCACAAAAAGAAAATTAGATATTCAAACTAGTACAGACCGGAGCGGAAGTCTAAGTGTATTGATCAGTTCGAGAAAAAGAATTTCCAGAATTACGGCCAGTTCCAGGAAATGTATACAATGCAAGGTGTGTCTTACGTGTTGGAGAAGCTGGAGAGGGATTTTCGATTTCACACGGCGGCGTAATCGATGTTAGGCATCATTCTAACAGTGTCAACCATAAACGCAGACGTTTAACATCGGTACAAACCACACTCATGAAAAGTCTCTACAAGCTGGACTCTGTTGAAGCAGACAAGGTATGTAAAAGGATCGTGGCATTTTCAAAATTTCTAATTTTCAAGGTAATAATAGACCTGTTTAGGCAATTATAAAAATACGCTATTATTAGTGCTTCTTTCTTCGTTTCCAGGTAACAACGTCCGAGCTTACATTCGCGTTTCACACAGGTAAACATCATCTTAGTTACGTCAGCACTGACTCCAATGCTAAAATATCTTCTCAGTTATTCTCCGATTCGACAACTGCAAATAAAATCAATTGTGGTAAAGCAAAATGTGAGGCATTAATTACTGGTGTTTTGGGACCAAATAGGGTCAATAATTTAACTCCCAAGTTGAAGGACAGTAAATTTTTGGTGTAGGGTTTGATACTTCCAGCAAAGGTAGTCAATAGTGTTATACCATATGTGTAAGGTACTTTGATGTGCAAGCAGGCGCGTCCCACAGAATTTTAGATTTCCGTGAGGACTCTGGTGAATCTGCATCTGCAATTTCTGAGCAGATCTTGAAAATGATTCCAAAACACGTGTTGAATTTGACCCATGTTTCAAGTTTTACTGCAGACAATACAAATGCAAATTATAGAAAGAAAAACTCTATGTTCAACTAAAAACGGAAAATCGTGGTATAGTGAAATCAAACTGCTGTGCACAAATAGTCCTCAACTGCTGTAAATCTGGTATGAACGCTATTTCAATATACAATGAAATGTTAGGAATTAAGACTTTCAACTGTTTATCAAATTCACATAAAACGGTATCTCAATTGAAAAATTACTTTCAATTTTTTGGTGCAGAATACAATGCTTTGTTGAGACGTGTACCTACATTGTGGTTAAACCTAAGGCCTGCCAGTGGAAGAGTGTTGAAAAATCTTCCTGTAATTATATCGTATTTTTCTAGTGTAGATGATAGCCCCAGCTTCATTAAAAACAACCTGATAGATGTGTCTGGTTCTGGAAAACAACTTATTTTAGTATAATTATATCTACAGTTTTCCTTCCACATATAGGACATTGTTTCGAAGGATGCATTCAACTTCGAAAAAAATGAATTGACAAATTGTGAAGTATACTGTGTAATGGAGAATATAAAAATGGATTTAGAACATAGGATAAATGATCTGTTTTTTGGTTATAAGGTGCAACAGTTGCTGGATAAACTGGAACACCTGATCCAGATGAAAAACAAACACTAGAAGAACGCAAACCCATATATGAAGTTTGTCTGAAATATTTAAATGAATAGTTTGATTCTGATGATAGTAACGTTCTGTCCTTGATGGATTGCATATATCTTGAAAAAGAAAAACTGAGAATCAAAATATTTTGAAATTAACTGAATCACATTGTATTGTTGATTTCCTTAGTATACGTAATAGGTATTGACAGGTCGCTATAATTTCTGATTGTTTTGGGGGGAAGGGATGAGCATTCGAAAGGAAAGTTAGCTACCAAAGTTCGACCAAGTGAAGCCCTGGTGACGGTGGACTTGAGCACTGCATCACCTGCACATTCTATCGAAACAACTTGGGAAGTAATACCGCATATTTTGGTTCAGATCACTTGCGAATTCAAATTATAACTAGAGCACAACTTAGGGAGACTGTCAGACACACAATCAACCGGAAATGGAACACAAAAAAGCCACATGGGACCTATACAAAACGTTACTGGAAGACAAAGTGGAATGCTTCATCGAAACTGGGAATCCCGAAGGCTGCTACGAGGTCTTGGTAGCGCCTATCAATGAAGTGGCGGAAGTCTCAATACCCCAAAAAAGATATAAGCGGGCTACTCATCGGCCATCACCCTGCTAATGGGATTCACAATATGACGCAGTTCTCAAGGAACGAAGGCAGGCATTAAGGAAACACAAAAATGTCTCTAACGATACAAACTATTTTCAGCTTAAGAAAGCACAAGCTACAGACAAGAAAATGTTCCAGATCAAAAAAGAAAATCGTTGAAAAATTTCTGCACTGCAGCCTGCAGAGAAACTCTATTAACCAGGATCTGCAATGTGATACGGAACATTAAAGCCGGTCTGATAATGGATATGCGCCCACCTTCATCATCCGATGAACTTTTAGATTCGTTCTTGTGTATGGTAGCTCCATCCGACGTAAAGGAAAGGAAAACGAGGCGGAATATGAGGAGGAAAATACTGTCATCACACAACTCTTCTCGCTGGAAAAATCCCGGGTTGCGCTCTCCCAAACGAAGAGCACTGCACATGGCCCTGATGATACCGTCTACCCAATGCTACGACACATTACAAACAAAGGGAAACTGCTGCTGCTCCACATTTACGATAATGTATAGACACAAAAGATCATATACACTCGTTAGAAACATGTCGTATCGTCCTCATTCACAAATCGGGAAAAATATGTGATAAATCAGAGTCATATCGGCCTGTCGCCTTATTACCGTATTTGGTGAAGGTAATGGAAATGATTATTAAGTGGCGCTTAGAACGGTGGTGTGAAAACAAGGAACTATGACCGGAAAAACAGTTTGGATTCGAAAAGGAAAAGGGACCACTAAAATCTTTTTTCGATTAGTTACTGACATAGAGCTGAATCTCTCTAGGAACAATTGTACGATACTTATGCTCATAGATTTGACTAAAGTATACGGCAACGTCGTCGTGCGAATCTTAAAGGAAAAATTGTAGAAACTCCAGATTTCAAACCCATTGTCTGAGCAATAGGAAGGCAATCATATGGCAACACGGAACTACACTGAGACCCAGAGAAACTAGCAGAGAACCCCCGCAGGGATCTGTCTTGGCTCCCTTATTACTCAATCTCTATCCTGAAAAACTTCAGGACCTCTTTGATAGGGACATTCTAATATTACAACATGCAGACCACGTACGCATGTATTCCGAGGCGAGTGTTCTTCAGTCTTGTTATCAGAAAATGCAGGCCGCGCTCATGTGTCTACTTGAGTTAGCAAGTTCTCTCTTACGTTTTTTACTCGTTATGTTATTCCACTTCCCAAAATAATGCAACTGAGACAACATGCCTTCCCAGTTGCGAAAACAACTCAATATCTTGGTATACGAGGGCTGGAACTTTAATAGTGGCAACTATTTATTTCCATCTCGTACAAAGTAGATACGTGTTCAAAGTTTTACTGACGTTCAGAGTAGTCACCAGCATTGTGTATAACCCGTAGCCAGCGATGTGAAAGTCGTAGGATACTCATAGCAATGCCAGTTGTGTTGACAATTTGAGCGGAACGTCTATTGCCCGACGAATTTGTAGCAGTTCTGATGCTAATGTCGCGAAGTGTTTCCTTCAGTTTAGAAATCCAGTTGAACTCACGAGGGCTTAAGGCAGGGGAGTCCAGTAAGTGGTATAGCACTTAGCAGCCTCCTCAGTCAAACAAATCAGTAACAGCTTGCACTGTACGTGCTTGAGCATTGTCGTGCAAAATGATGGTCAGGTCCAGAAAGAAGTGTCATTACTTCTCTCACTAAGCTGGTCATAGGCTGTGTTCCAAAAATGAACAGCATATAGTAAGAAGTGATGACACTTTCTGCAGGAACTGACCATCATTTTGCAGGACGTACAGTGCAAGCTGTTACTGATGTCTCCAGAATGAGATTTTCACTCTGCAGTGGAGTGTGCGCTGATACGAAACTTCCTGGCAGATTAAAACTGCGTGCCCGACCGAGACTCGAACACGGTACCTTTGCCTTTCGCGGGCATGTGCTCTATCACCTTTTTTATTTTTTTTATTTATTTTTTTATTTTTTATTGCGTTTCGCAGGCAACTGCTCTAACAACTTCTTTTATTTTTTTTTATTTTTTATTTTTTTTACGGCAAGGCCGTTGCCTAACCTACAGAACATATGCTTGAAAAATGGAAGAAACGAAATTTTCCCGCAGGAGATGTGGAATATTAAACCTCCAAATAATTTCCTCAAAGAATACAATGCATTTCTCGATTTTTTTGTTTGTTTTACTTTTGTGTTTTTTTATTATTTTTTTTATATTTTTAAAAATATTTGTAGTGGACCGGTGGGGGCTCGGGGGGCAAAGTGGACAGGAGGCGAAACCCGAGGCCTGGCCACAGTGTCCACCTCACCACCACCGAGCCTGCGGTGCTTAGGGAAATGGGAGACACAGGAATCAACAGTAGTGGAAGGCGTTGTTATTTATTTATTTGCATGTGTTTTTGTAATATTCAGTAATATCATGAAATTATGTGAACACATCGGCGAAAGGGAAAAGAAATATAAATTCTGGTTAAAGAAAAAGAAAGGAAAAAGGAAAAGCAAAAACAAATAAAATCCGCGCAATCTGCGACGCGCTCTCCCATCCGTGGAGGTCAGAAGTAGAATAGATCGTAGGTGGTTGAAACTCAGACACCGCCGGGGGAGGTGGGGTAGGTGCCCTCTGAGCCAGGCACCCCCCAACTCAGTGAAGGTCTAACAAAGACCGCTCGAAGATAGTTAGCAAATAATGTTCGGTAACGTGGCGTGTTTTCCAGAGCTGCATGGGCTGTTCCTAAATAGGTCCAGAAGTCGAGGCGGGATTTAGGTCCCTCATGAAAGAGATAAGCGACCGCCCACCCTTTGACCCACGTAATAGTGCGACATTTGGCGGCGGGAAAATGTCTGTCCTCCGGGTATAGAAACATTCGAGGTTCGATTGTGTCTGGTGGCACCCGGAGATAGCAGGCAATGATTTGCTGCACGAAGCGCCATACCATCTTGCGATGAGGCGCATGTCAGACGGTGTTCATCAGTGTCCAGTTTCTGGCAACGGAGGCAAAGAGGAGATTCTGACAAGCCGATGTTGTGCAGGCGCTGCTTCGTGGAAAATTTTCTGTTGACTATGTCATACCACAGTGCCCGGACGTTCGTAGGGAGGAAGGGCTGGTGGATGGTAGTCCACACTATGGGCCACTGGATGGAGGGATGTTTGGTCTTCATCACATTCCGGGGAACACTTCGCAGCAACAGGCTGTAAAAATCCCTAGTCCTGGGTGGGCGTGTATTTGGGAGACTGGTATGCAAGTAACTGTAGTCGACGAAAAAGGCCGAAATATGGGACAAATGAGGCACGATATGGCCGACAGACACTGGTGGTGAGTTGGAAGCAGGTAGGAGGGCCTCAAGCAAGCTGCGTGTTAGAGATGTTCCCTGGCCCATCCACTGTTTTCTCATGGTATTCATATACAAGGCTGCAGCTCGCATACGGACATTGACGAGCCCGACGCCACCATACCGTGAGGGCAGGGTAAGTGTCTCATAACGGACTTTAAACATTGAACCAGCCATGAGATAATAGTCAAAAGCCGCATGAAGGTTGCGCCCAACTGCAGTTGGCAGAGGGAGAACTTTTTTTTTTAATTCTTTATTATCAAAAACCATTATAATTATACAAATTAACCCACTTCCTTAATTCATTAGTGGGTCTCAACAGTTATACATTTATATTAAATTTTGCAGCTAGTTTAGTTTTAGTAAGTGAGCTACAGTCATTAGTAAACAATGGGCATCTAAAATCTACATGTCCTGTTTATACCTAATTCCTATAACTAATTTAATTTGTATATGTATTCTGCAGCGTCACATGTGTGCCAGTGAAGATATAAACCTACTTTCATATGCCTTGCTCTTCGAGCTAATCCCGAAGAGCATGCCCCCGGCACTGGGCAGGCCTCGATGTTAAATTCGCTGCAGTCCCTATCTTAATTTCCTATAACTAAGTCCTACAAACTAACTTATCCTACGTCATATCTGGTGTGTGTCACAATCGGTGGTTCTTCCCTACCCCCCCTAGTCCTGCACGTGGCGGATTCCAACTTAGATGTAGTCGGCCAGTCAACGCACAGGCGGCATGGGAATAGGGCTCTTGGACACAATTGGTGGTTATTGTCATTATTATTTAGTGTATCTCTCCTAAATAGTCAATTAGAACTTTTCGAGATACCTCGTTTGCCAAGGTGTTTAAGGTCTGAAAAGTTTCCTCTCGTCTGAGTAGTTGGTATGTGTCACGGTTGGGTAGTCAGTCTCGTAGTGTGTTGGCGATATCATTGAAGAGGGGACATTCGTAAACTACGTGCTCGGGTGTACCCTCCGCATCACCACAGTCGCACGCTGGTGTTGCCCTCTTCCCAAATCGACATAAATAAGTCGGGTAGGATCCATGGCCAGTGAGAAAGTGGATCAGACCTCGTGTAGGCTCAAAGTACTTCAGTCCAAGTCGTTCCCTCACATTAGGTAGAAACTGGAAGGTTCTTCGTCCAGCCTCTTCTACCTCCCAAGTCTCCTGCCAGAGCTCCTCCCCTCTTTTCCTTATCTCTCTTTTATCCCCCACTCTAATACCCATAATATCGGCAATCTTCTCATAATTTCGCTTCTTGGCCCAATACCAAGCCGCCTGTTCTCTTATCTTTATGTCCAGAGGGCAGAGCCCCATTATGACTAATAGGGCCCTCCCTGGAGATGTTGTATAGGCACCCACGGCTCTTAATATCATGCTTCTCTGGACCCTTCTCACTGCCATAGCGGGCACAACCCTCGTGAGCCTGTGCGCCCGGACTCCCGAGCCATAGCCCACAACTGAGGTTAGGTTACTATTATGATAGAGTCTAATTAGGTGTGGAGGAAGATGGAATCTTTTATGGCCTATTGAAATGAGGTTATTTAATATCTGAAGGGCTTCCTGGGTGACAGTATCAATGTGTTTTTCGAAGCTCCACCTCTCATCAATGATAACTCGCAGGTAGCGTGTCTCACGTCGTCGGAGAACTGGTGAACCATCTATTCTGACAGTCGGGTTTCTAATAGGATGTCCTTTTAGTAATAGGTAGGTGGATTTACTGGGTGATATCGTCATTTTAGTCGTGTGGCACCACTGTTGGAGTTTGTCTAATGCTGTCTCTATTTTCGGTTCAATGTCTTCGCGGCTACGGCCACCAACCAACAGGAGGAGGTCATCCGCGTAGGCTATCACCTCTAGCACCTCATCACTTTGTTGTAATCTATCTAATAAAGGCTCCATATGGATGTCCCAGAAGAGGGGTCCTAAGACGGAACCTTGGGGACATCCTTTGGTAATTATCTTTCCAGCTCTTTCGCTAGATGATGATAACCAGACCTCCCGATCCTTGCAATAGCTCCTCAGGCAACCATATAGCGGCCCTGGACACTCTTTCTCCCGCAAGCAGGAGAGGAGCGAAGGCCACCACAGGTTGTCGAAGGCGCCACTGATGTCAACCATGATGCCAACCACGTATTTGTGCGGGGTCGAGCCACAGACCTCGGCCGCCAGGGCGATTGCATCAGATGCCGACCGTCCCGGCCTGAACCCGAACTGCCTGTCGCTCACCCCGCACAACACTCGGTGTGCTGTCAATCTGTCAGCCAACAATTTCTCCAGTATTTTGCCAAATACGTCCAGCAAGCAAATCGGCCTGTAAGATTTCACTTGCGCGATGTGAACCAATTTTGATGCCACATAAAGATTAAGAATATCAACCCGTTGAAGTGTGTCCTGACGCCGCAAGAGGTTCTGGCGGACGTCGTTGCGGATGACGTGTAACAGGCGACGGAAATTCGTTGCCGCTGTGCGTGCTACTGTGGGTGTAAAGGTAATGCCCAGGTACCGGAAAGTCCGCACAAGCGGCAGGGGTGCCACTTCACCCTCCTGGAGGCCTCACCCAATGTGCATTGCAGAAGATTTGGCGACATTCATGGCACTGC
This sequence comes from Schistocerca cancellata, assembly GCF_023864275.1. NCBI lineage: Eukaryota > Metazoa > Arthropoda > Insecta > Orthoptera > Acrididae > Schistocerca > Schistocerca cancellata. The sequence continues at coordinate 391,145,160 of NC_064629.1, read as the reverse complement.
CAGCGGCAGCCCCATAACGAGTTATCAATTCGGGGACTTCTCGAATCTCAGAGCCGGAGCGAATGAGGAGGAGGAGGTCATTAGCATATGCCCGACATCGAAAAGTGTGTTGGCGTAGGGTGAGGCCCAAGAGCTTGGTCGTCAAGCCCCCAATAAGGGGCTCAAGGGCAATGGCATACAGGAGGGTAGAGAGGGGGCACCCCTGCCGTATCGAACGCCAGATAGGTACCGGCCCTGCTAAACGTCCATTGACTTGGACACGAGAAACGGCACCGTCGTAAAGACGCCGGATGACGTCGAGAAACGGAGGGGGGATGCCCATTGGGGCTGCCACCGAAAACAGGAAACGATGACGCACCTTATCGAAGGCGCTGTCGAAGTCCATAGCGACGACCGCTGCACGGAGTCTGCAGGCCGCCGCCATCGCAATTAAGTCACGGCATTCCCCTGTGGCAGTCTGTATGTTCACCTATCCTCCAGGCGTCGTGTGCTCTGGCGAGAGGATATGAGGGAGTATTGTTCGGAGCCGCATTGCCAGTAAGCGCGCGAAAATCTTGTAATCGGCATTGAGTACGGTGAGCGGTCTGTAACTCGTGACCATCGAACCACGGGCTGGTTTGTGGACTGTTATGATGATGCCCTCAGCAAAGGCGGGTGGGATTGCTTGGTCAGATATCATTAGTTCTTGATACATAGTCGTCCACCGTGGTGCCATGAGGTCCCGAAAGGAACGGTAAAACTCAATTGGTAAGCCGTCAATGCCGGGCGATCTGTTGACAGCACCCTTGACGATTGCGTTGATGACTTCGTCTAGCGTGACCGCCACTGTCAAAGCATCCGCCTCCGTGTGGGGGAGGGTGCGCGTGACGTAATGCAAAATGGAGTCGTCCGCTGCAGTTTCAGCGTCTTCTTCACTATAAGTACGACGGTAGTGCTCGACGAATGCGTGGACGATGTCATTCTGAGTGGTCACCTGCGTGCCATGAGGCGTGGTCAGAGTGCTGATGATCTGTCGACGACGCCATCGTTTGTCGGACACTATATGATGCATAGATGGAATTTCTAAATCCGCGTGATCGTGGCGTCGCGTCCGTATCACGACCCCTTGCAGTTTCCGGCGTGCCACTGCAATGATCTTCGCCTTAGTTCTTTGCCGTTCCAACTGGTTGTCCGTGGTTGGCGGTTGAGTGTCCAGATCTCGGAGAATCGCATAATAGAAGTCAACAGTGGTGCGATGCCAGTCGGCCATGTCCTTCCCGTATCTCATCAGTGTCCTCCGGATCGCCGGCTTGGCGCAAACCAACCACCATGTCAATGTCGAGTGGTAGCGGGGAAGGCGTCGTTCGCAGGCTGTCCACGTTTCAGTGACTTGTTGGCGACACGCCAGGTCATGCAAGTGTGAAGTATTGAGTTTCCATGGCGCACGGCTGCGGGATACTGATTGCGGCGGAAGGAGGACCGTACAGATGTAAGCGCAATGGTCGGAAAAGGCCAGCGGTCAGCGTTCGGCGCCCCGTATCGCAGATCTAAGGGTGTGTGAGACATATATCCTGTCTAGTCGGCTTGCGGAATGACTGGTAAGAAAGGTATGGCCAGAACGGTCGCCGTGTTGAGCTTCCCAGGTATCGTGAAGCAGGAGGTCTCGCACCACTATACGTAGTTCCTGGCATGTAGTATAGTGGGGAATCTGATCTTTAGGATGCAGAACGCAGTTAAAATCACCTCCTAGTAGGCAATGGTCATAACGCCATAAAAACAGGGGAGCGATTTCCTCGGAATGAAACTGGGCTCTGTCATGCCTTCGGTCGGTGTCTGAGGGAGCGTAGACATTAATGATACGTGTCCGCATGGCAGTGAGTGCCATGCCCCGAGCTGATGGAAGGAAGGCAACATCGGTCACAGAAATCCCGTGGCGGACGTAGATGGCCACTCCGCGGCCCATAGGATCACTCGCGGAGGCATAGGCGGTATAGCCATTGATATCCGGGAGACTAGCTAAGTGAACTTCCTGCAGAAGGGCGAAATCAATATCCGAAGCCCAGAACATCTCCTGCATAAGGCGGATTTTCACCCTGCAACGGATGTTGTTGGTGTTGATGGTTGCTATCCGGTAGCCTGGTGCCGGATTCGTGGAGGCTGGTGCACTCCGCTGTCCGCGCGATGGTGTGGGCGTCGCAGCGGAACGTTATCCCGCTGGCCCGCAGGGGAGTCTGGGGAGAGTATGATTAGTGGTGCGGCCGTGACGGCGCAGGGTCCCGTAACGGGTCCTGCTCCTCGACCTCCTCGTGCCACTGGTGTATCTTCCATTTTGTCTGCAGAAGATGTTGTAAAGGTGCGTGGTGTAGTGTCGCCTGTGATAAGTTCATGATTTAGTTCAGCGTCAGCACGGGGCGCAGGCACACCGATAGATGTCTCCGCGCTCATAATGTCTTCGTCAGCAGTAGCGGGTTCTGAGGCCTCGTGCTGGTCGACGGTTGCGTCCTCCTCGACTTGTAACGTCTCCTCTTGGCCGGAAACGGTGCGACGTCTTCGCTTGCGACGTTTCGGAGAACGTTGATTCCTTGTGCGACCCTCCGTGTCCGAAGACGGAAGGGAGTCGCGTCGTTCTGGCAGAAAGGCCACTGTAGGAACGATGAGAGAGTCGATCTCCATCGTGTTTCCGGGGTCAGGTTCAGCGTCCGCTTGTGTCGGCATCGTCGCAGCGGCGTCGATGGCCGGCCGAGGCGGCGGGCCGTCCGTGGCGCTCTCCGTCGGTGTCTTGTCGGGCTCGTTGTTTGCGTCGTTTGTGGTGACCGGACGACGTTGCAAAGTTCTAGGAGAAGCTAGAGCAGCGGCGTAGGTCACCGGTAGCACTGTAGGTTGCGACGTGGGTGGTTCTTCGGCAGCTGGAAGTTGCGTAATACGCCGTTGTAGGCATTCGGATCTAATGTGGCCTTCTTTGCCGTACCCGGAACAGGTCCGAGGCTGTCCGTCGTTTATAACTATTGCACGGCATCCGCCGATCTGTAAGTAGGACGGGACGTGGCTTCGGAGATCAATGGTGACCTGTCGGACCCCGTTTAGGACAGGATACGTCCGAAACTGTGTCCACTTCTCCGCAGTGTGGCCGTGGACTGTGCCGTATGGGCGTAGTGCCGTGACGACTTCCTCAGCAGGAAGTTCGAATGGCAATTCGAAAATGCGTATCGTTCGCACACCTAAGCCTGCGTGGTCGACGGTTACCTCCCCCACATTGCCATCAGCATGACAGAAGCGGAGCCCCTGTTTGGTCTCACGTAGTATGCGTTCGCACGCCGCGTCGTTAATGATTTTCACATAGACCGTGCTGCTCACGATTGACAAATGTATGCCGATAATATCGGTCGCCGGGATCTTCACTTCCTCTCGCAGAAAACGCTCCACCTCGAGTGCTTTGGGTCGGGCATAATCGTTGCAGAAAGTAAATCGGAGTGTTGATTTACGGTAACGGTTCGCCATGGATCGTACAAGGTAAGCCGGCACTTAAGCAACGGCCGTCAGAATGTAAACAAAGTGAGCTCGTGCTCCGCACGAAGTCAACACGTACGCGTCCGGTCTGTTGCCCTGCCGAAGGCAGAGCCCCATCTGAGCTACCGTAGCACGACTCACGCACGGTACTCACAGCTTTACTTCTTTTTGTTACTGATGTGTTTGACTGATGGGGCTGCTAAGTGCTATACCACCTACTGCACTCCCCTTGTAACACCACAGCTCTTATGCTGTATGAATTTATTTTGCTTTTGCTTTATTTAATGTTACATTGTTGATCTTCTGTAAGTGTGATTGAATCGATAACATAAAATTGTGTACTCTTTTCTTTGTCAAACCTTTGATGTCGTGATTTGATTCTATGCAAAGTAGTGTATCTGTAATTTAAAGTTCTTTGTCCCATTTGGAGGGAAAAGAACTTATTGTATGTAATTGTAATTTTGTGTGAATAATTTTTTGTAGAAGTGTCAATATGTGAAAATGTTCTGTTTTATTTAATGTATTTGTTTGCTGTTATGTAAACTGCTGATCCTCACTTAGGGCTCTTAGTTAATTTGTATGTAAATGGTGTAGTGGTTCCCCTCAGGAACGGAACTGTGTAGCGTGCGCAAATTGTGGTTGGCATAGGTGGAAAAGGTGGAACTGATAGTCAGTCGGAGATGAGCAGTCAGTCGGAGACGAGCCACCAGTCGGAAAGGAGCTACGAGTCTGTGCACTGTCATTATAAAGGTGCATATTGTGCTGATTCAGAGAGAGAGGCTTTTCTGCTACTTTCCAAGGCCTCGGATGTATGGATAAATAGCTGGAACTATTCTGGGATTTGTATGAATCGTCGCCACGAAGAAATGACAGAGTCCAGCAATTCTGTCTGCGAATCCACCTACCAACATGCAGTTGCCACCACGTTGCGCAATCACTGTAACGTAATATTATATTGATGTACAGTGAAGGATCAGCCTAATGGATGTGTTAGTGTGCTGAAATATAAGGTAATTCATATCGGAATTTATGTACCTACCTTAATTTTACTCCTCATCATAACACCTCTCAGGGTCCTCTCCGTTTGAAGGAAAGTGATTACCGAGTGTCCTTACTGAAAGTACATTGAAGTCTAGAGCTCTGTTAAATAATGCCCCTTGAACTTATTAAAGAGAAAGTTATAGTTAGTGATGCTTGCTGAAATAATTTTCCTAGTAAAACTGCTTATTAAAGTGTTATTGCCAACTTCAAATTAAAATTTCTCAAGACAGTGGCTTATAGAGTTTTGCTTAGTAAATAATCACACTACTGCCTGTTGTTAATATCAGAAAGTGGGTCAGTATCTTACATTAATGTTAATTTTATGTTTTACGGTAGTAACAGTAGAAAACTGCATAGTAGGAAATTATATGTTCATGATCACTAAGTGTTTATCTCTCTTGTGTGCATATTAAGAGTATAAAGACCACTCAGTTTGTGTAAACCCTGAAAGTGATAGTGTTTTTCGGTATCTGTTATAATTTTGAAAATAGTTCCTACTGCTCTAACTGTTAGCTTCAATCTTAAAACATATGTGCGTCAGAGTTCATTGCACTCGCGTGTTACTAAGTCTAGGTTGTGTCTGTTGTGTTGTCCATTATAGTTACTTATACCTACTTCCATAAACGAGAATGTTAATCTTTCTCTTGCCTAATTAGGCTGGCGACCGTCTCCCTTATTCTAGGAATAGTATAGATAGGCAAAATTTTGTTTGTCACTATTCCAATATTAACGTAATTCTGACTTTCATTTCCGATAAGCCACCTCCGTTAGGAACAACACGGTCAAACTAACAAAATTCCTCTCAGAGGGTAACACTGCTCTGTTGCTTTGTGCCATAGTTGCTTTTACAAAATTGTTTTATGTCACAATCTGCTTCTAGCATTGAGGTTATGGTACAGTAGCAAGCAGTCAGGGAGTGTTATACGTGGCTTTTCCGTGACAGGACTATTTGTTCTGTTGGGGCATACTACGTAATAAACCAAATTTGGTAATTGATTACGTAAGCTACGTAAACGCAGTAGTAGTGTTATACCCTGACTTAAGCCTTCGTGAGTTCAACTATGTGTGTGTGTGTGTGTGTGTGTGTGTGTGTGTGTGTGTCTGTGTGTGTGTGTGTGTGTGTGTGTGTATCCGTATCCGTCCACGCCACATTCCACAGTGAATTTAAATTTTCGGATGCATGTTACTCAATTTCTTATGTTACTTCTCAGTTTCCACTGTAAAGAATAATTGAATCGTCAACGTAACTTTCATGGTACACTAAGTTAGGAATAAAGTCCTGATTTGCCTTTAGAAAAGTCTTTTCCACTTGGTTAATAAAAATGTCTGCTATGGTTCCTGCTGAGCTGGTCACACGAAAATTATGGAATAGAGCGAACAGTGTATATATATATATATATATATATATATATATATATATATATATATATATATACCGCTGGATATATTTCGTAAACCACATCAAATACTGACAAACCGATTCCACAGACCGAACGTAAGGAGAGGGGCTAGTGCAATTGTTTAATACCAACCATACAAAAATGCACGGAAGTATGTTTAACACAAACCTATGGTTTTTTAAATGGAACCACGTTAGTTTTGTTAGCACATCTGAACATATAAACAAATACGTAATCAGTGCCGTTAGTTGCATTGTAAAACGTTAATTACATCCGGAGATATTGTAACCTAAAGATGAAGCTTGAAACCTGCGACGTTCAGTTGCGTGTTGTAACAAACACGGGCCACGGTCGGCGAGCAGCATCTGCAGGGACATGTTTACGATGACGACCGTGTTTACGAGTGTGGCTGTAGTGCACTGTTGTGGTTTGGTCTAGCTGCCGCAGTGTCCGCATGAAGCGCTTGCTGCTATTGCTATTCTGCATTCGTTTCCGCACGCAGACCAACTGTAGTACACCGTGTTACCATACGTCTGTGATAGTGTAGTGTTGTAGGAACTGTGACCATGGTGTATTCGAACTCTGAAAAGGCGGAGATGATACTCATCTATGGCGAGTGTCGAAGAAATGCAGCTGAAGCCTGCAGGGTGTATGCAGAACGGTACCCGGACAGAGAGCATCCAACGTGCCGCACATTGCAAAACATCTACCGCCAACTGTATGCAAGAGGTATGGTCGTAGCACGCAAACTGGTCCGTAACAGGCTCGTCACAGGAGAAGCGGGTGCAGTTGGTGTGTTAGCTGCTGTTGCCATGAAGCCACACATGAGTACGCGGGACATTGCGAGAGCCGGTGGACTGAGTCAAAGTAGTGTCATGCGCATACTGCATCGTCACCACTTTCACCCGTTTCATGTGTCGCTACATCAGCAATTACATGGTGATGACTTTAATCATCGAGTGCAATTCTGTCAATAGGCATTAACAGAGAATGCGTTGCAGTTCTACCTGTTTGCCGATGAAGCGGGTTTCACAAACCACGGGGCAGTGAATCTACGGAACATGCATTACTGGTCCGTGGACAATCCTCGCTGGCTCAGACAGGTGGAGCAACAGCGACCGTGGACTGTAAATGTATGGTGCGGAATCATTGGCGACCACCTCATTGGTCCTCACTTCATTGCAGGGGCCCAAACAGCTGCAACATACATCGCGTTTCTACAGAATGATCTGCCAACGTTGCTCGAAAATGTCCCACTGGAAACGCGTCGACGTATGTGGTATCAGCATGATGGTGCACCTGCACATTCCGCAATTAACACTAGGCTGACCCTTGACAGGATGTTCGACGGGCGTTTCATAGGACGTGGAGGACGCATAAATTGGCCAGCGCGTTCTCCTTATCTAACACCTCTGGACTTCTTTCTGTGGGGTACGTCAAAGGAGAATGTGTCCCGCGATGTGCTTACAACCCCAGAGGATATGAAACAACGTATTGTGGCAGCCTGCGGCGACATTACACCAGATGTACTGCGGCGTGTACGACATTCATCATTACGCCAGAGATTGCAATTGTGTGCAGCAAATGATGGCCACCACATTGAACATCTATTGGCCTGACATGTCGGGACACACTCTATTCCACTCCGTAATTGAAAACGGAAACCACGTGTGTACTTGTACCTCACCCCTCATGGTAATGTACATGTGCGTCCGTGAAAAAGACCAATAGAAAGGTGTTAGCATGTGGACGTAATGTGCGGTTCCAGTCTTCTGTACCTAAGGTCCATCACCGTTCCCTTTGGATCCCCACGTAATTCAGTGCACTCCGATACTCACGATCGAACAGCGGAGGAGTGGTACTCAAGCGTCAACTTAAGGTTACAATATCTCCGGATGTAATTAACATTTTACAATGCAACTAATGGCACTGATTACGTATTTGTTTATATGTTCAGATGTGCTAACAAAACTAACGGGGTTCCATTTAAAAAAAACATAGGTTTGTGTAAAAAGACATATTTCCGTGCATTTTTTATGGTTTGTATTAACCAATTACACTAGCCCCTCTCCTCACGTTCGGTCTGTGGAATCGATTCGTCAGTATTTGATGTGGTTTACGAAATACATCCAGCGGTAACGTTAGGTGACTCATCATATATATATATATATATATATATATATATATATGTGTGTGTGTGTGTGTGTGTGTGTGTGTGTGTGTGTGTGTGTGTGTGTATATGTGTGTGTGTGTGTGTGTGTGTGTGTGTGTGTGTGTATAGGGTGAGTCACCTAACATTACCACTGGAAATACCTCCTAAACCACAACAAACACTGAATAACCAATTCCACAGACTGAAAGTGACGAGAGGGGCTGGTGGAATTGGCTAATACGAATCATTGAGAAATGCACGAAAGTATGATTTTCAACACATGCTTATGTTTTTTAAATGGAAACCTGTTATTTTTAGTACAACTGAAAGTAGAAACAAACGCTTAATCAATACCGTTTGTTGCACTGTAAAATATTAAGTACATCCGGAGTTATTTGTAACGCGAAGTTGACGCTTAAAACCTCATATGTTCAGTCGCATGTTGTAACTAACAAATTCTGCATGGGTATGTTTACGCAGACTACGGAAATGTTCAACTGTGTGTGAATTCCTAAGGCACCAAACTCCTGAGGTCATCGGTCCCTACACTTACACACTACTGAAACTAACTTAAAATAACTTATGCTAAGAACAACACACATACCCATGCCCGAGGGAGAACTCGAACCTCGTGCGGGGCCGCGCAATCCGTGACATGACGCCTCAAACCACGCGGCCACTTGGCGCGGCGAAGACTGCGATATTCATGAGTTTGGCTGTCTCAGTGTCTGCACGTAGCGCTTGCTGAATTAGTCCTTGTACTCAGAGTAACGGTAGTGTACTGTGTTACCGGACGCCTGTGATAGTGTACTGTACACAAGTAAGAACAGAAGTACGAACAGTAGGAACGTAAGAAGGTCGCAGGTACAACACTTTGTACAGTGTTGTAAGAAATCTGAAAGTGGTTTATTATAACTCTGAAAAGGCAGAGATGATACCTGTCTATGGCGAGTGTAGACAAACTGCAGCTGCAGCCTGCAAGTTGTATGCAGAAAACATCCACAAACAATTGTTTGCAAGAGATATGGTCGTAACACGTAAATGGGTCCGTAAAAAATGCATCATAGGAGAAGCATGTACAGTTGGTGTGTTAGTTGCTGATGCCGTGATCCGACACATGAGTTCACGTGACATTTGGAAATTTGTGGAAATTTGTGGTAAGGGCTTATGGGACAAAACTGCTGTGGTCATCAGTCCCTAGGCTTGCACACTACTTAACCTAACTTAAACTACCTGATTCGAAACTCCGACGGGGGGAGTCGCGCGGACCGTGACAAGACGACCCAGACCACGCGGCTACCCAGCGCGGCTCACGTAACATTGCTGGAGGCAGTGCAGTGAGTCGAAGTAGTGTAATGTGCATACTTCCTCGTCACAAATTTCATCCGTATCATGTGTCGCTGCATCAGCAATTACATGGAGATGACTTTAATAATCGACTGAATTTCTGTCAATGGACATTAACACAGAATTCTTTACGGCTCTATCTGTTTACGGATGAAACAGGGCTCATAAACCACGGTGCAGTGAATTCACTAAACATGCATTACTGGTCTGTGGACAATCCTCGCTGCCTTCGAAAGGTAGATCGACAGCGACCGTGGAATGTAAATGTCTGGTGTGGAGTAACTAGCGACCATCTCATTGGTCCTCACTTCATTGACGGCACCCAAATATCTGCAAAATACATCGAGTTTCTACCAAATGATCTGAGAACCTTGCTAGAAAATGTCCCGCTGGAAACGCGTGGAAGTATGTGGTATCAACGCGATGCTGCTCCAGCACATTCTGCAATGAACACAAGGCTGATCCTTGACAGAACGTTTGACCGGCGTTTCATAGGACGCGGCGGACGCATAAATTGGCCAGCACGTTCTCCTGATATTACACTTTTAGACTTCTTTCTGTGGGGTACGTTAAAGGAGAAGGTGTGCCGTGATGTGCCTACAACCCCAAAGGATATGAAACGTCATATTGAGGCAACCTGTGGCAAAATTACACCAGATGTACTGCTTGTGTGAGACATTTATTACGTAGTACATTGCAAATGTGTGCAGCAAATGATGGCCACCACATTGAACATTTATTGGCCTCAAATGTCAAGACACACTCTTTTACACTCTGTAATTGAAAACAAAAAACAAATTTGTGAGTATAACTACAGTCTCACGTTAATGTACATTTTCTTCTAATAAATCAGTGCTGTACGGTATTCTTCAGAGAAAAAGACTAATAAAAATGTTAGCATTTGGACGTAACGTGCTTTAGCATGTGGACGTAACGTGCTGTTCAATGTATCTTCTGTACCTACGTTACATCATTGTTACTTTTGTGTCCTTAACTAATTCGATTCTCTCCGATACACACGACTGAACTGATGAGGAGTTACTCAAGCGTCAGCTTTACGTTACAAATTACTCTAGATGTAATTAACGTCTTACAATGTAAGAAACGGCACTGATAAAGTATTTTTTTCTATTTTCAGTCATGCTAAAAATAATAAGAGGTCTCCATTTAAAAAAAAAAAAAACATAAGTATGAGTTGCATGTCATACTTCCGTGAATTTCTCAATGGTTTTTATTAACCAGCTACACCAGCAACTCTCCTCACTTTCGGAATGCGAAACTAGTGATAAAGTGTTTGTTGTGTGTTGTGGTTTAGGAGGTGTTCCCATTGTTCCATTGGTAATGTTAGGTGACTAAACCTGTATATATATATATATATATATATATATATATATATATATATATATATATATATATATGCTCAATGATGTTCATGCCTGGAGAGTATGGTGGCCAGCGGAAGTGTTTAAACTCAGATGAGTGTTCCTGGAGCCACTCTGTAGCAGTTCTGGATGCGTGGGGCGTCGCATTGTCCTTCAGGAATAGCCAAGTTTGTCGGAGTGCACAATGTACATGAATGGATGCATATGATCAGACAGGGTACTTAAGTACGTATCAATCGTATTTAGAGGTATCAGAGGCCTGTATCAATCGAACTGCACATGCCCCACACCATTAGAGAGTCTCCACTGGCTTAAACAGTCCCCTGCTGACATGCAGTGTCCATGGATTCATGAGGTTGTCTCCATACCCGCACACGTCCACCCCTCGATACAATCTGAAGCGATACTCGTTCGACCAGGCAACATGTTCCCAGTCATCAACAGTCCAATGTCGGGGATGACGGGCCCAGGCGAGGCGTAAAGCTTTGTGTCGTGCATTCATCAAGAGTACACAAGAGGGCCTTCGGCTCCGAAAGCCCACATCGATAGTGTTTCGTTGAGTGGTTCGCACGATGCCAGTTGTTGATGACCCAGCATTGAAATCTGCAGCAATTTGCGGAAGGGTTGCACTTCTGTCACTCTGAACGATTCTCTTCAGTCGTCATTGGACTACTTCTTGCAGGATCACTTTCCGGCCGCAGCCATGTCGGAGATCTGATGTTTTACCGGATTCGTGATATTCACATGCGTGGCATCAAGCTGTAACACCAGTTTCCAACTCACTTAAATCCTGATAACCTACCATTGCAGCAGAAGTAGTCGATACAACAATACGCTAGACACTTATCGTCGTATTAAGTAGTTGCCGACCAGAGCGCCGTACTCTGCCTGTTTCCACATCTCTGTATTTGAATACGCATGCCTACTCGTATACCAGTTTCCTTGGCGCTTCAGTGTAGATATGGTCTTCATGCGTTAGTGACTTGCAGTCCATATTTCTGTTTAACGCGTAACAGTTAGAACTTCCATTGTAAATAATGTACACATTCGTTGAAACTAAATATTTAACTAAAAGAAATGAAAATTTTTTGGCCTGGTATTTACAGGATGTCCCAGAAGGAATGGTCAGTATTCACGGATATGACAGAAACGATCATTGGAAGCAAGAATCTTCGGGTGGTCATATACTCCATTCCAAATTGTTTCCTAGATAGAACACATTTATTGGAAATTGCTATTTATTTAGTGTATTATCAAATAAACTGTCAGGTTTACTAATTTACAAATGCACAATAATTGAAAACATTACAACATGTGTTTTACAAAGTATCGATTGATAAATACGTCTTTTAACACATTCACCTCTAAGCATTATGGTACAGGTCGCAATACAGCGGTTATACAAAGTCCGATAAATATTCGAACAACCCACCGTAAGCTTCAATTGTGCACTCTTAGGAAATGGTGTTAGTGGTATGACAGGGAAATAACGAGATAGAAATAACAATCGTATCCCAAGGAGACTAATAAGGACTTGCAGTGTCAGGTTATACCTGAAGCAACTGGGCGAGTTACATTCAAGGTCACCCTGGGGAAGTCCCGTCCTACCCTCGTACCTGGGAGAGATGTAATATTTACATCTATACTCTACGAACCACTGTGAATTCCATGGCAGAGGGTTCGTCCCACTATAACTATTATTAGCAACTTTCCCGTTCCATTCACGAATGGAGCGCGGGAAAAGTGATTGTTTGACTATCTCTGTGCATTCTGTAATTAATTTAATCTTATCCTCACGATCTCTGTGGTAAGCGATGTGTAGAGGGGTGCCGTGTATTCCTAGAGTTGTCATTTGAATCTGGTTCTGGAAAATTTATTAGTACACTTTCCTATGATAGTTTCCACATTTCTACAGACGTTCTTTGAGGCATCTCAGTGACACTTTCCAACGAGTCAAACAAAACTGTGACCCTTCGTGGTGCCCTTCTCTGTATATGCTCAATATCCCCTGCTAGTCCTATTTGTTTGAGTCCCACACATTTCAGCAGTATTCTAGGGTAGTTTACATGAGTGGCTTCTAAGCGATCTCCTTTGCAGACTGATTGAATTTCCCTAGTATTCTGCCAATAAACCGAAGTCTGCTACCAGCTTTACCCACGAATGGGCCACTATGATCGTTCAACTTCATGTCCCTACTAAGTGTTATGTTTGTCTTTCATCTATTATGCAGTAACCTCCGTTTCTTTAGAAGTTTTTTTTTTTTTTTTTTACAGTGAATGTGAACTATGGAGGATCTCTCTCATTATGAACTGTCCTACTGGGTACATATGTAACTGGCGCTAGATCAACCACTCTCTTAAACTTGAGGCATACTTACTCAACGTACTCCTGTCCCGAGCTTGAAGTTTCAAGTTCCTCGCTATTTTTCCTCTGTCTAGTTTGCTGACCACATAAATCTGTCTTCTTGTTTTAATTGTTCTTTGTGTTCTCGTATTCATTGTTGCTATAACTTCATTATGGTAACTTATACCGGTTTCGATGTGGACTTTTTCAAAGTGGTCAGGTTTTTTTGTTGCCATTAAGAGCTACTATAGTTTCATCACGACCTACCCCATATTTGTAGTTTTCAGAGAAGGCGTTTAATAACGTTCAAATGGTTCAAATGGCTCTGAGCACTATGGGACTTAACATCTGTGGTCATCAGTCCCCTAGAACTTAGAACTGCTTAAACCTAACTAACCTAAGGACATCACACACATCCATGCCCGAGGCAGGATTCGAACCTGAGACCGTAGCGGTCGCGCGGTTCCAGACTGTAGCGTCTAGAACCACTCGGCCACCCGGGCCGGCTAATAACGTTACACAGGATGTCTTGTCACGCTCACCACTAACAAAACTATAATTATTTAGCTGATTGTGGGATGATTCAAGTCTCCCGCAATGATTACAGTATCATTAGCGAACTTATGTGCAAGCGAAATGAGCTTTCTGTAAAGTTTTCGGTTACATCAGGAGGAGAATCTGGTGGTCAATTTCAGGACCCTAATAAGTTTTTGTCCACCCTTGCCCAAACAGTCTCACGTGCAGCCTCAGTTTGTATCTCGGTGGATTTGAGTTTCTTGGCCGGCTGGAGTGGCCGAGTGGTTCTAGGAGCTAAAGTCTGGAACCGCGCGACCGCTACGGTCGCAGGTTCTAATCCTGCTTCGGGCATTGATGTGTTTTATGCCGTTAGGTTTATGTAGCTCTAAGTTCTAGGGGACTGATGACCTCAGAAGTTAAGTCCCATAGTGCTCGGAGCCATGTGAATCTTTTTTTTTTCTTTTTAGTTTCTTGTCTACTGTTATAAATATACCATGTCCATTTCCCGCGTCCCTATCCTTTTGGTATATGCTAAAATTTTCCTCAGAAGTCTCACTACTGTCAACTTCAGGTTTTAATCAGCTTTCTGTGCCTAATATTATGTGAGGTTCAGTGATTTTCAGGAACGCTTTGAACTCTGGCTCTTTGTTGCAATTGCTTTGACAGTTAACTACTAGGATTTTGATGCTGTTATCAGCGGGAGGCATTTCTTCGGATATAACCCTAATATTTTCGGGCTTCCCACAGCTGGACACGATGGAGAGACGCCTAATCTATAAAACCGTTGTGTGCACCCTACTCACAGTCAGCTACTCCTGTGGTTGCCTCTCATATGTACTGCAAACCTGACATATTTAGGGGGACCTACGACTCTCAGCCCTATGGTACAAATCTAGGAAGTCACTTCCTAGCTTGTCCCAGAACCCTCGGGGTCTCTGGTTCAAGCTTTCCACTCGACTAAGGACCAAGGAGCCACGATCGTGTCTGCGGAAAATGCGGCGGACTGTGAGCTTCGTTGAAACTCGGTGAGCAAGGTTGGAATTTCAGCTCTCTGTGATAGTCCCTGGAATGATCAAAGTACGACCACGGAGCCTAGATGAGAGACATTGTTCCAGTATGGGTCACAGTCTGTAGTTGGCTGCATCCTGTTCCCTCAGATACTGCCGGTATAGGCTCTTCACCATACTGAATTAGATCTCGAAGCTTACATACAGAGTTTACAAGATGTTCCTTCCCATCTCCTGCTGCCATTTCCCTAAGGGGTACTATTATTCGCCGTATGATTGAACTGCTGGCGACTAATAGATCACAACCCTTTTGTGTTTGCCTCCTTTTTACATGAGACGAAGCATGTTTCCCCAAAACAGGTGTAGTAAGACCCACTGGCTCAGTTTCAGTTTCAGTGACAGACAGCACCTCGAACTTGCTTGTTACAGGGATCGGTATCACACCCTACGTTTACCTTGGTCACGGTCTACCCCAAAGGTGCCTAGCCTAGACCTAACGCTGACACGCCACTCACAGTCATGTGTACGTGTAATGATGGGGCATGTGTTTCCTGCAGGAGAGAGTGTCCGAGTGTCCATAGGAGAGGGTAGTACTCGAGTTATCTTCGCTACCTCTGGTACACAACTCTCGATAGTAACCCCCCCCCCCACTTACCCATTCGCAGCAACTTCCGATCGCTTCACAGTAGTAAGGGTGATTTCCCAATACTTACGAATGACAACCAACTCATCCCCTGCCTGAGAACAGTAATCACAGTGGGCCTAAATTATGCCTAGTTCAATATTTTACAGAACACTAAATACACTCCTGGAAATTGGAATAAGAACACCGTGAATTCATTGTCCCAGGAAGGGGAAACTTTATTGACACATTCCTGGGGTCAGATACATCACATGATCACACTGACAGAACCACAGGCACATAGACACAGGCAACAGAGCATGCACAATGTCGGCACTAGTACAGTGTATATCCACCTTTCGCAGCAATGCAGGCTGCTATTCTCCCATGGAGACGATCGTAGAGATGCTGGATGTAGTCCTGTGGAACGGCTTGCCATGCCATTTCCACCTGGCGCCTCAGTTGGACCAGCGTTCGTGCTGGACGTGCAGACCGCGTGAGACGACGCTTCATCCAGTCCCAAACATGCTCAATGGGGGACAGATCCGGAGATCTTGCTGGCCAGGGTAGTTGACTTACACCTTCTAGAGCACGTTGGGTAGCACGGGATACACGCGGACGTGCATTGTCCTGTTGGAACAGCAAGTTCCCTTGCCGGTCTAGGAATGGTAGAACGATGGGTTCGATGACGGTTTGGATGTACCGTGCACTATTCAGTGTCCCCTCGACGATCACCAGTGGTGTACGGCCAGTGTAGGAGATCGCTCCCCACACCATGATGCCGGGTGTTGGCCCTGTGTGCCTCGGTCGTATGCAGTCCTGATTGTGGCGCTCACCTGCACGGCGCCAAACACGCATACGACCATCATTGGCACCAAGGCAGAAGCGACTCTCATCGCTGAAGACGACACGTCTCCATTCGTCCCTCCGTTCACGTCTGTCGCGACACCACTGGAGGCGGGCTGCACGATGTTGGGGCGTGAGCGGAAGACGGCCTAACGGTGTGCGGGACCGTAGCCCAGCTTCATGGAGACGGTTGCGAATGGTCCTCGCCGATACCCCAGGAGCAACAGTGTCCCTAATTTGCTGGGAAGTGGCGGTGCGGTCCCCTACGGCACTGCGTAGGATCCTACGGTCTTGGCGTGCATCCGTGCGTCGCTGCGGTCCGGTCCCAGAACGACGGGCACGTGCACCTTCTGCCGACCACTGGCGACAACATCGATGTACTGTGGAGACCTCACGCCCCACGTGTTGAGCAATTCGGCGGTACGTCCACCCGGCTTCCCGCATGCCCACTATACGCCCTAGCTCAAAGTCCGTCAACTGCACATACGGTTCACGTCCACGCTGTCGCGGCATGCTACCAGTGTTAAAGACTGCGATGGAGCTCCGTATGCCACGGCAAACTGGTTGACACTGACGGCGGCGGTGCACAAATGCTGCGCAGCTAGCGCCATTCGACGGCCAACACCGCGGTTCCTGGTGTGTCCGCTGTGCCGTGCGTGTGATCTTTGCTTGTACAGCCCTCTCGCAGTGTCCGGAGCAAGTATGGTGGGTCTGACACACCGGTGTCAATGTGTTCTTTTTTCCATTTCCAGGAGTGTAATTTATGTAGGGTGCAGTTGTTACAGAATAGTAAACAAATAACTTTATAGTAAGCTTGCTGATACCCTTTTACTTTATAGGCTCGATATGTTACAAATATTATCGTCGGTCATTTGAAATTTAAGTAATTTATAACCAGAAGCAATGTATCTCTACCGACAACAGAAAACTTCGTAGAAGTTTTACCTCTTATCGGAAGCGTTTTCCAGGTAGTGCTTACTAAAAAAGTTCGACGGTAGCGTTATTGTACGACAAAATGTATACAATATATATTCCTATTAAAAGACAGAACTAATGTGACACGATATGTTATTTACTCCCAGTAACTGTAAATCACAAACACCGATTAATTACGACATAGTTTACATAAAACACTCGTAAACTGTGAAAATCTTCACAAGCGTCTGAAACTTTACAGAATGTACCAGTTTCACGCAAATAAATAACAAAATTTTGGAACTGTCAGTTGTGAAAGATGACACTGTGTCCAAGATTTCTGAAAAGCACAATTAGCTTTACAGATTATTATATAAGACTACACAATATAACAGATTCCTGAAAACAATAGATCTCGACACCTGCATGAGTTCTGGTGAAATCAGCACGATAAACACGTTTAAATTTTACGTCAAGATTTTGTACCTGACTTTTCGAAGTGATTTTATGTCACTCATCTGATTTTACTCTAAGACAAAGGAAATGTCAGGGCTGGGCTTATATACTTAATTATAAGTAAATAATCGCGCAAATTGCACTGATTATGCCACTTAGTTGATTTTGCGTCCCCTTTACATTATGTGCCAAAGAAAAACGCTGAAGCTTCAGTATGCTTCACAAAAACGATATAAAATTTCAGAGCACAGCACACGTACATCCGCATATGATGTGGCGTATTCAGGGTCATGACATGAACCGATACTGATCTCGTGGTCGCTGGGCACTTGTTTGGGTTTTATTGAAGTTCAGTGCAAAATGTGCTATCCCTCCCATGCATACTAGGCAATTTTATGAAATAAAATTAATGGGAATTTGAAGATCATCCTCATTTTTTCTTAACCAATAGGGAGAGATGGTCTTTATAGCCTGGTCCCTTCAGTCCCACAAACCAACCATCTTAACCAATAAGATTTAAGCTTTTCCTCCCCTCCTCTTACTTTATAGCCAGAGCAGTTGTGTGGGCCGCTTCATTCGAAGTCTGTGCACCATAATGAGAAGATATGATTTGTTATAAATCAATTATTATTTAAAGTATATTTTTCTCTGCATGGTGTTGAAAATGTGTCGAATATTTTGAGAGTTGGTAATACCCACCAAAACAAGGAAAAAAACAGTCCATTGTACATGGGGACTTAAATGGGTACCTTAAGAGCTATAAACACTTACTCATCTTAGATACTGTGAAACAATTTGTTTCTACTGCAAACTCTTTGCTTTCCATATTTTGTAAGGAGATGGTATGGACCAAAATAACGAAACAGCTCCAGTAAACATAGGCTCTAAATGCATACCTGAAGAGCTATGAGCACTTTTTCATCTTCTCTACTGTGAGACACTTGTCTTCTATTGAACAAGTGCTCATGGCTCTTAAGGCATTAATTTTAGAGACAGTGTCTCCTAGACACTTGTTCTTGGTTTGGTGAGTACTAAAACCTCTCAAAATGTTCGATACTTTCTTTAAATACACTGTATGGTTTAGTTTTACTCTGTAGTGAGACGCTCAGGAAATAATAACAATAATGAAGAAAAGTAGCTTATATTTTGTTATGAATAACTTTTTTGCAGTTCAGCAATTGTTATTTATTAACATTTTTCATTTAAGTTTTTATTTACAATGCTATTTATATTTTTTTCTGATGACTTAAATACTACATTCCTACTTTTTTATCAGTTCCTATACACACTCGTCACTCTATGAAACAATATTTACACTTTGACCATTTCTTTCTGATCATTTCCATACACAAAATACACAGTATATGGAAATGGGGACAAAGAATAGCAGGTGAAGAAAATACACACACACACACACACACACACACACACACACATACATATATATATATATATATATATATATATATATATATATATATATATATACTCCTGGAAATGGAAAAAATAACACATTGACACCGGTGTGTCAGACCCACCATACTTGCTCCGGACACTGCGAGAGGGCTGTACAAGCAATGATCACACGCACGGCACAGCGGACACACCAGGAACCGCGGTGTTGGCCGTCGAATGGCGCTAGCTGCGCAGCATTTGTGCACCGCCGCCGTCAGTGTCAGCCAGTTTGCCGTGGCATACGGAGCTCCATCGCAGTCTTTAACACTGGTAGCATGCCGCGACAGCGTGGACGTGAACCGTATGTGCAGTTGACGGACTTTGAGCGAGGGCGTATAGTGGGCATGCGGGAGGCCGGGTGGACGTACCGCCGAATTGCTCAACACGTGGGGCGTGAGGTCTCCACAGTACATCGATGTTGTCGCCAGTGGTCGGCGGAAGGTGCACGTGCCCGTCGTTCTGGGACCGGACCGCAGCGACGCACGGATGCACGCCAAGACCGTAGGATCCTACGCAGTGCCGTAGGGGGGAAATTAGGGACACTGTTGCTCCTGGAGTATCGGCGAGGACCATTCGCAACCGTCTTCATGAAGCTGGGCTACGGTCCCGCACACCGTTAGGCCGTCTTCCGCTCACGCCCCAACATCGTGCAGTCCGCCTCCAGTGGTGTCGCGACAGGCGTGAATGGAGGGACGAATGGAGACGTGTCGTCTTCAGCGATGAGAGGCGCTTCTGCCTTGGTGCCAATGATGGTCGTATGCGTGTTTGGCGCCGTGCAGGTGAGCGCCACAATCAGGACTGCATACGACCGAGGCACACAGGGCCAACACCCGGCATCATGGTGTGGGGAGCGATCTCCTACACTGGCCGTACACCACTGGTGATCGTCGAGGGGACACTGAATAGTGCACGGTACATCCAAACCGTCATCGAACCCATCGTTCTACCATTCCTAGACCAGCAAGGGAACTTGCTGTTCCAACAGGACAATGCACGTCCGCATGTATCCCGTGCCACCCAACGTGCTCTAGAAGGTGTAAGTCAACTACCCTGGCCAGCAAGATCTCCGGATCTGTCCCCCATTGAGCATGTTTGGGACTAGATGAAGCGTCGTCTCACGCGGTCTGCACGTCCAGCACGAACGCTGGTCCAACTGAGGCGCCAGGTGGAAATGGCATGGCAAGCCGTTCCACAGGACTACATCCAGCATCTCTACGATCGTCTCCATGGGAGAATAGCAGCCTGCATTGCTGCGAAAGGTGGATATACACTGTACTAGTGCCGACATTGTGCATGCTCTGTTGCCTGTGTCTATGTCCCTGCGGTTCTGTCAGTGTGATCATGTGATGTATCTGACCCCAGGAATGTGTCAATAAAGTTTCCCCTTCCTGGGACAATGAATTCACGGTGTTCTTATTTCAATTTCCAGGAGTGTATATGCACGCACATAGTGTGCTGTCAGACACACATGCTCATACACACACCTCTGATAAACGCTTCTTCCAGTTATTCTGCATACATTTCCACATATTCACCGTTTGCAAATAAATAACCATCCACATACTCAGTCACTCTCAAGCGAATATGCGAATATTGTAAGTAAGGGGTGGATTGGGGGGGGGGGCGGGAGAGGACGTGGGGAGGCTGTCCCTATCCTGTCCCCATGGGTGATGAACTGTTTGTCATTGTAATGAGACAGCCTCTCAATAGAGAAACTAGTTGATGCCCTATATATGGAGCAGTGCCATCGCCCTCGAGCAGGCACTTTCTGTAATGTAGCAGTCTTCCTACTGAGAGTCTTTCAGGCCACGTGATGCACAACTTCAGCCCGCGTTTTGGTGGCATCTGCTTCTATACTGACTATTGATCAGCTATCGAGATAAACACATCCAGGTGGTAGCGGCGTCACCTTATGAGGAATGACTGCTAGTCAGACACACAAATGGAGCATGTAGTATATTTCAGCGAGCTCTTTGTGTGCAGAATGGGGAAGGCATGAGATCTATCTGAGTTTGACCGAGGGCAGAATTTGATGACCTGTGTGCTTGACATGAGCATTTAGGAACTTGCACAATTTGTCAAATGTTCGAGAAGTACTGTGGTGAGTGTCTTCAATACGTGGCGAAACCAAGGTGAAACTACGTCCAGATGTCGTGGCGTTGGGAGCCCAGCCCTCATTAGAGATGTCGGACGTCGTAAACTGGAGAGACTTGTGAAGCAGGACAGATGGTGAACTGTGGCAGAACTAACATCAAACTCGGCAGATTGCAAGTGTGTCTGAATACATAGTGCACTGAACACTCCTTACAGTGAACTTACACAGCCGATGACCTATACATGTGCCAATGTTAAAAAGTGGTTCAAATGGCTCTAAGCACTATGGGATTTAACATCTGAGGTCATCAGTCTCCTAGACTTAGAACTGCTTAAGCCTAACTAACCTAAAGACATCACACACATCCATGCCCGAGGCAGGATTCGAACCTGCGACCATAGCAGCAGCGTGGTTCTGGACTGAAGATCCTAGAACAGCTCTGCCGCAGCGGCCGGCTGCCAATGTTAACACCACTACATTGGCAACTACGACTGAAATGAGCACATGACCGTTGGCAATGGATGTTCGCGCAATGGTAGAGCATGCATGATCTGATGAATCCCAATACCATCTTCATCAGGCCATGGCGAGGAACAGCTCCTTTATACCTGTGCAGTGAGACGGAGACAAGCTGGCGGTGGCTCCATTATGCTCTGGGAAACATTCACATGGGCATCCATGGATGAAGTGGAGGTCCTGCTAGGTACCATGATGCCCAACGAGTATCATTCACTCGTTGCAGACTACATACACCCCGTCATGTTCCGTGGTGGCAGTGGTACTTTTCAGCAAGATAATGAATCATATCAATAGGCCAGGAGTGTGACGAAGTGGTTTGAGGAACACAGTGGTGAATTCCAATCAATGTGATGGCCACCCAACTCATCAAATCTGGACCCAGTCAAACACATCTGTGAATTATATGACTTTTGTGCAGATGTGTTCTAATTCTAGCATGCTATGACGTGTCACTGCTGTTATCCATGGCAAAGGTGGACACAGCGGCTATTGCATAGGTTTTCAGAATGTTCTGGCTGATCAGTGTGTATGGTATGCATACATTTTTGTTATGAGTCCTAGAGGCTCCACAGTCTGAACCACAGAATTTGTCTTTCAAATGCCTGATAACCTTATTTTATGCTGTTATTCCGTAAGGATTATCAGCTGCATATCCAGACATGTTGAATGTTTTGGAATTGTATCTAATTACTTCATATAAATAGCAGTCATTCACCTAGTATATGACGCTGTCTATGTCCATATACAAAAGTTTGAGATCAGCGAAGTTTGGCTTCGCCAACTCTTAGTGGAGACACTAGATGTAGAGTTTGGATAGGTTTAAAATCCACATACTGACGAGGACAGGCTTCGTGAACCACACAGACGCCTTAATCTCCACAGGGACCTGTTCTTTATTGAGGAAAACGGCCCACTTAAAATTTGACCTGGCGATGTAATCTCTTGCACTAACACAACCCTCCCAACGGTAAACTAAATGAATTTCACAGTACTGTCTAACATTTCCCTTGGTGATGCGGAAAACTGAATTTTTCATTAACTTATAAGAATATTTTTCAAGGCCATCCATAGCGAGGGCATTCTGTTCAGTGTTTACATCAATGCACTCCTTCAACCAGCGATACTTCCTGAACGAGGTGCTGCAGTTGAGTCTACTCAGTTTCATTCCCAAACTGAGACTTTACTGTAGGTTTCTGTAGTGCAGAATACATCGCATTTTATTAACCAGCGTTGTTGTCAGTTTGGAGATGCAGTCATTGTGGTGCTCCGGACACAGTGGCAAATCACTGTGTCATGAAAAGGGGTAAGATACGCCAGTTCTGCCTCCAAGCCGTATACGTCAGCAGCAGAATCAGCAACCATATCATGCATCATTTCTTTCAATGTTGTGATTTCCTCTCTGGACATACATAAGAACCCTTCAAACGGGAGAGGTTGTGGCATCTTTATTTCCAACTAAAGGACATACCTCAATTTTTAAGATGGCCTGTTCTCCTCCTCACTCATTTGCAGCTTATTCACATTGGCATTCATGTGCAGACGCTGACAAAGTTCCCCACCGCTATACACTCTTGCATATTCCACTAAATCCGAGATGCCGAGCTCCTGCGAAATTTTCATCACATGCCTGTACTCCACATCCTATCATCCCGACACAATGTCTCAGCAAGACTGAGGAGATACTTACATGAAACGTAGCGAATATAGGATGTGGAGCATTATTTTTGTCATGTTGCATGGAAAATGAAATGTATTTTTCAGTGTTGTCAGGTATTACTCTGACATTCTCATTTCTCAAGTCCAAATCACTCAAGTGCTCAAAGAGTAAGTGAGAATTATACCTGTTCAAATTATGGAGGAAGATGGATGTACGTCATGGCAGTTGGTACTTCAAATTGCATGCACTGTGAGCTGCACCACAAAACTTCACCATTTGATGACACTGGTCTCTACATGGAGCTTCCACTTCTCTGTCTAATGGCAGCCCACAGGTATAACAGTGAACTACCTGTTCATACAAGGCATCATTTGCTGGTGAGTTGGTCATGGGAGTGTTAATATGATAAATTCAATAAACTTCCCACGCAATTTTTTCGAGCTCAGAGAGGAATCTGCCCACAGGATTATCCCTGCTATGTGATTCATATTTGTTTATGTTGGAGTGGTATTAGCACACAACTTGATACGCTGCCACATCCAGTCCATGTTATTCTGTGGGGGCTGTATGAGAGACGTTGGGGTCACCTTCAAAATGCGCCTCAGAACTTCAGAAGCTAGGAGGCACTTCAGTGTACACGATGAAGGGTCATCGTGCTTAGTGATGGGAATCCTTAAAGTTTAAGAACTTATCCTTGGCAAGTTTACTACACATACTAGTTACTGACTCAAGTAGTCAATGATGTAACCTTATAGATACTCAGTTTTGGTACAAGAGCAAAAATAGCTTATCCTGTTTAAATCGGCAGTGGAGCTGAACTTAAGTGGGACATGACTTTGATGCACACACAGTTTGCTGGTGCTCGGCCCCAGACAACAGCGACAAATCTACACGTATGGTTCTTCGAATGGCTACTTTGTAAAAGCAGAGGGGTATAACTATTTTATGCTTTACTTCCTTTTGCGCAGTGTGTTCTTCATCATCTCCTTCTGGCACAGTTTTGCCTGCAACCACGCAGTAAACGTGAATTGCATAACCTGTGTTCCATCTCAGAAATTGTGGTATGTCCTGGAGTTATATGTAGAATGAGATGCTGCTGAAGATATAATGTTTGCAGACATTAACTG
This sequence comes from Schistocerca cancellata, assembly GCF_023864275.1. Classification (NCBI taxonomy): domain Eukaryota; kingdom Metazoa; phylum Arthropoda; class Insecta; order Orthoptera; family Acrididae; genus Schistocerca; species Schistocerca cancellata. The sequence continues at coordinate 391,120,794 of NC_064629.1, read as the reverse complement.
TTTTGTATGCATATGTACTTACTGCATGTTAAGCGTAATTTCTATAACAATCCAGAAGTGACCATGCAAATCAAAATGTATCACCATTAGGAATATTGTGGACAGTAATACATGCTTGTTTAGCGGCAATATCATTTGGAAAAGGAGTGAAACTGGACCTCCTATTAATAGGATCAAAAACATGTGAGTATACGTTGAGATAGAATAGATGGCTGAGCACCTCACAACACACTCATTCCTGCATCTCGGGAAAATGGCTTGGTACAGCACTGTTAGTAAAATTTCCGAACTTGTCTGCGATTGACTCGCCGCACAATACTACACCATTTCTCTCCCAATTGCAGACAATGCTGTTTTCTTCAACAGCACCACTATCTTATTTCGCATGATGTGTGAGTTCACAGCACAGAACTGTGGGATATACGTCATCTGCATACGCTGCTATCGAGCATGAAATGCAAAACGTAAACGTTTTGTGGAACATCACTCACCATCATTAAGCCATTTCAAACTCTCTGAAGCGATCAACAGTAGCTGACGCTTTTCACAAGCGCGACGGAGCTCGCTACCACCATCGCAGCTGCTGCCTGTTACCAACATGTGTGTCCTGGGATGCAGCATTCAGAGGCAAATGGTGTGCCCAGTAATCTGTCACAAAACTGTTAGTAATAGAACTGTTTTTGACGGTGTGTCAGAAAGTAAAATATATTGTAGTTGTGCTAGCATTACACTCAGTTTTCAGCATTCAAACGAAACACGACATAAAAATTTCGGCTATGAGCAGTTTCGACCATAAGACATTGCTAGACCGTGGGTAAACAAATAGCGTAATATACTGAACATATATGTCAAGATGTCCTCCAGGAAATGCTGCAACCTACAGTGTTGCCAGGTTATAGAGATAACCGGACGTAAGGATATTATTAGTGGGGCCGTTATTGTTTGTCCCATGTTGCGATCGGTGCGTACTTAAGACTCTGCGGCGGCCTATGGCTGGCCAGGTTCTGTAGGAAAGAGTGTACATTAAATAAGTATATATCGGAAACTATTCGGAGTAGGCCATATGTCCATATGACTTTTTGCTTCAAGTGAGCGTTCCAGTCAAATCCCTGAATACTGACCGTTCCTCCTAGGATACCCGATTTTAAAGTGTAACTGACGCAATGCATTTTCGACAATGACATAGAACAGACTGACATACGAACTGTATTGTTTCTAATGTAACGGCACTGAAGACTTGTGATCTTGCACTTGTATCAGCCAGTGTTCGTAATTTACCAAGTTACACTATATTTTTCACAGTACCCCATATACGGAAGTCCAAAGCTGTTAAATATGGCGATCAATCTGGATACTCTGCAGTATTTCCTCTTCGTCCTAACCATACAGAAGGGAATGAACCATTGAGAAATAGTCTCAAATCAAGTTCAGTTACCTTTAAGGGTCACTTCATCCGTCCGAGCAATCACATATTAAGAAACACTAATCGACTTGATAAAAGTTGATGAACCATTCAACGATATTCAGATCGCCTATCTGCATAACCGTCGTTCAAAGCGTGGAGAAGTGTCATAACGTAAGCTGTGCACCTCTGAGTCTGAAAAATACTGTGAACACTTGTTTTGCTGGTCGCAGGCTACCAGGAGTATTGCCTTACAGACTTTTTCAGGCACTGAGTGTACGCCTGACTGTTTGCATCAACACTTTCGTTGTCTATTGAACGTCTCTTTCTTCTGCTATGTTCTTTCTCTACATAATGAGCCATTCCATCGACTTCAAACTTTTATAGGATTCTTGTAAATGTTAGCCGTTAAGGTGGTGGAATTTTAAAATCAACTCTTTAACGTCGTCGAAGCTCATTCACATTCTCTTTCTTCCAGTAACACTCAGGCGTTCAATTTCGTTCTTCAAACCATAACACCATGTTTATTCCGAAGCCTCCAACAGACGGAAGCGTTGTCGAGCTTTCTGCTGTTTTCTGAATTGTCATTCTCAAAAAATTTATTTCTAATGTTGGTTAATTGACGAAAGACTCAGTTTCAAAGAGTGTATGAATCACTTTTAGTCAGTTTGCATTTTATGACCTCTACATTTACGAAGGATACATGTATCCCACTCAAAAACTAGGAAATTGATCATACTTCTCTGACTTTTGTTATTAAATGCAGACTGACAAAGCGTGTAATTAATATATTGTTCAAAATGGTCAATACGAATGAACCACATATTTCATTTTTACTATACTGAACTCACAAGTAGAAGTGTTTATTTCTTTATAGGTTTTAAGATATGAATTTAAGCTTTCTCCTTTTCCCCATTGTAGCATTTGAAGGTAGCCGTCTAGGGCGAAAACGATTATGAATGTGTCACACAATGTCACTGTGTCCGAAATAAAAGGACGTTAATAAAACGTCAATCACTAATCTCCTTCGACAAAATCTTGTTTCTTTTCCGAAAAACATTACTGCCCTTCACAGTTAATAACGAAAGAGGAGACAGGAGGCTAGGGCTAGTTGTAATGCAATGGATGACGTTATGAAAGAAGTATAACAAGATGCTACATAAGGGATGGCTAAAAAATCGCCCGTGTCCTTTTTTAAAGGACACATTCTGAAATTCATTCAAAGCAATTTAAGGAAACAAAGGAAAAACTATGTCACAATAACTAGAACAGCTTGGCAGGGATTTAAACCCCGCTTCTTCCAAATGCGTGTCCAGAACCTTAACAGATGTGTTATGGTGCTGAATAAAAATTATCTTTGACAGTAGTCATATTATTAGTGAAACATAATTTAATTAACCAAGAAAAGTATCGTTTGACGCATTTTGAACGACATTACTACTATAGAAATATGCTCAACTCTAGCAGCAAAAGGATTAGAATATCGACAGCATCTTGTATGTCGCCTATATGGAGTATTCTGTCAGCACCGCAGACTGCTAGCTAGTATCGTTGCCTTTAAATTACAGCAATATAAAAGCGAATATTCAAATGGAAGCTGCTCAGGGTTGTGAATCTCATAAATACGTTTTACACAGGTTCCGCAACAGTAAAGGCTTAGATATGAAGCCAGTTTCTCTTGTGACAGAATTTCAGTGGATACAAAGAGATTATTTCTACAAAATTAAATATTTAAATGCTTCAATAAACGAGTATTTTAGTGCGCTGTCAAAATAGATCACTCTCATACGTTTGTGTGGTTAGTAATATTTACTTCCTAATTTTAATTAGTGATGAAATATTTCGTGAGTCCGCCCATACGATCTTCACCGCAGACATTTAACATAATCTGTACTTCAGATGTGCTCGTGCATTAATTTTGCAATGTAAAGTACGTTTAACATTTTTTCATTTTTTTTACTGGTTTGCTTATCAAGGATTTCATGAAACAACTTAGCCTTCTTTATTTTCTCCTTTCTTTCTTTCTCGCAGTTTTTCATTCTTTCCCTGTGTTTTTCTTTTTTTTCTTCTGTTCTATTAGCCTGTCTTTTGTTTGTTTTCTCGTGGAAGCCGTTGGAACTTTTTACTTTTGCTATGAACTTTTGTGTTTCTCTTATTTCTTCCTCCATTATTTTTATTTTCCTCAGGTTTCCATTAACTTCTTTGATCCACGTCAGTGAGGTTTTTGGGTTTCCATCAAAAAAGTTAACACTTTTTTTTTCGTTTATCCTTCTTGATCTAGCCTGATACATGTCCATGGATGCAGCTCTTCTCTTCCTCATTGTGTCTGACATTCGTTTAACTTTTTCATAAACTCTTACTACTTCTTCATATCCTTTTCCAGCTGTCATATGTTGGTCCCAAGATTTCCCTGACTGTTTTCCTTTCCTCCTTTTCTCTTTCACTTAATTTTCGGGCTGTATTTTACATAAGTGATTATAAAGGACAAAGATATCCGTGTCTAATGACACTGTTGTATCGCCGGAGTTTTGCACTTGTGGAAATAGATTTCTTGCTATTCAGGTTTTTTGTTAGTTGAAGAGCTACTTCCATTTTCCTTGCTCTTGGTAATTAGTTTCATGTCCAAGGCATTTGGTTGTATTATTTCGCCTAGATATATAAATTCTGCAAACTTTTTTATTTTCATATAATGAGGTTCCAGGTATTTCGGTGTCTCCATTTCATCTGTCATATACTGTGTCTTTGTTTTTCTAAAGATGTACATAGGCCTGCTTTTGAAGCTGTCTCTTGTAGCACATTTATCTGTTCTGCTGCGTCTTGTATAGGTTCAGCTAAGATAGAAAGTTCGTCTGCAAAAACCAAACAGTCAGTAGTCAGATTGTCCCCTTTTCTTCCAATTGCGATTTCTTAAATTCCTTGTTTTCCTCGATTTCCTTATTACCGTTTGAAGTACACAACTGAACAGTACTGGGGAAACTCTCCATCGCCTTGTCTCAAACCAGCTTCGATCTCTAAAGCCATGGAGGTTTCACCTAATAATTTATTTTAATTTTGTATTTTTTTTTAGTATTTCTTGTAAACTGGGCAGTGTTGTACCTAGAGGACAGTGTATCTAGGAACATATGATATTAGTAGTCGGTACTTCAGTCTAGTGACTGATTTCAGAAACATATTAAGGAAAGCTCACTAGAGACGGCCATAAGCTGTTTCCGCTATTTGCGAGTTTTCGATGTTGCAAGACGTGAGGTGGTGTTTTGTGCAACATTTGTAAATATTTTGAGTTCCATACATTTAAATACGGCTATTTGCGAAATATTGTCAATTCTTCTGTTACCCGTGACAAGTAAAGCTCTATTTATTGATGAAACTAGTTACATCAAGTGTTGACAGTAAAACCCTACATCGTATGTCATGTACCCTCTCGTGCCTTGAAACAGAAGAAGTTGTTTTACCATGCAACACCTGACACTTGCAATTGTATATTTAATGTCTTATGAATTTTACCATTCCTGATAATGGAATTCGGTTTAAGTTTCCAGTAGCATGTATTTAAAATTTATTTAGCTTGTATATGGTTTTTGACCATAACATAGCTTAATTTGAGTGACTTGATGAATATTGGTGTATAGGACGGTAATAATATAACAGATAGAAAACTAAATACAACAACGACAAGATTTTCTCGATCTTAAGTTTCTGTGAAATATTTGTTCCTGAGCTGTACTAGATTGTATCTTGGAACACATTTTATACTTGTAAAAAACTTAATGTTCCGGAATAAATTTCATAGTTTTAGAAATACATTGCGAAACATAAAAAGTGAAACCCATTACTTGAAAACTGTATAAGATAATATGTTAAACCTGTGTTACAGAGATCACTAGAGGCAAAGGTTTGAAATGTGTCCCAAGGCACAATACTCCCCACTACTTGAAAACGTGTGTCATTTTTCACAGTGACATGTACCTTTTCTAACGATTGCCGGTGGGACAGTGCTTCGTCCTGCCGTTTACACTTTACTTGTGCAACCACCAGTGACTGACTGTACTCAAAGTGTAGCTATATTGCTTTGAAACTGGTGTGCTAAACAAACACATTTACTGGTTGTAGGGTGAAGTATCTTCCCTTACAGAAGTAACAGAAGCAGTACACATTTTGAAATACAGTCTGTCAGAGCGTTATATTTAGTAGCTTTTATGACAAACGACTTGGTATTTTGTTAAAGTATTCATAAAGAATTTTCGTGTTAACAAGAGACTGTTAAGCACAATGCTTATCGACTAATTACAATTTACGCAATCATAGCTCCTGGAAAGCACTGCGATTACTGCCTACGGCGGTGCTTTGCTATACTGAAGGCAAAACACGCGCTTCTTGCTCGAACAGGTTGGGCAAGATACTATACCATCTGTGCGCAACACGTATTACGGCCGTATTGCGTGATACGCCGTGGAGGGGCCCGGAATAAAACAGGAAGATCATTCAACAGTGTTAACTACTATCCCATGTGGAACCTATCGCGTTCCCCATCGCCTGTCTTTAATTTAATTTTTGACCGTGGAGCTCGGCAGAATTACCTAATAAGCAATCCGCCACCTACCACATGTTCCCGGCAGCGGGAGAATTGAGTGCTTATAAAGAGGATAGCGTGAGCTATTACTTGTGCCGGCAGGCAGGCGTCACGCAGGTGTCTTTTGGGGGCGTTGTGGGCGGGGCGCGGCGTGGGCGGTGGCGGGGGCGGGACGGGGGCGCGTCTACCGAGGCGGCGGCTAGATGAAAGAGCGCCGGGCCCGTGTCATTTGCCGACGTCTGCCCGCAGTCATGCAAGCCTGCAGCGTCGCTCCAAGGACTGTGATTTTTCTTTCTTTGACGTGAATAATGTCAGCTATAAGATCAGCAGAACGCCATTAGCATTTCACAGGTCTATAAAACACCAACGAGAGATCGTTTCGGGAAGGATGTAGGTCAGAATGACTATAGATATAAGTGGCATGCAGCGACGGTTTTACAGATTTCTAAAATCGTTTAGCTCATTTATCCACTGGTCGCTTGTATTTGACAGTCCGAAGACTTTTGATTTAGATCTTCACCTGAATCTATGCTGTTCAAGTCTCTTTATCTCTGTATAATTTTACATCCACCTGCAGCTATTTGAGATATTCAAGGTGTCGCCTGCGTATCCAGTTCTTATGTCTTACATACCCTCCATTAAGAAATTAACTGTTCCTAAGTGCCTTTTGATATATCGTAGCTACTTATCCTTTGTGACATCAAGTTACGTCATAAACTTTGTTTGTACCTTAGTTTGATTCATTACCTTATCATTAGTCATCTGATCTACTCATATAATCGTCAGCATTCTTCTGTAGCGGCACACTACTCTAGCTATTATTCTCTGCTTGTCTGAACCGTTTATCATCCACTGCACAAGACTACACTTCAGACAAATACCTCAAGAAAAAACTTCCTAACACTTAAACTTGCCTGCGACGTTAAAAGCATGTCGCTGGTGGCCGAGCGGTTCTAGGTGCTTCAGTCCGGAACCGCGCGACCGCTACGGTCGCAGGTTCGCATCCTGCCTCGGGCATGGCTGTGTGTGATGTCCTTAGGTTAGTTAGGTTTAAGTAGTTCTACGTTTAGGGGACTGATGACCTCAGATGTTAAGCCCCATAGTGCTGAGAGCCATTTGAACCATTTGACGTTAAAAGATATTTCTTTTGCATGAACGTCTCTCGTTCAGAAGATATTTTCTTGCTCTGCCCATCTGCATTTCGTATACTCTCTTTTTCGGTCATCGTCATTTATTTTGCTGGCCAAATACCAGATCCCACCGACTTGTTTTAGTACCCCATTTCGTAAGCAAATACCATGAATATCGATGACTTAAACTGGTGACAGTCCTACGTTCTTGTTTTACTTTTCTTGATGTTCATCTTATAATCTCATTTCAAGACATCATCACTTACATTCAACTGATTTTTCTAGTCCTTCGATATCTGCAATAGAATTACAGTGTCGTGTGCCAATTTAAAAGTATTAATTTCTTTTTACTAAACTTTAATTCCTTTTTTTAAAATTTGTCCTTAGTTACCTTTAATGATTACTCTAAATACAATACGTAAGAGCGCTGGGCGTAGGCTACAGCACTGTCGCACTCCTTTCCCAATCAGAACAATTATAAAACACTATCAATATTTACTTGATGGTTGAGCATGAAAATACAGCGCCCTGCAAGCGAAGATCTGTGAAAAATATGGATAACTACTCGCGGGTTGTAACTCAAACGATTCTTTAAGTTTTTATGTGTAAGAGGAAATGAACTACACGTTACTGGTGGCTGTTTACAGCGTCATACATGTTCTCAACCTTCTGTGACAGTGTACACTTACTTCAACATCAACCAAATCGCCATTGCGACAGCAACAGGTGTCGGAAAACTGGAACTAGATAACACGTGTGTCAACGGAATTATGAGACAATAGGTTAAAAATCTCAAACGACTTATAGCTGAAACAACGTATCAGGCAATCCTCTCTAACAGAACCCTGTCTAATTAAACATCCTCCAGTGAACTTAATTCATACACCAGTTGAAATCAAGAGAGAGGAGCTTGGCGGATGCTTCTGCAACAGAATGAGACGTTCTTTATTATTGCTCACCTTGAGGAAAGCTCGTGGTGAGGGGAACTTGCTGTCTTGAGTTCAACACTCGGTAACCATTCTATGATAGTCACTGACGTTAATGTGATACCTACTTTCCTTGGGCCAAAACAGATAAAGAGCAGCATGTTGCTCTGTATGTTGACCACAATAGGTACTCGAATAGTAGTTTCATGAGGAGAAATACACAAAATTAATTTAAAGTCCTTTTCAAAGTGAATTCTACATCGTATGTGTTAAGAAAACTCTCCAGAAGAATCAACAGGAAAATATTCTGAGCAACGCCGAGTAATCACCAGATACAAGGCGGAGTGGAGTGAAGCATTACGACATCCTGGGTACTGAGGGAGACAGAACATCAAATAAATTCAATATTATCTCTTTATTCCGCTGTAATACTGTAACTTTTTGATGCTGGCAATTGTTTTCCCCAATTTAAATGTCAGTTCTGACACAAATAGCTGAGACGACCACCATTCTAGCCATGGCTGTCAGCCTAATTACGAAGGCACTAAGAAAAATCCTTTTATCTACATTCCATGGCGTGAGAACAAATGAGATTCATTTCGGACACTTCTGTACATACTATGCTGGTCCGTGCAGTCAACGTTAGACTGAAATATGGTCATCCAGCGGCAACAGCTGGTTCCAAACATTTATGGCATAACAACATTTTCGCCAGGCGGCTGTCTGAGGTATCAATAATCAACTTATTCCACTACCTATTTCCGCCTGCAGGCATTTTAAGTGATTATGAAGAACGTTATTACATATAATAGTGGGAGAAATGGGACAATCGATCTGACAAATATCTCATATCGTGAGTTATCATAGCTATATGGAGGAAAAACAGAGAGCTGAAACTGCCTTCAAATACATCGCCTGAATTATCTAGCTCATAGCACTCTGGGTATTGGCATCACGGTGGTAAGAAAAACAACTCGTGCAATGACACAAAGTGATCAACAGGTGCAAAGATGTAGCGAAAGAGTCCATCAACAAGGTAGATGGTGGCGACAATGAGGCCATCTAGAAAATGAAGTTCTGAACACTAGTACTAACGAAATTTGCAATATTCCTTGTGCACTTTGTAAAATCTATGCTGTAATAATGGATTATGTACGTCTAACTACGAATATGGATGGCTGCAGTTCCTAACAAAGCCTTTTACCAGAGTCAACATTAATCATATCAGGCAACTTGTTTATTTTGTTGAATGGCATTCGCCATCTGCGGTGTTAAAATTGAGTTTACGCTTTTATAGGCAGACGCGATGACAACAGAGCATCCGAAAAGTGCCTTACAGACTCTCCATCTAATCGGAAGTAACAGTTCTTTAGGAAACGCAGTTGAGTATGTTATGTGGAGCATTCCTGAAATTTCACTTACAACTACAAATTTACTTCAAAGTAAGAGTGATGTATCCGTAATCACGTTAATTAACGTATATTCGTTGACAGTGATAAGCTGTCAAAGGAAAGAAATCGATTAACACAGAAAACAATTTGTTTCTCAACGTACATTTCCTAACAATATATATTAATTTCGTTGCTATTAATACGCATTCCTTAACTGACTTTGGTGGGTTGAAAGCTATAAACGTAGTTTCAGTTACTCTGGAGCTTAATGCAAGATGTACCGCATAGGAAAATGGAGAGACTGTCACCTCTAGCTGTTAAGAACACTGTCCAATACTTACAGAATGTCACGAATACTGTCGATGCTCAGCTATTGACTACAGATTCGAATCTCGCCGTATTCGAATATTTTAGTTTTTGATCATTTTACTCAACCTGAAGATATCATAACGGCATTACGCACACTGTGTTGTTACTTTGTTCTTTTAAATGCTTCCCGGTTTAGACCGTACCTGTAAATAAACTCACTACGGTGAACCATTATGTAGAGTGACTTCGTATTTGTTATTCAAAACAAATAAAGAAGTGTTTGCCCATTATTTTTGAATGCGCTCTATTGAAATCGGTGAAGGTGAAGACGACGTAATTGGTTGTTCTAAACAATATTTATGTGGCTGCCGAAAACGGTATGCTTTGGCGTCGCCTGCGAAATCCCGTGTATAGCGCCCACATACCCCCATGAAGTAAGCGCTGCCATCATTAAAGAGCTTCACTTCCGTTCAAGATATGGCGTCTGTATGGAACCAGGTGGAAACAGGACCACTACAATGGACATTTATTTCGAGCACGCCCCTACTTTAGTTGCATCGTTGTGTGAAAGAGAAATAAAACCAAATGACTCTTAAACATTTATAAGTAGAATTTGTGAAAAGGAATTCCCGATTTGTCCTGGATTCATCAGCACTAATGTCAGAAAGCATGTGCCTTTTCCGCTATTTCCTTAGTTTTAATTTTAGCGAAATCCAACCTACGTTATCTATGCTCTTAAAAAGGGCATCACTGATTCCATGGTTTCCTGTTAGTGACAGCCAAAGCTTCGCCGTGGGACATTGCTTTTATATTTCTGCTGAGGAACTCTGTTTGAGAAAATCTTATTTAATTTGACATTCCACTTAGTGGGAAACAATATTTCAGTCATGTTTCTAGGGGGAACAAAATCAGTGATGCATCTACAGTGTTTTGTGTTTCTTCTGGTAGGTCATTTGCGATGGAGCGTTATTCTTTGACATGACCGAACATTGAAAAAAAGTTCGGTATTTAGCTATTAATTGAGACAGAATGGCCGGACTGTGTTTCGAACGAGGCTAATTCTGAATAAGAATCTAGTGTATTTCCACAGCAACGCTGCCCCAATTACCGAAGCTTCATACAGCAAATGGATGTATCACTCAACGTAATACTAGACCAGTCCTTAATCGACCACAATCAGTTTAATCATTAATCATAACTAATCTCTATTCCTGTGGTTTAGTTCAACCCAGTACTAATATCGAATCACTTAGACAGGTTGGATGTGACTGTTAGAACAGGCGCTCTGTTTTCTTTATTGGTTTTTAGTCACTGTTGTCCTCAATATTATTTATGAAACAGCGGCCGACATTCAATAAATGGGAAACAAATTCCGGTACCTTTAACATCTTCGCTTAACCTATACCTAGCTCTCCAGCTCGTTCGTCTTATTTCTGTGGAACAAACCATATATGACCCAGAAATGAAATTCCATTCAAGACGTCGTTACCGTGTTTTCTGTGGGCGTAGGCGTAGCCCTGCTGTCTTCCTCCTGTCCAGCAATCATCTTCTATCAATAGCAGCTTGTGAACACTCTCCTGTCCTTCCTAATCCCCTCAATTTCTGTTCCTATGTCCTCTCATTTCTTCTGCTAACGTAATCGTATGTTAACCCGTTTTTCCTCTGAAAAGTCACATTTTTCTCCAGTTTTAATTCTTTCTGTACAGTTATCATCCACTTCTGTTGGTTTACACTTTTTTTACGTTTACTAAACTGAAACAGTAAACAGATGGTAGTAGAGGGTCCAGCAGAGAACGAGACACCATCGCAATGACCTTTGGTGTCATATTACAGCTGATGCAATTGTGCATGTCATATTCTATGTCACTGGAGACATGTGACAGTGGCATCCAGTGGTGTGGAGAGACAAGAAGGGAAGGGGAAGGCACATTCCGCCAGTCATGTAACGTAGACGTCATGGAACTACCTGCCAGTCGTTGGGGGCCCCAGGACGTTGAAGTCTCGGCGAATGGCATGCAAGCTCAACCCACCACTATCTCACCAATTTAAATTTTTACAACTCAATTGCGTGAACGTCTTGATCTGCACTCTGGACTCCACGATGGTGAGAGGAAGAAAGGTCACCACTGGTTTCGAATAATATGAACTCTATTCTAGCACTGCCCTCTGTACTGAGAAAATTGTAGTGTAGGTACTTCTAATAACAAACTAATTTGTTTTATTATTACTTCAATTACATGGTGCTGTAGCGAGAAACTTGCAGTACAAAATAAAGACATTATAGAATAGTCTGCAGAAATGTAAACTGTGGGGCACCAAATCTAGTGAGTGGGACTGTGCGCAAAAGTATCCGAACGATCTGATGGCACAGCAACGCGACATGCGACCTATATCGCATAGCTGCGGTGTATGCAGAAGCATAAAACCGTGTTACGTCAGTATCACACTGACCTCATGTTACATCAACGCCATCATGCACTGCTGAGGCCCAAAAGCAGTTTAGTGCTCAAAAAGTATCACTATTATTTATCAAAAAGGCGCTGTTGCCCTCCATTCGAGCCCCCTGCTGTGAGGCAAGTCGCCCTGAGTTATCTATAAAAGAAAAACGATATTATTGGATTATTAGGTTTGCTTCCACACTGTATGTGTATTCACACATCTCAGGTAAAGTGTCTGTAGAATGCTGGCTGTATTATTACACCCAAAGACACACACTCACACACACACATATACACACACATGCACACACACACACACACACACACACACACACACACACACACACACACACACGCACGCACACACACACAAACAAACAAAAGACACATCATTAAGGAATTATCCAAATGTGACTGAAATCAGTAGATGTAATATACGTGTACAAACAAACAAATGACTAAAATTTCAGAAAAATATTCGGGAGGTAAAACAGTTCTCCATTCGGATCTCCACGTGGGGACTACTCAGGAGGATTCCGTTATAAAGATAAAGAAAACTAGCCTTTTACGGATCGGAGTGCGGAATGCCAGATCCTTTAAGCAGGCAAATAGGTTACAAAATTTAGAACGGGAGATGGATAAGTTAAAGTTAGATATAGTGGGAGTTAGTGAAGTTCGATGGCAGGAGGAACAGGATTTCTGGTCAGGTGAATATAGCGCAAAAAATACAAAATGAAATCAGGGTAATGCAAGAGTAGGTTTAATAATGAGTAATAAAATAGGAACGCAGATAAACTACTACAAATAGCGTGGTGAATACATTATTGTAGAATAGACGTACCCGAAGTCCATGCCCAGAGCAGTGGTAAAACTCTGTATGCCAACTAGCTCCGCAGATTATGAAGATATTGAAGAAATGTACGATGAAATAAAAGAAATTATTCATATAGTTAAGGGAGATGAAAATTTCATAGTAATGGGGGACTGGAATTCAATAATAGGAAAAGGAAGAGAAGGAAAAATAGTAGCTGGATGTGGACTGGGGGAAAAGAATGAAAGAGGCAGCCGCCTAGTAGAATTTTGCACAAAGCATAATTCAATCATAGCTAACACTTGGTATAAGAATCATGAAAGAAGTTTGTATACGTGGAAGAGACGTGGAGACACCAGGAGGTTTATGACTGATTATGTGATGGTAAGACAGAGGTTTCGGAACAAGATTTGGAATTGTAAGACATTTCCAGCTGCAGATTTGGACTCTGAGCACAATTTGTCGCTCATTCACTGTAGATTTAAACTGAAGAGACAGGACCTGGATAAATCGAAGGAGAGTTCTAGAGAGTTTTAGAGAGAGCATTAGGGAACGGCTGACAAGGACAGGTGGAAGGAATACGGTAGAAGAAGAATGAGTAGCTTTGAGAGATCGACTAGTGAAGACAGCAGAGGATCAGGTAGGTAAAAAGACGAGGGCTAGTAGAAATCCTTGGGTAACACAAGAGATACTGGATTTAATTGATGAAAGGAAAAAATATAAAAATGCAGAAGGAGAAAGAGAATGCAAACGTCTAAAAGAGGAGATTGAAAAGAAGTGCAAAATGGCTGAGCAGGAATGGCTAGAGGACAAAATGTAACGATTTAGAAGCAGCTATATGTCACCTACAGGAAAATTAAAGACACGTTCTGAGAAAAGAGAACTGTCTCTATGAATATCAAGATCTCAGATGAGAAAATAGTCCTAATCAAAGAATGGAAAGCAGAAGGGTGGGAGGAGTATATAGAGGGTCTATACAATGGAGATCTGCTTGAGAGCAATGTTATTGAAATGGGAAAGGACTTAGATGAAGATGAGCTGGGCGATGTGATATTGTGTGAAGATTTTGGCAGAGCACTGAAAGACCGAAGTCGAACAAAGGACCCGGACTAGACAACATTCCGTTAGAACGGCTGATAGCTGGGAGAGCCAGCCACAACAAAACTCTTCCATCTGGTGGGCAAGATGTATGAGACAGCCGCAATACTCGTGGACTTCAAGAAGGATATCATAATTCCAATTACAAAGAAACCAGGTGCTGACAGTGTGAAAATTACTGACCCATCAGTTTAATAAGTCACAGTTGCAAGACAGTAACATGAATTGTTTACAGAAGAGTGAAAAATCTGGTAGAAGCTGACCCTGGGGAAGATTACATTGGATTCCAGAGAAATGTAGGAACATGTGGGGCAATATTGAACCTACGACTTTTCCTAGAAGATAGGTTACAGAAAGGAAAACTGACGCATATAGCATCTGTAGATATAGAGAAAGCTTTTGACAGTGTTGACTGGAATACACTCTTTCAAATTCTAAAGGCGGCAGGGGTAAGATACGGGCAGCGCAAGGCTAGATACAATTTCTACAGAAACCAGATGGCAGTTGTAAGAGTCGAGAGGCAGGAAGGGAAGCAGAGGTTGAGAGGAGAGTGAGACAGTGTTCTAGCCTATCCCTGATGTTATACAATCTGCATATTAAACAAGCCGTAACGGAATCAAGAGAAACATTAGGAGTCGGAATTAAAGACCAAGGAGAAGAAATAAATACTTTGAGGTTTGCGATGACAATAATTCTGTCAGAGACAGCAGAGCACTTCGAATAGCAGTTGAACAGAATGGACATTGACTTGAAAGGAGAATATAAGATGAACATTAACAAAAACAAAACGAGGATAATGGAATGTAGTCAGATTAAATCAGGTGTTTCTGAGGGAATTAGCAGGCCGCTGTGGGTGAGCTGTTCTAGGCGCTTCAGTCCGAAACCGTCCTGCTGCTACGGTCGCAGGATCGAATCCTGCCTCGTTCATGGATGTGTGTGATGTCCTTAGGTTATTTAGGTTTAAGTAATTCTAAGTCTAGGGGACTGACGACCTCAGATGTTAAGTTCCATAGTGCTTAGAGTCATTTGAATCTGAGGGAATTAGATTAGGAAATGAAACAATTAAAGTAGTAGATGAGTTTTGCTATTTGAGCAGCACTATAACTGATGATGGTCGAAACAGAGAGAATATAAAATACAGACTGTGAATGGCAAAAAAAGCGTTTCTGAAGAAGAGAAATTTGTTATCATTAAGCATAAATTTAAGTGTCAGAAACTCTTTTGTGAAAGTATTTATACTGAGTGTAGCCAGCCATGTATGGAAGTGAAACATGGGCAATAAACAGTTCCGACAAGAAGAGAATAGAAGCTTTCGAAATGTGATTCTGAGGACTAAATGGGTAGATCGCGTAACTATTGACGAGATACTGAAAAGAATTGGCGGAAAATAAATTTGTGGCACCACCTGATTAGAAGAAGGTATCGATTGGTAGGACACATTTTGAGATATCAAGGGATCAACAATTTAGTACTGGGGGGAAGTGTGGGAGATAAAAATCGTAGAAGGAGACCAGGAGATGAATACAGCAAGCAGATTAAGAAAGATATAGGTTGCAGGACCAAGGAGAGTTGCACCAGACTAGTCTTTGAATGTAAGACCACAACAACAACAGGGTGATTGATTCAAGAAGAAGAACTTCACAGACTGAGCTAGTTAATAACACGTTGGTCCACCTCTGGTCCTTATACAAGTACTTTTCAGGCTTATAACTGACTGATAGACTTGGTTGTTGGGTGTTCTCCTGAAGGATATCGCCAAATTCTTTCCAATTGGCGCCTTAGATCGTCAAAATCCCTTTGGTAGGTGGATGCTGCTCATAACACTGCTAACGTTTCAATTGTGGAGAGACCTGGCGACTGTGCTAGCTACGGTCGAGTTTGGCAAGCAAGAAGACAAACAATAGAGACTCTCGCAGTTTGTGGACTGGCATTATTTCCCTAAAATGTAAGCCCAGGCAGCTTGCCAGGAAGGCAACAAAAGGGGGCATAGAATATCGTTGACGTCCTGCTGTGCTGTAAGGGTGTCATGGATGACAACCAAAGGCACCCTGCTATGAATTAATGGCACCCCACACCTTCTCTCCCAGTTGGCAGACCCTTTAGCAGGCGACAGGCAGATCGGTATTTCACTGCAGTCCACAGGAGATTGAGGGGTGGGGGGTTGGGGGGGAAGCGGAGGGGGGAGGTGATCTCCAGGCCACGTCTTTGCCTGATCAGGGCTCAGTTCGAGGCAGTACATTACACGGAAGCCAATATTACTCCACTGTATGAAACTGCAGGCCAAATGTGCCGGACATGACTGCAGACATGCATGAAGTTGTACAGAGATAAATGGTAGTCGGTGCAAAGGTCACCATTACCTCAGCCCCCTTTCTGTGAGCAGTCTGTTTGGTTCTCGTGGTTACTGAAGCACATCAGATCGATGGTAATGATGAGTCTGGGACTCTGAATACCTCTCTCACTATTGTTCGTTCCTCGTGTTTTGTCGTCTCTCTAGATTGACAGCTTCCTTCTTGACACTGAGTTCGGCCATGGTTCACCAATTCCTGCCAAAGTCGTAAAATAATGACATCGTTTCTGTTCAGATGCCGAGAGATTCGCCAATTACTCCAACTGGCTTCTTTGAGCCCAGCTAAACGTCTTCTGTCAAATGCTGACATCTGCTTGCGACGCATAGTTATTGTCCAACTGAGCACAAGGAATTAGATTCACAAAGACTTCATGCCCGGTATCGACATGTCCCCATTTTTCTATCCTTGCCAGATGCATAGTGACCAAATTGCAGCCTCACACATTCATCCATCGGCTGACAAAATTTACAACTTTACGTTTTCTGGCGATATCTGTATGAATATCAATCTGTTTATTTTGCGAACACAGCGATAAAAGGTGTAAAAGCGTAACGAATGGCGTATGACATATGTAAATAAACATACACAGATACAAATGTGTGCGCGCCTGACATTAAGACAGCAGATTGATTTTGGGTCCTCCAAGATAATGCAGTATGTGGCAGTAAGTATCAGTCCATTTCTAATAATGCATGGCAGGAAATACATCTCTGCTAAGAAAATGCTAAGATATGCACGCTAGCACATGACAGTCTGGAAGTCTACTCTTCATGTAAGTAACAATACACCCTTGAATCAAATAATACATGCCCACTGGAGGTTATCTGCAACGGAAAATTCGAACAACAATAACTTATCTCATATCGGTTTCACAAGTAACATATTTATATGTATTTAGCGTGTGATATTTCTTTCAATCCTACAGAGTTCCGGTGTCAAATAGAGTGGACAAACCCATGATAGGTTGAAAAGTGTTGTTCTCAGAGCAACGTTTGTGTCTGTACATAGCACCCGAAATATATGTAAGAGCATCTCAATTTGCATACAAAAATGGCAGCAAAGTATACTTTACAAACGAGCAGTATATTGTATGGTACTAAAATATAAACATACCCACCTACTGTTGGAAGAGCAGTTGAACGGAATGGACAGTGTCTTGAAAGGAGGATATAAGATGAACATCAACAAAAGCAAAACGAGGATAATGGAATGTAGTCGAATTAAGTCGGGTGTTGCTGAGGGAATTAGATTAGGAAATAAAACAATTAAAGTAGTAAAGGAGTTTTGCTATTTGGGGAGCAAAATAACTGATGATGGTCGAAGTAGAGAGGATATAAAATGTAGACTGGCAATGGCAAGGAAAGCGTTTCTGCAGAAGAGAAATTTGTTAACATCGAGTATAGATTTAAGTGTCAGGAAGTCGTTTCTGAAAGTATTTGTAGGGAGTGTAGCCACGTATGGAAGTGAAACATGGACGATAAATAGTTTGGACAAGAAGAGAATAGAAGCTTTCGAAATGTAGTGCTACAGAAGAATGCTGAAGGTTGGATGGGTAGATCACATAACTAATGAGGAGGTATTGAATAGAATTGGGGAGAAGAGGAGTTTGTGGCACAACTTGACAAGAAGAAGGGCCCGGTTGGTAGGACATGTTCTGAGGCATCAAGGGATGACAAATTTAGCATTGGAGGGGAGCGTGGAGGGTAAAAATCGTAGAGGGAGACCAAGAGATGAATACACTAAGCAGATTCTGAAGATTGTAGGTTGCAGTAAGTACTGGGAGATGAAGAAGCTTGCACAGGATAGAGTAGCATGGAGAGCTGCATCAAACCAGTCTCAGGACTGAAGACCACAACAACAGCAACAACAACACCTATTGTGAGCTCTGAACCATTTTTAATGCAAGGCAACCATCATACGGGTATTGAGAAAAAAGATATGTCCAATAATAATTTGATTTCTTCTTGCTGCGAAGCGTAGGAGAGTAATTGATTTTGGTCTTACCAGTCGAGGCAATGGCTGTTAGATGTGTCTATGGTTAGCTGCTATTAAAAATTAGCATCAGAGAGTACCCTGGCCAGTCTAGATCTATGACAGTCGGTGGGGAATGTGAGAGCTTCTCGAAACAGAGAATGAACAAAATGTGTAACTTTTCTTTCTTTAAAAAAGAAAAGTCAGCACCGCAACAACACTTGGATGATTGACTTTGCATTATCACCCTTACGAACTTCATACAGACTGCCAGACAATAAACATAGTTGTTAGCTCCCTGGAATCGCATTATGGAGCCATCCATATTTAGGTTTTCCATGATTTCCCTAAATCACTCCAGGCAAGTGCCATGTTGGTTCCTTTCAAAAGGGCAGAATCTATTTCTTTCCCATCCTTGACACATTCGGAGCTTGTGCTCCGCCTCCTAATGACTACTATGCAGACAGGACGTTAAACCTGTTGTGACTTGACAAGACAGCCAAGCCACTAGGAGAGGAAGCCGAAAGGCACGCGTTTAAGCTCACGCCGGCGGGCGTGAGGTCTGGAGCATTTAAGGAAGTTAGACTTTAGCAAAAACGGTCGTAGCTGTTGGAATACTTAACTTTAATCCATAATTGGTAAACATCAGTCTGACGGTACAGGTATCACAAGATAAATAGCAAATGATAATGGCGCCTTGCTAGGTCGTAGCAAATGACGTAGCTGAAGGCTATGCTAACTATCGTCTCGGCAAATGAGAGCGTAATTTGTCAGTGAACCATCGCTAGAAAAGTCGGCTGTACAACTGGGGCGAGTGCTAGGACGTCTCTTAGACCTGCCGTGTGGCGGCGCTCGGTCTGCAATCACTGATAGTGGCGACACGCGGGTCCGACGTACACTAGCGGACCGCGGCCGATTTAAAGGCTACCACCTAGCTTCCGCCCGCCGTGGGGAGGACCCCATGTTGACGTATGCGACGAGGTGGGGAGCCTAACAACAGGCGAGGCTGTGCCACCCGCACCCTGCCATTCGGTCCGAGGGGAGCTAGGAAACGCCTGAAAACCTAGTCCAGGGTGCACGCCAACATGCGGTGTATGCGCCCGTAAAAAGACAGGAGGGGCCGAAGGGTCGACCTCCATCGAGCTGGGGCACCCGACGGGCGAAGACGACATATGGTCCAGAGCGGGTAAGAGTTCCATGGCGGAGGACAACTGGTCACGGGAAGCGATCGGCGGCGCGTGACCCAGGGAGGCGACCGGCGGTTGCAGCGACGCGTCCACTGCGGGCGTCGCTGGCGGGAGAACAGGCGGCGGCGGCGGCGGCGGCGGCAACGCGTCGCCATGGGGCAAAATGGAAGGCAGCGTCGGTAACACCTGGGGCTGAGGCGAGCCAGTAGATGGGTCCCCAGGGCGCTGACCGGACGGCACCGTCGCTGAAAGCAGACGGGGAGCGGCAGATCCCGTGCGACGACAGAGGCGCAGCTGATTGAGATGCCGACGCACCTCACCAGAGGCCCCCAAAACCAAATACATCGCGCGGCCGAGGCAGCGAAGAATGCACCCTCCCGAGAATGCGACTCTTTCAACTTCAACATCTGTGACTTGAAAGTCCTGACCAATCGTTCAGCGGCACCGTTTGACTGTGGCGATAACGGCGCGGACGTCAGATGTTGAATACCATTGGCCTTGCAGAATGACTGAAATTCTGCGGACATGAATTGTGGGCCATTGTCGGAAACAATAGTCTGTGGAAGACCTTCAATGAAAAAGATAGCGGATAACGCTTGGATGGTGGCAGATGACGTCGTAGAAGACATCCGGACAACAAAAGGATAATTACTATATGAATCGATCACAACCAACCATCGAGCATTCCAGAATGGACCAGCAAAATCGATTTGCAAACGTTGCCACGGGGAAGTGGCTTTGGGCCTTGCAAAGAACTTCCGCGGTGGTGCTGATTGTTGTTCGGCACACACCATGCAAGAAGAATGGTTCAAATGGCTCTGAGCACTATGGGACTCAACATCTTAGGTCAT
Organism: Schistocerca cancellata; assembly: GCF_023864275.1. NCBI lineage: Eukaryota > Metazoa > Arthropoda > Insecta > Orthoptera > Acrididae > Schistocerca > Schistocerca cancellata. The sequence continues at coordinate 391,100,359 of NC_064629.1, read as the reverse complement.
AAGTCCCCTAGAGCTTAGAACTACTTAAACCTAACTAACCTAATGACATCACACACACCCATGCCCGAGGCAGGATTCGAACCTGCGACCGCAGCAGTCCCGCGGTTCCGGACTGCAGCGCCAGAACCGCACGGCCACCGCAGCCGGCATGCAAGAAGAGCACATATGCGTAATCGCGGCATTGATTCCGAACCAAGTACAGTGCTGACGAGCAAGTTGTTTCGTTCCCAGTATACCCCAATGTCCTTGGTGGAGAAGCCGTAAGACAGAGGACTGTAACGAACGTGGGACCACGACCCTGGACTGATCATTATCAGAACGCAACAGCAAAACACCACGTCGTACAAAAAGTCTGTCCTTGTGAGCAAAAAATCGGCGAACCAACGGATCCCCGATCCGTGACTTTGACAAGGGCCATTGCGTAGCAACAAAACGCAAAACGGTAGCAAGGACAGGGTCGGCAGCTGTGGCTGTAGCTACACGACGAAAATCAATCGGAAACGATCGGCACGTCATCGGTTTCCGAATAAATGAACATGCAAGCAAGTTCGGAGGAATCGAATGCTCTATCCTCAGCAACAAGCAAACGGGACAACGCATCAGCGTTTCCGTGCTTAGCAGCGGACCAATACAAGATATCGTAGCGGTACTGCGAGAGGAAAATAGACCAGCGAATGAATTTCTGCGCTGTACGTGGAGGTACAGGCTTGGTCGGATGAAAAAGCGATGTCAAAGGTTTGTGGTCTGTGATGATTGTAAAGTGACGACCATACAAGAAATCATGAAACTTTGTAACACCAAAGACGAGAGCCAATGCTTCTTTCGCGATCTGTGAATTATTTCTTTGCGCAGACGAGAGCAATTTGGACGCAAAGGCAATAGGGCGATCGTGCGATCCATCTTTGTGCGCAAGCACAGCACCGATCCCGAAATCCGATGCATGCACCATCAACAAAAGGGGTTTCTGGGGATCGAATGGCGTAAGGCAAGTACTGGAAAGCAATGCCGATTTCAACTGGCGAAAGGCGCGTTCGCATTCCGTCGTCCAGACGAACGGAACACCCCTACGGCGTAAGCGATGAAGCGGAGCTGAAATGGAAGAGGCGTGGCGCACATATCGATGATAGTAATTTATTTTTCCCAGAACACTCTGTAGCTGCTTCAAATTCTGCGGCGAAGGCAAGTCTTGTATGGCACGGAGGTGCTCTGGACTGGGATGTATGCCTTGGGCATTGAGTACATGTCCCAGATATGGCAAATCACGAGCAAAAAACACACATTTGTCCTTCCGCAAGCGAAGAACATTTTGTCGCAAGACCTGAAATAATGTTCTGAGATTGGCTAAATGTTCTTCTTCCGTCTTCCCGGAGATCACAATATCGTCCAGATAGTTTGCTGCAGTAGGGACCGACGCACAAACAGTTTGTAGATATTGCTGAAACAATGCAGGGGCGGATGCACACCCGAATGGCAGTCGATTGAATCGGTACAAACCAAGATGCGTGTTAACCACCAAAACGCGCTGGGATGCTTCGTCCACCGGTATTTGCAAGTACGCATCCGCTAGGTCCAACTTTGAAAAATATTTACCCGGGCACAGTTTGTCAAAAAGATCTTCCGGGCGGGGTAAAGGAAAAGTTGCAGTCACTAGTTGTGGATTCACTGTTGCCTTGAAGTCCACACAAAGTCTCAATTTTCCGGAAGGTTTGTGCAAAATTACTAAGGGTGATGCCCAGAGGGAAGCCTGCACACGTTCAATTACACCTTGTGATTCCAAATCGTGTAACGTTTTTGCGACCTCATCACGCAATGCGTGGGGAACATTGCGCGCTCTGAAAAATTTGGGTTGCGCGTTGACTTTCAGTTCCAAATGTGCTTCATAGTTCTTAGCGCAACCGAGGCACGGTGCAAAAATGTCGGCAAATTCTTCACAGAGACGAGAAACACTGGCTGAAGGCACAGTCTGGTTCACTGATAGGACCTGATTTACTATAGACAAGTTAAACAACTGAAATAAATCGAAACCAAACAAGTTCACTGCAGAAGAAGAACGAAGGACGTAAAATGACACAAGTTTTGTTCGTCCCTTGTATGTTGCAAAAAGGCTGCACTGTCCTAACACAGGGATCGCTTGTCCGGAATAACTAGTTAGCTTAACATTTGCAGCACGCAACGGAGGTGTGCCCAGCTGTTTGTACGTGTCGTGATTGAGTAGTGAAACTGCAGCTCCGGTATCGAGCTGGAATGGTATCACTTTGACGTTAATGTCCAAGTCAACAAAAAGTTTATTGTCCTGCTGACGACAAGAGCGACTGTCTCGTGCAACGTGAACTGACACTGGTACAGAATCACTTGCGACGTGACGGGATTTCCGGCGATGTCGACGCACACTATTTGTGGGACGAACACAGTCACTGATAGAGAGAGTAGCACTGGGCGGAGTGGCATGAACTACATGAATTTCCATTGGCGAAGTGTCGCAAGCCTGAGTATCCTTGGTTCGATTCCGATTCTGGCGCGAAGCAAAGGGCCTGGAATAGTTTTGAGCTTCCGATTGGAGCTTTTTCTGGCAAACACTTTGAACATGTCCTTTTTTATTACAGAAAAAGCAAATAGCCTGGCGTGACGGGCAATTCTCACGCGAATGTCTAGTAGCAAATCGCGAGCATGATTTCACTGCATTTGCTTGTGGCGCGGCCTACGTGGCTGAGAGCCAGGTGGCTTCGGCGCGGCCGGGCGCGAGGACTGTTTAGTGGTCCGTGCAGCTCGCCTGGCGGGCCGGTTAACGTGACACACAGGTGGCGAAGTTTCAAATGATTCCTGAGCAAAGTCAAGTGTGTCCTGCCTATCCAATATGTCCATCACTTGTTGAAGGGAGGGCTTGACTAGTTTCAAAATCTGTTCCCGTATACGAACATCAGAAACGTTCTGTGCAATTGCATCACGCACCATAGTATCTGAATAAGGGAGTCCACATTGACACTCAAAAGCACAATCCCTAGTAAGGCCTTGCAAGGTTGCAACCCACTCCCTATTAGTCTGACCTGCCGTACGTTTTGTACGAAAGAAGGTATACCGTTTGGCAACTACATTAACTGAGTCTTTGAAATATGCATCTAATGCAGACAAAATTTCGTCGTAGGACAGAGTTGCTACGTCGCGTTGGGGAAACTATTTGACTATCACACGGTATGTGGACACTCCGACAGAACATAATAAGAATGGCTGCCGCTCGTTACCTTGAATTCTGTAGGCTGCGAGATGGAATCCAAATTGGCGTGACCACTCCGACCAGCTTTCCAGTGCCACATCAAAAGGACGAAAAGGTGGTGCAACTGCGTGTTGTGGCTGCGGTAGCGGAGGAGCGGCGGCTGCCGCATCGTTTTGAATTGCACGTTGACCCTGGACGAGCTGTCCAAGGGCATCCAATAAGGCCTGCGTCTGCTGATTCTGCAAGCGATAAAATTCGGACAGTACATCTGGAGATTGTGGCGAAGACATGACACAAGTAAAGGAGGGCAATATTAAGACGAACGCAAAATCCTCGTCGTCAAACTGTTGTGACTTGACAAGACAGCCAAGACACTAGGAGAGGAAGCCAAAAGGCACGCGTTTAAGCTCACGCCGGCTGGCGTGAGATCTGGAGCATTTAAGGAAGTTAGACTTTAGCAAAAAAGGTCGTAGCTGTTGGAATACTTAACTTTAATCCATAATTGGTGAACATCGGTATGACGGTACAGGTATCACAAGATAAATAGCAAATGATAATGGCGCCTTGCTAGGTCGTAGCAAATGACGTAACTGAAGGCTATGCTAACTATCGTCTCGGCAAATGAGAGCGTAATTTGTCAGTGAACCATCGCTAGAAAAGTCGGCTGTACAGCTGGGGCGAGTGCTAGGACGTGTCTCTAGACCTGCAGTGTGGCGGTGCTCCGTCTGCAATCACTGATAGTGGCGACACGCGGGTCCGACGTACACTAGCGGACCGCGGCCGATTTAAAGGCTACCACCTAGCAAGTGTGGTGTCTGGCGGTGACACCACAAAACCCACTCTTCCTTCCTTACTTCCTTATTCATACGATGTACTCACCTCTGTCTATGAGTCGCATCACAAGTCAGGCCCTCAACCGTGGCCGTGGCATGTGCCAGTGACATCCGATTCTTGCAGACTACTATTGTGAGCAACTCTCTCTTCAGGGAGCTTTAGTGCTGTACGTCAATGTGAAGAGAGAAATCATTGTATGTAAAACCACATAATTTACTTTGACATAATCTGCACAGATACACCCAAAACACTTGAAATAGTTGTTTTAAACCATGCACTGTGAGTGGCAGAGGCAATATCGATGTAATTCGTTAACAAACTGGATCTGTACTTACATATGTGTCAGCTTCCGTCATGTAGCACATACACACACACACACACACACACACACACACACACACAAACACACACACATACACACAGGCATGCATACACATGCCCCACCCCTCCCCAAAATATATAGCTAATTTTTATCTGTAGTGCAACAGAAAAACAATGCTTTCTTTCCTTTTACAGATATAGGAGTAAGCCAGCTGCACAGGAATCCGTAAGTAACAAAGTTCATTTTCAGTGACCGAGCGAGGTGGCGCAGTGGTTAGCACACTGGACTCGCACTCGGGAGGACGACGGTTCAATCCCGTCTCCAACCATCCTGATTTAGGTTTTCCGTGATTTCCCTAAATCGTTTCAGGCAAATGCCGGGATGGTTCCTTTGAAAGGGCACGGCCGATTTCCTTACCAATCCTTCCCTAACCCGAGCTTGCGCTCCGTCTCTAATGACCTCGTTGTCGACGGGACGTTAAACACTAACCACCACCACCATCATTTTTCAGTATAAAGGCTTTCCCTTTGCTTAATTTATAGAATGCTAACACTATTACAGCAACTGGAAAACTACAATCACGCAATTATATAGCAATAATCAACCTATATGTGAGTTTTAGCCGTCTGCATTCCGAAAAGTGTCGATGCATACATCACATAACAATACTACACACATAGAACAACAACAGATGTAGAGATTCAGCGTGATTTATACGTATGTGCTCCCTGCAGAAACCTGGAAGTAGAAGGGGAGGTGGATGTGCCTATTAAATACATCTCCATATCCCAAGTTAGCCTAGTCCAATATCCTTATAATGGAGGTCTAGTAACGGTAAATGTTAATACATGAAGGGTATCAGCGGAAATATTCCAGGTTCCCTGTTTGAAGCTCAGAGGTTGTCTTATGATGTTTCCTCGTAAAGATTTTACCACCAGTCAGCATTCTGTGATGTGTTGTGTGTAGCACAGTCAATAGGTCATCAGTTCCTTCAATGTTACTTCCCTAGTTATTATAATTATGAGTCCTGCTGTGCCTCTATCTCTATTCACAAGGAGGAAATAGTGACCAATAGACCTACCAAAAAAAAAAAAAAATAAAGAAAGAAAGAAAAGATTCCCACACTCATACCTTTTCTTGAGACTTGCAAGTTATGTTGTTGTGTCTGACAACAAACAGTTGTTATACAATATCTGTAGTGAGAACAGTGTTGTGTGTACATAGTTGTAAGTGCTTTATATCATACAGAGAAAGCATCATCTGCTAAGGTTTTTCTTGCAAAATAACCTTCTGCTTCGATCAGTAGGTAGTTCTCATACCGAGGATACTTCTGATGATACATAGGTCATGTAGTTAGCATACTGCTAAAGAAATGGAAACCGATATCAGACATTTTTTCTTCAGTTACACAGCTGCCCTATGTCAAGGAGAAGCCGGTAAATGACCACGACTTGTGAGATATACCATCGAGGCTAGCATCTTCCTCCGTGGCAGTAGCTGTTTGTGTGTGTGTGTGTGTGTGTGTGTGTGTGTGTGTGTGTGTGTGTGTTTAGTAGCACCATTGTAAAACAAGTACTGTAGCTAGGACACGATAAGTGAGAATACATGATCTACTAGCTTAAACATGCTGTTTAATATTAGTGTTGTTGTTTTTTTAATTTCAGAGGATCCTTCCGACCAAACCTCTTTGCGCATTTGATTAATTCAGTTGTGATCGTTTTTACATATTGTAGAATTGTTTTACATTTTCCATCACGATGGTAACTTAATGAGTGCCGTTGTGAAGTTCTCTAAATGCAGACTTGTGTTCTTAATGCAGTTCTGACCTACATGAATAAAATTATTTTTGTTTTCCCATCTAAACGCTCTCTTACTTAGTCGCCTGGCATGTCTACTACCAGCTTAAAAGTGACAACAAAAAGCCTTGTAGTAACTACAATGTGAGCAGAACTCCAAATTTCAAGTTGTGTAGCTGCTACCACTGGGTTAGCATTAGTGTAGCATCAATGTCTAGATGCCTGTAAGAAAACAGTTCCTCTCCTGTCAGACAACACAAGCTGTAGCCAGTGAACTTCCCAAGTTAAGAGATTTATTTCTACAGCAATATGCAGAATACAGCAACTCTTCTTCTTCTAATTTCGCACTGATTAAAACGTGGGGTGCATTCAACAGATGGCATAGCCAACTATAGGATAACTAAAACCTTGTCACATAAACTACATAGGATTAAAACTATCCTGAGGTAGTCTCAGTCGGCACTGAGTTGCCAGATGAGTTGGATAAAGGTTTTTATTTTATTTTACATGCTATGTGCTCAGAGGAGGGAATGCTGGTTTCGGACAAGAAAGAGTTCAACAGCTGTATTAGTTGTGATCATGCAGCTGAGACCTGTGACGATAGCTCCCTGCATGATGCTTGGAAATTGTCAATATTGGATGAATCTAAGAATGAGAATACGTTTCATCTAATAATGAACATGCAGCAGATTGAGCTGAAGTTACACTTCGCAACTGATGCTAATAGATACTTGCTCTGGATCTATGGACCTTTCATGAAAAGTCCAGTCAGCCTTCCAAAGCACAAGAGGTGCAGCCTCTTCCCTGACAGTGTGGTCATCTTGTTCAGAATGTGTATAATTGAGGAGACGCTGGTGACAAGCAGGGAGGATTTTAATGAGTATACTACATGTGAGCATGCAGCTGAGGATTGCATCTATAACTACCTACATGAGAATTGGAAAGGAAGATAATGGGGGAGCCTAAGAAGAATACTTTTCAGCAAAAAATGGTGATGCATTGTGAAAGGTTGAAGATGCATTTTGTAACCCAAGCAGATGGCTGCTTGTGCTGTAACTGTCTATGTTTTTTGAAATGCCCCATCAATATCTCTCTTTCAGTGAGCCAATCGAAACACAGCATCCTCACCCCCCCCCCCCCCCAACCTGAAAACAGACAGGGAGGCGATAGGAATGCAGGAGTACTACATCCAGTCATGTGATCATGACAGCATGTATGATATAAGGTGAGTGTGGCAGCCTGCCAGTCTCAGTCATAGCAATGAAGCGTCAGCAGCAGCCGAGATCATCCACTGCCCCTAGCAGAACAATAGGAAGAAGCGGCAGTGTCAATATTATTTCCTGCATGTGATATAGGATTGGTTTCTTTTTTCCCCGTTCTCTGTTGAGTAGAGTTGCTAGGGCAAAATTTCAGTGCTTCCCGAAAGGAATCTAACTTTTATTTCCTGCATGTAGTAGAATCTCCCTTTCTCTGTTGAGTAGATTTGCTGGGGGAAATATCCAGTGGTTCTCAATAGTAATACACCTCTCATTTCCAGCGTGTTGTACAATCTCCCATTCTTTGTTCACCAGCGGCAGCCACCAGTTTCTTAGGACATTCAGCAGCACCAGCACCAGTGGCAGCCACCAGCTTATCGGAACCTGCTGCGACCAGAGTGTCCAGCTCACCAGCAGTGGCAGTCATCAGCTTGTGGGCGCCTGCAGCACTGTGGGCTCCTGTAGTGCACCTGGCCAGCATGTTGGAGAAGGACAAAGAGTTGCTGCTATCCATCCCACTCATCGATTTGTGTCACTAAGCCGCTCCTTGAATCTCTAGAGAAGTGTGCTGGTGGTCCTACTCCACACAGTGCATGTTAGTACTGGTCTCCAACATACGCACTATCCCAGAACATTCCAGTGTTACTGCCAGGATAGGTTGTAGATATCCCAGATGAGAAACTGACAATTTCACCCTGTGCTCTAATGGCATTCAGTTCAAATTACAATGTAACAGCCAGCACCTCAAAGCCCTTAAATATTGGTAAAGCAGCATCCATGGATAGTGAACAGCATGCTGTGCTAGAGACTGAAAATTCACTGAGAGGTGTTAAAGCGAAGTTTACAGAGTCAGAATGGGACGATCTGTATAATACAGAAACCTAATTCGATCAACAGATGACCACCCAGTGTGATCCATCCCGTTCTTCCCCAGAAAATTCCTGTGGCAGCCTGACGCTATCCATACCATCACTGCACAATGGCGCTGCACTCATGCTGATATAGGGTGGTCGGTCTATTTATTTACAGCACTCTACCATTACAAACTTGGATTGTGTTATCCATTGTATTGTAAAGACTGAACAAATGGTTACCTTATGCTCAAAGTACGTATAAAGACATTGTGAACTATCTCCATATATATAGTGTGCATGCAGGCATTTTAGAACAATGTATCAACATGATTCCAAAAGAAGAAGCTACAATAATACCCATCAATTTCAGGGAAAAAATTCTGGATTCTGTGCATACAAGAAACCTTTATTTGCTAAATCATGTACAGTTGTGAAGAAAGAACCAGCGGATTTTGGTGACGTGGCACAACCTATGAACGATTATTGAAGTGTGGATAAAATATACTATCATAAACCTTCTGCTTTTGTTACTTCATAAACTTCACATTATAATGTAGCCATTGTAGCTCAGTTGGTAATGTGCTGATTGCGCTATAGTGACTACATATGCCGGCCGAAGTCGCCGTGCGGTTCTAGGTGCTGCAGTCTGGAACCGCGAGACCGCTACGGTCGCAGGTTCGAATCCTGCCTCGGGTATGGATGTGTGTGGTGTCCTTAGGTTAGTTAGGTTACGAGGGATGATGGCACGTGGAGTGACTCCACAAGTGTGTGAGGTCATCCATACAGGATCGAACTAGGAGCAACGATTGCTAAAACTGCTCTCTAATAGAGAGGAGAAGTTAGAAATGAGACCATACATTTGTTAGTGTGGCACGATACTGCTTTGTGTATGCAGATCGGCCAATGCTAGTGAGTTGTAAAAACCCAAACAGGTGAGTATATAGCGTCCCTTTCTGTCCTCAGTCACATGAGGCGCAGGTTCTGACACGATATGTGATCTTCTTCGTGTACTCACGACAACGTGGTCTGCCGCAGGGAATCCCTCCAAACGGCTGCCGTGTCCGGAGAGCTAGCAGGCTGTCGCGTGTGGATCGCGTGTCAGTGTCAACGGCCAGCCTCACTTCCGTTTGTGGCCCGGCGAGGATCCCGCCTAATCCCTCAGGTATACGGCCCAGTGACTGTCAGCTTGCAGGAGCGGACGCTCGCCTTCTTGCAGGTAGCCGAAGACCTCTTGTTTTTGCGCTGGCTGGCCTCTGCATTGCCATGATACCCGTCATCTGCACAGTTCTGACAAAAACCTTATGCCTAACTTTTTCCCGTGACTTTATATGTTATAATAAATTTACATAATGACACATTGATGGTCTGTCACTTCAGACACTCTTATTTTACTTTTATAGTTATTAATCTATGGCTATCATTATAACAAAATAGAGACCGGTCTCACTACTGTACATGGTGTGTGATGCTACACTGGATGAACAGCTAAATGTGCAGGCCCGCACTAATATTACTATTAATTATATAGATCGACAGTAGACATGCTCAAGAATTAACTACCATTTGCCAACGATCTACATTCTATGTCTTTTAATTAAATTAGGTTGTCATGCAGGTCTAAGTTTTACTGTGCTATAAAGAACATGCAACTATGCTACTTTCGCTCGCCCGTCGTCCCTCCATCTCGGGTCTGTGGTTTGGTGACCTGAAAAATGGCATCTCAACAGGCGCGCGCCAAACACTTGTGGTGGAAAACCGCCACACTATTAAGGATCTAGTTATTGTAAAATCCTAAAGTTTAATTTGTCCTAGTATATGGTACTTTCTCTATTTTTTTTACCTTATACAACACTCTTACATAATTCCTGTTATGCTGAGATGTCTCGCTGCTCGCCGCTATTGACGACATTGATGTGCGCGCCGTACGACATGGCCTCCGAGTTCTCACTACGCCTCACTGAAACTCCAGAGACTGGGTTAGCCATGGCTATACAAGACAATAAATTTATAGTTGCAACTTCTTTTTCTATGTTATGCAGTATTCGCGATCAAAGCACACCTTTCCAGAGGCAATGTAATATGACCAAGCCAGGACTGGTTCCTGTTGAGGATTCCGTCGCCCACCACACATCAGCTACACAGTATGTCACGAATTTCCAAGTATAATTCCTTGGTTATTCATCTGTGACAGTCACAAGCAGCACGCTAAGTCCCCAACCAGCACATTGGCATGGTAGGCTTTATGCCCGCATTTCTACCGTCTAGGCCCTAGGGCACCATTGGAGTCAAACGCTCGCAGGTTCACCCCGACTTGCAAGACAACGATGCTGGCACATCACTGTAAAAACTATACTGCACATGTACATCCTCGAAATCACGCAATATACCACAATCTTGCAGTGCACTGACGCGTGCCTGCAAGCATTGGTATGAACGTCTCACGAACTGGTTGTGGCCGCTGTGGAGCGTATCACGACTTCTCAGAACGCTTCTAAGAGCACGTTCTTGTATGCGCCCGTTTGTGCGACATCTCCTCACTCATCTTTATCCCTTAACATGGACCCCAGATAGGAAAGGACAAAAACATTGCTCATGGAAAGGTAGTGCCTCTTATCGCAACGACAGAGGAGATCCCGAACATAGACAAAAAAGTTAACAGCAGTAAATTCTTATGCGAGAAAACGCAGCGTGTTAATACTTTAACAATCTTAATCTATTAATGCAACGATTATTGTTCCCCGAAGAAAGGTTCATATCTTTGCCTATTCTACTATGTACACCACTTACACTACTACTATAGCAAGGTTCATGTATTTGCCCATTCTACTATGTACACCACTTACACTACTATTATTCCATGAACTTCTTTGTGTGAGAGATGTGGTGGAGTCCTATGGACTAGCGCCAATCCCTTGTTAGACTCCCCCTCCTCTGACGTGCATTAGGATTTGCAGGTCTAATTTCAGTCTCCTGGTTCTCCTGTTGTCCTTGATTTCGCTCCCTCCAATTACGGTCGCTTTGCCGTTCGTTATTCCTCCTGTCCCCGCTTCCTTGTCTAGCATGACCCTGTTCCCTGACGTTCTGGTTTCCGCGTCTCTGGTTTCCAAAACCTTGGTTAGCGTAATCTTGATTTCCGTAACCCTGGTTTCCTAAATGACCAGTGCGATTCTGCCATCTGTTGCCGTCCTCCCTTGCTGGTCGTTGGTATTTGTTACTGTGCCCCTTCTTCCTGTCCTTTGCGTCTTGTTTGTCAAAGACAACTTCGCGTTCACGCAATAGACTCTTGAATGCTTCTATGCCAGATCCACACTTCCCGACAAGTGTCTGTTGGTACCTAACTGGCAATTTGGAAAAACAAAATTTGATGATTTCTCCCTTGCTATATGGACTATCTAAAAATTGATTCTTCTTGAGTAAATCATCAAAAAATTTGGTTGCTCTCCTTTGCCCGGACACTTCCAGTTCAGGACAAAATATTATTTCCTCTTTAATCCTGTCTTGCGTTTCCTTTGACCAGTAGGTCCGCAGGAATGCACCAACAAATTCTTGATAAGTCCGACACGTCGCTGCCACACTTCGCATCTTTTCCGCGGCTTGGCCTTCGATGTGTCCACACATGAATTCTAATTTTGCCTGGGTTGGCCATGATGCCAGTAATGAATTTGTAAACTGCATCACCCAGCTCTTCGGATGCATCGACCCTCCATTTTCTTTGAACTTCTGAAATTTTAGTATCGACAGGAAGTGACTGTGATCAAAATCCTATCTGATCCTCGCACTGGTGTTGCCACTCGTTTCCGATAATTGCACGTCTGCTGAGTGTCCTGTTCTATCTTGCTGATAACTGTGATGTGCTACCTCTGTATCACAGTAGAAGAGGCACTCAGAATTCACTCTCGTAAGTGGGCAACAATTATTGGGGCTATTACTCGCTGTTTCTGCGTGTGCATTGTTAGTTCCGCACTCGGTCATTGGGCTAGGGCACGGCGGGCTTTTCCTCGGAGACACAATTCTGTGTACTCCATCATTGGTATCCGAACGCGCAGTGCTCGTGTGCCCGTTTTGCTCTAGTTTTGCTATCCGACTCTCTACTTCTTCCATTCGTTTCGTGTTGTTCGCAACCGCGATATTACCCTGAGTTTTAAGAACGCTAGGGATTTTGAGTGGGCTTGTGTCGCACGTCGCAAGCGACCTGCGAGTTGAGAAGTTACTTTTGCGATTTTCATTGCCCCTGTTGCTGCCGTTTTGGCTAGGCCTGCTACTTTTTGTGCTACCAGTGACATTTGTTTTGCTTCTCCACATTCTTTCTTTATTGTTAGCAATTCCCCACTATTTTCCCTATATGCGAAATTATTGCCTGAGTGTCCTTCTTACGCTGTTCGTCAGCTTCTTCCTTCTCCTTCTTACGTTGTTTCTCATCTTCTTCCTTCTCCTTCTTACGTTGTTCGTCCGCTTCTTCTTTCATTGATCGTAGGCAGCTTAGTATTGGGTTAATGTCATCTTTCTGATCCTCGTCACACATGGGCGATGTAACTCTGGACACCTGGGCGCTAGAGCTCTGACGTGACCGAGCTGGCCTCTGTCTGCTCTCGATCGTTTGACTATAAACTTCTGCTACTGTCTCGACCTGTGTGCCTGTCTCTGTTTCATCCTCTACCTCACTGTCATAATCACGGCCGCGACGTTGCTCTAAGATCGCGTCCAAATCACCTTCCTCATCAATGAACCTGCCGCCCTGTCCTTCTAAAAATGTGCCCATCTCATCTCCGAACCTATACCCGTCAGTAACGTGCCCCTTACCCATTATGATATCCACTTTTGCTTTAGCTTCGCTCACTAATAGTCGTGCCTTACTTCTCGTGATCATTCATGAGAAACAAAATTTATCTAAAATACACAATAAAAATAATCTACTCCCTGTATTTTTACACATAGACATAAAATTTCAACAACGCTGTTCCAACGTTGTAATTATACGCACGATTTGTTGCGGTACAGAAACCGCACACAAACCCGACAAAGCGTGATGTGATACGGACACACCATCAAAGGAACACAAAAACAATGAACAAAAGAATACATACACTGAAAACAAAAACTGTAATCTTGCGCCGCTACTTAAAACTAAACACAGAACTACCAGAAAAATCTTGGATATTAATCAATAAAAAATTAAGCAAAAAAAAAAATTCTGAACGTCCCTAATACTACTAATAATAATTGCTTATCAGCGATTCACAGGAAAGATCCGAGGCTAAGGGTCGCCATTTTATGCGAGGTGCCGGGGCAAGCAGTGTATTTAACACTAAATTCTTTTAGAATCTCCATATGTAAATGATGCTCTAAGCCCCCCCTATTCTAACTCCGACTTTTGCTGTTGCACATGGATTAAAAAATACACGCGAACTGACTGTAATCAACCCTGCAAGTGGAGTAGAAAAGAGTTTGGCACCTGCAATAATTTAATTTGATAAATAAGTTAAATAAAGGAAGGTTTCATTAACGTAGTCAGAAATGATGGGTTGCTGTACCGATTAACAGAATGAAAGTTCTGTCCAAAATAACAATATGATTTATTAAGACTAAACACAAAATAATAAACAAAAACACATGAAACATTTACAATACATCAAATTGGCTCAAATTGGATACTCAAACAAACGCTATGAAGGTGAAGTTGTCCCTAAACTAGATTGTGAAATTTAAGACGAAGTGGTATGTGGAGCCAATTCCTTGCCACTCAAATCTTAAGAGAGACACACAGCTAACCCAACATTAATTGCTGCTACTCAAGACAGAACAAAGTTAGAAAAAGACGAACAGGCGTGCTCTGCTGAGCTCTGATTATCACCTAGGAAAATCCCTATCTGCCGGTGCTGCGGACATACATTACCAAACTGTCTTCTTAACTGCCAGAACACGATCTGGCGTACTGGAGGCGATGGCTGGTTGCTTCGACGTCCTCGACCGAAAGCCGAGAGCCGACTACCTAGAGCACCCGTACAGGCCGAACACACAACATTCCCGCCCCCACGACAGTGGCCGTGGTTAAACGTTCCAATCAGCAACTCGAAAACCGGCGGAAAATTCCACTCTATTGCCGGAGCACTACCATTCCACCAATGGAGATTCTTGGCGCCAATTTCTGCGCTGATTTTGCTACGTTACGGAGCTATGCCCTGAGCAAGCCAATCACAGTTACTATTTTGCAGAAAGCGCGGGAATTTTCCCGCCACAACTGCCTGGGTACACAAGTCATATCCACGCCTCGCTGGTAGCCCGCCAGAAAGTGTTTCCGCTAAGTTTCTGCGAAGTAACGGAACCTCTAGCCCAGCCGCTACTTCAGACACCTCCGGGCGTGTCTTTTGACAATGTCGGCGTCTGCAAAGCATTCACTCGACTTCCTCACACCCGTCGGCTTAACGCTTTCCAGATCAGCAGAGCCCGCCTGTCACCGGACCACCCGAGTGACGAGAGACGCTGCGTGGGAAGTCCGCATGGGAAGGAATAGCGACTTTTCACTGCATGCAATTAGAGAGGAAAATCGTAAGATAGAAATATGAGAGGGGGCTCATGCCACCTCTCATAGCCCCTACGCCATTTTAGATTGTAATTGGTGGGCCGGCCGCGGTGGTCTAGCGGTTCTGGCGCTGCAGTCCGGAACCGCGGGACTGCTACGGTCGCAGGTTCGAATCCTGCCTCGGGCATGGGTGTGTGTGAAGTCCTTAGGTTAGTTAGGTTTAAGTAGTTCTAAGTTCTAGGGGACTTATGACCTAAGATGTTGAGTCCCATAGTGCTCAGAGCCATTTGTAATTGGTGAGCGGTTGGCTCACTTAGGAGCAAGGTAGTGAGTCAATCGCCCAAGAACAATCTAGCAAACTGGCTGCACATGCCGCACTCTATAAAGAAAATCACTGCAACTGAAAAATGCAGCTCATAGAGGGAGGATTATTTATGATGTAGCCAACTTCACAGACATTCACTCACTAAATATGGCCCGGCCATGTGAGCCAAATATGGAGCAATTTATTCTTTACAATCAGAGTTGGAGTGCTCCGCAATTAAATGCCCAAGATGTTACAACAATTTTAATCATTAAACTAACCTGAACTCACTCACACATGATACTATTTAAGTTAACAATCTCTTTGTGAGCTTTCAGAATCTAATTACAACCTCTGATTCATTCTGTCTCCCTGCAGCAAGAATAACCTTTACAATATGTTCCCTGAACTGATGGTCCATTCACAATGACAGTGGTGGTATCTGCTTCGGTTTATGGGGACTTCAGGCACACTGTTTGCATACACACAACAATAAATACAAAATACAAAAAAAACATGGTGTGGAGAACAATACAGTAATTTGTAATAAGAATTACAGTGTAAAACACAAACACATACAAGGTATAACATACATTACAAAAACAACACTAGAGAAAGAAATTTAAGAAAAAAACAAGGTTCATGGGGCATCAAGTTGTGCATGCACATTGCACAAAGTTCACGACTGTGCTGAGAATGAGGCACTAAATCACATTGTTAGAAATATTCGAAGCACTTCACAAATTCCACAGTACTGACATCACATAGGGCTAAACGTCGGGTGTTGTTGCTACGTTGTTGCAACGGCAATAGGGTGTGCTGGAGCATCTGCAGTACTCTGTTGAGTTTCCAGATCAGCAGAGCCCGCCTGTCACCGGACCACCCGGGTGACGAGAGACGCTGCGTGGGAAGTCCGCGTGTGAAGGAATAGCGACTTTTCACTGCATGCAATTAGAGAGGAAAATCGTAAGATAGAAACATGAGAGGGGGCTCATGCCACCTCTCAAGGTTTAACTAGTTCTAAGTTCTAGGGGACTAATGACCTCTGAAGTTGAGTCCCATAGTGCTCAGAGCCATTTGAACCATTTGACAACATATATTATTACAAGTGTTTTTCTAGAAAAGCCATTGCACACCAAAACCTGATGGAGTCGGTATCATGGCAGAGTGGTTGAAGCATCATGACTTGGTTATAAGAGACTGGTCCTGTGTGGAAGAAAACCGGAAGAAGAAGAAGAATGGGATACCCATACCGGATAATATATGAGCGACAATTGTAGGTCCATTCAACTGTGTTAAGACAAATGTTCTTCTGTCACTATTACGACACCTGGTTCAAGTCCACTTTGAGCATGTTTGCGTATTTCCATAAACATTGTTTCAACCAAAGTACCAGCTACACAAGACAATGCAGAGTGTCAGCAGTATAACATACACGACATTCAGTCAAACGAGTCAAATGCAAACACCAGAAAAAGTATAGCCAAAAACAGTGTTCGTATTTGACAATATTGCTGTTGGAAACTAGGATCAAATTCTACGATATTTCGGTTTTGGTCGTCATATTGGTGTTGACGTATTTTATTTGAGTCTTATATATTCCAGAATCCCCAAATAGTTTGTGAGCTGTAATGCAAATCTCGTTATACCTGTGAAAGAAGACAGTTTGAATCTGAAACACATTTCTCAAGCCTATGTAGGAATCGACATAATATTTAACGAATTTGTGAAGATGTGCACAGATCGCTGGAATCAAACACAGTACTGGTTTCTCTTTACTGATAAATAAAAAAAAACTGAATAGATGTAGGTACAGGTGTAGCATCCTGGAGCTTCTATACATATAGCTATGAAAGAGGTGGAAAAGTTAGTGTACGTTACACCATGGACAATTCTGCACCCATGCTGGACACTCCACTCGAGATGGTGGGTATGCCTCGACAGAGAATGCGTCTGCTTATAGATGGAAAATTTCAGTCTCTCAAACGTAAAATAAAGGAGACCCTTCTGAGACTGATCAACGAAACAGATGCCATGATTAAGGAACCAGAAACATACACCCAGATTATTCTGAGAAAGAATGTAGATGACTTAACTGTAAAGGTTGATGGAACGTAAAACAAAGTACATTACTTAACTTTGAAAGTTGAGCAAAATGTATGTAAAGTGCAGCCTGTGAAACAGCCCGCTTAGTATACAGGGTGAGTCATTAACGTTTACCACCTATAATAACTCCGAGAGTACGACAATAGCTGAAAAGTTTGTGGGGCAATGGGGGCCATAATTTGACGTTGGTTTTTCGTTGCTAGGTGCGGTCGCGTCAGAGATATGATGGTCAACTTTTTTGTTTCATGGGATGCTATGGTTTTGACCTTATTTTCTGATAACGGCTATCGAAACGAATCCAATGGTGTGTAACAGTAAGATCTTTGAAGGTCAACGAAGGTCAAAAAGGTGGCATGAACGTCCTTTTACAGAGGGTGTTCGAAGTGCTGACCATTGGTATCAATGCAGTGCTGAAATCTTCGTATTATGGATTATTTGGTACTCCTTACCACTTCGGCACTTATCGAAGCACATGCTCTTACAATTCTCTCTCATATATTGTGTAAATAGTAAATATTCGCCGAATACTGCGTATCCACCTTCAAAGACTATACTTAATACAATGAGAGATCCTGCCAGGGTCGCCAAATAAAAGACAATCGTAAATATATTAAGAGATCCTGGCAGGGGATGCCAGATGAAATGCTTCTGCTTATGTTTCTAATCTAGACTGTAATAATGAAATGGGAAGGAACTGTTAGTCAGAACTCAGGCAGAAACTGTGATCTAAATGACACTAGATTTATTCATTACTAACATTACAAGACAACAAAAATGACGAAAGAAACATTACACAAACATCTTTTGTTTAACAAACGCTTTCATTAACATGGGGTCTATGGTGTACAAAGAGATCACCTGGGGATCGACACACGACACTAAATAGAACACTAACCGCTTTATCTGACTTCATACACGTGAATCCGGGTTATGGCACAATAGCTGAAAAGTTTGTGGGGCAACGGGGGCCATAATTTGACGTTGGTTTTTCGTTGCTAGGTGCGGTCGCGTCAGACATATGATGGTCAACTTTTTTTTTCATGGGATGCTATGGTTTTGACCTTATGAAAAATATGGTTCGAAAGAACAGGGTGCTGAGAAACATATATTAGAAATGTTCAAATGCATGTGAAATCTTATGGGACTTAACTGCTAAGGTCATCAGTCCCTAAGCTTACACGCTACTTAACCTAAATTATCCTAAGGACAAACACACACACCCATGCCCGAGGGAGGACTCGAACCTCCGCCGGGACCAGCCGCACAGTCAATGACTACAGCACCGAGACCGCTCGGCTAATCCGGCGCGGCCATATATTAGAGATCTACGCCACAGCAGCGAATACTTTACCCTCCTGCTGTTCAAGGCGGCACACCACGATGTGTTCGGCGACTGAAGACGTCGACGGCGCCAGTCGGTTATTAATGACGCATTCCTGAAAAATGTAAGTACGCGGTCGCACGTTCGGTTAATTCCGAATGCAGGTACTTTCCTACGAGCCTCTGAAACCCCAGTGGATTCCAATGTGCAGGTGGACCCATTTGCTGGTCTGCCAAACCAATCTGACTCTGTGCCACGACTGTGCCTGACGGAATATGTCAAATGTTTAGACGGACGACTCGAGACAAATAAATACACCCACGCTTCACTCGTTGTGAGCGTGTTGATATAAGCAGTACCTCTGATGGGTCAGAAAGTGACTGGCACAGTCTCTAAGTGGCACACTAGCAAAGGACACAAGTCTCACCTTTTAGGTAGCGACCTGCAGTTCTTTACTAGCGAAGCACCAGTACTAGGGTCCTCTTCCTTTCTGCTCGCTTCCTCCTCAGCTTTTCGCCAAAAGCACATCTATATTTTAGACTACCCCCACATTCGCACAAGACAATCACGAGCTGGAGCCCGGCATTCTTAGCTGGGAGAGCAGCCTTTGCTCTGCAAACACCGAGTTGACCAATCAGGGACTTTAAAGTTAATTGGGAGAAAAAGGAAACAAAGATTCAGATATGCAGCCTCTTTCCCATGCGTCTGCCATGTCTTTTGCTAACAAAATGCTCAGGATGGAAGTACAGCCCTCCATAAACAGGTTGTTATCTGCCCTGTTGCATCCATTTCAAAGTTTAAAAAGAACGGCCATAAACTCGCTAAAAACCTTGTGCTTTCACAAATGTGTTTTGAAACAGAGTCTGGACGCCTGTGTGCCAGTCGCCCTGTCCCACGGAAATTCGCAGAACGTTCACCGTTCTTTTCTAGGCTTCCTCCCTAACAAGGGCCCATCCTCTGCTTTGTTGCCGGTCTACAATGCGCTGGCCAGTGCAGCAGCGACTTCTCGGCGCTAGTCTGTATACCTAGAAGCGCATGCCTCCCGTCCGGCGCCAACTACACTCCTGGAAATTGAAATAAGAACACCGTGAATTCATTGTCCCAGGAAGGGGAAACTTTATTGACACATTCCTGGGGTCAGATACATCACATTATCACACTGACAGAACCACAGGCACATAGACACAGGCAACAGAGCATGCACAATGTCGGCACTAGTACAGTGTATATCCACCTTTCGCAGCAATGCAGGCTGCTATTCTCCCATGGAGACGATCGTAGAGATGATGGATGTAGTCCTGTGGAACGGCTTGCCATGCCATTTCCACCTGGCGCCTCAGTTGGACCAGCGTTCGTGCTGGACGTGCAGACCGCGTGAGACGACGCTTCATCCAGTCCCAAACATGCTCAATGGGGGACAGATCCGGAGATCTTGCTGGCCAGGGTAGTTGACTTACACCTTCTAGAGCACGTTGGGTGGCACGGGATACATGCGGACGTGCATTGTCCTGTTGGAACAGCAAGTTCCCTTGCCGGTCTAGGAATGGTAGAACGATGGGTTCGATGACGGTTTGGATGTACCGTGCACTATTCAGTGTCCCCTCGACGATCACCAGTGGTGTACGGCCAGTGTAGGAGATCGCTCCCCACACCATGATGCCGGGTGTTGGCCCTGTGTGCCTCGGTCGTATGCAGTCCTGATTGTGGCGCTCACCTGCACGGCGCCAAACACGCATACGACCATCATTGGCTAGCGCCATTCGACGGCCAACACCGCGGTTCCTGGTGTGTCCGCTGTGCCGTGCGTGTGATCATTGCTTGTACAGCCCTCTCGCAGGGTCCGGAGCAAGTATGGTGGGTCTGACACACCGGTGTCAATGTGTTCTTTTTTCCATTTCCAGGAGTGTATATGTGTCTCCACAATGAGACGGCGGAACTCGGTCGTCCGGAAATGTCTCCACACATTCTGCAGAATAAATGCGCTTTGCTGGGTCCACTATCGCCGCAGCTTTTACTGCAGTCGTTTAAATGGGACCCTATTCCACTGAACGCAGGTAAAGCTTACCGTCATTCCTTCCCTAGAGCACGCAAACAAGACCATTAACTACTGGCCACCATTTCATCATAATGTATGAAGTCAAATCGCAGTAAAGGTCATATTCCTTTAAGAACATGAAGCGGCATAACACTGAATCAGATGTGAAAGTGCCCTGCAACCTCTCAACCTAAATTACCATTGATATATAAACAACATTCGACGGTTTCGCAATACAACACTAACTCGAATGGTAAGACAGGTATTGACGAATCAAGCGGAATCGAATGTGAACGATGTATTCCAGCGAAATTCAGTGAGAGCTAGAGAGTTATACACTGAAAGATATCCTCAGAGTACTTACCCTGTACATTTAAATATGTATGATCTTTAAAGCATTGGAAACATATCCGGCAAAGGAAATCTGCTAATGAGAAAACGGAAATTGGTACTCTTGCCACTGTGTTTCGAGATTCTTGTGTTAGTTCACGTCATGTCGCAAGGGAATTTGGCATGAGCAAGAGTAGTGTTGTTCGCGTCTCCATCACCATAAATACACTCCTGGAAATGGAAAAAAGAACACATTGACACCGGTGTGTCAGACCCACCATACTTGCTCCGGACACTGCGAGAGGGCTGTACAAGTAATGATCACACGCACGGCACAGCGGACACACCAGGAACCGCGGTGTTGGCCGTCGAATGGCGCTAGCTGCGCAGCATTTGTGCACCGCCGCCGTCAGTGTCCGCCAGTTTGCCTTGGCATACGGAGCTCCATCGCAATCTTTAACACTGGTAGCATGCCGCGACAGCGTGGACGTGAACCGTATGTGCAGTTGACGGACTTTGAGCGAGGGCGTATAGTGGGCATGCGGGAGGCCGGGTGGACGTACCGCCGAATTGCTCAACACGTGGGGCGTGAGGTCTCCACAGTACATCGATGTTGTCGCCAGTGGTCGGCGGAAGGTGCACGTGCCCGTCGACCTGGGACCGGACCGCAGCGACGCACGGATGCACGCCAAGACCGTAGAATCCTACGCAGTGCCGTAGGGGACCGCACCGCCACTTCCCAGCAAATTAGGGACACTGTTGCTCCTGGGGTATCGGCGAGGACCATTGGCAACCGTCTCCATGAAGCTGGGCTACGGTCCCGCACACCGTTAGGCCGTCTTCCGCTCACGCCCCAACATCGTGCAGCCCGCCTCCAGTGGTGTCGCGACAGGCGTGAATGGAGGGACGAATGGAGACGTGTCGTCTTCGGCGATGAGAGTCGCTTCTGCCTTGGTGCCAATGATGGTCGTATGCGTGTTTGGTGCCGTGCAGGTGAGCGCCACAATCAGGACTGCATACGACCGAGGCACACAGGGCCAACACCCGGCATCATGGTGTGGGGAGCGATCTCCTACACTGGCCGTACACCACTGGTGATCGTCGAGGGGACACTGAATAGTGCACGGTACATCCAAACCGTCATCGAACCCATCGTTCTACCATTCCTAGATCGGCAAGGGAACTTGCTGTTCCAACAGGACAATGCACGTCCGCAAGTATCCCGTGCCACCCAACGTGCTCTAGAAGGTGTAAGTCAACTACCCTGGCCAGCAAGATCTCCGGATCTGTCCCCCATTGAGCATGTTTGGGACTGGATGAAGCGTCGTCTCACGCGGTCTGCACGTCCAGCACGAACGCTGGTCCAACTGAGGCGCCAGGTGGAAATGGCATGGCAAGCCGTTCCACAGGACTACATCCAGCTTCTCTACGATAGTCTCCATGGGAGAATAGCAGCCTGCATTGCTGCGAAAGGTGGATATACACTGTACTAGTGCCGACATTGTGCATGCTCTGTTGCCTGTGTCTATGTGCCTGTGGTTCTGTCAGTGTGATCATGTGATGTATCTGACCCCAGGAATGTGTCAATAAAGTTTCCCCTTCCTGGGACAATGAATTCACGGTGTTCTTATTTCAATTTCCAGGGGTGTATTATACTCACCATATCAGTCTCCACCGAGAGTTAACAGGTACGAATTGTATGCATCGCATCGAATTCTGCCGATGGGCTCGACTTCAGATTCAGAGGATGACACATTTATCAATTTGATTTTATTTGCTGACGAGGCTACATTCACGAACAATGGAAATGTTAGTTTTCATAACATGCATTACTGGGCAACTGAAAATCCATGTTGGCTGCGGGAAGTTGCACTGGTTGGCGAATTTATGGTGTGGGAGGCTGGAGGACAGAATTACAGGCCCCTATCTCATCAAAGGAAATCTTAATGGTAGGAAGTACACCACATTCCTGCAAGAAACATTAGGTCTGTTATTGGAAGAAATACCTTTTGGAACAAGGAACAGAATTTGGTATCAACACGATGGGTGTCTGGCAAATTTTTAGCTGATAGCTAGAAATGAGTTGCGGGGACATTTCCCAAATCGTTGGATAAGACGCAGAGGAGATGTGTCGTGGCCGGTTCGTTCGCCAGACTTGACGCCTCTGGATTGTTTCTTGTGGGGATTCGTAGAAAACATTGTTTATAAAGACGTTCCAACTGCACCTGAAGATACCCGAGAGGTAATTGTCAGAGCATGTGCTTCGATAAGTGCCGATGTGATGAGGATTACCACTCAATCCATGATAAGAAGAAATCAGCACTGCATTGATACCAATAGTCATCTTTTCGAACACCTTCTGTAAAAGAACGTTCATGCACCTTTGTGTCCTCTTTTGACCATCAAAGACCTTACTGTTACACATAATTGGATTCGTCTCGATAGCCGCTATCAGAAAATAAGAACCAAACTATGGCATCCCATTAAAAAAAAAAAAACAACCAAAGTTGATCTTTATATCTCTGAAGCGACCTTACCTAGCAACAAAAAACCAACGTCATATTAAGGGCCCCGTTGTCCCATGCAACCTCTGTCCCACTAACTTTTCAGCTCCTATCATACTTTCATAGTTATTCTTGTTGGCAATAGTTAGTGACTCACCCTGTATAACAAGATGTCGACTAAGCATCAGGTCATCGCTGCGTGGAGGGCTGTTTGAGAGAAGTTACGACCACTAAAGCTTGGCCAATTGGATCGAGGGCATTCACTGAGAGAAATCCTTAAACCATATGCTGAATCTTTCTGCGACCCTCAGCAAAATTACACAACGACAACGATGATGCTTGCGCTGATTACATTAACCGTCACAGCGACACTAGGATAGACAAAGCTGATGATGTCAATGGTGAAAAACTATACAAGTTGGGCGCGCATCCTGGTTGAAATGAAAAATCAGTAGAGATAGGGGATAGGGAATTCCAAAGAACACTAGGTCTACTGGACCTCATCTCCCTAAAACCCTAAAAAATTTTGAGGTATTCTTCTATAGATTTGTAGATGTAAGGTGAAACAATACAACTAAAAATACCGTGTGGCTAGGGCCTCCCGTACTGTAGACCACTCGCTGGTGCAAGTCTTTCGATTTGACGCAACTTTGGCGACTTGCGTGTCCATAGAAACGAAATGATAATGTTAAGCACAACACAACACCCAGTCCCTGAGCGGACAAAATCTCTGACCCGGCGGGAATCGAATCCGGGCCGGTAAGTATGACATTCCGTCGCTCTGACCATTCAGCTACCAGGGGCGGACAATAATACAAGTGACCAGTGTACACAGGAATGCGGGAGACCAACGCAGTGTGAAATTCAGAGACATTATAAAACCATTGTTATTAGATTGTCGGTATAACACTTGTGATGGTATTGATATTCAGCATAAAAGGGTCAGCAATCGACCCCTCTAGTCTATGTACTACGATCAACCCAATGGGCTAATAGATCGACTACGGCTGCTCATGGCCTCAGCTGCTGCTGGTAATACTGTTATTCGAATGACGTTGTTTCAGTAATTTCTGGACTTAGAGGGAGAGGTATATTTTTTTTTGTTATGGTTTTAGGGCGCAAAACTGCTAAGGTCATTAGCGCCCGAGGGAGAGGTATAATCGAATAAGAACAGCGACGCTAGTTCAAGAACTGAACAAACCAGCACATAATACATAACCTCGTAGATATATTATCACTGAAGGTTTTGATGATTTATGGCAGGGTGATCCTGTTGATATGAAGGAATATTCACATGAGAATAATGGATTGAAATATGTTTTAATGGTTATTGATGGATACTCCTTATTCGCCAGGTCATTATCTGTTAAAACTAAAACGGCCAGAAATGTCACAGAGACGTTTGCACATTTGTTGCAGACAGGGTCGAATCGATGTCCGGACAGTCTCCAAACCGAACATGTTGGGGATTTTTATAACAGGTATTTCGAGACTGTGATGAAGCGGTATGGAATACACCATCCACCTAAAGGCGAGTGTTGCGGAACGTCTGAAAAGGACAATAAAACGTCAGATGGGGATACATTTTCATCTTTGTGACTCATACAGACGGACAGATAGCCTACCTGAAATAACTGCACTGCATAATGAAACAAAACATAACCCAATAAAAGGAGACCAATCGACGTTCGTGATAATGTCACGATGGCTACAGTGTACTATCGTGTAAAAATGCTAGATCCACATAAAAGAAAATTTAATGTGGGTGGTTTGTTTTGTATCTCAAAACACAAGACATCATTTGAAAAGTTGTACCTCCCAAACTACTCGAGTGAGATATTCACTGGTTCCAAAGTGCAGAGAACAAATTACATCTTAAAGGGCAGCAGTGACATTGAAATTTCAGGATGCTCTTACACAGAGTAAACGCAAAAGAGCTCAGAACCGCATATGTTTCTCATAGCCCGTGTCATAAGACGTCGAGGGATTAAAGCACTAGTTAAATGGCTTGTTTGTAATGCAAAACGAAACAGATGGATTGACGCTGGTGATTTGCTATATAATGGAGTGCACAGGACACAGCCAGCTAAGCAGCTTATCAAGCCCGACAGGAGGCACATTATAGGAAGCGGTGGTATTATTCAAAAAATTCCAGTAAAATTGCACATTCCAGGGTATAATTACTAAGATCCTGGTACAAATCGTCAAAAACGTTTGGCTCGTGGTGATAGGAGGAGTAACCCGCTTGGCGAGGTTTGTTTGGCGCATGACACTGTGTGGTGTCACCGCCAGACACCACACTTGCTAGATGGTACCCTTTAAATCGGCCGCGGTCCGCTAGTATACGTCGGACCCGCGTGTCGCCACTATCAGTGATTGCAGACCGAGCGCCGCACACGGCAAGTCTCGAGAGACACCCTAGCACTCGTCCCAGTTGTACATCCGACTTTGCTAGCGATGGTTCACTGTCTACATACGCTCTCATTTGCAGAGACTACAGTTTAGCACAGCCTTCAGCTACGTCATTTGCTACGACCTAGCAAGGCGCCATATTCTTCAAGAATGTATTCTTAACAGATATTGTGAATCATGTACCGTCAAGAGCGACGTTCATCATTAATGAATTAAAGTTAAGTATCAAACTAATTACGTCCGCTTTCTGAATTCTAATTCCTTGTCATGTTCCAGACCTCACGTCAGTATAGTCCTTCCCTCCTCACGCCAGCCTGCGTGAGCTAAAACGCGTGCATTTCGGCCTCCTCTAGTAACACGGTGTTGGCTCTTCTGCCAACACAACACACTGCATACGCGGAACATAGAGATCTCCCAGGACGTCACACTCCAGATAGAACTTCAGCTGATAAAGGCAAGGCAACAGAAATGCCAAAGGAGGGCAGAGCACCGCAGCATTTTTAGTTGATAAAACCACGAGCAGAAAAATTAACTTGATGTTCGGTGTGAATTTGAAGCAAGTTATGAACTCTGCACATCATTCGCTGGAGAAGAAGACAACGATGAAGAAGAAGAAGAAGGGTTTTTTAAATACAGTATCCTGTCAGCGATGTATGCAGCTAAAGCACCATGAATCACAAAAGACCTGTTAAAGCGCCCTGGGTTCTGCCAATACCCAATATATCAGATGGAATTATCCCTTTCCTCATTCCTGTCCTCACGGGTCCCTCAGCGACGGGTTTACTGACTGGTAGTGCTGCGGTTGTTGTCAGAACAGTCAAGAACGTACAAAACTCACAGGTGCAGCTAGAGGACGCAAGAAGACATTAACGCATGATGGAAGCTGCAGGGATCGGAAAAGTACTATACCTGAAGCCCTGTAAGAAAATACCAGGTTTCTTCATAAATAAAAAAAGGCCTATAAGCCATCCTTCGGGATAGACGGCTTAAAAATACAGATCTACTTAAGTTTTTTGGGAAAAAAATCAGCCTTTCAAGATTCCGCGATGTGTTTATGCGGGTCACATTAGTGAAGACTATGTGGAAATCTAGAGAATGTGGAATGACAATTTAGATGTTGCTGGAGGATCTGGAACCCATTGGATAGTGTGTGTTAAGAAAAACGCAAATAACATCTACTATTTAGATTCATTTGGAGACCTGGAACCAAGTTATAACAATACTTCACAACAGAAGACATGTGTTCTACAATTTTTATCACTATCACGACTTACCTGTTCAAACATCTATGCATATTGTTGCTCCTAACGTTTACGAAGAAGCATATCTGTAGGGAGGTACATTAAGCATCCACTCATCACATGAGGTTCAGATGCAGTGTCTTATACTTCGACTTTAAAAGAACGATCGTCTGTATTATGTGCCAATTACTTCCCACCGATTGATTTATGGAATGGAGAATGGAGTATTGCACTTATTGGACTGGAAACGTACAACAGCATTCCGAATATCACAAAGGTTAACCATCAAATCCATATGGAAATTAATGGTCGAAAACGAATTGATGGAATAGAACCTGTTGTATACGATATAGCCTATTTAAACTAAGCTTCAAAGGAAAATGGATTGCGCTACGTGCGAACATGAATACACTTATATCTGAAATAAAGGCAATGAAGGCAACGATTTACTTTAACCAGAAATGTTCAGGACGATGACTGCTGGGTTTCACAAAGGGGCAGGTTTTGAAGATGGATCCAAATAAATTTTACAGATCTGAACAGCCAGTAGGTATACTTCCTGTCAGTACTAATTGTGTCGAGTGTAACTTTGCAATAAATGCTTATTTCAACAGTAAATAGATTCATACAATTGACGGGTTCTTCCCATCAGTTGGAAATGGGTATAAGATTAGTGAGACCCCAACTAAAGCGATATACCTCTCAGTAACAGACCAGACATTGGACTATCCTGGAGCTGCATACTGTGGACCACGATAATCATCTTGTCGACTTTCGTGGTGAGGAAATCATTGTATGGCAACATCTAAAGCAAGACCGGCGATGACATCGAACGTCAGAGACCCAGAAGTGGCGACGGGGACCTTCAGCCAGCCGGGACCTTTCACGAGATGGAAGTGGTGGTGACCTTCAACTAGTCGAGACTCGCAGCCTGAATATATCGTCAGTGAAGACAGGATGGGTGTAAAGGATAAAACCGCAGCACGCAACACCACAGCATAGCACTTCACATAAAACACCAAGGTGATAATAACCGTGATCTACGAGTTCCTTAAATCACTATGTCCGAAACCTCGCAATGACATCATTTTACACAGCTAACTTGACGGAATACTACTAGTTTATTATACTCGATGAATGGTTCTCCCATGAACCTCATGCTTCAACAACATTGAACAAGAAGATGCTTTACCCTCCCATGCAAGGGTTTCTTATATTTGGATGGATCATCTACGGGAAAGGTGATACCGCCACAGTGGCATCGAAGGTTACACGTAATGCTTTCGCGTTCCTGCTTCATGAGATACAGTATGAACTTAATGGGGTCGAGATTCACCGCACATGCTATGTAGACACAACGTCAACTCTTAAAACGTTTGTTTCGACATCTCCCTCAGATCTGAACGATTCAGAAAATACTGGATGGTTAAAATACAAGCCAGTAGGTAGAGCAGCTGAAGAGTACAGAAGATTTACTGCATGTATATTTATAAAACTGCTTATGGGGTACTTTGAATACATGAAACGAGCTATTATGAATGGTAAACAGGAACGTATTCTGGTACGGAGCGCAACTGATGATAAATAATACATTCAAGGAGCTAACGAGGAGAATGAGATCAAGGTTAACAAGGCGGAGCGGGTCCGACATCCGATCAGTTCCAGTCATTCCACCAGGAAGGAGGTACACTGCTAATGTTGTCTGTTGTTCAGCCATGACTAGTCGGTCAATACCGCGGTTCGATCACGTCCGCATGTTACTTTGTGCCAGGAAGGGCTCTTAACAAGGGAAGTGTCCAGGCGTCTCGGAGTGAACCAAAGCGATGTTGTTCGGACACGGACCACATACAGAGACACAGTAACAGTCTAGCCACGTCGTCTAGGGCGTCTTGTCACGGTCCGCACGGCTCCCCCCGTCGGAAGTTCGAGTCCTCCCTGGGACATGGGGTGTATGTCGTCCTTAGTGTAAGTTAGTTTAAGTTAGATTAAATAGTGTGTAAGCTTAGGGACCGATGACTTCAGCAGTTGGGTCCCATAAGACCTAACCACAAATTTACAATTTCCAGGAACTGTCAATGACTTGCCTCTTTCAGGCCGCCCAAGGGCTACCATTGCAGTGGATGACCGCTACCTACGGGTTTTGTCTCGGAGGAACACTGACAGCAACGCCACCATGTTGAATAATGCTTTTCGTGCAGCCACAGGACATCGTGTTACGACTCAAACAGTGCGCAATAGGCTGCATAATGCGCAGTTTCACTCCCGACGTCCATGGCGACGTCAATCTTTGCAACCACGCCACCAAGCAGCCTGGTAGGGATGGGGCCAGCAACACGCCTAATGGACCTCTGAGGATTGGCATCGCGTTCTCTTCACCTAAGAGTGTCGCATATGACTTCTACCAGACAACCGTCAGAGATGCGTTCGGAGGCAATCCGGTCAGGATGAATGCCTTAGACACACTGCCCAGCGAGTGTAGCAAGGTAGAGTTTCCCCTGATGTTTTGGGGTGGCATTATGTGGGGCCGACGTACGCCGCTGGTGGTCATGGAAGGCGTCGTAATGGCTATACGATACGTGAATGCCATCCTCCGACCGATAGTGCAACAATATCGGCAGATTCACGAGGCATTCGTCTTCATGGACGACATTTCGCACCCCATGGTGCACATCTTTTCAATGACTTCCTTCAGGATAATAACATTGTTCGACTAGAGTGGCCAGCATGTCCTACAGACATGAACCCTATCGAAAATGCCTGGGATAGATTGAAATGGCGGTTTATGGACCACGTGACCCACCAACCACTCTCAGGGATCTATGCCGAATCGCTATTGAAGAGTGGGACAATCTGAACTAACAGTGCCTTGATGAACTTGTGGATAGTATGCCATGACGAATACAGGCACGCATCAATGCAGGAGGACGTGCTACTTGGTATTAGAGGTACTGATGTGTACTGCAATCTAGACCACTACCTCTGAAGGTCATGCTGTATGGTGGTACAATATGCAATGTGTGGTTTTCATGAGCAATAAAAGGGCGGAAATGACGTTTATGTTGATCTCTATTCCTATTCTCTGTACAGGTTCCGGAACTCTTGGAACCGAGGTGATGGATAACTTTTTTTATGTATATATGTAGGGCTATATAAAATACTTAAAATTATTATTGCCCCATTAAGGAAAGTTTCAGATGGTGAACAAAGTACCGGCTGTTTTATTACATAATAAAAGCAGTAGCGGAACAAGATAAAAAGCGGTATTGTACAAATTTTCATTACTACAAAAAAAGATTATTACTGTGTTGTTCAGAGCACACGATTTTACTGATTCATGGTGTGTGACAACCAAAATTTATGTTTCAACAAAAGTGTATCAAAGCGTTTTTGTTAAGTTGCAGTGAAGTAACATCAGTTAAGAAAATTCTTCACGTCGAAAGTTATCAGATAACATCAGTAAAAAAACTCATTTTCAGTCATTGATCAATTTTGTCTAAAGATAATGTTAAAGAAAGATGTTTATTAGTTACAAAAATTACAAATAACATCACCAAAGTAGCTATGCATCTTCAACGCCTATCAGGGTCTTTCCACTCAACATTTCAGTGTTATTTTACATAAAAGTGCCTCAAGTATAAAACAGATTTATTCTGTCTTTTGCTGCGGTAACGAAAGTAATACATTGTAGGATCCATATTGTCCATATGCAGTGTATGTCGCTATTTCGAAGTGGTTATGACTTGTATTGTGTGTTTGCTTGTCAACTTACTATATCG
Source organism: Schistocerca cancellata (assembly GCF_023864275.1). NCBI lineage: Eukaryota > Metazoa > Arthropoda > Insecta > Orthoptera > Acrididae > Schistocerca > Schistocerca cancellata. The sequence goes on along the minus strand of NC_064629.1, from coordinate 391,069,537 downwards.
GTTCCAATTACTCAAAATTAAAGATTGTGGGGTAAGAGCTTACCTCCGCAGTGCTTAGACGGATTAGTGAAATCAACACTGAGGTCTTACTGCACACGAGTGTTCGCCACTATAATTACGAATCCGCTAGACAACCACGGTCATTTACAGAAAAACATGTACAAAATGCAGCTTCGTTCTCAGTTGTGTCATTCTACGATTCGAGTCTTAACCACCCCAAATCTTATGTCGGGTATAATCCCGTGGCTTAGCTGCTCACTAAGCTCGAAAAACTTTCATGGGAAGTTAATAAGCATTGCAGCACCCACATTGCAAGACCAAGTTGAAGGAGAATGAAAATTTGTACAAGAGCGCAGTTGATTGTCATGTCTGTGGATTGCTATTATAGTGGAAAGCGGAAACTCCTCATAAGGATTCAGCCTCATTCTTTCCCTCTCACGCAATTAGAGCCCCCCCCCTTCCCCCCTACTCTCGCAACAAGTAAATAATGTAAGTCTAAGTGAGTTTCAATCCCATCGTCACAAATGACCCTTTAATCGTCATGAAGCAACAGGCCGATTTTAGACTGCAATGCAGCGTTCACCTCATGCCCTCTTGATCGAATGCTAGTTTCCTGCACCATATTCGGCGGCTGGGGTGGAGCACCGCAAACACCTCTGTACAGGCACACTGTTTTGCAGAAAATGTAACTATGTATTAATTTGTAAACATCTTTTTCAAAATTACACATCGCAGAAGCTCCCTGTCTCCTACTCAAATCAATCTAATCCTTCAACCAGGCGGCTACTTGAAGGAGATAGCATGGGTGATTCTAACTAGCTCCATCCCCAAGCTGAGACACTGCTGGAGATTACATTAATGAATAATATATCTCTGCTTATTCCCCAGCGTTTTCGTTTGATTAGGAGTGGAGCCTCCTCGCAGAGCTAGTTGCTCTGGAGATGGTGGCAAATCGTCATGTTCATCATGCAAACTAATACAGTACATGAGTTCCGCTGCCGACACATACCCCAAATAAGAATCAGCCGCCACGCCCTTGATTCTTCCACCTAATCCTTTGCATTCGTCTTTGGGCACCCATCGAAAATCCGCAACTGGCAGTGATTGTCACATGTTGTGCGCTTATAAGTTATTCACATCCAAGTATATGACGTAAATCAAATCAAGGGACTCATTGAACCTGTCACCCACTCATGGGTTATTTGCCTTGGCATGCCTATGGACACACTGGCAAAGTTCCCCACAGATAACTCTTTCAAAAAAAAAAAAAAGGAGCATGTCAGGATCGGTCACTAATTCAATGCAACACACAATTGTTTTGAGCACTGTGTCCCAAGACAACCCAGGTGCCATGTAAATAAAAGGTGCAACCCAGAGAATATGTGGTCATGCATAGATTCAGGAATATCACGAAAACATCCGCACATCAGTCCACATCTATGTCCATGTATAGCTGTGCGTACTCTCGTAAAGTGATGAAATTCAATTCCCGCCAGACATTCATGGCTTCCTGACGTTCTGCATCCATTGTGGGATCGCCTATAAGAATGCTGGAGAATACAGTTATGTCAGGTAGCCTGATTTCGTTGAGTTTTGCCATATCATCCAAATACTCGTATGGGAAAACCCCTTCCTAGTCACCAGCCGAAACTTTTCCTTATCAGGAAATGCAGCTTGAGTGATATGCATAGCCTCCATACATAGAGTTTCGAAGAGTTTCTGGAGTGGTGCCTACATAAAACGCAGTGAATCAAGGAGGCAGATCGTAATTCTTGACGTCATTCATTTGGAGAATGAAATTTATATCGCGACTTTGTCAGTGCTCAACAACAAAGTCAGTGCAATACCCACTTTCATTATTTAAGAAAACGGGTATGTGCCTTGGTAACTGGTATTTCAAGTTGCATGTATTTTTAGCTCCACCGCAGAACTTCTCCATAAGATGACAGTCATCCTTATGAGGAGTTTCCGCTTTCCACACTAATGGCAACCCACTGACATGACTGTCAACTGCACTCTTGTACAAATATTCAATCTCCTTCAACTTGGTCATGGCAATGTGGGTGCTGTAAAGCTTATTAAATTCCCATGAAAGTTTTTCCAGCTTATTGAGCAGCCAAACCACAGGATTATACCCGACATGAGATTTGTGGTGGTTAAGATTCGAATCGTAGTATGATACAACTGAGAACACAGCTGCATTTTGTACGCTTGAATACAGGGCTGGTCCCCACGTCCCGCCTCAGTCACCTGACTCGCAGATATTCGAAACACATTCAAATGGCTCAAATGGCTCTGAGCACTATGCGACTTAACTTCTGAGGTCATCAGTCGCCTGGAACTTAAAACTAATTAAACCTAACTAACCTAAGGACATCACACACATCCATGCCCGAAGCGGTCGCTCGGTCCCAGATTGTAGCGCCTAGAACCGCACGGCCACTCCGGCCGGCCAAAACACATTCACACTATTTCATGATTTACACTAGATGCAGAGAGTTGGGGCACACTGATTCCGTCTTGGGGGGTACGGTGTGGCGACAGATAGGGTGTCTGGCCACCCCTTCAAATTAACCTTGCCAAATCTGGTTTTAACCACGCCGACCCTGTGAAAACTGCAGGATAAAGGCATAAGCAGAAGAAGAAGATTCTGTATGTACAAAGAAGAAACTTGTTAGCAAAAATATTCACAAACTCTTAACCAGTTTACATTAAATATTTTGGTAATACCACAATAAACGTTCAGATGGACATGTACTACATATTTCATTAAACAAAAATGTAAAGGTTTCCTGTTTTCTTTTTCACAGTCTGTTTTAACAACTATAGCTGGGCATTTGAACCAACAGATAAATTGTTTCTCTGATATATTATGTTTTTCTCCGTGTGGCACGTACTTTTAAACAAAAACGAAATGCATAGCTACTTGCTGTTTTATTTTCTTCCTCACAGTCAGATTTAACAGAAATCGGGGGAAGTAGTGTTTATGTAACATTGGCTTATGATTAGAATACTACTACAGAATCCTAAACTTTGTAATTTATCGATTGCAGATTCAAATATATGCGAAATGTCGTCATTGAGTTTACTGTCTCACAGATCTAGCAGTACTGGAGCTCTTTGACACCACATATGCCATAATCCCAGCTGATTTAACCATTAATTTTAAGCATCTTCAATTGACACTCACCGTTTCGTTGGCAATAACGATAAGCAAGTCTCACGGTCAGAGCAAGCGTGAAGATCTAACATTCTGCGTGGTGTCTGTTTGTTCTATATCGTGTCTCCCTACCACTTTCGCGCAACGACGCTCTGAGCGTATTTTTTTTAGGGAATTGACTAGTTTGAACCTGGAACCTGTTGCTGATAAGGAGACGCCAGACCACACATGACATGTAGAGTTCAGAAGAGTTCAGTGAAACTAGCGATGATATAACCAAATACTTAATGATTTCAGCGTCAGCTCCACTGCACTCCCTGTAAAAGAATCTTAATACTAACTAAATTTAGTGGAAGGGGTTCAAGGCTTTCCTATTTTTAGTTAGCTGGTGAAATAACGTCGAAAAAAGCAGTTAAGTTTACCATGGGAAATTTTATTCTACTCACAAAATATTGTTTATAAATTGCACTATTGAGAAAAGGAAATGTTTTAATACAGGATGGTAAAAACCAACTGCGTTCAACAAAAATGTGAACGAATATTCCCTGAATGGGTTTCCGAGTTCTACAATGGATCAAACGATGACCATGCCATATCACATCTATAATCTAGGTTTAAATTAAGTTTCACAAGAGAAAACTATCAAAATGGTCTACAGTGACCCTAAATTATCTTTAATTACTTATCTAACTTGTCGTAAATTACAGTGGCTGATGTGGCTTCTCAGTAACTATATAACAGAAAAATCATCACGTTTCAGATTTTTACTTCAAGTGGCAAATGTGAACACCATGAGCTTTTCACCATGAGCTTTAATTGACGATCGACACTAGTATTACGCGAATAAGGGGTGCAACAGATGAGACTTCTGCAGTTCTGAGTGAAGCTTTATGCGCTGTTATGCGGCATCGCGTGCGTTCATTACCTAGTCGGTGACCGTCAGGGGACGGCGGACAGCAAAGCTCCGCTCACCTCGCCGTCTCGGAAGCAACTCTCTCCTAACTTCTCCTTACTACAATTTACCGTAGTTGTTTTAAAAAAACTATCTGGCTGTGTTTTCATCTGACCAATCAGAGTCTCTATGTTAACCTTAAACTCCGCCTACAAAAATTCTGTCTATCCAATGAGAAACGTTATACTTTTCGTGGTGGAGCAATGTTTTTAAAGTTTGCAACGTAACAGAGACGCGAAAAAGTCTCACGCTAAAACTTGCAGCTGGTGTGGTTCTTTTAGTGTTATCGTAAGATCTATACTGTTCTTCTGGAGGGCTCTATCTTTCAACATGGGCTGGAGGGTGGTCCTGATGTAACAGATACGCGAAAAAGTCTCACGCTAAAACTTGCAGCTGGGGTGGTTCTTTTAGTGTTATCGTAAGATCTATACCGTTCTTCTGGAGTGCTCTAGCTTTTAACATGGGCTGGGGGGTGGTCCTAGCGGTTAGCTTGCGACGTGGGTGTCCATCCCTTATCGCAGGGCCTTGCAGCTTAACACGGTTCTGCTCTTGGCTTCTGTTCTTGTTTCTCTCCTCGGAACTGTTTCAGTCTCACGGTGGGAAGGTATGACATGCGTTTAGGCATTCTTGTGTTAGTCTGTGGTATTCCATTTGCTCACTCGTTACTCGTATTACTTTGGTTAATTTAATGTCATGATTTATTCAGAGCTATGTAACATACGACTGCATTTGCTTATCATGTCAGAGTTTTGATGGAAGGTGTTGGATTTGCCTGACACCTTACATATCACCACCCTTCGAACTTAATTTTTGCACTGAAGTTAGGCAATGATTGAATCGTTGTCTAAGTCAGTCAAAAATTATTCCGTTATCTAAATTTTGTTGCCTACTATTCAGCCATGTTATTCTGTTCAATGCTAGATTGCATTACTAATTTATATTTTTATATTCTTCCACATTATTATCAAAAATATGTTTATATTGACAAGGGAAGAATATTTTTGTTCTATTATAATTATTATTTTTTTATTTTTTTTCTTTATTTAATTGTGAAGTTTGTTTTTTAAGAAGTTTGTTATCGAAAGTGAGGAGTCTTTCACATCGATTTTCTTAGAAATATTGTTTTTATAAATGTAGTAATTAATTAAAATCTATTCCTAACACATTTTCTAAATATCATGTACAGGTAAAATGTTTTTGTTTCTAGACACTCATTTCAACATTGTTACATTAACAAGTAAGAATTATTTCCAAGAATTGCTTTGACAAAGAACTATACATACACAAGTATTGAGATATTATCGAAACAAATGGTACAAATGTTAAAAAGAAAAGGGAAAACATCCAACAAGATAATTTTTATTCTTTGTTTTTATAAGGAGAAAATCAGTAAAATATACTTATTCTTTTATTTCTATGAGGCGAAAATAAGTGGCATACATTTTTAGTGTTTATTATGCCTTACTTTTGTTCTTTATATACTGTCCATTTCAGAACTAATGACTTATTTTTATCGATAGTCTATTTTTTACTTAAGTCCATAGTCAATGACTGCTATTTTGTAGTTTATTAGCTGTCTGGTGTGCTTAACTTATTTAGTTTTTCACATGTTTCTTTTGCACAATTCCTACATCACATAATTTGATTTCACACATTCACACTACCCTATGAATGTTTAAGCATGAGGTTGGCAAATGTTTTTTGCACGAAGATGATGGACTTGAGCGAGATGGATGTGGGCAAGTATTTGACGTACAGCTTCGTTCGTCGTTCCTTGTTGGCTTTGCAAGTGTGGGTTGCTGTTGTGGAGGTCCCATAATGGAATGGAGCTGTGAGTGCAGAATCTCGTGGTTTACTGGCTTTGTATGTGTGAAAGTCATCGTTATGTGTCGCTGAAAGTGGTCGTTTTTCATTGTAATACTTCGCAGACGACTAGTTTAGAATAGGATAGGGATTTGGGAAGGTATTATCGTCTATTCTTCACCCATCTTCTTTCTTGGTCTCAATCTTCCGAATCTTCAACTTCTGTTCTTCCTGCTTTTTCTCTGCTTCTTACTTGCTTCTTGGTTCTTCTCTGTGCAGGATATGGAAATATTTATTGATAACTAGTCGCTTTGAAGTTCTCCTCTCAGTAAGAGTTTGATAAATTGTTTCGGCATGTCATTTTTACTTTGTGGAAGTTTTGTTCAGTTTCGTGCATCAGCGTGCTGTTTAATAGCAGTAGTGTGACTTTTACACATATTTTTTTGCCAATGGTGGCTTGCCCAAGCGGTCTTCTCGTCGGGCCGTTTTTTGCTCACTCCGCTGAGTGGGAGCATTCAGAGACCCTTCTGGCATTCTGTGTCCTGTCATGTCTCTGCAGGGTTCCGCCACTGTATGGTTCCCTGTTATGTCCCAGCAGGGTTCCGCCACCCTGTGGTTCAGCTTGGCAGCAGATTTATTTACTGCCCACTTCGGCTACAAGGGCCTTCTGTTGGTCTCGCTGTCCTTTCCCTTCTTTCGACGCTTCTGCCTTGTAGGAATCGTGTCTTGTAATTACGTCCTTTCCTTTCTTGATACTTCTCGCGTTGCAACTTGTGGGTCGTTGCATCTCGTACTTGCTGGAGTTTTTACAATGGTTCTTGCAAAAAGTTTTACTTATAATCATCTAACATATGTCTAGTACCTACATTGTTTTATGCCTTCTAAAAAGCTTTACAAATTTCGGCGCCCTTTCCATGTTACAATTCTAAGATATTTTGAGTCTTAACATCTACAAGAATCCTCAAATTCGTTTTTTATTTTTGTGTAGTGTCGTGGTGTATAGCATTTTAGTATTTCATGCTGTTAGACTAGCTATGCTTTATCCCTTCACCTTAATGTATGGTACTATTGGTGTAATTTTTGTTTTTGTTTTTATTGAAACTACTTTCTTTTTCCCACCTTCCTTTCTCTTCATTCTTCTTTCTCCTGACTATCTTATCTGCAACATAATCTTGAAATATAGTGCTGATTATTTACCAATAATAAAATTAATCTTCAAACTTTTTGATATGGCTCACAAGGTGAAGTCCTAAGGTTTTGCCTGTTTTTGGGTTCATTAGTTCCACAGCATTATCATGAGCAATTCGGCTAGTTATCACAGGTCCTTTGTATGCAGCGTAAAACTTATGTATTTCGTGTTTCTGTTTGCTGGAGAGATGGCGTGTTTTTACAAATACTTTCTGGCCTACTGAGGATGTTCTTTTAATTGCTGTTCTATCTCCTCTTTATTTTCTTTTAATGGCTGCCTTTCTCATGTTGGAGAGTGCTGTTGCTATGACTTGTTTGTGCTGTCTACATGGTACAATAGGAAATCTTAACATTTTCTCTGGTTATGTTTGGGGGTTCAATATTTTCAAGTACAGTAACTGGAGGTAGTAGCGTAGTGCTATGTGGCATTTCATTTATTACTTCTTGAAAATCTTTAAGGTATATATCTTAAGTGTTGTTTCTTTTGTCTGCATATAATCGGCATAACGTACCTATGTCCTTCATAGATCGTTCTGCTGGATGTACGCTAGGTTTGTACTTCGATATGTAGATGGGTTTTATTTTGTGTTGCTTTAACGTGTTCTGCCAATGCACTGATTTGTATTGTGGGCCATTATCCGAAATTATTCGTTCCACTGAACCTACTTGTCTGAGAAAATCTTGTCTAAATGCTTTACTTATACACTCCTGGAAATGGAAAAAAGAACACATTGACACCGGTGTGTCAGACCTACCATACTTGCTCCGAACACTGCGAGAGGGCTGTACAAGCAATGATCACACGCACGGCACAGCGGACACACCAGGAACCGCGGTGTTGGCCGTCGAATGGCGCTAGCTGCGCAGCATTTGTGCACCGCCGCCGTCAGTGTCAGCCAGTTTGCCGTGGCATACGGAGCTCCATCGCAGTCTTTAACACTGGTAGCATGCCGCGACAGCGTAGACGTGAACCGTATGTGCAGTTGACGGACTTTGAGCGAGGGCGTATAGTGGGCATGCGGGAGGCCGGGTGGACGTACCGCCGAATTGCTCAACACGTGGGGCGTGAGGTCTCCACAGTACATCGATGTTGTCGCCAGTGGTCGGCGGAAGGTGCACGTGCCCGTCGACCTGGGACCGGACCGCAGCGACGCACGGATGCACGCCAAGACTGTAGGATCCTACGCAGTGCCGTAGGGGACCGCACCGCCACTTCCCAGCAAATTAGGGACACTGTTGCTCCTGGGGTATCGGCGAGGACCATTCGCAACCGTCTCCATGAAGCTGGGCTACGGTTCCGCACACCGTTAGGCCGTCTTCCGCTCACGCCCCAACATCGTGCAGCCCGCCTCCAGTGGTGTCGCGACAGGAGTGAATGGAGGGACGGATGGAGACGTGTCGTCTTCAGCGATGAGTGTCGCTTCTGCCTTGGTGCCAATGATGGTCGTATGCGTGTTTGGCGCCGTGCAGGTGAGCGCCACAATCAGGACTGCATACGACCGAGGCACACAGGGCCAACACCCGGCATCATGGTGTGGGGAGCGATCTCCTACACTGGCCGTACACCACTGGTGATCGTCGAGGGGACACTGAATAGTGCACGGTACATCCAAACCGTCATCGAACCATTCCTAGACCGGCAAGGGAACTTGCTGTTCCAACAGGACAATGCACGTCCGCATGTATCCCGTGCCACCCAACGTGCTCTAGAAGGTGTAAGTCAACTACCCTGGCCAGCAAGATCTCCGGATCTGTCCCCCATTGAGCATGTTTGGGACTGGATGCAGCGTCGTCTCACGCGGTCTGCACGTCCAGCACGAACGCTGGTCCAACTGAGGCGCCAGGTGGAAATGGCATGGCAAGCCGTTCCACAGGACTACATCCAGCATCTCTATGATCGTCTCCATGGGAGAATAGCAGCCTGCATTGCTGCGAAAGGTGGATATACACTGTACTAGTGCCGACATTGTGCATGCTCTGTTGCCTGTGTCTATGTGCCTGTGGTTCTGTCAGTGTGATCATGTGATGTATCTGACCCCAGGAATGTGTCAATAAAGTTTCCCCTTCCTGGGACAATGAATTCACGGTGTTCTTATTTCAATTTCCAGGAGTGTAGTAAGACCTGTTGCCCGTTTTAATAGTGTCAAGGTAACATATTTAGAAGTAAGTTCCAAAAAGACAAATATGAAAATATATCCATTTTTTGTGCATGGGAGGGGACCCCATCAAATCTGTTGCAGCTATTTGTTTTAATCTTTTAGGGATTATTGGAAAGATAGGTGGTTTGGTTTGGAAAGTGACGTGTTTAGCCCTCATACATTTTTTGCATTTGACTAATACTGTTCTAATTCGTCTTTCCATATCAGGAAAATGGCTTGTTTGTTTTATTCTTAAAAAGCATTTCTTTGGTCCAAAGTGGCCATTACTTAAATGTGTATACCATATGTACTTATTAATTAGTTCATCTGGGATATAAATTGACCATTCATTCGTTGCAGCATTTTGTCTAAAAAATAAAACATTGTTTTTTACGAGATAGTGCTGTCGAATGTCAGGAAAATCCTTACTTCTCCACTTGTGTTTGATTCCTAGTATTTCGAGATCCTTGTCCTGTTCTTTGCCTATGTTTTTCAATGCTGTCGTAATGTAGTTTTCGAAAGGTACTTGTTTCATATAGTGCATTATAAACTGGTCCTCTGCTGCTTCCAAACCTATGTTATTGGATGCACCCTGTGGACATCGTGATAAAGCATCTGCTAATACATTCGCTGGTCCTGTTATGAGTGTAATAGTGAAGTCAAATTCTTGTAGTATTAACATCCATCTGGCTAACCTCCCATGAGTTAGTTTGGCGGATAACAGAAATTCTAATGCTTTGTGGTTAGTGTATACTTTTGTTTTTCTTCCGAATAGGAAGTATCGAAAACGTTGGAAGCCCCATACAAATCCAATGCTTCCAGCTCTGTGACTGAATAGTTTTTTCTCGCTTTTTGTGAGTACCCGACTGGCAAATGCAATTATTCTATATGATCTTAACCCTGCCTGTTCCTATTCTTGGAATAAAACAACTCCTAAACCTGTTTTCGCGCTAACAGTGGCCGTACAAAAATTTTGTGTTAGATCAGAATGTGCTAAAATCGGTGCTGTTGTTAGGGCGTTTTTCACTTTTAAAAATTCTTCATTAGCTTGTTGATCCCATACCCATGGCGTGTTTTTTCCAGTCAATGCACATAGGCGTAGTGTTGCGAGAGAGTCGATCCAAATAAATTTTTATAGAATCCGGTGAGACCTAGAAACCCTCTGAGAGTTTTCTTATTACATGGAGTACAGAATTCTTTGATTGCCGTTAGTTTTTCTGGGTCGGGCATTACCCCTTTCTCGTAAATTATGTATCCTAGAAATTTGACCTCTCGCCTTCCAAATTTGGATTTTGTTATATTTACTGTGACCCCATGCTCTTTCATGATCTGTAAAAACTGATTTAATGTGTCGTTGTGATATTCCCAAGACGGTTCTGCTATAATCACATCATCAACATAACAAGTAATTTTTTCTAAACTTTCAGGACTGAGTATAGTATTAAATCCCCTAATAAACGCTGCTGATGATATGTTTAAACCAAATGGCAATCATTTAAACTGGTAACATCTACCGAATACGGCAAATGCTGTAAATTTTCTACATTCTGGGGCCAATTCTATTTGCCAGAAACTACTCCGTAAATCAATTGATGAAGATATCTTAGCACCTTGGAAGTTTTGTATCAATTCCTCTAATTTTTCTGGGCGATCTGTCTCAGTGATTATGATTGTGTTGATCTGTCTGGAATCAAGCACTAACCTGATGCTTCCATTTCGTTTTTGCACAATATGGAGTGGGCTGTTATATGTGGAGGTAGCTGGTTCAATAATATCGTCAGCTAACATTTTAGATATCTCCTGGAATACTTTATTCCTGTAGCTTAATGGGATTGTATAGGGTGGCACTCTAAATGGTTTGTGCTGTTTTACTTCAAACTTGTACTGAAAGTGTTTAATACTGCCAGTCTTGGGTAAAAATACCCCTGATTTATCTCGTAAAATATCCTCTAATTCTCTTTTACTGTGTTCCGAAATACGTTGAACTTCTTGCAATTTTTCGTCGATTTCTTTATGGACTTCTAACATGAGTTGAGGCGATTCCCCCTTTTGTGCATACCATTCTAATTCTTCATCCTCTTTATCTCGCGTCATTCTTAATTGTTTGTTTATAACTGGTATTTCTTCCAATTTTAGCTTTTGCTCAAAGAGAAGTGTGACATTCCCGAATGTTACGCTACCTTTCCCCATATCTATTATCGCTCGTCTCTGATTTAAAAAATCTGCACCTATAATCAAATCTACAGTTAATTTAGGTATAATCACGAAGTTGGCTTCAATCTTTTGACCTTGACACGAAAGAGTTAACCTTATTTGTCTCGTAACTTCCGCAGCATTGTTTCTAATAGGACCTCTTACTTTAATCTTACATGTTTTCAGAACTGGCAGTTCCTCATTGGCATTACACTGCATGAATAAATTTTCTGAGATCGCAGTCAGTTCACTTCCGCTATCAATTACAATTTTGACTGGGATATGCTTTACCATGGCCTTCACAATTGGTTGAATTCGAAAGGGTTGGTTCGGTTCTCCTTCTTCTTCTTGCATCAACGAATCCTCCACTGAATCATACATGAGTCTTTTTAGGAATTTCCCTTGTGAATTCGAACTTTCTGTAGGATAAGCTTCGACTGCTACTTCTCTCTCTTTTATTTCCTCTTCTCTATTTCTTCCTTCATTTACGCTTTCTTCAACATCCTCTACTTGTTTTTCATCCTCGTCTATCTTATCCTTCTTCGTCGCTACTTCCACATAATCGCATCCAAATGCTCTAATTATCGCTTCATAACTTCCTTCATTATATACGTTGGGTAGTGTGCCCACTCGTAACTTATTTTCAACTTCTGTCGACTGCGCATTATCCTCATTGAATTCGCTTTCCCTGGTTTCCATCTCAAATAGCTCTGCAATACTCATTACTTCGTCCTTTCCTCCTACATTCGATGTGCATGCCTCTGGTAATTCATCTTCCTCGTCAGTATTCTCCCAATTAATTTCGTCCCAACACGATATTGTTATTTTCTTGTCTTCGTTTTCATCTGGTCCCTGCGGATTTGTTTCTTCCTTCTTCTCTTCCCGTGATAAGGTATTTACTTCTGTGTTCAAGGTGCTGCAATTGTCCTGGGTCGGTGCGTCATTCTCTTTGGCATGGGCGCTTAGCTGTCAATTCGAACGTTTATCGGGGTTTGGTGGTCTTACCTCCACCTCTTCTATCTGTATTCTCTTTTCTTGTTCAGCTTGTTGATAGTGGCTTCTTTGTTGATAATTTGTCGGTCTATTGGTTCTCCAGTACCCGTTCCGGTTGTCGTTATTCCCTCTGTAATAGTTGTTGCCTTTTCTGGGTGAATTATAGTTATTGCCATATTCTCTTCTAAATCCATAACCGGTTCTTTGTTGAAATCTATTGTCGTTTCTTGGTGCGAAGTTATCACATGGTTCGTAATTATTGTTTCTTCGTACTGTGTCTTGTGGATTCCATTGCTTTTTGCTTTCGTTTTCACGTGCGCTTCGTCTTTTTCTTGCGTCATCTTCCGAAAATATGAACTCTAGTTCCCTTAGAATACCTTTAAATGCTTCGACGTCACTGCCTCCGCGACCTACTAATGATTGCTGGTATTTCAATTGTAGCTTCATCGCGCATAATTTATTCAACTCTCCGTCACTGTATGGTACATCTAAGCATTGATTTTTCTTTACCATTAATTCGAAAAATTTCACGGGACTCTTCTCTCCTGAATTTTCAAAATAGGTATTCTGTAATAATTCGTACTTCACTCTGTTCTGTGCTTCGCTGGACCAATATCGTGAGAGAAACTTCTCTCTGAAATCTTCGTACGATCGGCATGCCGCTGCAACATTCTGCATGGTTTCTGCGACTGTTCCTGACATGTGCGCACATATAAAGTCTAATTTGTGTGCTAGCGTCCAGTGTTCTGGTAACCCTACTCGGAATTGATCAATAAATGTTCGTGGATGTAATGAGTTTCCTTCTCGAAAGTGTTGAAATTTTCTGACTGTGAGGAAATGATCGTTGTCGTACTTCGTCATAGTTCCATATAAAATTCGCGATTCTTCGCCACTTTTGTTTCTGATCATTTCTCCCGTCGTTCTTTCCGGTTGTGGTAGATCCATTGGATACTGTCCACTGTAACTTTCGCCTACCCTTGTGTAGTATCGTTGGAGTGGTACGCAATTATTTTCTTCCATCGGTTGTGAACGTGTAGCTGAATGCATTGCACTGTGCTCTTCGCGACCTGGCTTTCCATTGTCAGGTATTGGTTCGGTATCTTGTCTGGCTAACCTTGCTGCTTCATTGCACGATCCAAACTGTCTTGAAACATACATTTGTGGTTCCGCATGTGTTCGTGATGACGTTTGTTCATCAAGAATTTCGAAACGTGTTTTTTGCTGTGCAGGCTGTCTGATTTCACGTATGTTACTTTCCGCCTGTGACTGGAATCGCAAATGCGTAATATCTTCGTTAATTGCTTGTTTTTCCGGTGCTGTTACAGATACGGATGTGGTTGCAGACTCAGTGCTTGTTCGATCCTGTTCACTACGCTCTTCAATAGTTTGCAACAACTCTGTTCGCAATTTCTGAAATTGTCGCTACATTTGCGCTTCTATTTCGACTATGCGGTTATCATATCTTTTCAGCGCTGCTTTTGTGATAAGTTTGTGTAACACACTGTTTTCAACAACTTCACGCACTGTACCTGCTGCTTGTCTAGTAATTTCGTTTATCTGTTTCTCTAGTTTCTTGACTTCTCCCTGAGTGTTGTTACGTAATGTTTTGATCTCGTGCTGAATGTCATTACGCAATGTCTGTATGTCCGCTTGTACCTTGTAAATGTCTGTTCTCAATTGATTGTGACCTGTTATTAAGTTTCCTATCGCTTCTCGAGATTCTTTTGCCTCGTCTTCAATATGACTTAGGTGTAACTGAATTTTTTTGTTTCGTTCTTTAATCTCACGCATTTGTCTCGTGGTTTCTGCATTCTGAATTTGAATTTGGTTCGCTATGTCTTTATTTTGCCTTGTCATGGTTTCCGTAATTTGTTGTAATAATTCTGCCAGATTGGTGGGTCCTATTGCGTTTTCTTCCGATGTCCTACGCTCTGTGTTTTCGCCCAAGTGTTGGTTCGCAACCGATTGCATTGAACTGTGCTGTGACACGTTTCTGCTCGCATTCCTTGTACGCTGGGGTGAGGGAGCTCTGATTACTTTTACTATGGGTTCTACGTATTCAAGACGCAAGTTAGAATCCTCATCGACTGTCTCTCTACTTTCCTGCTCCTCTGTCGTATGATTACTTACGTTTTCTATGCCTTGACGTACATTATCCTCGTTATGGTGCGTTATATGTCCTTTTTCCCGCGATACTGCATCATCTGTTGTACTGTCCTCTATTCTCTGTCCATTTTTATGCTGGGTCTCTACCTCAATTCGGTCAAGGTCTCGATCTGCCATTGCTAATCTTTCAGAATCCCTTATTTTCTGTTTTAAAAGCAATTCACGCGCCCTACTTCGAGTCAACATGCGCTCATACGATCTCACGCGTTTCATAAACTTTTTGTTCACACGACTTGACACTTATTATACCCAAGACTGACAATCCATTCACTTACTTGTTGGGTCAGAACCAACTTGTCATCGATGTAGCCGCCACCTGTGGGCTTGCATTGAGGAGAAAACTTAATTCTAACAATTTTTAAAATTCATAACTTAATTATGCTATTGTCTCTGCTAGAATGTCTCACTATCTATCGCTGCAGCTACTGTTTTCAGCTGTTTATGCCTTTCAAAATATTTTTTTTATTTCGAAAAATTTTTAACAGGATATTTTTCTGACCTAGTTAGGCATGTGGTCGACCTTCAATCATGGTATTCTACCATCCTGGAAGGGTCGCCATTCTCTACCATTCTGCGTGGTGCCTGTTTGTTCTATATCTTACCTCCCTACCACTTTCGCGCAACGACGCTCTGAACATGTTTTTTTTTTTTTTTTTTAGCGAATTGACTAGTTTGAACCGGGGACCTGTTGCTGATAAGGAGACGCCAGACCACACATGACATGTAGAGTTCAGAAGAGTTCAGTGAGACTGGCGATGATATAACCAAATACTTAATGATTTCAGCGTCAGCTCCACTGCACTCCCTGTAAAAGAATCTTAATACTAACTAAATTTAGTGGAAGGGGTCCAAGGCTTTCCTATTTTTAGTTAGCTGGTAAAATAACATCGAAAAAAGCAGTTAAGTTTGCCATGGGAAATTTTATTCTACTCACAAAACATTGTTTATAAATTGCACTATTGATGAAAGGAAATGTTTTAATACAGGATGGCAAAAACCAACTGCGTTCAACGAAAATGTGAACGAATATTCCCTGAATGGGTTTCCGAGTTCTACAATGGATCAAAGGATGACCTATGCCATATCACATCTATAATCAAGGTTTACATTAAGTTTCACAAGAGAAAACTATCAAAATGGTCTACAGTGACCCTAAATTATCTTTAATTACTTATCTAACTTGTCGTAAATTACAGTGGCTGATGTGGGTTTTCAATAACTATATAACAGAAAAATCATCGCGTTTCAGATTTTTACTTCAAGTGGCAAATGTGAACACCATGAGCTTTAATTGACGATCGACACTAGTATTACGCAAAAAAGGGGGTGTAACAGATGAGACTTCTGCAGTTCTGAGTGAAGCTTTATGTGCTGTTAAGCGGCATTGCGTGCATTCATTACCTTGTCGGTGTTCGTCAGGGGACGGCGGACAGCACAGCTCCGCTCACCTCGCCGTCTCGGAAGCAACTCTCTCCTAACTCCTCCTTACTACAATTTGCCGAAGTTGTTTTAAAAAATCTATCTGGCTGTGTTTTCATCTGACCAATCAGGGTCTCAATGTTAACCTTAAGCTCCGCCTACAAAAATTCTGTCTATCCAATGAGAAACGTTATACTTTTCGTGGTGGGGCAAAGTTTTTAAAGTTTGCAACGTAACAGAGACGCGAAAAAGTCTCACGCTAAAACTTGCAGCTGGGGTGGTCCTTGTAGTGTTATCGTAAGATCTATACTGTTCTTCTGGAGGGCTCTAGCTTTTAACATGGGCTGGGGGGTGGTCCTAGAGGTTAGCTGGCGACGTGGGTGTCCATGCCTTATCGTAGGGCCTTCCAGCTTAACACGGTTCTGCTCTTAGCTTCTGTTTTCGTTTCTCCACTCGGAACTGCGTCTGTCTCACGGTGGGATGGTATGAGATATATTTAGGCATTCTTGTGTTAGTCTGTGGTATTCCCTTTGCTCACTCGTTACTCGTATTACTTTGGTTAATTTAATGTCACGATTTATTCGGAGCTATGTGACATACTACTGGATTTGCTTATCACGTCAGGGTTTTCATGGAAGGTGTTGGATTTGCCTGACACCTTACAAAGAGAAGGTAGACAGAGGGTGGTGGGGGTGGAAATGGACATAGGGGTGGGAAAGGAAGAGGTGGACAGAGAGAGGGGAAGATGGGCCGGTGGAGAGAGATACGAGGTCGGAGGAGATAGATAAAGAAAGAGGGGAAAAGGTGATGGACAGTGTGAGGGAGAGGGTGAGGCCGTGGGAAAAGAGAGGGGAGATAGAGAGAGAGGAGGAGAGGTGGACTTTAGGACGTATGATCAGTTCCTTCATATATTTAGTAAATGCGAAGTACTGCTGTGTTTGCTAGTTAATGTATACGGATGTCAAAGTTCATTACTTGTATACGTAAATTAACTGTGTACCTTTTTACCAAGGTAGTCAAGATGTATAAGGTGAATAACAGTTGGCTGGATGACTTTTTATCGGCAACTTTTCCTTCCAAGTGAATCAAGAGACACGCACAGCAAGAACCATAACTATAGTAGCTAGGATAAAAAGCTGGGAGGGGGTGGGGGGAAAGTAGCTGATGGTCTTTTGCCAGCGAAATCCGTAACACAGTGTAGATTCTAACTCCAGATAAATGATTAACGTGGAAGTGACTTTCTGCAACCTCCAAAAACCACGCACAGCAATTAGAAACTGTTTTGTCAATTAAGAATTTGGAACATTTCTATGGCTAGCCTTAGTGTTTTAATATTTTCTGTTAATGAATCTCGATTATGCGATTATGGACAAGACTAATTTGCTATTTGGTGATGTTTGTAATAGACAAATCGCCCCCATAAAGAAATTACTTCCATGTTCCTGCAGCGGATATATACGTATAACTCACCCTAATCCTCTACACATCTCGTTGTTCTGTGTGTGTAATATTGCTAAGTGACGTCTATCTCGACAATTTTTCGTAGTGCAGACAGCTAAAACACGCCTGTAGATTAATTGCTGATTATAATTCTCCACTCTCTTTGATAGTGTTAGCATTACAGAATTTAATCAAGGAAAAATCCTATCGAATAGAAATTAATTTTGTTGTTCAGAAATTCTTGCGTTGTTGGCTTGCATCAGTGTCAGTAAGAGGAAAGAAAGCAGTGCCTTTCGATAGCACTACACACGAGATGAGCTCTATTTTTGGCGGCTCACTTCTGAGAAATTGTGTCTTTACTAATGTAGAGATAATTTGTGAATATATGTAGTTTTATGTGAACTGTCGAATAGTTTTTCTGAGTACAGCCTGTTTGCTGCAGCCACCAAGAGACGTGCTGTGACTCTCCCATCTCTTCTCTGCGCCTGTGCCAGGTATCACAGAGCGACTGCTCCAGCCACGTCCGCGCGAGGTCTGTGTGTGTGTGTGTGTGTGTGTGTGTGTGTGTGTGTGTGCTGCGGCACAGAAGGTGGCCAACTGCTGGCACATATATAAATACGGCAGTGCATTATTTAACGAATTACTTTGATATCCTCCCCACAGTGCGTTATTAATTCGGGTGTTTTGCACAGAATATGTTAAAGCAAATTATGTAGTTTTACATTGAATGGTTTCTCACTTCCAATCGGCGCACGGTACTGAAACTGCCAGATGAGAGAGTTGCTAACAGTAGTGGTTTGCACGAATCGGCTGTCACCAGCATTTACCAAGGCCACGGTCGCATGCCTCATAGGCAGAGCAACGGGCAAAATGAGTACATAGTGCGGCAATCTGTATGACGTTGCTAGGCAGGGCAAAACCAAAGTCGGCCATCCATATGTGATTATGATGTAGAGGACGAATTACACACTTTGCACATACTCTTGTTGGAGGAGAGTTCAAATCCCCCAGTGGCTGGCAGAAACCTAGTCTGGCCGGGAAACTCTCTGGCGCAAATTTTTGATAGGAGCAAACACTACATATATATATATAAAACAGTCATTTTCTAGACATACTAGGGTATTACTTAGTACCAGACGAATTTCGGTTACCGTCACACTCTTCGTTGCAAGAGGAAAAAAATTATTATTAGATAACTATATATTGCTTTTATCACAATATCCACAGGATGGTTGTTTTGCATTATGGAGTGCTGAGAGCTCACAGTAGGCGGGAACATCTATATTTTGGTGCCATACGATAAGCCACCTATTTCGTAAGTAGCTCTTACTGGCATTTTCTTCATGCAGTTTAGATGCTTTGACACATAATTCAAATAATTTGTAGTATGTTGCTGTGAAAACAGCAGCTTTCTACCTATGAAGGACTGATTCAATCTGCTTAACATAGAAATCGTCCTGAAGACTTCCAGTGAATTGAAAGATATGACACAGGCTAAATACATAAACATAAGTCGTTCGACGAAGAAATGAAGCTAAGTTATTGTTGCTCGAATTTTCGATCGTACATATCCTCCAGTAAGCTTGTATCATTTGATTTAAGGATGTTTTGTGACTTACATCAAGAATAGGCCTAATTAAATATATATAGACTGTTAAACCTCTTGCGTGTTTGCCTGCTTAGCTTAGCAGTTTTTTTTTTCTTTTTTAGTTCTGATGTATTTCCTGTCACACATAAATAATTAGACGTGGGCTAATACATACTGACGTGGATTGCAACTCATTGTCTTTGTGGGTTTAAAATCAATTTCCTATACTAACGTCAGACAGGCACAAATTCACATTTCAGTCTATGTATTGTATTTACACATGTCATACGTCATTCGTTACACAATTATATATTATCTCGGCAGACTATGCTATGACGTGTTCTTCTCACTACAGTGTCAGGTAATTGGAGTAATGATAAAAAAACTAATTTGTCGTAGGAAATACCCACACCCAAATCCTCTCAGTGAAGAGCACCGAGCTGTCATGGCGTAGATATTTTACGAGTGCAGTGTGGTCCCTATATCCCCCCAACAACATGAAGTTCAGAGAGCAACCTATGGTCATTCAATAGAATTATAAAAATTAAAACCTGTGAAAGGTTGTTGGCCTCAGTTTGCACGTCTTTGGCCCTGACGTCAGTGTTCCAGGGTCCAACAGTGATTGGCAGACAGCATGATGACACCAAGTTTAGGCGACTGGCCGATATGCACAACTGCATCAGTTGTAATATGACAACAAAGGTCACTTGAAGGATATTTCGTTGCCTACTTGACCCTCTACCAATGGTAAGTAAAAGAAAGAACAGTTTCGGACTGCTTTTATATCCTTATAGGTGGTCAACTACACATAGGTCGTGTATTAAGCTTCCTTCTATTTTGTTCATTACTTTTCATTGCCTGTGAAAATTTACAAAAAATTCGACACGAATTCGTAACTTTAGGCAAGTAATAAGTAAATTTACAGTTTGGGATTTTCTATCTGTTTATTACTTTTTGTTCTTCTTCGAGCATCTGCGTCACACTACTCTTACGGTGTCCGTAAAATTACTGGAAGAGACATAAACAGACTCTGCTATGTTTAACATCAACTCTAACAATCTGATATAAACAGCTATTTCTACACTGATAACATAGCGATGAACGCTAAAGGAACATAAAATGAGTGGATGGTACAAAACCTCACAGGTAAATTTGTAGGTTTGGGTCGATAAAAAAGAGAAAGCTCACTCAAAAACTAAAATGATTGTTTTTGCATTTCATATTAGCAACTAGAAATCGCTCTTATTCGGGAGTTATTTCTGACCGAGATATAAATTTGTAGAAACATTGTTCCAATTCGAGGTTGAAGATCAGACACGGAGATATCATACTGTGGAAAGCAGTGAACACAACTCGAAAGCTAAATCATCGGTTGTCAACATTACAACTTTAGCGACATGCTTTTCTATTAACTAATGAACTCTGCATGTGTGGTGTAAGTCACAACGTCTCAGGAAAATTTATTCGGTCCTAAATGGTGGCTGCAGACTGAGTACGGGCTGTCTACAAACAAATTCAAGTAAGACATTTTCTTACCTGTCTGGCTTCGCACCTATGCCAATTCGAAGGGTACGGCAGCAGACCCAAAGAGACCCAAACTACGCACATCCACACGACAGTTTCTTCACAGCATTGACGTAACCGCTCCACGACAAAATATACCAAGCACAGATTTTTTAAATTCACTAGAGGCTTCAACGAAAAAGTCACCTCTCGATTGAAGAGCACACTATTGAATCCTTTTTTGGAAGAAATCATTTTTGCCTCTTTGACTCTTATGTTTTACTATTCAATACGTGTCTGCAATTTCGCCACTTTGGCCATTATCAACTGCTGATAACAGTAACGCAGAGCCATCAGAAGGGTTCGCAGCTGGATAACAAAAGAACTGGACGTAATGGACATCTCTGAAACGACTTCAGACTGATCTACAGCTACATGACTACTCTGCAATTCTCGTACAACTGCTTGGCAGAGGGTGTATCGAACCACCTTTAGAATGATTCTCTACCATTCCAGTCTTGACCAGCACACAGGAAAATCACTTAATCTTTCAGAGAGAACTCTGATTTCACTTATTTTATTGTGATGATCATTTCTACCTATCTAGGTGGGCATCAACACAATATTTTCGCTTTCAGTGGAGAAAGTTGGTGACTGATATTTCGTGAAAAACCTTGTCAAAACGAAAAATGCCTTTCTCTTATCGATTGCCACCCTAAGTCGTGTAGCGTACCTGTGTCACTCATTCCAATATTTCGCGATAATACAAAACGAGATGTCTTGTTTTTGGAACTTTTTCAATGTTTTCCGTAGTCCTATATGGTAAGGATCCCCTATTGCCCACCATTACTCCGGAAGAGGTCGGACAAGGGTGGTGTAGGCAGTCTCTTTAGTAGACCTGTTGCATCTTCTAACTCTTCTACCAATAAAACGCAGTGCTTCGTCGCCTTCCCCACAACATTTTCTGTGCGACTGTTACAGTTTAAGTTGTTCGTAACTGTAATCCCAAGACGTGTAACTAAATTGATTTGTGTAATTTATTTTGAAACCCTAATTTAACAGATACCATACAGCTCTCGTGTAAATGACCTCACACTTTTTACTCTTTAGCGTCAATTGCCACTTTTCGCACCATGCAGATATTTTGTCCAAGTTATCAGAAAGTCTTCTAATGACTTTACTAGACAGTAAAATACGGCATCGGCGGTAAACAATCTAACACGGCTGCTCAGATTACCTCCTAGATCGTTTATGTAGATTAGGAACAGACGAGGGCCTATAACACTTCTTGGGAGGATAGCGAGAAATCTGTTCTGTTTTACTGGATGACTTTCCGTTAATTTCTACGAAGGAAATCTCGAGTACAGTTGCTCAACTGTGACAATAGACACGCAATTAGAGGCCGTTTATGGGGAATGGTGTACGAAACTGCGAAGTTCGGCTTTCTTTGACGTTCCAAGATTTTGAAACTGCGGTGCAACACGGACATTTACAAGTACGTACCCGTATCCTCGAGGCCCAATAAAGTGGTTATATCAACACTCGTCCGTCGGCTAATTCTACACAGTGCTTGAACTTGTGGCTGTTCATTAGTTTTTAGTAACTGTAAAAATTGTGGCTCAGGATGCAATGGATAATAAACAACTTCTAACACTACGCATCTCGTAATGGCTTCCCTATAAAAGTGTGTCATCTAGAATAACTTCAACAATACAAGAAGATACAAGGGCCATACTGAAGGTAATAAGCAATGATTTTTAAAACTTTTTAATTTTTCGTTAAACTAAATACATCATCCTAATCTACATACTTTTAAACATAGTGTCCATTTTTTACACATATTTTTCCCATAGTTCTTCAAATTAGAAAACATTCTTGCCATAGGGCTCCCTACTAGCCTCCCGAAGACTTTGTCGCAGTGCATGCCTAACATCCTCCAACGCCTCACAGCGTTGACCTCGCATCTGCTCCTTAACGGAACCAAAATGTTGGTAACAGGGGTTGCCATGTCGGGACTGCAGGGAGGTTACGGAAGAGTTTCCCAACCAAATATCCTGGTCTTCTCTACAATGACATGAGAAGTGTGAGAACGCGGGTTATATTGTTGCGGGATGATCTTCTTCCAAGGGAGTTCAACGCGCAATGCATGACCGAGGTTCAGAAGTGTGTGGGCATAGCATTCAACATTTA
The DNA here is from genome assembly GCF_023864275.1 of Schistocerca cancellata. Taxonomy (NCBI): domain Eukaryota; kingdom Metazoa; phylum Arthropoda; class Insecta; order Orthoptera; family Acrididae; genus Schistocerca; species Schistocerca cancellata. The sequence goes on along the minus strand of NC_064629.1, from coordinate 391,046,804 downwards.
TGGTTTATCCAAGTTCAAGGAAATCAGTCACAATGCAACCTAGTGCATCGCAGAAGACAGTGCTAATAATTTTCCGAGCAGATGGCAGTGCTTTCGTTTCATGTTTGAATGGCGAATCCAAGCAGTGCCATTTCGTACTCCGGCGTTTTGTTCAAGACTCATAGTGATGGAACCAGCTTTCTCCACTTATCACAGTACTCATAAAAAGTACATAAGTTTCATTTTTAAACGTCTGAAGGAGGTTTTGGGTGATGGTTCTTCTAGAAGGTTTGTGTCTGATCAGTAAACGTGGGACCCAAGGAGCACACATTTCATGTTAATTTAAGCTTCAAATCACTTTTTGCAGTGCATGGAATCCTACTGCAAGTTTAGCAGCGATTTCATGCACTGTCACACATCTGTCTTCTCTAATGAGCCCATCAGTTCTTTCCTTGTTGCGTTCCGTGGTGACAGTTCGAGGGCGACCACCACGAGGTTCATCTTGGATACTCGTGCTCCCATCTTCGAAACGTGTCACCCACGCCTTAACATTGCTGGCGCCTATGCAGACGTCACCACAGCCAAGCTAACGTCAGAGGTGAATTTCAGAAGCACATATTTATTTAATAATGAATTCAATGACTGTGGCACGGAAACATCTGTGTAAGCCATTTTTGAAGTACTGTCTATGATCACCTGATACACGCTAATGACGTTACAATATGGCAACATGTGTGTAAAGCCTACAGATTGTGATCCTGCAGTCGTTTTGTTTCATTGTTGGCACTGGAATTTTAACAATGGGTTGCTCACGATTTTCTGTATGGCCCTTGAATTTCTATCGTTATCCGAGCGTTCCTTTTATATTTCCTTGGTTTTGGTTTCAAGTGTACAAAGTAATTTTCTTCGGTGGAAAACCCCCTCACAGGTGAAATGAGTACGATCAATGAGCTGATCTACGTTAGAGTTTCTGTAACAAGCTGCTTGTGGAGACGCAAACGGTCATTGAACTAAACGGTTATGAAGTAATCCAGTGAGTGGCATGCATTAGGAAGCGAGCAGGAGTGTTCCGTTAGGCGGCGCATCTGCAGCAGTGATCGGCGAGACAGCTGGGCCGACACCTGCAAGTACTCTTACAAGTTAGCCTTTCTTCTCCGCCTCAGAAGCATCTTTCCTTATTACTTCTCTCCTAGTGTACTTGTTGGCATCCATTGTGATGACTAACACTGTGAGGCCCACAGCCGAAGACTCCATTAAGAGACTCCGCCTCATTACAAATGAAGCCTGTGTACCGCACACCTAGCAGAAAAGCACCTAAGCAATCTCGTCCCCTATCGCTATTAGTAGCAAGAGACCCCCTTTGGTGCACCGTAAAAGCTTTGTGCTGTGCGTGATGCTTTGAGTGTTCGCGTGCATTCCATCTGGTCATCGATATCACCATCATCGACAACAGCATCAGCATCGCACCGTCACCACGACCGTCACAACATTGTTTTTACTCGACCTCCACTTATTTTTGTAGATATTGCGAACGTAGGCCTCTTCGTCTCATGACTGAAGAAGTCATGAGACATTGTCTTATGGGTCTTTTATATGACATTTATTGTAATTTGTACTTTACTTTTGGACAGTAGCATTAAATTTAATATAAAGTGCTCGTAACTCAAATTTATTGCTCTTCAACCATACCTGTGACATAGTTATGGTTCTTACGAAATATATTACTTTTACTACTATTCAACCTATAATAGAAAGTGGTTCCACAACATTGGAAACTGCTATCACAAAAATGGAACAAAACGCAGTTAACTTTCTTTCGTTTGTATGCCTATTTCATAAAACAATCGATAAACACCAATGTACGGTAAATAAGCTGTACCTGCGTTCGCTGATCCTCGGAAAAATGTTTTGGTCACATCTGTTCAAATTAAAAACCGTATTCAGGGTATCCCATTAAAATGTTTGCAGAAGAAAATGTCGAGACGAAGATAGTCTTCCGGGTGATAATTGATGTGAACGAAATGTGTCGGGAGGTGACCGTATATGTTTCATCCCAGCAATAAATGAAACTTTCTAAAAACGAAAAACGCCATATTTTATACCGTGTTATTATTTAATGCTAATAACTAAGCCGCTGTTCTTTGTAAATTGTTCTCATCATCATACAAGAAGGAGCTCTAGTCTGTGAAAATAGTTTAATCTTCACGTTTTCATAGGAGCTGCTGTTTTTATTTCCTACGATAATTCTACATATGAATAAACATATAATACCTATATCTTATGGAGCTGCACCCACTTTTAAATCACCGCCGATATCATTACCCATTGCGCACCATCGCTACGCAACATCTGCGATTTTGCAGCGTAATGTAACAGTAAAACATCAGTTATTTCGAATATTTCTGAAGCACTTAACTCTACACAGGAAGCCTCTTACAGTTAAAACCAAAAAAAAAAAAAACACCGACTTCCATTAAGGCTGTCTGATGTGCGAAGTCAGCTCGCGCAACCTCCTCATCCAGCTCCACATCTACATCCCATACGCCACTTCATAGTGTGAGGGGATTACTGGTGGCACCACTGTCAATTCCATCCTTCGTTGTTTCATTCTCGAATTTTGCGGACGGAGAAGGACGTTCGGTAATAAGCATCAATTTCCTTGTTGTTTTCGTCACTGTCGTTTCACGTAGAAGGGGCGAATAAGTTGCCAGACTGATGCTGGAGTGCACGCTTTAGAAATTTTAGCAATAAAGTCTTCCGTGATTCACAACGCTTCTCTTTTAGGGTCTGTTGCTAGAATCTGATGAGCATCTCCGTTCCGCTTTCGGGCTTACTAAACGATTAAGTGAGCAAATGTGCCGCTTTTCGTTGGATGTTCTTTGTGTGTTCTATTAATAAAACCTACTAAGGGTCTGAGACTGAGGAACAATGCCCTAGAATCGCTCTCACAAGCAGTCTGTAAGCCACTTCTTCCATGGATGACCTAGTTATCATTCAGATGTTTTAAATAATCTCAGACCGGAACTGCTTTTCCTACAACCTGTTTCATGTTCTTATACCTCTTCATGTCTCTCCGGAATATTATTCTTGGGCAATAAACGTGGTGCACATCCAGATGAGTTTGGTACCAACACTCACCACATTGAATAAGGTGGCTTTCCCCATTGTGTTTAATGGATGTATTTGCGTGTAGAATCGTCATACCTAATTAAAATTAGGGCTGCTGTTTTTACCGTTTATAGTGGCTTCAAGCAGAGAAGATAACACAAATTTGTGAAAAAAGTTTACATTGTTTTTAGCATTGAATCTTAAAATGCAATAAAACGTTGTGGTACCTGTAGCATCAAACTGAGATTTGTCACCATTTTTAACGATTGCTGTTCCATCTAGAGTGAAACTAATATAATTATTTTGTGACCTCTTTCATCCGCAACAACATTTCGTGTAGGCTGTATATTTCTAGACGTATTCTTCAACGAAGATTTAAGTCGGAAAACCTGAACAAAACTTTCGGACATTTTTCGTAGCGCAGTGATACATGATTTACGTACAAGCCGTCTGTCAGTGTGACTTCAACGTGGTTTCTGCTATCCATGTAATCGCATAGCATAGTCTTTTTTTGGGCTACTACAAAAACATAAGCGAAGTTGTCCTGCTCCACTATTGTGATACAATATAACTACATTTCAGCTTTTAACCAAAGAAATAATGTATTAAACATAAGAGAAGTGATTAATATGCTGGAATGTGTGTTTGTGGCAGGCTGACTATGTTTGCAGAATGTAGCCTTGTTCCTTGGGCAATAAAAATGTTAATATTGTAGCTTAGCAGCTTAACCGTGCATGAAGGCAAGAGCATTGCATCGAAAGAGTAGAGGTTCTACACTGTTGAGCCATAACTTCATAGGTGACCTTAATTTCCAACTGATTACGTTGCGGTCACATGACGCGGGCGTGGCAATAAAATTACGTATCTAAAAAGAAGTATGCCAGAATCATCCGTATGTGTGATCCGTATGAAGCTGTAATTCCAAATATTTTGTCCGAAGTAGGTCATATATCCTGCAGTGCCTAGTTTCAAATGTGTTGTGCATCTTGTTAGCACATGTGTGGCCTAATTTCGTCTCTGTAGATTCAGATTACCAGCTGTTTCCCAAATGCAACTATACTCCTTTTCAGACGAAATTACAATATTATTAAATTACTCAATTCTACTTAAGTTTGCACTTTAGTTGTACGACAGTGGTACAAAAGTGACAGGAAATTACACCTAGACAGTTTAGCGAGGAGGCATTTCAACTGAATCTTGTTGGGTATTATAAAAATATGTTATTTCGCCATCTTTCACCTGACCACCTGGTGTACGCCTTTAAACTTCGGAGATCCTAATTACACTGTGGTTGTGGCTAAGGGACGAAATACCGCTGTCAAAAGGCAAAGATCGCACCTGCAGTTAATTAATTTTCAACGAATTAATTTCTCTGCCCGCGATCTGGGTAGCAAAAAGCTTCTTTTATGGGGATTCGTTCAAGAGATTTATGACCAAGTGATTTAGTGTCACTCTGCTGAGAGTGCCGCAGTGAGACTAGGAAAATTACAGAATGTGAAGTGAATGTTTTTGTAGTTATCCAGAAGATGAGACGACGAGAATAAATTTCCTTCTAAAAAAAAAAGTAAAGCTTTTGGAACATGAAGAAGGAAATTTCCAGTAAAATATTTTAGTCTGTCCAGCTTCAGTCGCGTTACGTTGCAAAATTTTCCTTTAACAGTGCCAAAATATTCTCTAATTCCATTCTCAAATAGTAATGCTGAATATACTTGTCAGTTTTGTCTAGTGTACAACTTAATATTTTTCCCTTTTGCGAAACAAAGGACAAAACTGACCTTATTTTGTCGTACGTCTAATGAAGACAGTTAGTAAGTTCAGGTAGACTTTATCTGTGTTTATTGTCTTACACTATCTTATTACCGCACAGAAATGTTCGCAAGGTATGAAATTGTATTGAAGGTAGTATTTTTATCGTTCTGAGCAGGAACTATGTTATGGAAACTGGCATGTAAACAGAATGCATCTATTGGACGGTGCTCCTCCGAAACCAGGTCAGAAGCATTAGCTTCCAATGGAGCTTGAAGCAGTGATAGCGCTCCGGTCCTCGTAATGAGATTCTAATGCTTGCCTTCCTAACAAAAAACCAAGTACAAGCCCGCTGTCGAAAGTTACGTGAAATGTGTTACCTACGCGAGAAGGTTCCGCCAGTATCAACTCTAGCGATGTAGCTTTCTCCGAAATTAATTCTTCTTACGAAATTAGTGGTCTCTTCTTCCAAAACATTTCTGTTGTGTATTTCTTCGCGATGATATTTGTGAGCGTATTGCCCCAGAAAATACGAAAAATTTCTTTTTCGGTACTTGAGCAGAATATTACAGGGATTTAGAAATATGTGAATTCAATCACTGATATTAAGTGAACCAGAAGGATGGACAGAAAATAGGAGGTTAAAGTCCCGTCAACGATGAGATCATCAGAGAAATAGTTTAAGCTCGGATTTGGGGATGATGATGAAGTAAACTGGCCGTACCTTTTCAAAGGAACCAGTCCAGCATTCACCTTAAGCGATTTAAGGAAATCACACAAAACCTAGAACTGGACGGTCAGACGGATATTTGAACTGCCGTCCTCCCGAATGCGATTTCATTGATCTACCACTGTGCCACCTGTCTCGGTAAAGCAACCAGAAAATGGGAGCCCGGGGCATGTCTGGGATATGTTTCTCTGAAACCATTGTTAATGTGTTGCATTACTTCGAAAACTCTCTCTCTCACAAAACGTGATAGATTAGCAAAACTTCACCGTGAGTTATTATTACTATGTTGTATGCTAACCAGAACATAATGAAGGAACATCAGTTGGAGAGTCATTAGAGACGGGGCACAAGCTCGGACTGCACAGGGGCAGAGAACGAATCCATCAGTGTCTTCTCTCAGTATATTCCTTAAATGTGCAGTGGAACAGTTGTTAAGGACGAAGTTGGCCGAAAACTTTATCTCTGTAGTTGAAAATTAGACACGGTGTTCCAAAAGATTGTCGATTAATTTGTAAGGTGGTAGTACTCACTGAAACAAGAAAAATAAGTCCACTAAACATGGGACCAGAAATGCATACTTTCTGAGGTAAGTCGAATAAACATGGGTCCGGAAATCTATACTTTTCTTCGACAAACGCTTGTTTATAGGAGGTGTTCAACGTGGCGTTCTTTCATGACAATGTACCACTCTGCCCTCTGGCGTGGGGAATGACGCACACTTTGAAGTATACACGGTTGTTGCCGTACCTGCTGGCACGCATTGAAGACGCGACTCTGTAGTGACCGCACGTCATTGACGCATGGCGTAGACCAATTCCTTCAAGTGTCCTCATAACCTAAAGTCTAGGAGATTAAGGTCTGGGAAACGAGCAGGCAAAGGTGTGCCCACCCACCTTCCCGACCAATCCAGTGGTCCTGAAATGTCTGCGTCAGACTTCACGCACTTTGTGACGAAAATGTACTGGCGTGTCATCATGCATGAACCACATTTGTATTCGTTCTTGCAATGGCACAGCCTCCAGCAAGATAGGCAATATATATTGATGAGGAAGTCCAGATAATGCGGCCCAGTTAACCTCTGTGGTAGCACGTGTGGCCCTATTACTCTATCGCCAAGTACGCCTGCCCGTACGTTGACTGAGAATCGGTATTGACACCATCTCCTGACAGTCTAGTTATGGAAATTCACAACACCATCGCTTGTGAACCCTGCCCCATCGGTAAATAAAATCTTGGGTATGGACAGTGGATCTGCGACACACTTCTACAAAAGCCATTGACAGAACCACCATCTGCCATGATGATCCTGTGGCCTTAGTGCCTGAACGTGCTGTAGATGATATGCGTACAGCAATTGTTCATGAAATACAACTCAGATGAGAGAGTGAGGCACGCCTTCTGCTGCTCCTAATCGTCGCATACTGGTCTCAGGGGTTTCTTCCGCCGACCGTAGCAATCACTCCTCTGCGTCAGTTGTGGACACTGTGCGGGGCCCTCACCTGGAAATTAGTGGGAAAAAGACTCAGTTGAGTGCCTATCCGGCGGGAACCGTTTGCAGTGTATTGAATATTGTTCAAACAATTTTTGGTAGACAAGGCAACATGTGGAATATTGTTTATTTAAACAATTTATCACATATAAGACGATGTATGGTACATAGTTTATTTATTTAGTCAAAGAATTTGACAGGAAATAGATTGCATTTTATGGAATGTCGTTTACACTTTGATGGGTGCATTTTTTGTAGCAACTCAGCAAAGATAATTTTTTGCACTAAAATTAAAAGTGTGATCTACTGACTATAATTATTTTTTATAATTTAATTTTTTTGATTTATGTACAAAAATTATGGTGGTACATATATCACCATGGCAATTTACGAGCTATTGAAACTATGGTGATAAATTCTTTTCCCACTTGCTTCTGTGCGCTGTTATGTGTTGCCATTACACATAAAAAAATAATTAACAGTGTTTCCTGTTTTTATTTTATGTCTTCTTTTACTTTATTTAAAGAAATAATTACATTTCAATTTTAGAAGTGGTTTATGTTCAAAACGGACAATTTAAAGCTGGTTTAAAAGTAATATTTCTTTCCCAAACAATGGCTGTCATAGTCTTTTTTATTTTCCATGAAACTAGCTGAAACATGGTTCGATACACAGGGACATTTTGCAGGAGCAGCATATGTATTTTGCTCTCTTGTCTCAAGCTTTTGTAGAACACTTTAGTCACCACCTTTATGTTTTTCCCAAAAAAGGCATGTGATCTAATTTTGCCAGTCGAATGTGATATGGTACAGTGTTCTTCTCAGTTGGCAGGATTACTGGATGGCTTTCCTTTGGGCGTTATGTGAGTCCATCTGTCAACTGTTTTGTGAGTCGTCATCGAAAGTTCAATTGATCTTGGTATCCTTCTTGCCATGTAATAGTTTTCTACAATATAAATGCGTTTACAATCGCCATTCTAGTAGGAAGTAGAGAATCCGATGGCAATACTTACGAGAACGTCAAACGCCTGCATAATATTCTTTAAGTCGATCTAAGGGAAGCCGGCCGGAGTGGCCGAGCGGTTAAAGGCGCTACAGTCTGGAACCGCACGACCGCTACGGTCGCAGGTTCGAATCCTGCCTTGGGCATTGATGTGTGTGATGTCCTTAGGTTAGTTAGGTTTAAGTAGTTCTAAGTTCTAGGGGACTTATGACCACAGCAGTTGAGTCCCATAGTGCTCAGAGCCATTTGAACCATTTTGAACCATTTGATCTAAGAGATCTACGCCTCTCATTATGTAAGTTGTATGTTGCTACAGTTTTTGGACATGTAATATCGCTGGCAGTACCATCCTTATTCTTCCTTGAGACAAATGTGATGTATCTAGAATTTTCAAAATTCTCAGAATAGTGACAAGTTTGTTGTCCACCTATTTTATAGCTACAATACCATGTTACCACTGGAACTGAAATTGTCCTCTTTCATCATTCTACGCAGCCCTCTCTGGTTTGTTCTCACAGTGCCTGTAGAATAGATGCCATTGTTCTATAGCTTTTGCATTAGATTCACAGTGGTGAAGAAATTGGCAAATGCTACCACCCATCGTCTGATTTTCCTGTGTAAATATCAAATTTTGTCACATAGCCTGTCTTTGAGTCTGCTAAACACCAGACCTTGTACCCTTATGTGAATGGTTTCAAAAACATGTGCTGCTTGAGCTATGTCCATCCCTTGAAACGTATCATGCTTTCATCCACAGCCAGTAACTTACTGGCAGAGTATAACTTACGAATTATGTTTTCCAGAAAGGCTATCAGAGATCTGACCTTATGAAGTTTATCACAGTTTGGATGCCCTCTTGTAGGATTCTGCGTTTTGCCATTTACGTGAATAGTTTCACATAACATTTTGAAACGTTAACATGTCATAGGCTGCGATATATAAGGCTGACCTAAAGCAGGTTCAGAACTCCAGCAGTGCACCACTATCGCCAATACAACGATACGTTTCAAGATATTCCTTTCAATCCAGGCCTGTAACTCGTTTACAGATAAACTTGTCCAGTTGTTTGTCGCCTCACTTGCAGTGTGACTAGACAGCCGTTTTTATCTGAATTGCTCAGCTTACAGATGTGTCTGCTGAACCACATGCTCTAGCATCCCAGTCGCAGATAAAGAAAGGGAGCAGACTTCCTCGGTGCTGTGTTTTGCGAAGAGATGCTTGAAAACCTGTTCCTGTTGTGTATCAACGTGAAGCAAGTCAAAACAGCAGTGGTATCTGACCATCCCCCCTCTAGTGGTGGCTCTTCTTCTGTGCTTATGGTACTAGCACTAGAAATCCCAACGTCCATAGCGCACGAACAATTTACACAATTACCGATACCAGGTTGTGGAACCACGATTTTGCACAATGTCTAATTCATCTTCTGCAGCTTTATCACTTTCTGTCTCAGAGCCCTCAGCATCGGTAGACAGTGAAAAGAGCAACTCCAATGCATCTTGTGGGTGCATGTTTCGTATAGACATGCTTCTTCGACATTTTGCTAAACAAAATAATGAACGATAGTGAGACAATCCATAAATGATTAACTAATTTCCAAAATATGTTTGTTGCCGATATTAAAGTTTACTTAACACAATGTGGAAACAATCCCAGCAACTTCATCGCACAATAAAGATATGAGCTGATACAGGTCACAATAACGTATATTGCGGAAGCGAAGCTATGTGTTCCGACAACAGTAGTGATCCCACTACAAACAAAAAACTGACTGCTGTAGCAGTTTTCAGACACCTGGTGCTGTGTAACACCACAAGATGTGAGCCATATACAGCGGTATTATGACGTAGCCCCAAAAGCTTTGGGATACAGTAAGTTGCTGCTAGGTATGCGTCCCAAGGACCATAAAAGACAGATTAATTTTGTGGCAAGTATGCATCCCAAAGGCCCTTCAGAAACTATATTGTTAGTAACCATACTTGCTGAGAATCATTAATACATCGTTATTTGGTAGGCTGTATAATTTCCACAGCCTTGAAGGCTATATTTCACAACAAACAGAAGCTACTGCTGGGCAGCGGACTGCCGCTAGATGCCAGGAGCGGAAGATAATAATATTGTCTTAAATGGTGTTCAAAAGTACATTTAGTGGGAAGTACTCCATGGCCAACAAAAGGGTTAAATAATTTCTGGTAGACAAGGCAATGTGTGGAATATTGGTTATTTAAACAACTTATGGAATACAAGGCAATGTATGGAGTATCGTTTATTTATTTATTTAAAGAAATTGTCGCGAAATTGACTGCAGTGTATGAAATACTGTTTATTAATCATTTTAAGGGTGACAATGCAGTGTGAAATATTTAAACAATTGTGATGCCTTTTTTTTTATCCCAATCGTGTAAGGATAACTGACAGCATAACACGCTGCTAAAAATCTTTCGGACTGTCCGCAGCACACTGCGCGCCAGGCCGACCGCTTCATGTATTCCTGCACGACGCCCACTCAGACCCCCTTACTGACAGACTGGATGGGGCCCTATTCCCTGAAGAAATGCATCAGGTGGTGGCAACCCTTTGGTATTGATACGTAAGAAATTCCTGTCGAAACACATGCTCTCTTTATCTCTTTAATGGTCACATCATGTCGCATGCCACTGCAGGTCCTGCATGCTCTGTCCGTTGCACTCAGACTAAACAGCAAACAGTGAAGTGTTTACCTGATAAACCCCCAGCTATGGATGTCTTGGAAATATCCCCTCACTGTATCGGATTGATTGACTAATTAATAAAATCGATACCCTTTGTGTGGTACAGCTTTTCCTTGCTTCCTATTGGGGTATATGAGGACTGGAATATTTGGCGGAATTCGAACCTGTAACCACGCGGTTTCCAAACCCTACTGCATTTCTTTCTTTTGTCCTCGCGTCCTGTCGGTGAATACTAGCACAGTTCGGTCATTTGGTAGGAGGTACATTACACTAGAGGTAGCTGAAAATTTCTAATTTTAGCTCAGTAGCAAGCTCTGTCGTTAAACAATCTGCGGAGGGGTTGCACTGGCGTGTGTGCTCCCTGTACCACTATCAGGAACAATAAACTGATTAGTGGGGAATTGATGAAATTCGGTTTTTAAAGCACTATACGACCCCTAAGTTGGTTCTCTCAGCTGCACCAATACGAAGAATGATCAGGAGGAGGAGGACGAGAAGGAGGAAGAAATTCAAATGTTCAAATGTGTGTGAAATCTTATGGGACTTAACTGCTAAGGTCATCAGTCCCTAAGCTTGCACGCTACTTAACCTAAATTATCCTAAGGACAAACACACACATCCATGCCCGAGGGAGGACTCGAACCTCCGCCGGGACGAGCCGCACAGTCCATGACTGCAGCACCCTAGACCGCTGGGCTAATCCCGCGCGGCGGGAGGAGGAAGAGTCTACTGCGTGATTGGACTATAAGAATGACAAACGCTACTACAAGGAATACTGCACTACAATGTACTGAGAAGCACCAAACCATTATCATACTACTTTCCATGGCTAGATACCTGAGATTGCTGATAACACTCATACATACATCCCACTCATCTCCAACATGTGCACACGCAGGGCACAATTCCCCTTGCACGCCACCAGTGCCAAATCTCAGAGGCTATGGAAAACTGCTTCATTCGTGGATGCATGTGTATGCCAGCGTGCAACACGTGAACTATAGATGGCATCAGTGGATTATTGGAGTAGTACGAACGTTATAAATACATCCAGTGCCAACACTTGGCAGTGATCAATACTGAATTATTCAGTTTTACGCAGAGAAGGCATGCAACACGCGCAATCACGGAGACAGCACAATGCTTACTGAGCATTAGTTCTCTATTTAGCTATCCAGAGAGCGCCATCAGCAGGACTTGCTCCTACAGCTGTGGGCTAGAACTAAGTAGCCAGCCAGCCAGAACCTTTCTTTGCAACCGCCGCTCATGAGAACCTTAAGCCAGAAATGCTCATTCGTTCTGACCACAGACTACCTCTGTCACACACCCCGCATGCCAAACATAATCATTCTCGGAAACTACCTAGATATTTATCACTGTAATTACAGTTAAATATTACGATTTCAGCCAAAAACTGATGACATTTGACAATGAGCGAAATATCGGAAATACTTCCTGCAGACAGCTGTGGCGCTGGAAATACACTATGTGATAAAAAATACCCAGACATCAGGCTGAAAATTACTTACATGTTCGTGGTGCCCTCCATCGGTAATGCTGGAATTCAATATGGTGTTGGCCCACCCTTAGCCTTGATGACAGCTTCCACCTACTGCTACGTACTCCATATCAGCGACCTCCGGAGTCATTAGACGTCGTGAGAGAGCAGAACAGGGCGCTCCGCGGAACTCACGGACTTCGATCGTGGTCAGGTGACTGGGTGTCACATGTGTCTTACATCTGTACGCGAGATATCAACACTCCTAAACATCCCTAGGTGCAGTGTTTCCGATGTCATAGTGAAGTGGAAACGTGAAGGGACACGTACAGCACAAAAGTGTACAGGCCAACCTTGTCTGACAGCGACAGCCGACACTTGAAGAGGGTCGTAATGTATAATAGCGGACATCTATTCAGACCATCACACAGGAATTCCAAACTGCATCAGGATCCACTGCACGTACTATGACAGTTACTATGACGCCGGTAAAGGCCAAACGACGCCTTACTTGGTGTAATGAGCGTAAAGACTGAACGATTGAACAGAGGAAAAACGTTGTGTGGAGTGACGAATCACGGTACACAATGTGGCAATCCGAGGGCAGGGTGTGGATATGGCGAATGCTGCGTGAACGTCATTTGCCAGCGTGTGTAGTGCCAACAGTAAAATTCGGAGGCGGTGGTGTTATGGTGTGTTCGAGTTTTTCATGGAGGGGGCTTACATCCCTTGTTGTTTTGCGTGGCACTATCACACCACAGGCCTAGACTGATGTTTCAAGCACCTTCTGGCTTCCCACTGTTGAAGAGAAATTCGGGGATGGCGATTGCATCTATCTACACGATCGAGCACCTGTTCATAATACATGGCCTGTGGCGGAGTGGTTACACAACAATAACATCCCCCTAATGGACTGGCCTGCACAGAGTCCTTACCTGAATCCTACAGAACACGTTTGGGATGTTTTGGAATGCCGACTTCGTGCCAGGCCTCACCGATCGACATCAGTACCTCTCCGCAGTGAAGCACTTCCTGAAGAATTGGCTGCAATTCCCTAAGAAACCTTCCAACACCTTATTGAGCTTATGCTTGCGCGAGTGAAATGGTGTGTTCATTGTGGCATGGAATCAAGCAGTATCTGTATGAAATCTAGAAGAATTTCTGGCCGTGTCTGAAACACATGCTGAGCCAGTTCATGAAACCTGCTGGCTGGAGGCTGGAATGAAAGTATGCACCATCCTGCTGGAATACGCGTTTGGTGCCATCTCTTGTAGGGTATAACAACACAGTTAAACACTCTTGCCACATATTGGAGACCAATGTGCTTCCCTTCAACAATTATCAAATCAGTTCCGTTTTCATATGTAATAGCTGGTCACATCATGATTCCCAGAACTGGGAGGTAAATCTAAATCTACATGCATCTTCCTCACGCCAATGGGCACCTAGTGGCGGTGGGCACCTAGTAATTCTAACTGACATTTCCCTTCTTGTTACCTTCGTAAACAGTGCTAGGAAAACCCTTCTGTCTGTGGGTTTTTTCCGTAAGAGCGTGCAAAAATGTAACAGGACATAGAGAATGCTCCACTGAACAACTTTAGGTACCGAACCTGGGGTCGGAGAAGACAGCTTGAGGAATTTCGGAAGTAAACTTGTCTACAGCTTCGTCTAGCATTACTGTTTTCCAGCTTATTTACAACTCACATGCGTACAAGTTAACAAGTACTGTGTGGTTTGTTTACTTCTACATTCTTTATTTCCTGTAAGGAAACAGAAGGACGACCCTGATTACTAGGAAGTCTACCTGGTCGATTGAAAGGCCACATGTAGTTGATGGTTCAAATGGCTCTGAGCACTATGGGACTTAACATCTGAGGTCATCAGTCCCCTAGAACGTAGAACTACTTGAACCTAACTAACCTAAGGACATCACACACATCCATGCCCGAGGTAGGATTCGAACATGCGACCGTAGCGGTCACGCGGTTCCAGACTGAAGCGCCTAGAAACGCTCAGCCACACCGGCCGGCCATGTAGTTGAGGTTCGTGAAAATTCTACCTGAGTTGTTGGAGAACGTAAACTTGACTGTTCGTGAGAGGGTGTGGATACAACATGACAGCGCACCACCTCACTTCAGTGTGGAAGTCCGCATCCATCTCAGTGCTGTATTTCCTTGTCGCTGGACTGGAAGGGGAGGTCCTATTCAATGGCCTGCTAGGTAACCTGCCCTGAATCCTCTGGATTATTTCCTTTGGGCATATCTGAAGTCACTTGTGTGTGAGACTCCCGTGGAACGGAAATGGAACTAGTTGTTTTCAGGGTGCGTCAGAGTCTTGTTCGCTAATGTCATGCTTGCACTGAGGCTGATGGCTGTCAGTTTCAGCATATTTTGTAAGATTTAATTCAAATAGTACGTTCATTGTGTCAGTGATGGTATTTGCACTTAACTATAACTAATGTAAATAAAATATATCACTCTAATTTGACTTTATTCCTATTACCCCCTTAAGCTGGCTTCCCCGACCTCAGGTTTGTTGCATCAAATTGTTCAATGGAGCACCCTCTATATCCTGTTAAATTTTTGCACGCTCTTAAGGAAGCACCCTATATATGCCTTCGTACGAGCTCTAATTTCTCTCATCTTTGTGGCCCTTGCGCTAAATGTACGTTGGCGGCAGTAGAGTCGTTCTGCAGTCAGCTTCAGTTTCCGGTTCCTTAAATTTCCTCAATAGCGTTCCTCCAGAAGAACCTTATCTTCCCCCAGTGATTCCCATTTGAGTCCCCGAAGCATCCCCATAATGCTTGCGTGTTGTTCGAACCTGCCGGTAACAAATCTAACAGCCTGCGTCTCAATTGCTTCAATGTTTTCCTTTAATCCGACCTGATGCTGATCACACTGGAACTGTGCTCAAGAATGGCTAGTACTAGTGCCTTAGATGCGGTTTCCTTCAAAGATGAGCCACACTTTTTAAAATTCTACCAATAAATCGAAGTCGACCACTTGCCTTCTCTAATACAACGCTTACATGCACGTTCTATTCGTATCACTTTGCTATGCTATGCCTAGACATTTAATCGACGTGACTCCCTCAAGTAACATACTACCATTGTTGTATTTGCATATTACGGGTTTGTTTTCCTTACCCGTCTGCATTAACTTACATTTTTCTACATTTGGAGCTAGCTGCTGTTCATCGCACCAACTAGGCATCTTGTATCCTCCTACAGTCACTCAACGATGGAATTTTCTCGTACACCATAGTATCATCAGCAAACAGTCTCAGATTTCTGCCAACCCTAACCACCAAATCATTTATCTATATAGAGAACAACAGCGGTTTTATCACACTTCTCTGGGGCACTCCTGACGTTGCCCGTATCTCTGATAAACGCTCACCGTCGAGGACAGCGTGCTGGGTTCTGTATATTAAGAAGTCTTCTAGCCACTCACGTATCTTTGAACCTATTTCGCATGCTCGTAACTTCTATAACAGTTTGCAGTGGGGCACCGAGTCAAATGCTTATCGGACATCTAAAAATATGGAATCTGCCTGTCGCCCTTCATTAAAAGCGCTTGTGAGAAAAGGGCAAGCTGAATTTTACACTAACGATGCTTCCTAAAACCGTGATGATTCGTGGACAGGAGTATTTCCGTGTCAAGGAAATTCATTTCATTCGAACTGAGAATACACTCCTGGAAATTGAAATAAGAACACCGTGAATTCATTGTCCCAGGAAGGGGAAACTTTATTGACACATTCCTGGGGTCAGATACATCACATGATCACACTGACAGAACCACAGGCACATAGACACAGGCAACAGAGCATGCACAATGTCGGCACTAGTACAGTGTATATCCACCTTTCGCAGCAATGCAGGCTGCTATTCTCCCATGGAGACGATCGTAGAGATGCTGGATGTAGTCCTGTGGAACGGCTTGCCATGCCATTTCCACCTGGCGCCTCAGTTGGACCAGCGTTCGTGCTGGACGTGCAGACCGCGTGAGACGACGCTTCATCCAGTCCCAAACATGCTCAATGGGGGACAGATCCGGAGATCTTGCTGGCCAGGGTAGTTGACTTACACCTTCTAGAGCACGTTGGGTGGCACGGGATACATGCGGACGTGCATTGTCCTGTTGGAACAGCAAGTTCCCTTGCCGGTCTAGGAATGGTAGAACGATGGGTTCGATGACGGTTTGGATGTACCGTGCACTATTCAGTGTCACCTCGACGATCACCAGTGGTGTACGGCCAGTGTAGGAGATCGCTCCCCACAACATGATGCCGGGTGTTGGCCCTGTGTGCCTCGGTCGTATGCAGTCCTGATTGTGGCGCTCACCTGCACGGCGCCAAACACGCATACGACCATCATTGGCACCAAGGCAGAAGCGACTCTCATCGCTGAAGACGACACGTCTCCATTCGTCCCTCCATTCACGCCGGTCGCGACACCACTGGAGGCGGGCTGCACGATGTTGGGGCGTGAGCGGAAGACGGCCTAACGGTGTGCGGGACCGTAGCCCAGCTTCATGGAGACGGTTGCGAATGGTCCTCGCCGATACCCCAGGAGCAACAGTGTCCCTAATTTGCTGGGAAGTGGCGGTGCGGTCCCCTACGGCACTGCGTAGGATCCTACGGTCTTGGCGTGCATCCGTGCGTCGCTGCGGTCCGGTCCCAGGTCGACGGGCACGTGCACCTTCCGCCGACCACTGGCGACAACATCGATGTACTGTGGAGACCTCACGCCCCACGTGTTGAGCAATTCGGCGGTACGTCCACCCGGCCTCCCGCATGCCCACTATACGCCCTCGCTCAAAGTCCGTCAACTGCACATACGGTTCACGTCCACGCTGTCGCGGCATGCTACCAGTGTTAAAGACTGCGATGGAGCTCCGTATGCCACGGCAAACTGGCTGACACTGACGGCGGCGGTGCACAAATGCTGCGCAGCTAGCGCCATTCGACGGCAACACCGCGGTTCCTGGTGTGTCCGCTGTGCCGTGCGTGTGATCATTGCTTGTACAGCCCTCTCGCAGTGTCCGGAGCAAGTATGGTGGGTCTGACACACCGGTGTCAATGTGTTCTTTTTTCCATTTCCAGGAGTGTAGATTCAAGATCTCTGTAGCACACCGATGATAAAGATATTTGTCTGTAATTTTGTGGGTCTGTTCTTTGACCTTTCTTCTATACTGGAGTCACATGCGCTTTCTTCAAACCGCTTGAGATCTGGCAAGGGGTGAGAGATTAGCGATAAATACAAGTTAATTAGGTAGCCATTGCCGTAAAGCAATTTTTGTAAAACCGCCATGGGATTTCATCCGGACCTAACGACTTAATTGTTTTCAGTTCTGTCAGCCCCTATGCTAGGGATGCCTATTATTATGTCCTCGTTAAGGGAGTCTGTGCGATGGACAAACGACGGTGTGTTTGTACGATTCTCCTGTGTGAACGATTTCTTACACAGTAAATTTAAAACTTCGGCATTTGCTATCTTCTACTGCCATACCCGAGTGGTCAACGATTAACTGGAGAGGACCCTTAGATTCGTCTAGCGATTCTACGTAGTACCAGAATTTTCACCCGTTTTCGTCAAGATGTTTTGCTAAGGTGTGTGCTAAGGTATGACGGTGATATTGTATGCTTCGGGCATCTTTTACCATCTTTTCTTTTCCGCTAAAAGCGATTGTTGTGTATGTTTTGTGTGGGTACGGAAGGTATTCTGGTTTTGTTCAGGACTTTAACGAGTGCCGAAATAATTGTTTGAACCATAGTCAACAGAATCGTCTGAGTTACCTCCTGTTTCTTCTAACGATTCCCTTATTTATAACGAAATGCTGACAGCAGTAGAATGATTCTCCAAGACATTAACTAGTAGATAGCACATACGTAGGACTTCAGGGGAAGTGGGTGATTTCTGTTGCATATCACGTTCTTTACATTTTGTCTTTGCAAGGTTGAAAACATTAACTGAATTACACATTACTGCGAAACTCAGGAACCTGCGCAAAGACAGATGGCATTAGAAACCACTGTTTATTATTATGGATACTTAATGAGACGCAAATATGAGTGAATACTGTCTGTCAATAACTGTACTGGAGAAACTATCAACAGGATCTGGAATTCACTTTAAAAATTATGATCGCATTTTGCTGTGTTATCGGGTTACTGATGTTCTATCATCCAAAGATATGTGCCCACCGTTTTGCACATGCACTGTCTGCTATAGCTATAACAAGCATGTATATTTCTCCAGCCGCCTGACGACGTATGAAATTGGCACTTTCCAAAAACTTTTAAAAAGTGCATACAGTGTATTTTAGCTGCTAGAATTTTGACTTTGCGTTACTTTTGGTGAATCCTTACTGCATAAAAAATATCATGGCAGAATTCACCATGTCGCAATGGACAGTTCCCATGTTAAACTATGGGGCTCTGTCTGATGACTACCAGAAATATGGGATCTTCGTTACTTGAATGGCCGATGACAGGTGAATGACAATGGGAATGAAGATTCCGAGTGAATACTCATCTAACTGATTCATGCTGAAATATTAAATCACACTAAATGAGCTAAATTGATAGCAACCGTGAAAATGCCATGATTATTGCTTGTTAATAGTGTTAGGGAACTAAATAAGAATTAACATTGTAACATTTTTTTTCACTCCACCCATTCCTTCAAGTGAGAATCGGAAAGACAGCATCAAAAATTTCATTTTACCTGTCGAGAACAGAGGCATTCATGTTATTTGCGCTGTCTGTCGTAGTAAAGAATGAAAAGGAGAAAGGAACGATTTTGAATTGCATCAGCATATGACTTGCAGAATACATCTGAACTTTATACAAGTCACTATAAAATAAAGAAAAAATCCGTTGACATGATTTAAGAGAAATAATGGCGGCAAGTGAATATACGTGCCTGACCGGGACTCAAACATTAATTTCCTACTTTAGACTAGTGGTCATCTTAACAGCTACGGATATACAGACATACTTCCCTTCCAAACCAAAGTCTCAATTTCTGGCACACTGCACATATACCATTATCTGTCATTCTCACTGCTCGAAGCTTTACGTGAATCCGACAGGAGTTCATACATAGTGAGCATCTGCACTGAAGTTGTCATTATTGTGTGTGTGTGTGTGTGTGTGTGTGTGTGTGTGTGTGTGGTATGTGGTTCGGTAGGTGAGGGTGTTGACAATTTTGTCAGACATTGACGACAAAATGGACGCCACACATGTAAAACATATATGCGCCTCTATGGTAATGTTAACTTTGTAAGTAGGCTGTTTATGTTTTCTTATGTATGAAAATCACTGGCTGTGCTGTGTGCAGTCTATGGCTAGTTTGCATTGTTGTCTGCCATTGTAGTGTTGGGCAGCGGCAGCTGGATGTGAACAGCGCGTAGCGTTGCGCAGTTAGAGGTGAGCCGCCAGCAGTGGTGGATGTGAGGAGAGAGATGGCGGAGTTTTGAAATTACATATATTATGACTTTTGATGATATTAAGGTAAATACATTGTTTGTTCTCTATTAAAATCTTTCATTTGCTAACTATCCCTATCAGTAGTTAGTGCCTTCCGTAGTTTGAATCTTTTATTTAGCTGGCAGTAGTGGCGCTCGCTGTATTGCAGTAGTTCGAGTAAGGAAGATTTTTGGCGTTTCAACTTCAGTGTGGATGCACACTGTGTCTAAACTTTTTTGGGACTCAGAGAAAACTACCAGCAATTAGGATAATGGTTGCTGGGTGCTACATGTGTAGTGTGTGACAGGTTGAGAATTTGGGTTGGTATAGAAATGTGTCCACATAGTCAACGTTGTTAAGGTGACCACTCGCGTAAAGCAGGAAGTCCGGGATCGAGTCCTAGTGCAGCACAGATTTCCACTTCTCGTCATTGAATTTAATTCTGTGCCTGATGGCAGCTGAGATCTGTATTTCTGTTAAATCATATATTCCAAAATAACACAATTCAATGAGGACCAGATGTCATTATGTTATTTTGTCTTGCTAATTTACACTAGATGAACATGATTACTTCACGTTAAATGTTCTTAATTATGGAGCATACACAAAATATACTGCACACATATACAACTGTTTGAGGAGAGGTCGACAGCTCTTGTACAGAGCAATGCTGCTTGTTCCGACTGAGATTTTAATTATTATTACTTACTTCTAGAAGATGTAATAAACAGTCATGCAATTCAGTTATCTTTGTACTAACAAGTATTAATAAAACGTGAATGTTACGGCCACAAAGACTTATAATTTTTAGAGAACGTGATCTGTAATTTATTGCTCAAACACCTCAAAGCCAATGCGGAAACATGTTCACACGTTATTCCTCATCAAGTTATTCTTCACATCTTTTACCTTGCTCGTACTGTCCAGATTTGCATGTCATTAGTGACGGATGCTCTCTTGTGTAAGAATGTGCTCATGACATACTTTGTCTTACACGTGTAACTAATTATCTGGAGTGATATTTCCTTGTTATTTAGGGTTAATTCTGGGTCACCGTCGTCGATATTACAGGAATATTTTACGTCACCACTTGACAAAAATACATATGTCCATGAACTTACTATGACGGATATATGTAGTTTATTCATACTTACGATTTAGGCAAAACACTGCTGTACACATGATTACTAGACAGTGTATGGAAAGAGATGTTATGCCAAGTAAGTAAAAATTCGTGTATACTATCTGGTATTGTATTTTAATGAGAGTACTTACTGGTGGAGAACTGTGATTATAACACGACTTATAACATACTATATGCATCAACAAACAATTACATCCACAAGGAATGAAATTACTTATATCCTTTGTCAAGATGAAAATGAAGAGGTACTTCGACATTTCACTAGATAAAAACGTTGGTCACTGCTTGGCAGAATGACCTTTTAACAACTATTTATTCTTGTAAATTCTCATACTTAAGTCGTTAGACTGTTATCACCCATGCTAGTTGATCAGCCAATGACTTAACCAACACTGACAGACATAACTGTTTACGAATCACACCTTTATTTACCTGTTATACACTGTATGATCCACACAGAGAAAGGAATTGTATACTGTACTATAGAGCGAGTATCAGGAGGTGATGAGTATGTAAACGTAACAGAAAGCATGTAGCGCGAGTGACTATTTTCCTCGTCTGTGCATAAAGATCACAGTAAATGTCTCAGCACCATAAAGTAGTGTGTCTCCCTCATAACAACAAAGAATCCAGATTTAGCATCTACGTATATACATATCAACATACGATAATATTTTCTCTTCTTGACATTTAGATTAGTTGTATTTATGTGTACCAAATTAAGAGAAACTTCGAATTACATCTACTTTAGTGAATCACACATGCATCGCCATTGCTAAAATAAAAAGAAGGTTTACCAATGCTGTAATACATTGACTGTTCTACCTGTGAACTGAAACTCTATCTAAATTATTTGTTGAACAATATGCTTTCTTTGGGAATATGACTAACCACTATCCTGAGCATCGATTGTAGAATGAACTTGTCTATAATAGTGGTTTTGTGTTCAAATTGACGATTTGCTATTACAGGCATGGGTGGTTTCAGAAACTATGTGTACCTAGTCACATTAAAGAAAAGTGGGACACTTGATAGTGAAGTCTGCCGTTTTCAATCAAGGACTTGGTCAGGTGACTTCTGTGAGGCGCTACGAAAAACTTATGTGTAAATACAAATGAACATTGTAATACATACGAATGAAACATATTATAAATGGTAACTATTACTTCAATGAGAATGAATTATTACGTTTCTCATATATGAAAAAATATACCATATGAACTTTCATTTTAAACAGCCTCACTTCATGCAAGATATCTATAATAGTTCCAACAACGAAACTTTATCTCGAAATCTGACAGAAAATCCAAAGAGATTTTTGTCCTATGAAAAGTATGCTAGCGGCAAGAAACAATCAATGCCTCCTCTGCGCTTTAGCAATGGAAATACTATCGACGACAGAGCTGCTAAGGCAGGGGTACTAAACACAACCCTCCAAAATTCCTTCACCATAGAAGGCGAAGCACGTATTTCAGAATTCGAATCAATAGCAGCTACCAATATGAATAACTTAAAAGTACGTAGATTTCCTGGGACTTGTGAAGAAACTTAATAAATGCAAGACTTCTGGTCCAGACTGTATACCAGTTCGGTTCCTTTGAGAGTATGCTGATGCAATAGCCCCATACGTAACAATCATACACAACCACTTTCTCGACGAAAGATCCGTACCAAAGGACTCGAAAATTGTACAGGTCACACCAATACTGAAGATAGCCAGAAGGAGTAATCCACTAAATTACAGGCCCATATCATTGACGTCGATATGCAGCAGGATTTTGAAAGATATGTCGTGTTCGAATATAAAGAATTACCTCGAGGAGAACGATCTACTGACACACAGTCAACACGGATTTAGAAAACATTGTTCTAGTGAAACACAGCAAGCTCTTTACTCACGTGAAGTGTTGAGTGATATTGAGAAGGGATTTTGAACTGATTACGTATTTCTAGATTTCCAGAAGGGCTTTTGATGCTGTACCACAAAAGCGGCTTGTAGTGAAATTGCGTGCTCATGGAATATCGTCTCAATTATGTGACTGGGTTCGTGATTTCCTGCCAGAGAGGTCACAGTTCGTAGTAACTGACGAAAAGTCATAGAGTAAAACAGATGTGATTTCAGGCGTTCCCCACGGTAGTGTTATAGGCCCTTTGCTTCTCGTTATCTATATAAACGATTTAAGAGACAATCTGAGCAGCCGTCTTAAGTTGTTTTCAGATGATTCTGTAGTTTAGCATCTAGTGAAGTCATCAGAAGACAAAAAATTGCAAAAGATTTAGAAAAGATATCTGTATGGCAAAAAATTTGGCAATTGATCCTCAATAACGAAAAGTTTGAGGTCATCCACATGAGTGCTTGAAAGAATCCGTTAAACTTCGGTTACACGATAAATCACTCAATTCTAAAGGTCGTAAATTCAACTAAATGCCTAAGAATTACAATTACGAAAGGCTTGAATTGGAAGGAACATATATAAAATGTTGCGCGAAAGGCTAACCAAAGACTGCGTTTTATTGGCAGAACACCTAGGAAACGTAACAGATGTACTAAAGAGACTGCCTACACTATGCTTGTCCGTCCTCTTACAATACTGCTGCGCGGTGTGGGATCCTTACCAGATAGGATTAACGGAGGACATCGAGAAAATTCAATGAAGGGCAGCACGTTTCGTATTATCGAGAAATAGGGAAGAGAGTATCCCGGAGATGATACAGGATTTGGGGTAGACTCATTAAAACAGAAGCGTTTATCGTTGTGGTGAGATGTTCTCACGAAATTTCAATCACCAAGTTTCTCCTCCGAATGCGAAAATATTTTGTTGACGCCGGTCTGTAGAGGAAGAAACGATCATCATAATAAAATAAGGGAAAACAGAGCTCGCAGGAGGTATTAGCTTTTTTCCGCGCCCTATTCACGAGTGGTATAACAGAATTCTTGTTAAAGCCGTTCGATGAACCCTCCCTCTCCTAGTTACTTAAGTGTGATTTGCAGAGTAGCCATGTAGACGAAGATGTAGATGAATGCATATAGAGAGTAAGAGAATTGGATATCTGAGCTACCCTTCAACGTTATAACTGAATTGAAATATTACAAAAAATGATACCAGTGCTGTATAACTTTCACGGATTAATACCTCTGTATTATGAGTTCTTCTCGGTGAAGAGTACAGAAAACTGGTCTTGCTCAGGGAAGTGTTGTAGCTCCCAGTTAGAGTATTGTGTACTCCAAAGACCAATAGCTGTGCCGAAATGCAAATATGAGCTTTTCGTTTGCGGAACAGGAAAACCGAATGTGAATTACGCATAGAATAATCAGCGTTCTAACTAAAAAACTGTACAAATCTAAATCACCCGATAATAAACCTTGAAAGCTCATTTACGTTCAAGAAAGCCTATATGAATAATGAAATGGCGGTCCCTGTGGGAAACGATTTTTGAAGTTCCATACAGTCACCTAATGAACAAAATGCGACCTTACGGAATTCACACAAGCTGTACGATTGAACTGAGGACTTCCTGGGGCATAGAACTCAACAGTTCCAAATTAACAGGGGTGAATCGTCTAACGTAAAAGCGTTACCGAAGGAAGTGTTATAGAATCGTTACTGTTCATGACATATATAAATGATATATAAATGATTTGGTAGCTAACTCTGGAAGCTCCATGAGACTGTTTTGTTGTATACAGGGAAGCTGTTTCGCTGGAAAAAATCTGCGAAATTCAGGAAGACCCGTAGAGGATGAACGCCTGAGGCAATGCTTCTTATCATAAATAAATATAACACACGACACACAAATAGGAGTCAATGTCCGTTATTGTTCGATTATACGACTGACGATCAGTCTCTGAAAACCCAACACTAAAATGTCTAGAAGTATTCGTTTGGAGCGACCTGGAGTGGGGTGACCCCGTAACGCTAGTACCAGGAAAAGTTGATACCAGATCGACATTACTCGGAGGCAACATAAGGAAATGTAATTCACCCTCGAGAGCTAGATGTGCAGCACCGAGAAGTCTACTCTTAAATCGAACCCTGTGCAAAATGCTCGACACAGAGAGCATTGAAGCATCTGACGTGTATTCTGTTGTCCGCAAGCACTGTTAACTGCACTTGTAATTAAGATATTCCCACTCCTGGTCGTTCCATGTTTAGCACTTTCACATGAGTCAGCTAACTTTGCGTACTGCGATCAGTAAAACATATTTCCGTTTGTAACTGTATATTCACTAATTTGTATATTGTATCTAAATTCGTATATTCCAGACTATCAGTAATAATAAACGCCAGTTCTTGTGAATGTCCTTGAATACACCGCAACAAAACAGTAGCACATAAATATTTACTTGTCTCATTCAAAAATTTTCTTTCACCGACGTAAGGATCCATTAATATTGTCACGTCGATAACACAATCGAGTCCAAATCCGAAGGCAAGGTCGTTAATAAAGTACAACACTAAGAATTGATAACACATGTATTACTGACAATTACGTGCAGTTAGAACAGAACTTACCTTCTGAACGGAGAGTGCAGCTCAGTATATAAACATTGAATATTCCAGAAAGCTAGTATTTACACAGCTATCGAATATCCCAGAGTACAAAACATCACAAACGTAAGATCTTTCAGAAACTTCCAGAAATGATGACCTTAAAGAATAAACAGCTGCTCCTCGTTAGGTTCAATTTGCGAGCCCCAACACGCCAATGATCGATGTTAACCGTTACGCCATAGTGCGAACACCGCTATTTTACAAGATAATCTTGTACCAGGCCAATATTTGACTTCATGAGAGCTCTTTTTCATTCCTATGAAGCTGTGAATCGGACCACAACACACCTACTGAGAAAATATCAAGTGCGGTATAGAAGAAATGGAGACAGCAACACACTGAAACTCCCCAAGCATATTACAAGCAGGTAATTAAATTCATGTGCTCTAGTCTCGTTTCTTTCTACTTATTTAATAATCTCCGCATCTCTAAAAAAATATTACACCTCAGTGGTCTTACACCGACGATAAGTACTACGCCTGGTATATCGGTATTTGCTGCGTATCTGTCGCAGCTATTAAACGTTCTTAATGAAAAATACCTCACCTATTGTTTTGTGTTCAGTGGGGACCGTTACCTCGCTAAATACGACTCGCAGTAAAACTATTCTTCCTGCGTGTATGGAATTTCCACAGCAAATTTGGAAGGAAGCTTATGGGCTTGAGGAGCTTTTTCTAATTTGTTTAAAGTTAATTGAAAATCAGTCACAGAAAGCACACACACATTCAGTGGCTTTGAAATGAACGTTAATACCTGCGACAACAAAGCTGCCGAAAGCCTCTATATCGCGAAGACAAAGGAAATGCAGAGCGTTTATTAAAGACAGTGATGAGCCTCCTCTCAATGGACGTGTTACCTTAATGAAATATGAATGGGCATTAAGCATAAAAAATATGATTGCAAGTAGTCACAGTTTCACTGCATAGTAAACTATGACCCTCATCATTTGCATGTTTATGCTCTTCTTTCTCTGCCTGTTGAAAAAATTTGGAGAGGAATTCCGTCTTACGCCAAACGCCATTTGTTAGGTTTCTCTTTATGCTCACATGTCTCAGCACTTTTTGTGATATCTTCAGTGTGATATTTTTTATTATTCAGCAGTCTGAAAATGTACACAGACATGGCAACAAAACAACTATAAACACCACAGAAGGACTCTCACAGCTACAGGGGAACACAACTGTGGCAGCCATTCTCAAGCTCACACATAACAAAACTATTGTAACTTCAACAGTTACTTTTACTCTCAACAAAAACTAGCAATCGGGTCATCATTAAGTAGCCTCCTGGAGATATACTGATGGACAATATAGAAAACCAAATTTTTGACAAAATTCTAAAACCAATGCATTGCCAAATAAAATACTGATATCGACAAGTAAACAATGTAGTTTGCATAGTAAAAGAACGACACACTCATGTAAAAGAGTTACACGATGTCATAAACACTATCCCTCTTCAAATACAGTTCGTCATTTAGACAGAAACACACAAAAGACTTAATTTCTTTGTAGTGTGGCTACCATCGCTTTGCCACATAGTTCAGTTTTCTGCCACTAGTTGGTGTTGCAGTCGCTGAAACATCTGTGATGACACTGGCAAGAAATTTAAAAATGAAAGATGGTGCTGGTGGGAAATTGAAAAAAAAAAAATGCAAGATGATGATGAAGGAAAATTTTAAAAACAACGAAAGGTCGGAAACAACTCAATTGTGCTGTGCTGTAGAAATCTCATGGGACAGGTTCTGAGATGTAACCTTTAAGCAGATACGTTCTTGGGGTATTCTCTTGAACTGCTTAAATTTTGAATATCTTGGTAGACCGGTTCGGGGTGTAGCCTTTTTCGAAAATTATATTATGTTCACTAATTCTAACACAATTTCTGATTTGAATTTAGCTATCTGTGGATCGTGATCTTGTTTCACAAAGTAGACAAAAGTGCGTTTCTTTCACACTACTAGATTTGATATTAACTTCTCTATGACTTGCATGATTAGATCGACTGGATATTGCACCACATGTACCCATTATAAGGAACCCTGAGCAATGAAATGGTTAAACATATTTCCTTTAAGAGTTCCACTGAACTGCCATACGTAGAACACGATAAGTAGTAATTAATCCTATGCTCTTTCTTTCCGTCTTAAAATTGCTGTTGTCAAATTCCTTACCTATTTCTCTATGCAAATGATTTGGTATTTTAGTACTTCTGTTGTATATTTTTCTAAATGCCTCTGCAACCCCTCTACCAATTTTAGTCACTAGAGCAGCAACACACATATCTTAGGAGTACACATCAATTAATGTTAATAAATATTTCTAACCTGAATTGCATCTGGAGTATGCAGTCAGATCAGCTGAGTGAAGTTCATGAAATCCTTTCGTGACAACCTCTTTCCTCGGAAAAAGTTTGCTTGCTGAACAATACAATTCTGCAACTATTTCAGCTTTCATGCTGATTACAATTAAGTCAGTAACAAGAACACAATCTCGTTGGAATGGACTACAAACAGTCAAGTGTTTCCTTATATGTGTGTCACTTGAGAAGGGGGAAAGGAAGAGGAAAACAAGAAAAAAGCAAAATACTTAAATATAAAGTTTATTCTAACGCATTTCATTTCTTTCATAGTTTAACAACAACAACAACAACAATGCCATTTCATAGATTTGCATTAATAAACAAATCATTTCTTTCAGTGTTCAACAATAAGGTCCATTCTGCTCATTGTTCACCTACATGATTCACTGAGGTTACATGGAAAATCTTGTAAGTGGGACTACGGTCCCAACAACTTAACCGATTCATATTTGTCAACACACATTTTCGATTAGGGTGTAGGAACTGAGGACTTGTTCTGAATGACATGCTTAGCACATTCTGGTAGCAAGTCTCAAATCCACTTCACTTTCTCCAAACCATTCACGAAGACACTTGGAATAACCGTGCGTGTACCATTTAGTGCTATCTCCAATGTTCCAACAGTTGACTCAATACTACGATGGAGATAATTTCCCATTAATCATTTTGCAGAAGTTAGATCCATCTCCGAATAGAGAATTCTTCACCCTAGAATGAAAGAACCAGAGGCAAGTACGTTTCTTGGACCATTATCCATCATCTGAAATGCAAATTCCTTCGGAAACAATCAGTTGTCTGTTAGGAGGAACCTCAACAATCAAAGAAGATGTTGTAGATATTTCTTGCAAAAATTACCAATGAGCAATTTCTCGACAGCAATAAGAAGAAATAATAATCCTAAACATGAGAGAATATTCCCCTTATCTTGAATAAGATGTCTGCTTCCAGCAATGTGCACGCAACCACAAACCATCTCGCATGTTGTATACAGCCTCTAGGTGCATCCACAATAGAGAAGTGCACTAATAGCATTCACCTCGGCAATCAAAGAGGGAGATGTGCATGTTTCTAGGGAAAAGAAAATATAAGTATGTAAAATCTCACGTAAAATAAAACTTCCTCCATAAACATTCGAGAATTTTTCCCCAAACCTCGAGTAATATGTCCGAGAGATTACTGACCAGTTGTGGCTTTCGAGGTATCTAATCTACTCTAAAGATCCAAGATGTCCGCACTTCCTATCACGGTGATCTTGAAATCACTTCTGTTGGAGAAATTGCGAGACTCTTTTCATATGAACTGAGCTTTTCATATGGACAAAAATCTTACATGTGCTTCATTTGCCTTTTTTCCCAGTTGGCTGAGGGCGTCATTTTATAACAGAATGGTGATTAACCAGGCACTATGATATCGTAGTATATTATAATGATATTTTTATTCGCTTTTTAATTTCTATATCGACTATAGACGAATTCTGCGTTACTTCATTTTGTCGTGAACAGTCGATGAAACGTATAGGGCACCTCTGGAACTCTGTACGGCTCATGAATGGATCTCTCTTTAGTACAGCGACAGAATGTTGCTGTACATTTCATATACCTGTGCAGTATTTTTTGTGCAAAAATTGATTGAACAGCTCTCTCTCGGATATTTAGATGAATTCAGATATACATTCAACTCTGTACTCTCTATTTCATAGGATATGGTCTGATCGCTTGAAATAAAATTCCTGTATGTCTGAAAATCTAAAAGAACATCTAGCTATTTCGATCGCTGTATTGTAATTAACTTGCAATATCCATTTACCAAATACTGATGCTACACATTCATTTCAATTCCAATGACAGAATGCTAGAGTTGGCTTAGATCATTTCTTAGGATATTTCGTAATAACACTTGCTCTTTCTCAGACACTCATATTTCTGACATTCCCCAGCATATATACACTCCTGGAAATTGAAATAAGAACACCGTGAATTCATTGTCCCAGGAAGGGGAAACTTTATTGACACAATCCTGGGGTCAGATACATCACATGATCACACTGACAGAACCACAGGCACATAGACACAGGCAACAGAGCATGCACAATGTCGGCACTAGTACAGTGTATATCCACCTTTCGCAGCAATGCAGGCTGCTATTCTCCCATGGAGACGATCGTAGAGATGCTGGATGTAGTCCTGTGGAACGGCTTGCCATGCCATTTCCACCTGGCGCCTCAGTTGGACCAGCGTTCGTGCTGGACGTGCAGACCGCGTGAGACGACGCTTCATCCAGTCCCAAACATGCTCAATGGGGGACAGATCCGGAGATCTTGCTGGCCAGGGTAGTTGACTTACACCTTCTAGAGCACGTTGGGTGGCACGGGATACATGCGGACGTGCATTGTCCTGTTGGAACAGCAAGTTCCCTTGCCGGTCTAGGAATGGTAGAACGATGGGTTCGATGACGGTTTGGATGTACCGTGCACTATACAGTGTCCCCTCGACGATCACCAGTGGTGTACGGCCAGTGTAGGAGATCGCTCCCCACATGCCGGGTGTTGGCCCTGTGTGCTTCGGTCGTATGCAGTCCTGATTGTGGCGCTCACCTGCACGGCGCCAAACACGCATACGACCATCATTGGCACCAAGGCAGAAGCGACTCTCATCGCTGAAGACGACACGTCTCCATTCGTCCCTCCATTCACGCCTGTCGCGACACCACTGGAGGCGGGCTGCACGATGTTGGGGCGTGAGCGGAAGACGGCCTAACGGTGTGCGGGACCGTAGCCCAGCTTCATGGAGACGGTTGCGAATGGTCCTCGCCGATACCCCAGGAGCAACAGTGTCCCTAATTTGCTGGGAAGTGGTGGTGCGGTCCCCTACGGCACTGCGTAGGATCCTACGGTCTTGGCGTGCATCCGTGCGTCGCTGCGGTCCGGTCCCATGTCGACGGGCACGTGCACCTTCCGCCGACCACTGGCGACAACATCGATGTACTGTGGAGACCTCACGCCCCACGTGTTGAGCAATTCGGCGGTACGTCCACCCGGCCTCCCGCATGCCCACTATACGCCCTCGCTCAAAGTCCGTCAACTGCACATACGGTTCACGTCCACGCTGTCGCGGCATGCTACCAGTGTTTAAGACTGCGATGGAGCTCCGTATGCCACGGCAAACTGGCTGACACTGACGGCGGCGGTGCACAAATGCTGCGCAGCTAGCGCCATTCGACGGCCAACACCGCGGTTCCTGGTGTGTCCGCTGTGCCGTGCGTGTGATCATTGCTTGTACAGCCCTCTCGCAGTGTCCGGAGCAAGTATGGTGGGTCTGACACACCGGTGTCAATGTGTTCTTTTTTCCATTTCCAGGAGTGTATATAAATGAAGATGGTATTGTCCGAAAGAACAGATACCATCGGTAACCGTGCAACGCGTTAGAATGAAATTACAATGAATAGAATACCACTAGCTGCATACAGGTGTTGGTATACGTTAATGGGGACAGTTGAAAGATGTGTGCCCCGACCGGGACTCGAACCCGGGATCTCCCGCTTACATGGCAGCCACTTTATCCATCTGAGCCACCGAGTACACAGAGGATAGCGCGACTGCAGAGACTTATCTCTTCTTGCTTTATTCGTCGACTACCGCGGGCTACTCGTGAAACTTGTCCGCACGCGTTCAACCGTTTCTTCGCACACTGCAGGCCCACCCGTTGATTTCCCCTTACAGAGGCATCTAGAAGCTTTAAACTGCGCATACCATCGCCGAATGGAGTTAGCAGTTGGTGGATCTTTGTTGAACTTCGTCCTGAAGTGTCGTTGCACTGTTATGACTGACTGATGTGAGTGCATTTCAAGCACGACACACGCTTTCTCGGCTCCTGTCGCCATTTTGTCTCACTGCGCTCTCGAGCGCTCTGGCGGCAGAAACCTGAAGTGCGGCTTCAGCCGAACAAAACTTTTATGAGTTTTTGTACGTATCTGTAGTGTGTCGTGACCATATGTAAATGAATGGAGCTACAGTGAATTTATGAAATCGCTTCAATCATTTGTAATAGCCCTGTATATGAAGAAGAATATACGCACAGAAGAAGATGCTGAAATGGCCATTGAACCATATATATATAATGGCTCAATGGCCATTTCACCATCTTCTTCTGTGCGTATATTCTTCTTCATATATAGTTAAGGCTCACTGGCATTTTGACCATCTTGTTCTGTGCGGATGCACAGTGCCCGAACTCTTACGGGAATTTGCAAAAAGCCGCGATAATGAGTATAATGGGCAGGGCCACTATGAATATAGTGTGGGACAATAAGCTGGGAAAGTGGGTCTCACGGGAAGTGCCCCAGAAATAAGTCTCTGCAGTCGCACTATCCTCTGTGTCCTCGGTGGCTCAGATGGATAGAGTGGCTGCCATGTAAGCAGGAGATCCTGGGTTCGAGTCCCAGTCGGGGCACACATCTTTCAACTGTCCCCATTAACTTATACCAACACCTGTATGCAGCTAGGGGTGTTCAATTCATTATATATATATATATATATATATATATATATATATATATATATATATATATATATAACACACCGGCAATTTGACTATCTTCTTCTGGGCGTATACTCTTCATATATAGTTAAGTCTCACCGGCCATTTGACCATCTTCTTCTGAGCGGATGTACGAACAGTGCCCGAACTCTTACGGAAATCGGCAAAAAGCCGCTAGTAATGAGTATAATGGGCAGGGGCAGTATGAATATAGTGAGGAAGAATAAGTTGGGAATGTGGGTGTCACGGGAGGTGCGGCAGAGGTAAGTCCCTGCAGCTGCACTATCCATTGTGTTCTCGGTGGCTCAGATGGCTACAGCGGCTGCCATGTAAGGAAGAGATCCCGGGTTCGAGTCCCAGTCGCGGCACACATTTTTCAACTGTCCCCGTTGACTTATATCAACGCCTGTATACAGCTAGGGGTATTCATTTCATTGTAATTTCCCAGTAAGTTTGCTCAGTCGCAATTTCCAACGTGGTGTCTGCGTTATCTGTGATAAAACTTTCAGAGCCTTCTCTGTGAGAGTGTTCAAAATAATCTTCCGGTATTTCTTCGTGAACGCAAGTACATTCATGCTCAGAAAAAAACACCTTGAGCGACTAGAGAA
Source organism: Schistocerca cancellata (assembly GCF_023864275.1). NCBI lineage: Eukaryota > Metazoa > Arthropoda > Insecta > Orthoptera > Acrididae > Schistocerca > Schistocerca cancellata. Next base: position 391,013,873 of record NC_064629.1, on the reverse strand, counting down.
AGGACTTTCACTTTCACAGAGCATGTACAATTCTGTTCTGCAGAAATGATTATCATTTGAACTATGTATGCCGGCGGGTTCAAGGTCAACACCGATATCACTTCGCAACACCATCTACCAGTAAAATGTGCCTGCTGCTCACGTTGTCGCTTTATACCGAAGGTATTGGATGCGTGTGACTTGAGACGACGAGCAGGATGCTTCGCAGACATTTGCGTGAACCATAGCATCAAATCAGTGAGTTTCAAAGTGGGCGCATTATTGGCATGAGAAAATGCGATGCATCCATCCAGGAACTTTCTTCTCGTGTGGGATGAAGTGTTTCGTCGGTGAAACGGGTGTGTGCAGAATGGTTCACGGAATGCCGTAGAACATGACGAGATGGGTCAGGTCGCACCACCCTGACCACCTCACGAGAAGACCGACACCTAATCCGAATGGCATTGCAGACCAGGTTTGCGTCCTCCTCGGCTCTAGCGCAACAGTTGAACACTGTAACACATCGTTCACTTTCAGGGGTGACAGTTCGTCGCCGTTTATTACGGCATGGGTTTCGTACGCGTCGTTCACTTCTTCGCCGAAGTTTGACGAAAGTGCACAAACATGCTAGACGGCAATGGTGTATGGCCCGCATCTCGTGGTCGTGCGGTAGCGTTCTCGCTTCCCACGCCCGGGTTCCCGGGTTCGATTCCCGGTGGGGTCAGGGATTTTCTCTGCCTCGTGATGGCTGGGTGTTGTGTGCTGTCCTTAGGTTAGTTAGGTTTAAGTAGTTCTAAGTTCTAGGGGACTTATGACCACAGCAGTTGAGTCCCATAGTGCTCAGAGCCATTTTAGCCAATGGTGTATGCAACGACGTCACTGTGGACAGGATTGGCATCAGATAGTGTTTTCGTACGTTTCCGAGATCTGTTTGTTTGAAAATGTTGGCCGCAGTTTGGGTCGCAGACAAAGGAAATGGCATTACAGCCACTGCATTTGCACAAGAGATACTGTACCAATGAAAGGCCTTACGGTGTGGGCACAAGCACAAATCACAGTGAGTTCGCGTCCAGGTCACTGTGATCAATGTGACCTACTGGAATGACATCCTGTGATCTGTAGCCAAACTCTTCTTGCACAACACTCCAGACGCCATTTTTAAGCAAGACAATGCACGACCACGTGCTGCTGCACGAACATGTATGTTCTTGGTGCCACAAAACGTTAGCCTTTTGCTCTGGCCCGCCTGATCACCAAACCTGTCGCCAATCGATAATGTGCGAAAAATGGTGAAAGGACGAGTGCAGCACAGTGACCCAACGCCAACGACCACAGACGAGCTTTGGAACCAGGTGAATGTAGCAGAGATGACTAGACCGCAAGTCACAACACGCGCCTTACACGCGCCGATGCTACGAGGGTTATTCGGAAAGTAAGGAACGATCGGTCGCGAAATGGAAACCACAGTGAAAATCCAATGAAGTTTTGCACAGGTGTGCTGGGCAGTGTCTCTAGGATGCCCGTCGATCAAATGGTTCAAATGGCACTGAGCTCAGGCGGCCCATCAATCGCGTTACGTCGTTATTTTTAGCCCTGAGCACACAGGGAGCGCATAAAGATACCTAGAACAATAGTATCTCGTGCCAAGTACACTCCTGGAAATGGAAAAAAGAACACATTGACACCGGTGTGTCAGACCCACCATACTTGCTCCGGACACTGCGAGAGGGCTGTACAAGCAATGATCACACGCACGGCACAGCGGACACACCAGGAACCGCGGTGTTGGCCGTCGAATGGCGCTAGCTGCGCAGCATTTGTGCACCGCCGCCGTCAGTGTCAGCCAGTTTGCCGTGGCATACGGAGCTCCATCGCAGTCTTTAACACTGGTAGCATGCCGCGACAGCGTGGACGTGAACCGTATGTGCAGTTGACGGACTTTGAGCGAGGGCGTATAGTGGGCATGCGGGAGGCCGGGTGGACGTACCGCCGAATTGCTCAACACGTGGGGTGTGAGGTCTCCACAGTACATCGATGTTGTCGCCAGTGGTCGGCGGAAGGTGCACGTGCCCGTCGACCTGGGACCGGACCGCAGCGACGCACGGATGCACGCCAAGACCGTAGGATCCTACGCAGTGCCGTAGGGGACCGCACCGCCACTTCCCAGCAAATTAGGGACACTGTTGCTCCTGGGGTATCGGCGAGGACCATTCGCAACCGTCTCCATGAAGCTGGGCTACGGTCCCGCACACCGTTAGGCCGTCTTCCGCTCACGCCCCAACATCGTGCAGCCCGCCTCCAGTGGTGTCGCGACCGGCGTGAATGGAGGGACGAATGGAGACGTGTCGTCTTCAGCGATGAGAGTCGCTTCTGCCTTGGTGCCAATGATGGTCGTATGCGTGTTTGGCGCCGTGCAGGTGAGCGCCACAATCAGGACTGCATACGACCGAGGCACACAGGGCCAACACCCGGCATCATGTTGTGGGGAGCGATCTCCTACACTGGCCGTACACCACTGGTGATCGTCGAGGTGACACTGAATAGTGCACGGTACATCCAAACCGTCATCGAACCCATCGTTCTACCATTCCTAGACCGGCAAGGGAACTTGCTGTTCCAACAGGACAATGCACGTCCGCATGTATCCCGTGCCACCCAACGTGCTCTAGAAGGTGTAAGTCAACTACCCTGGCCAGCAAGATCTCCGGATCTGTCCCCCATTGAGCATGTTTGGGACTGGATGAAGCGTCGTCTCACGCGGTCTGCACGTCCAGCACGAACGCTGGTCCAACTGAGGCGCCAGGTGGAAATGGCATGGCAAGCCGTTCCACAGGACTACATCCAGCATCTCTACGATCGTCTCCATGGGAGAATAGCAGCCTGCATTGCTGCGAAAGGTGGATATACACTGTACTAGTGCCGACATTGTGCATGCTCTGTTGCCTGTGTCTATGTGCCTGTGGTTCTGTCAGTGTGATCATGTGATGTATCTGACCCCAGGAATGTGTCAATAAAGTTTCTCCTTCCTGGGACAATGAATTCACGGTGTTCTTATTTCAATTTCCAGGAGTGTATGAGGGCCTGATGAGAAATTTCGCCTGAAGCTATGCAGCCAACATTACATAACTGTCGTGCTTTTTCTTCTTCAAGACAATTCTCAGCCGCATTCTGCAGCGTCAATGAAGATGCTCCTGCATTTTTTTCTATCGGAAATGTTCGATTACCCACAAGACAGCCCTTATTTGTCCCCCTCTGAGTTTCATCTGTGCTCACATGAATCGCTGGCTATGAAGACAATATTCTGGCACAGACAACGAGCTGTAGGCCAGCGTAGAGAATTGGCGGAAAGCACTGGCGGCTGCCTTCTGTAACGAAGGTATTGGAAAGTTGGTACAACGCTACAAGAAACGTCTAAGTCAAATTGGCGACTATTGAGATAAGTAGCTGGAAGTTGTAGCTGCTAACTGTTGCAAATAAAACAGTTTTGATTTTCACTGTGGTTTCCATTTCGCGACCTATCGTTCCTTACTTTCCTAATATCCCTCGAATCATCGATGGAACAAGTTATTAGGGCCCATGGCGGACCCTGTGCCTACTAGACAACAGGACAGAAGCTCAACCGAAGTGACTGAAATGCTAATCATTTCTGCAGAACATATTAACGTACGTGTCCTTTCAGTATGAACGTCCTACCTCTGGTCGTTCAGGATGTTCTGTTTTTCTGAACATGAATGCACCGTGCTGAGCGAATATCGAAACCACCAGTGAGAAATTCCTTTAATTCATTTCTCGTTCTCCTACCAGCATGCTGCAATGTAGCTGTGTCTTTTTGTGTAAACGAGTCATATTCTTTCACTGGCGCTGCAGTTCCCGGGATGCGCATCTGCTTAATATTTTAGTTAGTCAAACGACACTGGATTTCCGAGTGCAAGTGAAGTGTGCAATTTCTGCTTAAGTCAATGTCACTTATTTTCTGCTGCCGTGAGTCATCAACAAGTCTTCCTTCAATATACTGTAATATACTGGTGACTGGTGTTTTCATTTTGTATCATAACGGATATAGAAACGTTGTGAGAGAAAATTGGTTGGCCGAGTTATTTATATTTATGATTTTCTAATCGAGTAATAGAGTTGCCACCGATAATTTTTTTTCTCTCACATTCATTATGGAACTCAGTGACCTCGTCTTCTTTTTCTTCCTATCGACTTTTTGATTTCAGACATTAAATGTTGCATTAATGCGATGCCTATTACGTTTCCATAAGTGGAATACAACAATAATTTCTTCACTGTCGAACACACAAGATTTCAGTCTTGATCCATAATTGATATGATAAATTGTGAAACCTATGGCATGCAAATGTGTGGCTTTGGTGATTCCACAACCTTTTATCAAACTGGAAATGTTGGCCATAACTGATGAAACATGTGATCAGGAGAAGAACTATGGAATGAATCATCCTAAATATTCCAGTCAGCACATAGAACATTAACGTTGTGAGTATTTACTGGATTTTCTCAGACCTTAAGCTTTCTTTTTCAATCACTTCGCTCTCAAAAGCTAACACTGTGCCTTTATTATCATCCACATGAAAATCAACATGTATATTATATCTCATCTCGCATTGCCTGAGATTTTTGTTGTAACAGATGTTACAATTTACATTGATTGTTTTTTCTCTTTCTCCATGACATCTTCTCAGTCATTCTTGATGTACGATTTTATCTCCCTCAACAAGGCGGATATAACATAACCGAATTCAAAGGTTCCACGTTTGACAGTAGCTCTGACCCGAATTTCCAAATCACTTAGTTGATTATAAAATGTGAAGTTATTTTTTTTTTTTTGCCGATGAAACATTTGGCTGGAAATGTAGGTAAGTAAGCCGAGTAAGGCAATTTCGTAACCGTGATGCGACAGTTTCAGCACTGGATTAAAGGCAGCAGTTATAATGCAGTTTTTACCAGATAGGACAAATATCATGCCATTCCCTATGACATCCACTGTGATACGGTCAGTAAGTATTAAGAGAATTGCTAATTTATCTACAGTTCATAATCTATAAAAAAAAAGGCGACCACACACCTGTCGTTTGGCCAGTGGAAAAGTGTAATAGTTATACATTATTGTATAGTTCTTGAAATACCACACTATTTCCAGAGGAGGTGGTAAACTGCTGGAGCTGTGGAAGTAATATACGTTAGCTTTCTTCTTGTAAGATACACGAAGTGAGCCAGATCCAATTTTCATCTAGAATTTAACAGTCACGCTCTCATTTAGATGTTTTGGGCAAAATATCTCTGATAAACACACCTTGAAGATTCAGTTTTTCCGGTTTTTCAGCATAAGATTCTAAGACAATGTATGCAAGCGCTCTTGTTGGACGAATACTGTAGGAAATTTTTTTTCTTTCATCAGATACAGACTGTAATCTTTATTGCGAGAGGGTCTGCAGCTATGATGATTTTTTAATGACTTTGTGGTGCCCTCAGCTGCCATTCTTTTTATTTGATGTACAGTTGTACCATGTCGGCCTTAGGCCATTTTCAAGTATTTGAAACTTAAGCATTATACATTTCATGCATTATTATCACTTATGAATTTAACAAAGGAACAAGTCTTATTCCAAGATATAATAGGATGGTTATAACTTACTGTATAGACGATTCTTTAATGATGTATTATGCCATCTAGAACTTTGCTCTTATGACTGCATGTAATTGTCACAAAATAAATTAGAAATAGTTTTTGACAATTTTGGAAGCACATTACTTTCGAACATACGTTGCAAAGCTCGATGTTTTTAACTTACTTACGCTAGGCCAATTATAATTATTTTACAGAATTGTGTTAATTAAGCTATATATGTCTTTTTCCTCAATTATATTTAATTTTATTTCATCATTAGTGTAAATATTACTGTTTCATAGTTTCAAACTTTCACCTTTGTTCAACAATAACTGAAGACATTTAGCTATTCTATCAGTTTGTTCACACAAATCTCCAAATCGTGCTTCTTGAACAGTTTACTTTTCAAAACTTCAGATGTATATGGAAAAATTAAGCATGTCTTAGAAAGAATGACTAGTGGCAAGGGAAAGCAAATGAACCCATAACTACTTGGAAACAATGTTCAGCGCATTTTGGTTTCTCACTTGGATTATGGTTGATTAAGAGTACCTTTACTTTAGGCACATGTCTGGCTTTGAGGTCCCGATTGATACAGTAAGTAGAAAAGTATTTCTTGCCATTGCTGAAACTTGACTCAAAGTAAAATGGGACAGAATATTAAGATTTTATGAAAGTCGTGTGCGCACTAATGAAAATTTTAGTTTAATGATGTTTTAGGTTAAAATTCTGCTCTCTTTCACTCCTGTATTTTACTAATTATGCAGAAAGTCTTTAGATACAAGTGGGTCCATCGTCTATTGCAGGCTAGTGGAATTACATATAGTGAATGCAACGTTAGAAGTGATTAGTCACGAAACAGAAAGACATTACTAGAGTTAATGCTGTATAGTGAAGACACCGACATATCATTACATTTTTCGGAACATGGCGACAGACTTAGAAATATACATGTATATTTTAAACGAAGAATAACTGTGAGTAAAGGTGAATTTATTAATCCAATAATTAATTTAATCAGCATCATGACTCAACCACGCGGTGTCCACATTCCGAAAACTGTCAGTATTAAAAATCTCCTCCACCTCTGCGTATTAAGCTACGTTATGTAAACATTAATGCAACGAAGCAGAAATGCACTGAACGAACTTTGCACGACAATAACTGAAATTTGTTCCCTATGCGGTGATTGTTATAAGAATGCACCTAAAACAATTTTATTTTAACTTTGAGGGAAGATTTTCTCTCACAAGCGGAACAACTTGGCTGCAAGTTTCCTCCCGCTCTTTCACAGTAAGCTGCACTCAATATTGCGCACCCCTTAAGTTCTACCAGGGGACGCGTTTTGCCTGAAGCTTCCAACCCACTTCCAGAAGTGTTGGCTGTTTTAATGCCAGCTTAGCTTTTATAAAGGTTAGATGCTTGCATCGATTTTTAGCCTTTGAATCCCGACAGCGAGCATTCAGCAGCTTCACAGGTAAAACAGAGTTACTTTGTACTGGTTCCTCATTTTAGTTCTGTAGTGTAGTCTACTAGAATTATCAGGTTATTGGCGTTCGCTTGAGAAATATATTTTTAATCATTTAGTTTATTTATGAGAAAATAAAATAGATATTGTCAGCAGTTACTCTAACTGTTGTTTATCGTACGTTACAGCCATGTTGTTAATGGACAACAAACTTCCTGATAAATAGTGTTCATGTGGCATTCTAAGACTGGCAGTGTCTGCACGATCGTATGAGTTTTCTACGGCTGTCGCTGCTCATTATTTCTTAGTTTCTTCCATCTTCTAGCTTGCTAAGTCGTTCCTTACAGGCTTACGGTAATAGACTGACGTACCCATTCGTACAAGCTGCTGGCTTGTCGTTTGCGCTTTCTTCTCTCTGGAGGTATTAATTCCCGCCTTCTTTTCGGTCAGCTACTTACACTATGTGATCAAAAGTATCCTGACACCTGGCTGAAAATGACTTACAAGTTCGTGGCGCTCTCTTTCGATGATGCTGGAATTCAGTATTGTGTTGGCCCACCCTTAGCCTTGACGACAGCTTCCACTCTCGCAGGCATATGTTCAGTCGGGTGCTGGCCATACCTACAACCTGTCATCGGATCGCCACATTGTGTACCGTTATTCGTCACTCCACACAACGTTTTTACACTGTTCAATCGTCCAATGTTTACGCTCCTTACACCAAGCGAGATGTCGTTTGGTATTTACCGGCGTTATGTGTGGCTTATGAACAGCCGCTCGACCATGAAATCCAAGTTTTCTCACCTCCTGCCTAACTTCCATAGTACTTGTAGCGGACCCTGATGCCGTTTGGAAGTCCTGTGTGATGGTCTGGATAGATGTCTGCCTATTACACATTACGACTCTCTTCAACTGCCAGTGGTCTCTCAGTCAACAGACGAGGTCGGCCTGTAAGCTTTTGTGCTGTACATGTCCCTTCACGTATCCACTTCGCTATCATATCGGAAACAGTGGACCTACGGATGTGTAGGAGTGTGGAAATCTCGCATACAGACGTATGACACAAGTGACACCCAATCGGCTGACCACTTTCGTAGTCCGTATGTTCCGCGGAGCGCCCCATTTTGCTCACTCTCGATGTCTAATGACTACTGAGGTCACTGGTAGTAGGTGGTAGCACAATGCACGTAATACGAAAAACAAATGAATGTTTTTGGGGGTGACCGGATACTTTTGATTACATAGTGTATATTCACCATCTGCAGGTGGGCATACCAAAGAAGACATTTCGTCTCGAGGAACTCTATTACGTCCACCACCACTTTCATAAATCTCTTATGGTGTCGTTTTCTTGCAGTTATTAGCTCCTAATCAATACAAACGTTTTTGCACAGGTCAACAAGGCTAACTTTACAAGAATCAAGTGATGCGCGTGCCACTCTCATACAAGGACCTATTTTTCTGGGTATTCATGAAACATACAAAGTGCAAAAACCCTATACATTCGACACAGTGCCACGTTGTTGACCGCTAACAAAGTTACAAGCATACAGAACACTATCCCACATATGTAACTCGAAGATTTCTTAAGTAACATAACCCAGTATGTTGTCCTCGATGGCGAGTGTTCGTCAGAAGCAAGAGTATTATTTGGTGTGACCAGGGCAGGGCAATGGGGCCGCCGTTATTTTTTATATACACACATGATCTGGCGGACGGGGTAAGCGGCAGTCTGCGGCTGCTTGGTGACGATGCTGTGGTCTATGGAAAGGTGACGTCAATGAATGACGGTGGGAGGATACAAGATGCCTTAGAAAAAAATTCTAGCTGGTGTAAAGAACGGCAGATAGCTCTAAATGTAGATGAGTAGGAAAAACAATCCCATAATGTTCGAGCACAACGTTAGTAGTGGGCTACTTGAGACCTTCAAGTCGATTAAATATCTAAGGTTAACATTGCAGTGCAGTATGAAATGGAATGAGCATGTAAGGATTATAGTAGGCAAGATGATTGGTCGACTTCGGTTTATTGGAACAATTTTAGGAAAGTGTAGTGTATCTGTAAGGGAGACCGCGTATAGAACACTGCTGCGACCTATGTTCAGTACCTTTCTAGTGTTTAGGATCCGCACCTGGTCGAATTAAAGGAAGACATGAAACAGTTCAGAGTCGGGCTACGAGATTCGTTACCGGCAGCTTCGAACAATACGCAAGTGTTACGGAGGTGCTTCGAGAATTCAGATGGGAATCACTGGAGGGAAGGTGATGTTCTTTTCGAGGTGCACTATTGAGAAAACTTACAGAACCGACATTTGAGGCTGACTTTATAATGATTCTGCTGTGACCAACGTACATTTCGCATAAGGACCTTGAAGATATGATTATAGAGATCAGGGGGTTCGTGAGGAGACATATAGATAGTCGTTTTTCCCTCGCTCTGTTTGTGAGTGGAAAATGAAAGGAAGTGACTAGTAGTGGTACAGGGTCCCATCTGCCATGCACCATACGGTGGCTTATGCTGTATAAACGTAGATGTAGATGTAATTGTAGGATTAAATACCGGAATTGTAAACTCATTTACGAAGAAATACCGCTTGCAAGTAGAACGGAAGCTGCCCCGCATTAATCGTTATCACGAATACCACTCTCCTAATCATTCTGCTACTTTCCCAGTACGGCTCACCAAGCCGTAAATCGGTAATCACATTACTTTGTATTCCAGATTAGACGTCTTGGAAAATACTGCGTACAATGCTTAGTATCTTTTCATGAATACAAACAGTAAGCTGCTTTCAGATATAGCTCTCCATGCTTATCGGTGTAATTCAGTTCGGCCACTATATCACACACAAGCAAATACACACCTTCATTTCAGAACGGCTCGGGGGAATAGGACGAAAAAGAAGTCTTTGTTGTCCTCATTGGTCTAGTCTGCTCTAGCCCCCCCCCCCCCACACACACACACACTTCTTACGTAGATCAGCTAGTATAACTGACACGCAGTGAACACATGGGAAATCGATAAGTCGTCACATATATGACAGCAGTTATCGCTGGACAGTGGTAGACACGTAAAGATATAACACTTGCAAGTTGGCAAATTATAACAGACAGTTTTCGATGTCAGTCATATCACACGAATATGTGGTAACAGGTGGGTAGGGATACGAAGTGGAAAGATAATGTGGCCTCAGTCGTAAGTAAAGTAAATGTTTAACAGTGAATTGACAGGTAGGATTCCATACAGCCCCAGTGTTACCTCTTAAATATCTATACGGCCAACAATGAGCTATTTCTCTAGTGGATGATATCCGTATAAGTCCCAGTAACAGGGACAACGTATCTCTACAAAGAAGGACGTCGTGAATGTTCATTTATCTAGCGGAGGAGCTCAACAAGAAATTCCGAGAAATCTCGACTGGCAGACACTTGCAAGAAGACGCAGAACAGCCATGGAAAACAGATTCAGAAAATTCTTATTGTCAGGAGGATCATACAAATAGTTCTCTGACCACTGTTGATAGCTCTCGTTGAGACCAAGTTGATGCAATTAAACTGATCGGCGTAACAATAGGGGCAAGCGTGCGAATGTCCTTTCCAAGCTCCAGCTTTTAATGGAATGGAAATGAACCTTAGTTTGCCATTTGACATTCACTGCTGGATGTAGACCCCTCTACATTTTTCCACATATTACATTCTTGAAGCATATGCACCTACTTTGTTTCTGTGCGTTTTCAAATGTTGTCTACTAACCTTCCGTCACGTTGTTGTCACGGTGTTTTCTTTATCTCTTGTAATCCAACAATGAACCATTTTTTATACACCTGCCACTCATTTGCTTGAATACAAGTCTCACTAAGGTATATTTCATTTCCATTACTCTCATAATTACGTGGTAAACATTAGCGGTTTCGCCGGTGTCTTCATGCCTATAAGACAAATAAATTTAAAAATTGAAAGAGAATCTATACAGATTACGGTAAAATTAAAATACCAGTAAAATAAAGGGATGTTGTCCTATGAAATTCGTGCTGTGATTCAACACCACTACTGTGGAAACCATGTTCTCAATGAATGACGAGGGTCATGTGTATAAACTATTCGTTTCCTATTGACACGTTTCAACAAAAATTTCTTCTTCAACATGTAATTTTAAGGTATATTTAAAACATTTTTTTTTAATTTTGGTGGTATAAATTTATTAGCGTACTGTCATTCAGTTTACGTACTGTACTTCCTTGTTACTAGCGTCTGTAGCTGAGGCCACTATCGCACGCCTGTGCGTTGCCGCCCGACTCCGAGGTAAGCCGGTACGAATCCTGGTAGTGGAAAATTTTCACTGCTGGTGTTTAGCCAGCAAGGGGAGAGGTGGTAACTTAACGTTCATGACCGCCAGCCTTTGCACCGATGTCCAGGACTAAATTCCAAACTTCTCCGCAGTTTCTCATGATGTGAGGGCATGTGTTGATGGCGATCCGTCCGTCGGATGGGACGTTAAGCTCTGCGGACCACAGGAAGTTGACTATGTGCCGGCACCTGGTTCCCCTCTCTCCTTTCTCTCCATTGATGAAACACAAACCCAACAGCACACTGTCTAAGCACAAATCACACTCATCAATGCGGCACAGATGCAAACTTAGCACTTCACAAAAGGCAGGAAGAAGGTAATGGTAAACAACCTCCAGTAGTACATTGTTTCGAACGTCGATGCTGGGTTTTTGCCTGTCCCCGTTACGCTCATTCACTGATTGTAGGACTATTTTTACCTGCTTATTACAGATGCATCACATATATATTACAGATTAAGGTAGTTTGCAGACTTCGTAATGCAGTTTTATACGTTATATTCACTAATGTAAAAAAAAGCTTTTAAAATTGTTATTGAAAAATTCCACAATCACGACTCGCGTCTCATTTTATATCAATGTTATCAATATTACTTATTAAATAGCGTGGAAGGTACATCAAGCCATCCACTTAGAATTATTTACATAGCATAGGTGCTGGTTCCGTTCACGAAAACTGACAACTGCCGGTAGAGCAGTTATTGTTGTTGTGGTCTTCAGTCCTGAGACTGGTTTGATGCATCTCTCCTTGCTAATCTATCCTGTGCAAGCTCCTTCATCTCCCAGTACCTACTGCAACCTACATCCTTCTGAATCTACTTAGTATATTCATCTCTTGGTCTCCCTCTACGATTTTTACCCTCCACACTGCCCTCCAATGCTAAATTTGTGATCCCTTGATGCCTCAGGACATGTCCTACCAACCGATCCCTTCTTCTAGTCAAGTTGTGCCACAAACTTCTCTTCTCCCCAACCCTATTCTAAACCTCCTCATTAGTTACGTGATCTACCCATCTTAACTTCAGCATTCTTCTGTAGCACCACATTTCGAAAGCTTCTATTCTCTTCTTGTCCAAACTAGTTATCGTCCATGTTTCACTTCCATACATGGCTACACTCCATACAAATACTTTCAGAAACGACTTTCTGACACTTAAATCTATACTCGATGTTAACAAATTCCTCTTCTTGAGAAACGCTTTCCTTGCCACTGCCAGTCTACATTTTATATCCTCTCTACTTCCACCATCATCAGTTATTTTGCTCCCCAAATAGCAAAACTCCTTTACTACTTTAAGTGTCTCATTTCCTAATCTAATTCCCTCAGCATCGCCCGACTTAATTCGACTACATTCCATTATCCTCGTCTTGCTTTTTTGTTGATGTTCATCTTATATCCTCCTTTCCAGACACTGTCCATTCCGTTCAACTGCTCTTCCAAGACCTTTGCTGTCTCTGACAGAATTTCAATGTCGTCTGTGAACCTCAAAGTTTTTATTTCTTCTCCCTGGATTTTAATACCTACTCCAAATTTTTCTTTTGTTTCCTTTACTGCTTGCTCAATGTACAGATTGAATAACATCGGGGAGAGGCTAAAACCCTGTCTCACTCCCTTCCCAACCACTGCTTCCCTTTCATGCCCCTCGACTGTTATAACTGCCATCTGGTTTCTGTACAAATTGTAAATAGCCTTTCGCTCCCTGTATTTTACCCCTGCCACCTTTAGAATTTGAAAGAGAGTATTCCAGTCAACATTGTCAAAAGCTTTCTCAAAGTCTACAAATGCTAGACACGTAGGTTTGCCTTTCCTTCATCTTTCTTCTAAGATAAGTCGTAAGGTCAGTGTTGCCTCACGTGTTCCAACATTTCTACGGAATCCAAACTGATCTTTCCCGAGGTCGGCTTCTACCAGTTTTTCCATTCGTCTGTAAATAATTCACGTCAGTATTTTGCAGCTGTGACTTATTAAACTGATAGTTCGGTAATTTTCACAGCAGTATGCTGACCTTATGCCTCTCCATACCGGCATTGAGTGACGCCTTTGAGCTGAAGATGACACCGCTGTCGGTCGGCACCGTTCAGCCGTGAAGACGTGTTCGAACAGAGTTTAGTTTTGTTATAGATGCAGGTACAGAATCAGCATATCAAACTGATGTGTTAACGATATTGATAGATACCTCTCGCCATTAACCTTAGAGTTCAGATTGTCGATCATGTATACTAATCTCAGAATTGTTGAACTACACTGATGGGAATTGAAATTTCTGCACCAAGAAGATCGAATACTACAAGCGTCAGTCTGTGATATACTGTACTACATGTTTCGATACTCAGATGATCTGAAATCAACCAACCGCGCAACGCAGGTGGAGTAACGCCGTCTACATTCTGTACAAAAGGAAAGACTGCGAGGCGTGTTTCTCATCTAGAAATCTAGTTTGAATACTGACTGTTTGTTAAAAGACCGTTTTATGTCTCGTGCAAGACGGAGAAAAGAGTACTAGCACTTTTGGGAATTCAACAGCAGCACCATCGTAGACAATCAAGACTGTGGTTTATTATGTAAATTGAAGGTGGAACGGCTAGAAAGGAAAGAAATGGGAAGGAACTATTGATGTCAACTGCATTGGGACTTTATGTAGAATCAGCGGCGGCGAGTGAATATGTGCGGTTTGTCGGGGTTCTAAACTAGGATCTCCTGCTAACTAGGCAGCTGCCTTAATCACTGGACCATTCGGGAACAGTATTTATTGCATCTACGCAGACTATCTCGGCATGGCTCTCAGCCGACACACATTCACACCTAGCGTTACCCATCCACAGTACGCTTTCATGTCCTCCATGCTCACTACTTCGAGATTCCCGCAGGAAGTCGAACGTAAATGTGCATTCACGATGATAGTAGTGGATTCAATGCCCACCGAGATGAATCAGCTATACGAATATGTGGTGTCTATTATTTCGGACATGTCCGAAAGAACAGACACTACACATTCAGGTAATAATTGTTTAGCGTTCTGCAGTATTGTTGCTCGTGTTAGTCGGGATCCCGCAAGTGCTATGCGAATATACACTCCTGGAAATTGAAATAAGAACACCGTGAATTCATTGTCCCAGGAAGGGGAAACTTTATTGACACATTCCTGGGGTCAGATACATCACATGATCACACTGACAGAACCACAGGCACATAGACACAGGCAACAGAGCATGCACAATGTCGGCACTAGTACAGCGTATATCCACCTTTCGCAGCAATGCAGGCTGCTATTCTCCCATGGAGACGATCGTAGAGATGCTGGATGTAGTCATGTGGAACGGCTTGCCATGCCATTTCCACCTGGCGCCTCAGTTGGACCAGCGTTCGTGCTGGACGTGCAGACCGCGTGAGACGACGCTTCATCCAGTCCCAAACATGCTCAATGGGGGACAGATCCGGAGATCTTGCTGGCCAGGGTAGTTGACTTACACCTTCTAGAGCACGTTGGGTGGCACGGGATACATGCGGACGTGCATTGTCCTGTTGGAACAGCAAGTTCCCTTGCCGGTCTAGGAATGGTAGAACGATGGGTTCGATGACGGTTTGGATGTACCGTGCACTATTCAGTGTCCCCTCGACGATCACCAGTGGTGTACGGCCAGTGTAGGAGATCGCTCCCCACACCATGATGCCGGGTGTTGGCCCTGTGTGCCTCGGTCGTATGCAGTCCTGATTGTGGCGCTCACCTGCACGGCGCCAAACACGCATACGACCATCATTGGCACCAACGCAGAAGCGACTCTCATCGCTGAAGACGACACGTCTCCATTCGTCCCTCCATTCACGCCTGTCGCGACACCACTGGAGGCGGGCTGCACGATGTTGGGGCGTGAGCGGAAGACGGCCTAACGGTGTGCGGGACCGTAGCCCAGCTTCATGGAGACGGTTGCGAATGGTCCTCGCCGATACCCCAGGAGCAACAGTGTCCCTAATTTGCTGGGAAGTGGCGGTGCGGTCCCCTACGGCACTGCGTAGGATCCTACGGTCTTGGCGTGCATCCGTGCGTCGCTGCGGTCCGGTCCCAGGTCGACGGGCACGTGCACCTTCCGCCGACCACTGGCGACAACATCGATGTACTGTGGAGACCTCACGCCCCACGTGTTGAGCAATTCGGCGGTACGTCCACCCGGCCTCCCGCATGCCCACTATACGCCCTCGCTCAAAGTCCGTCAACTGCACATACGGTTCACGTCCACGCTGTCGCGGCATGCTACCAGTGTTAAAGACTGCGATGGTGCTCCGTATGCCACGGCAAACTGGCTGACACCGACCGCGGCGGTGCACAAATGCTGTGCAGCTAGCGCCATTCGACGGCCAACACCGCGGTTCCTGGTGTGTCTGCTGTGCCGTGCGTGTGATCATTGCTTGTACAGCCCTCTCGCAGTGTCCGGAGCAAGTATGGTGGGTCTGTCACATCGGTGTCAATGTGTTCTTTTTTCCATTTCCAGGAGTGTAGAATAGATGGGCTCAGGAAAGCTATAATCAACACCATGAACGTTCTCAACAGCCCCACGACATTAACGATCGAGAGGGCAAACGCATTTTTCAATCGGGGCTTAAGTCTTATACGGCCTCGTCAGACACCTTCAGTCAGATAACTTGTTTGGAGCAAGACAAGTGTCCACATGGAAAGAGCGAAAGCGTCTGGAGCAAAACGAAATGTCAGCATGGCGACCATTTTTGGGTCTTTCCTTCACGTGGCAGCAAAGGGGGAGGAGTTAGCTCTACAGTACCAGTGAGCACTGGTGGAGAACCACATCGCCTCTGCCCCTGTTTCATATCTACATGTGAAGTCTGAGAAGGAAACGAAAGTTGCCAGATCGCATTCGTCATCTTCATAAGGGGCCAGCATTTGACGTGGTGGGATGAAATGCCACGGCTACACATCACGATCCTCAATGGTTCATGTACTCGGTAACTGGGACGGCAGCCATTACTTTTCCAACTTATTAGCACCAATTGCCATGCGTATCTTCGAGAGTTACGTGGCGTTACCTTTCGACAAGGTAACGCAAGACAGATCGTTGTCAATGCAGGCCTGACCTACCTCGACACAGGGGATATTTGACTACTGATCTGGCTAACAAGTTCTCCAGATTTTTCATCCTCTGAAAACGTCTGACCATAGATTTCAGAGAGACTTGCACGTCACCATTCGTCAGCCTCTTCGACTGGTGAACTCTGTCATAAAGTAGCAGCAGCATGCAATGACGTAACTGCATCAGCCATACAAGCTTCTTCGATTCGATGGTCAGCAGTTGTTGTTAGAGGGGGTAACTCTGTATACAAAGTTTCACATCCTGTGTACCCCCACGGCAAGAGTTGTAAAATTGCCTTAGGCTACCACTGACTACCTTATTTAAGCGTAGAGGGCGGTAGTTTTCTCAGTAGCTTTGGTCAAGTAAGGTCTTAAGCACGTTACCTGTATGTTGGGTGAGCTTGCAGGCGTTACCTCATAACGATCGCTTTCTTTACGTAAGTGCCCCTGCAGGTTTGGAGATTAGGATAAGATACTCTTGCCTGTCGTAAGAGGCGACTAAATGAAGTCTCCCACTTTTCGGCCTATTCAGTTATGGTCCCCTTTTAGGGTTTGACCTACACATTTATCAAAACTATCCGAAGTGCAGGCCATTTGGGGAAGGAGGTCTTACGTTGCGCGCCGTATATCCAATGTGCAACTAGACCTTCTGCACCTCTTATTGTCCTGGATCTGCACCTGCAGTTATTTGGGCAAGGCTGCCTTACAGGCTACATCACCTACTTCCATAGTCTGCTGTCCTCTTTCGCTCCCATGATAATATTGGATTTCCCGGCATCCAACAGCCTGCACCGTAGCCAGTGCATCGTGGTAGGGCCATCATGTACCCATTTGGTGGTAGCCCCATGACAACATAGGGATTACACTGTTAATGCCTGAGCTGCAAAGCCGGCCGCGGTGGTCTAGCGGTTCTGGCGCTGCAGTCCGGAACCGCGGGACTGCTACGGTCGCAGGTTCGAATCCTGCCTCGGGCATGGGTGTGTGTGATGTCCTTAGGTTAGTTAGGTTTAAGTAGTTCTAAGTTCTAGGGGACTTATGACCTAAGCTGTTGAGTCCCATAGTGCTCAGAGCCATTTTTTGAGCTGCAAACTCCCCGTGTATGCCAAGGAGTAGATGTCCCACTTCTTGGGGCATCGGGGCTCCTGGTAACAGCCATCACGCCAGGTGGTTTTTGCTGTGGCTGGTTGGTGCCCATGGGAATAGGCAGTGATCGGAGTGGGTGGCCTCAGGACAGATGACCCGCAATGAAGCGGACTAAGTCAACTTTTTCTGGGGATCGAATGGCCCCAGCACTCTCTAAAGAAGAAAAAGTCGATTTTAATGCTGAGAAATATGACCATAAATCCTTCCCCTCCCTAGCCACACCATTAGAGAAATGTAGAACAATGGAAAAGAGAGATTCTTATTCGCCAAGGTATTCAGTCTGCAGGAGAACGGATGAGCACTCCTTTCTCTCTACAAAGGCTCAGTTTTTTGTCGAACACCTGGAGGACAAGTCTGGGAAAATGTCTGTCTTGCGCAAAATGAGAAATGGGGCGTCCTCATTCAGACAGCAGCCCCAGCTAAGTCCCCCATGATCAGCTGGGCGGTATTCCCATTTCCATCACCCCCATAAAAGCCTCAACATTGTCCAAGGGACTATTTTCCATCACGACCTTCTCTTGCAGTCTGACGACGAGCTCCACGCCAATTTAGAGTGATGGGGTGTTCACTTCATCTGGCGCATCTTTAGTGGACCCAAAGACAATAGGGTACCCACCAGTAGCTTTATCTTTGTTACTGAGGGTGATTCATTGCCTGAAAAGGTCAAGGTGACTGTATACCACTGTGACGTAAAACCACGTGTCCCGCCCCCTATGTGGTGCTTTAAGTGCTGGAAATTTATGCACATGTCTTCCTGCTGCAGTTATAGGGCCACATGTCGAGGCTGTGGCCGTCCACTGCATCCCAGTACTCTACATCTACATCTACATCTACATTTATACTCCGCAAGCCACCCAACGGTGTGTGGCGGAGGGCACTTTACGTGCCACTGTCATTACATCTCTTTCCTGTTCCAGTCGCGTATGGTTCGCTGGAAGAACGACTGTCTGAAATCCTCCGTGCGCGCTCTAATCTCTCTAATTTTACATTCGTGATCTCCTCGGGAGGTATAAGTAGGGGGAAGCAATATAATCGATACCTCATCCAGAAAGGCACCCTCTAGAAACCTGGCGAGCAAGCTACACCGCGATGCAGAGCGCCTCTCTTGCAGAGTCTGCCACTTGAGTTTGTTAAACATCTCCGTAACGCTATCACGGTTACCAAATAACCCTGTGACGAAACGCGCCGCTCTTCTTTGGATCTTCTCTATCTCCTCCGTCGACCCGATCTGGTACGGATTCCACACTGATGAGCAATACTCAAGTATAGGTCGAACGAGTGTTTTGTAAGCCACCTCCTTTGTTGATGGACCACATTTTCTAAGTACTCTCCCAATGAATCTCAACCTGGTACCCGCCTTACCAACAATTAATTTTATATCATCATTCCACTTCAAATCGTTCCGCACGCATACTCCCAGATATTTTACAGAAGTAACTGCTACCAGTGTTTGTTCCGCTATCATATAATCATACAATAAAGGATCCTTCTTTCTATGTATTCGCAATACATTACATTTGTCTATGTTAAGGGTCAGTTGCCACTTCCTGCACCAAGTGCCTATCCGCTGCAGATCTTCCTGCATTTCGCTACAATTTTCTAATGCTGCAATTTCTCTGTATACTACAGCATCATCCGCGAAAAGCCGCATGGAACTTCCGACACTATCTACTAGGTCATTTATATATATTGTGAAAAGCAATGGTCCCATAACACTCCCCTGTGGCACGCCAGAGGTTACTTTAAAGTCTGTAGACGTCTCTCCATTGATAACAACATGCTGTGTTCTGTTTGCTAAAAACTCTTCAATCCAGTCACACAGCTGGTCTGATATTCCGTAGGCTCTTAATTTGTTTATCAGGCGACAGTGCGTAACTGTATCGAACGCCTTCCGGAAGTCAAGAAAAATAGCATCTACCTGGGAGCCTGTATCTAATATTTTCTGGGTCTCATGAACAAATAAAGCGAGTTGGGTCTCACACGATAGCTGTTTCCGGAATCCACGTTGATTCCTACATAGTAGATTCAGGGTTTCCAAAAACGACATGATACTCGAACAAAAAACATGTTCTAAAATTCTACAACAGATCGACGTCAGAGATATAGGTCTATAGTTTAGCGCATCTGCTCGACGACCTTTCTTGAAGACTGGAACTACCTGTGCTCTTTTCCAATCATTTGGAACCTTCCGTTCCTCTAGAGACTTGCGGTACACGGCTCCATGCATGCCTCCTCCCACATTAGTCAACTGTGGAGAGCACCACTCCTCCTGTTTGCTAGACTGCACAGTACTCCAAAAGGAGTGGAAATTATGAAGTACAAGACCCTTGACTGGCTGACGTACCAAGAGGCTAGACATAAATCTGAATGGTTGCAACGCATTCACTTGACATATTTGTATGCTGCCGTTATGTCAACATCACCCTCACTTGTGACAGTAGTTCCGACATCTCTGCCTTGTTCAGTGGGCCCTCCAGGCTGCCCAAATATATTTGCCACCTTGGTGGTTAGGGGCACCTCTTCTTCCATTGCTCTCAAAGCATCTACTTTGTGAGCAACACCCCCTCACATGCCAGGGACATTAGTCCCTCCCCACAGCCAGACAGGCCACAGCCTCCTCCAGCTCCTCTCACATGGAAGGGGTCCCTTGGGACTCTCTCTTCTAAGGTCTCCACTAATGCCAGTGGCTGTAGGATCCACAAGCTGCTGGTCGAAGGGCTTCATGGTTTTCCTCCGTGCCTGAAGTGACTTCGGAAAATTCCTCCCAGCAAGCCCCTAAAGAGAAGCGAGAGAACAAGCAGACGAAGTCTGTTAAGCAACAGGACCCTCTGGTGGCCCCAACACCACCACTCCCTACCAGATCTGCTACTGAGAACAAGATGGAGATTTTAGCGTCCCCCCGGGAACCTAGATCTAGCCGACAAGTGACCCACATTGAAACGTGATACAAATACTCGACCAGTGGCGGCAGGTGATGCTGAGGTGTAAACTGGCTCATTGGTTACTTAATTCCTTCCCTGACAACAGAAAGCGTCATCCTCCAGTGGAACTGCGGCGGTTTCTTCTCCCACCTCGCTGAGTTACAACACCTCTTAAGCATTACACATGCTTTTGCGCTGCCGTTGAGGAAACCTGGTTTCTCGCAATGCTGAACCATTCCCTTCTTGGTTATCAGGGGTAACACAAGAACTGCTCTGACTGTGTCAGACCGTCAGGTCGAGTTTGCATCTATGTCATTACCTCTGTCCGTAGCGAACCTGTGCCCCTTCACACAGCTGTAGAAGCTGTGGCTGCCAGGGTGTGGACAATGAACAAAATTACCACCTGTAAGATCTACCTCCCTCGAGATGGTAAAGCGCCACATATGTATTGGCTGCACTAACTCCTTTGTGGGGTGGAGTCAAGGTTACTAGCTGTGGTAAAGGCGTCAATTAGTACTAACTCAACTCGACCTTTGTCTCCTAAATACAGCTGCTCCCACTCACTCAGTGTGACACATGGCACATCATCGGCCATTGATCTATCGGTTTGCAGTCCTCGTTTTCTCCTATCTATCCATTGGAGAGCTAACGACGACTTGTGTGGTACTGACCACTTTCCACTCTTTCTGTCCCTACCTGAGCGTCACTCATCCAGACGCTTGCCCTGATGGGCTCTTACCAAGGCTGACTGGGACGCTTTCTCCTCCACTACCACTGTTGAATCTCCTTTGCATGGCAACATCGATGAGGTGACCCACACCTTCACTACTACCATTGTTGCCGCTGAAGAATCGGAAATCCCTTGTTCCTCAGTTTGTCGCCGCTCTCTGGCGAAAGTCAGTACCTTGGTGACCGCCAGAAATCACTATGACCATTAGAGACCATAGACGGACCCTCCGTCATCGTAAGTGCCATCCAGTCCCAGAGAACCTCATTACCTTCAAATGGCCCCATGCCCTACATATCAAACGATGGAAGCAGGAGAGTTGGGAACGATACATCTCCACCATTGGAACATGAACCTCTGCTTTTCAGGTTTGGACCAGGGTCCGACGGCTTTACGACTATCAGACCCCTGAAGGTGTACCTGGAATTTGCACACATGGAGCTGTATCTGCCGATCTAGATGTAATTGCAGAGCGTCTTGTCGAGCATTATGCTCACACCTCTGCATCTGTGAATTACAGCCCTTCCTTTTGTCTCCTCCAACAGCAGGTGGAACGACAACACCTATCTTTTGCTCCATACCACCCTGAGCCATATAAGCTACTGTGAGTGGGGATGTCCCGGTGCCCCTGCCGACTGTCCTGACACATCACCAGCCCAGACCGTATCATTCCCAAATGATTAAACCACTTTTTGCGGATTACCAGCGCCACCTCATTGCCATCTTCAACAGTATCTGGAGCGATGGCGAATTCCCGTCACACTGACGAGAAAGTATCATCGTTCCAGCACTAAAGCCTGGTAAGAACGTGGTAGATGTGGGTAGCTATCGTCCTCCCAACATTCCAGGAAAGTTGCTCGAATGTATAGTGAGCCAGTAGTTGTGTTGGTCCCTTGAGTCTCGTGGTCTTCTGGCTCTGTCCCAGGGAGGTTTTCGCCAAGGGCGCTCCACCATCGACAACTTGGTTCAGCTGGAATCTGCCATTCGATCAGCCTTTTCCTGGCGACAACACCTTATTCCTGCCATTTTTGACCTGATAAAGGCCAACAATACCATTTGCTATTCTACATGAGTGGGGTATCAGTAGCCCGCTCCCGATTTTTATATGGAACTCCTCGCCGCTCCGCACTTTCGGAATTCGCGTCGGTGTTTCCCAAAGTGTGCCCCATATACATGACAGTGGGGTTCCGTAAGGCTCTGTCATGAGTGTCCCACTCTTTTTAATTGCTGTTAATGATCTTGCAATAGCAGTAGAGTCCTCATTATCACGACTGCTATATGCTGACGAATTTTGTATTTCCTTCTGCTCCTCTTCTATTGGTGTGGCGGAACGCCGGCTGTAGCAAGCCATGTGGAAGGTGCAGTCGTGGGGCCTCACTCACAGTTTTCAGGTTTCGGCCACCAAGACTTGCGTCATGCACTTCTGTCACCATTGTACTGTCTACTCCTATCGACAAATTTACCTCAATGCCCAACTACTTCATGTAGTGGAGACTTACCGCTTTTTCAAAATGGTTCAAATGGCTCTGAGCACTATGCGACTTAACTTCTGAGGTCATCAGTCGCCTAGAACTTAGAACTACTTAAACCTAACTAACCTAAGAACATCACACACATCCATGCCCGAGGCAGGATTCGAACCTGTGACCGTAGCGGTCGCTCGGCTCCAGACTGTAGCGCCCAGACCCGCACGGCCACTACGGCCGGCACCGCTTTTTCGGACTGGTCTTTGACGCCTGCTTAACTTGGCTTCCACATCTTCAGCAGCTTAAGGAAAAGTACTACCGGCATCTTACTATTATTCGATGCCTGAGCCACACTGATTGGGGTGCCAATCGCCCTACACTGCTGCATCTGTACAGTGCTGTCGTACAGTTCTGTACTGGTGTATGGTTCAGTATCGCCCTCCGCGCTGCGTCTGCTGGGCCCTATCCAGCACTGTGGAGTTTGGCTTTTCGAACGAGCCCAGTGAGCAACCTCCTGGTGGAAGCTGGCGTTCCTCCATTGCGACTCCAGCGGCAACCACTGCTTGGAACTTATACCACCCACATTCATAGTTCACCCCGCCATACAAGTTACCATCTCCTTTTCCCTAACATGGCGATCCATCTCCCGCAATGGCGGCCCAAAACTGGAAATCCCTTGTAGTCCGTGTCCAGACACTTCTTACTGAACACTATGCTTTGTCTCTTACACGTTCCCTGCGGGTATAGTTAAGTACACTTCCATGGTCCATGCCTTGGCCACAGCTTCGTCTGGACCTGTCACAAGGGCTCTCAGTTCCTCCTTAGGCCCTCCTCTGGCAGTTTTTCTCTATTCTCGGCGCGTTTCAGGGCTCAGAAATATTCTACACCGATGGATCAATGGTAGATGGCTTTGTTGGCTTCGCTAACGCTCAAGTTGGACGTACTGAACAGCACTCCTTGGCGGATGGCTTCAGTGCTTTACAGTAGAGTTGGTAGCCATCTATCGCACTCTTGAGCATATCTGCTCCGGCGCCAGTGAGTCTTTCATCATCTGCAGTGACTCATTAATCAGCCTACAAGCTCTCGACCAGTGTTTCCCTTGCCTACCTTTGGTAATGACTATCCAATAGTCGGTTTATGCCCTCAGCAACAGTGGACATTCAGCGACGTTCATTTGGACCCTAGAACGTGTCGGGATCCCGGGCAATAAACTTGCTGACAGCCTGGCCAAACAAGCTACCGGTAAACCAACTCTGTAGATGGGTCTGCCGGAGACTGATCTCCAATCGGTCTTCTGCCTTAAAGTTTTCGCGATCTGGGATACTGAATTGCAGACCCTCAGTACACCAAATAAACTACATGTTATCAAGGAGACAACGAATGTATGGTGGTCATCCATGCAAGCCACTTGAAGGGACTCTGTTGTCCTCTGCTGGCTCCACATCGGCCATACTTGGCTAACACATGGTTACCTCCTCCGTCACAAGGACCCACCTCGGTGTCACTGTGGCTCCCATATTACTCTCGACCACATCTCGTTGGACCGCCCAATCTTAGCCGCTTTGCGGCGGACTTTCAACATTCCTGCCACACTGCCAATGGTGTTTGGAGACAATGTCTAAGTGGCTGATTTGCTTTACGTATTATTTGTGTGAGGGTTTTTTATTACACAATCTAAGGTTGCGTGTCTGGCCTTCTCTCACAGGCCTCCACTCTCTCCTCATTTTAACTCTTCCACAACCTTTCATTACTGTTTGTTCGCCTTGGTATGTTCCCCTAGCCCTGTCTTTCAAGCTTGAGATTTTAGTGTCCAGCAGGTTGGCTGGCTCATCCTTTTTATTTTTGCGATCAGCCAGCTCAGGCTATCTGTGATGTTATTTTAATACCTTCCACTACTTTTTCCTTTTAGTGTACGTTTTGCCCTTACTGTTAGCGTCTGTAGTTTTGTCTTTCAGTGCAATTCGACGTTAGTTTTACGCTTTTTACTTTCCCCGATTCCTTTTTAGACTGTTTTTAATTCAAGAGCTGTTTGAATGCAGAAAGAGGGAATTATTACCACGTAGTTTTTTGGTCCCTTTACTCCCCAAGCAAACCACCCAACCTTTGCGTATGCGATCAGTGTCTTACTAGATTCCCCTAGAAACCAGAAGCGGTGAATCGTTTGGAAACCGAATGAGGATATGTAAAGAAACGGGTAGCCTATGCAACATTTTTGTCCTACATAGTTCTCCTCCTGCCTGTTAGTCAAGAGTAATCTGTATATACAGGAAACCTGAAACTGTCAATGTTCAATTCAGTTTTTATTCAAAAATTATTGACCTGCAAAGTGAAGCAAAGGGGTTGTGTAGTAAAAATAAAAAAGAGAATGCCGATTTATCACGTAGTGCTAGAAAAAGCAATTTCCACGACAAAAAGATAAAATAAAAAATCCTCTGAACAAAAATATACCAAACACCGCTTCAGTACATCGCAAAACTTATAGGAAACATGTTATTCATAAGGAACTTTCGCATTTATCAATAATAACAGGAAACTCTTGTTTTTCATCATTATGAAGAACGTTCTGATGAGTGCAAAATGCCGGCCTGAGTGGCCGAGCGGTTCTAGGCGCTACAGTCTGGGGCCGCGCGACCGCTACGGTCGCAGGTTCCAATCCTCCCACGGGCATGGATGTGTGTGATGTCCTTAGGTTAGTTAGGTTTAAGTAATTCTACGTTCTAGGTGACTGATGACCTCAGAAGTTAAGTCCCATAGTGCTCAGAGCCATTTGAACCATTTTGATGACCACAATGTATATTTCGCTCTTCACTGTTGTTCATGAATTCGGGCTAAGAGACAACTATTTCCAGTTACGAAACGTGAGAACTTGTCACTTGAATTTCGAAATCATCCTATGCATATCTCTTCTTCCCTCGACGTTTTCGAAGTGTACCGTCCGTGTTGCGCTGCTGCGATGTCCACGTGGGCCGCCTGCAGATCCCACAGTCGCCGGACGCACTCTGCCCGACTGGTAGCCGGCTAAACGCTATTAGCAATTCCTCGTACGAGCCATCTCGCCTCCTCTAATTCGATAGCACACCTGGGCCGCCGAATGCAAGCCTGTTTATCTGGCAGCGGTACTTACAGCCACCGCGCGTGGCTCCCCTGTGCCGCACTTAAACTAATTACAGAATTTCGAGGGGCGTAACGCGTCGCGTGGCGTTCAGCAACGGGGAAGCGATGAGAACTCTTTCAGCGGCAGGTCGAAATCCGGACATGGAGCAGCACTCGGCTATTTCTAGCGTCGCACCCGTGACGCTAACCGTATCGGAATCATTAAGCCGGAGCTCGCTGCGCAGTTTCCAACCTAACGCTTTTTTTACCCAAAACGAAGTGCGTGTGAGGTCAGCGCAACTCGGGATATTGCGTTTCAGGCCGTTGACTCTGGCACGTGATTACTTACCGCAAATTAAAAATAACGTCCCCGCTGATAAAATTCCGCCTGATGGAGTACTCCGTGGATAAAACTGCCCGTCGACAGGGATGAAAGAAAATGCCGTGAAAAGCGGGAAAATAAACGAATAACCGATAAGGCTCCGACGTGAAACGAAAACACGTTCGATACGTTACTTCGAAGGGCAACGACGGATTTATAACGTGGACGTTATCCGTACAAGTACTTTGGTAAATATACTTTCTCTTCTTGATCCTCAAAAGGGTTCTTGAGCTGACATTAATTGATCAGTATTAAAAAATAAAGTCTCTCGAAATTACGCACTCGCCTAACCCTTTCCTGCAATTATGTGTGCTACTAACATACACTGTAATATTAGAGGAAGAACATCTAGTTACAAACCATGATTGCAGTATTATATTTCAAAGTATGGGAACTGATGCTTACACTTCGGGCAGATTTGACATTAGCTCCATAATTAAAATACATGTATATGAAAACGTTCCGAACTTCAAGTTGTTTTCATATTACCTGAAACCGAAATTATGATGGTAGCTACGTTTTGACGTCCTTTCAATATTTCACCTACAACAAATACGCAATTAAACTTTAAATTTCTAGGTTTCAGTTAATGTTGCTGAGATCTGGAGAAAAAGGCACAGTTACTCAACAGCCGTTTTAAGTCTGTTTGTAATTAGCGTTTTGTTTCTCGAAAAGGAACTGATTTTTTTTTTTTTTTTTTTTTTTTTTTTTTTTTTTTTTTTGCTGTGTTGCACATACTTCCTGATGATTTCATGTAATCCTGATAACATCTAGATCGTTAACGTTAAGAATGTTGCGACCGAGAGTAGTTTAAAGAGAAAAATTTCTGACGAGTACTAACCCAGTACATTAGTGTAGAAACATCCATCCACGGCCAAGAGTGTCACGAGTAACACGTAAACAAGTACCAGGAGTTACATCTGCAAAAATGAGCCAAAAAGTTATGAACAACTTCTTTTGAAACACAGTGTTGCGTGGATTCAACAAGTCCTTAGTAGTTGCCTCTAGTATGTAGCACCAAATGTCTAATCACTTGCGCGTAAACCGCGTAAATTACGGGCCGGTGGTTTGTAGGCTCGGAACTGACTCCCGAAAATGTAGCAGACGTGTTTCGTAGGGTTTATATGAGACGAATTGGCCGGGCACGATAATATCCTGAGATCAGTATCACGCTCCTCAAACCACTATAGCAGTATCGTGGCCCTGTGACACGAGCAAATGATGCCATCGTCATCGGGGAAGACATAAAATATGAAGGGATGCACGCGTTCCCGGCGTAATGTTCAAGTAGCTCATAGTGCTTTCGATTAGTGCCATAGGTCTCATTGAAGCCTAGATGATTGTCTTCCATGACTTGTTACTGCCCTCACTGCCCTGCATCAGTGGCATTGTGTAAGTTTTGAGCAGCTGTTCGCCTCGATGACAACGTAAACGGGTACGACCATCGATCTCGTGTAACAGGAAACGTGATTCATCCGATCAGGCAATACGTTTCCATATATTCTCGATCCAGTCTCGATAATCCCTTGTCCACTGCATTCATAACTGACGATGTCTTTCGTTCAACATGAGAATACGTAGGGGCCGTCTGCTGCCGAACGCCATGTTCAACAGTGTGCTCTAAACAGTTTGCTCCGAAACAGTGGTGCCTGCAACTGCACTGTACTCTGTCGTCAGATGTGCCACTCCTCGGCGTCTATCTTGCTTTGTGGAGCAGATAAGACTCCGACCTCCACGTTTTGCGATGTTGCTTGGAGGTCCAACATGTCGTCACCTATCCGCGGTTACACCGTCCTTCAATCATTCTCCACCGATGCTCATAACAGCAGCACGCGAACAGCGGACCAACTTCTCTGCTTCCAAAATGGTCGTTCCTTGGCGCCAGGCCTTAACAATCTGATCTTCTTCAAAGTCTGTTGTGGCAGTGGAATATCGTGCGTTAATAGGTTTTTTTACGTTTGAAAAGTATCAACACTGTTGCAATCCACGCTGTTTGGCAACAATACACATTTGTGTAAGAAAGTAGTTAGCTGGCTTCCAAGGTAGCCAAACACGTCTGAATGACGAAGAACGAGGCGTCAAATCAACTTTCTGTGAAGAATCAGTGCTGGGTGCCGCTGCTCCTGACATCCATTCAAAAAACCCGCTGAACCGAGGTAAGGTCGACAAATGTTGCAACCGCGTGAGGCCAATCCAGATGAATTGGTAATCACAATGGACAATGCTGGGTGTATCACTATGCCTTCAAAACAAAGGATCGAGGAAACGCAAAGAAAATATTTATTCTTAAGAGTCAGAATTTTGTGAAAATATCATTTAACATTAGTTCTAAATGTTCTGTTTTTCTGCATAGCCTTCTTCACGTCTCCAGAGTTGTGTAAGAGCATGTACAGAGTGGTTATAACTGAGGTTCCAATTTCACAACTCTGTTAGGAAAGAACCAGTGCTCATAAACGTAAAATTTGGAAGGAATATTATCGAAGAAGGGGGAAACACTGTGGAAACAAAAAAAAGTAAAGTCACGAAAATTTTACCACTAGATGGCACTGTATGTGTCATACGTAAATAGGTTCGGCTGCAAATGAGAGATGAAACACAATACGATGGCTATGTTGTGAGTTGCACATTAAACCACTCATATTGTGCGATGTACGTGGCCTTACAAGTTTGGCATTCAACAGTTGTGGCACTGTTAGGTACTCCGCAGCTCGTGGCTAGTGTTGCTACCTCTGGATCACGGGGTCCTGGGTTCGATTCTCGGCCCGGTTGGGGACTTTCTCCGCCCGGGGACTGGCCATTTGTGTTGTCCTCATCATTCGGAAAATGGCGCGATTGGAACTGGAAAGATTGGGAACTTATACGGTCGCTGGTGATCATGATGTTGAGCGCCCCACAAACCAACATCATCATCATCATCAGCATCATCACTGTTAGGTAGGTAAACCCGTCCACCACGGCAAGATAGTTCGACATATGATGTGAAAAATCGGTGTTTAATTGTCTTGAAGCCAAGAACCGCATAAAAATCATGAATGAAATCTGTTTCTAGCTGCCGTGAGGCTGGCGCAAGACACGTTCAGTATGCTCTCCAGCGTTGTCTGACAAGTAGAAATCGAGAAACAGCATGTTCCACAATAGATCGCGGTGTATCATAGATCAAGTTCGGAATGCGTTGTGCAAGGCGCGCCTTCGATTCAACAACGTTTGTAATCGAAGCACTCAACACAGCATCTTTCAGATAACTTCACAGCCAGATGCCACACGGCTTAAGAACAGGTGATCCGGAGGTCAGGCTGTAGGTAAATTACCACTAATAATTCTGGCGTTTCCAAATGCCTCTGCAGCAGCTGCTTCACTGTGCCGTGTGCGGAGAAGAGGCATCTTACATTAAAATGATCCTACTCACAAATCGACGCTGTTGAAGGGTCGAAATGACGTTGGTGCCCTGAAGACTCTCATACCTTTTACTAGTGACGATACACGTTACAGGACGCGCAAGACCCATCAATATGTGGCTCTACAATAAACAATGCTACCGAGCAAGGTGACGTAGTGGTTGGCACACTGGACTCGCATTCAGGAAGATGACGGTTCAAACCCGCGTCCGGCCATCCTGATTTAGGTTTTCCGTGGTTTCCCTAAATCGCTTCAGACAAATGCCGGGATGGTTCTTTTAGAACGCACAGCTGACTTCCTTCCCCATTCTTCCCTATTCCGATGGGACAGATGACCTCGCAGTTTGGTCCCCTCCCCCCGAATCAACCAACCAATCTAAACGATGCGATCAACCCGCGCTACACAGTTATCTTTGCAGAATGAACTTTTTTATGTCAGTAACGTTTCCCCATTCTTCGATAACATTCCCTTCAAATATGGCGTCACTCTGAGAAGTAGTTCGATTTTTATAGCGTTTTGAAACTGGAACTGTAATTATAACCACTCTGCATTCCTTGTTGATTAGTATGTCCATGTCGCGTGCTCTTAGCAATGTTTTCACTGGATGATTTACGCTGTCATCATCTTCAAAATGCTTATCATGTACATAATCCTTGGGTGGTCCCAACAGATGAAGTCTTAGGGCGCCAGGTCTGGGCTGTTCGGTGCCGAGGCTGTGACACAATGATCCGAGTGTGGCCGACTGCAAAGCTCCCTTCCTGCATTTCCTGACACTTTAACCCTGTTTACCCATCGCTCAACAGTACTCCTGTCAACTGTATCATAACTACACACTGCAAGGAAACGCTTTCTTTTTCCGCAAACCTACATTCAACATTGCTTGTAACGAATGACTTGCATAAATGTCATTTTGTGTGTTCACTACGATTCCGCTATCTGTTGAAGTTGTTCGTAGCTTCACATACTTGCAGAAGAACATCAGATTTGAAGCATTTTGTATATTAATGGCTGTAAAAATTTTTTTCGGAATTATTTATTGAACGACCCTCGTATTACCGAAATCTGTTGACGAGGTCACTTCAGTCCGTGAAGAAGTGTCACCAGAAGAATCTGTCCAATGGACTGTTTTTGCTCCACGACAATTTCCATCTCATTCCACTCAATAAACTGTCTCACATGCTGCTTTTTTGAGATATCGAACTTTGCCCCCCCCCCCCCCCCCCATATTTTCCCGAAATGACACACAGTGGCTTTCAGGTTTGTACTAGGGTGAAAAAACCATTGAATGGCAAGCATTTCCAGATAGAGGACAGGGCGATTTTCGTGATGATGCGTTTTCTCAACAGTTAAACTGCATATTTCTCCAACATAGGTCTCAGCCAAGTGATTCGTTGTTTGGGAAAATGGGACGATATCTACATCAACTAAATTATTCCACAAACCACTGTACAGTGCACGGCAGAGAGGATGTCATACCAATATTAGCAGTTTTCTTCCCTATTCCGCTCGCTTACAGAGCGAGGGAGAAATCACTATCGAACTGACTCTGCACATGCTCAAATCCCTGTTATCTCTTTTCATAGTCTTACGCGAGATATACGTAGGTGACATTTCTGCATTTCCTTCGTATGGGTTGCACTAACCTGTTTCGGTCCTCGCCGCCCGTCTCAGAATTTCTCCGATATCTATTGTCGTTACTTGATAAGGACCCCAAACAATGGAACAAATTTCACCCTAGGGTCTTTCATTTTATTTACATATAAACCGCACTATACAAGAACCCCTCAAACACATCTTCAAAAATGGTTCCAATAGCTCTGAGCACTATGGGACTTAACTTCTGAGGTCATCAGTCCCCTAGAACTTAGAACTACTTAAACCTAACCAACCTAAGGACATCACACACATCCATGCCCGAGGCAGGATTCGAACCTGCGACCGTAGCGGTCGCGCGGTTCTAGACTGTAGCGCCTAGAACCGCTCGGCCACTCCGGCCGGCAAACACACCTTCGCCTTCCCGAATGCTGATTTTACGTTATAGCTCCGTTTCATATTGCTTCTCAGTACCGTTCTCGTCGAACTCGGTAAGAAGGCTGGTCATACCCAGCTTTCCAAGTTATTCTATCTGGCGCAATGCTCTGCGTCTCTGCATACCTACTGCAACCAAAGTTCGTTCGAACGTCGTTACTGAATTCGACCCTTAGTGCCTCTCTACAGTTTTTAGCCTTTTCTCAACCTCCCGCCAAACATACACACACACACACACACACACACACACACACTAACATGCACGCGCGCCTCCCTCTGTTATCAAATTAACGACTGCTTGATGCTTCAAGATTTCTCCAATCAACTGATTCTCTTTTAGGTAGATTGTGCTATAAATTTCTTTTATTCTCAGCTCGCTTCTGTACCTCCTCCCTATTTATTCGATCTACCCTCCTTATCTTCAAAATTGTTCTGCAGCACCGCATTTGACAAGCTTCTATGCTCGTCATGCCTGAACTGCTTATAGTCCACGTTTCAGTTCCGTGCAACGCTACACTCCAAACGAATACCTCCAGAAAAGGCTTCCTAACACTTAAATATACGAGGTCTATTCGGAAAGAAAGGTCTGATCGTTCGCGAAATTGAATCCACTGTGAATATCACAAGTGTTTTATTTGAAACTGTTAGCTACATTTTCCAGTTACTTCTCCACATAGTCGACGCTCCGACTTACTTTTTTCGTAGCTTTGTACAAACTTTCCAATAACCTCGTCATAGAAGGTAGCGCCTGTGCTTTCCGCCAATTCACTAGACTGGTCTACAGCTCGTTGTCTGTCCCAAAATGTTTTCTTGATAGCCAGCAGTTCATGTGAGTAGGGATGAAACTCAGGGGGAGTCAATTACGGGCTATATTGTGGATGATGAAACACTTCCCATTGAAAACGCTGAGGGAGAATCTTCATTGCCCCTGCAGAGTGCGGCGGAGAATTGTAAAGAAGAAGGAAATGAGTGATATGTGGAGTGCGTGACATCAGGCGAAACCTCCCACCAGGTCCTCATACTTGACGGGAGGTACTACTTTCTAGGCATCTTCACGTGCTCACCGTGCGCTCACAACTGAAAAGGGCTACGTTACACAATGGACGGACATACTAGAGACACTGTCCAACACATCACTGCAGAGCTTCATCGGATTTTCACTGTGGTTCCCACTTCAAGCCCGATTGGACCTTCCTTTCCGAATAGCCGTCGTATATTACATGTTAAATATTTCTCTTCTGTTTTTAGTACAATCCCTAAATAATTATACGAGTTAATATACTCAGTTGACCACGAATCTTGTAATCACGTACTATACAGGTTTATTACAAATGATTGAAGCGATTTCACAGCTCTACAATAACTTTATTATTTGAGATATTTTCACAATGCTTTGCACACACATACAAAAACTCAAAAAGTTTTTTTAGGCATTCACAAATGTTCGATATGTGCCCCTTTAGTGATTCGACAGACATCAAGCCGATAATCAAGTTCCTGCCACACTCGGCGCAGCATGTCCCCATCAATGAGTTCGAAAGCATCGTTGATGCGAGCTCGCAGTTCTGGCACGTTTCTTGGTAGAGGAGGTTTAAACACTGAATCTTTCACATAACCCCACAGAAAGAAATCGCATGGGGTTAAGTCGGGAGAGCGTGGACGCCATGACATGAATTGCTGATCATGATCTCCACCACGACCGACCCATCGGTTTCCCAATCTCCTGTTTTAGAAATGCCGAACATCATGATGGAAGTGCGGTGGAGCACCATCCTGTTGAAAGATGAAGTCGGCGCTGTCGGTCTCCAGTTGTGGCATGAGCCAATTTTCCACATGTCCAGATACACGTGTCCTGTAACGTTTTTTTTTCGTAGAAGAAAAAGGGGCCGTAAACTTTAAACCGTGAGATTGCACAAAACACGTTATCTTTTGGTGAATTGCGAATTTGCTGCACGAATGCGTGAGGATTCTCTACCGCCCAGATTCGCACATTGTGTCTGTTCACTTCACCATTAAGAAAAAATGTTGCTTCATCACTGAAAACAAGTTTCGCACTGAACGCATCCTCTTCCAGGAGCTGTGGCAATAGCGCCGAAAATTCAAAGCGTTTGACTTTGTCATCGGGTGTCAGGGCTTGTAGCAATTGTAAATGGAATGGCTTTTGCTTTAGCCTTTTCCGTAAGATTTTCTAAACCGTCGGCTGTGGTACGTTTAGCTCCCTGCTTGCTTTATTCATCGACTTCCGCGGGCTACGAGTGAAACTTGGCCGCACGCGTTCAACCGTTTCTTCGCTCACTGCAGGCCGACCCGTTGATTTCCCCTTACAGAGGCATCCAGAAGCTTTAAACTGTGCATACCATCGCCGAATGGAGTTAGCAGTTGGTGGATCTTTGTTGAACTTCGTCCTGAAGTGTCGTTGCACTGTTATGACTGACTGATGTGAGTGCATTTCAAGCACGACATACGCTTTCTCGGCTCCTGTCGCCATTTTCTCTCACTGCGCTTTCGAGCGCTCTGGCGGCAGAAACCTGAAGTGCGGCTTCAGCCGAACAAAACATTTATGAGTTTTTCTACGTATCTGTAGTGTGTCGTGACCATACGTCAATGAATGGAGCTACAGTGAATTTATGAAATCGCTTCAATCATTTGTAATAGCCGTGTACTGTCCTTTATCTTTATTAGGGACACTATATTACATTTCTCCACATTTAACATTCGTTACACAAAGTGGAAGTGTTGTCCAACTTTTTCAGAGATTCATCACGATCGTGGAACGACGCGACGTCCGTGTACACAACTGAATTGTCAATGGACACTACTATAATGCTGCTGATCCTATCTGATAGATCACTGATATATATTGAAAAATCTGTGGTCCTATTCCGCTTCCTGTGTGCACATCGGATGCTGTTTTCTTTTCTGTGGAACATTCGCCGTCCAGTACTGGTTTCTATTAGTCAAATATTTCCCCGACCAATCACATATTTGCGAAGATACTCCGTACGATTGTATCTTAGTCAGGCGTCGACAATATGGTGCAATGTCCAACGCCTTACGGAAATGTAGGAAGACGAAATCTACCTGTTCATATGCTTCTATTGTTATGGAGGGTTGTCGTGTATGAAAGGGCAAGTTGTTACCCACAGGAGTGTTTTTCTCTGAATCCCTACTGATTCTCTGAGAAAAAGTAATATTCCCTTAGGCAAATCATAATGTTTAAGCTTAGAATATGCTCTAGGATCCTGCAACAGAAGTGCGTTGGCGATACTAGTTTATTTATTTATTTCTATCCAATGTATTACCCGATCACATATTTGCGAAGATACTCCGTACGATTTTATCTTGGTCAGGCGTTCTTGATAAATATCAACTGGAAAATTATCTGAAGCCGTGGGGTATCCAGAGAAAATATAACTGCGATCGCGTCGGAGCCTGCTGCCTTGTCTGCTTTCACTAGTTTTCAATTTTCTGCGATGCTGGTGTTGCTAATGTCGTTATCTCTCATTTTTGAACATATACGGCGGTGAAAAGGTGATATATAAGAAACCTCGGCATGAATGTTTTCCAAATGCGGATTCTGAATTTCTCCTTTATGGCTACTGTCTTCAGTTCGTCACCAGGCAGATAAACGAGGAGAGAAACAATGGAGGGTTTGGAACTTTTCAGAACTTCCAAGAATTTTCTGACAAATCGTTGGCCAGGATCTGACTGAAAATTATTGTAAGCTTCAGACATTTCCTTTCCTAGAGATGCACTAGTTATATTACCTTTCCTCTATCAACATCCCTGCAATCTGTCCTGTAGCAAGTGTATTGTAGTCTCTGTTTCTGCCACATTCAATGACCGGTATAACTGAACAACAACTTTTCCACGTTTACCAGATGTAAACTAAAAATTTTTCTAAATAAGCTAAATTTGACTATTTATCAGTTTGATCAAACGCAAATATCCTCCCAGCTTCCTAGATGACCTTTTCGACTTTTGTGGACATTATCTCTATTATAACATCATAGTCGCTAATCCCTCTCTCATTGGTGAAACTCTCGAAAAAATCGGATCTGTCTGTAACTAGGAGGTCTACACTATTACTTTCGCACAAGGGTTGTCAGACTGGTTGCTGGGGGTAGTTGTCAGAGTTTTCAGTATTACTTCGTAAGCCTATTTGAACTTACCAATGATAATATACGCGTAGTTTACCGAATCGATAAGAGGTTGTTTGAAGTAATTACCTACTACCACCGTGCCGCCCGGAGTGGCCGACCGGTTCTAGGTGCCACAGTCTGGAATCGCGCGACCGCTACGGTCGCAGGTTCGAATCCTGCCTCGGGCATGGATGTGTGTGATGTCCTTAGGTTAGTTAGGTTTAGTTAGTTCTAAGTTCTAGGGGACTGATGACCTCAGCAGTTAAGTCCCATAGGGCTCAGAGCCATTTGAACCATTTTTACTACCACCGTATCCTCGGACTAGTCCCGTGGTATCAAGTTTAAGCAATCTTTGAACGCCACCGATGTGTGTGCACCCGATGGTCGGTAGACGCTCCCGATGTTAATCCTGTTCCACTGACCCTGGTTTCTCTTGTCCCTATTAGTACTCAATCGGATTCATTTTGAACCTTACTACGACTAATGGTTTTGCTTGTCCCTATAAATTCTTTTCCTGGAGAGCCCCAATCTGTCTTTCCTATGTATGGTACAAGTATTGTTGAAAATTTCTCCACCTTCTTCTTCATGGTTCACCAAACTCTCAGTTTCGATTATGATCCAGGGGTGACTGTTTTCAACGAAAGGTGTCAACTTTTGTACTTAACTGCAAATTCTCCGACAGTTAAAATCTAATATAATGCGATTCGCACTCTGCAATCCAGTCTGTTGAAATAATGGTTTTATCTATTGCTCTCTATGAGAATTCTACGTAGATGGCAGGCATCTCCTTTTTGACGCTACGATAACGTGGAATGTCTACGGGAGTGTTTTATTCTTGTTTCGCTAACGTCCAACAAGAATACTTTAAGTAATCTGGTAGTACAACATAGTTTTAAATTGCTTACTACTGCTCAAGATGAAGGTATTTATGGGCTAAGATGGCAGTGAGTTAATCCTCTATTGCGAAGTGTTTCGTCGGATACGCGTTCTTAAAGGAGGACTGATCACCTCAGAGATCTTATTCCTCTTTTCTGTTAAGTTCTAGTAATTTTTACTTTTCTTACACATGTCAAATAAATGATATTTCTTATTTTTGCAGCTGCTTAAGTTTCCTGTATTTTTGTATGGAATCACATTTACCTTTTATTTGTAAAGTTCTTCAAACAGTTGCGCAAGCCATCTGTTTACTCTGTTTTTCCGAATAGATGACAGGGAATGACATTCATTCAGTTTACAGCTTTGAGTGGTAATGTCGTTAATTCACACAAATATCCTAAATTGATTTCTTTTTCTTAACACAGCAGCATTTTTACAAAGTTTCACATATATTAAAACAAGAAAATGCTGATGCAGTGATGAGAATGAGACCAGACAGCTTTGCTTCAACGTATACCATCAGTTCGCCAACTTCTCTTCAGATATTAATATCTTAACATGTCTGTGATGTGCTTACAACACGTATTGGGGCTTTCAGCGAGGGCAGCAAATTTCCAAAGCCTGATCGAAAGCTGGTACTATTTTTCGTGACAAATGGCGAACTGCAATTTTTTCCTAACGATGAAGAGGCACGAAGAAGGGGAAGAGAGGTCACATATGGAATTATAGCAACAGTTGTTAATGCTCCATCTGTTTTCTTACCTTTTCCAGTGGAGAGCTTGCATTTAATAACATTTTATTTCGAATTTCATTAGCAATTTACATTTGCCAAACTACGCATTTTAACACAGAAAACTGGCATGCCTATCATTCTTTCCGAAACATATCCAGCACAAATTTGTAATGGTACCTGGCTTTCAGTGCAATATATGATGAACAGTATCATCTAAGCTACAGTTTTAAATGGAAAACGTACGAGAGAGGATGGAAAATTGCCACGTGTCTCAATGATATCTATCAGAATTAAAAAGCTGACAGCTCTTGAGATGTCTCGCATTTGGAATAATCATTATCAAAGTGCGGGGAGAATTGCTATATGAGTGTGATGATGATGATGATGTTTGGTTTGTGGGGCGCTCAACTGCGTGGTTATCAGCGCCCGTACAATTACCCAATATTTGCTCAGTCCAATTTCGCCACTTTCCTGGATGATGATGAAAGGATGAGGACAACACAAACACCCAGTCATCTCGAGGCAGGTGAAAATCCCTGACCCCGCCGGGAATCGAACCTGGGACCCCGTGCTCGGGAAGCGAGAACGCTACCGCGAGACCACGAGCGGCGGACCTATATGAGTGTGAAGTAAATTTGTCAAATCCTTGCTACTAACACAGACGGCTGAATGTGGCTTGCTCTCAGAAAGGAATAAATATCGTATGTTCCAAAGCAGTTACTAAACAGAATATAGACAGAAAAACTTTTTTTCTTTCTCTGAGTGTCGTTGTAACACAGGTCGGGTAATCGCTAGTTTCAAATGAAAACTACGGACGAACTGATTTGTAATTGAGTGCAGAAATACGTAATCCATTAATATACTTACACATTCTACCTCGCCCAGATCGACTATCTCTAAATCTGATTTCGTTCACCTCAACATAACCACGCAAAACCATTCCTTTTTCTCCGTGGATTTAACTGAGGCACTTGTGTCGTATAGGAGACACACAAACTGAGGATTTCTCTGAAAGGCCTCTCGTGAACAATCTTAATACATGAGAAATTCCAGTCTTAAGCATCCTTTCTGAAATATAGTGAGAAATACATCCATTTAGCGACCTCCCATCTGCCTTCTACGACGAAAAAAATTAAAGGGAGGAAGACGGGGGTTTAACGTCCAGTATTAGGAATTGAGCTCCAGCTCTGACTCAGGATATCTGAGAAAGGATTTAGGCGACATGTTTTCAAAGCAACTATACCGATATTTGCCTTAAGCGAATTACAGAAATTACAGATAATCAAATTCTGGGTGGTCGGACGGGAAATTGCATGCCGGTTCTCGCAGGACATGGTTCTCCACGTTAGACATTCAGCTGACCTTGGCTAATACAGATCACAGAGGTGACAATCTCTGCAGTTACGTGAGATGGAAATCTGTCAACTGTATCCTCTCCATGGCCATATTTCCACGATCGTAAGTCCAGAGCTGTTTTTAAGTACCCTACTCTCATCTCTTGTAAAATCCAGGGAACAACTACTCCCTTCTTATTGTGTTTACTCACTATGGGCTGCGAACTGTTTGCTTAGGCTAGGACTGAAAACCTCCACCTGCTTTATAAGGACATTCCGCGGAAAGTTGCCCAACGTAAATCACTGCTACCTCGCTGAAAACCTTCTAAATGACAAATTATTCATACGCATTTAACACCCCAATGAATCATTTCTCCACTATAATTTGTTTTAAAATTCTATATATTTACTTTCTACTTCTAATTAACGTTATTCTCATGACATCTCTCTCTCTCTGTTCAAAGGTGAATAAAAATTTGTCGAATACTGATTCTTTCAAAACACTGTATAGCACACTGCAGGTTTTCGTTTATGCCTCTTAACATAAACAACTGAAACGGATTGTACATAAGTAGGTGGAAAGACCTCTTGTGCGGTTACGCGATTGCTGAACAGCCATTAGAAGCGGTCACATTCATTAAATGTTTGGCAGTATACGTACGAGGCTATTTAAAGTGGAACGACCACATAAAACTAATAGTAAGAAAGGAAGATGCCCGACTGTGACTCATTGGGAGAAGTCACTACAACCAGTAACAGGACTATTTGTACGAGCGGGACGAACTGAAGTGAAACGACCACACAGTATTAATTGTGCGAAAGGCAGATCAAAATGGTTCAAATGGCTCTGAGCATCTATGGTCATCAGTCCCCTAGAACTTAGAACTACTTAAACCTAAATAACCTAAGGACATCACACAACATCCAGTCATCACGAGGCAGAGAAAATCCCTGACCCCGCCGGGAATCGAACCCGGGAACCCGGGCGCGGGAAGCGAGAACGCTACCGCACGACCACGAGCTGCAGACAAAACGCAGATCCCAGACTTATATACATTATAATAATCCTATGGACGTGTATTCCTATTACAAATGAGCTAGCATATGAATCCTTCTTTCGGTAGACAACTGAGCTCCGCTCTCCAGTCTAGGGCTCTCACCAGGTAAAATCGTCTTATGGAATAGAGAAGATTCAAAGAAGATCAGCACGTTGCGTCACAGTTTCGCTTAGTAAGAGCTAAAGCGTCACAGAGACAGTCATTCAACTTCATTGACAGAATCACAAAACAACAAAGGCGTTGTGCATCACAAAGTGGCTTACTCTGTTAAAGTTCCTAAAATTTACTTCCCTACAAGAGTCAACCAGTTTATAGTTCCCTTCTGCGTTGTTATTACAGTGGTTTCTAGTCTGAAGTCTAGTTTGATGAAACTCTCCCCTCCAGTCTATCCTGTGCAAACGTATTCATGTCTGCATGACTACTGCAAGCGACATTTATTTGAACCTGCATACTGCATTCAAGCCTTCGCTCCCTTCCACAATTTTTACATCACACACTTCCTTCTATTGCCAAACTGATCATTCCTTGATGCCTTAGGGCTTAGGATGTGTCCTATCAACCAAGCCCTTCTTTAGTCAAGCTGTATCAAAAACTTCTTTTATTCTCAGTTCGACTAACATTTCAAAATCTGCTATTCTATTCTTGTCTGAACTGTTTATCGTCTGCGTTTCATATCCGTATGGGGTTATACTCCAGACACATACCTTCAGAAAATAATTTCTAATGTTTAAATTTGTGTATCACGTCAAAAAATTTCTCTTGTTCAGAAATACTTTTCTTGTTACTGCAAGTCTCCATTTTTTATCCTCTTTACTTCAGCCAAGATCACATTTTTGCTACCCCAGTAACAATATCTCCTATTTACAGGTCTCATTTCCTTATCTATGAGGGAGTGCTCAAGACTAATCCTTCCTAATTTTTTGTGCGAACACTCTTAAATCATTTTAAATAAAACGAACGTTATTAACATTATACATCTTTATTCTTTTTGCTTACATACTTATATCTTAACATAGTCACCCGGGTGACGAACACATTTTCCCAGCGAGCGACTAGCTTACTGATACCTTCATTGTATGGAGGATGATCGATGATAGTGAAACCAAGGCGTCGGATTGCTGCAGAC
This sequence comes from Schistocerca cancellata, assembly GCF_023864275.1. Taxonomy (NCBI): domain Eukaryota; kingdom Metazoa; phylum Arthropoda; class Insecta; order Orthoptera; family Acrididae; genus Schistocerca; species Schistocerca cancellata. The sequence goes on along the minus strand of NC_064629.1, from coordinate 390,972,949 downwards.
GTTGCAGTGCTCATGCGTTGGCTGGTATTGTCATGCTAAAGGAGAGGGCGCTCTATGTGTGGACGAACTCTTCGAATTCAAAATTCAATCACAGCACACCGTTTTTGACGCACCGGCCGTGTTACACGCTACAATTCGGAGCCCGCTAGCGACAGAGGGCTACAGATACGAAGACATGAAGAATAAAGGTGTATAATGTTAATAACGTTCGTTTTATTTAAAAAGCTTTAAGCGTTTTCACATTAAAAAGTCGGAGGATTGCTTTCTAGCACGATCTCGTAATTTCTTCAGCATCGTATAAATCAATTGGACTACACTGGATTGCTCTTCTATTACCTTTGTTGACATTCATCCTAGAATCTCTTCCGAAGACTCTACCCTTTCAGTTCAACTGCTGTTCCTAGATTCGGCTTTTCTGAGAAAAACACAATGTCAGTGGCATACTTAAAGGTTTTAATTTCTTGTTCCTGGACTTTAATAACTTTTCCAAGTTTCTCCTTGGTTTCCTTCACAGCTTGCAAGATCTACTAATTAGATAACTTTGGGGACAGGCTAAATCTCTGTTTTCCTTCCTCCTCAACTGCTGCTTCCTTCAAGGAATGTAACTGCAATTTGATTTCTGCGTAACGCAAGAAAAGCTTTCGCTCCCTGTATTTTATTTCTTATATCTTCAAAATTTCAAAGAACATTTTGTCATCAACACTGTCAAAAGCTTTCTCTAAGTCTCCGAATGCTGTAAAACTACTTCTAAGAAAAGTCGTAGAGTCAGTACGGACTCGAGTGTTCCTACATTTCTCTGGAACCCAAAATGATCTTTCCCGAAGTCGGCTCATACCAATTCTTCATTATTCTAGTAATTCGTGATAGTATTTTTGAACCATGGGTTATTAATCAGATATTTCGATGATTTTCAAACCTATAAGCATGTGCCTTTTTCTTTGTAGCTGGAATTATTACATCTCTCTCTAAGTCTCAGGGTACATTGCCTATCCTGAACATCATCATCTACAGTATTTCTCTACAATACACACTTAAGGGCTTGCCAGAGGGTTCATTGAACTACTTTCAGACTATATCACTGTCGAATAGTACGTGGGAGAAACGAACACTCAGATCCTGTCGTGCAGTCTCTGATTTCTTTTATCTTATTACGACTGTCATTTCTCCCTATGTAGGTTGGTAGCGTCTAACCAAAATTTGACCGATTGCTTTTATTATTCATGAGAATGGCCTAGCCCTTTTTAGTTTACAGTCGATTAACATCTTTCGCACCATACAGATATCTGATCTAAATCATTCTGCAGTTGGTTTACTACACGGTAAAAGACAGCATCACCTGCAACCAATCTTAGAGGCCAGCTTGGATTGTCTCCGAAATCGTTCATACAGGGTTGTCCATTGATCGTACCCGGGCCAAATATCTCACGAAATAAACGTCAAACGAAGAGACAACAAAGAACGAAACTTGACTCCCTTGAAGGAGGAAACCAGATGGCGCTATGGTTGGCCCGCTAGATGGCGCTGCCATAGGTCAAACGGATATGAACTGCGTTTTTTTTTTAATAGGAACCCCCATTTTTATTACATATTCGCGTAGTACGTAAGAATGTTTTAATTGGACCACTTTTTCGCTTTGTGATAGATGGCGCTGTAATAGTCACAAACATATGGCTCACAATTTTAGACGAACACTTGGTAACACGTAGGTTTTTTTTAAATTAAAATACAGAACGTAGGTACGTTTGAACATTTTATTTCGGTTGTTCCAATGTGATACATGTACCTTTGTGAACTTACCATTTCTGAGAATGCATGCTGTTACAGCGTGATTACCTGTAAATACCACATTAATGCAATAAATGCTCAAAATGATGTCCGTCAACCTCAAAGCATTTCGCAATACATGTAACGACATTCCTCTCAACAGCGAGTAGTTCGCCTTCCGTGATGTTCGCACATGTATTGACAATGCGCTGACGCATGTTGTCAGGCGTTGTCGGTGGATCACGATAGCAAATATCCTTCAACTTTCGCCACACAAAGAAATCCGGTGACGTCAGATACGGTGAACGTGCAGCCCATGGTATGGTGCTTCGAGGACCAATCCACCTGTCATGAAATATGCTATTTAATACCGCTTCAACCGCACGGACGCTATGTGCCGGACATCCATTATGTTGGAAGTACATCGCCATTCTGTCATGCAGTGAAACATCTTGTAGTAACATCGGTAGAACATTACGAAGGAAATCAGCATACATTGCACCATTTAGATTGTCATCGATAAAATGGAGGCCAATTATCCTTCCTCAAATAATGCCGCACCATACATTAAACCGCCAAGGTCACTGATGTTCCACTTGTTGCAGCCATCGTGGATTTTCCGTTGCCCAATAGTGCATATTATGCCGGTTTACGTTACCGATGTTGGTGAATGACGCTTCACCGCTAAATAGAAAACCGTGCAAAAATCTGTCATCGTCCCGTAATTTCTCTTGTGCACAGTGGCAGAACTATACACGACGTTCACAGTCGTCGCCATGCAATTCCTGGTGCACAGAAATATGGTACGGGTGCAATCGATGTTGATGTAGCATTCTCAACACAGACGTTTTTGAGATTCCCGATTCTCGCGCAATTTGACAGCAGCTAAAACACCTACTTGGGCATCATCATTTGTTGCAGGATATGGCTGACGTTTCATATGTGGCTGAGCACTTCCTGTTTCCTTAAATAACGTAACTATCTGGCGAACGGTCCGGGCACTGGGATGATGTCGTCCAGGATACCGAGCAGCATACATAGCACACGCCCGTTGGGCATTTTGATCACAATAGCCATACATCAACACGATATCGACCTTTTCCGCAATTGGTAAACGGTTCATTTTAACACTGGTAATGTATCACGAAGCAAATACCGTCCGCACTGGCGGAATGTTATGTGATACCACGAACTTATACGTTTGTGACTACTACAGCGCCATCAATCACAAAGCGAAAAAAATGGACCTACCAAAACTTTCATATTTCATTACGTACTACACTAATATGTAATAAAAACATAGGGGTTCCTATTTAAAAAAACGCAGTTGATATCCGTTTGACCTATGGCAGCGCCATCTAGCGGGCCAACCATAGCGCAATCTGGTTTCCCCCTTCAGGCTAGACGAGTTTCATTCTTTGTAGCTTTTTCGGTTGATGCTTATTTCGTGAGATATTTGGCCCGGTCACTATCAATGGACCACCCTGTATACGTTAGAAACAGCAGAGTGAATTTAAGACTTCCTGGGGGAACGCCAGATATCACTTCCTGTCAATAACTACGAACTGTGGCCTTACTGGCAGAGAAGCACGAATCCAATCGCACAACTGCAACGATACTACTTAGGCACGCCATTTGCTTTGATGGCGCTTGGTAGGAACTGTGTCAAAAGGCTTTTGAAAGTCAAGAAATATAGAATCAATTAGAATTCCCTTATCGATAGCACTCATTACTTCCTGTGAATAAAGAGCCAGTTGTGTTCCTCAAGAACGATGTTATCTGAGCCATGCTGACCATGAATAAATAGGTCGTTTCCTACGAGATAATTCATAAAATTCTAACACAGTATTCGTACCAAAATCCTACGACAGATCGACGTCAGTGATATGAGTCTGCAGTTTAGTGAGTCTTGCACATCTTGCTCGCCACGTTTATTAATGTTGTCATGGCTAGCTAGGTCCCTCAGGGACCACAGTAATTCTGAGGAAATGTCGTCTATTGCAGGGATTTTTGTTGACTTAGAGCTTTTAGTGCCTTGGCAATATCTTTTCACAGTATCATATCTCTCATCTCAGCTTCATCTACTTCCTCTTCCCTTTCCGTTATATGCTCTTATGTTCGAATTCTTTGTATAGGTCTTCGATATATTCGTTCCAACTATGTACCTTCTTCTTGTGGTTAGTACTGGCTTGGCATCTGAGCTCTTAAAATTCGTACTAGCTGCTTCTCTTTTTTTCCAAAGGTTTACTCAATATTCCTATTGGTGGAACCTATCTTTCCCTTAGTCATGATAGGTTTTTCATATCTGCGTTTCTGGTCTAGCCTTCCGCCCAGCCCACGGCAACCGGAGCAAGTACTTTAATCGCGCCTCTAGATGGGACACTGTCCTCTGACACATGGATTCCTGCTGCAGCAAGAAGACCCACCGATATACAATGCTTGTGTTACAGCGGTTTATGTAAGCCACATTTGCACTGAATACGCTTTATATCAAGTCATGAGGGCCACAACCTACTTACGAGTTGATCTGCCTACTGTCTTAGACAACGACGACTCGAATGTGGTTCGTGTTTTAAGATTCTGTGTGAGGTCTGGTTTCCTCATTAGTGTCTCAGGTAGAAGGTTTTAATGTATTTCTAGGATGGTTGCTTCATCTTTAGTTTTCCAGTTGATCATGTAGGCACTTTCCTTGTTCACTATTTCAGATGTTGTGAGGTGATAGTCAATATGTTTCACTCACACACTGTCTTCAGACTTCCGTCTATTGCTGTTTTGTTTGACACTGTGAGTGATAGGTTCCCAGGATGGCTGAGGATTCCATTTTTTAATTTAAATTTGTCGTATGATTGTAACAGCTCATAACCACATTTGTTCTTTTCGTTGAATACGGGCGCTGATGACCTCGCTGTTGAGAGCCCTATACATACTACCACCACTTGCTGAAATTTTATATTCCTCCATTCACCAATTAAATTCAGGATCTCCTGTGTTATCTAGGGGTTTTGGTTTTTGCTTACTTTATGCTGTGATACACTCACTAGTTCATCTTCTAAGCTGCCCATTTACTTCCAATTGCATTACATTCCCCTGTTTCAGTCAGTCCCCTCTGAAACTATCAACAACTTCTGGTTTTTTCAGTTTATCTTACTTTAGTCTCCTTTGTTATATGCTTTTCTGTAATTTCTTAAGTTTTAATTTACAATTCATAACTGACAACGTATGGTTAAAGCTCACACCTCCCCTGGAAATGTTCTGCAGCTTAAAACGTGGTTTCGTATTCACTTTGCTACTATTTGATAACCTATCTGAAACCGTCTTGCGTCCTTAGTTCTCTTCCAAAAATTCAAAAAAATGGTTCAAGTGGCTCTGAGCACTATGGGACTTAACATCTCAGGTCATCAGTCCCCTAGAACTTAGAACTACTTAAACCTAACTAACCTAAGGACATTACACACATCCATGCCCGGGGCAGGATTCGAACCTGCGACCGTAGCGGTCACGCGGTTCCACACTGAAGCGCCTAGAACCACTCGGCCACCATCGGCCGGCCTTAAAATTCAAACTGCTTTTGTGATTATTATGACAAGTTTTAGCAATGGTAAAATCCTACGCACTGATGTGTAAAATTAGCAAGGTATACACTGTAGTTCAAAAGTTAAGGACGAAAGTAACATTACATTTTACTGCCAAGTAACTTAGCTTATTGAAGTGTGGACCACACATAAAAATAGCTCCTACAGCATTATACAGAAGATAACTGAAAGAAATACGCAATAAGACTACCAGAGAGGGCACTTTTATTCAATGACTATAGTTACACTGAAGTCAGCATGATTAATAATGGTCCCCTGGACATGACAAAAGGTGGAGCATGGTTCTAAATACGGTGTGTGATCTCCACGGACGACAATGCATGTTCAGCAACATGCTCCCATGCTGCCCACAAGGTTGTTAAGGAGTCCAACAGCGCGGTTGACAATTGCTGGGTGATCGTCAGTACATGTCGACGTGGTGCAGTACGTCTCCCCAGTACGTCCCACACGTGCTCCACAGGATTTAAGTCGGGGTGAACGAACAGACAGTCAATTTTCCGAATATGCTCTAGTTCTACGAGCTCTTCCACCTGCGCAGTTCGATGCGCTTGTGCGTTCTCATTCATAAAAATGAGGTCAGGGCCGAATGGACCTTCAGATGACCCGCTTCGGGAAGGAGTACACTGTCGCATTAACATTGACCAGTGAGTGTGCCGTGTTCAAAGATATGGTGATCAGTATACCCACGGAGCATCATGCCTCCCCACACTATTACACAGGCACCGTCTAAGTGCATCACGTGTTCCCAACTCTCGCCATATGAGGGTGCGTAATCCCACCAGGAAAACTGTCGAACATGATCCTTTTGGTGGTCCTGATGATATGGTTTGGTGAGGTACAATATTCCATGGACCTACTGACTTCCTAAACTCACCAGCAAAAGTCATTGTGACACTGTACATCTTCACCTTGCGCGTCTCTTTATGGCTGCATTCCGCCCAGCCTTCATTTTTGTGGACAAAAATGCGTGCCTGCATCGAACTGCACATGTGGACGAGCTGTCGGAAAGAGAGGATATTCGACGAACTGACACCCTGCCCGTCCCACCCCTTCCCGCCTACCTCCGACTTAATTCCATGGAGCATGTGTGGGATGCGTTGGGGAGACATATTACAGCATCTCAAAATGCACCAACGACCATCCAGCCGCGATGGTGCATGAATGGCCTGCCCTACCACAAGGGCTCCTTAACAACATTGCGATCAGCATGGAAACACGTTGCAGAGCATGCGTTGCCGTCTGTGGTGATCACACACCTTATTCAGAGGCACGTCCCGCCTTTTTCACGTCCAGGGAACCATTATGTATTGTGGTGACTTTAGCGAAACTATTTTCTTTGAATAAAAGTTTCATTGCTCTTCGTCTCATTGCGTAGTTTATTCAGTTATCTTCTGTACTATACTGTTGCAGTTCTTTCTATCTATGGTCCAAGTTTCGATAGCTTTGTTACTTGACAGTGACAAGTCATGCGAAAGGTACTTTTATCTTTTTGAGCTCCAGCGCATAGGTTTTTCTTGCGAAGGACCATGAAGGTAAAAGTGTGATGATTGAAGCCTACTCGGAGGCTTATCAACAGTCGTTATTTCCACACACCACTCGCGACTCGAATAGGTGCAGGGGAAGTGACGATATTACGCAAGTATCCTCGTTACACACTTGAAGTGAATTGTCGAGGATGGGTGTCAATGGCGATGAAAGCTACCGTTACTTAATAACTTCCGTGCTATTAAGAGTCTTTTACCAGGGAATAAACTCTCATCTATATTAAGACCATGAGGTGATGGGTTCATATGTAGTAAGCGATAATGTACACTACTGGCCATTAAAATTGCTACACCACGAAGATGACGTGCTACAGACGCAAAATTTAACCGACAGGAAGAAGATGCTGTGATATGCTAATGATTAGCTTTTCAGAGCATTCACACAAGGTTGGCGCCGGTGGCGACACCCACAACGTGCTGACATGAGGAAAGTTTCCAACCGATTTCTCATACACAAACAGCAGTTGACCGGCGTTGCCTGTTGTGTGATGCCTCGTGTAAGGAGGAGAAATGCGTACAATCACGTTTCCAACTTTGATATAGGTCGAATCGTAGCCTATCGCGATTGCGGTTTATCGTATCACGACATTGCTGCTCGCGTTGTTCGAGATCCAATGACTGGTAGCAGAATGTGGAGTCGGTGTTCAGGAGGGTAATACGGAACGCAGTGCTGGATCCCAAGAGCCTCGTATCACTAGCAGTTGAGATGATAGGCATCTCATCCGCATGGCTGTAACGGATCGTGCAGCCACGTCTCGATCCCTGAGTCAACAGATTGGGACGTTTGCAAGACAACAACCATCTGCACGAACAGTTCGACGACGTTTCCAGCAGCATGGACTATCAGCTCGGAGACCATGGCTGCGGTTACCCTTGACGCTGCATCGCAGACACGAGCGCCTGCGATGGTGTACTCAACGACGAATCTGGGTGCACGAATAACACAACGTCATTTTTTCGGATGAATCCAGGTTCTGTTTACAGCATCATAATGGTCGCATCCGTGTTTGGGGACATCCGTATTGACGGCACTTTGAACAGTAGACGTTACATTTCAGTTGTGTTACGACCCGTGGCTCTACCCTTCATTCGATCCCTGCGAAACCCTACATTTCAGCAGGATAATGCACGACCGCATGTTGCAGGTCCTGTACGGGCGTTCTTGGATGCAGAAAATGTTCGACTGCTGCCCTGGCCAGCACATTCTCCAGGTCCCTCACCAATTGAAAACGCCTGGTCAATGGTGACCGAGCAACTGGCTCGTCACAACACGCCAGTCACTACTCTTGATGAACTATGGTATTGTGTTGAAGCTGCATGGGCTGCTGTACCTGCACACGCCATCCAAGCTCTGTTTGACTCAATGCCCAGGCGTATCAAGGCCGTTATTACGGCCAGAGTTGGTTGTTCTAGGTACTGATTTCTCAGGATCTATGCACCCAAATTGCGTGAAAATGTAATCACATGTCACTTCTAGTCTAATATATTGGTCCAATGAATACCCGTCTATGATCTGCATTTATTCCTGGTGTAGCAATTTTAATGTCCAGTAGTGTAACTGCATGAGCCATCTGATCTTCGCTAGAGACAAATCGGCAACGCAGTTGTACACATATGAGGAAGTAAGCAGATATACATATCCGGAAGAGTGGCGATGCATGGTGACGTTGTTTCCCTGAGTTGACACTTGAGCGTTTAACTCGTACTGTTCACAGCTGTGCAAACGGATCATATATCTCGCTACATGGCTTCGCAGATGTGCTCAGTAAGAGTGTGAACTGTTCCTCAAACCGTAATTAAAGAGTCTGCCAGCGATGCCACGGTGCATTGCTATACTGAAGTAACAGGTATTCAGTCGACGAAACAAAACTTATGAGAGAAGATGGCACACACATCACGATCGTGTGTCCACATCATGTAATGCTTTCCCATACTGGATTGTCTGCATAGTGCCCTGTTGGCAAGTATGATGGGTCACAACATGCAGTTTTAATCGGTGTTTATCAAAGTTTTTCGTTAGACCGTTATCGGTGCCTTGACAGTGCAGTGGCGATGTTTTTTCGACCACGCCAGTACCTCTGCTCCACGGTAAGAAAGTAATTTTCACCTATAAGTGTCAGACATTTTGTGGGCGAGTGATATGCCCTTTGTCCACTTACCCACTTTCCATATGGACAGCGACCGCTGTCATCAACACTGATTAACCCACGGCAGTTGCCTCTGGCAGATTTCATTTTCAACGAATCGAAGTACACGTTGACTCTATCGCTTGAGAAAAGCCTACTACTATACACAAGAACACGCACCGGCGATCAAACACAAAAAATGTGCTCCTATTTTCAGTCCTTTGCTCAAGTGTTATCATGGTCAGCAAGAAGCCTGATGAAATCCCAACAGAGCAATCAAGAGAAGCACGATTAAAAATTTATAAGTAAATAAAAAATTCGTTCTAAGCTGACACGACAGAATATTAATCACCACTTTAAAAGACCATTATGGTCGCACTAGAGCGCTGTAGATGGTTTAGAGCTGTTATCCAACCTTCCTCCTCCAACGTTAGTCATGTCAGCGGAACCGTAAGAGTTATCGTGCTTGGACGAGCCCATGCTCGCACAGTGAATGAAGTTGCCGGATTTGTTGCTGTAACAAATTAAACTGTCCAGCATTTTATAAGACACATAACACGGCGATAAACACAGTGATTGTATGAAGATACTTACGGAGACCGGAGATTAGTATCATGACAGTTAGGAACGGCTATGAAGGAGAAATTTTATCGACCACTGACACTAGACAAAATCCTATTACTAATTGTAACTAAACATGAAACGGATAGCTGATATTTGCTCGGTGTTGGGGTCTAGTGGCTTGTATGCTTAGGCTACTTGCTAGTTATCTTTGAATGTAGAATGCAGCATACGAAGGGCGATCAATAAGTAATGTAACACATTTTTTTCTCGGCCTGTTTCGGTCGAAAAACTGCTGAATATATTGTGGTACACTGTGGAATAGTTCCTCTTCAGCCCGTATAGTTTCATGAAGTTCGATAGGTTGCGGCGCAATACGTAGACTTCAAAATGGCGCCTGTAACGGAGGTACGTTCCAAGCAGAGAGCTATCATTGAGTTTCTTTTGGCGGAAAACCAGAGCATCACAGAGATTCATAGTTACTTGCAGAATGCCTGTGGAGACCTCGCAGTGAACAATGCTCGGTGAAGCAAGGCGTCTGTCGCCACTGCAGAAAGATCGCACAAACCCATCCGATCTCCCATGTGTCGGCCGTCCGCACGCAGCTGTGATTCCTGCATTGTTGGAAAGTGCGGACACTCTCGTCCGAAGTGATCGATGGATCAAAATCAGACACCCTGCTGCTCAACTGGACCTCTCTATTCGCAGTGCTGACACACTCGCCTACCAGTTGGAGTACTCAAAGGTATGTGCCCTCTGGGTTATTTGTCTATAGCCAGAATTTGCGCCTTCCGACATCCATATGTTTGACCCAATGAAGGATGCACTCCGTCGGAAGCAATACGTGGACTGTATGGAGATTATTGATGCAGCAAGTCGTTGGATCCGACGCCGAACAGTATAGTGGCACCATACGGACTTACATAACCTTCTAGTAAGGTGGCGTAAGGCCGTTGCATTGAGCGGAGATACTGCTGAAAAACTGGGGTTTGTAGCCAAAAGAGCGGGGAATAATGTGGTGTATTGTAATGAATGAAATCAACCTGCTTTCCGAAAAGAATTGTGTTGCATTGATTATCGAGCGCCCCTCGTAAGCGTGGATTCTGTGAGTGCAATGTGTATCGACGCCACAAGACTTAACTTAATTGTTACACTCAAGGGTAGCTCTCCTTATCTGCCCTCGCTGAAACAAGCTGTATTGACTCTTCCATTTCTGAATATAATCAATGAGTGGCCAGGGAAAGGGCTAGTTAGCCAGTGAAATAATGTTGCCAAGATTATGAAGATAATAATTTTTAATAGAAAGGTATACAGTCCGCTCATCATCAGCATTAGAATAACACGTGGATTTGAGAAATAGACCATATTTGGCACCTAAGTGCGAGAGCGGAGGTATGACGTTGATTTCAGACATTTACCTTCCCAGAAGTGACTTCACGAGATAAGTATCAAACGCGCTTATAAAAGATGATGAGCATAATGCATAAGTAGACATAAAGATCAATCTTTAACAGGAATACAACCAAATGCTAACCCATTCAGTAACGTAACTGAAAACTGCACTTGAAACTCTGGACCTGAGAAATAAAAATTACAGCTGCCAAGCACTTCACATGAAATGGAACTTGGATTAAAACTTTTCACTACGAACTATTGCTAATCTGCAAGTTTCAGATTAATTAATACATCTGTAACTCGAACTTTCTCACGCAAACATCAGGTCATCAGTGTGTGTGAAAGCTAAACAATATCGAAAAATACGCGAATGAGTATCCAAGCGCCGTAACACTCACCCATTTCGATGTATCAGTGCCATGACTAAAGAACGCCAAGTATCGTCGATCCACGTAACTTCAATGGCATTAATTATAGTCATTCACATACAGAAGTCACTGCCTGGTCGAAACGTACGCTGACGTGCATGTATGAGGATCTAAATCCTTCTGCTAATGAGGGCTAGTTCAGGACACTCAGCAAAGCGTTGGAACACGATTAGAAGTTAACAAGGTCATTACTAGCACCGAGCACTAGTATATTACTGAGCGATAATTAATACGTCTGCACACTATGTAAATCGACCATTGAGTGCTGACGGCTGGCGCACGAAAAGAGTCAGCAGCCCTCCCTGCTCCTGCGCGTATACGTCCCCGAGGTTTCTATGCTTGTCGACAAAAAATTTATACACTAACGACTTTATATTGACTAATTAAATGCAGTTGTTCTCTTGCAGTCCGTTTTCATGCTTATGGCTTTATTTTGGAATTAAATAAATTCCAGTTACAGTTATTAATTTAGTATCCTATTTCGTGACGTCACACCTCGATATCTTTTCCTTAGACCTTCATAGAGGACACCTCTACGGCTAAGCTTTTCCTAGCATCTCTTGTTGTGGAAAGTCTACACGCGCCACGAAGGTTCTAGATCATTCGGGAAAGATGTAATTTTCCGGCGCACCCGATACTCAAATCACTTCTGGTTACGTGCCGTTACAACAGATTTCCACCAAGTGGTTGCGTACCGTTTTCCTTACAAAACGTTCTTCGCGTGGCTGAATCACGCGACAACCTGTGTTCTATGCAACTCTCAGAGTGGAATAGTAATAATGATCCTTAAGGAAAGACCGACGCTACTCGCAGTGTGGCACTGAAAGTTGAAAATTTGTTCCCCGACTGGAAGTGGCACCCGAATCTCCGCTCAACGCGAGTGGTTGCCTTAACCGCGTATGCAATTCTGACACGCTTTCCGTCAGACTCAAATTGTCAACTTCCCATACGGAAGTAGCGTCCACTGTCCATTCAACTGCATGCTCGCTGCGAGTCATGGATTTCCGCAAGGGTCTCGGACTCTGTTCTGCAGCCGAACTGAAGTTATGAAGGCAGTCACGCCTCCAGATATATACTGCTTGACATCGCTAAGGAACAGAGACATAATTGGACAGGAATAATCACAGGCAATGATGGACGACATGAATCGGGACATAATAGAAGTGGGGTGATATATTTAGAATGAGAAATGGTACAGATATAATCACATTGGAAAGCAGGATAACATACACATTTTTTTTTTTTTTTTTTGTGAAATCTTATGGGGCTTAACTGCTAAGGTCATCAGTCCCTAAGCTTAAGCACTACTTAATCTAAATTATCCCAAGGACAAACACACACACCCATGCCTGAGGGAGGACTCGAACCTCCGCCGCGACCAGCCGCACGGTCCATCACTGTAGCGCCTAAGACCGCTCGGCTACCATACACAATTAACGTTCATGTTTGCCACTGGTCAGACTCCCATCATGGAACTCTCAGTGAGGAACGTGTTCTCTTCGCACACCAATGCACAATTTGCACCCGTTATTCCACTCACCTCTCAAGGCAGTTTTCGGTTCTAGCACGGTTCGGTGAGGGGGTGTTCGCTGAGAAACACGTCTGATAAGAGCATCGCAGGTGCGCTCAATATACGTTAGGTCCAGGAGGAACGCAGGCCATTCCATAATTCCAATATTTTCACTTCCCAGTGTATCCGACACCTCAACGGTCCAGTGAGGGCGGCCATTGTCGACCATAAAAAGAAAATCGGGACCTACCGCACCTCTAAACGGACGAACATGATCCAGAATAACATGCCTGCAGTTGCGCTGTCCTGTAACGGTACCTCGCGGAAAGACATGCAGCGGTGTTCGGCCATTGTCCATGTTGCCCGTCAATACATAAGGCGTAGGCCATACCGATGACGTTAATGATCATTCTGTGGTCTAAATAGTATTTCACTCCCTCTTTCCACATTAACTGATGTCCAGAATAATTTGCCACAACAAAGTGGTATTCGTCTGAAAACACCACTATGGGCCATTGTTGACTACCCCAACCAACATCCTCTCTGCACCAACAAACTTTTACTCAACGGTGGCGGTGTGGTGGTCCGTCTACAATCACCGGCATGCTTTCTGTTATCATTTCCACCTTCAGTACCGTCTTTTAATAATGAGATGACACTTTTGGACACACCCATTACTGTACCATGAACGTCTCGTCCATTAACGTAAGTGCTCAAGTGGTGTCTTGTAGACATGTGGCCGTACCACACAGAATGTCAGTTCCACAACAACCTTCATCAAACACCATACTGCATGAACTGTCGAATTGGTACAGTACGTTAGTATACAGGCTTCGCTACAGTTAACAAGTCCCGCCCTCCACATTTCCTTGGCTATCAATGGTGGGGTGTGCCGTAGCAATTGTCTGTTGGTCCGTAAAAATTGTTTTGAGCTAAGAAACTTAAAATTTCTCGCAAATGACACATTGCAAGAAAAAAATGTTCTAGGTCAAAAGTTGATACAGTATTAGTATTCGGGACACTTATTTGTGCTACAACTGGCCACCTCCTAATCATTCCTCCTGCGTTGGCATGGTCAACTTCGTATTTTCAAACGGGAACCCATTTGTGGCAGATGGCGCTGTATCGACATACATAAAGTGTACCTGTCTTTGCAATTAAGAACCGACGCATTTTATTCTACATTTCCTTCACCATATATATGTAAACCTTTGTATTCTAAAGGTTGGTATTGATGTTCGAAATTTACTTTAATGTTGCTAATTTGATTGTACAGTGCAATATGGTTCGCCGTTTCAATGTCTTGTTACAAACTACGTTTAAGGTGATGCAGGAACAACGACGTGGATGAGGTAGTTTGCTGTTTCCATCGAGATGCTTGATTTCAGTGAGTCCTCTTGCCTCTCACGACTGGGGTGCATGATTTTGGTGATCCCCATGCCTCTCACCACTAGGGTGCTTGGTTTCGGTGAGTATCCACGGCAGATGTACCCGTCACTATCACTTCATTGACATTTTACGGTATTACAACGTTTGTGGTTTCATTCCGCCGGTATCTGCGTAATGGCCAGCGCGAGGCTTGCTGCGGGTTTATGGAAACACACACCGAATTCAGGTACCCCGACGGCGTGGTTCGAGGGCAACCACCGAAGTGAAGCATTCCAACGGTTTGGGAACTCACCACAATAAAACCCGTAGGTAAGTAAAACTACCTTGCCATACAAATAGCTTATATGATAGAAAGTTCAATGTCTAGCAGTATTAATTGTACTGTAAAATCGCATTTGTAGCACTCAGGTAATGTTTGAACATCTGTATCAACCACTGGAATACAAAGGCTAACATTTACATCGTAAATGAAACATAGAACCACATGTGTGGGCTCTTAAATGCAGAAACAGGTACACTTGTTATTTGTCGATTACAGCGCCATGTGCCAGGAACAGAAGACAATGATTTGAGTAAAGAGTATGTAATTTTGGCGTAGAATCCGAATATGCAAAAAGAATGGGTGTTTCCACTTAAAAAAACAAATTTCACCCCGCCAACGCAGCAGAGGTGGTTAGCAAGTGACGACTTGCACCACAGACAGCTGTCTCGTTCACTAAAACTTTTCACCTAGAAACGTTTTTCTTTAGTATGATGCGTCGCTTTCGAGATATTTAGTTGCCTCAAATTAAAATTAGCATCCTGTACACTCGTATACAGGGAGACTGACTTAAGAAGTAACTTCCATTTTATTTCGTGAACGGTTCCAGATATCGAAACTAGGTGTTCCGCAATTGATAGTATTTTCTTAACCAAACGTACTCTATGTTATCAAAAGTATCCGGACGCACCAAAAGAAATATGCTTTCCATTTAGGTCCATTGTGCTGCCACCTACTGCCAGGTACTCCATATCAGCTACATCAGTAGTCATTAGAAATCGTGAGAGAGTAGAATGGAGCGCTCCGCTGAACTCAAGGACTTCGAACTGGACAAGTGACTGGGTGTCACTTGTGTCATACGTCTATACGGGAGATTTGCACACTCATAAACATCCCTACGTCCATTGTTTCCGATGTGATAGTGAAGTGGAAAAGTGAATGGACACCTACAGCACAAAAGCGTACAGGCCGACCTCGTCTGTTGACTGACAAAGACTGCCGACAGTTGAAGAGGGTCGTAATTTGTAACAGGCAGACCCGGGAGTTGTGACCGAGCCATTCTAGGTTCTTCAGTCCGGAACCGCGTGACCGCTATTGTCACAGGTTCGAATCCTGCCTCGGGCATGGATGTGTGTGATGTCCTTAGGGTTAAGTAGTTCTAAATTCTAGGGGACTAATGACCTAAGATGTTAAGTCCCATAGTGCTCAGAGCCAATTGAACCATTTTGTAATGGGCAGACATCTATCCAGACCATCACACAGGAATTCCAAACTGCATCAGGATCCACTGCAAGTACTATGAAAGATAGGCGGGAGGTAAGAAAACTTTGATTTCATGGTCGAGCGGGTGCTCATAAGCCACACATCACGCAGGTAAATGACAATCGACGCCTTACGTGGTGTAAGAAGCGTATCGATGGGAGGATTGAACACTGGAAAAACGTTGTGTGGAGTGACGAATCACGGTACACAATGTGGCGATCCGATGGCAGAGTGTGGGTATGACGAATGCCCGATGAACGTCATCGACACAGTTCCGGCTAGTTCTGCACAGCAAACAAGTAAACAGTCGAAAGGCTTGATAGAACGACGTAGGCTAGCATGACCGTGTTCACAACACAGTACCAGATTCGGGCCGAGAATATTTCTCGGATTCTTTTGCAAAGCGTTTCAACCTCATATTTAGAAAGCATATATCTGGAACCGTTCATGAAACAAAAGGGGTGTTACGTCTTACGTGACTAAGGGCGAATCTTGCTCTGCAGATACTGCACAAATGGAAAGTGCTACTGATGGGCGTTTTTCACAGAGTGGATTGGTAGCCAGGAGCTCTAACTGTTGGCCAATAGCCAGCCGGAGTGGCCGAGCGGTTCTAGGCACTACAGTCTGGAACCGCGCGACCGCTACGGTCGCGGATTCGAATCCTGCCTCGTGCATGGATGTGTATGATGTCCTTAGGTTGGCTAGGTTTAAGTAGATCTAAGTTCTAGCGGACTGATGACCTCAGAAGTTGCATCCCATAGTGCTCAGAGCCATTTGAACCATTTTTTTTTGGCCAATAAATATATTATAATAATACTTCGAAAGTGTATTTTGTGCAGACATACATTTTTTGAAATAGAACATGGACTAATGACATTAACAATCTAAAAACAGGGAAAGTTAGAATTACAGCGGTGTTTGGTGCAGGATTCTACTGCGAGTCGTTAACGGGATATCATATTTTGTAAAGTTTCCACACCGACACTCGTATGTACCATTCAACCTGCGTAATTTCTAGGTACGATGTTGTTATGTTTACTTGGAGTGTACTTGTCCGTTTCATGAGTGCATTGCAGCTTGCTAGTCAGTTAGTGTGTGAAAGTCCAAGCAGTAGGTTGTGAGTGGATTTACCAGTGCGGAAAAAGCCGACATGTTCATGGTGTATGGAGATTGTAGGAAGAATGCAGTTCGTTCTTGTATGGTCTATGCGGCAAGATATCCCAATAGACGTCCACCATTTCGGCAATTATTTATCAACCTTTTCAAACATTGATGTGAAAGTGGTAGAGTAGCACCTAGACAACGTAGGAGAAGGAAAAATGGTTCAAATGGCTCGGAGCACTATGGGACTTAACTTCTAAGGTCATCAGTCCCCTAGAACTACTTAAACCTAACTAACCTAAGGACATCACACACATCCATGCCCGAGGCAGGATTCGAACCTGCGACCGTAGCGGTCACGCGGTCCAGACTGTAGCGCCTAGAACCGCACGGCCACCCCGGCCGGCCTAGGAGAAGGAAGTAAGTGACGACGGAAGTAGGGGAAATCAATGTTGTTGCACGTCAGCTCCCGTGCAGTAGCCGGAGGCAGTTCCATGGGTCAGGAAAGTGTCCTACACATTCTCCGTCGACATCGGTTCCATCCCTACACATGTCTTAACATCAGTAGTTTTATGGAAGCAGTTTTGAGAGAGGATACTACAGATATGTGACTTATCTTGTTTAGTAATGAAGCCATGTTTACCAACAATGGCCAGGTAAGCCGCCGAAACAAGCCATATTGGTCTGTTGACAGCCCCGTTGGCTTCGTCAGGTGGTACGTTAGGCCCATGGAATGTAAACGTGTGATGTGGGATAGTGAACCATCAGCTGAAAGACCCGCGTCCCGTGCTTCATAGACGGAACTCCGAACCATGCCCGGATCTAGGGTAGGGGGAGGGAGGGGGGGTTGAAAAAACCGGGGTATCCTGATATCTGCTCGGGCGGCAGTTTCAGGGGCGCCGATTTCATTAACTTGAAGAAAAAAACCCTGTTTCACAAAGCGCCTAGCATCCAGCGCACGTTGGTCTATCGATTATTCATATGATTTTGAAATACATCCATGTTAGTTTTTGAGCATTTTTAAACAAATTCTAAGTTGATTTTTGAACGAATCATAAGCTGATTTTTGAATGCGTGCATAGTGTACGTGATGTCTCTAACAGGGACATAAAAAAAATAAAAAAACTTTCCCGCAGAGAAAAAGGGGCGGAGCTGTACGAGCTGAGTCGAATAAATCAGAACGCGTTAATGCCAATCGCTGTTTTTGTGTGGTTGATTGGATGTGTGGATGATAAGAGTTGTTATAATTACTAGCGAAATCCATAGATTCGGACTACCAGAGTGGAAATAAACGACTAACAGAAATAAGAGACCAGAAAGATTACATATTATCTTCTCGGTGTATCCAAGAAAATGAAATTTTGACGGAAAATTTTTACCAGATCACTACACTACTAAGGGTCGGTTGTAGAATCACCGGTTAGCCGTCGCCTAAGTTATAGTGTCAAAATTGCGTGGAAAACGCGTTGTGAAAACGCATAATAATGCCTAACCGGAGAAAAGACGCTGGGTAACTAAACTGGTAATTCTGGCAGGGTTTGTGAAGTGAACCAGAGAATAGGTTTTGACAATTTCGGGAACAGTTACAGAATTAGTGATGACAAGATTGTTTGTTGGACGGAGGAGGGAGAAGAAACTGGGACATCAAACAAATAACAAGAAAGAATATGACGATTCCAAATTTAAGTAAAAACTTAGTACTACTACTACTTTTCAGCTTCATGCTTGAGAAACTGGTCATGTAATTGATATGTGAAACTAATTTATAACAAAAAACTTTTTGCTTGTAAGAAGCCTAATAGGCATTTGATAATGATACTTCGTGAACTATATTCTGTGATGTTATTTATGGAAATTGGGTGGAAAAAAATTACCATTTGTGCCAAAACAGTATCGCGTATTTGGCGTGTGGTACAACTGCTCCAATATTAGAAAGCCGAGTTTCGTTTTATCTAGCAGGCATTGAAAAAATAGACGTAATAAAATCGAGAAATGATGATGATTTGTGGTTTGTGGAGCGCTCACTGCCCAGTTATCAGCACCCGTACAAATTCCGAACCTTTGTTCAGTCCAATCTCGCCACTGTCATGAATGATGATGAAAGTAGGAGGACAACACAAACACCCATTCTTCTCGAGGCAGGTGAAAATCCCTGACCCCGTGGCGAATCGAACCCGGAACCCCGTGCTCAGGAAGCGAGGAAGCGACCGCGACATCACGAGCTGCGGACCAAATCGAGAAATCACACCACTGTTGGGTACTATCCACATTAACAGCTTTTCCAGTATTAGACAACAACATTTTGATTTTTCGTGTAGCAAAACATTTAATGTACTTCCATGAGGCAATAGTTTCTTTAACAGAAAGAAAAGCACGCCGTGTAAAGCTGTAGCAAATTACAGAGAAATAAATGCAGGGATCTAAGAAATGAAGAAATTTGTACTGTCTTGCTTGTCTATTTGCTACTAGCTTTATCTCTCCTTTATTTAATTTTATGTCCCACAGAAGAAAAAATTGTTAACTAATAGGCAAGAAAGAGCAAAATTTCTGAAGAGTTCTTATTGTCTCGATCACAAATAATCCCACCCAGTGTTTCTTGTGAGTTTTCTTTAAGAGGAGTAGGGTATCGAACCAGCCGACTGGGAGTAGGAGAAGCACCACAGGACATTTTAATTTCCACTTTCCTGAATATAGCTTTGATAACTTCCATTACAAAATATACACGTTTGAATTCCACAGAGCGAAATACAATAACGTGCGACAGAGGACCGCTGTGTGACGAGTTGTGGCACTGCACTTTCGCAAATAAAATGTCGTACGTTTCGTCGAAATATACTGAACCGCCAAGGAAACTGGTATAGGCATGCGTATTCAAATACAGAGATACGTAGACAGGCAGAATACGGCGCTGCAGTCGGCAATGTCTATATAAGACAACAAGTGTCAGACGCAGCAGTTAGATTGGTTGCTGCTTCTACAATGGCAGGTTATCAAGGTTTAAGTGAGTCTGAACGTGGTGTTAGACTAGGCACACAAGCGATGGGACACAGTATGTTGAGGTAGCGTTGAAGTGGGGATTTCCCATACGACCATTTCACGAGTGTACCGTGAATATCAGGAATCTGGTAAAACATCAAATCTCCGACATCGCTGCGGCTAGAAAAAGATCCTGCAATAAAGGAACCAACAACGACTGAAGAGAATCGTTCAACGCGACAGAAGTGTAACCCTTGCATAAATTGCCGCAGATTTCAACGCTGGGAAATCAACAAATGTCAGCGTGTCAACCATTCAACGAAACATCATCGATATGTACGTTAAGAATAGAAGGCCCACTCGTGTACACATTATGGCTGCACGATACGCCTCACCTGTGCCCGTCAACACCGACATTGGACTGTTGGTGACTGGAAATATGCTGACTGGTTAGACGAGTCTCCTTTCAAATCGTATTGAGCGGATGATCATGTTCGGGTATGGAGACAACCTCATGAATCCATGGACCTGCATGTCAGCAGGGGATTGTGGAAGCAGATGGATGCTCTGTCATTATGTGGGGCGTGTGCAGCTGGGGTGATATGGGACCCCTGATACATCTAGATACAACTCTGGCAGGTGACACGTACATAAGCATCCTGCCTGATCACCAACATCCATTCATGTCCATTGTGAATTCCGATGGACTTGGGCGATTCCAGTAGGACAATGCGACACCCCACACGTCTATAATTGCTTCAAAGTGGCTCCAGGAACACTCTTCTGAATTTAAACGCTTCCGCTGGCCACCAAACTCCCCAGACATGAACATTATTGAGCATATTTGGGATGTCTTGCAACGTGTTGTTCAGAAGAGATCTCCACCCCTTCGTACTCTTAAGTATTTATGGACAGCCCTGCAGGATTTATGGTGTCATTTGCCTCCAGCACTACTTCAGACATTAGTTGAGTCCATGCCACGTCGTGTTGCGGCACTTCTGCGTGCTCGGAGAGCCCTACGCGCTATTAGGCAGGTGTACCAGTTTATTTGGCTCTTCAGTGTGTATGTTTTATACATCAAACTCTTCAGAAAGTTTTCGCTTCAAAAGGGATATAATTTTGAAAATTTGAGTTTTTTTTTAAGTTTTTGGACGTCTTATCTCAAATGCTCCAGCGGGAGGGGGTGGGGGTACGCCACTTTCAAATTTTTGCCCCGGTTTGGAAACATCGTCGATCTGGGGCACAAGTTTCACAGCCTCCTAACAGACCATCTTCCACGGATGCTAGAGGACGTTCCTCTGCAGTATGGGAGGAACCTGTGGTACCAACATGATTGCAGTCCAGCCCATAATGCGCAAAGTTCTACGGCATGGCTTCACGAATTGTTTCCAAATCGTTGGACTGGACGCAGAGACCTGCATCCCGACCGGCCCATTCCCGGTATTTGACGCCTGTAGACTTTTAACTGTGGGGAAAGCTGAAAGAAGCTGTCTACAAGGACTTACCAACTACATCTAATGATGTGCCACAACGTATTACTGCAGCCTGCTCGGACGACTCTGCTGAAATGCTATCACGTGTGAAGCAGTCATTACAGATCATAGTAGAAGACTGTGTTGTCGCAGACACTGGTCATTTTGAACACAACCTGTGATAATCAGTTGTCTGGTTACTGGTCAGAATCCACATAACTTGTGTATTCACTTGTGTTGCCGGTGCGGCAACTTTAAAAATACTATGTCTCGTAAACGACTCGCATTAGAATTCGGCAACAAACACAACTGACATTCTAATTTACTCTAATTTTAGTTTGTTAACGCCAATAGGCATGGTATCATTTCAAAAAGTGTATGTTTGCACAAAAAGTATTATCACTATCTTCTATTGGCTAACAGTACGAGCCACTGACTACCAATTGATTCTGTAAAAACTGCACATCAATGGCACTTTATATTTCCACAATACCTGCGGTGCAGGTTTTAGATGAAGCAGCCCGTATATATTAATAATGATGTTAAATTCCATAACAGAAAGTTTCATAAGTGACTCAGTTCACCATATGAGAGGCACAATTCCTGGCGTTTTTATTTTGAACGAAGCCTTTCTGAGCATTATTATTAAGATGACTTTAGTTAAATGAAGTTATTGCAGCACATTCTGGAGAGTGGGGGACATTTATACAGTGCTATACGCATAGTTCAAAATGGTTCAAATGGCTCTGAGCACTATCCGACTTAACTTCTGAGGTCATAAGTCGTCTAGAACTCAGAATTACTTAAACCTAACTAACCTAAGGACATCACACACATCCATGCCCGAAGCACGATTCGAACCTGCGACCGTAGCGGTGCTCGGCTCCAGACTGTAGCGCCTAGAACCGCACGGCCACTTCGGCCGGCTATACGCATAGTTGCGTATCTCAAATAGTATTCGAGCAAACACTGTGAAGGGAACTGCAAGGATCACTTCGTCTCCGGGCCACATTGGGCAGAAACTGATCACTAACTGGCTATAGGCGCGTACTGTGATCCGACGACTCTCGATTTACCCCTCTTCAAGGTGACTGTTTCAATGTTGAGTTTAACCTGCAGTGTGTGGAAGATGTAGTTAAGGCTTAGGTGGCCCTGTGATGTTTTGAAGGTTTTTTCGTGTCATGAGTTCCGAACACTCATTCACATTATCATGAACATGAACCAGTATGTTTATTTCAGTATTCTTAGTGACTAGTTGTCGTCATTTATTCTACATATTCATGATAAGCATGACTCTACGACGACAACAGCCGTGTTGAAAGAGCTTCCCGCGTAAGTTGACTAACACTCAGCACCAAGTCACACCTCGGACGGCCATTCTAATCACCCGAGCACAGTCTCATAAAAAAGGCTGGCACTGTCTGGGACAGCGTATGAAACGTAGCAGTAAGTACCAAAGCAGTTTATTAATTCTGTGGCGTCTGATTACTCTTCAGTTGGATGTGGCTCACCTGAAGAAATTTGTCGACTCTCTTCCTCGCCGAAATGATGCCATTGTTAAGGTGTAAGGCTGGTGTTGCACGGTATAAGCGTGATGTCTCCTGGGTTAGAGTGATTTTTTTCCGTTTAAAACCAAGCCATAAATGTAACCTTTTTGCGTTACTGGTTAACAGTGCCACGTATTATTTGGAACACTAGGCTCGTTTCCGGGATTATTGTGGCTACAGTCACAGTCGGGTAGCCTAGGTTTTCGTTTTCTTGCTTTCTTTGAATGATTTCAGACGGTCAGTACGTAGCATCCGAACAAGAACGAGGTAAATTCCATAACCCTTGATTCGACAACTTAGCTCACTGTTAGCCAGTTATGATTTAGAAGTCGACAGGACGTGAAATGCTGTTAGAGGAAAACTATGTGTTGGTGCTGCGATAAAATAAAGCAAACTTTTCGGCACGTGCTACGCAAAGAGAAAGTTGCCTTCTACGGAAGCTACTCTTGTTTACAAATTTTAATCGAATTACGTACCATTTTCATTTGAAAGCCATAGAAAAGATGAGTATAGAGACGTAAATCTCAAAAAATCCCCATAACGGAAACTCTTCATTTCTGTCTCCATATTGTCCGTAGTTTGCTTCATAATTTTACTGAAGGCATTTTGAATACGTCTTTGCAGCTACAAGAAAACGCTTAGTTTGAACTAAAGATGTTTTGTGTTACTGAAATAAAACTTCATCCGTGGTCTGTAATTAAAAATATTTATAACTAGAATATATTTCCGAAACGAAAAACGGTTCATTAGAAAACATGAACTTACGGTATGTCTGTACCAATTTTGCTAACATCAGGAAACGTCGTTTCCTTGCACATGTGATTAGGACTCACACGAAACACACAGAGACATGTTTACCCAGCAAGACGTTAGTCGACCACAGTATCATTGCACCTATTAATCAGGACACTTCGCTAGGTTTACAGTGATCCTGGTTGACAGTATAGGCACAACTGACGTGTAACGTTGACAGTGCGATACCTTTCCCTTAGTTCCCATTGTACTTGTGTCCTGCAACGTCAACGCATATTTTCAAAAATGATTCAAATGGCTCTGAGCACTATGGGACTTCACTTCCGAGGTCATCAGTCCCCTAGAACTTAGAACTACTTAAACCTAACTAACCTAAGGACATCACACACATCCATGCCCGAGGCAGGATTCGAACCTGCAACCGTAGCGGTCGCACGGTTTCAGACTGTAGCGCCTAGAACCGCTCGGCTACCCCGGCCGGCAACGCATGTTTTCGATAACGGCGAAGAGCAGTAATATCGTTACTGAGCTGCGAAAACTGACGGTAGTGGTGATACATTGTGCTGAGATTCACGTAAAGAAATGCATAGATCTTGAAAGCAACTTTGGATTTAGGCAGAGAACAATAGTGCTAAACGAAGGAATACATTGAGAACGTGCAAGCAGACAGTTTTTCATGATGACAGCGAAGTCAGACAGAAATACAGTAAGTGTAATCGGCACCTATTTTAAAGAACTATTTTCCGATATAGACATTAATACAAATAGTGAACTTCTTTGCTTATAGACTACTGATTACGTTTTATTTCAGTAAAACGAAGCGTGTTTGGTGAGATAATATGTACTGAAAGGCAGATTTAAGCTATCTTCGATAATGTCCACAATGTTAGCTGCTATAAATAATATAAAAGCCAAGGATAGCCGCACAGGACCTATCAACGATAGCACAGTTACAAAATTTTTCATTTCCAAATAGTACCACATTTATGTTTAACAGTCGATATAGTAGTATAATTTTCATTTCAAGGTCTTTTGAATAAAGAGTCATAATTCCAACTACAATTATAACTGCATCTATACCTTTATAGCTGGCGGCTGTACGAGCACTAATCGTACAAGAAGTTACTCGCACCTCTGAACATTGTTTACCGAAAATCTAATTCCGATATCTTTCATTGTTTCTGAGATACTGTCTATGTATGTTGCGTAAAATTCCTGTACAAAATGCAAAGGTGTACCTCGTGTTCTCGAATAGTCGGACAGTAATGGCCATTTTCCTCCAGTCTATTTTTTATTCTTACGTAGTAAATGTAAGACAGACATGATACAAATGAGGCAAGGATACCGAGGAAATATAGAAGAGATGTTCGTATTTAATACAACGTATCTGGCAGCGAAAATGTCGAAGTTCTTTCCCAGAACAGCGCAGCGTCTTGTCCCCGGAGCGCTGTTTATACACAGGCACGCTGGGGCGGTGGTATTTCAGTCCAAAGAGGATCTCTTTACCCCGTTGCTACGTCGGGTGGCGGAAGCTCACGTGTCCCAAAGGAGGGTTATTTACGGTTTGAAAGGATAGTTTCAAACTGTGCCAGTCGGTAACGGCTCAGCTGGTGGCGGTAAAGAAGTGTCTGCGGGGTGCGATAGAAAAAAGGCGGGGGCGCACGAGCTTGTTTGGCTCCCCGTAATGAGAGGTGCGGGCCGCGGCCGC
Source organism: Schistocerca cancellata (assembly GCF_023864275.1). Taxonomy (NCBI): domain Eukaryota; kingdom Metazoa; phylum Arthropoda; class Insecta; order Orthoptera; family Acrididae; genus Schistocerca; species Schistocerca cancellata. The sequence continues at coordinate 390,947,560 of NC_064629.1, read as the reverse complement.
AGCGGCTCTCCAGCGCCGCCTGCCGCTGCCGCCTTCTAACGACCTCCGCCGGCAAACTTTGCCAGTAGCAGTTCCACATCGCCGTGATTCAGCCTTAGAACACCGCTCTCCAAAAGCGTTTCAAACTCGGCTCTGCATGCGTTCCAAGACCGAGCTCGCTTCTCAGCTGATTTTCGCAGGCCACTTCACAGCGAGTTACCTAACTTGCGCCGTGTTCCTCTCCTGAACGAGTTACGGCGCGGCCTTTAAACCAGAGCTGCTGCTGCTGCCGCCAAGTGGCGACAATTCTCGCATTGGCTTCTAAGGGTGCACAGTTCAGCTTCCGCGGTGCAACTCCTGGGACGTTAACTTTCCCCCAATGCTCTGCAGCTGAGGTCAATGTTTCTGGGATTCAGATAGAAGGGCGAAAATCACTGCGAGTCAGACATATGCTCGAGCTTAGTTCAAAGGCAAAATACTGTACAGAGTACACTTTCGTGATGTATTTGCATAAAACCTGACGGTAAAGAGGAAATATCTAAACATATGAACTTTTCTTGACAGAAATACGGTAATATCAATTCCACAACGCCGTGTACATCGCTGTGGGCTACAGAATTGAGCAAAACTGGACCAGCCATAACAACCATACTTTACAGCACCTCATGATGAAGCATAGGCAGGATAAATTGAGGTAAAATGTAGAAACTGATTTTGAACTGACTGCTTAAAAATAAGATGACAAAAGCATGGGATACGTCCAAATATCGTGTCGGACCTCCTTTTGCCAGCAGTAGTGCAGCAACTCGACGTGGCATGGACTCAACAGGTCCCCAGCAGAAATAATGAGTCGCGCTGCCTCTATAGCCGTCCGTATTTGCGAAAGGGTTGCTGGTGTAAATTTAATAAGTTAAATCCAATAAATGTTCTTTGGGATTCATGTTGGTTGATCTGGGTGGTCAAATCATTATCTCGAAATGTCCCGAATGTTCTTCAAACGAATAGCAAACAACTGTGGCTAGGTAATATGGCGCATTGTCATTCACAAAAATTCCATCGTTGTTTGTGAACATGAATTCTATGAATGGCTACAAGTGGCCTCCAAGTAGCCGAACATAACCTGAGTACTCAATCCATTCCATTTAAACATAGCCCACGCCATTATAGAGTCATCACCAGCTTGCACAGCGCCTTGTTGACAACTTGTGTACGTGGCTCTTTGGGACCTGCGTCACGCTCGAATACTACCATCAGCTCTCACCAACTGAAAAGAGGACTCATCTGGCTAATCCACGAATTGTTCTAAATGCATTTTTTAAAACTATTTTGAATAATTAGTTCACGCGCCCATTCAAATTGTAAATGGTTACGAAAACACTTGACCTCTTAGCCACAAATAATCCTGAGAATCACGACAGATACAGGGATTAGTGGACACACAGTAGTAGAGAGGCTCAATTCCGTAACAAAGAAATTCACCAAAACTAAACGCGAAATATATCTATTTATATAAGCAGCTAAAAATTCGGTTGATGTCTTTCCAAGAGACAGTCTCCAATCATTCCAAACTATGCAAGTGAAGGCCATATGTGGCTTAAGTTTAAAGAAATAGTATCAACAGCACTAGAGATTCATACCAAATAAACTAATAAGATACGTAACTGATCCCACATGATACACAAAACACGACCGAAAGCTGCTGCAGCAGCACCAAAAAAGGCACGTATAATTTAGACGAACGCAAAATCTCCAAGATTGGCGAAGTTTTACCGAGGCTCGAAATTTGGTGCGGATTTCAATGCGAGATGCATTTAATACTTTCCACAATGAAACACTCTATAGAAATGTGGCGGAAAATCCAAAGAGACTCTGGACCTATGTTAAGTAAGCCGGCGTAAAGGCTCAGTAAGTACCTTTACTGCGCGAAAGCGACAGTAATGTTACTGATGACAGTGCCACTAATGTGGAGTTACTAAATGCTGTTCCATGGGTCGGGCGGCGGTTGAAGAGGAAGAGGGGGAGACAAGCGACGCAACCCTTCGGAGCAGGTAAAATCGTGGCAGCTGTCTGGCGTGGCAAATGTCCGGCGTGGCAAATGTCCGCACATCGCAGCAGGCTATGACGTGATGTTATCAAATGAATTAGGGTCGGTAATCTGCCGCCATAGCCCAATAACGCCCGTTTTCCCCCCACTGCCCTAACGGATACGTTAGTCGTACGTCTGACATTGATTTATACGGTTATTTCAAGCAGCGTTGTTTGTCTGTTGGTGCTGACAACTCTACGCAAACGCCACTGTTCTCGGTCGTTAAGTGATTGCCGTCGGCTACTGAGTTTCCTTGGTGAGACGTAATACCTGAAATTTGGTATTCTCGGCACAATCTTGACATCGCGCATATCGGAATATTGAACTGTCTAACAATTTCCAAATGGAATGTCCCATGCTCCAACTACTATTCGACGTTCAAAGTCTGTTAATTCCCGTCGTGCTGCCATAATCACGTTGGAAACGTTTTCACGTGACTCACCTGAGTATATATGACAGCTTCGCCAATGCACTGCCCTTTCATTCTTTGTACGTGATACTACCGCCACTGTTTATGTGCATATCGCTAACCCATGACTCGCCGTCTGTGTGTAGGCTTATAATCAACTTCATATGACTTGTCCAGAATGACAGTGACAAATATCACAAAAAACAAACTTGGCCAGCCATAACAGTATTACGCTCTTCTGCTCGTGTTAAGAAGGGAACTACCACACGCCATACTGCACGAAACACTGCCCCTACCTTCAAAAGAAGTAGACAAACAGTGCAAAAGTCTTGAAACAATGCCTGCAAATTTGTGTTATGTATGAGCAAACACTTCACTGTTCAGTGGCCTTCAGTCACATTGGCTCCTATTTATCATTTATTATAATTAGTGAAGAGACATTTGGCTGCTTAATACAACTCCAAGTGAGGTTACTGAATATCAAGGTACTACGGTAGTTTTTGTGAGAGAGACGCAACGTTCCTTTGCTGACGTCTTGCGGGCGTGCGCTATGGGGGTGGAAGACAAACCTTCCGGCGTTGAATTCATGACAGAGACAAAAGACCTGCTGATATAAGCAAGGCGTCCATTGCCGTAATTAATCTATCCTCAAAGTCTGTAAACCATCGGAATTACTCACTTGATTGTAGAGTAAACAATACAAAAACTTACTTTGAAGACTTTATGGATGAAATCAAACAGAGTCGATAAACTATGTTCGTCTTCATGAACACGTTGGATGTGGTGATTACATACAAACGGGGACGACTTCCTCCATTTTTGAGTAAGAAAATGTGGTGATTACATACAAACGGGGGCGACTCCATTCATTTGTGAATAAGGAAATCCGTTGAATCTAAGCGAAGCTATTTAAATTAAAAGTGCATACTTCTCCAGATATGTCTCGCATCATAAGGACACGAGACTACGTTTATTTTCTGCACTTTGTACAGTATATGCTTTATTCTATGCTGGTTACGTATCTAATGGCTGTCTTGTTATCAGTTAAACTGATTATAATATAAAATGAAGTAAATTCAAGATATCACAGTTGGTCATCAAAGTTAAGAATGGATTAGAAATTGATGAAACTGGAGTCACACTTCTTATATAGGCGCCTAACAAAGGCATATTTCTAACAGTGCCAGTTGTCTTATGACAATTGCACTAATTTTATCACCTGTATTCAAAAACTAATTATTAAAAACATCTGCTATACATGAAATTTCTTCTACAATGCTCCCATTCTCTTTAACAGAAATCCTGTTAACTTCTATGGCTTATTTTCTTATCTCTCTTTTATCAGTACTTCATACTAATTTTATTTTATTATCTGATTTGTCAATTTGTGGCAAAATATGCGTACTCCTGTATTTTTTACAACATTTAATAAGATGTTGCAGCAATGTTTAAAATAAGACAAGACTGCTGTGTTATTACTTGTTTTGGCTATTATGTATAAGTCTTTTTCTCGTAGTGAAGCGACTCTGATACCTGCAGTGATCCATGTTTCTTTGAAGGCTTGCCATTATTATATTTAATTATCTTTTTGGAAAAGCTACTTTACAAACTGGACGCAAACGCACTAAAAAATATCCCTCTCTAAATTAAGAGTTAGCATTTAGCTGATTGTAAACTTCTTCCCAGTCAACATTTTATGAGCTTTCTATAATGTCTTAAGCAGTGTTGTCATTAATCAGGCTCATTGATTTCTTAGAGTGTTTCCGAACTGTACATGTCGCTAAGACATGGACTATAACTAAACGTTTACCTTGATCCGACAGTCCCCCAGATAGATACAGTATGTCTCTCTTTAATTTCTGTTTGTTGAATGAACAGATTACCTTGAGGGTACCACTATCTTAAGCAACATGGGTAGGGATATCTGTGATTGATAACAAACTCTAAATGGCTCGAATGTCCTCTAGATCATTTCCTTCCAAATTCCTTCAAGAAATTTAAATTAACATCACCACAAATTAATAATTCCTTGTGACAGTGAGCACCATAATTCATCAAACTTTCGCGGAAAATTTCCAAGTACTCAGTGGAGACCTACAAGTATATGCTGTAACAGTTACTAATCTTACATTTCCCAATAGTAACTAGAAATCATATGCTTCTGTATCTTGATTTATACAGAATTTACTTATTTCTAAGTTTCTGTATATACATCTGTTCCTTATGAATATGAAAACTCCTTCTTTACCCGTACTGAATTTGCAGGAATATGCAGCTCACTTTTAACTACTTACATTAAGATTTGCTCGTAAGGTATGTCTTTCCTCCAGCGACTAGGTACGTAAGCCCACGTTCCTCACTCTGTCAAGTACTCTCATAGATTTTGCGAGGAACTTTCCAAGAGAGGGAAGTGGTGAATATATGCTTTCCTTGTTGGTATTACTCACGGGTGTGCACATGTTAACTTCTTTCTCTCCATCTCTGTTGGCTTGACATACAGGAGCTCCTGATGGTTTTCCAGTGTTGGCCCCTGGACTATGGTAACCTCTAGGCCAGCCTCTTCTACTTCATAGATTTAGACTTCTGCCTCCTCAGTACTTTCCATAAAATCTACTTCTTCGTCATATAAAATTCTGGCAGGTTTTCACCGTTGACTCCACTGCAGTTCTTGCAAATGGCAGAACATTTCAAATCTGCTTTTCTGCAGGAGCATGCTCCGCCACTCGTCAGCTTACGTGAAGAACTCAAGTCATGTGCTGGCTCTTAGCTCATTTAAACTGACCTCTGACCGTGGTTACTGCGAGTCCAGCCCGTTTTCTCTGGGAGTTCCCAGTTTCTCATCCATCTTTGGACTTGCTGGCAACTCCGTGACGAATGATGTTGCCCAGCATCTTGCAAGATTCAATTTGCTTTTTGTGACAGACTTGGCGAATAGCTAGCTAATTGTCTAGCGTTTGGGAACTGCTGCAAACTCCACTATACAATGCGATAACACGGTGTTCTCCAGCTGTTATTATTTCTTCACGGGGAGCGTCTAGTTTCTTGAATGCGCCAAGTTCTGAGTTTAGGTGTCCATGCCTCTTAATAATATACGGTTCCAGCACGCAGTTACTTATAATTATATGCAAAAAAATAAAAAAAAAGTTCAGCCATGCTATAGATACCGGCGATGTCGCAAAGTGATATGTCCAGTTCCAATGTATAACATAAAATGTATCAGGTTTCTATTACATAAACAGAAACTGAAATAAAAGTGCACGAAAACTTGGTAGTTTGCCATTTCGAAAAATATTTTACAAATCGTTATTTTTTTATGAACTGTAGTTCTCTTGTTACTGGGTGCAGAAAAAAGTTTTTGTAATAAAATGTGTAGAAAATTTTGTGCTGTTGTAAAGAAGAAATAGATGCCAAAGTGCTAGGAGCACATGAAACAAATTTTTTTGGAAAAACTGAAAAAATACCGAAATTTCCAAATTTTTTTTGTAAAAAACTGAAGAAAAAAACGAAATTTCCAAATTTTTTTACATAAATCTTGATGTAAAAACTTGATTTTCCAACCTTCCGACCATATGAAGAAGTGAAAAAATAAAATCTTCTACCCCACCTTTTGCAAATGATATGCTTTTTTCTGACAACTTGACCGGACTGTCGCCAGATTTCGGTAGTTTGTCCTTTACGAAAATGCTCTGTTAGCCCCACAACTTGGCAGTTCCAAAAACCACTCTACCACTCTGCACCACCTTGCCCGATGATGTTTGGGTTTTGTCCCTTTACACCAGTGGTGAATCCTCATATTTCCAGCGCTTGCCTCGCTCTTTTATTTCGCGGCCCTATTAATACAGCCGGTAGCCGTCCGTGGTAATTGGTCGGCTAAAGAAGTGACCTGGATTGCCCTGACATGGACGAAACATTTCCGCTGGTGCCTTTGTTCGACTGATATTTTACATGCACTATAACAGCTAGTAGCGACACTTGTCATGTTCGAAATGTGGTTCAAAGTATTGAAAACTTATCCATTTCACGTTTCGACTATCGCCTAGAATTTGATACACTGGTCTTTGAGCACCACGGCTCCACTCCTCTTCAGATTTCAGTTGTATAACTATTTCCTCTAGGTCTGTTTTGTTTTCGGTTTTTAGTCAGAGATGTTCCGTTTGGAATCATTAATTCTTCTAATGTTGCCCTAAAACTGAACTTTGGGTTTGTGCGCTATATCCGTATATTTTTCCGTGTTACAATATATTTCTTATTTCGAATTTTTAAGTAAATATCGTGTTTATGGCTCTGAGCACCATGGGACTTAACATCTGAGGTCATCAGTCCCCTAGAACTTAGAACTACTTAAACCTAACCAACCTAAGGACACCACACACACCTATGCCCGAGGCAGGATTCGAACCTGCCACCGTAGCGGTCGCCCGGTTCCAGACTGAAGCGCCTAGAACCGCTAGGCCACACCGGTCGGCCGTGTTTATAATTCAGACAACGTGTATTGTTTGAGATATTTCCCCTTGTTTTTATTCTAACTCGATTTGTAAATATTTCTCAGAGAAGGCAACGCACTCGGATTCGTGCAGACAAATTTGATTTATAGCAGATCTGTAATGGTAAATAATGGTACTTATGGAAAAGTGTTGTTTCTTGTAAATGTATCGCGTGGTTTCGAAATCTATTACCATTTACTGGGTCTTAATTTCAAGACTTCTTTATCTATCCCATATTTTAAGCTATTCACGCGTTTTATTTTTCTGTATTTGGTGTTTAACGGTGTTGTGTTCTCCTTGGCATTTGACACTATTTCTAGATTTTCTGAAGATATTTGCCAGCCAGTTTGATCTGATGCTTCTTTCAATAAATTAATTTGTTACTTTGGCGTTTCAACATATTCTGTCATCCTGGCTGTATCACCCACGAAAGCTTAACAGTCTTACCCACACCACTACGCTCAGTCTCAGTCCTTGAACGTCTAAACGCGTTCCGAAATGTTAATTCCTTGTCCCATTACTGTATTATTTTTTACAATTCGTAGATGAACTATACGGGCGAAAGTCTCCTTGGTGAACTCCCCTTGTGATTTTAAGTGGACTAGATCAACAACCTTATATAAATATATTGGACTTCGTGTTAGTCAGGGTAGATCTTATAATCCCTAATAGTTTATCATCAAATTCCGTTTCCGTCAATACGTGCATGGTAGTCTTAGCAATTATTTGACTTTTAAACTCTATGGAGATATATTCATATTGTCCTCGTCGCACCATGTAATACCTTATTAATGCTTTCAGATTCAGTAATTTTTCTGTTTCTGACAGACCTTCCCGTAAAGCTACTTGAAATCCACACAAATTATGCTCAACTTAATGTCCTAATCGTTTCAAGATAGTGACATGATTTTGTGCATAAGTATGAATAATGAGATATCATTCTGATTACTCACTTCATAGCTTTTCCTTTTGTCTGAGGAGGGTGACTCAAGTCATCTTGTAGTTCTTTTTTCTCACATACCTATTCTACGGGTTTACGCAAAACATCTACTGCTGCTTGAGGCGCAAATTTCCATAATTATATTATTATCGACGATTCTCCAGCAGCCGTTTTGTTTTCCAGTCTGTGGATGTTGTGTGTGATCTCATCGTCACCCAGGGGATCACACTGATTACTAATTCTGATCAAATTAATTGATTTCCGCAACTTTTAAGTTCCCTAAAATATTCTGCATGGATTTACCGTTTTCTTCATTTGAAGTTGCTCACTTTCCAGGTTTTCTTAGAAAACAGAGGGAAGGTGAATTGTATTTTTGTGTCCTCTTTTTGATATTTCTGTGATATCTGCGGAACTCGTTTCGTTGGTAGTTTTGTTATGTCTTATTCATGATTTCCGTTTCGTACTGACGCTGCTCACTCCGGAATGGCTTTGTTTTCTGCTCACTGAGTTTGATATTCATACCAGTTTTCCTCTTCATCGTATGTGTGGTCCTTCAAACTTTCAGTGGTACTTCACAGTTATGATTCCCACAAGCACGATTGCTTCTCGTTTCAATCGATGCTATCAATCTTTTAGTCTATACCAGTTGCCTTTTGGTATTTTAGAACTCTTTCTTTTCTGGTCTAGCTAGCTCTTTGAAGTAATTTTCTTTGTCTTTTTATTATTTGGTGTCGTTCCAGGACACAGCTCTAGCTCCTTTCTGATTCTGACATTCATTATTTCATTATTTGTGCTTTTGAAATATAGCCACGTGGTCTGTTTCAAATTCTCCTATTACTATTTTGAGGGATCCTCATGTTTTATACTTCGTTGTCAGATGCCGGAAATACGTGGACATTAACTGCAGATTATGGTTCTCACATAATTTAACGAGTAGTTTCTCGTATTTGTTGGTCTTTTTAAATGTCAGGTGGTGTCCAGTAGATTCCTATACTTCGCCATCCGTTCAACTTGTCAGAAAAGCCATCCTTTAAGATCTTCACATACTGGTTTGGCATTTTCGCCATTCTGGCATCCACAGTATTCGTATCCCTTCTTGTCCTCCCCCAATGAACCAATGCCCTTGCCGAGATGGAGTGGTTTGCTTGCCTCAACGACATATAGCTGTAATATAGATGCAACGACACCGGAAATGATATCTCTTGAGATGTAAGACAAACCTGTGGTTCCTGAAAAGGTGCAGGACAGCTTTCATAGTTGGACGGACAACAATATGGATGCCTGACTGATCTGTCCTTGTAACACTAACCAACGTTACCTTGCTGAAAGCAGTGGAAAACAATAGTCGTATTTTTCCCGAATGCTTGCAGCTTCCCGTGGTTACATTTCTCCCCCATTTGAACCTTCCCGTGAGAACTACACAGGAGTATGTTGCCACCAGGAGAAACAATAACAGGAAAAACCTGTATGATACAGAGAAAGTTTTCAACTTCGAATATAAATTTTAGTATTTTGGAGTTCATTCTGAGGATACATGTCTGAAGAGTAGCCTTGTGTGGAAGTGAAACATGGTTGATAAACGGTTCAGGCCAGAAGAGAGAAGAAACTTGTGAAATGTGGTACTACAGAAGAATGTTAAAGATTGGGTGGGTAGACCGAATACGTAGTGAGGAGGTACTGACTCGAACTGGGAAGAAAGTAAAGTTATGACATAACTTAGCAAAAGTAAACGATCTGTTGATAAGAGACGTCCTGAGACATCGAGGAATCATCAGTTTAATACTGGAGGGAATTGTGTGTATGGTGTGAGGAGGGGGGTGGGGGGAGGCTAAATATTTTAGAAGGAGACCAAAGCCCAAAGCTCCAATTTAGTAAATAGGTTCAAGTGGATCTAAGTTTCAGTAGGTATGCAGAGACTAAGAGTGTTGCACAAGATAGACTAGCAAGGACAGCTGAATGAGACCAGCCTTCTTACTGTAGACAACAACAACAACCATCATAAAATTTCAAAATCCTTCTTATTTTTATCGTTTGTTGGAGCAAAACGTTCATAAAAGTATTCGTTTACTTTCTTTTTAATGCTGCTGGGCGCATTGTTAACAAAGAGAGTCTGTCACTTCTGGGTGCAAAGTTTGAGACGGATCTAACGAACTATTATTGACAGCACAAGTTATGCAAAGATCTGGGAAGTTCATCGCCCCCTTTTTGGGCTTTGTTACTAATAAAAATCCGTGGTCTGTTGGATCAACAAATACGCCGTGCGAAAGTGAAGAATCTCAATACTTACCTAATTCAAAATTTTCTTTATCTATAAAGCGAGTTTGCTTCAGTGCCATTAATTAAGTTTTATTTTCGTGAAAAGCTTTCTTTAGTCAGTAGTTTATCTTGCTAACCTGTATTAACAAGTTTATATTTAAATATGACAAGAAAGTCCTAGATTTGATCTTAACTTTGTGAGAATCTTAGGAACATCCAAGATGCTTATTGCAATATGCATTCCTTTCTTCCCTCTCCGAATTTTAGTCACCAGTATATGCGCGAGATGTTTGCGCTTCATTTCAGGGGCGCTTTCTTCTTCCGAAGACTAACCACTTACATAACAAATTTTATTTCGTTGTGCCATCATGCTTGTCGAGCTTGGGTAATTACGCACACTTAATACAAACAGGACTGTCAAACCCGGAAGGCTTTCCGTTAGGCATCCATTGTGAGACTTCTTGGGGCCATCCCTTTTCCTGTATCTCGTCTCGGAACACGCAATAGCACAGTTGGGTTACTCAATCACCCAGTAATACTGGAGGGAAACTTGGTTATTATTAATGTCGTTATTACTATAATTATTAATTTAATGTAAATACCATTCTGCAGTTTCATTGTTGCACGTTTTACATTTCTTCCAAATATTTTTTTCATTTTCGTATCTGTGTACAAAATGAGTAGAATTAAAATTAACTGAATGTTACAGTAGTGCTGAGTGACAGGCTTCGCCTTTTTTGTGTTAAGATAAAATTCTACTACATGTAATTTAGGCCTTTTCGCGGCCATTATACAGCGGTAGGCCGTTTGCTGACGAGTTTGGTCTGGAGCCGTTCAGTGTGATTACGAAATAAGGTATATTTGCTAACGTCTCTGGTGGTTTGTCATTGATTAACGCGACAACTAACAGGTTGATGTCGGGAATCCAGATGTAATAATCCGACTTGGTCGGATACAAATATGCCACATACTGACGTTCCGATGACATTCCTAACCCAAACGATAGAGCAGTCTGTGCATTTGTAGCGAGGTGTGATTGCAAAAGAGGTTGTAACACTATCATATGCGTCACATGTTCCTTATGCATCTACAAAAAATATTTATTTTTTCATTTGACTGACATGTGTAAAATGATGTAAAAGCTTAGTTTGTGTGAATTATTGGGAATTAATTATGATTTTTGTATGACTTTTGGAACTCTTATTGTAATTTGACTGGTTTTTAGACAGTATTAGTAACTGAATGTTAGGGCAGGAAAAGTAAGTGAAAGAATCTCTTTATTAGGTATGACTATGGACACCAAAGTAAAAGATGGAGAATAGAAGTGAATGCGTGGCAAGCACACGTGGTGAGTCGTAAACACTGAACATTTAACTCAAGCTAGAAAAGTAATTGGCCAATAAAATTTATACTATGAGCTCCCGGTTCATGAAGTAGTGCAGTGATATTGTATCTTCAGGTGCTACGTAATGGTAAGAGAATATGTTTTTAGAGAAGCGAAACTGAAGCAAAGCCTGATGTGGATGTTACTGTGTATCTATGTGGCAAGAATGAGACATACTAAGCTCCATGGTACGTTAATAAGTGCCACATGGGAGCTATCAGCGCATAGAGACTCAGTGGAATTGGTTTTCAGTATACATTATACTCGATAAAGTACACGACCACCTACAGGGAAAGTAACAACTGGATTGGTATATGCATTGGTGAGTGTTATTTTCCAGTAATTACCACGTGATATTTCAAATTGTTGTACAGGCATTGGCTAGGCCATGTCACGTCTCCTGCGATAAGTTCCTGATACACATCCCACGATATGAACATTGGCATCGTGAGAATAAACATACAAGGAAAAGGCGTAAGTCTACTTATTACAAATGAGCATTAATATTTTGTGGGTAATACGTAAACAACAATGCAGTAAAGTAAATGATTTTGGGCACTTTATCAGTATTACAATAGGACAGTAGTTACTGGTGCAGTTTAAAAATAATTAATTGGTTTAAAAAGCTCTGGGAAAAGTATTTGAAAATTACATTTAAAATTGGTACGTTACCTTAAAGTGTTTTTTTAGTGTGATTTATCTTCCATGGTTAATCTGTCCAATGAGTATTTAACGGTGCTGATACAAAAATTGTTATGTTCCATCTCTTACTGTTGTCTAGAGTATAAAAGCAAAGCTTAGCTTGAAATAATTGCATAATACATAGTACTCGTTGCTGTGGGGAAGTAAGTTTCAATCTAAAAATTCATTGCATGTCTAATATTGATTCAGTAGTGATTTTCCGTGGTATTAACTACATGCTTTTCTTTAACTACAAGCATGAAAGTTTCGAAAAGGGCATATTCTTATTAGTGTTAATTATTGCATTTATCCTGAGCTATTAATGAAAGGAATGACAAGTGCAAGTAACTGTCCTAAAAGGATTTGCAACATTTTAAAAAAACGTTCCCACAAAATAAGTAGTGTGTTGTGTGTTTCTCGTGTGTAATGCCATAATGAACTCACATTTATCTGTATTTTTATGATTCTGCACTGTGCACCTTCATAATAACTGTTCAGATATTTTGGATATGAAATAGTATTGCTATCTAATTATCTGCTTCATTAAAATAGCTGAAATCTGATTTTTCTTATCCCAAAGGCAACACAAACACGATCCAAGACACTCGAAGTTCATAGAATGAACAGCTCTAGTCAGAAAAATAATTTGCGATACGATCAGTTTCCAGTTCATTATCCATTACCGATTTATACGTACGCAACAGAGTCTGGCGAAGAGCGGACTCTTTCCCCGTGTTATCGATGTAACATCCGGACCATGTTGCATTTCATGATACGTAATTCTAAAGCTGTAGTAGAATGCGCAACCAAAAACGCTTACGTTCGCAAAGATTTTCAGATACTTGCAATTGCTCTCAAAATATGAACAAAAGGCTTGTCGATTCTGAATAAACCTTTCTAAGAACATTCATAGTAGAGCACATTACTATCACCCACAAATTACTTTATTGTGAAATAATTTTCAGTGACTTTCCATAGTTTTCATGTCACTTCGTACCAGTTCCTCCATAATTTTTCAAATTTTACTGCAAATGCAGTCCTTCAGTCTTTATGCGTATGACTGCCATTTTGGAGTCAGTGTAATGAGATCTTAGTGACACCGGAGAAATCGTAATGTTCCATAGTTCCATGGTTAATTTTCTTATTTTGTGTCTCTTGTCTGTACAATGCACGCTGTGGCACGATGCATACGCTCACTATAAATACAGTAGACATACTCCTGTAACCTGTTTCATTTGACATTTGGCATCATGGGTCTCAAAAGGATCTGTTTATTAACAAAACAGTTTAGCTGACTTATTATTTCCGCAAATACAGCGTGATACGCGCTATACGAGCAACGCACTGTATAATGCAACACAATACAATACGAAGCGACGACTGCAAAGCCTCTTAATCCCCTGGCATTACAAAAACAGTGCACGTCTGCTTTTCTGCTAAACTCATTTCATGCACACAATAGCGCTTATTTTGTTCACCACGAAAGCTATGCTTTAATAAAGCTTTACTTAGGAGCTCCGTATCTGCTACACTACGTAGCACAATTTTGTGAAGGGAACGCGCTAGTGGAGTGAAACTCTTTTTGATACTACATAATGATTAGCAAATAGCGGATAACGAGCAGGGTAATATTCCGTCTGACACTGCACACAAGAGTCCAGCCAAAATTTTTTACCAGTCGGGACAGACGTACTGAGACCAGCCCGTAAATTTTTCTTGATGTTCGACGGTTTATAAATTTCCACAGATCCCACTGGTTAGTTCTTCGCGTTACTTTTTCATACTGATTTCTCCTGTTTCTTTGGTGTACCGACTTTAAGCGTTAGTAAGCCGTATATGGTAACAATGACAGTAAAATCAAGGCAGTGAAATGCAGTTACTTCTTGCCTTATGGAAGATAAAGATTATTCATGAAACATAATTATGGCAGAATGAGTCCACTTACGTTTTCTTACAGAGACCAATGCGGGAATCACTTTCTAATAAACTATTCACTTCCTATCCCGTGCACACCCATACCTGGCACTGCTAGGTCACGCCCCCCCCCCCCCGCCCCCACCACCCACCCTCTCATCCCTCTTAGATCTCAAGTAACGGAGAAAAATATAGCGTAGTTAAGTGGTTTCTTTCAAGAAAGTGACTTAAAAGTCAATATTGAGCAGGTTTTTCACATGATCGGGGCGGGAACTTATTTATGGCTAACTACAAGTCGCCATTCGTTTTTTAAAATATTGAAAGTACTCCATACAACCAGGTCTAGACACCCCCCATCCCTCACACACACACACAAAATACTGTACGGACGCCCTTGTTCTATCCTCTTCCATGGAATTTCGCTATATAGCTGAAATGGATCACTTGTAAAGTTTGTGTTCGTGCCGTTTAGCATAAATAACAAACTTTCTTCATGCAATACTGTTGTTTCTCGTGCATCTGAAGATATTTGAGACCCTTATTTCTCCTCTTAGAGAATAGCTAATATTATTGTCAGTCTGATCACACATGAACGTTATTTGACTTGAGTTGCGGAGTTTCGCTTTTGTTTTAGAACTATTATACACAGTTGGTTATCTTGTTGTATTGCCTTTCTTTAATCTCGATATCATTTATAGACATACCTGTAGCCTTTGATCTGTTCATTCACGATCTGCTGCTTAGTAACCCACGGACGTATGACATCCACTTCGCTTAAACCGTATATTTCTTTCAGGTAACACAACGTATAAACACATTATCAAAATATATATTAATTTTCGAGATCTAGTAATGTTAGTTATGGGATAACTCAGGGCTCATTATCACGCGCTCTACTAAATTTTTCCTTTAACGATTAATCGCACAGCCTGCCAGCAGCTCAGCCAGTGTTGTTAGCAGATGATGTTATCCTTTCTTTACAAAATAAACAATGAACTTGATTAGCTGAAAAAGGTGTCGTCCCTGTGACAACGGATTATGTAGAAAATTTATTCGGAAATAGCTGTATAGTGATACCTGAAAAGGGTACGTAGAGGAAGAGCTTCATTATCGATAAAAAACATACATACCCAAGAGAATGCTAGAGTTAGTTGATTGTAGTACTGAGATATATCTTACACGCAGTTTGTAGGAGTGTGGTTAGATATCATTTGAGATGAGAAAACAAACAATACGTTGAGAACATACTTTTAAGTCTCAAGAATGCTAAGGAACAGTTGTAGTACCGAAACAGCACAGTAGCTTATTATGCAATTATGCATAGCCTGTTACAGAGTAGTACGCTGTTTTTTGGAATTACAAGTCTCACAGAACAGTCATTTAAGCTTCATAAGTGAGCGAAAGAAATAACGAAAAGGATTACTGGAAAGGAATTTTATGGGAAAATTAATGGGAAATTATGCCTCTTTCAGGAGTTTATGAACGTGTGTTATAGCTGAAATCCTTTTTGCATCAGACAGACCGCCCTTGCAACTTGCAGTGCCATAAGGTGCCGGGTTACATGTGCTTGGATGAAAAAAAACATCCAAAAATAACAGCTGACATCTATTTACCAGACTAGAGAATGCTAGGACACCGGTACTCACGTCCTTCTGAGGGGTCACCTGCCACTGTAATGCATAACACAGCCAATAAATGACGAACGATTTTAATTGTTGCCTATATTGAAAGCAAAGATCTCTAGCTATGAGATACAACCACAGGTACCCCCAGTATCAAAACAGACTTAACATATCGGAAGTTGATGGATGTGTCCCTTAATTATTTTGAACAGCGTATTTCTTCTGTTACTCAAGAATTCTTCACAGTTACGTTCCATGTGGTTATCCCTGTCTGTCCAACGGATGTGACTGTTCTTTTTAGATATGTCCTCTTCAACTGATCTTCATTCTGTGACATTCATTGTCATAGTACCTGCAGTGTTACAAAATTGCGAACTCGTCTCATCATTTCTCAGTACCTCGGGATCCAACTTCTTCCCCGACTGATTCTTCCAGACGATTCTGCTAAGGTTCAGTGTCCTTTTCATCGTTACTAAACTATGATCAGAATATATATCTGCACTTGGATACGCCTTGCAATTCGATAGCTGATTTCGAAATCTTTGTGTAACATGACGAAATCCCGCTGGAGTCTTTCAGCTTCTATGAGCCATTTCCAAGTGTCCTTACTTCTCTTGTGATTTTCTAACAGTGTGTTCTCTATTGCTAAATGATGTTTTTTCAGGACTCTAAAAGTGTTTCTCGTCTTTCATTCCTGTTACTAAGCCCATCTTCTGCTCCAGTTCTGTTGTACTTCTTCCCCTACTGCAACGTTCCAATACTCATTATTATCTCTCTTTACGTACTGAATCGCCCGTTCGATACCATCATTTACTTTCTCTGTCTCTTCGTGTTCTGCTTGTGACGTGGCACGTATACTTACACCACTATTGTTGGCGTTGGTTTGTTTTTTACTCTAATGATAACAACTGCACTGTTCACCGTAATTCACTCTCTGCCTTCCCTTCCTATTCAAAACTAAACCTACTCCCTTTATACTGTTTTATGCTGTTGATGACGTTACCCCCTATTCGCCTGAATAGAAATACTTATCTTATTTCCATGACACTTCACAGATCCCCCATTATATTTGTATTGAGCCTTTGCATTTCCCCTTTCACATTTTATACCATGACTTATTAAAACTGATGGTTCAGCAATAATGATACCTATCACGATCTGACTTGTTGGGAGTATGAAGGTATTTCTCCTGAAGTGAAACAGTTTTGTCATGATACTTTCGCCAAAGGATCTCAATAATTTAGACGATTTATCGCGTACTCCAACGGCCATGTTGCGATGCATGCATGTCAAAAGGAACATTGCAGTAAATTCTACTGCACAGACACCGTCAAATACATACATCTATTTCAGAAAGTTCGTTTTATCTGGAAATCTTTAAGAATTTTCACATAAAAATTCGAACGTATTACTTTTCAGCAAGGCCTCGAATACAATTATGAGGCTTTGTCTGTAAGCACTGGTGACAGAACGCAAAGGGTATAGCAAGCTGATGACATTGCCACCGCTAGAGTATTTGCGTGTTCATTCCACTTCGTGAGACAGTCAATATTAATTCGTAAATAATTTGTCTAAGCTATACAGTATAGGAAATTTTCATCCACATTTAATTTTACAGAATTAATTTCTCCCTCTGAGCAGACATTCATACTGTCTGTTTTATTAACGTTTAGTGTAAGTTTACTGCATTATGACCAGTTAAAACACCCTGTAGGGCTTCAGTTCCCTTCTCCAGAACTATTTCTGACATCTTATGTGATAATTATGTTGCTGTCATCAGCACTGTCTAACACTGTGAGGAAAGTCGTTGATGTGTATCATCTGCTGAATTTTCTGCGAGAAGCTACGCCGTCCTGCAAATCATTATGTACCTTTTATAACGCACTGCTCAAAAGAATTATGGAGACACATGTATCAACGTCCCATATGTTAAATTAGTTTTGATACTGGTTTTACCTGTGATCTTATTCCTTGGATTTAAATCATCGCTTTCTGTGTAGGCAAGGTTTAAAATCATTCGCCATCTATTGGCTGTGTCAGGAGACCCTTCAGAATTAAGTGAATACCAGTGTCCCATTGTTTTCTAGTGAGGTACACAGATGGCATTTGTCATTTTTGGACGTTGTATTCAACCAAACACATGCAATGTGACATCCTAATGCACTGCAAGTTGCAAGGGCGGACTGTTTGATGCAAAACGCATGGACTTTCGGTCGGGTTGCTGCAAATTCCATTGCCTCTTCATGTTTCATCCATAGGTAGTGGACACACTACAAGGTGACAGGTCATTACAAAAGGCGAGTTGGGCAAGGTCGCCGACGCATGACAAACTCAGGTGAAGACCGACATCGGGCCATCTGTGTGCTGCGACGTCGAACAGACACCGCCAGACCACTGAAAAATTACCTCAGAAGTGCCACTGGAGCCGCTGTGTCCGATCAGACAGTAATGAACAGGTTACGAGAAAGGATCTTACGACCCACACGTCTTCTTCAGTTACCCCGCTTGGCACGACAACATCTAGCAGCTCTCCTTCAATTCTCCCGTTCCCAAGTCAACTGGCAACTTCGTCACTGGTGGAACATGTCTTTCACAAACGAGTCTATATATCTTTCCACCCAAGGTGCTGGCCGTGTTGGTGTAGAGAGACCCGTTGTGAGCGATACCTGCCAAATATTGTCCAGGAAATCGACAGATTTCAAGGGTATGTGATGTCATGGGGAGGCTTCAGTATTGACAGCCATATGGATGATGTCGTTGTCCATGGTCGCCTTACTGCCAGGCAGCACATCAAACTGATCCTGTTGAGCATGTGGTGGCTGCTGTATACGTAGGTCGCCATGAATTCCTTTTAACACCAGGGCCTATGTTGCGGCCGTCAGCTGGGACGTCTTGCGAAGCCTGTACACTGAAGTAATGTAATGGCCAACTATGAGTTCTGACATAATCCCCATCGAGCATATGTGGGACATGACAGAACACACAATGGTTGTTAGTGGTAGTGCTTAGAGTAAGTTTCCTTTTGTTATCTCCACGGCATCCACCACTACTGCAAGTACGGTACCACCTTTAACTTACATTTTTGGCCTTGAAAATCTTCCTGAACTCATTGTCTCATACGATGGTCCAAAATTCATGTCAGCCAATTTCCAACAATTTGTGCCGCCTGTGGCGTATACCATATGACCGCTGCAGGTTTTCATCTAGAGTCTAATTGTGAAGCGGAACAGTTCGTTCGAAAGATCAAAAATCTCATGGGGAAACTCCGTTCCTTCCACTTACGGGACCCGGCACAGAAAATCTTTCTGTCCTATCAGTCCTCACCAAGTGAAGAGAAGTCTCCGGCAGCATTGTTACACGGTCATCAGCAAATTATCGTATTACATCTCCTACGGCCTCCAAGAAAACAATTCATTCTCCCAGGTCGAACCAAGTTTCAGCCGCAGGATAAGGTCTTTTACAAAGTCTTCGGCAAGCAACATTGTTGGGAATGTAGACTCATTACAACGGCAATCGGACTTCCGTCTTATAACGTCCATTTTTCTGCAGGGCTACTGCGATGCCGCCAAAGCCAGCTGCACCGCACGTACGAGTATGCCAGTGTTTCTGCCCCAGAATGCTCGTGCATAGACCCAGCACGTCGCTGGAGTTCACACGTGCAGTCTCAGCCGTCTCTCCGCCAGTCGCGGCTGGCACTGTCCAATGTGGTGCCCGCGGAGACGGACACCCCGCCGTCGGCGCCGCTGCTGACATCTTCGACACTGGCTCCCACCCACCTGGATGAACCGATGCCCATGGACGAGCCGCCCCCGGAAGGACATCACATCACTCCAGAATATCCCCTTGCCATACACCACACCACAGCGTCTGCGTCTCTGGATATGAGCATGCACCCTGTGACTGTTTTTTCGGCCTGTGTTCCCAGTCGCCCTCGCAATGGATACTGGGATGAGGGCAGGGAGGCACCATTGTTAGTAGTTACCCTCCTTGCCTCCTCACCAGCTTCCGTATTCAGTCTGTCCCCTCTCCCCTCCCTCCCCCCCCCCAAAAAACCACGCTGCGTGACGTGCGTCCGGCCTATACGACGACAGTGGTGGTTGTGGAGGGGGGGAGAGGGGAGGGAGAGGGGAATGTGGTATCATTCAGAGATCACGTGGCCACACCAAAGTCGGCAAAGTCATAAGACACCAGCGAGGGCTCGCTGCAATCTGCTGCAGCCAATGCGAGGCACTCGAGGAGACCACACCTCCCATTCAGCATAGCAGCCCCTTCACGTTGAGGTCAATATTATGTCGAGCATTCAAGTAACGTGCCACAGTTTGTGATCTCACCTCAAGCTGTCCACATCATAGTATAGAACCAACGATTTGTTGAAGTTTCTGTCGAAAAGTGCTTATGTAAATGTTGCATTTTGTACCGCAAGAGAAGAGATTGTTAATCTGTGCATTAAGTGATCCTTTCGTAGTGAATGACATTTGTACAATACCCAGCAATTGAGTGGCAAAAAACTATACCAAAGTTAAGTAAAGCTTTTATTCATTTATGTGATAAAGTGAATTAATATTTCGTGTGTTCTAATTTGATGAGCTTTCTCCCAGAACAATCAAAAAAACCACAGTCATGCCTAGATTAAAGTAGTTCGATAGGTCACAACATACGAGGCCACAAAACACGTCAGAATTGTGCTCGGAATAAGATCCTGACTAAGACGAGCCAGAGATGCGCTTCCAAATACGACAGGAATTACTGCAGTCAGTGAATGAAGGTCCATCACCACCAATTAGAGAGAGAAAATTGCAGCTGGAATTGCATTTAATGAACATATGGATTCGGTCATCTCGCAAGAAGCCATTGGGTAACACAGGAACATAAAGCAGCATGTCTTCAATGTGCTAGAAGTTATCGAACGTGGGCAGTATATGACTGTCAGAACTTGTTGTGGTTTGAAGAATCACAGTTTTGGCTATATCCGAATGACGAACGTCCTCGAGGGCACCGAAGGCCAAATGAAGCATTTCATTATGATTGTGTGCAAGATCAGGGTCAAGCCAGATGTGGGTCTGTGATTTTCCGGGGGTCTTTTTCCTATCATGAATTGGGCTCGCTCACTGTGGTGACAACTAAAATCAGGCAGCATGTTTAGTTATAGATTCTGAATGATAAGGTGCTCCCTTTCAATCGCGCATCTGCTATTTACATACCTATTTTTCAAGATCGCAACAGAAAAGTTCCTTAGGCTAGAAAATATGTGCTGTTTTTAATAATCCCTATTCTCTCACCCTGTTACATCTCACCTGGACTACAAAATCACTTAACTTGAACTCCACAGAAAACCTGTGGAAGATATTGGAACAACGGCTGAAACGCTGGCATCAGCATCCTGCAGTTTGATAGGATTGCACCATCAAATCCTTAGCGAGTCGCTTAATCTTGTGGAACCACTTCCTAACCGAATCCAGGTGGTTATCAAGACCAGATGCGGAATTACACAATATTAAATGATACTTTTATGATTTTTCTAGGTGTGACTAATTTATTGACGGTGAGTTTATATTCTCATCAACTACCGAGACTTGACTACACGAATTCAAAGTGCATGGTACAGTTAGATCTTTCAATGTCACATCAAGCACTAGGTACGCAATATCTTCTGTCCTGTTGTCGAACTGACCGACACTTTCGGATAGAGTCTTCTTTAAATGTTCGTAATTGACAAGCAAGGCTCCTGGTAGGTGAATTCCTTCTAGTGGAAAAGTCGGAGTCTTGTTCGCTAGTTAATCTGTCCTCATGTTATTTCTTTGTCAGTTCCTTGCGGAATCCTTTCTGGTGATGTGCCGTGTATTTCTACGATTTCCGCAGCCTCTCGTCTTTGACCTCTACGTCCCCTGTGATCTCGTCTGTCATCTGTCTGATACGGCTGCACGGATGCCTCTCCCTAACTCTCTTCCTTTCGATTATCTTCGTCGCTCATCAGTGTCTCCCCGATACACATACTGTTTATTGATCCACTATTGCGTTGTCTTTCTTTAAACAAGTACGCCGACGCTTCAGGTTTGCAGGAGGTGAGGTCTGCTTGAATATCTTTAAATTTAAACAACGCTCTTATTTCTTCTTGATCTTTTAAGATTACAGGAACGGTCCTGTCTGAATTCGCAATATTACGTAATGACAATTTCTTTACCTGTTTGTTAACTTTAAATACGTCGTCCATGATTTCATCTTAGCACCCTTTAATGACTACAACAGCCTTTCGTAATTTATTGGTTGCGTCCTCCACTTTTTGAGTTGCCAATCCTAATTCATTTTTCCAATTGCTGATCTGATGCTTAATGTCTTGTCCGTCTTCTCTTCGGATTTCCTGAAACTTTTTTGTCTAATTTGCCCATTCGTTCATCGTACCCATTTACGTAACCCGTTAACTGCTGTTATAATCTTTTAAAATGATTACTAAGTTCCTTGAACTGTCCTTTGATCTTTTTGAAATGTGCATCATTCTTCTCGTGAAGTCTTCGTCTGTCTTCTTGAAAAATTCTTCCACTCTTTTATATTGTACTCCGGTCGTTATGAAAAATTTTCTTATCTTTTATTCTGTTTATTGTTTTCTAACACGACTCTGATTAAGAATGACTATAGATCATAAGGTGGCGGTGAAGAGGAGTCAGATGCGCTATCGACAGCACTCTGTATCACGTCGTCGCAACGATTCTCCACAAAGTCTTTCGTTGCCTGTGACTATGTCACATTCTCTTCACATAACAACTAAGCTTTAGATTTTTCCACAATATTCTGTCATTTGTTTGATTCTCTGTCTGTCGCTAATAACGCATTCAAATCACTTTCATGATTTTCCGTCATCTCTGCAATGTGTGTATTGCCTTGTTCAATTTTCATTTTAAGTTCATGGTTTACAAATGGAGGCTGACTCTCTTTCTCCTTATCAGAGTCGTTCATTTCCTCAACACTAAGTTCATAAGCACAGCTTAAGCTTGGCACAACGAAATAATTGCAACAAACGTTCATACACTTCCTCTAATAACAAACTCCTAACTTAGATGCTACGAAACACAACTAAATCCTGACAAAACACAAAAACACAAATAATTTTTTCCGCAAAATTTCTATGACGAAACTCAGGCCAACGATTCTGTTCACCAGCATTTCATGTGACTAAGCACAAATTAATAGATAACAAGAAATTTATTATTAGTTTAAACTCTTGATGTTCTTTTATTATTGAGGTGTTCTTTTTTACTTTTTCTATTAATGGCGAATGACAAAAAGCTAGACTCTTTAAGTTAGTAGATCAAGAGATTTCTGAAAGTAATCCTGGCAGGGACTTCAAATTCCTAAGCAAGGTGTCCGTTCAGCTGTATAGAACACCCGTAAGATCCCCGGTGACCTACAAATGAGAGAAGCTTCCCATAAGATCATTCAACTTTTAATTAAATACCTATGTCACACAACGGAAACGTTTTATTGAATTATAACTAACTGTAGTGGCCCAATCAAGCATGAAAATATGAGTACCATACCACACGTGGATGTATTCGTGAGGGGATCATCTGTTTGCAAGAGTAAGAAGTTGTCACCGTAACGATTAGTTTATTACCATAAAGCGTCAACATTCGAACTCCAGAATGGAGTCTTCACTCTCCTGCGGAGGGTATACTGTTAGGAAATTGTGTATTGAGATCGAGCTCGGGACCTTTGCCTTTTGTGAGCAAGTGCTCTACCAACTGAGCTAGCCGAGCACTACTCATGGCACGGTCTCACATCTGCTGAGTACAGTCTTCATTCTGGAAATTCCCTCCAAGCTGTGGCTAAGCCATGTCTAATAATGTCCTTCCCTCCATAAGTGCTAGTCCGTCAAGCTTCTCAAGAGAACTTAAGCGAAATATGGAAGATAGGAGATGAAGTACTGGCAGAAATATAGCTGTGAGCAGAAGTCGTGAGTCGTCCTTGGGTAGCCCAGTTGATAGAGCACTTGCATGGGAAAGGCAAAAGTCCTGATTTCGAATCACGGTCCAGCACACAGTTTTAATCTGTCAAGAGGTTTTAACGTATGAATTACCCACTGAGATAAGTAAGTGACCATTTAATATATGGACAAGAATTGTAACCGTGAAATACATCCTTGGCACAGGTGGGCGAAGATCATAAAAACATTGTAATGAAACCTTATTGCGCATACTGCCAGTTATTGCAAGAATGGTTAGTGATTTAAAGAAAGAACCCAGAAAAACAAGTATGAACATCTGTAAAACCTACAAAGCGCATAATGGAAGCAACTAGCTGGCTGCGAACATTGAAACTATGCAGTTCTACATCTATATTTATACTCCGAAATCCACCAAACGGTGTGTGGCGGAGGGCACTGTACGTGCCACTGTCATTACCTCCGTTTTCTGTTCCAGTCGCGTATCGTTCGCCGGAAGAACGACTGTCTGAAAGCCTCCGTGCGCGCTCGAATCTCTCTAATTTTACATTCGTGATCTCCTCGGGAGGTATAAGTAGGGGGAAGCAATATATTCGCTACCTCATCCAGAAACGCACCCTCTCGAAACCTGGCGACCAAGCTACACCGCGATGCAGAGCGCCTCTCTTGCAGAGTCTGCCACTTGAGTTTGCTAAACATCTCCGTAACGCTATCACGCTTACCAAATAACCCGGTGACGAAACGCGCCGCTCTTCTTTGGATCTTCTCTATCTCCTCCGTCGACCCGATCTGGTACGGATTCCACACTGATGAGCAATACTCAAGTATAGGTCGAACGAGTGTTTTGTAAGCCACCTCCTTTGTTGATGGACTAGATTTTCTAAGGACTCCCAATAAATCTCAACCTGGTACCGGCCTTACCATCAATTAATTTTATATGATCATTCCACTTCAAATCGTTCCGCACGCATACTCCCAGATATTTTACAGAAGTAACTACTATCACGAAAGTTAACAAGCTTCTTGTCCCACTCGACTCAGTGTTTGAATCGCCTTCTCATTCTTACCACTCTCATGCAGGGTGAATGTGGAAAGCGGTGACAGTGATGCCTGCTAGTCCTCTCCACTCAGTACTGAAGTGGAGACATCCTTCTGTACGGCAACAAGTCTCGTCTCATCGGTTGTGTGGCAGCAAGCAAGTCTTCCCTCTTCCATCTCCCAGCAGCAAGTGTTGTGTATCTTAACCCACTCTAACATGGCTGTTTCCACCAGTGATAGAATGCCGCTGGCCAACTGCGAAGACTTTGCAAGTTTCGTCCAGTGACAATTTTGTAAATATGTTAAACAAACTCTTAATCTTGCAGGTTCTGTAATAATTGACCAATAGTGTCATGACATGGAGAGGAAGGCAGGAAATCTCTCCCACTCCATGGTGGGGTTCTGCATCTGACGAATGAAAGGGCCTTCACGTAGACACCGCGGGAAAGGTTTCTTTCCACAGACATAAATATTATGAGCCAATCAGGCAACTGTTGCTGGGATTTTAAGGAAACATTATTTTGTGGAGTGTCTGCTAAGAAAAATGGCGAATCTGTTGCTCTATCATTTCTGAAAGCTTCACCTGGCTTAGATTTTATCTTTCCTAAAGGATTACTCTTACCTTATTGAACTATGCATTTTTACAACATACATGAGGCCTTTGGGCCTCCCGGTGTGCGGATGTGGAATGAAGTGACTTCTACGTGGCCTACTTGCTTCAAGGAGAGGTTTCAGCTCTGATCGAATTTATGATTCTGTCTGGTCCTTTTAAGTAAACTATCAAGTTGTTAGGCAGCAACAAAGAGCTCTCCAAAGCTGCAGAAACTGACAGGAACCTCGTAGTGATAAAAGGAGGGGAAGAGAAGAAGTAAATTAGTTGGTCACTCATTGTTAGTATTGAATATTGTCTGTGGCTCTTGTGCGGCGTTAAACAGTGACCAAGAGGATGTGCATATGGCATATTCTAATACACTGAGTGACAGCTTGGGGATAAGCTGCCGTATAACACAGTGTCCCCCAATCTCTTCCATGCATACAACCTTCCGTTAAGACTCTTAAACCATGTGTTAGCCATTGTTAAATTAGGCTCTGTGCAATATACTACCAGGCGGCTTCACCTTTCATTTCATTCCCACAGTCCATATTTTTCTATAATTTTTCCTTCCCTCCTTTTGATAATATTGTATTCCCGTCCGTCATCACAATTAAATTTTCCTCTTCCTCAAATGACTTAATGATTTATTTTATCTCGTCATCGAATCTTTAAGTCTCTTTACCATCTGCAGTGCTGGAGGGCATGTAATACGAGTATTGAATTGCTGTGGTGGGTGTTGGCTTCAACACTGCCTTGGCTATGAAAATGCGTTCATTATGCTGTTATAGTAGCTTATCCGCAGACCCATTGACTTTTTCAGCACTATACCTGCTCCCACATTACTTATATTTGATTTTGTGTCTATAATCCTGTACTCACCCGACTAGACGTTCTGTTCCTCCTGAAACGTCCCCTTTGAAAAA
This sequence comes from Schistocerca cancellata, assembly GCF_023864275.1. Classification (NCBI taxonomy): domain Eukaryota; kingdom Metazoa; phylum Arthropoda; class Insecta; order Orthoptera; family Acrididae; genus Schistocerca; species Schistocerca cancellata. The sequence goes on along the minus strand of NC_064629.1, from coordinate 390,921,313 downwards.
TTAAACACGACTGTGCTTAAACTGACACACAATATTTTTAGCGCAACGCAATCTGACTTTCAAAAATCCCTACAAAAGAGTGGCCCTGACTAACATTAACCTATACCTTTCACAAATCACTTACCTCACAAAAATCTTCGTTACTCGAACTACTGCAATACAGCGAGCGCCACTACTGCCAGCTAAATAAAAGATTGAAACTAAGGAAGGCACTAACTACTGATAGGCATAGTTAGCAAATGAAAGATTTTAATAGAGAACAAACAATGTATTTACCTTAATAATCATAATATATATAGCAGTTCATGACATCCATTTTTTACAAATTTCAAAACTCCGCCATTTCTCTCCCCACATCCACCACTGCTGGCGGCTCACCTCCAACTGCGCAACGCTACGCGCTGTTCACATCCAGCTGCCCAACACTACAATGGCTGACAACAATGCAAACTGGCCACAGACTGCACACAGCACAGCCAGTGAGTTTCATACAGAGCGCTACGTAACGTTGCCAATAAGAAAACATAAACAGCCTACTTTGGCAACGTTACGTAGCGCTCTGTATGAAAATCACTGGCTGTGCTGTGTGCAGTCTGTGGCCAGTTTGCATTGTTGTCAGCTATTGTAGTGTTGGGCAGCTGGATGTGAACAGCGCGTAGCGTTGCGCAGTTGGAGGTGAGCCGCCAGCAGTGGTGGATGTGGGGAGAGGGATGGCGGAGTTTTGAAATTTGTAATACTGGATGGCATGAACTGCTATATATATTATGATTATTAAGGTAAATACATTGTTTGTTCTCTATTAAAATCTTTCATTTGCTAACTATGCCTGTCAGTAGTTAGTGCCTTCAGTAGTTTGAATCTTTTATTTAGCTGGCAGTAGTGGCGCTCGCTGTATTGCAGTAGTTCGAATAACGAAGATTTTTGTGAGGTAAGTGATTTGTGAAAGGTACAGGTTAATGCTAGTCAGGGCCATTCCTTTTTAGGGATTTCTGAAAGTCAGATTGCGTTGCGCTAAGAAATATTGTGTGTCAGTTTAAGCACAGTCTTGTATAAATGTTCAAAGGGGACGTTTCACTCCTGCCACCAACTTCGCTAATTCTCACGATATCTATTTTCAAACTATGCATTTTACTTTTCAAACTTTCCAACCGACGTGTCTGATTAAGTGATCCAACTTTACACACTCTAACTTGTAGAAATCGAGTTTTGTTTTTCGGATGACGACATCCTTCTGAGTAGTTCCCGCCCAGAGATCTGAATCAGGGACTATTTTACTTCCGAAATATTTAACCCAAGATGAAGTTATTATCTTTGAACCATACAGTAGACCTGTCTGTCCTCAGAAAAATTAATGGCTGTAGATTCCCCTTGCGTTCAGTCATTCGCAGTACCAGCTGGCTGGTGTTATAAGGCCTGATCAGTTATTCATCAGGACAAGTTGCCCCTGCAACCCCTGAATAGGCTGCGGCCACTCTTCGGGCCTCTCGACAGATATCCCTCCCTCGTACCTGCACCTTCGGTACGGCTGTCTGTATCGTTGACGAACGCAAGCCATCCTACTTCCCTAAGGTTCGTGGTTCATGGGGGAACTAAGTGTCTATGGGAGTCTTCATACACACGAAAAGTGTGTAGTTACACGTTAGTGAAAAATGAAATGTATGACCGGCAATGATTGAAGGTATTCTTCTCTCGACAGAGAAATATCCCCTCCCTGAACGCAAAAAACACTCATATCGTAACGACAAGAAGAGTTTTTTATCGTTTCTGGCTTCGTGATGCGCCAGTGAACATTCCAGACGTAACTGGAGGTCATGGACGAGGACTTTTAACAGAATCTGCTGGAGGTCGTATTATGGACTTGTGAGAGGCAGTAGTGTACAGCCTAACATGAAGTGCAGGGATGTCAGTAATGCCTCACGTTTGCCGTCGGTGGCCCAGAGACGCCTTACATGCTTGTGGTCCTCATTCCGGACGGAAGCTGCAGTTACATTGAAGCCTCAGTAGTCACAACACATCAGTAGAAATCGACGCTAGCACGGAGACCGCAGCCAAGGTTAGTACTGTACTTCGAAATAGAAAAGAGGACAGTACTTAGCCAGAACCCATTTGTCAGTTCCCGTTAGAGCGTGGTTTGTAGTACACAAATTTCGCCATTGTCACACAATACCAATAACGACGGTGAGAAACGGGCACGCCTGCTTGCCTTTGCTGCTCCTCGCAATGAAACTCCTCCCCACGCCACACTGCGAATCACATTCTCCTTCTTCACGGTTTCTTTCGTTTAGCCTCCCCGCTGACCAATCTTTCCAATGCAAGCATCAGACCATTCATGCCACTTCCCACTGCCCACAAGTCTTATGAACGTTGCATAATACATATACATACATATACGTATATCACACAACACTTTAAAGACACAGATATATATTTCTAATCTACATGGGTGGACACCTTATCACTCCAGGAATGTGACCGACTAATTCCAGGGAGGTAAAAACAAGGAAGAATGTCGCTAGACGAAGCTGATTGTAACAGAGACGCAACAATATAGCATTTTTGTGTTTATTATTGGAATTAAACATCAGTCACTGCCAGTGTTTAATATTGCCCTCTGTTATCCACACGGCATCTACTAGACTAGACTTTTTGTTACGAGAAGTTTATTCCAGCTGTAATAGAGAACATCAATTGTACTCATGCATGCAAAAGAATACTTTAAGTACATCCTGAAACACTGTAAAAAATATTTAGTCAGGTGTAACTATGTTACCGGCAAAATACCGGAACAGTTGGAAACTAAAACGAAATAAAAATAATTACGACCAACGACGTACCCATTGTGACACTCGGTAACATCCACCACCTCTTGCCGAAAGCAAAGGTTCGAGATTTTCTCTCACATATAATTTCCGCTCAGGCCTCTGGAAGTATAGCGAAATACCAGTCAGGTTCCCCTCAGAGTATGCTGATAAAATAGGTCCATATTTAGCAATTATACACAACCACTCGCTCACAGAAAGATACGTACCTAAATACTGGAAAATTGCTCAAGTCACACCAATACCCAAAAAGGGAAGTAGGGGTAATCCGCTGAATTACAGGCCTATATCACTACCGTCGATTTGCAGTAGGGTTTTAGAACATACACTGTATTCGAACATTATGAAGTACCTCGAAGAAAACGATTTATTGACATATAGTTACCACGGATTCAGAAAATATCGTTCTTATGAAACACAATTAGCTCTCTATACTCATGAAGTAATAAGTGCTATCGACAGGGGTGTGAAATTGATTCCATATTTTTAGATTTGCAGAAGGCTTTCGACACCGTTCCTCACAAGAGTCTTCTAATCAAACTGCGTGCCTACAGAGTATCGCATCAGTTTTGCGACTGGATTCGTGATTTCCTGTCAGAAAGGTCACAGTTCGTAGTAACGCACGCAAAGTCATCGAGTAAAACAGAAGTAATATCCAGCGTTCCCCAAGGAAGCGTTATAGGTCCTCCATTGTTCCTGATCTATATCAACGACACAGGAGACAATCTGAGTAGCCGTCTTAGATTGTTTGCAAATGATGCTGTCATTTACCATCTTGTAAATACATCAGATGATCAAAACGACTTGCAAAATGATTTAGGTAAGATATCTGTATGGTGCGAAAAGTGGCAATTGACCCTGAATAAAGAAAAGTGCGAAGTTATTCACATGAGTACTATGTAAAAGAAATCAGCTAAATTTCGATTACGCGATAAGTCACACAAATCTGAAGGCTGTAAATTCAACTAAATACTTAGGGATTGCAATTACAAATAACCTAAATTGGAACGATCACATAGATAATATTGTGGGTAGAGCAAACCAAAGACTGCGATTCATTGGCAGAACACTTATAAGGTGCAACAGGTCTACCAAAGAGACTGCTTACACTCCGCCTGTCCGCCCTATTCTGGAGTGCTGCTGTGCGGTGTGGGATCCGCATCAGATAGGACTGTCGGATGACATCGAAAAAGTGAAAAGAAGTACAGCTCATTTTGTATTATAGTGAAATACGGGAGATAGTGTCACAGACATGATACGTGAATTGGAGTGGCATTCATTAAAACAAAGACGTTTTTCGTTGCGACGGGATCTTCTCATGAAATTTCAAGCGCCAGTTTTCTCCTCCAATTGCGAAAACATTCTGTTGGCATGCACCTACATAGGGAGAAATGATCATCACGATAAAATAAGAGAAATCAGGGCTCGCACGGAAAAATTTGTGCTCGTTTTTCCCGAGTGCCGTTCGAAAGTGGAACGGTAGGGAGACAGCATGAAGGTGTTTCATTGAACCCTCTGCCAGGCACTTTATTGTGAATAGCAGAGTAATCACGTAGATGTCGATGTAGATGTAGATGTAGAAAAACATAAGTGAAGGAGAGAATGGAGCAAAGACGGAAGTTTTTGTGTAATTATACACTAAAGAGCCAAAGAAACCGGTGCACGTGTCTAATATCGTGTAGGGCACCCGGGAGCACGCAAAAGTGCCGCAGCACGACGTGGCATCGACTCAGCTAACGTCTGGAGTACTGCTGGTTGGAACTGACACCATGACTCCTACAGGGCTGCCCATAAATCCATAAGAATACAAGGGGGCGAAGATCTCTTCTGAATAGAACATCGCAAGGCGTCGCAGATACGCTCATTAATTTTCATGTCTGCTGAGCGTGGTGGCCAGCGGAGGTGTTTAAGCTCAGAAGAGTGTTCCCGCCACTCTGTAGCAGTTTTGGACGTGTGCGGTGCCGCATTGTCCTGCTGCAATCGCCCAAGTCCGTCGGAATGCACAATGGACATGAATATATGTAGATGATCAGACAGAATGCTTATGTACGTGTCACCTGTCTGAGTCGTATTTAGATGTATCAGTGGTCCCATATCACTCCAACTGCACACGTCCCACACCATTACAGAGCACCCACCAGTCCCCTTCTGACATGCAATGTCCATGGATTCAAGAGGTTGTTTCCATACCGGTTCACGTTCATCTGCTGATACAATCTGAAACGAGACTCGTCCCACCAAGCAACAGGTTTCCTGACATCAACAGTCGAATGTTCGTGTTGAAGGGCCCACGCGAGGCGTAAAGATTCGTGTCGTGCAGTCATCAAGTGTACACGAGTGAGTCTTCGGCTCCGCAATCCCATATCGATTATGTTTCGTGAATGGTTCGCATGCTGACACTTGCTGATGGCCGTGCACTGATTTCAGCATCAGTTTATGGGAGGGTAGCATTTCAGTCACGTTGAATGATTCTCTTCAGTCGTCGTTGGTCCAGTTCTTGCAGGATCTTTTTCCGGCCGCAGCGATGTCGGAGATCTGATGTTTTACCGGATTCTTTATATTCACGGTACACTAGTGAAATGATCGTTCGGGAAGATCCGTACTTCATCGCTACCTCGGAGATGCTGTGCCCCATACCTCGTGCTCCGACTATAACACCTCGTCCAAACTCACTTTAATCTCGATAACCTATCATTGTAGTAGCAGTAACCGATCTAACAACTGCGCCAGACACTCGTTGTCTCATATAGGCGTTGTCGACCCTGCCTCCGTATTCTACCTGTTTAAATATTTCTGTATTTGAATACGCATGACTATACCAGTTTCTTTGGCCAACAGTGTATATTGAAGCAACTCCGGGCGTCAAGATGTTGAAAGCCTTAGGATAATATGAGTTCGTAATTATAGTGGTTTCTGAGGGAACACTCGGCAGTGCAGTACCATTACATAGTACACCTCATTTCGTTTCAGATTTTGCAATGTAATAGAGATTTTCTCGCACTGACCATAGTCAACGCGTCCCCTGTGGGGTTAAGCATTTCCTCATGCCAGCACGATTCCTAAGATTACCCTTTAGTTAGCACGTAAAATTCCGCTTTAAAAACCATTTTGTTTGTAACAGGATAAAACCGACGCTTTCTGTCGACACTGGGCGCCGCATGGAAGACGTGATCAGATGCATTTGATCAGGGTTACTCCAGCTACACACTGTAAAAAGAAATTGAAAATATCTGCCAGAACGTCAATGAAAAAGTAGCTGACGACTTTCATAAGTTAGCCTTATTAACATTTAAAAACCCCCGAAACGACGTAGATGTCGCTGAGACAAGTACATGTCGAGAAGTACCCCAAAAGTGGGTGAGAAATGTTGAATATGTAACGTCATCAGGTGACGTACCTCATAGCACGTGCAGTGATGGAGCCTATCGGGCAGTCGCATGTGATCATTCCAACGTATGTCGAGTATTCACGTCGGTCTGGCTCCGGGCCTATGTCCGAGCCTTTAGCGCGTAGGGCTGAGGGTTCGAGCGTTGCGTCTGGCAGGCAGTGTTCTTTTTCCATACTGTCTGACAGTTATGCGTTTACATTGACGTAAAATTTGTAATGTTATTTACCTGCCTCGTGGTCTTCGCTGATCAACTGCAAAGTCAGTACAACAAGAACCCGACGTATTACGTCACAAGTAAATAAGTATAAGCATCCGAATTGCACCGCTACCAGTAGATGACCTACGTGCTCTTTACTAAATAAAATCTATAAACATAAAATAAGAAACAAAAGATAAGAAATAAAATAATAAAAGCTTTAGCTTGGTTGCAGCGATAACAATAACTTGTACTTCTACGTTTACAATATATCACACTTAAAAAAGTTGTTCGGAAACAGAGTAGCCTAGAGCAGCAACGTGTAACACTGACCGCTACTGGTGAGGGTAGACTCGACAAGCCGAACTGCTGCACGTCGGGTGAGCTAGGTCATCTGGTGGCGTCACATGTTCAACACTTTCCATCCACTTTTGTGGTATTTCCCGACATTTGGGGCCTCATGTTTCTTTTATTATAAATTACTTGGCTCAACGACATCTACCATATTTCGGGGTTTTTAAACGTTAATAAGAATCACCCTAGTCGCAGGAGTAACAGCAGGCTCTGTGGAAGATCGGAATTACGTCGCACGCAGGTTGCTGGAAGGGCAGGGTAGAGCAAAAAGGCAGCATATTCCGTGTTTGGCTGCCAAGAGGGGAACATGTATCCTAGCTCAGCCAGCTGCTGTAAGGAATGAGTTTCAGTATGTGCTATGCTATGTATTTTCTATTTTCATTTTGGCAATTTATCTTCATTCATTTGAATGAAGTTTCCAGCTTTAAGATTAGAAACTGCGGTCTTATCTAGGAGCTATAAGGTACAATGTTATTATTGACCAGGTGAGAAACTACGTCCGTATGTATATGAGCTTGGTGGTATGGTGGAATACACTGTACAGGCTATGTTGAAAACCTCATTCTTGCCAGAGAATATTTTAGGTCTGTTCAGTTTTCATTTTTCCATGAGAAACGGAGAGAAGTTTCGGCGCTCATCGAGGAACATTATAACGTCGAAGTGAAATTGTGAATTTCTCTCTTTCTTTGGGATTCCTTCAGGCCCATATTCGTAAGATACAACGCAGTTTCAGAAACTTAAGTCAATGATATCGTCAGGTATAGGGTGGAGTGACCTATTTGCATAATAGGGAGCTCGGCACTGTGGGCCTGGCGAGTGCTGCGCGGCCGGCGGGATCGCCGTGGCGGCGACGACGGCGGCGGCGGCGGCGGCGGGCGTGCGGCGCGCCTGACCTTGCTCGTTAACCTGTCGAAAGGCGCGCGATATCTCGCCGCATCCTCGTCCAATCTGATCTGTTTATGGCGGCGCCGGCTCCAGATGGAAATACGGTTTCCTGTCTGAAATACTGCTCGGCAAAAGCCGAGCCGATCGATCGACGTTGAGTCTAAGGGGGGGAAAAGTGGGAGGGTAGGCTCGATGGCGGCTGTGGAGAGGCAGCGGATGAGGAGCCCGCGCCTCAGACCACGGTCGCTTTTTAAAAATAATGAACCTCCCCGCACATACCAGCGCGCCGCCGCGGGCCGCACATGTTGCTATTGTCGTAATAAAAACATACCGCGGCTCGCAGACAAAGCCAACCACTGCACACAACTACAGGCCTATATACTTCCGCACATATCGTGTGTAATCACGGAAGTAAATAACGAGCTACTGCCTTCCAGGGTTTCGTTCGTTTTCAAGAAATGAGATTCCATACGGTGAGAGCCACGTGCGCCCAAAACTCTGTTGTCCGCATCACATCAGCTAACTTCGCGACAGTTTCTTAGATCACCGTGTACGCTATCCGGTAGGTTTTGTTTAGAAAAGTAGCAGATTAAAACTGGCAAAGAACCTAGAGTGAAGCAGTGGGGTAGTGCCATATCCACCATCCGAACTATGATGGTACCTATCTTTCAGGTATTCTCAGCCATTAGTACTGAAGAGTGGGATGGCACCGACTTGGGCGAATGTGGCGTTTGGATTTTCGTAAATCCAGACATGAAAGCTGGGTTAGTTGGGCAAATAATACAACTGGGATAAGTTTCACCTGTAATCGATACAAGCTGAACGAATTTTTTTCCTGCAGTACTATACTGGATGCCACGAATACTGGAATACACAATAGGGGTCACGCGCAGGCGAGCTTCGAGCCCGCTTGCGCTTGACCCCTACCGTGTATTCTAGTGAACGCTCTTGTCACGCTGCGCTGCATTACAGATTATTGGCACACGTGTTTAACTCATACGCAGGTATCAATGTAATCGAGATTTTCCATATCTTAGTGTATTTGCTGTTATTATTGTAAGGCTTTACGTACGTTACACTACTTTTTCCACGGTCGGTGAAAGGCAGGTATAAAGCCCCCAAGGCACGTCGACTTCTTCCATCACCTCGGAGGGCAGTACTTTTTACTGGAAGAAGAGACTCACACAGGCTTAGGCCTCATGGACGTGTATGAATGAGAAACCCCCTATAATGTGTAAGTAGGCTGTTTATGTTTTCTTTATGTAAGTAGGCTGTTTATGTTTTCTTATTGGCATTGAGAAAAGAAACGGCAGTTTTACTGTGATGAATGATCAGGACTGTCTTTATGGACTGTGAGAAAATTTTAGCTTTGACCAACATTGTATAAATAAGTGTGTGCATTTGATATCTTTGTTATTGTAATTATGAAAATTTTTTTCAAATCATTATTGGCCACTGCCCAAAACAATTTGTAAAATTTTTTGTGGGGAGCATGGGGGCTATGTAAGTAGGCTGTTTATGTTTTCTTTATGTAAGTAGGCTGTTTATGTTTTCTTATTGGCAACGTTACGTAGCGCTCTATATGAAAATCACTGGCTGTGCTGTGTGCAGTCTGTGGCTAGTTTGCATTGTTGTCTGCCATTGTAGTGTTGGGCAGCGGCAGCTGGATGTGAACAGCGCGTAGCGTTGCGCAGTTGGAGGTGAGCCGCCAGCAGTGGTGGATGTGGGAAGAGAGATGGCGGAGTTTTGAAATTTATTATACTGGATATTATGAACTGCTATATATATTATGATTATTAAGGTAAATACAGTGTTTGTTCTCTATTAAAATCTTTCATTTGCTAACTATCCCTATCAGTAGTTAGTGCCTTCCGTAGTTTGAATCTGTTATTTAGCTGGCAGTAGTGGCGCACGCTGTATTGCTGTAGCTTGAGTAACGAAGATTTTTGTGAGGTAAGTGATTTGTGAAAGGTATAGGTTAATGTTAGTCAGGGCCATTCTTTTGTAGGGATTTCTGAAAGTCAGATTGCGTTGCGCTAAAAATATTGTGTGTCAGTTTAAGCACAGTCATGTAAAAATTGTTCTAAGGGGACGTTTCAAATGTCATTTTAAACTCAACATCTGTATTAACAGGTTTCCTGTTTCTATTCTGGAAAGTTACGTAACAATTTTTTTCAGTTTTTGTCTTTGTTCACTCTCAGTTCTCTTACTACCTTTGCATCTTTTGGTTTTTTTGCCTTGTTGATAGTTTTCATTTTGATGTAATTGCGTGTCCTTACGAAACGAATTTCAACAAAGTCATTATTAAAGATAACGCTTTATAAGGTAAGGAACGTAAAGTCGTAGTGTTTGAAAAAATCTTCAGATGTCCAGTTAGTACACCGTCCATCAAGAGCCAATTTCTGTTGACACAAAAAGATCCGTGAATCACATTTTAAACATGTTTTAATTTCATTAACTCAGCCCTACAACGAGAGAGACGATCCTGTAAATCTGCATCGTTTTGCCTTATGACTTTTATTTTTCTTTCCATAATCTGTTGGCGTAAGCACATTGTCGCATTCATAGCACTGTTTGTTTTTACGGTTAACGTTTAGTCTAGTAGTGATTTCCGTATTAGTTGCTAATATATTTACCTATAAAACATCTTTTATTTCCTTACGGTAGCTTCGTTTTTCTGCCCAAATATTTCTCTCATTTAGAGGCTCTTTATTAGGCACTAAATCATCACCTGAGGATGGTGGATTTGAAGTTGGACAGCATAAGTCTTCAACTTGCGTTTCGAAGAAGTATTCAACAGTCGAGTTTTCAGATCCCATTCCTAATCCGAATAAGTAAAATGTATTGACTACACACGAGCATTTTCAACCGAAAACTAATCCGCACGTTTACTAGCATTTAAACAGTCTTCGTTTCGTCGCATTGTTTTTAGGAAATGTATGAAACTTAATTCCTAACTCAGTTACTTGCCCGCTGTTGTTAGTGCAACTAGCGATCGAGCAGCAAACCATTAATTTCCACTTGAAAACGGATCTCTAAAAAATCTTTCAATGCACTTTTACGGCGTAATTCTGTAGTCAATAGCCAGTCACTAAAAAAAAAATCACACCACTTCGTTTTCGCTCGAAAATGCAATTACAACACAATACTTTATGGGAAACGTCGGCTGCTCACTACTGGTTGGGGTCACTGCGACATCATTGGAGCAGCTTGCTACCGTGTATACACCTCGTGATCCCTGCCATGTATACTAGTATCCATGCTGGAGACCAACGGTCTAGCTCCAGTGGGTTAACTTCGGATCCCAGCAGATAGCCAAACACAAGTGCTGTCGGGCTTGGCTAGCACTTGGATGGGTGACCGTCCTAATCTGTCGAGTGCTGTTGGTAGGCGGGGCGCAGTCAACCCTTTTGAGGCCAATTGAGGAGCTACTTGAATGAGAAAAAGCGCCTCCGGTCGCTAAAACTGACAACGGCCGAGAGACCGATGGGCTGATGGCATTCCCTCCCAAATTCACATCCAGTGACGCCTAACAGCTGAGGATGACACGGCAGTGGGTCGGTAGCGTTGGGTCGTCAGAGGTCTGTTTGGATGGAGAGAGAGAGAGAGAGAGAGAGAGAGAGAGAGAGAGAGAGAGAGGGAGCGAGAGTACTACACTAAATACTCCATGGACAAAAATAAAATGATGGTTCAGTACCACTGAGGGAAATTTGCGGATGCTTGTGATGAATGCTTTTCCACACGAACCAACACCATCTCCTCCAATTCTACTGTGTGAACAATTACTATTCACGACCCCCTATCTGCTCTCTACGCCTTGTACAACCTGGTGTCTCAAAAGTATCTGTCCACGGTGATAAATTATTTTCAGTATAACACGACGCCTGCACATTCGTTCGGCTTTTCAGGTGCTTCGTCCTTCACTGAACGTATGATTCCAACGCTCCATTATCGACACTCAATGCCGGCCGCGGTGGTCTAGCGGTTCTGGCGCTGCAGTCCAGAATGGCGGGACTGCTACGGTCGCAGGTTCGAATCCTGCCTCGGGCATGGGTGTGTGTGATGTCCTTAGGTTAGTTAGGTTTAAGTTGTTCTAAGTTCTAGGGGACTTATGACCTAAGATGTTGAGTCCCATAGTGCTCAGAGCCATTTGAACCATTTTTTTTTACACTCAATGATGAAACAAACAGCTGTGGACCCGCCTTAAACGATTGTGTATTGCTTTCAAGGTCGATGCGTCAGGAGGTTTTTTGTTATAAAATATAAATAGTTTACTGCAACGTGCATCACACTTGCTTCTCATTCAAGACCTCCTACAGCCTGAAATACTAAGTTTCGAACACTGGCTACCAGTCTAAAACTATATCGAGTACGAATCCTGACCGTAAAAGTGAGGGTATCCTGCTTAGTTCATTTCTAATAAATTCTGGTGATGGGTAAACGTGTTAGGTGATACCTTTCATCTGCCTTACTGAAAGTTTGGCCTAAGGCTGCTGTGGTAGTCACGTTTCCACTCCTTACTTCATTTCCTGCAAAGTCATATTTAATAACTTGCCTTCTTTGTATATCATGGTTTTAGTTCTCATCAGTTGCTCATAATCTCAATGCATCATTAGCACTTTGGAGTCTCACTATAGAATTACGTCAGATCCACAATATCGACGTCATACAATCATACCCTTCCCTGTACGTGATGCGTTAGTAATTACGTAATACTCACGAAGAGACAGATATAGTATTCAGAGCTGAACAACTTATAATATGCACTACTGAATCACATGCATCATGTTGAATATTTTTCTTTATATTCAGGCTTGTATGTTAATGTAACCATAGTACGAGTATACAGGGTGAATCAGTGGTGATGTTACAAATTTTCAGGAATGATGGAAAAGGGTAAATCTATCAATACGAGTTACGGGACCCTGTTCCGGAAACGGCCGAATCGAAAATTATAAGAGAAAAGGGGGCTGATGCCTTTGACATTGGAATACATATACCGGTACTGTTGTTGCTAAGACTGTAGGGTTGGCAAGGATCTGAGATGATAGAACAGACCAAAAATTAAAAAAAAGTCAAGTAAACATGGAATTTAAAATACATACCTTAAGAGCTATGAGCACTTGTTTATCTTCGATACTATGAAGAAAATAACAAGAAACAAATTCCAGTATACAAGGGTTCTAAAGCGCATACCTTAAGAGCCATGATCATGTGTTTGCGTTTGCTAGTGTGAAATACATCTCTTCTGAACAAGTGCACATAGCTCTTAAGATATGCATATCAGAGCCCATGTTTACTAGATAATTTTTTCAAGTTTTTTTTTCCATATTACTTCAAATGGCTCAAATGGCTCTGCGCACTATGGGAGTCAACTGCTGTGGTCATCAGTCCCCTAGAACTTAGAACTACTTAAACCTAACTAACCTAAGGACATCACACACATCCATGCCCGAGGCAGAATTCGAACCAGCGATCGTAGCGGTCGCGTGGTTCCAGACTGTAGCGCCTAGAACCGCTCGGCCCCTCCGGCCGGCCATATTACTTCCTCCAACATATCGAAAGCAAAGAGCCTACAGTTTAACAGTTGCGTTTCATAGCATCGAAGATTAAAAAATGCTCATAGCTCTTAAGGTATGAATTTTAGAACTTTATTTACCAAACATTTTTTTCTTGTTTTGGTCCAAAATTACACTTCTCAGAAGCTACCTACCATACAATCTTAGCAACAACAGTGCCTGATACGTATTCCGCCTTATGAGCTATCAGAGCGTTTTTCTTTCATAACTTTCGACTCACTCGTTTCCTGACCATAATCCGTCGTTACCCCAAATTGGTACATTTACCCTTCTCAAACAGTCTTGAAAGTTTGTTACTGCGGGATCACCATGTACTTTAGGTGCCTTGAAATATAGTTGGGTAAAGTTTATTATCACCTACGACGAACACATGATTACCTACCACGAACAGCGCCATATTAATATGAGGTAATCTATCGGGATTTCAGAAGATTCAAAACTCTTGGAAACATGAAGAGACGCGTTGTAGATTTTTCAAATGGTTCAAATGGCTCTGAGCACTATGGGACTTATGTAGATTTTTAAAATGATGTAAGACTAGCAATAACATGTTTATTGAACTGACATGAATGCCAGCAAAAAAAAAAATGTGTTTTGCTGCTTCCAACTAACAATTATTATGTGATCAGTTTGTTAAAATTACTTAAAAGACCATTTGCTCGGGAATTCTGTCACTTCATCTAACATCATGTTCTCATTAACGACTATTTCTACAAAGTTTTCGAGTTATTCCGAAATAACAAATGTTATATACAATTACAAACTATGCAGGAAGGTTAATCTAACTGAAACAGAGAGTTTTTTGTACCTCGTTAAAGAACAAGAGTGGCACGATGTTTAGATGAAGAAAATAATGCTTTCCTTAAAACATTGTTCATGCTCTTTGAAAGGTTCTTTCAATTAGAACGTTCTAAACAGGCTCCTAGCAGTAAAAGGCAGCCTGGGTGGCCGACTAGTGGGATAAGGATATCATGTAGAACAAAGAGGGAATTATATCAGAATGTTAGAAGTAGTCACAATCAAGCTACAGTAGTCCATTACAGACAGTATTGTAAGGTGCTTAAAAATGTTATTAGGAAGGCAAAGAGTATGTGTTACGCAAATAGAATAGCTAATTTACAGGATGAAATCAAAACCATATGGTCAACTGTGACGAAAGTGTCTGGTCAGCAGCACCAGGTCGACGATATCAACGCAGTTCTTGGTAAAAATATTTCTGTTACTGATAAGTCAGATATATATATACAGTATTTAACAACGATTTTCTGAACATTGCTGGCGAGTTAAATAAAACTTAGCTTCTACCGGGAATCATATAACTCTCTTGGAAATTGCCTTTCCGAGATTGATGTCTGAAATACTCCTCTGTGGCACTGACACGGGGGAGAGTGAATCGGCCGCGCGGGATTAGCTGAGCGGTCTCAGGCGCTGCAGTCATGGACTGTGGGGCTGGTCCCGGCGGAGGTTCGAGTCATCCCTCGGGCATGGGTGTGTGTGTTTGTCCTTAGGATAATATAGGTTAAGAAGTGTGTAAGCTTAGGGAGTGATGATCTCAGCAGTGAAGTCCCATAAGATTTCACACACATCTGAACATTTGAGAGTGAGTAAATAATTAAATGACTGAAGACTAAGGATTCATTGATATGATGGAGTGCCTAGCAGACTATTACAGTACTGTTTTGCGCATGTTACGCTTGTACTTAGCCATATTTGTAATTTTTCCTTTAAGAATGGTCAATTTCCTGAAAGATTAAAGTACTCAGTAGTACTCGTAAAGTCGCTTAATAAAATGGGAGAAAGGACAATGTTGACAATTATAGACCTATTTCTATACGATCAGTGTTTGCTAAAGTTGTTGAAAAGGCTGTCTGTGTAAGGATAATTGATCATTTAATATCACATAATTAGCTATCAAATATACAGCTCGGCTTTAGAAGTCGTTTAACAACCGAAAATGCTATATTCTCTTTTATCTGTGAGGTACTGGATGGGTTAAACAAAACCTTTCGAACGCTAGGCATTTTTTTTTTTGTTTAACTAAGGCGTTTGATTGTGTTGACCACAAAATATTGCTCCAGAAGTTAGACCATTACGGAATATGGGGAGTAGCTCACAACTGGTTCACCTCCTACTTTAACAACAGACAGCAAAAGGCCATTATTTACAGTGTTGAAAACGGCTGTGACTTGGGGTCTGAGTGGGTCACGGTGAAATGTGGTGCAGGGAGGGGGGGGGGGCTGGATGCCCCAGGGATCTATGTTGGGGTCACTCCTCTTCCTTATTTCCATAAATAATATGACCTCTAGTATTACAGGTAATTCTAAAATATTTCTGTTTGCTAATGACATTACCTAGGTAGTAAAGAATGTTGTGTGCAACATTGGCTCATTTTCAAATAGTGCAGTTCATGACATATGTCCATGGCTTGTAGAAAGTAAACTAACGCCAAATCACAGTAAGATTCAGTTTTTACAGTTTCTAACACACATTTCAACAAAACCCGACGATTTAATTTCACAGACTGGTCAAATGATTTGTTAAACTGAACAGCTCAATTATCTAGGTGTTCAGATAGTTAGTAAACTGTCATGCAAAGCCCACGTTCAGGATCTTGCTCAAAGACTTCATGCTGCCGTTTTTACTGTTCGAAGGGTATCTGAAGTAAGTGATCGTTCGACGCGAAAATTAGTCTACTTTGCTTATTTTCATTCGCTTATGTCGTATGGTATTGTATTTTGGGGTATAACTTCCCATTCTCAAAGGATATTTTTGGCTCAGAAACGGGCAGTACGGGCAATAAGTGGTGTAGGTTCGCGAACCTCCTGTCGACCTCTGATCACTAGTCTGGGTATTCTGACACTGGTCTCACAGTATCTGTATTCTATACTGCCGTTTCTTATTAACAATATCAGCTTATTTACAAGAATGTGCAGCTTTCACTCAGTTAATACTAGGCAGAAATCCAGTCTGCATTTGGATTGCACTTCCTTGACTCTTGGGCAGAAGGGTGAGCAGTATACTGCTGCAACCATTTTGGATAAACCACTACAAGAATTCTAAAATCTTACCACTAATCCACGAGCTTTCAAATCGAAACTGACGAGTTTGCTCAGGGGACACTCCTTCTATTCTGTCGAGGAGTTCCTTAGAAAATTAAGCTGATTCCTATGTTATATTCTTCATTGCGTTTACTTAAACTTACGGAATGTTTTTTTCTGGGCTCATAAACATTTTATTTTATGTGTTATTACTTTTATGTTGTAATTTCATGTACTGACACGTTCCATTGCCTTGAAGGTTTGTTCCTCAACTTGATTCTATGGAACTAGACGTGTGAAATAAAACAAAATAAAAATAAACTTTCGCTTACCGTTTCAAGCAGCTTTATGAGCGTTGCGAGGAGTGTTTTCAGGCCAATGGAGACCACTTTGAAGACTAACATACGAAATAAATTTGTATTTTTTTCTTTGCTTTATTTCATTCACCGGACTTTTTAAACGTACGTTTTACATAGCTGCCGGGAACCATTAGAAAATCGGACTAGCAATCAGTATGACCGGTTGTATACATCCTACTCTGCCACCCATATTTAATTTCACCGTGGTTTCCCTAAAGCGCTAATGGAAAATGACAGGACTGTTCCGAATTCCTTCCCCCGTAGTACGCACTTGTGCTTTGCCTCTAAAGACCTCCGTTACCGTCGGTATATTAAACGCTATCCAGCCTTCCTTTTATGTAGTATATCACTTTGTAATGGATACCTATGAAGAATGTTGTGATATTTTTAATTTAATGGATGAAAATGGGAATGGTGGTAAGGAAGAGAATGAAACACAATAACTATGCAGCCCCTCCTTCACTCCGGTAGATGGACCACTGTTGACAGTTTTCCATGCTCAGACACTAAGCGAGTGTAAGCTCTTCGTAGCCGTACGCACTTGTGCTTTGCCTCTAAAGACCTCCGTCACCGTCGGTATATTAAACGCTATCCAGCCTTCCTTTTATGTAGTATATCACTTTGTAATGGATACCTATGAAGAATGTTGTGATATTTCTAATTTAATGGATGAAAATGGGAATGGAAGTAAGGAAGAGAATGAAACACAATAACTATGCAGCCCCTCCTTCACTTCGGTAGATGGACCACTGTTGACTGTTTTCCATGCTCAGACACTAAGCGAGTGTAAGCTCTTCGTAGCCGTTGTAGACACATTGATAGGCTCTGTCCAGATGCAGCTGCTTTTAATCATGGTAGCAGAAAATTCTCATCACTAGAAACTGGACATCACTGACAGCAGACTCTGTGCGGTTCCCCAGTTTCATCTTTTCACTGCATCTTCAAAAGTACAAGAAAAAAGTAACTGTACCTTACACGAACTCCTTTCCGTGACCTACATTAAAAAGGTAAATTAAGGACACACAAAACGTCTGGAAGATAGTATCACATAACATAGAAACTTAATGGTACATACAAAATATTCGCATTGTCTTCAAAGTATTTTTCACTTCACAGACTACTTTCTTACCAGTGTTTTTAATGCTACAGGAAACTGTAAGAGAAGGTTTCTTCCGGCGACGACCGAAGAATTTGACGTGCGTTATGTAGGTTCTGTTTGCAGAATGTACTCCGTTGGATTCTATTAGGTGTTGGAACTGAAATCCGCAGCTGCCAGACCGTGTCCGTACAGTGAATATCCGCGAACACTTACGAGGAGTATAGCGAGAAAGCAGCGAACATAGACCGCAGCGCACGAGTGGGCGCTGTCTCGCAGCATACTCCATCGGTATCTTGCACAGCTCTGTCTGAGTACGCCGGATACGTAACAGTACGTATTTCCGATGGATCTTTCCGTCGTTGGCGAATATGTTACACTATATTCTCTCGATTATTTTCTCTCGGAGATCGTTTGCAGAACTGACAGCAACCTGTCCCATTGTTAACCGTTTCCTTTTGTAAATAGATTTTTCTCACGGATTTTGTTCCGCTACTAGCTTGCAGATCACTTGTTTCTCTGTTATGGTTTTTCGTAATTGGCAACGAATTAGTCAGTTCATTAAATGAGGATACAAGGATTCACGCCCATTGGTAAAGTTAGCAGCAGCTGATAAATCTACTCCAGTTTCTTGTAACTGACACTATCTGATGCTTTTCGAATTATTACTCCACACACCTCTGTCTACAGATACTTTTAATATGTGTTGCTATTTACATCATAAGCCATTCGTAATTTTAGAGAAGACACAAACGTCACACCGTGGAAGAAAATGGCTAATGCGCACGAAGGAAGAGACCTATCCAGTCAAATGATGTAAACCGTCCCCATGGTCTCCCAACCAAAAATTTCTAATGACACTTCAGTAGGAGTACGGTAGGTGAACAGCAATTTGTAGCCAAATCCAGGGAAGTGGGCTGCCATCTTTCAACCAACGAAAGACTCTTGTAATCGGGAATCTTAACCACCTGCCTCCAAAAAGACTGAATATTAGGTGATTACTAACCGAGACGTAGTCTGTGTAAGATGCTCCAATGTTCTCTTTGTTCTACGCACGTCCCATACTCTTCCAGTCGTTTCCAAGGCATTACCTACCATACACTTTCAACTGCTGTGCGAATCTGTAACATTTTCGGTAGGAGTAAGGTACTAAACGACAGAATCAACAGTCGCCGACTCTCAGGCAACAGCTCGTATGACTGTTCAACTTTACCTTTGGAGACTGAAGTAAAGCCTTTTATAATTACTGAGTGTCAAGCTGGTTATTAGTATCTGTAAACTTCTACGTCCAGCCTCTTCACCAACAAAATTTCATTTTGAAAATAATCTTCCAAACGGGGTTTGAACTGTTCGATGAGTATAAACAAAAACATTCTCTAGTGTATCTATATGTCTGTGATTCTAAGCACATCCGGACAGTGACAGCGCCTGCCCAACACTTTCCGGTGTACTATTCGTTTTGGCACATCTGGTGCTCTTTTGCTCTGGGTTAAGAATGTTTGCTGAACGCGACTGAAATTTTTCACGCGACTATAAAAGGCGTCCTTCTCTCAGACTCCTTTCTTCTGTCCTACGTCAGTAATAGATTTAGCGAGAACTTGTAACCCCCAGATTCCTACTGATTAGAACGGCCGATTTCGAGAGAATTCTTCTATCTACATCTGATCTGCTGCGGCGGCAAGAAAACAAGCGACGTGTCGACCTTGGTAGGTGCCGTGACAAGAATTCCGTGGCGGGGCGTTTATCACGCGCCTCGTAATTCGCGGAGGATCGCCTGCGAGCTTTGTAGAGGCGGTCGCACAGGGATCGCGCGTCTGTGCGTTGTTATGCAACGCGCACCTTGTTCCTCGTTAGAGTTAAGAATATTCTCCCAGCAGCCGTGTTCGATATTCCCGGCCATAACTCCGGTTTAATGGATTTTGAATCACAGACCTTGGATGATATCTCATGCGGTACCCTGGCAGCATATCTGATCGGCGGGAGGCCGCTGATGCGTTATCTGCGCGCGATGTGATGTCAGTAAGCAGGATCTCCTTAACACTAATGGTCGCCCTCGCTCGGCTCTGTATCGCCGGTCCATCTCGCTATCGGCACTGTTCGCGCCTTTCGTCTCACTGGTCCACTTTCCTTTTTCCTTTTTCCACCCGTATCCGGCAAATTATACAGCGCTTCTCCCTTGTACGGCAGAGCGCCAGAATGCACGTTTTCCTGCGCTTCTGATTCAATACGATGCCTTTGTCATTGGTTTCAGAACCAGAAATTGTGGGGAAAATGAATGGTTCTCACCGTGTCACCTTACGAGGAGCTTCACTGCTGTATTCGAGATGTCACCTAAGCTGTCGATCACGATTTTTCTCCATAACAGTTGTGGACATCTGAATTTTGTATTCGCTTTGATTAATTATATCGCAGGAAGGGAATTTGGGAATTTGTGCTAAGTTCATATGGGACCAAACTGCTGACGTTATCGGCCCCTAAGCTTACACACTACTTAATCTAACATAAACTAACATACGCTAAGTGCAACACACACACATCCATGCCCGAGAGAAGACTCGAACGTCCGACGAGGGGAACCGCACGAACTGTGGCAAGGCGCCTCAGACCGTCGCACTAAGGTCCTCGTTATGTGATTTACTTTCGTTTCACTATAAGAAATCCAGCGAGTACTTACAAATAGCGAAGAGAATTTCGATTTTAGTATTTCTATGATCTGAACTGCGAACCGATTGCTTTATAATTTGGAAGTCCATGTTATAATGAACAAATCAGGAAGCATGACGCATTGGATAAGAAAAGAAAGGAATGAACAGTGATACCGGTGCAAAAGCAACGAAGCAGACTGCAACTTTATATTCTGTCTATCCACTATTTCGGATTACTAACTAGCCTCACTTAACTGCATAAAGCTGCAGCCGCCTATCAGCCGGACATCACAATTTACTATGACATCAATAATTTCCGCGTAAGATGGCGTTCAGTTAGATGTTCAAAACAGAGAAATCATGTATCCAGTTCCTTTTTCGGAATTTATGAAGCGAAAAACTGTTGAATTCGTCTCTCTTGATCCATATTACTAGTCGTAGAAGCTACTATAGTACCACTTTAAAAAAATGATACCGAAAACTCTGTAATTAACAATATCGAATAATTCTTAAGAGAGCAGATTCATATACACTGAAGCGCAAGGAAACTGGTGTACTGCGTATACAAATACAGAGATATCTAAACAGGTAGAATACGACGCTGGGATCGAAAACGCCTGTATAAGACAACAAGTGTCTAGCGCAGTTGTTAGATCGGGTACTGCTGCTACAATGATAAGTTTTCAAGATTTAAGTGAGTTTGAACGTGATGTTATAGTTGGCGCACGAGAGATGGGACACAGCATCTCCGAGGTAGCGATGAAGTAGGGATCTTCCCGTACGACCATTTCACGAGTGTACCGTGAATAGCAGAAATACGGTAAAACATCAAATCTCCGACATCGCTGTGGCCGGGAAAAGATCCTGCAACCACTGGACCAACGACGACTGAAGGGGATTTTTCAACGTGACAGAAATGTAACCCTCTCTCAAACTGCTGCATATTTCATTGCTGGGCCCTCAACAAGTGTCAGCGTGCGAACCATTCAACGAAACATCATCGATATGGGCTTTCGGAGCCAAAGGCCCACTCGTGTGCCCCTGATGACTGCATGACACCAAGCTATACGCCTCGCCTGGGCCCTTCAACACGGACATTCTACTGGTGATGACTGGAAACATGTTGCCTGGTCGGACGAGTCTCGTTTCAAATTGTATTTAGCGGATGGACATGTACGGTATGGAGGAGACCTCATGAATCCATGGACCCCACATGTCAGCAGGGGACTGCTCAAGCTGGTGGACACTCTATAATGGTGTGGGGCATATGCAGTTGGAGTGATGTGGGATCCGTGATACGTCTAGATACGACTCTGGCAGGTGACACATGCGTAAGCATCCTGTTTGATCACATGCATCGATTCGTGTCCATTGTCCATTTCGACGCACTTGGGCGATTCCAGCAAGACAATGCGACACCCCGCAAGTCCAGAATTACTGGAAAGTGGTTCCAGTAACACTCTTCTGGGCTCAAAAACTTCCGCTAGCCACTTAACTCTCCAGATATGAACATTATTGAACATATCTGGGATGACTTGAAACGTACTGTTCAGAAGATGTCTCCATCCCCCTGTACTATTGCCGATTTATGGGCAGTCCTGCAGGATTCATGGTGTCCGTTCCCTCTAGCAGTACTTCAGACATTAATCGTGTCCATGCCACGTCGTGTTGCGGCGCTCCTGCGTGCTCGTGGGGCTGCTACACGATATTAGGCAGGTGTACCAGTTTCTTTGGTTCTTCAGTGTAGCTTAACTGGATGAAAACAGGATTATATCTTAGTCGCTATCGGAAACATTTGAGGTTAACAGCTTAAGTCACTCACCACACATGTGTGACATGCTACTTGTAAGCAGTGTGGAACCAAAATTTTGAGACAGTTCTCTCAAGAGACTAGGTCGGTGTACCAAAAGGAGACAAAAATGTTTATTTAAATCAAAAATTTCGCACAGAGATTTGTTTTACTCCGTATTGATTTCTAGATAAAACACATTTAATGTAGACAATAAAAGTTTTTATATTAGGGACGTATAGTTTTAGGACACACTTACTTCAGTTTCTTGTAATATATGTCAACTGAAAAACTATAGGACGTCTCACTAGCCAAACGGAATGCAAGATTAGAGTGCAGGATCCCCTGGACGTACTAATGTATGCGTGAGGCTACGTTTCGGGCATTTATTTTATAATCTGCTGATCAGTCGTAGTAATACTGTTACCTGACCAGACGACAATGATAATTATCGTCAAGGTGATGATTCTCTCCTCGTGACTAGTGCAGACGCACAGAAACAATAGCGCGAACATCGAATTCGGCAAAAAGCGTGCAACGAGCGTAATACGCTTCACTGTCTACACGTTACCTCTCAGTCGTTGCAGAAAAGTTTTGTGCAATATTTTCGTATTCTGTTAGGAAATTTCACACTGAGTATTTCTGGAAAATACAACTTCACACGTAATACAGTTTATTGACGAATCAGGTCCGTAGTTAAATTACTCTGCGCTAATAATTCCACGCTGGAGAGTAAACTATTTGTTTGAAAATTTCTGAAACTGTAAAAATCTTTGGGGCGGTTCTGACTAAGTGATTTAGATGTTTCATTGTTTCAAATGCACAGCAATAATTAGGTTACGTACTTTTGGGAATTGTTCTTAAATTGTAAAACAATGACATTTTGTATTCGAATAGCTACACAAAGGGAAACCTAACACTGGCTGTCACTTGCACGCATTTTTACATTATTACTTTGTTAAAAACACAATTTATGTAAGTTTTTCAGTACTTTGAACACTAAGATAATTAGTCTTTGAGCTATTCACTTGTCAGATTTCTTACTGCAACTGTAAGATAATCTTCTGGACATCCATAATAATTAAATAGTCCTCTATGAACTAAAATGTGCTTTATTTATTTTAGTGTTGACGGACGTCTACGTCAGAAATACTCACGAAACATAGTTTATGTTGTGGGTTTCAGTCAGAAGACTTCACTCTAGTGTGTCCCGTACAAGTCTCTTCGTCTCTGCATAACTACTCCAACCTACATCCATTTGAACATGCTTGCTCTATTCGAGCCTTGACTACTCTCTAAAATTTCTTGTCTCCACACTCGCCGCCATTAACAAACTGAATATGCCTTAACTTGTCAGGACGTGTCGTACCATCTGATCGCATCTTTTAGCCTTAAATTTCATTTTCCCCATAATTCAATTCTTTCCTTTCTTATCGATTATTCGATCCACCCTTCTAATCTTCAGCGTTCTTGCGTAGTACCACATTCCTGGAGTTTCTATTTCTTCTTATCTGAACTGTTTATCATCCACATCTCACTTTCGTACAAAGCTACGCTGCAGACAGTTATGTTCAGAAAGATTTCCCAACTCTGAACTACATTTTCCAGTTTCACCAAACCCAGCATCCTCCGCACATCGCCGTCCACTCATCTGCACATGCTCTCTATTTCTTAGCTGCGGATACGCAGCACCATTCTGGAAAACCTCTGTACATGCTAACGAAATTTACATGCGGATCTTCATGAGATAGGTCGCATAGTCGCAGCATAGTCGCAAGTCGATAAGATCTTTTCACTCATGGGAGTAGCACCTCCAGTTGTAAGAAAACAAGTATCAACAGAGAATGAAAAGAAGAAGACCAAACAAATCCAGGGCATCCATTATAAGGAACTCACGCTTATCCATGACGAATGAAATCCAGACAAAGCATCGTACTTAAAACAGAACCAATTCCAGCTTCAGGAAAAGCCCCCAGAACTGAGCTATGGAGAGCAAAAGCTCCTGGAGGATTATGGGCATTAGCTTGCCCTCTCCAATTCGGGACCTGGAAGACGCTCAACAGACTGAAAACAGGGGTGACAATGTGCAAGACCAATTTGAAGAAGTGGGGTATCAGTGATGATAGGTGATATGAATGTGGAGAAAGGCAGAACTCTGAACATCTGTTGGTTTACATTAATCTGAGCGAACCCTGTGACATGGAAGGCTTTTTCAACAATGGCCGTGCCATTCTAGCCTTTGAACGATGGACTCATTAAGTATTAAATTCTCTGTAATTAATACTATACTGGGGTTCTTGACCATTCTGTGTTTTAGTAGTCTCTGGACTCGTTAATTAAATAAAAAATGAACATACTTTTTGAAGAAATGTTTTATTTGCGATTATCAGTCAACGTTTTATATCCTTCCTACTTGTAGCATTATCACTTCATTTACAACAAAACAGCAAAACTTCTCCACAACTCACAGTGTCTCGTTTCCTAATCTAATTATCCTAGAATCGATTGATTTAATTTTACTAATTCCATTAGCCTTGTTCGAATTCTACCCTTTTGATGATACTATAATTTCTGATCTACGATTCTTCCAAGTTCTTTGCCGTCACTAACATAATTACAGTCTCACAGGCAAACCCCAACGTTTTTACTTCTTCTCGCTAAACTTTTATGCACATCCCAAATTTCTGCTTTGTTTCCTCCACAACTAGATCAATGTACAGATTAAATAACAAAGAGGATACGCTACAGCCTTATCTTACTCCCATCTCAACTACAGTTTTCCTTTTATATCCTTAGACTCAAGTCTGTTCCCATTACAGGTTGTAGATAACATTCCACTGCCCGTATTTTATCGCTCTTGCCTATAGGATAAAATAGAGGGAGTTATGTGTATATTAAATATGTAATCTGGTTGTCAGGAAAGTAAGTGTCCCACCATGAGAGAGAATCTAAGAGTTCTGATGCGTGCCCTGCGTTTCCGAGAAACTATGCAACCACATTTCTCATGCGCCCAACTCAATAGACAAAACGCTTCGTGTTGGTGCCTATTTTTAGTTTTGTTCGTGGTAGTGGATGGAGGCAGAACTGTCCAGAAAAAAGTGGCCATACACGATAATCTGTGTAATGGTACAACTATCGATACCTTTACTGGGCTCTTAAGTCGAACAGTGGCGACCATGTATTAGATGAGCAAAGACGAAACTAAATGTTATAACCTCAAAAGAGGATAGATGATAATCTGCGAATGCGGACAGCAGAAGTGAAACTAATGGAACGTCTTAAGGTCTACTGTGACTAATTAGAAATTCATGCTCAAATATTGTTCAATTTATTGAGCGTAACCGAAGTGGCAGTTTGAGCTGTTGTCATAATGATTATTAACTGGTAAAAATATATTGTGCTCCATTGTAAATTTTTAGTTCTGTACGGAAATAAGATTGTATAACCATTCCGTCATGACACTGACAGATAATAAGCAAATGCCGGGAAAGTTTCCTAGTTTAGCACATTTCTATATGATTTTTTTGTTCAAATGACCGTTCCTGTCACTTCGTGAAAAATAATTTTTTTTCTCTTTGGATAACATGTAAAAGTGTATGGCGAAATAAGATGGCAGATTGCAAAAGGAGTCACAATAAATTATATCTTCTTTTTGGAAATGAAACAATTCTGGTGACATTGTTGCTTATCAGTAACAGAAATGAGTATCATAGTACCGTTGAAGGCCGTACCTTCGTTATTAACGATTTATTTCAAATACATTGTGAAATTTACTTTACGAAATAAAGAGGAAACCAGTACACTGGCATAAACGACGCTGTAACAATGCACGAAGTATAGCCTTCTGCAAGAAGTCTGTGGGTAAAGTAAGAAACTGCTTAGCAGACAATAAAAACTGACACCTATCTGCCTGGATGTCATACCAATATTTGAGATTTCCGTCTCTAACTTGTAAGTGTTGTATTATTAATGTTTCTTGCCTCATGGCTGGATTAGGATCAGGTCGTGGCTTTCTCAGCACGAACCAGTTTCATTTATTTCCAGTACAGCAAATATGAAGACTAGGTTTCTCTGCCAGTGCTCATCTTCATCAAAAAAAGAAGAGATTTCTATAATGCAGCAAGCCATTTCATGTACACTTTGAGTAATGCAATTATAGGTGGCAGCTGTGTGCTTAGGAGAACATTCCTGCCGCCACGCTGAATAGAATAGGCCGGTGTGGTCACGTCAGGGATATCATCAGAGCATACATTCGTCGCTGAACGAAGGGTGTGACATTAATTAATTTAATCACGGCTAGATCGTGGCTGCCCGACGAATGGGACATTCAGTCACCGATGTCATGTTGGAATTCGATTTTTCACGTGCTATCGTGTCGATGTTGCACGCTGAGTACCTCTACGAAGTCCGAACTAACGAGAGTCATCTTTCGTGGGCATAGCGAACTGATGATATGGATCGTCCTGGACGGTTGTAGATTGTTATAGCAGTTTGAAGGACAGAAGTTCAGCATGCCACTCGTCAGTACAGTGCAGGATTGCTAGATTCAGTTAACTGCAAAACCATATTGAGACATCTCCTAGCAATGGTGTACAGGAACTACCATGCCAGCACACAGTTTTACCTCTGTTCAACACACATCACATAACACGGAAAATACTCTGGGCGCTCGATGGCGATCTTGATTTCTGAGTGCTCAGTGGTCGCTCGAGGTATGGAGTATGGTTGTATGGAGTGATGTGTCATTGCTCTCGCTTGTACGAACCGATGACGGCGTACGAGTATGTCTGTAAGAAAGCACCTGCCTGTCGCACCCGAACTGAACCACGATAGTAAGAAAAATACTTCACGCACATGAGGGTGCCGCAGATGGTCCTATCGTGACAGTACCGAAAGAGATGATTATCGTTTGAGACTAGCTCCGACCGATCTTCGTTACTTGTGAGCAGCAACTAAGTAGTGAAGAGCTATAATGTCTCCACCACGAGCGTCCTTGGCCTTGCATAAAATATTATGTTGAATGATGATGATGATGATGTTTGGTTGGCGGGGCACTCAACTGCACGGTTATCAGCGCCCGTACAAATTCCCAACCTTTGCTCAGTCCAATCTCGCCTCTTTCATGAATGATGATGAAATGATGAGGACAACACACAAACACCCAGTAGTCTCGAGGCAGGTGAAAATCATTGACCCCGCCGGGAATCGAACCCGGTATTATGTTGAAGTCTAATTCATTAGCTCGTGGTAGCACATTATATGAGCTCCAGAGTAATACAGAGGGATTTCGGGTATTACGGAGTACCATTTATTTATGCAGTTTTATCTCCAAACTGAACTCATTCCTAACTCTCAAACAGAGTTTATGATATACTTCTACTATTTGCCAACTGGCATTTGTATTTATCTTACCAAAATTTTAAAAACTTAACATAGAAAGAAATTTCAAGAAAAGTAGCACCTGAAGTCAAACATGAAATAGTCGGGCAATATGGCATGGGGGAAAACATATTTTATGTACACAAAAGACAGTTATGAGATTGTTTTTAAATTAAACGCTTAAAAGAAGTACTTGTCACTAATGAAAACAATAAACTGATTCGATAACAGACCTGTTACATTTATTGACTTCAAAAGAAAGTTCTGAAACAGTTATGTATTTTGTAGTAAAGTTTATTCGTTTCACATTCATCTATTTGCAGAAGTCAAATGTTCAAATGTGTGTGAAATGTGATGGGACTTATCTGCTAAGGTCATTAATCCCTAAGCTTACACACTACTTAACCTAAATTATCCTAAGGACACACACACACACAAACACACACACACACACACACACACACACACACACACACACACACACACACACACCCATGCGCGGGGGTGGATCGAACCTCCGTCGGGACCAGCCGCACAATCCATTACTGCAGAAGTCACAAGTTAGTCTCGGTCCTCAGCACCTGAACAGTGAGGATAGGTTTTATAAAATATCAAAGATTCCATATTGCACTACTTGTCATTTGGACTTAACGTAATAAAAACGGAACAAATTGTATCCATGGCCAAATATCGAGCAGTACGTAACGATCTACTATTGTTTTACTTAATTAATAATATACTTTAATAGTTAGCGTACGTTTTCAATATCTATTGGTTATTTTTGAAAACTTACCTGCAGACATATTGTCACACTACGAAAACAGTTCTCCTGTGCCTTGCTTCATACGATGTATGCGGACGAAATGAACTCGCTACAGCTCACTACGGGAGCATTTTGAAGGGCACATCTCAGCAAAAGTTTGGAATGTCAAAGAGTTTACTATAACGACTTCTTACAGTACAACCACTGAGATTTGCACAATACCTTATCAACAAAATAAACATAATTCCTTTTGAAAACGCGAACGATTATGGTTTGTTACAAAAAATCACTACAAAACAAAGGAGGCTCTCTCCGAAGTGTATGTCTTGAAAACAAAATCTTTGAAAATCTTTATCTCATGATGATGATTATCAGTCTTTAGCACTGAGTATGCCCTCCCTCTACACGGTTGAGTTCTTCCATTCCGCTAGGCATGCTCTAGATGAGACCATCAAGTTTATCTTGTGTAATGAGGTCCGACTCCTCAGTGAGGTCCTGAAGATTGTCAGGTGGATTCGGACGCTGTGCAGTGGCTACCTTCAACAGGTCCCATGCATGCTCAATTGCATTCATGTCTGGGGACTGTGCTGGCCAACGCACTCGGTTGATGCCGTGTCTCTGAAGACACCGAGACACTGCTAGACTACGGTGCTGCCTTGAATTGTCATCGGCTAGGATGAATTTGTCACCGGCTTCACATTTGTAGGGCCTTACTATCGTTTGTAGCACTTCTTGGAGGGATCGGAGAGCAGCCAAATTGCCGTATATGGGAATTACAGGGGGCCGCCACCCCATCGTTATTGCCACCTAGAACATTACTCTTCCGCCTGCAAACGGATGGACTTCCTGAACTCATCGGCGTCCCTGGTGTCGTCTAGCGATTCTCCAAACCCTAACACGTGTAGTGTCCACTCGAAAATCGATCTTGGTCTTGTCAGAGAAACTGCCATTGCTGCATTCCGCAATGGTCCGATGTTGATGTGCAAGAGCCCAGATCCTTCGATTGCGGCGGTTCCGTTGGTTCAGTGCAAAATATCTTATTAATCTTCAGGAATTAAAACGACCCTGACGCAATCTTCTACGAACAATTTGGTCTCAGATACCAATCCCTGTTTCCTGGGAGAAATCATTTCCAATATTTCTGGCAGTTGATGTTGGGCTCCTGCCAACCGACAATTGGAGCAAACGATCTTGCATTGGTGTTGCCATTCGAGGGCGACCATTTTGAGGTCCGTCGTTCACATTTCCCCTCTCTCTGTACTGTCTCCACACCTTAGACACACCACTTTAAGTAATATGCAACCGATAGGCAACATCTTGCTGTGTATGATCTGCTGAAAGTAAAACCACTATCCTGACTGTATCAAAGTGTTGTATCCCTCTACGTGGCATGTTACTGCAGTCCTGAACATAAAAAGAATGAACCTGTAGTTGATACTAGAGTGCTCACGGGGAGCCGCTGCGGGAGCGGTACGCTTACATGATTGTGGAACGTCCACAAAGCATGCCAGTAGTAACACCGTCCACTAACTGGATAATGTATGAAGCGCCTACGTCAATGAGACGTCTACTATCGTAGAATATATTTTACGGTAATATGCCAAAACTTTTGTGGAGGAATGTAGATCATACGTCTCCTGGTTTGGAGCACCGCTCAAAGGATGAGAAATCACTGTATTGCATATTGCCCAACTATTCCATAATGCCTGAAGTTCATCTAATTTCATTGACAGTGCATCACATTCGATTTGTAAAGTATATTTGTTCCTGATTGCATTTCTTTCCTATGAGTTGTATGTAGGATGAGCTGATTTTCAGAATGCACGCCAATTGAAAATAAGTTTTGCAATGCAGTTAAGATAACATTCGAGAGATATCGCTAAGCATTGTCAGTCGATTACCACCTACCTCAAGGTATTTCACTCATGGCGTCTTACCGTCGTAGTAAATGCATTATTTTTAAACATAACATTAATCCTGCCCTATTACACAGACTTACCGACATAAATAGCTCCTTACATGCATTTTTCAATCCTGTAAAAATGTCTAACCTTTTCCTCTCTGAGGGATTATTAAATTTTATTTGTTTTGCTATCATATAACTGTGAATTTAGTCTTCTTTTACTGTTCATTGCTGTTATTCAATACACAAAAGAAAAAACTAGTGCCGGCCGGAGTGGCCGAGCGGTTCTACGCGCTACAGTCTGGAACCGAGCGACTGCCACGGTCGCAGGTTCCAATCCTGCCTCGGGCATGGATGTGTGTGATGTCCTTAGGTTAGTTAGGTTTAAGTAGTTCTACGTTCTAGGGGACTGATGACCTCAGAAGTTAAGTCCCATAGTGCTCAGGGCCATTTGAACCATTTTTTTGAAAAACTAGACACGAAAGAGGATAGTGTTCCATCGCCCAGATTAAATTCATATTTCAACAGTATCTAGCTTACAACCATCCTACAGGAAACTGTGAATCAATGTACAACGTTTGGTATTGGTACACAATACTGCACATCACTATTGTACTGTGGGGTCAAGATAATCTATAAAAATTCCTTCAGCGTCTTAATTCCTTAGTGTCTGTGATCTCTCCTACTCGACATTACGTCACCTCGCCATCTGTGTATCCAGTTCTTACCGCATTAAACACACACGCCTATAACTATAGTTATTAATGATGTGAAATTTGTATAAGTGTAACACTCGCAAATAAAGAACCTTACATGATCTCTATACTCAGTTTTACACACCAAAATCAGCATTTGTGAGCAGAGAACATCGTAGCAATTTGGAAGCAACCAGAACGCGTATTAGGGATCCTTTATCTTAACTGAGATCAAGAATGGCTGTAGCCTGTCATTACCTGAGCACACATGCTATCGTTACTAAACATCGGAATTTCGCTTGTTACGGACGTACTAAAGCGCAGCGCAGTAATCAGTTAATGAAAGAACATTTTCTAGTATCTGAAATAACTCTTCAAAGGTACAAAAGAACCAGCGTGATGCCTCAAGTGCTACTAGCTAATATTTCGCAATTGTGCCTCTTCAGTTGCTGAACATATAAATTGTATGATGAAACACTTCCAAACCTGTGAAACGGTTGGAAGAATGCTGGTCGCAGCCATATCAAGCTCTGCTAGGCACGGTACTTCTGGAAAAGGACAAAGACTAGAGTTTCACGTTCCGCTGGCAACGAGGTCATTATCCACGGAGGACAAGCTTGGAATGGGGAAGGATGGCGAAAAAGTCAACGACGTCCTATTAAAAGTGAACATCCCGTAATATACATTATAAGCGATTTCGGCGACTGCAGTAAACCTGAGCGGCCGTCCTACAGAATGGGAAACCACCAGATGTACTACATATGTCTGTATGTGTTTGTCTTTCTCCGAACTGAGAACTGTTTCACCGAAGCGTCACACTGTTTAATGCCAGAATATATTTGAATATAATATGTCAGAAAGCTTGAAAATTGACTTTGCAACTTTTCAGGATTAGGTTAATACTCTTCCTCTTAAGATTAAGTAGGTACGTAGTAAGCGGCACATGTGAATACAAGATTTTACAAACGAAAAGAACAATGAATAATTACTTATTGTTTCCTGTAGTCGTTACTCGTAGTGTACTTCAGAATCATCGCCCGCATGCCCACGGATTTTGAAGTCCTCTAGGAAGCTGCCTGCCGGTGTGGCCGTGCGGTTCTAGGCGCTTCAGTCTGGAACCACGTGACCGCTACGGTCGCTGGTTGGAATCCTGCCTCGATCATGGATGTGTGTGATGTCCTTAGGTTAGTTAGGTTTAAGTAGTTCTAAGTTCTATGGGACTGATGACCACAGATGTTAAGTCCCATAGTGCTCAGAGCCATTTGAACCTCTAGGAAGCTGGCAGCTCAAAATAATGATGAAAATTCTTTTTCCATGGTGAGGCTACCAAGTGGGGGAATTTGGACAAGATCTGCATGCAACTCATTTGTGAAGATTGCGAAAGTGGACTTAAAATTCCAATTAGGATTCATCTAATGCTGCAAAGGTACGTACATATTGCTTCTATATTTATTCATGTGGGAATCTACTTTAACTACGGCTTTAACTATCATCTCGCCGTCATATACACTTTGGTTTGTTAAAATGAATCATGAAAATAATGTAGTTAAACACGATACTAGACATTCTCCCCAGTTCCTGGGGAAAGTTTGGGTGCCTGTGGTCACTATTGAGGTTCTACTCCTGTTGTTCTTTTACTTCTATGGGTATCGAAGTTTCCACATGGGAGATTTCAGGTGAGAGCAACGTTGTATGTTGGTATTTGTCACTGAGCGGCGGTCGTGCACGCAGCGGTGCATTGCACACCAAGTCGGCTATCGACGTTTGCGGCGAGCTGCCAGCCGTTAGCATCCAGGGGAATGAAGTATACTTATTGGATAAGGCGACAACATACAACAAGCTTTGAGCAACGTTTTCTAGTTAATCATGAAATCAGTCACTGGAAAGAGTATCTTGAGGTTTAGTTTTCTGTATTACTAAATGGACCCATTAGGAAGATAAACTTTTAATCAAAAGTATCTGGAAACCTATTAGCGGAAACTAGCATGGGGTGTACCCGGCCTTTGCCATTATGAAGGCTTGAACTCTATTGGAGTCATCCGTGGAGAAATGGCTTCTTCCTTAAGAACCGAAACCAAAGAAGGCAATGATATCTGACGCTGAGGTATAGAACGAAGTAGAAGTTCTAATTCAACCCAAAGCTGTTCCATAGGGTTCAGGTTGAGGTTCTGCGGAGACCAATCCATTTTAGGACTCATATCGTCTACAAACCACTTCCTCGCAAATGCTGCTTTATAACTGGATGCATTGTGGTGCATATACAAACAATAATCGTCCCAGAACTGTCCCTCTGCAGTATGCAATACACAATGCTGTAAAATGTGTTCGTGTTCTCCTTGATTTAGCGTTTTCTGAAGCTCAATAAGGGGAGCACATCCTAACCAAGAGAAACAGCCTCCTCCGTACTTCACTGTTGGTGTTACACGTGACGCGTTCTCCAGGGATACACTAGACTTAAACCTCTCCATCAGATTTCCAAACATTATAGCGCCAATGATCACTTCAAAATATCGTTTGCAATCATCCTTTGCCCAGCGGCGTCGCTCTTGATATCAATTCAAGAGGTGCTCAAATGTGAGTACAGAAATGTTTGGCTTGTGAGGCTCCTTTACCACTGAACCCCATTCTTTGTAACTCCCACCACAGTCATTGTGCTAGCCGGACTGCTGGTAGCAGTTTGCTACTCGCGAGAGACTCCTTCCATAGACTTCATGCGATTTTTTCCAGCCACACATTGCAATGTCCGATGGTCTATATCCGTCAATACATGAGGTCTGCTTGATCTCTCGGTCACTTGGGCACTTTTAGAAGGACTGAAGCGTCCCTGATGGATTTGTTACTGAGTATACAGCCCAAAATTTGTCCACGTTTGACGTCACGAAACTGTCCTAATCGACCCAGTCTGCTGTTGCTGCCTCTCTACTGATGATACAGTACTCCCCGCCTCTTTTTATAGTGGCGGGTCTACTCCTAGTGACATCTAGAATTTTACTCTGGACTACCTAGGGTTGTCCGGTTACTTTTCATAGGACAGTTATTTATTTATTTATCTTTATTCATCCAAGGATCTTCTCACGATGATATATGATTTGTCAAAGTAATACAGTGAAAATCAGTAGGCCAAAATATACATCACGAAGCACACATAACATGCTTTATGAGGGTAGGACTGGTAGTCCAAGGGAATAGGATAGGTTTCGGCCATGGCCTTCACTAAAGAACCATCCCAGCATTTGCCTTAGCGATCTAGGAAAAAGACAGAAAATCTACGTCAGGATGGTCAAACAGAGCAGCTCCATTCGCCCGAGTATGAGGTCGGTGCCTTAACAGCCTTATTGCCTCATTCGGCAATTCCCCATTGAATATTGTAGCTTCATTTACACACGATTTGTTTCAGCTAATTTGCCGTATAAAGTATACTTTCAGTTTTCATTGCTGCACACACTCAAGACACCCGCCGATGACTTCTGAGCTGCTTCCGGCTACTTTCAGTGTGAAACATAGTTCCGCTCGTTACTGCCGGACACACTATGACACCCGCCGATGACTTCCGGATGTGAAGATGCTGCTATGCTTCCCGCCTCAATTCCAGACTCTGTATTCAACCATGTGCCTCACTCTATCTGAAACACTAAGCCAACGGACATTACTACCATGCATTTTACATCTTGATAAAAGATAACTGTGAAAGCAGTAAACCATATTTTGAAATGTGACAAAGTGGTATAGTCGTCCCCTTTCATTACTATCCATTACTCTGATTCCTCTAAGTAACTTTAAATTATGTAATATTCATTACTTGCGAAGAAAGTTTTAGCTACCTTTCTAAGCACATGTGTGTTAATAATCTTTCTCCCTTCCTTTGGTAATTTATTTAATAATTTTATCCCCTGATTAAACTTGCCGTGTTCAGTTTTTTGTTTGTTTTTCTCGGGTAAATGTAACTCCAGTATGGCTTTTGTTCCGCGATTATGATCAGAACTATTAGTGCAGTATGTAGTAACATTTTCCCTGATATACACCACAGACTGGTAGATCTACTCACTACCTACAGTAAGGATTCTCAATTTTTTGAATAGCTCCTTACAGTCAGCCCGACTACTACTTCAGGTTGATGTTCTTATAGCCCTTTTCTGAAGTTTTAAAACCGTGTCCACGAGACTCAGAGGGCCATTGAAACGGGTTCCCAAGTAAATGCCGTGTTTCTTGACTTCCGCAAGGTGTTCGATAGAGTTCCCCACAGTCGTCTAATGAACAAAGTAAGAACATATGGACTATCAGACCAATTGTGTGATTGGATTGAATAGTTCCTAGATAACAGAACGCAGCATGTCATTCTCAATGGAGAGAAGTCTTTAGAAGTAAGAGTGATTTCAGGTGTGCCGCAGGGGAGTGTCGTAGTACCGTTGCTATTCCCACTATATATAAATGACCTTGTGGATAACATCGGAAGTTCACTGAGGCTTTTTGCGGATGATGCTGTGGTATATCGAGAGGTTGTAAGACTGGAAAATTGTACCAAATTAAGGAGGATTTGCAACGAATTGACGCATGGTTCAGGGAATGGTAATTGAATCTCAATGTAGACAAGTGTGCAAAATGGTTCAAATGGCTCTGAGCACTATGGGACTTAACATCTATGGTCATTAGTCCCCTAGAACTTAGAACTACTTAAACCTAACTAACCTAAGGACATCACACACATCCATGCCCGAGGCAGGATTCGAACCTGCGACCGTAGCAGCCGCGCGGCTCCGGACTGAGCGCCTAGAACCGCTAGACCACCGCGGCCGGCGTAGACAAGTGTAATGTGCTGCGAATACATAGAAAGAAAGATCCTTTATCATTTACCTACAATATAGCAGGTCAGCAACTGGAAGCATTTAATTCCATAAATCATCTGGGAGTAGGCATTAGGAGTGATTTAAAATGGAATGATCGTATAAAGTTGATCGTCGGTAAAGCAGATGCCAGACTCAGTTTCATTGGAAGAGTCCTAAGGAAATGCAATCCGAAAACAAAGGAAGTAGGTTACAGTACACTAGTTCTCCCACTGCTTGAATATTGCTCACCAGTGTGGGATCCATACCAGATAGGGTTGATAGAAGAGATAGAGACGATCCAACGGAGAGCAGCGCGCTTCGTTACAGGATCATTTGGTAACCGCGAAAGAGTTACGGAGATGATAGATAAACTCCAGTGGAAGACTTTGCAGGAGAGACGCTTAGTAGCTCGGTACGGGCGTTTGTTGAAGTTTCGAGTACATACCTTCACCGAGGAGTCAAGAAGTGTACTGCTCCCTCCTACGTATATCTCGCGAAGAGACCATGACGATAAAATCAGAGAGATTAGAGCCCACACAGAGGCATATCGACAATCTTTCTTTCCACGAACAATACGAGCCTGGAACAGAAGGGAGAACCGATAGAGGTGCTCAAAGTACCCTCCGCCACACACCACCAGGTGGCTTGCGGAGTATGGATGTAGATGTAGATGTTTTGTGACTTCGACCTCCAGCAGAGAATCCCATAGCTAAGAACTGAGTATACGTAGATATAGTATGTCACCACAAGGCAATGGCTGTTACACACTGATGCTAACACACCAAGAGCATAGCATTCTGATGAATATGTTTTTGCCAGTATCTTTGTATGTTCACTTCACGTTAGCTGACAGTCAATCAATGTCCACCCCGAAATCCTTTGTTGGCTACACAATCTATATATTTATCATTTATTCTTAAATTGACAGAGTGGCTTCCCCTTTGTATGCAAAAGTGCATACAGTTCGTTTTCTTTACATCCAACGCTAACTTATTACATAAAGTCCAGTTACTAACATTACTGAGAGTTTCATTTTCTTACGTTGTTGTCACCGCCAAAGAAAATGTGCTCTCTACGTCTCATACTGTCTCGAAAATCATTTAAATATGTGAAGTACAGAAGTAGGTATAATAAACTGTCCTAAGGAACACCTATGTTTAGATATTTCTGACCCGACAATCTTTTTACTAAAAATTTATCTTCAGCAGAAGTGTAAACAATCTCCAACTTTTGCACCCTGTTTTCCAAGGAAGACTGAAACCAGTCATTCGCTGTTCCTCTTATACCTGGACCTCCTACATGTTGAAGAGTATTTTAAGGTCAACAGTGTCAAAAGCCTTGGAAAAGTCTAATAAAATACCTCTAACACTATCGTTCCTACCAAGAGAATCAAGTACCACTTTTGTGAACTCTGCAATGGCTGAAATTATACCTCTTCCACTTCTGACACCAAACTGTGCTTCGTAAAAGAGGTCACATTTAATCATGTAACTTATCAGTCTCTCTTTCATGATTACTTCATTTATTTTTTAGAATGAAGACTGAAGTAAAACTGACCTGTAGTTTTCAGTATTTTCCGCAATACCTCTCTCTAGAAGGGTGTCATTCGTGCATGCTTTGGGTACCCCGGGAAAGCACCTGAACTAAAAGATTTATTTATTATTTTTGTTAAAGGGACTTTATGCTAGCTATGAACGCCTTCAGAACAAAGACAGGAACAGCATCCTCATGATTGCTGTGTTAGTCTTTGTGGGTGATACGCGTGATTTAAGTAGATTTTACTACAGCTTCTAATCAATATAAGAGGAATAATGATTCACAAAATTTGCTAATTCCTATGGACTTTCTATTATTCTATCTCTATCTCTGTGTAGATGATTAACTTTTAATGAATTTGGTCATACCTCTGAACACGTATCAGGATTACAGCTAGATTTCTTGAATGATGTGTTATTTGTAAACCTGAGTTAAAAACCAATATCCCATGGAATAATGGGTAATACAAATTTAGAAAGAGACTTCTGAAAATATTTACCAAAAGTGATTCAAGTGACCGTCTCGAGTGCCAAGTTGTGTTCACTTCAGTCTGCATTCACAACTAGTCATTTGCCATTCTAGACGAGTAGATACAATTGCTGCTAAACGTTATAGTAAAGGATTCCATATTCTATGGGAGCAGTGGACGGAGAATTCTCAGTTTAATGTACCTTTTGAGGTTTGATCGGTATGAGCAGATCCTGTGATATAAGTCCCGTCATACACAAATATCAAGGGCCACCGCACTCTTATTGTGTACGACGAGCCGCCGTGGACATGTGCTTTTGTGCGGTCAGACGGGCCATCTGCGGGTACATTGCGCGCAAACACATATACCTGATCAAAGAGAACCAGTACAATGGAATTTTTGCCAAGCAAACAGGCCACGACATCTTGCGTCACAGCCGTGGCAAACGGCAAAATGTTCTCAATAGACACCCTTACAGAAGATTAAGGAAGTTCGATAGAACCCACAGTACGTATGAAACAACAAAAAGGAATAGGGATTCCATATGCTTGTAATGTTTTAAACACGGACGCGACTCCCACCTGGAAGACAGGCTGTGTTCACAACCTACAACGGAACATAACATGTCGTTATCACAATTAGCTATCAAAATAAACTGAGCTCCTACCCATCAGGAATGACGTAGGCATGGCTCCAAACTGAGACATCCGCAAAGCCATTTCCGACGAAAGTTGTTAACTAAATTGCGGCACTTTTATACCGGTAGGTGGATCAAAACAAAATGTCCAGACACTCTGTGACCAAAATGGTACTGAAACAGAGGATGACAGACTAAAAGCCGAAATACTAAATGTCTTTTTCCAAAGCTGTTTCACAGAGGAAGACCGCACTGTAGTTCCTTCTCTAGATTGTCGCTCAGATGACAAAATGGTAGATATCGAAACAGACGACAGAGGGATAGAGAAACAATTAAAATCACTCAAAAGAGGGAAGGCCGCTGGACCTGATGGGATACCAGTTCGATTTTACACAGAGTACGCGAAGGAACTTGCCCCCCTTCTTGCAGCGATGAAGCGTAGGTCT
Source organism: Schistocerca cancellata (assembly GCF_023864275.1). Classification (NCBI taxonomy): domain Eukaryota; kingdom Metazoa; phylum Arthropoda; class Insecta; order Orthoptera; family Acrididae; genus Schistocerca; species Schistocerca cancellata. The sequence goes on along the minus strand of NC_064629.1, from coordinate 390,882,514 downwards.
CTAGAAGAGCGTAGCGTTCCAAAGGATTGGAAAAGGGCACAGGTCATCCCCGTTTTCAAGAAGGGACGTCGAACAGATGTGCAGAACTATAGACCTATATCTCTAACGTCGATCAGTTGAAGAATTTTGGAATACGTATTATGTTCGAGTATAATGACTTTTCTGGAGGCTAGAAATCTACTCTGTAGGAATCAGCATGGGTTTCGAAGAAGACGGTCGTGTGAAACCCAGCTCGCGCTATTCGTCCACGAGACTCAGAGGGCCATAGACACGGGTTCACAGGTAGATGCCATGTTTCTTGACTTCTGCAAGGCGTTCGATACAGTTCCCCACAGTTCCTAAGGAAATGCAATCCGAAAACAAAGGAAGTAGGTTACAGTGCGCTTGTTCGCCCACTGCTTGAATACCGCTCAGCAGTGTGGGATCCGTATCAGATAGGGTTGATAGAAGAGATAGAGAAGATCCAACGGAGAGCAGCGCGCTTCGTTACAGGATCATTTAGTAATCGCGAAAGCGTTACGGAGGTGATAGATAAACTCCAGTGGAAGACTCTGCAGGAGAGACGCTCAGTAGCTCGGTACGGGCTTTTGTTAAAGTTTCGAGAACATACCTTCACCGAAGACTCAAGCAGTATATTGCTCCCTGCTACGCATATCTCGCGAAGAGACCATGAGGATAAAACCAGAGAGATTAGTACCCACACAGAAGTATACCGACAATCCTTCTTTCCACGAACAATACGAGACTGGCATAGAAGGGAGAACCGATAGATTTACTCAGGGTACCCTCCGCCACACACCGTCACGTGGCTTGCGGAGTATGGACGTAGATGTAGATGTAGATGTAGAGATACTCTTGATAATACTTCTGGTACAATACGATGAAAGCTTGATGAGAACTCCACTCGCCCATTCTGAAATAAAAGAGCATTATGCACACAACAGAGAAAGGACAGGTTAACAACCTAAGACGTGAAAACAGAACAGAAATGACATACTGTCATGACCAGAAACAAAGAAGAAAAAGAGGATGTCCCCATCGCCTCACTCAGCCAGGAGTTACAAAAGGTTATAACTGAACTACTGAGCACACCAAAAGACTTAGACTATAATCCTTGCATACACTGGTCTGACATTTGTACAGTGTAATTAAATGAACGAGGTGCAAAAAAAATATTACTTAGTAAACTTAATGATTAACAGAATTACATACGTAAGAAAGATAATAGAAGTATTATTTACACGAGACGGAGGTGATCGTTTCTACATTGTAGGAGGTAACTTCTCTCGCTGTAGCGAAGCAGGAAAGAATATTACGATATTAGAAATGCAGGTGATACTGCGGGCAATGGTATTTTTTACAGATAAAGAATGCCATGTAGTATCATCTTTCTCCTTGCATAATGAGAGATAATCACATGCCAGTTATATAATTACTATCTCCTGAACACCCACAATTGTTATCTGAGATTTCAATAGTGCTATCGGCAATGAAAACCAGCAACCAAATTTTATTTTATTTAAAGACCCAAATTACAGAACATGGCCTAATATGCGTAATTCATCGACGTGTACTGTAATGACCATCCCACGAGGGATTCACCTATATCGCAAATAATACTGCAAGGAGACTCGATCATATATATGCACATACTTAAATACAATCCCACAAATAAAGTAGCGAAATTATACCACATAGGCCTAGGTCTGTGTCCACTCCAGCCAAAAGAATCTAAACGTATACTGAGTGTTATGCCTGTGGCACTCACTTAAAGAGTGACTTATCGTAAATCGGAAAGCAGTGGAAATGTTGCTTCGCTTCTTATCCTAAATTTTGTGGGTACTTCGTGTTGTACCAAACCTAATACGCCTGTTAAAGCATGTTTAAGGAAAACGTGCGCTTTGGAGACCCTACTCCCAAAAGTATTATTTCTATCGATCAGACAGTTTTATGACGCCAAAGATAAGCACGTCAACGTAAAGTGCGACTTAAACAGTACAAAGTTACATTAGTACAACTAACCCATATCGCTACACAGGGATATGTCGAAGGATCAGAGGAACATGTACTCAAGTTACAAATCCATCCACAATAATAGAGCAATATGGCACCCATTCACACAAGAGAGTTGCTAATGGAGTCACATGATCATGTACATTCCAAGATGCTACTCCAGGTGGGTGTAAAATGAATGTGCGCAACGGAAATACTAAACGAGAAAATGAAGATCTGACCCTGTTTGAGTACCCCCTGAAGCAGATCTTAGGATCTCTTAATGGTGATTATCTCCTCCTTCTTCCACTTGTATAAATTACAACATAAACATATATGAATAATTAAGGGAACTAGTAACTACCAAATGTTAAACGCTGTTTCCGCTTATACATTTGTTGTAGATAAAAACCCCTTTATACTAGAAATGTTTCTGTATCAATGTCCAATGGACATAAAGGGATGCAAATGAATTTCCTAACTAATACGACTGATCAGTTGCCCAAATCTGCCCCTTTTATGGATACGCGATCTAATATAAATAGCGCGAGACGACTGACATCATCTACATACCAAACACTAGAAGACACTACTTTCAAAGATGATCTACAGTCGTGTGCAACGTCAGTGGAAATAAAATTTACGTGATCACAGCTGTTTAGCTCTATAGCCCTAATAAGCCGAAGCAATTAGCAATATCACCATATGTACTGCGTCCGGTGGCGTCGGAGTGATGGTTCTCGAACACGCCTGCGACGACGGAAGAACTCCAGCCACAAAATATATAAAAAAAAAACCTCATTCAAACACTAGGACGACACAAGATGGTCCTGTGACTAGTATAACCTAATACTGTCTTCTCCTCTCTCTGCTCTACACACGAGAAACGCGAACTCGCAGCCACAAGGACAGAGTACAGATAACGTCTCAATGTGAGTATAGGAAGAAGTGCTCTTAATCACTGAACGCTGCGTACTCAACGACGACTCCCAACCCGGAGGCGAAGTCCAGAATCGTGTAAGTTCGCAACAGTACAGTGCCTAACTATCCTAACTACACTCCTGGAAATTGAAATAAGAACACCGTGAATTCATTGTCCCAGGAAGGGGAAACTTTATTGACACATTCCTGGGGTCAGATACATCACATGATCACACTGACAGAACCACAGGCACATAGACACAGGCAACAGAGCATGCACAGTGTCGGCACTAGTACAGTGTATATCCACCTTTCCCAGCAATGCAGGCTGCTATTCTCCCATGGAGACGATCGTAGAGATGCTGGATGTAGTCCTGTGGAACGGCTTGCCATGCCATTTCCACCTGGCGCCTCAGTTGGACCAGCGTTCGTGCTGGACGTGCAGACCGCGTGAGACGACGCTTCATCCAGTCCCAAACATGCTCAATGGGGGACAGATCCGGAGATCTTGCTGGCCAGGGTAGTTGACTTACACCTTCTAGAGCACGTTGGGTGGCACGGGATACATGCGGAAGTGCATTGTCCTGTTGGAACAGCAAGTTCCCTTGCCGGTCTAGGAATGGTAGAACGATGGGTTCGATGACGGTTTGGATGTACCGTGCACTATTCAGTGTCCCCTCGACGATCACCAGTGGTGTACGGCCAGTGTAGGAGATCGCTCCCCACACCATGATGCCGGGTGTTGGCCCTGTGTGCCTCGCTCGTATGCAGTCCTGATTGTGGCGCTCACCTGCACGGCGCCAAACACGCATACGACCATCATTGGCACCAAGGCAGAAGCGACTCTCATCGCTGAAGACGACACGTCTCCATTCGTCCCTCCATTCACGCCTGTCGCGACACCACTGGAGGCGGGCTGCACGATGTTGGGGCGTGAGCGGAAGACGGCCTAACGGTGTGCGGGACCGTAGCCCAGCTTCATGGAGACGGTTGCGAATGGCCCTCGCCGATACCCCAGGAGCAACAGTGTCCCTAATTTGCTGGGAAGTGGCGGTGCGGTCCCCTACGGCACTGCGTAGGATATTACGGTCTTGGCGTGCATCAGTGCGTCGCTGCGGTCCGGTCCCAGGTCGACGGGCACGTGCACCTTCCGCCGACCACTGGCGACAACATCGATGTACTGTGGAGACCTCACGCCCCTCGTGTTGAGCAATTCGGCGGTACGTCCACCCGGCCTCCCGCATGCCCACTATACGCCCTCGCTCAAAGTCCGTCAGCTGCACATACGGTTCACGTCCACGCTGTCGCGGCATGCTACCAGTGTTAAAGACTGCGATGGAGCTCCGTATGCCACGGCAAACTGGCTAACACTGACGGCGGCGGTGCACAAATGCTGCGCAGCTAGCGCCATTCGACGGCCAACACCGCGGTTCCTGGTGTGTCCGCTGTGCCGTGCGTGTGATCATTGCTTGTACAGCCCTCTCGCAGTGTCCGGAGCAAGTATGGTGGGTCTGACACACCGGTGTCAATGTGTTCTTTTTTCCATTTCCAGGAGTGTATAAAATCTCCTGAGAGCAAAGACAGCAAGTCCGTCTGTACCAACAAAAGCTGATATTGTGCGACCGTCCAACATGGGGTTCAAAATAGAAGACCTCTTCTCTCCATCACTGGCTTCCTAGCAAAACTCAGCTCCCCTCCCTCATAACTTCAGAAGGCGAATCATCTTCTCGAAAGCACGGAATATTCTCACTCTCTACAGATTCTTCTGAACGCTAACCAATCATATTTATTTTTTTGTCGCCCAGCGCGGACAGTTAGCGAGGAAATACCTACACTCATACAAGGATACACTTCTCAGAGAAAAAATCCTCGGAAATAATCGTGCCTGCGTGATTTCCGAGGTGACGCTTCCTCGTTCCTCTCCGTTGCGTCCAAGATTTTCAAGGTTTCCGGAGTATTATCCCGTTATCCATCCGACGCTACTACAAACCGGCCGGCCGCCATTGTACTTCAGCGCTCAGGTGCCCGGACCTCCTCTGTCTTGTCTACTTCCTGCGTTAAGCAGGACCAACACACCTGTGAGGGCTTTTCCACTCAGGGCTTGAGTTACGCCTGCAGTTTCATTTCCACTGGCGTTCCAACCTCTATTAGTATAGGCAATCATTCATTACGCCATTTAGCACTCCACCACCTTTGATGCAATAAGCGTTAACAACTATTTGCAAGGTGTACATGACAATGCCAATCTTCTTTAAATATTCATATATACAGGGTGTTTCAGAAATGACCGGTATATTTGAAACGGCAATAAAAACTAAACGAGCAGCGATAGAAATACACCGTTTGTTCAAATGGCTCTGAGCACTATGGGACTTAACAGCTATGGTCATCAGTCCCCTAGAACTTAGAACTACTTAAACCTAACTAACCTAAGGACAGCACACAACACCCAGCCATCACGAGGCAGAGAAAATCCCTGACCCCGCCGGGAATCGAACCCGGGAACCCGGGCGTGGGAAGCGAGAACGCTACCGCACGACCACGAGATGCGGGCACACCGTTTGTTGCAATATGCTTGGGACAACAGTACATTTTTAGGCGGACAAACTTTCGAAATTACAGTAGTTACAATTTTCAACAACAGATGGCGCTGCAAGTGATGTGAAAGATATAGAAGACAACGCAGTCTGTGGGTGCGCCATTCTGTACGTCGTCTTTCTGCTGTAAGCGTGTGCTGTTCACAACGTGCAAGTGTGCTGTGGACAACATGGTTTATTCCTGAGAACAGAGGATTTTTCTGGTGTTGGAATTCCACCGCCTAGAACACAGTGTTGTTGCAATAAGACGAAGTTTTCAACGGAGGTTTAATGTAACCAAAGGACCGAAAAGCGATACAATAAACGATCTGTTTGAAAAATTTCAACGGACTGGGAACGTGACGGATGAACGTGCTGGAAAGGTAGGGCGACCACGTACGGCAACCACAGAGGGCAACGCGCAGCTAGTGCAGCAGGTGATCCAACAGCAGCCTCGGGTTTCCGTTCGCCGTGTTGCAGCTGCGGTCCAAATGACTCCAACGTCCACGTATCGTCTCATGCGCCAGAGTTTACTCCTCTGTCCATACAAAATTCAAACGCGGCAACCCCTCAGCGCCGCTACCATTGCTGCACGAGAGACATTCGCTAACGATATAGTGCACAGGATTGATGACGGCGATATGCATGTGGGCAGCATTTGGTTTACTGACGAAGCTTATTTTTACCTGGACGGCTTCGTCAATAAACAGAACTGGCGCATATGGGGAACCGATAAGCCCCATGTTGCAGTCCCATCGTCCCTGCATCCTCAAAAAGTACTGGTCTGGGCCGCCATTTCTTCCAAAGGAATCATTGGCCAATTTTTCAGATCCGAAACGATTACTGCATCACGCTATCTGGACATTCTTCGTGAATTTGTGGCGGTACAAACTGCCTTAGACGACACTGCGAACACCTCGTGGTTTATGCAAGATGGTGCCCGGCCACATCGCACGGCCGACGTGTTTAATTTCCTGAATGAATATTTCGATGATCGTGTGATTTCTTTGGGCTATCCGAAACATACAGGAGGCGGCGTGGATTGGCCTCCCTATTCGCCAGACATGAACCCCTGTGACTTCTTTCTGTGGGGACACTTGAAAGACCAGGTGTACCGCCAGAATCCAGAAACAATTGAACAGCTGAAGCAGTACATCTCATCTGCATGTAAAGCCATTCCGCCAGACACGTTGTCAAAGGTTTCGGGTAATTTCATTCAGAGACTACGCCATATTATTGCTACGCATGGTGGATATGTGGAAAATATCGTACTATAGAGTTTCCCAGACCGCAGCGCCATCTGTTGTTGAAAATTGTAACTACTGTAATTTCGAAAGTTTGTCTGCCTGAAAATGTACTGTTGTCCCAAGCATATTGCAACAAACGGTGTATTTCTATCGCTGCTCGTTTAATTTGTATTGCCGTTTCAAATATACCGGTCATTTTTGAAACACCCTGTACGATGTACAACCTTTTATATGATACCTAATTGCGGTTGTAAATAACGACAAAGTATATAGATGAGTGCTTGTAAGGTGCTTACAACATGACACCCGGAAGGAAGCAAAAAGCAAGTGTTGCAACCTGTCCAGGATCTGTATACTAATGTAGCAGTGTGAGGCACTCCTATCCCGATCTGGCTGTCCCGAAGGCCAATAAGGTTACAATAACCAACTTGTATACTCAAAAACTGGTAGATCTATAACTAAGATAAAATAATTTTAGGAATGAAACAAATTCCTCCTACTAAGTCCACGGGTCTGCAGAATTAAGGTAAACGCTATTGATAACTAAAAGGACCAAATTTCATTCAAATTTATAACGGTCTACAATGAGGAGGTGCGTTGCCACCTTCTTTTACGGAAAGCGACAGCGTCCACATTTTGAGCAAACTCATTGAAAAGAAATTAATGTATTCCTCTCAATAACGTATCAGTGTTGATTACAAATTTTATACCTACGTACATAATTGGCGGCAAAAGCAAGTTATTCACTGAGTTTTGAATGATCACCAAAACAATGTAATTCCAAGTCCACGTGTGACCAATATTCAGGAAACATATCGTTATGTTCCAGCAACGTCCTGATAGCCGAATGTTCCTATACTGTGTGGCTTTTTAGACTTTAAAAACGAATACAATGGAGTACATTATTCAAATGGCTCTGAGCACTATGGGACTTAACATCTATGGTCATCAGTCCCCTAGAACTTAGAACTACTTAAACCTAACTAACCTAAGGACAGCACACAACACCCAGCCATCACGAGGCAGAAAAAATCCCTGACCCCGCCGGGAATCGAACCCGGGAACCGGGGCGTGGGAAGCGAAAACGCAACCGCACGACCACGAGATGCGGGCTGTAGCACATTATTCCTATGTACGAAAGGGCATGCGTCAAAGCGGTATCGGCGATCGGTTTGTCCCAAATATCATGCGCTCTGTTCCTAACACTGTCACCAGAATTAAGCATAATCCTCCCCTCACCGTATCGATACTGTTACTTCGAGAACTCCATCAAGGGTGATCTCAGTCGGCTACACTATTTGCATTTGCAGAAAAGCCGTTGTTAGGACACTTACATAGAACTCTCACAGGCGTAACACTGTATGGCAGTAGAACATCATTAAAGGAATATACTGCTTCTAAAACTGTTTACAAGCATGATTTCAAGTAATCCCTCCCCCCCCCCCCCCACCACCACCACCATTTCATACAGATAATTTTATTTTTTTTATATAGAAGAGATTCTCCTGGTTGTTTCCAGAAACGATTTATTGCTTTTTAAAAGAATTTTAAAATGTTTTATTATTTTCAAGAAAAGTTGCTATATGTCTTGTTCATGAAGGGTATTCAAATTTTTCTTCAAGACGAGTACATAGTTTTCCCACAAAATGTTTATTAGTTTCTCAGGAATAATCGAGTTTATCTTTGTTTCCAGGAAGAATTTATTTTATTTATTTACTTTAAGAAGTAATGTATTTGTTTTGCATGTGGAAGTTCTCGAAACATTAATTTCCTTAAGCTTCAAGACCGATTTCCGGTGGAAAATTCCAGTGCAACGTAAATGCTTGAGCCGACAAAGGTGTAAAAATTCCTACGTTCCGAGTTCAATCAAAGTCACTCACAGTTGACGTGGAAATGTGTCCAGAAGAGGCATAAAAGATAAACTGCATGGAAATGCCGAAAACAATGGATACCGTTACATGAACACACACATTGTGTGTAGTTTTGTCTGTAATAGAAACAGCGCCCTGATTATCACTCAATAAGCACAACATTCCAAATTGACCCCATTCTGATCTTCGGAAGAGAATGGCCAATGGGGAGGTGACTATGACAAAGAGATTAAAAAACCAGCGAAACAGTAAGATTCTAAGAGCCACTGCGTGGAGTACCAAAAGCCTGAATGTGGTATGGATATTAAAAAATCGCAAAAGAGAAATACAAAGAGTCAGTCTAAATACAGTAGTATCAGTGAAGGCATCGGAAATATTCTTTGTAACATGAATACTGGATAATATTTTCATCTTCCGCAAACGGTATATCGGTGCGAGGATTTGTTATGAGTAGGAAGGTGGAGCAAATAGTGAGATACTCTGAAAAGTTTAGCGATAAGATTATTCTCATTGGAATCGGCAGGAAGCTAAGGCAAACAACAGTAATGGAGGTATACATACCACCGTAACAGGCACAGTGTGTAACTCCTTATGCTAAGTAAGACGGGACTACTGTAATTATGGAGCAATGTAACGCTGTAGTACGGGAAAGTATAGAATACAGAGCTGATGGAGAAAATGTGCTCAGTAATAGGAACAAGGGAGGAGAGAGATTACTTGAGTTCTGCAATAAATTTCAATTAGTCGTAACAAATACTTCGTGACGGGGAAAGATATCACCTGGGTTATATCATACTGAGACAGAGATTCTGAAATAAGATTTTGGAGTGTTAGGTGTACCCAGGACTAGATATAGACTCAGATGATAATTTAATAATGATAAAGAGTATACTTAAACTTTAGAGAATCATCAGGAAGAATTAATGTGTAAAGATGTGAGATTAAAGAACTGTTACGTACTTTTGCAGTTATCTCAGTCATCCGCTTTCCAAAATCTGACTGTTTAGCGACCTGGTCATATAATAATAAATCTGTTCTCTGATTGTCGTCTAGATTAACTAGGTAAGTTCAATTAGGTGGATCCAGCTGTCTAAATTGCGTGTAGGTTTTCGGTGTTTCCCCTGTACAATTCGAGTGAGAAACTAACTTTCGCTTCCGTTACACGCACACACACACTCACACACACACACAAACGAACAAGCAAACACAGGGAATAGCTAAATAAATAATTTATCCAAAAGACAAATAAAAACCAGTAAAATCCAGGATAAATCAGAAAAACGCCGCGTTGGTAGCCGTGCGGTTTGAGGCGCCTTGCCACGGCTCGCGCGGCTACCCCCGTCGGAGGTTCGAGTCCTCCCTCGGGCAGGGGTGTGCGTGTTGTCCTTAGCGTAAGTTAGTTTAAGTTAGATTAAGTAGTTTGTAAGCCTAGGGACCGATGACCTTAGCAGTTTGGTCCCATAGGAGCTTACCACAAATTTCCTAAATTCCAGAAGAACGTATGTCTCTCTCATAATCATGTCGTGAGTTTTCCGAAGTGGTTACTGCAGCTCGTGATTCTCGTCTCAAAACCCAAAGTACGCGATGGCAGAGGTACAATAATGAGATGTATACGGCTTACGTTGTTGCAAGACCTTCTACATCTACATCTACATGATTACTCTGCAATTCACATTTAAGTGCTTGGCAGACAGTTCATCGAACCACAATCATACTATCTCTCTACCATTCCACTCCCGAACAGCGCGCGGGAAAAACGAACACCTAAACCTTTCTGTTCGAGCTCTGATTTCTCTTATTTTATTCTGATGATCATTCCTACCTATGTAAGTTAGGCTAAAAAAAAAATATTTTCGCATTCGGTAGAGAAAGCTGGTGACTGAAATTTCGTAAATAGATCTCGCCGCGACGAAAAACGTCTTTGCTTTAATGACTTCCATCCCAACTCGCGTATCATATCTGCCACACTCTCTCCCCTATTACGCGATAATACAAAACGAGCTGCCCTTTTTCGCACCCTTTCGATGTCCTCCGTCAGTCCCACCTGGTAAGGATCCCACACCGCGCAGCAATTTTCTAACAGAGGACGAACGAGTGTAGTGTAACCTGTCTCTTTAGTGGACTTGTTGCATCTTCTAAGTGTCCTGCCAATGAAACGCAACCTTTGGCTCGCTTTCCCCACAATATTATCTATATGGTCTTTCTAACTGAAGTTGTTCGTAATTTTAACACCCAGGTACTTAGTTGAATCGACAGCCTTGAGAATTGTACTCTTTATCGAGTAATCGAATTCCAACGGATTTCTTTTGGAACTCATGTGGATCACCTCACACTTTTCGTTATTTAGCGTCAACTGCCACCTGCCACACCATACAGCAATCTTTTCTAAATCGCTTTGCAGCTGATACTGGTCTTCAGATGACCTTACTAGACGGTAAATTACAGCATCATCTGCGAACAACCTAAGAGAACTGCTCATATTGTCACCCAGGTCATTTATATAGATCAGGAACAGCAGAGGTCCCAGGACGCTTCCGTGGGGAACACCTGATATCACTTCAGTTTTACTCGATGATTTGCCGTCTATTACTACGAACTGCGACCTTCCTGACAGGAAATAGCGAATCCAGTCGCACAACTGAGACGATACTCCATAGGCCACAAGCTTGATTAGAAGTCGCTTGTGAGGAACGGTGTCAAAAGCTTTCCGGAAATCTAGAAATATGGAATCAACTTGAGATCCCCTGTCGGTAGCGGCCATTACTTCGTACGAATAAAGAGCTAGATGCGTTGCAGAAGAACGATGTTTTCTGAAACCATGCTGATTACTTATCAATAGATCGTTCCCTTCGAGGTGATTCATAATGTTTGAATACAGTATATGCTCCAAAACCCTATTGCAAACCGACGTCAATGATATAGGTCTGTAGTTCGATGGATTACTCCTACTACCCTTCTTAAACACTGGTGCCACCTGCGCAATTTTCCAATCTGTAGATATAGATCTATCGGTGAGCGAGCGGTTGTATGTGATTGATAAGTAGGGAGCTATTGTATCAGCGTAATCTGAAAGGAACCTAATCGGTATACAGTCTGGACCTGAAGACTTACCCGTATCAAGTGATTTGAGTTGCTTCGCAACCCCTAAGGTATCTACTTCTAAGAAACTCATGCTAGCAGCTGTTCGTGTTTCAAATTCTGGAATATTCCATTCGTCTTCCCTGGTGAAGGAATTTCGGAAAACTGCGTTCAATAACTCCGCTTTAGCGGCACATTCGTCGGTAACAGTACCATCGGCACTGCGCAGCGAAGATATTGACTGCGTCTTACCGCTTGTGTTCTTTACATACGACCAGAATTTCTTCGGATTTTCTGCTAAATTTCGAGACAATGTTTCGTTGTGGAACCTATTAAAGGCATCTCGCGTTGAAGTCCGTGCCAAATTTCGCGCTTCTGTAAATTTTAGCCAATCTTCGGGATTTCGCGTTCTTCTGAACTTCGCATGCTTTTTCCGGTGCCTCTGCAACACCGTTCGGACCTGTTTTGTGTGAAGAGTTTCATATCTATTTCTTTTGAATGATTATGATGTCAGTCTCCATTCGAGAAACAATATAACCAATCTGTAGTCACTAGTACATAACCAGTCCTCTTCATCAAGGCTTACCAGTCTACTGATAAATGCTTGATACATATCAGGATATTTAGAGGGTCACCCACGACAATTTGAAATCCTGCTGAATTTTGTTTTATGTTGTGTTCCCCATCGTGTATATTATGTTACGAAATATCGGTAATTTTATATGCATGATACAAGAAAAGTTACATTTTAAGTATATATTTACAGATTGTCATTATTGTAATGATTTTGTGTCATATAATGGGTTACTTATTTTTACCAGTTAATAAAATTAGGTATGTTAAAAGGTAAACTAAAAAACAAAAAATCAAAACAAAAATAAACGTATAATGTAAAATCTTAATTTAAAACATAACACAAATATAAGTAAAATCAATAACTGGGCTAATAATTAATGTGTAGACATTGTAAATAAGTATGTTGAAAATACTCTGACAGCACATTGAGTACAGCTTATTTTCCAAAAATGGTATTTTAGAAACCAGCTTTATTACACATGGAAGGATGCAGATTGAAAGCTTATTTAATTTACGTTGTAATAAAAGTTTTCATTTTTTAGTTAATGTTGGTGGGATATCTCGCCAAATTTCATATTATAACAAAATTCGATTGTTCAGTTGTCAAGAACGTTAATTACGTATCAGATATAATATGAGAAACATTTTTTATGTATCATCGTTTCGCAGATATTCTCTCCGAACCTAATATGCCAAATTGCCTTTTGGCCCTTTTACCCCTTGGAAATGAAACTGGTCACCAATAAAAAAAATACGTATTGCATTATTTTGCCCACGGTACACACCCGCCAAGTTTCATCAAGATCGTTTATTGGCACTTGGGAATGTCGCTGCTGGATTGCTGCTCATTTCTCGTGTGTAACTGTCCATGTTAAAACACGTCAATAAAGTGACTATAGTAACAAACTAATCTGGGAGCACTCTGTCGAATGGGCACTTAAAATTTCAATTTAAAAATAATTTTGTTTGTAATGGGAAGCAAACCGACGGTTTCTGTTGACACTGGGTCATGACGAGCGGTAATTGTTTGGGCTGACTGCAGCTATATAATACAAAAACGAAATTGCAAATATCTTCCGAAACACCACGGTAAACGCGTCTGATGACTCTTTGGAGAGACATCCGGTATTAAAAAAAAACCTACTAAATCAGCAGATTGGTATTTTTCCCTTAAATTTCCTACAAAGATATTTCTAGAAAGATATTTGTAAGAAAGGTGCTGTGTCTGAAAGTATGATCTCTGACTGTAGCTTTCCTTCACTCAGTTTTAGCAAAGAGTTATTGTCTTTCACCTGCCTGATAAAGAACTTCTTCATTTTATATACTTTATGATCAGCTATTTTTGTTTGCTTTCTTCCGAGGACACATTTATATTGTTTTCAGATGGACTTAGTATTTTTTCCGACTGTTCAATTTCACTAGTACGCACTGTCTGTGAACCTTGTCGAAAGCGCCCCTCTTCGTGTTCATGTGGTTTCTTGTATGGAACCTTTTTTACTTTTGAAGGTACACCTGGCAGGAGCTAATCTTAGTTACTTTCTAAACTACATGCGTTATCAAAACTAAAGTTTCCCTAGTAACAAAACTATTATTGGCTAGATTTTCATGTTACCCACTTTTACATTTGTATTAGTTGTTAAGGGTAATGGTAAAATACTTCGAGCTGTCTTCTTGTATTTATCTTAAACGTTTATTGTTTGAGAGGTGCTGCTAATCCTTGAAACATCAGGTACGTGTCATTTCTTGAACCTGCAGATAAAACAATGTCATAATTCGCTGACAACTAATGAAATAGTCATTAGCGTTATCTACATCTATGTTATACTACGCCGTTACATAATGTTCCTTACAACTTTGATATTTGACGAGTAAATTTTGACCGCACGCAGCTCGACACGGTTATTCGTACACACAACAGCGGGTCATCACATTCAGCTAGCAGCACTACGGCAACCAGTATGGATCACAGGACCTTATATCAGCATTCAGCGATCGCACGCCATTATCATCATTAAACGGGTCCTATTTACAAAGGAAGCGCGTACGACTTGTATATATTTGAAGTTAAAAAGGGCGGAGCGAGCGCTTACGCCCGGGGTTGTCCTATTAGCGAGGCTAACGATCCGTGGCTGGCCGCCCCGTGCCACCGAGGCCTAAGTACACATGCCGCACCGCCCAATTATTGGAGGACTTTTGTAGTTTGCCAATTACGGCTGCGGAAAATGAGTAGCGTACAGCTGAGACAGGTGGCCAGGCAGCGCCAGATCTCTGGCAGGGTTCACCAGTCTTCTTGGGAGTCACGATATACTTGAGTTATTGTGCCCTTTTTATAGTTTCACATAACGTACACTAAAGGCATTTTTTCGTCTGGTTATGTCACTGGCTGAAGGAAATATTATGCAAACGAGACCTCGATATAATAAGCTCGAAGTTTTAATAAATAAAATTGGGTATAATGTTCGGTCTAGGCGACCTTATACATTCAGCAATTTCTAAGATTTCGGAAAGAGTAAGTTGAAGTATTATGCAAAACCGCAAAAATGTCGGTTCATTATTACGACAAAGTGGAACTGTAGAAGAAAGAAAGCATTACATTATGTACCGAGCATCAGAGAGACATCACTGAACATAGCTATAACACAAATTGACCAATGGCCTGGCGAGCAAATGAAACTGCGTGTAGCTTTCAGGTAACATAAATGCTGGGATGGCTTCTTCAAAAGGACACGGCCAAGTTTCTTCCCCATCCTTTTCTAATCAAAGCTTGTACTCCATCTCTAAAGACATCACAGTCGACGGGACGTTAAACACTAAGCTTTCTTTCCTGGTGCATAACTACCGTACACGATCATGCTCTGCCTTTGAATCTGCCGTTTGGGCGCACTTTGGTACTTGTCCTCTATTAAGGGCATGGGATCCAAATCACGGTAGTCGGCTGAATAGCAGCACCGGAGCCAGAACAGTGCGGCAACTGCTAAGACAGGCGCTCTAACTCTGTCGCTTACTGGAATACGAGTAGCAAGGTATCGGTTGAAATCAATGCAGCTTCTGCGTTGTCATTACGAATGTAGGCCAGTTATTCTTAGATATACCACTAACCGCCCCAGTCTTGGTCTGTCGTCGACCGAAAGGTAAATTTGTTAACCATTTGACGCTGAAAACCATTAAGGAAGAGTAATGGGATCTCATTTTTTACAAGTAGACAAAAGCGACAGTTAAATGTACTCAGAACAGTTTATAGCACGTTGTAGGCGAAACTGTCTCTTCTAATGGTGCAATGTCGCACTACTAGACTCTGATTTGTTATAGCTGACATACAAAAATCACCACCTTAACTTTGTCGATTTATGGTTACTAAAGTAGTAAACACAGAATATTTACACATTAATCTCAATGAAGGGAAAAATTAGGAGGTTTGAAATTACGGAAATGGCTGTGGAAAACTGAAATACGAAGTTAGATAGTATTCGCTATACCTCCGGAAGAGCAAATGTGAAATAACAGTTCTGTACACAAGTAAACTACATAGGTGAGTTACGCTGGATACCAGCGCCATCACTCACAAGGAACCCCTTCAGTGCGAGATCGTAAGTTCATTCTTTAGTCAGGCTCATTTGAAAGTGTTGTGTTAACAATTGTAACAGGAAAACTATTAGCTACGAGTGACTAACAATGTACAACAGGCGGGAGACAGAAAATGAGTTTCCGAGAGGTGCTGAGCTCAACATTCTATGTGACGTATGTATTACACTACACCAAATGGATATAGTCGACATTCAAGAAATGTTCTAAACAAACCATTGACTTGCACCACGAACACCGAATGAAAAAGAGCGCTACACATGAATAATAAAGGTTCGCACTATCAAGATGGAAGGCGACGCCCGTGGAAGCTACGAACCGTGCAGGACATCAGCTAGGTATCCACTGTTAAAGAATGGATAGAGAATCATATTGGTGTAACGGGGTAATGAGAACTGGTGGAATGTGATGGCATGCAGCCGACTGCGAAACAGTCTGCTGTGGAGCTTGCCGTGAAACGGGTTATCCTTTACGTGGCAGATGCAAATAGTGCGATAATCTGTTTTATAGGCACGGAAAAACCAAACATCCAGAGGTAAATTTGTCCAGTGGTTCTAGGTGGTGTGAGTTGCAATATCACACAGTTTTCAGGCGAGATAGTTTGTTCTAAAGGAGTAGAATTTTTATACGAAGACCAGGATGCAAGCAAAAGTAAGTTAATTTTGATCAGCTATTGCCCGAAAACAATGCTCATGCCATAGTCCTAGTTCTCTTACGCCTATTTTCTCCCTCTTGCTTGCTATGACGTAAATATTCCCTACTATCCTTGCACTATCACTCACATGCGAAAGAATCGTAAGGGACAGAGCACCTCCTACTTCTCGCGGCACAATAGATAACTTTCTAGCCAATTTACCATCCAGATTAACAGTCGGCATAGCTGTATACGAATGCGTTACGCCATTAATATTAGCAGATCGTGGTACAACTCTCTTGGTACCTGTAATTTCCATGGTTTTTTTCATATACATTTCCTCCTCAAATCCCAATTGGTCGGAGCTGAAATTAAATTCCTTACTGAACGATGGAATAAGTTTTTCACCTCATCTACAAATGTACAGTCCGATTTCACAGATTGATGAGCAACGTGAAGTTGACGCTTTGTTTGAAATTTCATTATCTTACGTCTTCCAATTCCATAGCATTGTTGGAAGTTATGCCGCTGTACATTGCTTTCCTTGAAATCACTCTAACCTATGTCACGCCCAATTTAATGTGGATGACGTAGTAAGTCACTATCATGCACATCCTGTAAATTGCATGGAGCATCCCTGAAACGCGCAAACACCAGCCTTTGTAACAAGTGCGCCTTGTCCTCCCTTGAAAACCGGTAGTTTTTCTTATTCACTATTCGACCATATTGCTGTAAACTTATCCGAAATATGCCCGTAACTGTTTTTTACTGGCCGGCCGAAGTGGCCGAGCGGTTAAAGGCGCTACAGTCGGGAGCCGCACGACCGCTACGGTCGCAGGGTCGAATCCTGCCTCGGGCATGGATGTGTGTGATGTCCTTAGGTTATTTAGGTTTAAGTAGTTCTAAGTTCTAGGGGACTTATGACCACAGCAGTTGAGTCCCATAGTGCTCAGAGCCATTTGAAACATTTTTTTTTTATTTTTACTATGCTGCAGATGACCTTCCGTGTACGTAATTATGTATAGTACCGCTCCTAGGATAACGGTTGTCCTTTACTACGTTTCACTGGAGACGGGATTTGTGGCTCCCTGTCCGACAAGGAAGATGAACTGCTTGGGTCGACACATGATTCAGTATCGCGTTCACGTGTTGTGAACGTACCGTCATGTACTCGTCATGTGAATTGCCCGCACAGTCGAGAGTATACGACACCGCACATGGTTGCAGAAATAACAATATTTCATCTGCCACTTCTTTCTCACTTCGTGGAATTCCTTGGGTTCCCTTCTGACGTAATGTGGATTTCGGCAACAGTTGTTGTAGATATACTGCAATGTTTTCTCAGTTTGTCATTGTCATTGCTCTGCTTTGTATTAACAACGCTAGTACTGTAGCACTCTCGTGAGCAACCTCACCCAGTGCTCCCAGATGGAGACATCCAGTCCCGCCCCCTGTTGCCATTAGCAGCCAACATGTTAGACAACATGTGGGTCGTCGAATGCCGTAACATCATTTGCTTTTTGTGACCTCGCGCGTAAGAGCTTCCTTGTCAGACTAAATCATAGGTTAAACTAAATAACACAAAAATAGAAATAAACTGTTGAAATCAGTCACATGTATCTTTACAAGATATTCTAGTTCAGTAATAAATATTTCCTTCTCTACTAAATACATCCATCAAAATTACGAGCTTGTCCAACAAAAGTTAACTAGCGTCAGTTTTCGATCGCCATCGCTGATATATCTGCCATACGCTTATTGTAATCCTATATTAAACCTCTCATCATGCCGTAGATTGTTGTCTGAAAACATGTCCTTCAGTATATGTAGCATAGAAAACTAAGCCTGCGGTAAAGAGTCAAATATATTGTTTAGTGTATTTCTTACGGAACTTTTATTTTCACCCTTCGTGATTTTTAGGATTTTAGGAACACCCTTTTCTTTTCTGCGTTTGCGATTTAGGTAAGAGGAGAACAATGAACGAAAATGCAGTAAAAGTAAAATCTGGTTCCTCAGAGCCGAGAAAAAACGAAGGTTGAAGCTGTAACAAAGTTTGTTCGACTTCATCCTCTGCTAACAACGGAGTAAAGTAGTGTTAGTTTCAGAAAGTAGGAAAAGAGGTAATGAAGACCGTAAATAAATTTTACAGCAAATTAATAAACAGAATCTACTTTGAACCCACAAATATCAAATTGTAGAAATATACTATGCGTACTATGTTCTTAGACCCACCATTGATGAATCGTTGCAAATAAAAGCGATCTCCTCCGGTGAAAACTCTCTTAACTCGCAGTATACTTAAGACAACTAAAAATTGATAATCAAAAATTAATATGCCTCCTAATTGGTCATAAGTATATTTAAAATGGCAAGAGAAGCGTTTCCGAAGAAGAGAAATGTGTTACAATCAAATATAGATATAAGCGCTAAGAAGTATGTTCTGAAGGTATTGGCCTGGATTTTTGTCTTGTATAAAAGTGAAACGTAGACGATAAACAGTTCAGACAAGGCGAGAATAGAAGTTTTTGAAGTGTGATTTTACAGAAGAATGCTCAAGATTAGATGAGTAGATCACTTAAATAGTGAGGAGGATCTTAATAGAACTGAGGAGAAAAGAAATATGTGACGTAACTGGACTTAAAGAAGGGATTGGTCGATAGGACACATTCTGAGACATAAACGGATGACCAGTTAGTATTAGACTTTAGCGGCGTAAAAATTGTAGAGGAAGACCAAGAGCTGAATACAGTAAGCAGGTTCAAAAGGATGCAGGTTGCAGTAGTTATTCGCAGATAAAGAGGTTTGCACAGGACAGAGACGCGTTAAGAGCTGCATTAAACCAGTCTTTGGACTGAAGATCACAAACACAAAAGAAAAACTATATAATAAGCTGCAGGTAACTAGTTTACGTACCACATGTGATGAGCAAATGTGAAATCTTGCGGAAGATGCGGTATTTGTGCGGCTTATCATGGAGCTGCGGATTCTGTTTATGACGACCAGGGAAACAGGTTTTTATAGAGTAGTAACCATTGTGTTTTAATAAGTCTGTTCAGTATGATTGAATTTTAGTTAACCTTTCAAGGAAGAAATTCATCAAATCGAAAGTACTCATTATGAAAACGGAACAAATACCAATAGCACCCGCGCTCTGAGGGTTCCGTACGAGCTTAATTATGCATATCGATAACAATAGTACTAATTTCATATGGCATAGTGCTAGTCTTGCTACTGGACGCCACTTCGACGACTTGCGTGTCCCCATCCTACTTCAGTTATCCAAACAGAAGAAGGGGCCCTGCATTTTAACGTGGAATCAGAATCACGTGTAGTTTCTGGTGACTGCTCACATCGTTGAGAGGTGAAGGCTAGGTAAAAACGGAAACCGAAAAATCCGTGGTACGGCCGTGATTAGATGCTGCGACATCTCGGTTTCCAGGGACGCGCTTTACCGCTGGACCACCACGTTCGACATGTACGTAAATAGCTCATCCATAGGTTTTGGTGAGCGAGCTTGCGAGTGTCAGAGTATGTCATATATACGGCCGTATCTTAAGATTGCATTGACTTGGATGCTTAAATGATTTACACCGCTAATGGACCGCAGACCTTGCTACTGCCTTTATCCCGCATTGTTCGCAGGGTCGGCAGGGTTAAGTACGGAATTGGCATGGTTAATTTTAAGGGGTGGCCAGATGCCCTTCCTGGCGCCACCCCATACCCCCGAGGATGGAAGTAGTGTACCCCAGCTGTCTGCGTCTAGTGTAAATCGTGAAATAGTGTGAAACTGTTTCAAATGTTTGCGAGTCGTGTAACTGAGGCGGGACGTGGGGATCAGCCCGGTATTCACCTAGTAGGATGTGGAAAACCGCCTAAGAACCACATCCAGTCTGGCCAGTACACAGGCCAGTACACAGGCCTACCCGAGTCCAAGAAGCAGCGCATTAGCACTCTCGGCTGCCCTGGCGGGTTGGACCGTAGGCCTAGTGACATGCGGATGTGATATGGAGGGACATGGGGTCCTTACACAGCTCTCACGGCTGTTGCCGCATTTCCAGACTTTGCAGACGCTACTTCTCATCCATAAAACTTCTCAGCCGGCATCACGAGTCTGAGTGAAAAGCGTCCCAGTCCTCCAACGTAGGAAAGGTGCCTGGCAGTTCCAAGAATTGACCTCGGTCCTTCGGATGAGAGTCAGACGCAGTGATCCATCGGCTACGGAGGTAGACCAGAAAGTATTTAGCAGTTTTTAATTTTAAATTGTGATAGGCTGTTACATGTTCCTGTACTTTCCACTATCCGCAAGCGTACAGTCATTCGTCTCTCGTGTCACATGGAGGCGGTATGGTATGTCGTTTAAGGAATGTAAGACAATTACTTCAACGGCGATTCAATAGGAGTCCAGTTTTCAGCGGAATAACGAGACGTCTAACGGATATTTGCATCACAATATAACCTGTGCCTCTCTAGACTTTTCTACCGTATTTAATCTGGCTCAGAAGCCAGTAAGTTGCGTCTAATGGAAAACGTCTCGACTGAAAATTCAAATGATGTGCTGTGGTCTTCTTACTGAGAGTTTGGTAGCAGTTAACCTCCTCGACGGTCGTACATGGTGTCAATGGTTTCCGTTTGAGGGTACTGCTGCAGCGTACTTACAACGTAGCGCGACTGCGATGCGGTTGTGTAAGCACCGAAATGTAGGCAAGGGATCAGTGTGGCATTCGTATCTTTCCTACATGCGTGCTGTAAATGCGGAAACAGGGCCAACAGGGCTATTAATCTTTTCTTGGCTGCCGAAAGACAAACGCCGGTACACACCCATGGAAGGAAGAAAAATGTATGTGGGGCAGCATGTCTGTCGAAAACCACCGTTATGGAATAGGGCTCCAGGGGGCACTGTTGTTTAATGATAACGCACATCCCCACATGGCAAATGCGCATAACGCAGAACTTACGGCAACTGAAGTAAGACTCTCGAATACCCGCCCTATAGTCGTGATCTCTTCCCAAGCGATTATCACGCCTTCGGTCCCTTAATAAAGGCCTTGTAAGGTAGACAATTCCTGTCGGACGAGAATGTGCAGCAAGCACTTAAGAACTTCTTCAAGCACCAGGACACAGTGTTTTGCCAAACGGGTTTCTTCAACCAGATGCGTCGGTGGGATGATTACCTCCGTTCTCATGGCAATTATGTCTGACTGGCATACCAATTCTGGACTGTACGGGCTTCGAACGGAAACTTTTTGTCGCCTTCTGTATTAGGACCATGCTCGTAGCTGAAGGATCAACGTTAGTATGTTTTCCTACGAACTGGTAAAACGAATAATGGAAGAACGACAAGAGTTAATGTCGCGTCGAAGTCGTGGTTAATAGGGACGTTACTACAGATAAGTTCCATTGTAAATAAGGGTAGACGTGAAGCCGTTGTTGCAGGAACCCTATAAGTGGTAACCTGAACTGATATAATATATGTGTAATTTACAACAATTTGGTGAATCATATTAATGCCCCATCGATTTTGGGCTTACAACAGCGTGTCATCAGAATCGAACAGCTCATAGGTTGTGTACTTCATGCCTCCCCCCCCCCCCTCCTCCCCCAACCACTCACACATACCGGAAAATGTCGTGTGCGAGGTCTGGCTCCAGAGAAACTAAACTTTTTCATCGTTACGGAAATAATTATGTTGTAAATACCAGAAACGCTGGACAGCTTCTGGAGATAAAATACTATCTACTAGGTTTAACCGTTTCTGTCATTTGAGACTTCTCTCCCATGTTCTTTATTAGATATAATAAGGTGAACTGTGGGATAAAATTCGAATATGAGGAAATCGGTACATTCAGGACATTTAGGAATCACAAGTGGTGTTTCGATCGAAACTGATCTTTAATGAAAACTGCTATACACATTGACACCGAGCTATAATAGAAATCTAAGTTCACTGAACATGTTTGTTATTTTACGACTTCGTGCAAACCCCCATTGTACTTACTGTCAAAATCGTTGTTTCAAACACAGTATCTATAGCCAGCTAGAGTCAGTCAGAATCTGATGCCAAGCTCAGACTGCGAAAGAACAAAGTTTCTATACATTTCCACACTAAGGCGGCAGAAGCAGTGTTTTTCTCTTTTTTTATTGTTAGAAGTGTCACAAGCGTCCATAATGCTGAGTGATTTAGGGAAATTGCAAGAAAATTAAATCTGAGAAAGGCAACCCCATTCCTCTCGAATACGAGCTCATTGCCTTTACAAAAGCTAAGTCGTTGCAACCGTCAACCTCGAAACGAATGTTTTGTAGCGGCGAGGAGTTAAAGATATGTAGCAATAAAAAAGAAAAAAACTACTTCGTTTGGATTTTATGTTTGCCTTGGGAGCTCATACGATATACATTCCATGTGAAAACGACGATAGTTCTGTTTCAGTAACTCATAATTACGACACAGTAATGAGAAAGAAAACACAGTGACCAGTGAAAATTCTCACAAGCTAACTATACACCACCTCATGACAGTTTGTAGGCCTAGTCTAACGTATAGGCTGTTGCGTGCAAACCTTACTAAACCTCATTAGTATGATTATGACAATTAGCATCCTCTCAATTTGCTCATACTACCAAATGGATGCAGGGAAATATAATTTCTACGTTTTACTTCTTTTTTACCTTTTTGACATTCTCATTTCCGCCTGACGTTGTACAAATGTTGTAACATCGATGAACAGCTCTTACAGAGACGTACGGTTGCGTGTTACCGAACCACTGATGCGCCTGTTAAAATTCGTTTGAATGTACGAAATATTTCGTGAAATTCTCGGCACCAAAAATAAATAACAGAATGAATGACAGATAAATTTTATTTACACGGAAATATCTCTGTGAGGACATTTTCAGGCTTGTAATTGACCTTTGCGAAGTTAGTAAAATAAGGTCACTGTTTCGGTTTCACCGATTAACTCGTCATCCGTCACGAACAGACACAGTTTGATGTCTTGCGTGTACATGATGGTCAAAATAAAACTGACCTGAAAATTGTGTGCCAAACTCTAGTACTATTTATGACATTATGCAATGTCTGTCCTGTGTGCTGGTGAAGATTTTATGATGCGGAATGATGCATGTTACTCAGCAAGAAACATGTCTCTTCTGGAGCAGCTAAAGGTTGAATATGTTAATATTCCTATACCATTCCATTCATTCGGTAATCTGGTCTGGAAGTTTTATTTCTTTGTACCGATAAATAATATTATCGTACTGCAAGGCAACTATCTAAGACAGCTGAGTGCAGACAGAGTTAGTATACCATACGGCTATCTCCTGACTTCTGCGTTTTTAGTAGTCGATTAGAACATATGTCGCCGTAGTTTTATGGTTTGTCTGTCAGATAATTAGTTACTTGTGTGCTACATAGACCATCCGGATGATTCTTTCATCGAAATGATGTGGTACGCGTCAGTTTACAGATATGCATTATACATGATTAGTGATAACATAAATGAAAACATTATTTTTTAGTGCTACTCGTGCCACTACACTGAAAAACTATATTTTACTAACGGGCTATCAATTTTCAAACAGCAGTTCGTCGAGGGAATAGAAGGATTTGTCCAGGAGAAGTATTTTAGGTTAGATTTAAAACTTGCCTTACTACATATCTGGCATTTCATGGTATTCGATAATGGTTAAAACATTTTTGTTGTTGCTTATTGAAGATCTTTCTGAGCCACTCACAGCTTCAGTAATGGGCAATAAAGTTCCTTTTTCCTTTACTGTTTTTGATATTGATATGATTATTCTTCTTAAATTCTGAAGGATTATTTATTACGAATTTCAGGAGCAAATATATGTGCTACGATGGTGCAGTCAGAATTCCCAGCTCCTTGTGATGGAATCTACATGATGACCGCGGGTGAACACCACAGGTTTTTCTTACTGCGTGGGTTTGTACAATCGATATTTTCTTTATAAGTGTTAGGTTACGCCTAAAGATTATTCCATAACACACTAATGAGTAGAAACGTGCTAAATATGTTAGAAGGTTATTTCATTTATTTCCATGGCAAACTGCTATATGGAGAGCAAAATAGCTGAATTTAAATGTTTGAGAAGCTCAGTAATATGCTTCCTCCAGTTCAGATTTTCATCAGTATGTACACCCACATGTTCGTAGTATTCTACCCAACTTACTGACTCGTTTTCACGAGCTACATCAATTTTTGGTAAGACTATTTGTTGAACAGAGCTGAATATAGTGTGTTTCCTCAAAATTTAGGGACAGTCCATTTTCAGAAATCCATTTAAAATTTCTTTCTAAAACATCGTTATCATTCTCTTCCGTTGCTTTCTCTCTAATAGGATTTAAGTTTAGTATGACCTGTAAAAAGTACCATTTATGCTTATCGATCTTTAAGTGGAATACAGTTCACATATATAAGGGCAATGAGTGAGCCCAGATTTGAATCCTGGGAGACTCACTTTGTGACTTCTGTCCATTCACTACAATTTTCTACGTATCCAACATCGTGTCACTTATTCAGCATAACTCCTCGCATTCTATTGGTTAAGTATGATTGAAACCAGTTGTGTGTAAAGCCATTTACTCTATAAAAATGTTTTCTGAGAGTGTAACATGATCTGCCCAATCAAATGCCTGGGAAAGATCACAAGATATTCCACCTGACGATATTTTAATATGTAAGGCTTTTAGTACTTCGTGGGTGACTGTATAAGTAGCAATCTTAGTTGAGCAACCTTTCTGGAATCCTAACAGTTCTATGCGAAGTAAATTGTTTCTACTCAAATGTAAGATTAGTCTTTGGAAGGCGACTGCACTTTTCGTATATAAAATTCTCCCACATTTCGGCCACTGTTGCAAATGACCTTCCTCATGGCGATTACTGAGTAAGCAAAAAAAACTGAGGAAAGCTATTTTCAGCGGTGGCCTAAATTTCGGAAAATTTTATACATTGACTATGTGATCACAAACTCTGAAGAATTTTACTGGCGGAGACAACGGCCGCGGAAGCCTACGCTTATATATAATCTTGAGTACATTACTTTTTCGAATATTTTTGAAAAAAATATGTCTCTAGGGAAATTGGGAGATGTGTATTTAAGTTTTTTGTCATCTTTCATTTACAGGGACTTAAAAGTTGCATTTTTAACCTGTCTGGAAAAATTCCCTGAGCCAGTGATCTACTGCATTTGTTACTAAGAACATTACTTATTAAGTTGGAACAACTTTTCAGAACTCTGTTTGAAATTCCATCAACACCATATGAGCCTTTGTTTTTTTAAACTTTCTACAGTTTTATCAATTTCAGATAAGGATGTTAATGATATTTCCAGTTGCTTAAGCTAATGGCTGAATATGGTAATATTTCTTTACCATTTAACTCAAAAGCCATTGGCAATTTGGTCTGGAATCTTTATCTCTTTTTACCGATAAATCATAGTATCATACCGTAAGGAAACTATTTGAGACCGTGGAGTACAGATAAAGTTAGTACACGATATGGCCTTTTTCTCATTGGCATATATTTTTATATTTTCTTGATACTTCAGCTGAACCACTTAGTGATTATTAAAGGTACTTGCAGCTCATAAATTATATCACAACATTGTCATATAGAATGGTGTACAAAATTAGAGCAACAAACTGCTATTTCCCTGTCCTGTGCCTAATTCAAGATATAATCATAGAAACTGTCAACAGATGTCGCTAAGACCGTGTTCTGCACGGAAGATGGCACCACGACCAATGGACAACCACGCCAGCAATGACGTCAGGGCACCTATCAAGCGGGGTAATGTTTGCAGGGTAGTCTCACACATCAACAATCGCTGTGCACACAGTCACAGACGGTGCAGTATGACACAGAGAAAATGCCTACGGACTCAGTGCTGTGGAGGTTCAAATGACTCTGAGCACTATGGGACTCAACATCTGAGGTCATCAGTCCCCTAAAACTTAGAACTACTTAAACCTAACTAACCTAAGGACATCACACGCACCCATGCCCGAGGCAGGATTCGAACGTACTGTGGAGGGCCACAGGAGGAATGGAAGCAGGACAGCCGCAAACTGATGTGGCCCGATGGCTTAATGTGAATAGCTCTGCTGTTTCTCGGATGAGGCAACAGTTTATAGACGCCAAAATTGTATCCTGGAGAACAGGACAGACAGGCCACGTGTGACATCACATAGAGTGAACCGTTATTTGACTGTGAGGGCACGACGGTACCGCTTTGGTACTCCATTGCAACTGGCATTTAACCTTGCAGCGTCCCCAGGGCGTGTTGTACCCAGACAAACGGTGTGCAGAAGGCTTCAGCAGAGTGGCCTTTCTTGTTGGACACCTGCTGTCTGTTTACCCGTGGCGTGTCTTCACTGAAGGGAAAGTCTGGAGTGTAGCCGTCAATATGCCGCCTGGACGGTTGAACGGTGCGCCAATGTTCTTGTCACACATGAGTCCCCATTTAATCTGGAGAGTAATTATCGACGTATTCGCACCTGGAGGTCACGTACAACACGATTTTGGGACGTAAAAATTGTGGAAAGAGACCGGTATCAAGGAGGATCTCTAATGGTATGGGCAGGGGTTATATTGACCACTCGAACACCTCTTCATGAAATTGTATAGGTAAATCAGCAAGATTTTAACTGCTGTCATGCACCGTGAGGAGATCTTGGGATGCCGGCCGCTGTGACGGAGCGGTTCTAGGCGCTTCAATGCAGAACCGCGCTGCCCCTATGGTCGCAGGTTCGAATCCTGCATCGGGCATGGATGTGTGTGATGTCCTTAGGTTAGTCACGTTTAAGTAGTCCCACGTCTAGGCGACTGATGACCTCAGATGTTAAGTCCCATAGTGCTTAGAGTCATTTGAACCATTTTTTAGATCTTGGGATCTCATGCGCGGTAGATGCGAGTTGCTGTGGGCAGAGACTTTGTAATGATGCACGATAATGATCGATCTAATACAGCACGAGTGCTTGATGTTTTTTCTGGAAACGGAAGATATTGCACGAATGGCGTGTCCTATTTGCATCCCAAAGAGAATGTCTATGATGCACTAAGGAGACGGGTTGCTTCACGTCAGCATCCACCAGCCACTCTCCAAGACTTTTGAGCAGCTCTGCAGGAAGAATGGGTGTTATTGCCTCAGCATGAGGTTGATGACATCATTCTCCGCATGTCCCGTCATTGTTAGGCCTGTAGTCGTGCCAGAGGTGGTCACACCCCATACTGAACACATTAACCATTTGCCAGAATGGGTGTGCAAATCCGTTAAGTTAGAAAAAAAAACAGAGACCATTTCTGTCTTTCATTACGTATTACCTTCTGTATTCTATACATCGTTTCTACTTTACTGTCACGTGTTTACACTGTTTTGTGGCAAAATAAACGCAGCCTTGCCAAATTTCCGTTTGTTGCTTTAATTTTCTACACCAGTGTAGTTTAATTGTTACGGTATCTTGCTCACTGACAGTCTGTCCTGTCTCGTATTTAACAGTATCCCATATAGTTTCAATCTTGTTATACATGTTATTAATTTCTGTCCGGATGTGCTTATTTCTGGGTGTCTTAATTACAATCTTTAAAACATAACAGTATTCTTTGTAGTACGCAAGTAAAATCAGATCCTGATATGCTCTGGTCTTTATATAAATTTTCCTCTTCCTCTTAGACGCGATTTTAATTCCCTTAATTATCCATGTTTGCTTTTTTTAAATGTATTTTGTACAAATTATTTTAGAAAAGTTACTTTCTAATATTGACCAAATTTTCTATTGAGTACACGGAATTTCACATTAACATCTCTTTCTATAAATACCCGCCCAACCACCTTATTAACTTACTCTTAAAACATTGTATCCTGTTCCCTGTAATAAGCCTCAGTGCTTTGTATGAAAATGTCAGAGGGGTGTACGACATTTTATTTATTTCCATTAGTTGTGCATCATAAGGTCCATTAAGTACAGGGTACACGTTAACTGTTTCAATGCGAACACACCTTATAAAAATAAGGGTCAGCCGCAAATTAGTTGTCAGATTAATCACTCAAATTACATTCAAAGACTCGCACAATGATTCCGGTTAATTTCTCCTGTCTTCATCCTAAAAAAAATCTACACTGAAATCTCCACAAGCTATTAACTATTTCTTCTTGCCTGATTTGTAGGTCTGTAATGTGTATAGATTTCTAATAAATAGGTGAAAGTTTCCTAAAGGGGCTATGTAGATTGTCACAATCGTATTCTGCAATAAAACTCACAAGCACATGTTTCTAGGCTATAATCTACAAAAAAAACTGCTTGTAGCAGTATGTTTTATTTCGTGACCGACTTTTACAAACGTGGTAATTCCTCATTCTTGAATGTTCACGTTTCATGACAATCAAGATAGTTTATAAACGTTACATTTAACCTTTTTATCGCCTTGTTTATATGTTGTTCGAAGAGGCACAGAACAACTGTAACTCAGAATTTTTCACATTTTCTAGACATACCTTGTTTTGCAGCCCCTTAATTTCTTTCTTTTAATTTTCTCGAAGCTGTTCCATATACGAGGGCGTACTCAAAAGTTATGCCTCCTAAGTTTTACGTGATAACTCAGAAAGCTTTTAAAATAAAGCAATCGTTATTAACATTATACATCATTATTCTTCAGGTCTACATATTCGCAGCCCTCTCCCGCTAGAGGGCTCCAAATTGTAGCGTGTAATATGACGATGTGCAATGTAACTAGGTCGGTGGGTAAGAATTAGCCTTATGTAATCTAGTTTCGAATTTGAATCGTTCATCCACACATGGAACACCCTTTCCTTTTGCATCACAATGTAAGGTCACAGACGAGCGCTGTGACATCAACAACAATCCGACGCCTTGGGTTAACTGTCATAGATCATCACCCATAGAGTCCCGACTTGGCCCCATCAGATTTTCATCTGATTCCAAAACTTAAAGAACACCGTCGAGGACTTCAATTTGATAGTGAAGAAGCGTCGCAAGGGGAGATCAAAAAAGTCAAAAGTTTCTTCAGTGATAATATCAACAAACTGGCCTCTCGATGGGAGAACTACGTCGGTAGCCAAGATGGCTATGTTGAGAACTAAACAGATAGACATGAAGAATAAAGGTGTAGAATGTTAATAACATTTGTTTTATTGAAACAGCTTTAAGAGTTTGCACGTACAAAAATTCCGAGGCATTACTTTTGAGCACACCATCATGATATGGTCCTGTTCTATTCTAATTTATTTCAAGACCGTTTACCTACCGTCTGACTCCAACCTACAAACTGTGCCTCTCTGACTCCAGTCACCACAGAGATTTTGTCTCGTGTGCTTGAGGCCCCCCTTACAATTCCTGCAAGATACTCAGCTAATCTGTCCTTCCCTCATCTATTCAGGTGGAGGTGAATTTGTGAATCAGCATGTCTCAGCTGGAGCAACAGGTACAGCACGGATATGAGACTTTACTTCAGTGAAAAGCAATCCACTCAGTTCTTTGCTTACAAGGCTGAAAGAAATCTCGGTAGGAGTACTCTTCCATATATCATGATCTGTTCGTCATTGCAAATATCACGTTTCCTTTACACAGGTAACTTATAGCTACTAGCGTAATATATCAATAGTAATCAACGAATAAGAAAATTTTCTCCGAGATATCCATTACCCGTTGAACAGCAACAGTTTTATTACTGTCTCGCTATCATTACTGTCAGATTGTTATAGACTTGCAACGTACGCTGATTGGTTGATTGTAACTGTAATAATTTACTTACGTGACGATATGCATACAATAATGCGTTTTTACAATTTATATGGCGATATGTCTAGAAACAGCAGATTCACAAACAGGCGTCATGTTTTATCTGGGAAATGACCCAATGGTGGGTGCGGAATCAACTGTCCTTTGTCGGCTGTACACTGCGTGCAACGCGCTGCTTTCAAACTATTATAAGGTGATCAGTAATACTATACAGACACTTCAGTGCTTGATTGTATGAGAACAGGTGTGGATCAGATCGCCATGAAATCTGTGTTATGTATAACCTACTTTACTTTGAGCAATGTGTAAATAAATACGAGGGGCATTCAATAAGTAACTCAACTTATTTTTTCCTGAAAGCAGCTTGGTTTTATTCGGCATTCCAATACACCAAATTATTCCCCACTGTTTTGTCTCTAAAACCCTATTTTTCAACATAAACTCCGTTCAGAGCCACGGCCTTACGCCAGCTTTCTGGAAGTCCCTTTATGCCCGCATGATACCACTCAACAGGTCGGCCCCGGGGCCAACGTCTTGTTGCATCAATAACGTCCACATCATCTATGAACGGCATCCTGCAGAGTGTATCCTTCATTCGACCAAACAGACGGTCCTTCGTTCCTCTTTATAGTCTTCTCTTAGACGGCAAGGAATCCAGCGAGCACACACCGTTGATTACCCTAAATGGTGGAAGTGTGTGTCAGTACAACCATTTGTTGTGCAGCGAGGCGTTTTATTATGATCCAGCAGTCACCTCGAATGAGAGTGTTCGAATGTTCCAACACTGCAGGAACCACAGCTGCGTGTGGGCAGCAGGCATGTGGGAGATCGCTGATGTTTGCGCTACCATGTTGTAGTGATGACAGGCGCCTCGTCCAACGACCATGCTTTTGTTCACTGCCAGGTCTCTGTAAACATTCAGCAAACGCCTATGAATATCTGCGATGTTTTGGTTTGCTCCAGAAGAAACTCAGTGACAGCTCTCTGCTTGGAATTCACCTAGGTTACAGACGCCATTCTGAGGGTTACGTAGCAGGCCGGTGTGGCCGAGTGGTTCTAGGCACTTCAGTCTGGAACCGCGCGACCGCTACGGTCGCAGGTTTGAATCCTGGCTCGGGCATGGATGTGTGTGATGTCCTTAGGTTAGTTAGATTTAAGTAGTTCTAAGTTCTAGGGGACTGATGACCTTACATGTTAAGTCCCATAGTGCTCAGAGCCATTTTTTTGAGGATTACGTAAAGTGCCACCAATTATCGGAACTTCGTGAATCTATACGGGCCGAAGCGATAATACTGCACGATGTCTCAGAGTAAATTTCATATTTTTTCAACCGAAACTGGCAAATAACAAAATACGTTGCATTACTTATCGACCTTCCCTCGTATATTGAAACTTTACTAATTTATTAAATGTTTGTAGTGTTCTACGCCACCTCATAACAAGTACAGACGCGAAAGATAGTATTAAAGCACTTACAAGCACACAGAAAGAAGAAATTCGAAGTTAATATCCTGTCGACTACAGTGTAATAAGAGACGGATAAAAGCTTTCGTAGTATCTGACTGGCGAAGGAAATCCCTAAGGAAGATTTTGAAGAAATTCCAAGACGCTAATCCAGGCGGGTGTAAAATGAATGTTCGCAACGGAAATACTGAACGCGAAAATGAAGATTTGGCCCTGTTTGACTACCCCCTGAAGCAGATCTTAGGATCTCTTAATGGTTATTACCTACTTCTTATTCTTTAACGTGTAAATTACAACATAAACATAAATGAATGATTATGGGAACTAGTAACCACCAAATGATAAATGCTGTTTCCGCTAATACATTTATTGTAGATTGAAACCCCTTTATATTACAAATGTTTATGTATCAATGTCCAATGGACTTAAAAAGACACAAAAGAATTTCCTAACTAATACGATTGATCAGTTGCCCAAATCTGCCTCTTTATGGCTACACGATCTAATGTAAATAACGCATAAGGACTGACATCATTTACGTACCAAACACTAGAAGACACTACTTTCAAAGATCATCTACAGTGGTGTGCAACCTCAGTGGAAATAAAATTTACGTGATCACAGCTTTTTAGCTTTATAGCCCTAATAAGCCGAAGCAATTAGCAATATCTCCGTAGACCCTATGTACTCTGTCCGGTGCGTCGGAGTGATGGTTCTCGTAGACATCTGCGAAGACGGAAGAACTCTAGCCACAAAATATTTAAAAAAAAAACTTATTCAAACACTAGGACAGCGTAAGACGGTCCGGTGACTAGTATAATCTAATACTGTCTTCTCTTCTCTGTGTTCTTCTCCTCTCTGTGTTCAACAGACGAGAAACGCGAACTCCTAGCCACAGGGACGGAGTTCAGGTAACGTCTCAACATCAGTATAGGCAGAAGAAGTGCTCTCAATCACTGAACGCTGCGTACTCAGTTACGACCCCCTACCCGGAGGCGAAGTCCAAAATCATATAAGTTCGCAACAGTACTGTCCTAACCTTTCTAACTACAAAATCTCCTGAGAGCAAAGACAGCAAGTCCGTCTGTACCAACAAAAGCTGTTCAACATTGAGCGACTGTTCAACACGGGCGCTCAAAACGGAAGACCTCTTCTCTCCACCGCTGCCTTCCCAGCGAAACTCAGCTCCCCTCCCTCGCAACTGCAGAAGGCGAATCATCTTCTCAAAACCACGGAATATTCTCCCTCTCTGCGGATTCTTCCGAACGCCGACCAACCATCTTTTAGTCTTTTGCGACCAGCGCGGAAAGTTAGAGAGGAAATTCCCATACTCATACAATGGTACGCTTCTCAGATTAAAAAATCCTCGCAAATAACCCAGCCTGCGATTTCCGATGTAAGGCTTCCTCGTTCCTCTCTGATACGTCCAAGATTTTCAGAGTCTCCGAAGTATTATCTAGTTATCCTTCCGACCCTAATACAACACCGGCTGGCCTCTGCTGCATTGTGCTTCCGCGGTCAGGTGCCCAGACTGTCCGTCTTGGCACACTTCCTGTGTGAAACAGGACCAACGCACCTGTGCGGGCTTTTCCACCCAGTGCTTGAGTTACACCTACCATTCCATTTCCACTGGCATTCCAACCTCTACTAGTATAGGTAAGCACTTATTACATCATTTTGATAATAAAAACACTCCATCACTTTTCATGCAATAAGCGTTAACAAGTATTTGCAAGGTGTATATGACAATGTCAGTCTTCTTCAAATATTCATACATACGATATACAACCTATCAAATGATACCTAATTGCGGTTGCAAATAACGGCAAAGTATGTAGATGAGTGCTTGTAAGGTGCGGAATTATAACCACCTTACAAAATTTAAGGAGAGAAACCGTAGGAAAGTAACGATTTCTATAAACTCTACCTATCACTGGTGATGCACTAGCCGGTAATGACTTGTACCAGAGTTGCAGACCAATCTAGTAAAATATTTTAAACTTCTAAAATATGGTCAACAGACTGTATACCACCCAACCAGGGGAATAAATCCATCTCAGTAACAACGTTTCCCCATAGACCCAATGCGCTATTTAAAGACTCACCAGTCATAAAACTTGTGTCATTGTACTTATGTCTAGATAAGACTACACTCCTTATGGCAGGACTTTATGGAGGTAATATGCTTGACAGGAACATGACAGCAATATCGACATGAAATGCTGAATCCATATCCGAAGTTGTGCTGGCATTCAAACCACCTCGAAATATGGTGGGATATTGGAGCTGTAAATACTACATCAAATTTACAACTGTTTCAGTGAATAGTTGTTTCCTGTTAGCTGCTTAAACCTTAGTTTTCCTTCGTACTATAATCTTATTTCGGTATTATTGACTTTTCTACTACACCCTGCAATCATTTTACATTGCATAGATGTCATCAATTATATGGTATTTTAGATAGAATATGTACAGAGGTATACTTAAGTTAAGTTGTTCATAACGCATGTACATATTATAGCTGTGTCTGGTCGCTGTTCTCTTGCCGTCATATCATGAAAAAGTATGTACTTTCCTTAAAATTTTATATATATTTATGAAGTGGATTTGTACATGGCCGTAATTTTCTTACTGCTTATATTGTGAATAATTGCTTATTTTACGAAAGATTTGACAGTTTTATAGCTTTATACGGAGATACTGTATGTATACATTTGTTTATCTGTTGCATAGATATTGTGGTTGGAAAGGTTGTTTATGCAACGTTTGGTGTATGCTATAACTTGGTTGAAAATATTGCTAACAATTAAGAACTTTATCCTGTATTTATAACTTTTTTCATCACAATTCTTCCTGAATACGATTGACTAACGGGGAGCTCGCAGGCTCATGACACAAAGTTATTCTCAACCCGAAAGTCGTTTGCAACACCATAGTGCTTTATTTGGCAAGGCACTATTGGAGATGGTATACCGTTGGTTTTCCCTACCACGTAAACAGATTCGACCAGCCTGCTGTTGAAGGACCTAAAATTTGGCATTTTGAAACGATAAACCAAATTACAGTACACCTCAAAGACAGCACAATCAGCAACTTAAACCACAGTATCTAAGATATAGATAAACAAATGAAAACATACAGCGTCTCTGGATCAAGCTATAAAGCTCTCAAATCTTACGAAAAATATGTAATTATACACAAAATAAGAGAGCAAGAAAATTACGACCATGTAGAAATTCAGTATATAGATACGATATAAAAATGTAAGTAAAATTGGGTCAAGTTCATAAGGTGTCGAAATAGCACCAACTATAAAGTCTTATGAAAAATACATACGTGTTCATGAATGTCAGCAAGAAAATAGTCACCAGACACAGATGTAATGTGAACTTGCATTATGAACAACTTAACGTTCCTCTGTAAATATTCTATCTAAAACACCATCTAACTGACGACATCTATTCGTATAATGATTGCAGACTGTGCTACACAATGGCAATAATTCGGAAATAACCTTATAGTACAAAAGAACAATAAAGCTTAAGCAGCTAACAGGAAAGAACTATTCGTTAAAATGTCATACTGTAATCAATATTACTCTGCAGAACCTACAATGCGGAAGTTACAACTGTTGTTAATCTACGTCGTCTCACATTTATAACCGTAGTGGCTCAATGTAAGTCCCTCTGGCTTCTAGAAGTAAACAGGAGTTTTCTTCAAGTTGAATCTGTTCTGCTGACCTATTCCCCAGAAAATACATCAATATTTCATTACTAACGATGAAACAGTATTTCCGTAGCTACTTCGATGTAGTATCGGATTGCATGCCTGTGATACTATTCTGTAAAGACAAGGGCGTGAGCTTGCCTGACGAGAAGCAGGAGCACGTAATATATTTCACTTAATCAGTTTCAGGAGGAGAAATTTATTTCTTCATATTGACGTCTTCATGTACCAAATGGACAGGTATGATAATTAAAATTGATGACAGTTTTGTCATCTAATTTGTTAACAGATGCCGCAATGAACTTACAGGAACACTTCATTCGGCTTTGTAGAACAGAAGTGTCAACGTAACCGTTTTTGTTTAATTATTTCATAGATTTAAACCAAATTCGTCTCAGCTTGCTTTTCAGCAACCAGATATATTTGAGGGAGGTTCTCATGAAGTTGCTATTTTTGTCAGAAATAATAGTTGCTCATACAGAAGGTATTTCCACTTCTCCTTTTTTTTATTTTTATAAAACTGATATCCTCCTCTTCATTTCATTTTGTGTGACATTTCGTTCAGTTATCCCCGATGGTTGTCGACTTTTTTCAGTATCGATTTTCTTGAATACGGGTGATTGACGGGGGAGCTCGTAGCCTCGTGACACATAAAGTTAGTCTCAACCCGAAGATCGGTTGCAATATTACAGTGCTTTACTCAGCATGGTGCTACTGGAGATGGCTTACCCTTGCTCTCATATACCGCAAGAACAGCTTTGATCAGCTGCTGTTGAAGGACCTACAATTCACCGTGTAATCCCAAATTTGACTTGTCATGTAACAGCATTTCAGAGACTGTCCTCCTGCTATTGAAGCACAAATACACTACTAAATCAGCAGCTAACTGTCTTCGCAGCTTAGGCTGCTAATACACGCTTTCATTACGGAGGCAGCCGGTTCGAATCTTCAGTGTGCAAGAAATTTTCATAAAGAATAACTGGCCAGTAAGCGGAGGAGAAATGATGGCGTGCATTTCCCGACCATCAGACTTCATATAAGTTTCCAGGGTTAAGCTTCAAACTTCTCGGCAGTGTTTCGTGGAGTGGTGAGGGTGATCGGTCCATCGAATGGGGACAGAAATTTGGCAACCCTCTAGGTGCGCTTCAAGAAGAGTAAAGTACGTGCGATAAGGAGGAAAAGCCGACCTGTTAAATCAGCTACTGGTATTTTAGTTCCGAATAACCGGTAGTTTGCGGTATTTGTTGGGTCTCGGTTATAACAGGTTTTTTGTATGTTTTACTAATAACAGAGTAAAAAACCGAAATATCAATTAGCCATAGCAACAGTGCTAAGATATTTCTTTTTTAAATAAACGTTTTCTTCAAAAAGAAGTAATTTTCATACGTGAAATTTTCGGTATTTTGAAATATCGTGTTATTACAGAAAATGGGAAAAGTGATCTCTGGTATTCTAATAACGATTCTGACAGAAACGAGCACCGAAGACATGGCGTAAGAACTGGTATAGCAATACTGAGGCAATAATGTTCCTATTGCCACGTGTCGTCGCTTACGGTACGCGTGTACTTGCAGTGAACGGACAAGACTTACCCCACCTGGTCTGTACCATAGTGTCCCGCTTTCGTCGCTGGACATCTGTCATAGAATGGGATCAACCATAGTCTTGAAATGAATGCTTCATTTGCTGTAAAAAGATTAAAGATTTGTCTATCATTTATGTGTAATAACAAAAGAGGAAGGAGATTATAGTAACAGTAATAAATGAAGAACATAAAAACTTTTCATTCATAAGGCACAATAAAAATAGAAAGTAGCAAATCTGTTGTCAGTGGCTACATATTACGCCTCTATCTGCTTGTAGCCCTTGAAAATGGACAAATTAACACGAAAACGGACTTCTGCAGTGTCAATTTTCTCACTGTACGGCTGACTATTCGTAATGCCCAAATGCTTATATGATCCCTCATTACAACATGAAATTTGAGCAGAGTTTCTAATAATTACACTCCTGGAAATTGAAATAAGAACACCGTGAATTCATTGTCCCAGGAAGGGGAAACTTTATTGACACATTCCTGGGGTCAGATACATCACATGATCACACTGACAGAACCACAGGCACATACACACAGGCAACAGAGCATGCACAATGTCGGCACTAGTACAGTGTATATCCACCTTTCGCAGCAATGCAGGCTGCTATTCTCCCATGGAGACGATCGTAGAGATGCTGGATGTAGTCCTGTGGAACGGCTTGCCATGCCATTTCCACCTGGCGCCTCAGTTGGACCAGCGTTCGTGCTGTACGTGCAGACCGCGTGAGACGACGCTTCATCCAGTCCCAAACATGCTCAAGGGGGGACAGATCCGGAGATCTTGCTGGCCAGGGTAGTTGACTTACACCTTCTAGAGCACGTTGGGTGGCACGGGATACATGCGGACGTGCATTGTCCTGTTGGAACAGCAAGTTCCCTTGCCGGTCTAGGAATGGTAGAACGATGGGTTCGATGACGGTTTGGATGTACCGTGCACTATTCAGTGTCCCCTCGACGATCACCAGTGGTGTGCGGCCAGTGTAGGAGATCGCTCCCCACACCATGATGCCGGGTGTTGGCCCTGTGTGCCTCGGTCGTATGCAGTCCTGATTGTGGCGCTCACCTGCACGGCGCCAAACACGCACACGACCATCATTGGCACCAAGGCAGAAGCGACTCTCATCGCTGAAGACGACACGTCTCCATTCGTCCCTCCATTCACGCCTGTCGCGACACCACTGGAGGCGGGCTGCACGATGTTGGGGCGTGAGCGGAAGACGGCCTAACGGTGTGCGGGACCGTAGCCCAGCTTCATGGAGACGGTTGCGAATGGTCCTCGCCGATACCCCAGGAGCAACAGTGTCCCTAATTTGCTGGGAAGTGGCGGTGCGGTCCCCTACGGCACTGCGTAGGATCCTACGGTCTTGGCGTGCATCCGTGCGTCGCTGCGGTCCGGTCCCAGGTCGACGGGCACGTGCACCTTCCGCCGACCACTGGCGACAACATCGATGTACTGTGGAGACCTCACGCCCCACGTGTTGAGCAATTCGGCGGTACGTCCATCCGGCCTCCCGCATGCCCACTATACGCCCTCGCTCAAAGTCCGTCAACTGCACATACGGTTCACGTCCACACTGTCACGGCATGCTACCAGTGTTAAAGACTGCGATGGAGCTCCGTATGCCACGGCAAACTGGCTGACACTGACGGCGGCGGTGCACAAATGCTGCGCAGCTAGCGCCATTCGACGGCCAACACCGCGGTACCTGGTGTGTCCGCTGTGCCGTGCGTGTGTTCATTGCTTGTACAGCCCTCTCGCAGTGTCCGGAGCAAGTATGGTGGGTCTGACACACCGGTGTCAATGTGTTCTTTTTTCCATTTCCAGGAGTGTATAATAAATACGAGAATACTGGAGATTTTCTTAATATCAAGCACTTACCATTTTTTTGTCCGTTTCCAACGTTTTTTACAGTAAATAATAGGAACAGAAAACCGAAAATCATTTATTTCAGAAACCGATTATTTTGAGCAAGCCGCGCAGATTGGCCGCACGGTTTGAGGCGTCAAGTCACCGACTGCGGGGCCCCTCCCGCCGGAGGTTCGAGTCTTCTTTCGGGCATGGGTGTGTGTGTTGTTCTTAGCAGAAGTTAGTTTAAGTAGTATTTAAGTCTAGGGACCGATAACCTAATCAGTTTGGTCCCTTAGAAATTCCCACACATTTGGACCTAAGTCCCTAAGTCTAGGGACCTAATCAGTTTGTTTTCTTAGAAATTCGCACACATTTGGACATTTTGAGCAGTTTTAATAATCAGGTGAAACTGGAATTAAAAAAAAACGATATGAGCGAAAACCGGTTGTTCCAGCGATAACTGCCATCCCTAGTGTGCTATCATCGAGTTCTCTCTCTCTCTCTCTCTCTCTCAACATCATAGACATCGCAAACATAGCGGTAAAACATTTACACTCAATAAATACAACAAAGTACAGCTTTCACATTCGCCGTGTAGAGGTGACATTAAGCACGACAAAACAAAACCTTTCCAGTTAGGTGGCTGAATCTACACCTAAGAGTGCAGCAGCTAGATCTCAGACCATCGACAGTACACGACACAAGTGACTCAGGTTATTTGCATCCAACAAATCACAAACCCAACTTAAGGTTATGTTAGCTAGGGTCAACAACCTCTCTTTGCAAGCTAGGCTTCCTCGCTCTTTTTCTTTTTTTCTCGCAACGCATTTCATAGTTCGTAAGAGTGCTTAAACTGGAACTTAACTGTTTTCTCCCCACACCACATTCGAGCTTACTAATTTAGTGTCCGACACTGGTCATCAAGCACTTCTAAGTGGCAACTTCTATTTCGTGATCGTGGTCCAAGGTGATTAACAAGCGCTCCTGATTTGTCCCTTCGATCTTTGTACGTCCGCTCCGGACTCACAATACTAACGAGCTAGGCAGAGAGGCGACATCTAAAGTATATCCGCTGCCAAACATGGTGCTCTCCTGTTGTCTAGAAAAAAGTGTGCTTTCCGGAAACAGCACCATTAGGGGTTTGGACTTCTTCCACAGACGAGAATATAAGACACCAGCTATGGGAAGCCATCGTGAATGATCGTCTGAAGCAACGAGTCTGAAGCTTGTAATGGATTCTCTCTGTGTCAAAATGAAATATCGACGAGGTTTCATTAACGATGTGCGTCTGCAGGAGTAGTGAAACGAGAACGTTCGTTACTAGGGCGTGGTGGTGCGGGCTCGAGTGCGTCCTCGAGGCGTGATACTCTACACAGGGCGGGAGGGAGCAGGGGGAGACTTGGCTATTGCCGGGACTTTCCTCCGCGGCTGCGCTCCTCTGTGCTCGTTACTCGTTACGCGTCCGGCTCCGCTAATTGCTCCACTGCCAAACCTTGACTCACCCGCTGCATTGTGCATCGCTTAACAGCTATGACGTCACTCCTGTCAAAGCGTCCCTTTGCAGTGCGTTAGAGCGACTCACTGAAGGCACCCGCACGTTTGTTATTAACTGACAGGAGGGGCTTCTGGAAACTATTAACCTTGCTCACGAGGTACACATTCTCTCCAATAATGTTAAGTGGAAACCTGATAGCTACCGACCTGTTACCCTATTGACATTATTTTTCACAATATTGGAGTAGGTGAAGTACCCTAGTCCTCTAATGAGAACGCCATTTAGGTGTTTGCTCTACTAATTTTATAAGCATTAATTAATGGAATACCATCGGTTCGTATTTTCTGGGACCAATCTAAGGCATTTGACTGTGTGAATTACAATAATCTCTTAGATAAACTGCGATTTTGTAGGACTGATGATAGAGGCAACGAACGAATGATGTCATATTTAACCAAAAGAATGCAGAAAGTTGTACTTAGTGATTTGGCCAATGTAGTCCGGGGACATTATTCATACTGGGGAGAAATCACATGCGGGATTTCACAAGCCTCAACCTTAGGTCCGCTAATGTTCCATGTAGGCCTATATGTAAGCGTTCTTTCGTCTACTATACAACAAGCTGTTGTTGGCACTGGGATTGTAAACAGTCCAAGAATACATACACCAACGGAAGAAATGCTAAACATTGTTTTCGGAAGTATCATTACTGGTTTTCGGCGAATGATCTTATTTTCAGTTTTTAAAAGACACAGAACCTTCAGTTCTGCACAAGTAGGGGTACTATACCAGTGATAAGTGTAACACATGGTAAGGAAATAACAAATAGAGTGGAAAATTCAAAATTATTATGTGTTCGTATTGATGAGAATTAAAGCCTGAAGAAACACATTTCGGAACTCCTAGAACACCTTGTTTTTGAGCCACATTTCACTTGAGATCATTGAAAATCTTGTGGAGAGACGAATCAGTTAGTCGACATGTTTTCCATATTTTAATTCAATAATGTCATATGGAACAATGTTCTGGGTTTCCTCAACTTTAAAAAGGAAGTCTTCATTGTTCAAAAATGTTCTGTAAGAATAATATGTGCTTCTCACCCAGGATCATCTTGTAGACATCTGTTTAAGGACTTAAGCATTTTGACTATTGCTTCTCAGTGTATTTATCCCCTTACCACATTTGCTGTGAACAACCAAATGCATTTCAAAAGGAACAATAATTTACAAAATTACAAGCCGGAAGAATAAACGACTATCATGACGCCTCATTATGTTGTCTTTAGCACAAAAAGGAGTGCCTAATGCTGTAAATAAAATTTGTCATCACTTACACAACGATACAATATGTCTGATGACAGAAAATTAAAAAAAAAATCTGAGTATATTTCTCCTTGGTAACTCCTTCTATTCGACAGACGAATTTCTATTATTGTAAAGTGTGAAAGGTTGTTGATAGTAGTTACTGACTCATATCTGCATAAACTATATTTCTTTTTTAAAAAATAAGGTAAATAAACATAAATGATCTGCTGTACGGAGGCGTATTTGCAAAATAATTTATGATAGGAATTAAGCTCTGCCGACAATTGAGGTACTAAAACTATGAAAAATTCGACAGTACCTTCATCTTATTACCTTCTTTGTTTTAATTTCATACTGCCTTGGTTTGGATCACAAACGGCTCACTCATGATTTGGTTTCCGTCTTCTCTTCCCAGAAACTCTTCATTGACTTTCTTCATTCCCCCCACTGTTTCCCTGTTATCTCTAGTGTAGTCAGTTTTTGTTTGCTGACATTGGTCTTCTGTACTATTGCTTTGCTATTCTCTATTGAAGCTTTCTGTCATACTAGTTTGTACGAACTTGTTTCGGTAGCTATATTTTCGTTCCACCTTGACCTCCATAACTGTCGAGTCCATTCTCTGTTCAACAACCCATTCGATTCCTTTATTTACTCCGGTCCAATAAATCGTCTCCCATGCTCTTCTGGTTAGTATACCAGATCCATTCTGATGATATGACTAGCAAAGCTTCCTTTTCGAGACTCAGTTCCTTAGATATCGTGTGCAAATTCCAGTACAGATTTACTCTTGATCTTCGCTCCCATCTTTTGGATCTTGTAACTTCCTGAAGATCGTTCGCTTCTCTTCGTGTAGTCGCTTAGCATTATGTCTTCCTAGTTTTTCTATACTAACCTCAAAATAATGCCATGTTTCTATTTATTGCGTTGTACTGACTGATTTTCACAACTGCTGGTAACTTCTTTTCGTTGTAATATTTTCTGGTGGTGAAGTACGCCTCTCTCATCTTTGTTACTGTCTCTTCCATCGCCTCATTACTCCTCGTAGTTTTATTATATATTTTACGAGGTAATGAAATTCGTGCACCTTTTACAAAGTGCCTTCTAGAGCTTTTCCATCTCCAACGCTGTTTAGTGTATTTATGGGAAAGATTTCTTAATCATATTCTTCTAGTTGTTTAGCTCAAAATGTTAAATTGTTTATTCGCATATTGTTCCATAACCTTTGTTAACGCTGTACGTCTGCAAAAGTCTTGCAACCTATCTGTGCTCAGCTGTTCCCCACGTGTGTCTTTGATATTTCATCCCTTTGTTACTCTTTATTGTCTGGCCACATCATCCAGTGCAATATTGTATAATACTGGCGACGGTTAATTTCACCGTTTATATCAAACTGTTCTCAGAGGTGTCCCCTTCATTTATGAAGTGGCTTACTGTCAAGAAGTATTTCAGATAACAGTTCCCCTGTTGTATAATCTACTCCTCTTGCCCTTCAGGATCTTTTCCCGAGTGTTGCTTATCGATGGTGTAGGAGCAAATACAGAAATGTTGCTGTCGTATTCTTGGTCTTCAATACCTAAATACTGTCAGTTGTCGCAGCGCAATGATCCGTTGTTCGTCCCCTCGTCGGTCCCTGAAGTACGATTTGTAGTCCCGTTTTGATGTATCTAGTTGTTCATCTACCCGTTTGAGGAGAAGTTTCAGCAGATCCTGTCATTTAGCACCTAGCAAGGCCGAACATTCATTAACCCGTCTTTTTTTATACTTCATTCGGTGACAGAGAAACGCAACCACGGATTATTTAACCTTAAGTGAGCTGTGAATTACTTCTTGCAGTATCATATCACTCATCTCATCTTCACCTATATCCTGTTCAGTTTCTGTGATATTGTCTTGAGATCATTTCTCACGTATAGCTTTGTTTATATTTCTTTCATCTTTCAGCTTTCCCTTCTTTCCTCAGTACGGAATTGCCCTCCGAGCACTGGAGATTCTTACAACTACTTCTCTTTTCTCTAATTCCTGTCTTACTTTTATGTAGGTGGCCTCTATCTTTCACCTTGTAATGTACACTTCTACAGCCTTATATTTGTCATCTAATCATTCCTGTTAAAATATTTCACATTTTCCTTCAATATAATTTTTAGACGTCTGATAAATTTAATGAATTTATACCGTGTATTTATATCCCATTCCATTCTCAGATTGGCACTGGACGTTAACAAGCTTGCAGTCATATTGATCTCAAATGTAATAGTAACAACTTTAATTGAGATAAAATTATACCTGATTGGGAGTTCCCTCTAAAGTCTCTCGTATGTTCAGACATTTCAACATACTGGCAATCTGAACATCACGTTTTATTGTCTTGAATATTAACACAACGAAGTAAACAAAAAATAAACAAAACTGAAATAAACACACGTTTCAAATGGCAAATTTCATTTTCGTTAACGATGTTTACTCCCATTAACACATACATAAAAGTAATTCAATACCTGTAGTGTACATGTGGCTGAAGATTCGCTTTCTAGAAACAGCAAAATGTTACTGTTCGCTGGTTAGATGATGACGGTGTTTCTACTAGTGAAACATAACGTCGTTTTACATTCTCGATTTTAAGAAGTAGTACGTAATTATTTTCTACAAAAGAGGTCTGGTATATCTACAAAACTGCATTAATACGATAGTTTTTTTACAAATTAGACTAAACGTCCAGTGTAGTTATCATGTTAGAGGAAGGAAAAATAAACTTAATAATAAAGACTTGAGGACATTTACAATGATTGCTAACACTCATAAGAAATAAATACCACCAATGTAACTGACGAGTTGAGTGAGCACCGAGGGAACAGAGTGGTCCTCTTCTAACTGCTTAGCCTGCTAAGGATTCGGTAGCTGTTTTGGTCGTATCGTCACACGAAAGGTAAAGGTAATTGTCAAAATCTTGAAACCACTTCATGGGTCCACGTTGATTCAGTAATGAAGATATTATTCGTAGCATGGGATTGCTTCAAACAATATGGTAATACACGCACTACATGTTTTTATATGTCTAAGATTATTTTTATAAGTACGGGGCCCATACAATTGTGGTATTAGAGTTTAAAGGCTTGTAGCAGGAGAGTAACTGACGACCTGTCATAGTTATCCTCATTGTCGTTGGGATTTGCATCTGTGCGTAAAAGTGTAATTTCACATTAATCATCGTTAGGACGTACAGTCGTTGAAGCCCACGAAAGTTATGCTACAGTAC
The DNA here is from genome assembly GCF_023864275.1 of Schistocerca cancellata. Classification (NCBI taxonomy): domain Eukaryota; kingdom Metazoa; phylum Arthropoda; class Insecta; order Orthoptera; family Acrididae; genus Schistocerca; species Schistocerca cancellata. Next base: position 390,837,578 of record NC_064629.1, on the reverse strand, counting down.
CCGAAAATTAAGAGTTAAAAACATGAAGAGAGGTTTTCAATAAAGTTTTATGCGCATATTATATAGCTATGTTCCATATACGTCAAATATCACAATGTCATACACGGAGGGAGAGATTAACTTGAAAAAGGATATTAGTATCTTGTATATCTAGCAACAAAACACTTCTTCTCGCGGATATCTGACGACATTTCTTATTAAAGATAACGACTGACGAACATGCAGGTGGGAACAGTTCGCAAAGCGAGGAGTGCATATACAGACATTGTTCTACTACGAGGGCGTGCAGAAAAGTAATGCCGCCAAACTTTTATTGTGTTCCCAGCATCGGTTGAAATATTAAATGTAATGCATATTAGTCGGTCGCCTTTCCCGCTTCGATGGCGCATGTTGCAACCCTCTGCCTTTAGAGGGCTCCGCATTGTAGCGCATAATATGACGGCGTGTAACTTAACTATGTCGGGGCGTGAGAAACAGCTTGCTGGAATCAAGTTTTGAACTCAAAGAGTTTGTCCACTCCTGGTGCATTGTCTCCTTCCAAAAGTTAAAGAGCGCCTTCGTGGACTTCAGTTTAATAGTGATGAAGAGGTGAAGCGGGGGTGGGGTTGTCTCTCCGTTAACAACGTTAAACGTTCTACAGTCACGGTATCAACAATCTGGTCTCTCGTTGGGAGAAATATGTTGGTCCCCATGGTGACTATGTTGGTAAACAAATGTGTAGATGTGAATAATACAGATGTAGAATGTCAATTAAGTCATTTTTATTCAAAAAGCATCAAGAGTTTTCACATAAAATTTCCGAGGCATTGCTTTTCAGCAGGCCCCCGTGGAAAAACACATACGACTGAAGGACTAGCTTCAACGACGATGTTCGGAAAGTTTATTGCCTCAACGAATACCAAAATTGTGCAATCACAGAACACTAGGCCCACTTTTTATGATGCCGGGAGTTGTTTCTGTATATCACTGACTGATAAGGTTGCCGTAGCTTCTGTCCATATCCCCTCGACGCCGAGCCCGAAAACTACCGTCATTGGCGCCAAGACAGAATTTGCTCTCATTAGGGAACCACTACTTGTACTGCAGTCATTCCTCCAGTTACTTCTTTCGCTACAGGAACGGAGGCAGCTTGCGTTATGATGAGCAGCCATCCCAGACATCCCGAACGCAATATTGGTCCTACTAATTGTTTGTGTCATCGTGCGGTTAGCGATGACTCCCTGTCTGATGCGGGGATCCAGGCATGAGTGTGTATGGTGTTATCTTACAGAATCAAAACGTCAAGCATTTGTACCTTCTTTGGATCACTGGCATAAAAACTCTATTTCTTATGGCGAGCATACAATATACACGGCTTTGCATTGCTAATCATACAAGTAAACGTTATCATACACTTACTGTTGATACCCCTGTGGCTTCATCTATACGATTGACACTTTATAGACGTTCGTCCAGTACCATGTATCGCAATATCTCGACGTTTTCATCTGAGGTTCTAGTTTTGCCCCATGCTTCAAGTGGAGTACCTTCAACAGAAGTACGACCTCGTTTGAACAAAACACGCATATCATGAATGTGATGTGATGTCACAGGTTTTCCCAGCGTTATTAATCATTGAACAACACGTCTGAACACCCGAGAGCACACCATAGATTATGAATGCTATAAAAAGCATTGTAAACAAAACTACTGAGAAATATCAAATGATCTTCGTTGTGTGTAACACGACGTAGGTACGGAGAAACCACAAAATTTAGTGTGCAGGTAGTAAACAGAAGGGCAACAAGGCAAATCTCAAAACGATTAAAAACAAAAAAGCAGACAGTATGAAGAATGCCTTACCGAAGGCTGTTTCGACCTCGAAAAACGTGTTTCTAATCCAAAAAATGGGCACTATGCTTTTGCGCAGACATCGACAGTGTGGACAACGACTCAGTATAGGTCTATAAATTCTCTAAGTAACTTATTACCTTAATTATTTCCTTCCTTTAGTATATTATACAGTTTTGGAAAAATAGCTATTTTTGTCTCTTTGATTCACGTAATTTGTGATCAGCACGTCCAAGAAAGCGTCTGCCAGCTTCTATAAGCCTGCACTTCTGTGTATGGAGTCGTGTGTGAAAGGTAAAGTGAGCGCTGGTAGTGGGGAATTTCTAAAGTAACGTTATCTCCCGCTGTGCTAAAATGTGGGGCCCCAACACTGATGCGTGCTGTCAGATAGGACACGGCCGCTGCATGCAAGTACTTTCGCTACATACTATTTTACTTCATGGAGACGTAATCGTAACAAGCGTGCTAGTTTGGCACTTTTATTGGCCCGCTCTCACACGCCGAGACGCTGAAATCCCACAATTGCTCCATTCTCCTAGAAATTGTTTAAAACAAACAGCGATAAAAGAAGTGTATGGCTGCAGGAAGAATATAAATCTTTTCACTCAGTATCTTTACGTTTTATTTGAAGATTATGGCGGAGAGTCACGCGAAGCCTGGTCCCGTATTTATGGTAGCTGTGCTCCGCGCCGTTAGCTCTTGCAGCCGCCGAGTGGAGGTTAAGGAACACCGCCCACCGCTAACACACGACCGTGCTTCCTTCAATATCAGCACTCCTCCATCGATGTAGCACTTCATTAGCCAACTGGCCGTTCCCAAATATCCTTCCAGTCCTTGATCCATTAACTTTAATTTATAACGTTAATACATTAATAAAAGAAAGGGGGTGTATGTTACTCTCTGCAGTAACACGTGTGAAGTCGAAAGAGAAACCGTACTTGCCATTGCACTACAAACGAAGAGAACAATTATTAACATGCTCATAGAGGACTACAACTTTTAATAAAGAAATTTTGCTGTTGGTCTACACAGACGGCGAGAAAGAAGAAAAAATATTAGTGGTGACCCATTGACAACCCCTCCTTCCAGTCCTCCCATGAATGTCGAAATTGCAGATAAGCGAGAACAGAATATAAATCCAACAAAAAACAACAAAACTAAGCCGATTTGAGATATGGTTTATCTGTATGATATTATTTTATTTCCCTTCCAACAGCAGTTTTGCATTCAGGCAACTGGAAAAGGCGCAAGTAATTCCAATTTTCAAGAAGGATCCCCAGAAAAATGCCCGTAAATATCATATCATATTGTACGATTGTGGATTACTCCTTACAGTCCGGTTCTGAGATCAAAAATCCCCACTGTAGAAATCAAAATGCACGCTACTAACAGCGAGTATTGGGGCAAGGCATTTTCAATCCCACAGGGTGCCCCAAAACATCCGTCACGATGATGTAATCCAAGATGGCTGCCATGACATCATTCAAGATGGTGTATTTTGGTGGGAAGTTTGAATTTTAGTGGGAAGATAGGTCAATTGGGCTACCTCCACTAAGCTAACCCCCTCTCCCAGACTACTGCGGGAAGTTCAAATTCCATTAGGATAATGTAACACACCTCTACTAATGTAAGAAGAATGGTGGGAAGGAAAGTGCAGTTTGAGTACCTCCACTAACCCAAGTCATCCGACTGCCACCTCTTTCTCGGGATTGGCGCAAAATTTGAATTTTGGCAGTAAAGAAAGGTCACTTGGGCTATTCCTACTAATTTAAGAAAATGGAGGGAAAGAAAGGGCGCTTGGCGTACCTCAACTAACCTAAGTGACTTGACCGCCACCTCGTCATATGAAATGGTGGGAGGACTCGACCTGTGCTGGACATAACTCTTTATTTTGCATGCACTATTTATTTAAACAGTTAGAGGCAGTACCACCATCAAGTGCAGTCAACATGGAGTCTGGAGTCCAACTGACCTAGTACACAGTACTGCCAGCAGAGGGCACTGTCATCCCTTCCGTGACATAATCCAAGATGGCGGTCTGGTGGTGGAGAGGAAGAGCCTCACAAGAGAAAATTCAAGGAGTGTAGTGTTTATTTATAAAAAAAATCAGTTTGTGTGGGGTTATAAATCTCCTGCTCATCATTCTCTGCTGTTTGGAAACATTTAGGTCTTGTAAGAAGTAACTACATGGAGCAAACATGTTGCATAACCCAGTGTTTGGCACTGTACTCTGGGTGTCTTAACCTAATGTTTGGCCCTATGTCGGCACTTAGCCTATTGTTGTGTTAAGTGGTTTTCCATGTCACCCTCATTTCCTTAAACTATTTTGCCACCTTTGATACCAAATTAAGTAATTAGCTAAGTCCATCCATCATTTTCTGGTACACTTTTACAATTTCACATGCTTTTGAACGTCGTTTCTGGCGCATTCTTCTTTGTCACCCACCTCCTTAACCTACTGCACTGTATTTACATAAAAATTATGCAAATTAACCTAGTTTTCTGCACTTAACCTGCCGTTCTGCGCAGTGTCGCCCACTCACACAGACCCTTCCCTTAACTGTTGTACCACTAACAACACATTGATATAAAATTTTTATGCAAATTAATTAAATCGATATTTTTCACATGTATTGGGTTGTTTTTTTTTTCTTATTAGCACCATCCTATTGGTCAGCGAAATCGATGGAACACAGTTTAAAACAAAGATTAGTATTGAAAGACACATCCCGCCACTCGACGCCCGAAGCTGCTGCCCCTCCCGCCACAGCTGCTGCCATCGCCACTGCCCCTGAACCCGACCCCACCCCATCCACAGCCGTCACAGCATCACTCTGGCGTCCATGAGCCGCTCTCCGTCAGGCTATCGGGTTAGGGCTGCAGCAAGCAGGCTGCTCGCAGTGGCGCGATTTTGCAGTGTCTCCTCCTCCGCTGCCACGTCCCCGCCAATCACGTGAAGTGCAGCACACACCCCTGTCCATCTCGCCACAGAACTCCAAGGCATGCTCACACCGATTCCATATGTGAAACGCCTCTGGGCAGCACATGTGTTTTCCATTGCTGGTGCTATACCTACACATACACAAACGTTCTAACCACTGTGTGGAGACTCCTATATCACAGCACAAAGGATGTCTTGTGAAATGAATGGAGCAGAGTGGCGTGATTAGCTCTTATCGAATTTACCCGAAAAAATACTGCATACTGTGTCGATGTAGTAAACATAGATTTCCTGTCCCGTGCCATACAAAATCAGCCCTCTTACATCATTCATAAATGTACCGCAAAGACACACGTAATTACTCCTATAGTACTAGATATATCTACGCAAGGTCAGCAGTCCTCCACTCTGACGGGTGACCAGAGCACCCTCAGTGGACCGAAGTTACTCTCAGAACTCTTCTACAAATATGTTCTCATTTCCCCTCATCACAAACGCGTTACTGTTCCTGGTCAGGACCTGCTCGCTTGCTCGCTTTTCTACACCCAACTCCAGAATCGGGGATTACAAGAACACATGTATTTTCGCATGGTTTGCCATAATATTATACCATTCTCAAGGTACTTCTTGATATCAAGCAAACGAAAGCAACCTACTGATCGCTCGCACAATGTAGTTCCCAAAATATAGACTCAAAATTATTTCTCTACTAGCCTCAAACTTTATTTTGTCATTTACAATATAAGGAAACTGGAAGAATTCAAAAATGGCTCCGAGCACTATGGGACTTAATTTCTGAGGTCATCAGTCCCCTAGAACTTAGAACTACTTAAACCTAACTAACCTAAGGACGTCACACACATCCACGTCCGAGGCAGGATTCGGACCCGCGACCGTAGCGGTCGCACGGTTCCAGACTGTAGCACCTAGAACCGCTCGGCCACTTCGGCCGGCGAAACTGGAAAAGTCTTACGGCATTAGCGAGGGTTTCCAAACTACATTTAAACTCATCTATCACATTGACCGAATAGCTGATGTCTCTGTGTTCCCTTTCGACTGGTTTCTCATATTACAGTCATGAACGCAATCTCTTTTCCAGTGCTAGCAACCCCCAAAAGGTGTCACCCCTTCACAAAACTCCTTCTCCAACTCAAACAAGTGCTGTCAGTCCGATTACGTGTTACATCTGAACAAGTGCTCTATATTCGAAGTTTGGTTCAGCAGAGGGGGGACTGGGTCCTGGGAGCCATCTGTGACACATGGATATAAACAGACATGCAGAAAACAGAGCAAACACTTTCCAAATGTGGCGGTGACAGGATAAAATCGAGTAAAGAGCTATACTATGCCTCCCGATCAGTAAATATGGGCTAGGTGTTGGCAGATGTACTACATTTACCACCAATTTTAGAACACAGAATGAGAAGTTATGTCGCGATCACATGGATGGAATCGAAATAAAATCGATAGAATTGCGTATAATGACAGGGGGATAGGTATAAACTGTCCGAATATACACTGAAATGTGGGGAAATGCAGGGAGTACTTGCATATCTTCTGGTTGGCGCAGAGCAATTTGTTCATGGGAACAAGTATGGGGCACCAAGGGTAATCCAAGAAAACGTCAACATGGAAGCAAAGGGAATCAGGGAAGCAGTAATGTTTTTTTCCGTCAAGGCAGCATTGTACTGTATGTCTATTGAGGTACCAAGAGTTGACTACCGTATTTGATGCTTTTCGGGGAGACAGAAAACCATCCGCCTCTAAACTTACAGGCATCTGCGTCAAAGGATGACAGAGACTGGGTGCGGTGATCGATAGAGATGCAACTGTAACGATGTACGATTTAATGGTAGACTGATGATGCATTCTAGAGTGGGAGGAGCTGCTGTAGGTCAATTTTTTCACTGTACTGTAGGATGCATCAGTTGCGTGACATAGCCTGCATTCTGCTCGTATACAGCCATGTGATCTGTATGTGATTTAAAGCACTGTCTAGTTACGATCGTTAATGGTAAACCTGTCAGTCATCAGAGTACTTCCATATCACGTGTGATGAAACGTGAAACATTCCTCTAAACGAACTATGATTTATGTGATTTACTCCATCCCCCTGTCGCATCTTGGGTTTAAAATCAAGACTTCAGCTTCATAACTAAGTTAGCGATAGATGTTTGTGACGCACTGCAGTCCCAGTGTATAAATTTGCTTGACAGATGTGTTGTTTACAGAGTTAGTGGCGGAATGACTGCTATGGATTTATCTGTTTCCTAGTGAGAGGTATTCTCCATTACTAACCATAATTCTATGTAGGGCTGATCCAGGCATAGTATAATTTCTGAAGCGCGATCGGATGTGAACAGTGGACGCTATACATCTCTGGAAAGCTAAATTGTGCTTGTATCATAGAGAGCCAATGTTTTAAGTAAGTAGTTTATTTTTCATTTTATGGTTCGATAACATAGTTTATCGTAGAGAAACTGGGAGGAAGGATGAATGTCACTCGCTTAAAATTTATTTTTTACATTGGAATATTAACAGCACTACATTCCATACGACTGTTATGTTTGGAATGCAACCGATCTAACATTATAACCCATTTTAAGTGTGGAACGGTGTGGTCTTAGGAGTATGTGTGATTATGTTCCCTCTTACCAGTACCTTCCAGGTATTTATCCTAGTCTCTGGAATAATACTTTAAAATGAATAGCTTATTTGATTTATGTAAAAATGCTTTGAACCCCATCCGCCTGGAGCTCAATTGCGCATAAAAATCATCTGCTTCTTGTTCTTCTTAACCGTCAGCTATTACATCACAACACTTTCAAATCTGTTACTGTGCATCGATATGGAGTGCTAACTTCCTCGATATGGGCGCATCTCGAGAAATCTCGTGCACTTGGGTGGGTGAGAACTCGGCAAGGTCCATTCATTCACGAGACGTGGTATGTAGCGGCCTACTTCTAATCGATTGCCAATTAAATCGGTAACGGTGCTGAAGGGTTGGTTGATCAATGACAGTGTGAAGGGGATCTTTCAGACTCTAATTTTACCCTACGACTGCGAGAATGCTCTGTGCTCCCATAAGCATAGAGATAGATCGTAAATGGAGCACTATGCTCGAGGTGATAGAAATATGTAAAGTGCTGTCTGATATTTTGTGATGATGTTTGTGTTCCAGAATTAACAATTCATGGACGTACTGCACAGTCATCTATCCATATTCGCAATGATACTCGCAAAGTGGAGAAGGGGTGGTTTAGCTATGATACAGAAATTTTGAAACATGCTGTCACATCATTGGTCGGTGTTGAAATTAGTGTAAAATTGCTAAAACCGTTCACAGTATTAACTGTGATGCTTATTGTTTCAGTACATTTGTGGTGTCTTTTCCATCCTATCCATCCACTGGAACGCTGTTAGTTGTAACATAATGATTGACTCACAGCTCTTGTTTGAGTTGGAGAAGGAGTTTTGTGGAGGTGTAACACCTTCTGGTGGTGGCTAGAAACGAAACAGTGAGCACGCAGATGACTGTAATATGAGGAATCAGTTGAAATGGAACGCAGAGCCATCAGCTATTCGGTCATTGTGATAGATGTGTTTAAATTTAGTTTGGAAACCCATGCCAACGCTGTAAAACTCTTCCAATTTCCTTATGTTGAAAATGACTTTTATTTAAAATCATCCAGTGTATGCGGTGTGTTGTGGTAACAGCGGTAACAGTATGATTTACACAGTGCGACGTCTAGAGGTAGCCCAATTGACTTGTCTTCCCTCCAAAATTCAAATTTCCCGCCAGGGGGGTTTGAAGGGGGGTATGGCACTTTCCAGCCACTTTGAATAACGGTACTTGTGTCATCAGCTGATGTAACAGCAGCCATCTTGAATTACGTCATTCGGGTCACAGTGCGACGTCTTGGATTACTATACTTTGGGATGATGTTCTCGTTGTCTGCGAGGGCAATGGATCACAACTTTTTAATGTCAGTTTAGAACCTGACACAGACCTCAAAGTCGTGGCAGAAAAACAACATTTTCGGTAGTGTACAAAGCATGTTAGACCAGAAAAAAATTAACGTTTCAAACAACGAGACAGGGCCACAGGGGTCGTCCATTTCCGACTTACGGTATAGTCTGTGGGATATGATCATCCTCCTAGAGTACAGGTGGTGGAAATTTAAACTGGTCTGCGCAGTTGATCAATACCTGTATATTTAATAGGAACGTCACATGTGCTCGATGCCTGCACACGTGCGGTATTTGTTTTCGACATATGGGAGGAGGGAGATGCGGTAAAAATCTTATCTAGTTCTCTATCGGATGAAGTTAGTTAAGCTTTTATAGTTCGTAATTTTTCTTTAATTGATGGTACAGAATAACGAAGATAGCATGTTGGGGGATAGATGTGAATGTTCGTGGATCTGTAGTACTTGTATGTAGTTTGGGGGTGCACTACAGTGCAGTGGCAAAAAAGCCAGTCTCCTCTCAGTTCCCATTTCCATCGAATGGTCAAAACACAGTACTGTCGTAGCTTAGCCTGTTTCTACACAGTATACAGAATGTGGAAGATGTAGTTTCCTCCGACTTCTATTCAACTCTGACTTATATTGGAATGATGACATGGGCAAAGCTGAAGAGATGGTAATGAAGAGTCTGAGAGGGCTGTTGTAAGATGCATAGGGACTACCTAAAAGGAGGCGGGAATTGTACTGTAGCACATAGGTTCGAGAAAGGTGACTCGTTTTGAGATATGGAAGTGGCAGAAATATGATTCACTAGTGTCTGTAATCATTCAAGAAAACTTCTCCATAGGATCCAATGCAGGTACGTTCTTGAGTGGGAGGGATTTAATTCCAAATCCCAGATGGTATTTCTAGAGGCTAGCATAGCACTAGAGACCTGCAAAGCTCGTGTACGTTTCTTACGACCTCATCATCACACTATCTACTCTTTGTGATCCTTCTCTATCAAACATTGCCTATAGCCCAGTGGATATATCACCAACCCTCTGACAATGCATCGAGACAGAATGCCTTAAAAATACTGGAGAAATATCTACCTACAGCAGGGTGAGGGGACTGCAAATACCGGACTCATACCACGTTTCTTAGCCGAATCACTTCCAAACTTAGGTAATTTTATTACGAGGGTGTACCGTCGGCGACGTGTAACCGCACTGCTGGTGTGATAACATACACTCCGGCGATCACCGTCTCAGTATTTGTCAGGAAAAGCCAATTCATTTGGAGGTAATGCCGTATGTGGATTTATAAAGCCGATATAGCTTTTAACATGGATACTTGTGTGCACATGTAGAACTGAGACCGCTTGTGACAGTAACATACAGTAGTTGTTGAGGTCGGTTTTTTCTTAACAACTGACAGTTTGTAAGATGATTAAACCTCTATTTCTAAGATGCAGTGGTAGCACTCGCAAGAAAAACTTACGAGACATGTCCACCCATCGTTGATTTTTGGTCGGTATTACTTCGTATCGCCTGCGATCAATTATTGATGAAGTATTATACTTATTATTAGGAGGTGCATGATAGGTTTGCCTTGAGCATCAGGCTTATGATATATGAGTTTGTGTTCTGACATGTGCAAAGGAAATAACTATGTCCATTCATATGGAAAGTATGGGTTTCACGTCGAGTACTGCGACAGCAAAGGGAAGAGTACGTCAAGTCATAAGAATGGTACTGATATTTCTATTTCCAGAGCCACAGCCGTCAACAGGACGTATTTCCGATACTTCGCTCATTATTGGATGTCGTTCAACTAAGTCCGCGATTGTAACATTTAGTTGTAATTGCAGGGATAAAATATATATTTGACCTATTTCTTAGGATGATAATTCTACCTGTGCGTGCATGGCTTGCTGTGCTGGTTACCTATGCGAGGATGAATCACGTTTCCTGTTAATGGCAGGAGCTGTCCAAAAGCAAAGGTCTGTAGGAATGCAGGAATGTAGCTGAGTTAACTGTGTCGTCCTCTAGACGGCAGAATAGTGAACTAGTACTTAGTATGTGTTTGGCAGCTTTCGCTATCCCGAGTAGATTGTTCGGTTGACTGCTTTTGCACATTTCGCGCCTTTACTTAATTGAGGGAACATGGACTGTGATGTGTAAATCTAGCAGGTGAGAAACACGTTTCCTGGTGCTGTAGACATGAGAAACATCTTAGTTAACTAAATTACAGGGATGATTTGGAATCTACTACATAACCGACATCGGTATTCACGAGTGGAAATATCATTTACCTCTATTTGTTTCGAGTTCTCACGTAAAGGTCTTCACAGACGGGACAAGTTTCTAGGCACTCAGTTTTCTAGAACACGCTCCCCATCGCTAAAGTTTGGGGCTTGTAGAGAAATAATTTCCAGTCTATATCCTGGGGCCGGCCAGTGGTGGCTGCGCGGTTCTAGGCGCTACAGTCTGGAACCGCGCGACCGCTACGGTCGCAGGTTAGAATCCTGCCTCGGGTATGGATGTGTGTGATGTACTTAGGTTAGTTAGTTTTAAGTAGTTCTAAGTTCTAGGGGACTGATGACCTTCGAAGTTAAGTCCCACAGTGCTCAGAGCCATTTGAACATTTTTTTTATCTTGGGAATTACATTGCGCTAGCAGTCGGTAGGATGCTGCAGTGAGCTTGATATCGAGAAGAACCTCGAAAATGGTATAATATTATGGCAAACCATGATAAAATACATGTGTTCTTGTAATCCCTGAGTCTGGAGACGGGTGTAGAAAAGCGAGCAAGCAAGAAGGTCTGGACCAGAAGCAGTAACGCATTTTTGCTGAGGGGGAAAGAGCCTGTATTTGTACAACAGTTCGGAGAGTAACTTCAGTCCACTGAGGGTGCTCTGGTCACCCATCAGGGTGGGTGACCGCTGACCTCGCATGGAAATATCTAGTGCTGTGAGGAGTATATACGGTGCTGTTTGTCTTCACATTATATGTACGAATGATGTAAGAGGGCTGATTTTGTATGGTGCAGGATAGGAAATGTATGTTTACTACATCAACACGATATGTGGTGATATATTCCTGGGTCGCAGGACAGTTTCATGTTCTAACATTCGAGCTCCTGTCCTCAGTGGGAGAGCAGTGTAAGTGAGTAAGAGTCTTTTAGTATTTGACGATATGTAAGATAGTTTGCAAGGCTTAATTGCCAGCACAATGTGGCGATCTATGTGAAACAACCATTGAAAGTGAGGTCAGTAGAAAGAAAAAGAAAAGGTGGACGGTGCTTCCACATCAGCAGCATCAGTAATTATGCGAGTAAATTCGATAACAGCTAATCATACCACTCCATTCATTTCTCAAGACACCCTTTGTGCTGGGATGTAGGAGTCTCTACATAGTGGTGAGAACGTTTGTGTATGTTGAAAGCACAAAGGGTAAGACATGATGGATGATGTGCCACATTAGAACCATCAGGAGGAATGTATTTGGCGTTATTCCGTGCTATTTTCGTAAACAGGTAACGTTAGGACAAGAATTTCCATGTGGACCTGCTGACACATCATAAAAGCTCTTACAAAAGCGACCGTTAATATCTCTGGGACACTACACAATTTCTGAGAGATCCACTTGGCTCTTATTTTCAATAGCGGTGGCGGCGGCTGTAGTGGGAGGGGCAGCACCGTCGAGTGTCGAGATGTGTTTTTTTATTAGTGATCTTTTGTCAGAATAACAATGACATACTTTAGATGGTGAGTCACCACGCGGTCGTTTTGCAGAGAGGAGTCAGTTACGCTGGGATAGGTAAGGATGGCTGGACACAGCTCGTACGTTCCGTTAGGATCGCTAGAGAGAAAGCAGCCTGTGCTATTCTGAAACAGATTTCTATAGCGCAATCTGTGACATCACTATCCATAGGTATAGCATCAGCAACGGATAACACTTGTGCAGCCCAGGGGCGTTTCGCATATGGGTTCAGTGTGAGTGGGCGTAACAGTTCTGTGGCGAGATGGACGTGATCAGTGGGAACTTGGAGATAGAGAAGATGCTGTGGATTCTGGCCACTGCGAGCAGCCTGGTTGCTGTGGCACTAACCCAATAGCCTGAGGGAGGGCGACCCATAGCCACCAGAGTGGTGCTGTGGCGGCCGCAGCTGGGGTGGGGTCAGGTTCAGGTGAAGCGGCGGTGGCAGCAGCTGCGGGATGGGGCAGAGGCATGGGGCGTTGATTGGCAAGGTGTTTTTTTTTTTTTATTAGTGATCTTTGGTTTAAACTGTATTCCATCGATTTCGCTGACCAATAGGATCTACATCTACATCTACATTTATACTCCGCAAGCCACCCAACGGTGTGTGGCGGAGGGCACTTTACATGCCACTATCATTACATCACTTTCCTGTTCCAGTCGCGTATGGTTCGCGGGAAGAACGACTGTCTGAAAGCCTCCATGCGCGCTCTAATCTCTCTAATTTTACATTCGTGATCTCCTCGGGAGGTATAAGTAGGGGGAAGCAATATATTCGATACCTCATCCAGAAACGCACCCTCTCGAAACCTGGCGAGCAAGCTACACCGCAATGCAGAGCGCCTCTCTTGCACAGTCTGCCACTTGAGTTTGTTAAACATCTCCGTAGCGCTATCACGGTTACCAAATAACCCTGTGACGAAACGCGCCGCTCTTCTTTGGATCTTCTCTATCTCCTCCGTCAACCCGATCTGGTACGGATCCCACACTGATCAGCAATACTCAAGTCTGGTCGAACGAGTGTTTTGTAAGCCACGTCCTTTGTTGATGGACTACATTTTCTAAGGACTCTTCCAGTGAATCTCAACCTGGTACCCGTCTTACCAACAATTAATTTTATATCATCATTCCACTTCAAATCATTCCGCACGCATACTCCCAGATATTTTACAGAAGTAACTGCTACCAGTGTTTGTTCCGCTATCATATAATCATACAATAAAGGATCCTTCTTTCTATGTATTAGCAATACATTACATTTGTCTATGTTAAGGGTCAGTTGCCACTCCCTGCACCAAGTGCCTATCCGCTGCAGATCTTCCTGCATTTCGTTACAATTTTCTAATGCTGCAACTTCTCTGTATACTACAGCATCATCCGCGAAAAGCCGCATGGAACTTCCGACACTATCTACTAGGTCATTCATATATATTGTGAAAAGAAATGGTCCCATAACACTCCCCTGTGGCACGCCAGAGGTTACTTTAACGTCTGTAGACGTCTCTCCATTGATAACAACATGCTGTGTTCTGTTTGCTAAAAACTCTTCAATCCAGTCACACAGCTGGTCTGATATTCCGTAGGCTCTTACTTCGTTTATCAGGCGACAGTGCGGAACTGTATCGAACGCCTTCCGGAAGTCAAGAAAAATAGCATCTACCTGGGAGCCTGTATCTAATATTTTCTGGGTCTCAAGAACAAATAAAGCGAGTTGGGTCTCTCACGATCGCTGTTTCAAGAATCCATGTCGATTCCTACAGAGTAGATTCTGGGTTTCCAAAAACGACATGATACGCGAGCAAAAAACATGTTCTAAAATTGTACAACAGATCGACGTCAGAGATATAGGTCTATAGTTTTTCGCATCTGCTCGACGACCCTTCTTGAAGACTGGGACTACCTGTGCTCTTTTCCAATCATTTGGAACCTTCCGTTCCTCTAGAGACTTGTGGTACACGGCTGTTAGAAAGGGGGCAAGTTCTTTCGCGTACTCTGTGTAGAATCGAATTGGTATTCCATCCCGCCAGGTCCAGTGGACTTTCCTCTGTTGAGTGATTCCAGTTGCTTTTCTATTCCTTGGACACTTTTTTCGATGTCAGACATTTTTTCATTTGTGCGAGGATTTAGAGAAGGAACTGCAGTGCGGTTTTCCTCTGTGAAACAGCTTTGGAAAAAGGTGTTTAGTATTTGAGCTTTACGCGTGTCATCCTCTGTTTCAATGCCTTCATCATCCCGAAGTGTCTGGATATGCTGTTTCGAGTCACTTACTGATTGAACGTAAGACCAGAACTTCCTAGGATTTTTTGTCAAGTCGGTACATAGGTTTTTACTTTCGAATGCACTGAACGCTTCACGCATAGCCCTCCTCACGCTAACTTTGACATCGTTTAGCTTCTGTTTTTCTGAGAGGTTTTGGCTGCGTTTAAACTTGGAGTGAAGCTCTCTTTGCTTTCGCAGTAGTTTCCTAACTTTGTTGTTGTACCACGGTGGGTTTTTCCCGTCCCTCACAGTTTTACTCGGCACGTACCTGTCTAAAACGCATTTTACGATTGCCTTGAACTTTTTCCACAAACACTCAACATTGTCAGTGTCGGAACAGAAATTTTCGTTTTGATCTGTTAGGTAGTCTGAAATCTGCCTTCTATTACTCTTGCTAAACAGATAAACTTTCCTCCCTTTTTTTATATTCCTATTAACTTCCATATTAAGGGATGCTGCAACAGCCTTATGATCGCTGATTCCCTGCTCTGCACATACAGAGTCGAAAAGTTCGGGTCTGTTTGTTATCAGTAGTTAATGGTAATGGTAATAATTAGAAAAAAACTACCATTACATGTAAAAAATATCGATTTAATTAATTTGCATAAAAATTTTATATCAGTGTGTTGTTAGTGGTACAACAGTTAAGGGGTGGATCTGCGTGAGCGAGTGACGCTGAGCGGAACGGCAGGTTAAGTGCAGAACAGTAGGTTAATTTGTATAAATTTTATGTAAATGCAGTAGAATACAGGGCTATTACAAATGATTGAAGCGATTTCATAAATTCACTGTAGCTCCATTCATTGACATATGGTCACGACACACTACAGATACGTAGAAAAACTCATAAAGTTTTGTTCGGCTGAAGCCGCACTTCAGGTTTCTGCCGCCAGAGCGCTCGAGAGCGCAGTGAGACAAAATGGCGACAGGAGCCGAGAAAGCGTATGTCGTGCTTGAAATGCACTCACTTCAGTCAGTCATAACAGAGGAACGACACTACAGGACGAAGTTCAACGAAGATCCACCAACTGCTAACTCCATTCGGCGATGGTATGCGCTGTTTAAAGCTTCTGGATGCCTCTGTAAGGGGAAATCAACGCATCAGCCTGCAGTGAGCGAAGAAACGGTTGAACGCGTGCAGGCAAGTTTCACGCGTAGCCTACGAAAGTCGACGAATAAAGCAAGCAGAGAGCTAAACGTACCACAGCCGACGGTTTGCAAAATCTTAAGGAAAAGGCTGAAGCAAAGGCCTTACCGTTTACAATTGCTACAAGCCCTGACACCCGTTGACAAAGTCAAACGCTTTGAATTTTCGGCGCGGTTGCAACAGCTCATGAAAGAGGATGCGTTCAGTGCGAAACTTGTTCTCAGTGATGAAGCAACATTTTTTCTTAATGGTAAAGTGAACAGACACAATGTGCGAATCTGGGCAGGAGAGAATC
This sequence comes from Schistocerca cancellata, assembly GCF_023864275.1. Taxonomy (NCBI): domain Eukaryota; kingdom Metazoa; phylum Arthropoda; class Insecta; order Orthoptera; family Acrididae; genus Schistocerca; species Schistocerca cancellata. The sequence goes on along the minus strand of NC_064629.1, from coordinate 390,821,395 downwards.
CTCACGCATTCGTGCAGAAAATTCGCAATTCACCAAAAGTTAACGTGTTTTGTGCAATCTCACGGTTTAAAGTTTACGGGCCCCTTTTTCTTCTGCAAAAAAAAACGTTACAGGACACGTGTATCTGGACATGCTGGAAAATTGGCTCATGCCACAACTGGAGACCGACAGCGCCGACTTCATCTTTCAACAGGATGGTGCTCCACCACACTTCCATCATGATGTTCGGCATTTCTTAAACAGGAGATTGGAAAACCGATGGATCGGTCGTGGTGGAGATCATGATCAGCAATTCATGTCATGGCCTCCACGCTCTCCCGACTTAACCCCATGCAATTTCTTTCTGTGGGGTTATGTGAAAGATTCAGTGTTTAAACTTCCTGTACCAAGAAACGTGCCAGAACTGCGAGCTCGCATCAACGATGCTTTCGAACTCATTGATGGGGACATGCTGCGCTGAGTGTGAGAGGAACTTGACTATCGGCTTGATGTCTGCCGAATCACTAAAGGGGCACATATCGAACATTTGTGAATGCCTAAAAAACTTTTTGAGTTTTTGTATGTGTGTGCAAAGGATTGTGAAAATATCTCAAATAATAAATTTATTGTAGAGCTGTGAAATCGCTTCAATCATTTGTAATAACCCTGTAGTTTAGCAGGGTGGGTGAGAAAGAAGAATACGCCAGAAATAACGGTCAAAAGCATGTGAAACTTGAAACGTGTACCAGAAAATGGTGGGCAGACATAGGTAATTACTTAATTTGGTATCAGAGGTGGTAGAATAGTTTAAGGAAATGTGGGTGACATGGAAAACCACTCAACACAACAACAGGTTAAGTGCCGACAAAGGGCCAAACATTAGTTTAAGACACCCAGAGCACAATGCCGAACATTGGGTTATGCAACATGTTTGCTTCATGTAATTACTTCTTACAAGACCTACATGTTTCCAAACAGCAGAGAATGATGAGCAAGAGATATCCAACCATGACAAACAAATTTTTTTATAAATAAACAATATACCCCTGAATTTCCTGTTATGAGGCTCTTCCTGTCCACCACCAGACCGCCATCTAGGGTTACGTCACGAAAGGGACGACAATATACCCCTGAATTTCCTGTTATGAGGCTCTTCCTCTCCACCACCAGACTGCCATCTAGGATTACGGCACCGGACCCCATGGCGACTACACTTGATAGTGGTATTGCCTCTAATTGTTTAAATAAATAGTGCACGCAAAATAAAGACTTACATCCATCACAGGCCAGGTCCTCCTCCTGCCATTTCCCAGGATGAGGTGGTGGTCTGGTGACTTGGGTTAGTGGAGGTAGCCCAAGGGCCCTTTCTTTCCCACCATTTTCTTAGATTAGTAGAGATAGCCCAAGTGACCTTTCTTTATCACCAGAATTCAAACTTCACATCAATCCACAGTAATAAGTGGTGGTCGGATGACTTGGGTTAATGGAGGTACTCCAACTGCCATTCCTTTCCCACCATTCTCCTTACGTTAGTAGAGGTGTATTGCATTATCCTGATGGAATTTGAACTTCCCACCCCTTTCTGGAGGAAGGGGTTAGATTAGTGGAGGTAGCGCAGTTGACCTATATTCCCACCAAATTTCAAACTTCTTGCCAAAATCCACCATCTTGAATGATGTCATGGGAGCGATCTTGTATTACATCATCGTGACGGATCTTTTGGGGCACCCTGTGGGATAGAACATGCCTTGCCTCAATACTAGGGATCACGTGAAACTCTGTTTGCTTGCTTCGTTCATGAAATCCAGATTGCAGTAGATAGTTGTTCCCAGGTAAAAGCCCATGCTCCGTTAATTTCTAGCAGACATTTGATATCCTTGCACACTGCCATCTAGCGAGCAGTACCCGATTTCGCGAAATATCTGACGATCTTTGTGAAGGAACTGAGCACTTCTTAGCAGATAGAACGCAATACGTTATTCTTAATATGTAAAACCGTCGGATGTAAAAGCAAATTCTGTCGTAGGTCATGGGAGTGTATGAAGGTATTTTCTGTCCACATACTATACAAATAACGTCTGTGTCCCTATGGGGCTTTTCAAGGTTTTGCAGTTGTGTGTTGGAAAGACTCAAAGCTAGATAATTGTGGCTATATGCTGAAAGACCTGGGAAGGGTCGAAACCTGGTGCAAGTGCTCTCAATTAACGCTTGCCGTAAACAAATGTAAAGTATTACATACAGACAGGCGGAAAGATACATTATCGTTAGATAATATGAATGGCAATGAACCAGTTCAAACTGTCATAATGAAACTTCGTAGAACTGCTCGTTCAGAGAGTCCTAATGTGGAATAACTACATAACCTAACTGTAGGAAAGATATGTACTGGGCTTAGATTCACTACTACATAATGTAATTCAGCAGTTAAAGATTTAACTTCGAAAATCGCATTCGAGCGATTACGCAGTGTTGCTCGTCAATATTGCATCCTTTCCAGGCACGATTAATAAAGTAGACAGTGAAGATGCAGCGAAGAGCAGGAAGTTTGCTCATGGGTCTGGCTACTTATCGCGGATCTGACTGCGAACTGGAAATGCGAGGGAACACCCACATCTAAGACCAGGCAGAACTCATGTACTGATGGACAAGGACCGTCGAGCTCTGCGAGGGAAGGTGGTAATAAATTGCATAATAACAGACGAGTTAAAAAGAATGAGGCACAGTGGTCAAGCAGCTCCTCACAAGCCAAACATTTATGCAGTCACTGCTAAGCAGTTCCTGGGGAGTGTAAAGAGCGACGCCACTGAACAGTGAATGACTGGAAACGAGTGATTTGAAGGGATGAATCACGATCCGCCCTGTGGTAATGCAGTGGAAGGGTTTGGGTTTGGCGAATGCCTAGAGAATGTTTCCTGCCATCACGTGTAGTCTCTACAGTTATGTACGGAGGAGGTGGTGTTGCAACATTTGGATTTTCCTCGTGGTACGTGGGGTCGTTCCCTTATTGCGATTAAGAAAACACTAAATGCGGCTGAATATGAACACAGCTCACAGCATTGTGTGCTGCGTACAACAGAGATACAGTTCGGAGACGATGATTGCATTAGCACGATAGTATATCCCGTCATAAAGCAGCATCTCTGAGGCAATGATATGTGGGCAGTAACGATCTTGAAATGGAATAGTCTGCCCAGAGCCCACAGTCTCCACCTCAACCCAGTTGCCCAATGGAAAACTTTTGGGTTGAGTGAGAAATTCTATTTCGCTCCAGATCTCAGCATCCAGCATCACTGCATTCTCTGGTCTCAGCTTTTGAGGAAGAAGTGGTTGCCATTTCTCCACAGACTTTCACACGCCTCATGGAAAGTGTCCCTAGCAGCGTTGAAACCGTCAGAAAGGTGGAAGCTGACATACCGCATATCAATGTCCACTAATGTGTCTGGAGACGTTTGATCAGGTAGTGTACATTCCGTGAAATTACTTGAATTTAACGAGAAATAAATTCTAGTTCATTCGGAGCGTCATCGGCAGTGCTTTCATTCCGAGCACCTTTCGCCGCTGTAGCAGGAGCGTGGGCTATTGGCAATGGTGCCCTAAATATCCTCCACCACAGGCTATCTATTGGTATGCGGACTGCACATGTAGATGTAGATGTCGACGATGAAGTCGTTACAGACATTTTTATGTGGGTGGAGTAAGTTTCGTTTTCGGCACCAACAGAATTTGGCTACATACTATATTGATTGGCAACCAGAGTGGATTAATGTCATTCGTATTTTGTGTTGTTACCTGGGCTGTTTGGGTACGTAAGGGGCGTGAGTGGTGTCAGACGTAGAGGGAGATGCGTATTCGTGTGCTTCAGTGTTATGACTACCTGACTGAAATGGGCGTCTGTCTTGATCTCCAATTGGTCTGCTGGTCAAATGGTGCAATATCCAAATTTTTGAGTCATCGGGATGTGACAGTGGCGTTATGTGCACCCTGCCGCCGTTGGATAAGCAGCTGCCAACAGCAAGTCGTATACTCTTAGCTCACTTATTTGTTACATAGTTTAATTCTTAATTTCTTTGCGTGTTTTTGGTACTTGCATTGTTTAATTCATAAATTTCGGGCGTATTATGGTATTTGAGAGGTGTAGCACCGCGTTTTAGTACCTGAATAGTGTAAAATTGCGTAGTCTCCTTCCGCCGCCGAGCAGTGTGTCAGCAGTGCGCAAGTAGCAGCATTACTGCATTTACTAGGCAATCTTGTATTTTAATAACTGTTTAAATGTTGTGTCGAATTGTTTGTGCTCTCTGTAGATTAGTTCAGACGTTCTTTGCACAAGACTTTTTAGCATGGATAGGGACTGCAACTGCTGTGTTCCGATGCAAGCTGAGTTGGCATCTCTTCGCTCCCAACTTCAGGCAGTGTTGGCTTCGGTCACACAGCTTGAGGCTGTTGCCAATGGGCATCACTGTGGGGGTCCGGATGGGGGTTTGTCGGGGACAGCCAGCTCGTCCCACGCATCCCCCGATCGGAGTACGACTGTGGCTGCCCGGGATACTGCCCACAGTGAGGCTGATCCCTCACCTGTGGAAGAGTGGGAGGTCGTCTCGAGGTGTGGCAGGGGGCGAAAGACATTCCGGAGGGCTGAACGGAAGGCCTCTCCAGTTTGTCTGACGAACCGATTTCAGGCTCTGTCTCAGGCTGATACTGATCTTCGGCCGGACGTGGCTGCTTGTCCTGTTTCAGAGGTTGCCCCTCAGTCTGCAAGATCCGGGCGGTCGCAGAGGGTGGGCTTACTGGTAGTTGGGAGCTCCAACGTCAGGCGCGTAATGGGGCCCCTTAGGGATATGGCAGCAAGACAGGGGAAGAAAACCAATGTGCACTCCGTGTGCATGCCGGGGGGAGTCATTCCAGATGTGTAAAGGGTCCTTCCGCATGCCATGATGGGTACAGGGTGCACCCATCTGCAGGTGGTCGCTCATGTCGGCACCAATGATGTGTGTCGCTATGGATCGGAGGAAATCCTCTCTGGCTTCCGGCGGCTATCTGATTTGGTGAAGACTACCAGTCTCGCTAGCGGGATGAAAGCAGAGCTCACCATCTGCAGCATCGTCGACAGGACTGACTGCGGACCTTTGGTACAGAGCCGAGTGGAGGGTCTGAATCAGAGGCTGAGACGGTTCTGCGACCGTGTGGGCTGCAGATTCCTCGACTTGCGCCATAGGGTGGTGGGGTTTCGGGTTGCGCTGGATAGGTCAGGAGTCCACTACACGCAACAAGCGGCTACACGGGTAGCAGGGGTTGTGTGGCGTAGACTGGGCGGTTTTTTAGGTTAGATGGCCTCGGGCAAGTACAGAAAGGGCAACAGCCTCAAAGGGTGTGGGGCAAAGTCAGGACATGCGGGGACCTAGCACCAATCGGTATTGTAATTGTAAACTGTCGAAGCTGCATTGGTAAAGTACCGGAACTTCAAGCGCTGATAGAAAGCACCGAAGCTGAAATCGTTTTAGGGACAGAAAGCTAGCTGAAGCTAGAGATAAATTCTGCGAAATTTTTACAAAGGCACAGACGGTGTTTAGAAAGGATAGATTGCATGCAACCGGTGGTGGCGTGTTTGTCGCTGTTAGTAGTAGTTTATGCTATAGTGAAGTAGAAGTGGATAATTCCTGTGAATTACTATGGGTGGAGGTTACACTCAACAACCGAGCTAGGTTAATAGTTGGCTCCTTTTACCGACCTCCCGACTCAGCAGCATTAGTGGCAGAACAACTGAGAGAAAATTTGGAATACATTTCACATAAATTTTCTCAGCATGTTATTGTCTTAGGTGGAGATTTCAATTTACCAGATGTAGACTGGGACACTCAGATGTTTAGGACGGTTGGTAGGGACAGAGCATCGAGTGACATTATACTGAGTGCACTATCCGAAAATTACCTCGAGCAATTAAACAGAGAACCGACTCGTGGAGATAACATCTTGGACGCACTGATAACAAACAGACCCGAACTTTTCGAATCTGTAAGTGCAGAACTGGGAATCAGTGATCATAAGGCCGTTGCAGCATCCCTGAATATGGAAGTTAATAGGAATATAAAAAAAGGGAGGAAGGTTTATCTGTTTAGCAAGAGTAATAGAAGGCAGATTTCAGACTACCTAACAGATCAAAACGAAAATTTCTGTTCCGACACTGACAATGCTGAGTGTTTGTGGAAAAAGTTCAAGGCAATCGTAAAATGCGTTTTAGACAGGTACGTGCGGAGTAAAACTGTGAGGGACGGGAAAACCCCACCGTGGTTCAAAAACAAAGTTAGGAAACTACTGCGAAAGCAAAGAGAGCTTCACTCCAAGTTTAAACGCAGCCAAAACCTCTCAGACAAACAGAAGCTAAACGATGTCAAAGTTAGCGTAAGGAGGGCTATGCGTGAAGCATTCAGTGAATTCGAAAGTAAAATTCTATGTACCGACTTGACAGAAAATCCTAGGAAGTTCTGGTCTTACGTTCAATCAGTAAGTTACTCGAAACAGCATATCCAGACACTTCGGGACGATGAAGGCATTGAAACAGAGGATGACACGCGTAAAGCTCAAATACTAAACACCTTTTTCCAAAGCTGTTTCACAGAGGAAGACCGCACTGCAGTTCCTTCTCTAAATCCTCGCACAAATGAAAAAATGTCTGACATCGAAAAAAGTGTCCAAGGAATAGAAAAGCAACTGGAATCACTCAACAGAGGAAAGTCCACTGGACCTGACGGGATGGGATACCAATTCGATTCTACACAGAGTACGCGAAAGAACTTGCCCCCCTTCTAACAGCCGTGTACCACAAGTCTCTAGAGGAACGGAAGGTTCCAAATGATTGGAAAAGAGCTCAGGTAGTCCCAGTCTTCAAGAAGGGTCGTCGAGCAGATGCGAAAAACTATAGACCTATATCTCTGACGTCGATCTGTTGTACAATTTTAGAACATGTTTTTTGCTCGCGTATCATGTCGTTTTTGGAAACCCAGAATCTACTCTGTAGGAATCGACATGGATTCTTGAAACAGCGATCGTGAGAGACCCAACTCGCTTTATTTGTTCATGAGACCCAGAAAATATTAGATACAGGTTCCCAGGTAGATGCTATTTTCCTTGACTTCCGGAAGGCGTTCGATACAGTTCCGCACTGTCGCCTGGTAAACAAAGTAAGAGCCTACGGAATATCAGACCAGCTGTGTGGCTGGATTGAAGAGTTTTTAGCAAACAGAACACAGCATGTTGTTATCAATGGAGAGACGTCTAAAGACGTTAAAGTAACCTCTGATGTGCCACAGGGGAGTGTTATGGGACCATTTCTTTTCACAATATATATGAATGACCTAGTAGATAGTGTCGGAAGTTCCATGCGGCTTTTCGCGGATGATGCTGTAGTATACAGAGAAGTTGCAGCATTAGAAAATTGTAGCGAAATGCAGGAAGATCTGCAGCGGATAGGCACTTGGTGCAGGGAGTGGCAACTGACTCTTAACATAGACAAAGGTCATGTATTGCGAATACATAGAAAGAAGGATCCTTTATTGTATGATTATATGATAGCGGAATAAACACTGGTAGCAGTTACTTCTGTAAAATATCTGGGAGTATGCGTGCGGAATGATTTGAAGTGGAATGATGATATAAAATTAATTGTTGGTAAGGCGGGTACCAGGTTGAGATTCATTGGGAGAGTCCTTAGAAAATGTGGTCCATAAACAAAAGACGTGGCTTACAAAACACTCCTTCGACCTATACTTGAGTATTGCTCATCAGTGTGGGTTCCGTATCAGATCGGGTTGACGGAGGAGATAGAGAAGATCCAAAGAAGAGCGGCGCGTTTCGTCACAGGGTTATTTGGTAACCGTGATAGCGTTACGGAGATGTTTAGCAAACTCAAGTGGCAGACTCTGCAAGAGAGGCGCTCTGCATCGCGGTGTAGCTTGCTCGCCAGGTTTCGAGAGGGTGCGTTTCTGGATGAGGTATCGAATATATTGCTTCCCCCTACTTATACCTCCCGAGGAGATCACGAATGTAAAATTAGAGAGATTAGAGCGCGCACGGAGTCTTTCAGACAGTCGTTCTTCCCGCGAACCATACGCGACTGGAACAGAAAAGGGAGGTAATGACAGTGGCACGTAAAGTGCCCTCCGCCACACACCATTGGGTGGCTTGCGGAGTATATATGTAGATGTAGATGTAGATATGGGAACGTGAGGGCGTGTGAACTCGTCGTCAAGGTTCGGGTCGACCATGTCTGACCATAGCAACGGAAGATCCCCGTATTTTACACCAAGCACATCGTAGCCCCTTCGTCTCTGCGCCTGCCATCGGATAACAAATAGTAGACTCCCTGCAACGATCTACTGTGTAATAATATAGCTACACTTCACATGGAGGAATGTATTATCTGATGTTCACGAAACTTTAACTCTTCGCGACACCTATTTTTCATCATAAACTATTCGAATTTAAGGCAGTGGTTTACTTAATTTGGAGCTATAGGCGGCTATTATCATTAACAAAAAGATATGCAGTTCATCATGAAGCTGACATATGACGTTGAGAGGCACCCACATGCCTTGCTCATACTGTGGCATCAAGCAGTCAGGCCTGCAAGAGGAGTGGTCTGCCAAGCGAGTGGATTCATTCTTATTTATCAAGTAACATGAGCTCTAGTACTCACAATTAAGTTATAAATTATTCTCCTGTTTGAATATTACGCACCGGAAACGGATAACGCGCATCTGACTATTAGTAATTTACACAACTCTGACTGTTCACTACGCACTGGCAGGACCACATTTTCTTTCTTACCCAACGGCTTTGATCAACACGTGGCCATCGCACTGAATATGAATGCCGCACACATTATAAATTCTGGATATCATGACAACATACTATTCGAAGGAAAAGGCCACCAATCTTTTTCTTTTCACTATCTTTTTTATTCCGATTAATTCTATAAACTAAACACACCGTTACATTTTCTACAACAATTACACATGGGAAACTCCGCCCAGTGGGCATGGCTTTACATTGGTGATTCTCTATCTTATGGTCTCGTAATTATCTAACACTACAGTGCACTTTCTGGATAGGATGGTGGATCTTTTGCTATATCTCACACTTCGACTCTCACACCCGTCATAACGAAAATTTCCTTCAGACCGAGCGGTACAAAAAGGAACATGCATAACTCACTGCCTCTGAACCTGTCTTGCTACTCTCCCATGCAAACCACACATCCTTAAATTACATGAAATACACCACACTGGCAACATGGAATACAACACAAGGAATAGTCACAACGTTATAATCACATCACTTTCAGCTTTCCCACTTAAGTTAGTATTCATCCCAGTTTCACACGACACTGCCCCACTTCGTAACTTTTCTTTCCTATTATGAACTCTGGAGGATATATGCACGTCTTCCTGTGCAATGCAAGCCAAGTGGCGTTGCTGGATAGACGGTTGACTCGCCTTGCTTCACTCTCAGAGTATTATAGTTTGAATCAAGCGTCACACGGAAATATAACACGCAAAGTAATATTAAGAACATATTCGTCACACACGCGAGTCCTCAGCTGATACCATGGACGAGTACTTCTCTTTATCCTTTGTCTCACACACAGATTGAGACTCACACAGTACTCACCACGTGGAAGTACTCATCTCTAATTTCAAGTCCTGCACACGCCATTTCTTAAATATATCCAACTTATAGTACACACGCCAGTAATTCAGCTTAACTTTAGCACTCGGAAGTATTTCAACTTATTGCAACACGTGGTTTCATTGTGACCGTTGGTCACTTCCGAAGATTACTACGATCCCCTTAATATTACCTGCCTGACATTTAATTCTCCCCGCAAAAGTTCCTGAAAAAGAGAAATTATTATTCCAAACTACTCTTAAGTATTCCACATGCATACCATTCTCTCCACTCTTTTGTCTTTACGGAGCACACCTAAGACAGGTCTTACCGACACAAGATCCAGCGCCAGAATGCTGAAACATGGCCGTTCTTCAGGTCATCTCGCACCTCTGCCGAGGTGGGGGAGCACCTTGCTACCATATTGGTCAGCCACATTTCAGGTGCTCAAAGCTCAGGTAAATTTCATCTCTTTGGTTCCAACAAAGGTGACCAAAGGACCGTCTCAAAGATCATCATATATAGCACCTTCACTATCTGCGGTTATCAGACGACCATACATTCATTCATTTCACAGATCTCACCAAACTGGATGTAGGGATCTATTTTGTGGGAGTGCACATGTGATCAATTAAATAAATAAATTGTCATTCTTTCCTACACTGGTATCCGGCTTCGGCGTATTAAGTGAAATTGAGATATTATTACAAAAAATATCTTGTTCTGACAAGAATAACGAAGAATGTTGTACCTGTTTTCAATGTCGGGCGGTACTGTACCCTTTCAACGTTACAAGATGTGGAAAATCATTTTTTTAATGAAGTTTCTTTAAAATCGTTTGAGAAAGACTGCATAAATACCGGCGTGCTCGCCACTGTAATTTTTTATAGCAGCGCTGCACGTTGTCTGGCCGGTTAACTGGCATTTTCTTGCGCACCTGGAAGCGAACGCAACTGCGTTTGGCGGTGCCAGGAGTCAGCTCGCAGCCTACCGTCATCCTCTGCGTTCTTAACTTTGTGTTGCTCGTGCGGATGACGCTCGCCATTCACGTTATTTTCTTGCTTTGTTTTTTTCTGACCGGATAGGATTGAATTCGTGACTTATTCAGTAACTTTCCGTAAACTGTCCATCTATTAGTTTCAGCTATAATTGGCTGTCAGTTACGCGGGGCTGCTTTGTTTATGGAACCTTATTGTAGCTTGGAGAACACTGGTCATCCGCGCGAATACTAGTGCTACAATTTGAAACAAAGTAAGCGTATGTTAATTTACTTCTTTCCTAGATTCAGTCCAATTTTGATGTGCATAATTTTAGGTGTATCGATACTAATTACAGTTAATTTACTTTTTATCTAAAATAATTACCTACAAAGAATAAATACTCCCTGTACTTTTAGTTTGTAGAATAAAGATCGAAGATAAACCTGGGTCATAGTTTAGTAGAGATCCTGAGGTACTAGTGTGGGTGGAATGGTTAAGTGTGCTGAGTGATGAAGAGTCTGACAGTGATATTGCAGACTCGGAGAACGAGGACTGTGTACATGAAAATGCTCATCATTTAGGAACAGAACAAGAAGTGTCAGAAACCGATGAACATAAGTCACAGGAATAAATAATTCAAAAGGACGCATTTCTTTTAGGAAGAGATGGAATAGCTAAATGGAGGAAAAGTAAATATCCTACATATGTTAGGACAACATTTTGTACGATTATTACGCATTTACCTGGACCCAAAACTGAAGCTCGTGTAACAAAGACAGAAATAGATCTTACGAAGTTATATTTGGATGAGAAAGCAATACACATTAATGCAAAATATACTAATTTTTACACTAATGATGTTCTTGGTAACTTTTCAAATGAAAGGAATGCTAAAGAAGGAAATGTTACAGAGATCAGAGCTTTCACTGGTTTGTAATATCTGTGTGGATCTCTGAGACGCTCTAGGTAGTGTTTATCAGAGTTGTGGGATAACTCAAAGGGTGACGGACTTGAATCATGCTACTCATGCATGAGTGAAAAACGATTCACTTGAGATATCTGAGGTTTGTTAGTATCCTTGATAGACGTATTCGCAGAGAAAATGGCAAGTCGGCTGCTATCAGAGAGGTACTGGAGCTATTTACACACAATTGTCCACACTATTAATCTCCTAGTGTACTCATTACTGTATTTATGTATTAAGTGTATTATAATTCGATTTAAATAAAACATTCCTAAGCTCATTCATACACATCGTTCAAAGTGTCCAAATACACAGATTATGTTGTGAATGACACCTGTCATTCGAGCGAGTGAGCGTGTTAGAAATTATCGTAAAGGAACGAAGGGATAAGTTGCTCGTCCACTAGCAAGTGAACTTTCGCAAGTCGTTTGCCGAACATACATACGTAAGTTATTTGATGTGGAAATACTCCACCAAGTCGACTTCCGCAAGTTCCTTCTAAGTGCAGAAGTAGCTTCCGCAAGTTGGTGGAAAACAGTTCCTCGGATCTTGCAGCAATTACCTGCCGAACTAGTCAGTTGCTCGAAGGTTTCCTTAAACTTGCAGAAGTTTTGTGTATTCAATAACGGTACGATAACCTCGGTGAGGAAAAAGACAGGTGAGCCGAGACAAGTGTACCATTTGAACCCGTAAACATATTCTCCTTTACTTGGTCACCGTTAGCCAAGGAAGTGCGAAAAAATTAACCAAATACTTTGTTTCATTAGAAGAAATTAGGAAATTTGTGGTAAGGACCATGGGACCAAACTGCTGAGGTCATCTGTCCCTAGGCTTACGCACTACTTAATCTAACTTAAAGTAGCTTACGCTAAGAACAACACACCCACTCATGTCCGAAGGAGAACTCGAACCTCCGACGAGGGGGGAGGGGGGAGGGGGGAGGGGGGGAGGGTGGACCCGCCCGAACCGTGACAAGACGCCTGGGGCCGCACGGCTACCTCGCGCGGCTCATCAGAAGAGAAAGTAGATAGGTTATACATCCGTTTAAATTTTAGCTGATTTTTAATCTTAGCGTAAAAATAAAGGCATTATGTCTGTAATAAACAATGTTTGCAAAAAACGAAGAGTAATTAAAAGTCGATCTCTTTGATGATCTAGCTTGCACCGTTTTTATATCCCGTTTTCGAATGAATTATATTTGCAATGAAAGTGATAAACACGGTTTGCGAAAGTCGAAGAATAAATAGGATTCAAATGGCTCGGAGCACTATGGGACTCAACATCTTAGGTCATAAGTCCCCTAGAACTTAGAACTACTTAAACCTAACTAACCTAAGGACATCACACACACCCATGCCCGAGGCAGGATTCGAACCTGCGACCGTAGCAGTCCCGCGGTTCCGGACTGCAGCGCCAGAACCGCTAGACCACCGCGGCCGGCAATAAATAGGAGGTGATCTCTTTGTGATGCAGCTAGCAGCATTTTTGTTCAAATTGGTTCAAATGGTTCTGAGCACTATGGGACTTAACATTTGTGGCATCAATCCCCTAGAACTACTTAAACCTAACTAACCTAAGGACATCACACACATCCATGCCTGAGGCAGGATTCCAACCTGCGACCGTAGCGGTCGCGCGGTTCCAGATTGAAGCGCCTAGAACCGCTTGACCACATCGGCCGGCAGCAGTTTTGTATCCTGATTTCGAATACTTTATCCTGCAATAGGCAAGTGATTTTCGACAACTGTAGAAGTATTCTCATAAAATTTTTAATCTGAGCAACGTCTCCTGATTCTAGTTAATTCAGTAGTGTTTCTTGACAAATACGTGCATCTCTGTATCCACTTCTCCAAACAAACACCGAGCGAGGTGGCACAGTAGTTAGCACAGTAGGCTCGCATTTGTGAGGACGACGGTCCAAACCGGCGTTCGGACAACCAGATTTAAGCTTCCCGTGGTTTCCCAAAATCGTTCCAGGCAAATACCGGGATGGTTCCTTTGAAAGGGCATGGCCGATTTCTTTCCCATCTTCGACACAAAACGAGTCTGTGCTTCGTCTCCACTGACCTCGATGTCGACAGAAAAAACATTAATTTATTTTTCCCTTAACTTTTCGATTTTCGTCACGATTTTCCTTCCATAATAATAATGCAGTATGGATGGCGACTGCCTTAGTTTCTAGGATGACACTGTAAACATCCACTTGCTGACCTCATTACGTGTCTCGAGTGGAAACACTTCCGCAAGTACTTGCAAAAAAAAAAAAAAAAAAAAAAAAAAAAAAAGTTCAGATGTGTGTGAAATCTTATGGGACTTAACTGCTAAGGTCATCAGTCCCTAAGCTTACACACTACTTAACCTAAACTATCCGAAGGACAAACACACACATCCATGCCCGAGGGAGGACTCGAACCTCCGCCGGGATCAGCCGCACAGCCCATGACTGCAGCCACTCAGACCGCTCGCCTAATCCCGCGCGGCACTTGCAACAAGTTGCTGATGCTAACTTGTCCCAGAGACTTGCAGGAGTACATCTACATCTACATACATACTCCGCAATCCACCATACGGTGCGTGGCGGAGGGTACCTCGTACCACAACTAGCATCTCTCCCTGTTCCACTGCCGGCCGAAGTGGCCGTGCGGTTAAAGGCGCTGCAGTCTGGAACCGCAAGACCGCTACGGTCGCAGGTTCGAATCCTGCCTCGGGCATGGATGTTTGTGATGTCCTTAGGTTAGTTAGGTTTAACTAGTTCTAAGTTCTAGGGGACTAATGACCTCAGCAGTTGAGTCCCATAGTGCTCAGAGCCATTTGAACCATTTTAGCCTGTTCCACTCCCAAACAGAACGAGGGAAAAATGGCTGCCTATATGCCTCTGTACGAGCCCTAGTCTCTCTTATCTTATCTTTGTGGACTTTGCGCGAAATATAAGTTGGCGGCAGTAAAATTGTACTGCAGTCAGCCACAAGTGCTGGTTCTCTAAATTTCCACACTAGCGATTCACGAAAAGAACGCCTCGTTTCCTCCAGAGACTCCCACCCGAGTTCCTGAAAAATTTCCGTAACACTTGCGTGATGATCAAACCTACCAGTAACAAATCTAGCAGCCCGCCTCTGAATTGCCTCTATGTCCTCCCTCAATCCGACCTGATAGGAATCCCAAACGCTCGAGCAGTACTCAAGAATACGTCGTATTAGTGTTTTATAAGCGGTCTCCTTTACAGATGAACCACATCTTCCCAAAATTCTACCAATGAACCGAAGACGACTATCCGCCTTCCCCACAACTGCCATTACATGCTTGTCCCACTTCATATCGCTCTACAATGTTACGCCCAAATATTTAATTGACGTGGCTGTGTCAAGCGCTACACTAGTAATGGAGTATTCAAACATTACGGGATTCTTTTTCCTATTCATCTGCATTAATTTACATTCATCTATGTTTAGACTTAGATGCCATTCTTTACACCAATCACAAAACCTGTCCAAATCATCTTGTATCCTCCTACAGTCACTCAACGACGACACCTTCCCGTACACCACAGCATCATCAGCATACAGCCCCACATTGCTATCCACCCTATCCGAATGATCATTTATGTAGATAGAAAACAACAATGGACCTACCACACTTCCCTGGTGCACTCCAGATGATACCCTCACCTCCGATGAACACTCGCCATCGAGGACAACGTACTGGGTTCTATTACGCAGGTTTTATTGTAACGAAAATATTTAAACAAGAGCATGTAAAAGTTGCCTACGGAAGTTACTTGCTATTGGGCACTTGCCTTCAAATTCAAATGGCTCTGAGTACTATGGGACTTAACATCTGAGGTCATCAGTCCCCTAGAACTTAGAACTACTTAAACGTAACTAACCTAAGGACATCACACACATCCATGCCCGAGGCAGGATTCGAACCTGCGACCGTAGCGGTCTCGCGGTTCCAAACTGACGCGCCTAGAACCGCTTGGCCACACCGGCCGGCTCTTGCCTTCAGCCTTATTAGGAGACCGCATCTACTCGTCATCACCGATTTCGTCTTAATTTGTGGTACATGCGGGGACTGGACAGAAACTGAAGTGACACAAGTGAGATCAGCAGAGGGACAAGCATTTAGAAAGAACAGCGTTTTTGGAGTGGTTCGGGTGAGGTACGAGCCATTTATGTTAGCGTAACTTCTAAGGAGTTGTTGGCGCAGTGGAAATATTACAGAACAGGAATGTGATGGTGGGGAGTTCGAATCCTTATGTGGAAATCATTTAATATTTCATTTCAGTTATTACTTTGCTAGCACTGCAAATAAACCGAAATATGCGCAAAGTAACCCAATCGTATACAGCACAATATGCTATAGGCCTTCCTGCTAAACTACTACCAATAGTCCACGGACACTAATAGGATGACGCCATAAGCATAGGAGAACAATTTTTTTCTGTTACTTGACTCTTGGGGAAGACAAACAAATCCACAGTTATATGACGAGATTCTTCAAGATGAAAAAGGATTGCCATCGTGCAGTATTAAAATGATTCCCACCAAATTCAGTCTGATTAAGGAACCCTGCGATATCTATTTTTATTGTCAGGTGAAGAATTTGATCAAAAAGTTTCAAAACTGATGTAATCTCACAGAGAGAAGGAGAAAAAACACATCCCGAGAGGGCTGCATCAATACACATTTCATTGTACATCACGTGCTATTCGCGTCAATGTCTGCGAAACGATGCGTTAATCGTGGTTTGAAACTTTAAAACAATCATGTAATTGTAGAAGTGCAGCCTTTATAAACGAGATAATTACTGATTCCCCTGTCTTTACGATGAAAATCACCCCAGAACGTACAAAACATCAACTGTAAAATAATAAACGTGTCTTATTTTGCATATGAAGTCTTCGTATTCGCCTTATAATACTTTGATGGGCATTTATTTTCAATCCCATACTTCCCTTTGCCTTTGCTGTTCATCCCTTTTATGAAAATATTACACTGAGACTTATTTCAGTTTTTCCGCGTAAGTAACATAAAAATTTAAAATAAAATAAATAGTTTCCATATAGGAACTCAACTCCATGACGCTTTTTTTTAAAGTAGTACTATTTTATTTATTAAACATTCACAATGTCACAGTTTAATTTGAAAATTGTTCAGCGCACTATGTCAGTTCTGTGGTCTTTATTTTACAGATTTTACTGATTCTATGGAATCAAATATTCAAAAAATAGGGAAATAAACTGATTTTTCAGCTGTCATCTGTTCTACAAAAATCACGCCAACAGCATTAAATGGTGTTTATCAAAAAATGGTTCAAATGGCTCTCAGCACTATGGGACTTAACAACTGAGGTCATCAGTCCCCTAGACTTAGAACTACTTAAACCTAACTAACCTAAGGAAATTACACATATCTCTGCCCGAGGCAGGATTCGAACCTGCGACCGTAGCAGCAGCGCGGTTCCGGACTGAAGCGCCTAGAATCACTCGGTCACACCGGTCGGCTGGTGTTTAGCACTTGCAACTGGTATTGATTGGAACATAAGCCAACTTGAGGTGATGAGTCATACAAATCACAGTTACACAAATTTTTATAGAAAATGGTCTAATCAAAATAAGCCTTGACTGTATATTATTTCGAGCAAGTAAAATTTCTTTCCTGATACCATTAAGGAAGTGCCTTGATTGTATGAGTGGCCACCACATCTGCAAGACAAGAAAATAAGTTTTACAGCCATCATAAAATACTAAAATTTCTTATTTTTGAAACATTCAAACATCTATAGTACTCCCACATTACACTGACATCATTAGGGCATAAACTCCATCTGTTGTGACCAATCACGCTGACAAATGGTCTATTGAACAAAGTCATCATAAAAAGGCAAAAGCAACTAAAACATCATTTCCCAATCTGAATGATTTATTATACATAAAAGTACATAACAATCACAATTAGATTACGCGGACACCATGCTTTGACAAACCCATGTATTCAACACAATTGCCGGCTGGTGTGGCCTTGCGGTTCTAGGCGCTTCAGTCTGAAACCGCGTGACCGCTACGGTCGCAGGTTCGAATCCTGCCTCGGGCATGGACGTGTGTGATGTCCTTAGGTTAGTTAGGTTTAAGTAGTTCTAAGTTCTAGGGGACTGGTGACCACAGATGTTAAGTCCCATAGTGCTCAGAGCCATTTGAACCATTCAACACAATTATCCGAGTTTATAATTATGTATGCTTACTTCCCTGAAGTACTTCACATTACAGCCAAATAAATCAATTCAGAGGCACAAGAAGACCATTCCATGCATTGTAATATTCCTACGTTTGGGCTGAAATACATGTATTGCACAATTTCAACATTATTCATTGCAGTTCTCATTTGCTGAAACTGTAGAATGAAACAACCAATTACAAGAATATTTCCCTGGCACATTCCCACTAAGGTTCCTCAGATTAGCGTTTTGTACTGTTCCCGCTGCGCCAACCGCTGACAGGAAGACAGGAAGCTACGGAAATATATACTGCTGATGCCCCCTCCGGCCAGCACTAAAAATGCTTTTTTTAAGTAAAAATAACACTTGGCCATGAGCTGCTACTTCTATCATTTTTATTTCTGGCTGAGCCCTGCATATACCATAAATCTGGACGAAATTGGTGATTACGAGTATACATTAACATTGTCACGTACACTGCGCGGAGTTCAGCCTGCGTTCATCAACACAACAAATCACGGTATTAGCTGATCACGATGTTATTGCACTTGGCTTCCCATGGCCGTCACCTGAAAACCACGGTGACGTTCCAGTCAACAAGAGCAGTGAAGACTAAGGTAAAATAATTTGTGGTAAGTTCCTATGGAATCAAACTGTTGAGGTCATCGGTCCCTAGGCTTACACACTACTTAATATAACTTAAACTAACTTACGCTGAGGACAACACACACACCCATGCCTGAGGGGGGACTCGAACCTCCGATGGGGCGCCTTGCCTAAGCCCGCATGGCTACCCAGCGTGGCGGTGACTAAGGAAAACACATCGCATTGTGAATGATTACAAAACGTCTGTGCATATACTATCAACTGATTCAGCGTGTTCTCGAGAAATATAGCGATAAAAACTCCTCACGACAAGCGGACCGAAGCGCCCTTACCCCCCCCCCCCCCCTGGTGCAAAAATAATATGGTGCACTGATACCTGCCGAAGAAGTCGCCTATCGGCATTTGTTTTTCTCAACTCTGTTGCGTTTCTGGATGACATTTACAGACATCAGTTCCTTCATTACATTCTCTACATCATCTAGAATTTTCTCCGTTCATCTCTGTTACTCGCTGTAAATACTCTCAGTTTCTACTCACAGACCCATGTTTTGTCATTTTCTCCTTCAATATTTGAGGGTCGTATGAATACATATCCCGAGGAATGTAGGAGAGAAGCCAGAACTTAATCTTAATCTTTGTCAGTGGTATATCGTACTTTTTGGACAGACGGTTATTAAATTTGACTATACTTTATCATCCAGTGCATTGATATAAATTGAAAAACCTTTTTTATCTTCCATTGCTTCTTATTGCTTTGTAATTAGCACGCAGTCATAAGCCTTTTCCAAATCAATTAATACTGTACGTATCTTAATATACTATTAATTTTCTTCCGCCTGTTTGAGACTGAATATATTGGGTATGTATGATTTAGCCACCGTTTAATCACTTTGCTGGTTCTACCTGTTGTTCTATCCTGCAACAAAGCAAATAAAAAAAGAGCAAAATATTGAGTTCTTTAATGTAATAACGAAATCCTTTACGAGTTCTTTCTTGTTATCAAATACACAGTAACGGAAAATTAAAACTGGACACCTCTTACGAAGTGATGCTGCAGTATTACGTTTACATCGGTGTCTTACTGATGTCCGTAAAGGCAAGGGTTCATAAACCGTGAAGATAATGTAGAACCCATAACAACCGAATTTACTTGCAGAAAGAATACGCTGTTGTTTAGACAATAGGCTTCAGGATATCAACGACGAGTTGCTGACGATCGTTGTATTCGTAAAAATGCTGAGTCCCATGGAAAAAAAAATAATTTTGTCCTACGTACGCCGTAGTTACCGATCTAAGAATATGTTCTGGTACTTTGCTAGAAACAGGTGGGAGTGGATAAGATCTACTCCACCTTTGGTATATGTGTGCCACCTGTGCTCTTTTTCAATCATGAAAAACATATATCTGACAGATGAATCCGCGGTAAATACTGGTTAATGTAGACGTAATCCACTCGCAGATTCTGTATTTGATAAATCGGAAATTGGTCCTTTACTGAGTTTCAGGCATTTGAGCTGTTGTTAGTACTTATTACTTTGTCATTCATCTCAGCCGGGATACGCTTACTGAATTACCTTTTTTTGTGAAGTAACATTTGTAGACAGAATTCAGCATCTCTGCTTTTGTTTTGCTATTGTCTATTTTGGTTTCTGCTAAGACGATAAGTGAACAGCAGGCACATCATAACAAATGCGAATATTCAGGTGTGAGAGGTTCGCTGAAGATAAGATAAAACTGGATGGAGGCAGATAAACTGAGAAACGCATGGTCACACAGTTCGCGTCTTCATCTACTACGACTTCGCACGAAATGACAGTACCCATTCACCCTCCTCTTCGTGTGTTGTGATGGTAGCTGCGAAACAAAGCGAACACACACACACACGCGCGCGCGCGCGCGCGCACACACACACACACACACACACACGCTCACTCACTCACGCATCAGCTGCTGAAGGACTGTGGGACATCTGACTATCCGTATCGTGGGAACACTGACGTGCAATCTGCCACTTTCACTGCCAGTCACACACATAGCCCACTGACCTTGGTTCAGAGCTGCAGTTATGAATAATTTAGGCGGATCCGGACGCGTCGTACTGGGGACAGCGCGGTGCAGCCGTGCGGCAGGTTAAAAAGTGTGGGAGGGGCAATGGCGGGGGTGGGGCCTGCATTCTGCGCTCTCGCTGACCACCTGTCGCTGCCGCCAAGGCTGTCTCCGGCCGGCCAGGGAATGCCGGCCCGTGTGCACCCACTCCTGCTCTGGGTTCATGTACACCTTGCTTTATGTCTGCAGCCCTCCACTGGTTGTGGACTGTACTAATATCCTGCCAGACAATGGCAGAATATCTAGTAATACATGTTGTAATAAAGTGTTAACGAAACTGAAAATCGTTGTATCGGCTGACCATGTTTACTGGAATGTTGCTGAAGCCTGTGTGTCCCATGTCATGTGTGGCTATCAGGGAAATGCAGCGTGTTCACAGCACGATGGTGATTGTGATTGCAGGCATGTCTGACAGGCTGGAAAGTTCATGAGATGTACTGGAAAAACTGAACTGGCTGACAGTGGACTAAATTTTCATTGATTTCTGTGAAAAGATATTAACAAGTTTCCAATATGGAGCCTTCTGGGAGGAAACTATAAAGCTCTTCACCTCCTCCGTTTAATGTAAAGCTTGCATGATAACCATTAGGATACTGTATAACAACTAGCACAGGACATACACGCGTTCTTTTCCACCACACTCTGTATGAGAATGGATCTGGAAAAAATTATCTTAGGCTCTCATATAATAAAATAGGACTTACAAATTCGATGTAATCGGAGCGCTTTTCTTGGAAATATCGGATAGTGAAAAGGACAAAACTCGCGCTGAAAGATGCTTAACCAATTATAATGGCAGACGCTGCAAGAGAAGCGTTCTGCATCACGATGTACTTCACTGCTACACTTCCGAATGAGTGTTTTCCTAGAAGAGTCTACCAGTATATTGCTTCCTCCTACGTGTATCTCATGAAAGGACCATGAAGATAAAATTAGAGAGATTCGAGTGCACGCGGATTCTTACCATTAATCGTTCTTCCTGCGAAATATTCGCGGCTGGAACAGAAAAACAGATAAGTGACAACGATACACGAAACACCCTCCAGCAATCATCGTGGAGTATAAATGGAGATGTAGGTGCCATTGTTACATCCTACATACGGTAATGATAAAAGTAAAATGCGATTAGTGGTTGAAAAGGAGGTAAGCTACGGCAAATTTCAGCTCCATGAGGAAATGTGAGGCTGCACATTAAGAAAGCAGCATTGTTTTTGAGAACAGAAAACGTGAAATGTTGCGGCAATATGAGGAATAGTTTTGCCTTGCACGAGTATCATTGTAACGAAGAGTATGAAGCAGTTGTTACTCGCGTGACACACGCCTTAGATGCTGTTTTGGTGGCTTATGTGTCGAGCTTCTAAAGTGCGTCTTGTAGTTTACACACCTCACGTAGTTCAACCAACATTCAGCCCTCAGGCGCCAATTATCGTAGAGGCTACTTTTCTCAGGGTCATAAGTTGTAAAAGCTGACTCCGCCTGCAAATTGATCGGCACACTGTAACTACATAAACTAAAGCGCTCCAGCAAAATTGTTTCTGTCTGAGTTTCATTTGGCTCTAATTAGTAACTGTAGGAAAATAACCCCCAGAGTTCACTAATATAATAAACATATTGCTATTTTCCTTTTATTTATATTGTGTCATCTGAATAAAAACCCTATTTGCTTTTGGTCTTAGGTAAAACAAATAAACGGTTCGCGTTCATGTATTCAGTCATTCAGTGACTATGTTGGCATCCAAACTGATGATGACAGAGAGAAGACTGAAATACTGAATTTGGTGCTCCGAAAATGTTTCACCGTGAAAGATCGTAATACGGTCCCTACTTTAAATCGTTTTACGATCGCCGAAAGTGGCAGGTATTGAGATAAGCAATCGCGGAATAGAAAAGCAACTACAATCGCTTAGTAGTGCATAGACTTCTGCACCAGGTGAGATACCTGTAAGATTCTACAGATACCTAGCGACTGAAAAAAAGCACAGATCATTTCCGTTTTCAAAATGGGTCGAAGGACAGATGTACATAATTATAGGTCTACATCGCGGACGTCAATCTGTTGTAGAATTATGGAACATGTTTCACGCTCGCGTACTGTGACGTTTTGGAGAACGAAGATAATCTGTAAAATCATCAACAAGGATTACACACACAAGGATCTTGCTAAAATAAGCTCGTTCTGTTTCTCGACGAGATCCACAGCACTGTATACGTCTGCGCTCAGGTTCCTTGACTTCAGAGAGGCATTTGACGCATTTCCGTACTGCGGCTAAATGAAGAAAATAGGAAATTAGCTCGTATCGGGCCAGATTTGTGGCTGTATTCAAGACTTCCTTCCAGACAATGCACAACACGTGGCTCTTAATGGACAAAATCGACTGAC
Source organism: Schistocerca cancellata (assembly GCF_023864275.1). Lineage (NCBI taxonomy): Eukaryota > Metazoa > Arthropoda > Insecta > Orthoptera > Acrididae > Schistocerca > Schistocerca cancellata. Next base: position 390,798,507 of record NC_064629.1, on the reverse strand, counting down.
GTATAGGTAATTTCAGGAGTACCCCAAGGAAGTGCTATAGAACCGTTACTGTAGGTGATCTATATAAAAGATTCGAAATAAATTTACTGAATGCAAATATCTTTGTATCAGCTGTGCTAGGTATAGACGTACTACCTATTACTGACTTACGAAAATTTCTGCCCGGTCGAGACCCGAACCCGAATTTCCTGTTTATCGCAAGCGGTCCCCTTAAATAATTTTCTTTTTTTAATGTAATGGACATATAAATCAAAAACTTCATAACCGTGGACCCGAACAATTATTACCCCAAAAATCATGGTGGGCGGGTGGGAATGGTTCCCGATACATCACAGTGCCATAAATCTAAGTTATCCTATCTCCTAGCGATTAAACACAAGGAACAGCATATTAGCAAATGTAACGCCATAACGCGGCGTCTGCTCCCAATTCCAGTGACGAGTAACCCAGCTTGCTGAAAGATGCGAGGGTCGGGGTTGTACTCACTTCCCACTAAATAGTGAACGTGATGGCCTAAGAGCGATATAATCGCATTCGTTTTCGTCCACGGGATAAAGGAAGAGTCTGAAAGCAGAAGGGTGTCAGCTGAAAAGGCAGTTTCAGTAGATCGGATGAAGAAAGCCAGTTGCTGTCTAATCTAGATCCAGTGCTCCCAATCGTAAGAGACAAGCCTATGTCTTAATGTATCAGTTTGGAGACAACTAATGCACTGGTCGGTCGCACTTAGACCAACACAAAAAAGATGTTCAGTGGTTGGTACGTGATTTTTAACTACCTTATACCGCAATGATGCCACGTCCATTGGTAGTACAGGAAGGTTAATATGGAGCCACACCATCCTGCGAGACGTCGTCGGCGATTCACGTAAGACCTCCCCAGCAACGGAACAAGAATGTGGTAGTTCTATGCGCCTTCGAGAGAATATTAGCCCCCAAACAACTGACAAAGATATAAAATTCCATTATATATTTCAGTTTGGAATTCATCCGGTCAACTTCGACAGAGAGAATTGAACTAGCGGGCCGCAGATAGATAAACAGTCGAGACGTGATAGAATGAGTGGCTTGAGTACATGCGACGGAAAAATAGTACCGAAGCCTTCATCTATATGTCAGCAGCCCCCTCCTAGGGTTTGTACCTCGCCCCCAATCCGTATCGTACTCGAAAAATGTGATGTGACCACAGGAAACGTCCCAATAATCGCTTTAGCTTATGGACAATCAGCGCGCGACGCCGAAAAATTTGTGAGTCATAATACGCCTTACACATAACATATGTAACTAAGATCAAGACTTTCTGAAGTAACGTAAGGGGGAATCGCCCTTTGTACACTCCTGGAAATGGAAAAAAGAACACATTGACACCGGTGTGTCAGACCCACCATACTTGCTCCGGACACTGCGAGAGGGCTGTACAAGCAATGATCACACGCACGGCACAGCGGACACACCAGGAACCGCGGTGTTGGCCGTCGAATGGAGCTAGCTGCGCAGCATTTGTGCACCGCCGCCGTCAGTGTCAGCCAGTTTGCCGTGGCATACGGAGCTCCATCGCAGTCTTTAACACTGGTAGCATGCCGCGACAGCGTGGACGTGAACCGTATGTGCAGCTCACGGACTTTGAGCGAGGGCGTATAGTGGGCATGCGGGAGGCCGGGTGGACGTACCGCCGAATTGCTCAACACGTGGGGCGTGAGGTCTCCACAGTACATCGATGTTGTCGCCAGTGGTCGGCGGAAGGTGCACGTGCCCGTCGACCTGGGACCGGACTGCAGCGACGCACGGATGCACGCCAAGACCGTAGGATCCTACGCAGTGCCGTAGGGGACCGCATCGCCACTTCCCAGCAAATTAGGGACACTGTTGCTCCTGGGGTATCGGCGAGGACCATTCGCAACCGTCTCCATGAAGCTGGGCTACGGCCCCGCACACCGTTAGGCCGTCTTCCGCTCACGCCCCAACATCGTGCAGCCCGCCTCCAGTGGTGTCGCGACAGGCGTGAATGGAGGGACGAATGGAGACGTGTCGTCTTCAGCGATGAGAGTCGCTTCTGCCTTGGTGCCAATGATGGTCGTATGCGTGTTTGGCGCCGTGCAGGTGAGCGCCACAATCAGGACTCCATACGACCGAGGCACACAGGGCCAACACCCGGCATCATGGTGTGGGGAGCGATCTCCTACACTGGCCGTACACCACTGGTGATCGTCGAGGGGACACTGAATAGTGCACGGTACATCCAAACCGTCATCGAACCCATCGTTCTACCATTCCTAGACCGGCAAGGGAACTTGCTGTTCCAACAGGACAATGCACGTCCGCATGTATCCCGTGCCACCCAACGTGCTCTAGAAGGTGTAAGTCAACTACCCTGGCCAGCAAGATCTCCGGATCTGTCCCCCATTGAGCATGTTTGGGATTGGATGAAGCGTCGTCTCACGCGGTCTGCACGTCCAGCACGAACGCTGGTCCAACTGAGGCGCCAGGTGGAAATGGCATGGCAAGCCGTTCCACAGGACTACATCCAGCATCTCTACGATCGTCTCCATGGGAGAATAGCAGCCTGCATTGCTGCGAAAGGTGGATATACACTGTACTAGTGCCGACATTGTGCATGCTCTGTTACCTGTGTCTATGTGCCTGTGGTTCTGTCAGTGTGATCATGTGATGTATCTGACCCCAGGAATGTGTCAATAAAGTTTCCCCTTCCTGGGACAATGAATTCACGGTGTTCTTATTTCAGTTCCCAGGAGTGTATTTTATCTGTAACCGGTATCCAGCTGAGCGCAGCCGTCTTCATCGGGCAACGATCATTTATGCCACCTAACGATTTACGGCGGTCAGCCACTATGGCTCAACACATCACGGCTTCGGTAAAGCTCCGCGAATTTAGCAAATTGCATTTCCGTTCATTAATGTGGTCAGCAGAGAGATGACAAAAAGTATCCAAGGTTTCCTTGAGCAAGGGAACTTAATCTGATTTACGAATTAAGGCCATGATATGGTCTGCATATACTCGCCTCGGAAATTGCTCTCCTAATATCGTCCAGTCACGTGGCTGAGCAGCGATACAAAGTAAGGGCTCAAGAAATAATACACCAACAAGGAGAGAGGGCACTGTTGTGGAACACCCCGACGGATTATGGTTTTTTGGAGGGAGGGGGCACGGGTAATTTTGCCATACAGAGCCACAGACGCTTGGATGCCAGTGAAAAGATTCAGCAACATTTGACGTACTTCATCATTAAAACCGACAGCTTCCAATGACCGCAAAAACAAACTGTGACTTACTCAGCCAAATGCTTTACTAAAATTAATAAAAAGTAAGGTCCCAGGAACAGAACTGGTGGCAGCCACCGACACGACATCTCGGCACTCTGCGACAGAGGTCAGTATCGTGCGACAAGGAAAGCAACAGTGATGTGCAGAACGTATTTTTGCAAACGAGACGGACACGCCGATATTTATCGCTCTCGCAAAGATTTGTATTCAAAATTAGGGAGCGTTATCGGGCAGAATTTTTCGATGTATGAACGTCCAGGATTTTCCAGATTAATACGATCCTGCCAACCTTGAAAGGGGTGGGAGTAAGACCTCTACCTCCGCAAAACCTTATTTAGCAGCGACGTTATTGTGTTACCTATAAGTGGCCAAAGTACACATAAAACTCCCTTGGGAGGCAATCTCGGTGATTTATAAAATGGTGAATGAACAATAAAATCATATATGTCATTTTGGTGAAAGCCGTCGAAACATTTAGCGTGTAATGAGGGAGAGACAACACAGTCCAGAGAAGATGTGAAATAATCACGCAACACAGTATCTGAAGCAGGCGCTGCATCAAATTAGGTAAGTATTGGTGTATCGTACAGGATGTGTCTTGTTGTGACACCATCATGTACCCATCTTTGTTTGTAAGAGTAAGTTGTCGCACGTGACTGAAAGTCACAACTCCGGCACAGCGATCGATGAAGCTTGCGGAAATAACATATACTCCTAATGGTTGATCATATAACGAATCGGAAAAAAGGGCGGTCGAGCCTGCTGCTGGAGGTAGCCGTACAGCATGTACAGTATACTTGACGTGGGTAGGATGTTTGCTGATCCATGCATCACGTAATTACAATGAGCTCATCAAATCATTAATTTCACAGCTGAAACTGAAATTGGGGGTCTGATGCACAGGAAGCAACTCATACTTAAAATCACAGTTAGCAGAACTCTTTGCGGAACTTCACCAAGAAATATACATTTTTTCCCTTGCAAAAAAAAAGTTAACGATCAAAAGAATTGTCAGATCTGGGTGGAGCATAAGGAAGAATTAAAGTAAGATCGTAAAATGTACAGCATATGACCCAACCGTTTTCAAGTATCTCGATATTAGTTCGCGATAAACCCTAAGTACGAAACAACGCAGTTCCAATGGAATTTTGCCGGCCATAATGGCAGAGCGGTTCTAGGCGTTACAGTCTGGAACTGCGTGACTGCTACGGTCGCAGGTTCGAATCCTGCCTCGGGCATGGCTGTATGTGATGTCCTTAGGTTTAAGTAGTTCTAAGTTCTAGGGGACTGATGACCAAAGAAGTTAAGTCCCATAGTGCTCAGAGCCATTTGAACCATTTTTGAACCAATGGAATTTTAAGAAAAGTAGAAATTCCAGGAAATGAAAACTAATGAAACAACACTTCATGCAAAAACACGACATCGGCACTTGAATCACACACAAATTGGCACAACGCTGCGAAACGCAGTTCAGAACCGATTCGGTTTACATTCGGAGTAAGAAACTTACATGCCCGCACCCGTTATATACAGGAACAATTCGTACTTAGGAACAAAAGGTGACATCAGTGTTGCATATCGTAATCCATGGCGGAACCCATGAAGGAATCGAAGGGATTGTCCGGATTCTTCACATTTCTTATGCTTCATCTTTCTGTCACGGCACGCACCTGCTGAATGCGTTGTTCACTGCGGCTTCGCGGCAACACAGCCTCTGAATGCGGTCACGTGGGGGGTCGCGTGTAACACATCCAGTTCAAGCATGGAGGGTATCTTCGCGCACCACGCGATAAGATGTGGGCGTTGTCAATCCGACTGATTGACTAAGGGGGAAGTAGACAGTATAACATTTAAACTATCAGTCAGTACTTCGTGCACTGCAGTGTCGCCGGTTAAATTGTCGAAAGGGTCCTGTTACAGAGTTTCCTCAAGAGGATGGCCGGGGAGGGAGGAGAAGAAGCACATAAACAACGAGTGGGCTCAGGTATGGTCAGCCGCGTCCGTCGAGACGCTAGGGGGTCCCACAACGTTTCCATCCTCTGGTGGTCCCAAAGGAAAGTTCTCGATGCCGGATCCCGTGGGGGGTGGGGAGGGGAGGGGACCAGATTCAGTCTGATCCTGTACAGAATCTCCAGTTCTCTCAGAAGACCGAAAGTTAGTATAAGAAGAAGCGTCCTGCTACTCGACTGGATCGTTCCTGCAGCTGGGGAAGGTGGCGGGAATTCATCTGAGTCGTCCCCATCACGCGTCCATCAACCCTTTTGTTGAATTACAAGTTCTGGCGATGTGGCGATTACAATTATAATGCCAGGACTCAAATGTAACAGCGGAAAATCTAAAGAGATGCCACGCAGCGGATCCCTTCGTTCCTGGAGTCCGTCTGTTGTCGATAAAGGTCTGCTAAAGTCAATTTACGGCGTTGTTCGTATGTTGATTTGAAGACAACGACACAACGCCGGCAATTTGAGCGGGGGTGGCCACTTTCGTTACAGAGATAGCGGGTACATACACTGATAAGCCAAAACATTATGACCAGTGCCCATCGCGATGTTGGATGCTGCCTGGTGACGTTGCGTGCAAGTGAAGCGGTAACAAAAGTGTGTAAGTGGAACACAAACGGACGGGGTTCACCCTAGCGAAGACACGTGGTGCAAATTGGGAAATCCACGAATTACATGACCTGTGCGTAGACATACCTCCACAAACCTACCAACAATCTGTCGGATCTATATTACGCAGAAACAGTGATATATTTCGTTCCAAAGACCCATGGACAAGAGATAAAGCCGGTGGTCATAATGTTTTGGCTCATCAGTGTACTTGTCCCGTATAAGTAATATAAACGCGGCATCCATACACCCGAGAGAGAGAGAAGATGTCCCGTTCTATGCACATGTCCACCGAAAGAATATCTCTATAGAATAGCAGTCGATCTTGGTTGGACCAGCGTTCCCGTCGTATACTTCTTATTTCCACATATGGGAGCAATACTTCCATAAGAAAATTCTCTTCAGTTTCAGGTGGAATATTCAAGCTCCTGAAATTAATATATTCGACTTATGTGTTAGCTAGAGGAACCATACAAGTAGTTTCTTCATGATGGGTAAAGGAAACTTGAGATTTTTGATGCGAAATCGACGTATCTACTTGAAGTGGATCTAGAAACTTTACAAAAAATGTATAGGAATCTGAGTCAAAGTAAGCCTTATGAACGTGTTCTTTTGACCCGAATCTTGTCAACAAGCCAATCGTGCATTTCCAGGGACCCAGGCTGAATATGACATACGGACTTACGAAAACTGAAACTGAGAATACTTTACGTGGAATATTCTTGGGAAGCATGGTAGACATCATGGCACAGGATACCGCCACGACCAGAAAAGGCACACTAGCAACAAACACTGCTTGATGAACGACGATGTCGTGTGCAAAGAGACACACAGCACTAAAGGGAAACAAAGCACGCACTCGCAGCACTACGGTAGAGACGGAAGCAATACACGATCTGCTCGTCCGACTCACCAAACGGAATTGTGACCTAGGCTATCTGTGCATGCTGACCCAAACTTCACTATTTCACACTGTCTTCGGCCCTACAGCACAGTTCCCTACATTCATCACTTAATGCTCTCATCTTTACTTTGTATTTATGCACCAGTGAGAACGAAACTGAGGAATCGAGACCCATGATATTATCTTCCTTTACCCGCACGGCTATGTAGTATTGACTTTCCCTGATTCTCATTGGTACAGGAATACCGAGTAAAGCTGCGAGCATTAAGTGATGAATGTAGGGGGACTGTAGTATAGGCACGCAGACCGTGCGAAATACGGAAGTTTGGGTTGGTCCGTGAAGAGTGCACAGATACCCGAAGTGGTTAGGATGACCCCTTGTGATAAGCTAGAAATCAACGTTCGTGTTTCGGTCGGGTGCAAATTTTATATGTTACTAGTAGATAGTACATCTAGACCTACCGCAGCTAATGCCAAGATATTTGAGTTTAGCGAATTTATTTCGAATTAATTCTGGAGGCCTGTATATCGAGATTAACGTCTGTTCAACCAGACATGCACGTAAACATATAAATAAGCTAGTAAAAACCGTTGGAAATACTATAACGCTGTTCAGCCAGATATGCACGTAAATATATATATGAGCTAGTACAAACCGTTGGAAATTCTATAACGCTGTTAGAAGCTGACGCGTTTGTCTGTGATGAAGTCGCAACGCCAGAAGACTAGCGATGTTCAGGAAGACGTGCAGAGGATTGATGAATGGTGCACCGATTGGTAGCTGATTTTGTATTTAAATACGTGTAACATGTTGGGTATACCTAGGAGGTGAAATCTGCTACTCTACAACTACTCTACTGATGACAGATTGTATCTGCCTTAAAACACCTATGAGTAACCAGCGGCCTTTCGTGGGAAGATCACTTGAAACAAACAATAGAAAATGCAGATGCCAGACTGAGAGTCACAGGACAAATACTAAAGAAATGTAACTCGTCCACAAACTTAGTGATTTTTAAAACACTCATTCGACTGACTCCTGAATATTGCTAATCACCCTGGGACCCTTACCAGGTAGGACTAATAAAAGAAATAGAAAAGATCCTATGAAGTGCGGAGCACTCCGTCACGCGATCGCTTAGACGACGTGAGAACGTTACAGAGATGCTCAACAATCTCCAGTGGCAGACGCCACAGGGGAGGCGTTGTGCGTCACGGAGAGGCTTACAACTGAAACTCCGAGGAAATCATTCCGGGAATAGTCGGAGAACATATTACTACCTCCCTTATACGTGTTCCGAAACATCCACAACGACAAAATTAGTAAAATTAGAAATACTACAGAGGTTTACCGACAATCTTTCTTCGCACGCGCTATTCACGGATGGAAATTCACAAGAGATACGGATGAAATAATTACACAAATATGATTGAACTATTTTAAATATATGTGTCAAGTGCGTACAATGGCAAAGCTGCCGGTAAAGCATTCCTCCAAAATTCCTGGATCCATTTCAACCAAACTTGGTAAACGTATTATTTATTATCTGGAAAGAAATACTGTGGGGATGAGAACCAGCAACCTCCTATTTAGGTGGGGACGATAATATGGAAAGAGAAGAAAGAGGAGGAGTTGAACAGACGAAGTGAGGTAAGGAAGAAATGGACACAGGTATATGGGGTGCAGGAGATGGACAGAGAGAGAGGGAAGGAGAAATGGACAGAGAAAGGTGAGAGGACGAGATGGACAGATAAAGTTGGGAGGAGGAGATGGACAGGGAAAAGGAACAGTAGGATACTGAGAGAAGTAATGGGTGGAATGGACAGCAAGAGAGAGGGGGGGCGGGGAGATGGACAGAAAGAGGTGGAGGAGGAAATGGTCAGAAAAAAGAAAGAGAAGGTGGTGGGTAGGGAGAGGGGGAAACAGGAGATATGCAGAGAAAGGAAAGAGGAGGAGACGGGCAGAAACAGGGGGGGAAGGATTCGTAAAGGGAAAGGAGGGAGGCTGAAATGCTGAGAGAGATAGAGAGAGAGAGAGAGAGAGAGAGGAAGAAAGAGAACATGGAGAGGAGGCAGAGGAGGACAGAGACGCAGTGCAGGAACAGATTTAAAGAGAGGCAGTGGAGGAGCATATCGACAAAGTGGGGGCAAGGAGATTATGAAAGGGATGAAGAGATGGAGTTAGGAAGGAGCAGATGGAATGAGAAAGCTGGAGGAGCAGAGGGACAGATAGATGGGGGAGGAGGGCGTGGACAAAGGAAGGGGCAGAAGATATGGACAGGGAAAGGGGAAGGAGAGATGAAAAGAGAGTTGGAGTTGAAGGAAGTGGACAAACAGAGGTGCGAGGAGAGCATGAACAGGTAGGGGAAGGAGGAGATCGACAGGGAGAGGCGGTGGAGTGGCGTGGAGCAGATGGTGAGATGGGGGAAGAGCAGATGGAATGAGAGAGGTGGGAGGAGGCGATGGAATGAGAGAGGGGAGAGGAGCATATGGACAGTGAGAGCGGAAGGGGGAGATGAACAGGGAGATGGAGGAGGAGGAGATGAACTCATACAAGATTGGAATAAATACATACCCATGTAAATCTGGGTACTCAGTTAATTATTTGTAACTAGTAAACTTAATTAATTTATATTCATTTATCAAACTGCATCAAAATAAAGTCATCATCATAAATCAGCCTTCACTGCAGAACTAACAACAAAAATTGCTCATTGCGTAATCTAGGATCATTTTGGCTACATACATGATCACCACTACAAGTGCCTGTGATGAGTACATGTGCAATGTAAAATGGTGTTTCTCATTCTCCCGATGATGATGAAAGAGAAAGAGCAGTAGATTAGAAAACATGATAAATGTACTCTAAGATACAAGATGTTTTGAAAGAGATTGTCTAGATGTAAAGTAAGTTAGCTTAATATTAGGTTGGATATTGGCGGCTCACCGTTGTTAAATATCCACTGGGACGTTAACGTCCTGTTATAAGACCCGAACCGCTGCACTGATGCACTGACTTTTATTTCTTTTTTTTAATTTCTATCTTTTGACCAACGTATTCCTTTCTTCAAGAGCTCTTAGACGGTGTTAAAACTACGAAGGGCGTTCAATAAGTAACGTAGCACATTCTTTTGTCTCAGCCGATTTCGGTTGAAAATTGCGGAATTTGTTGTGGGACATCGTTTAATATTCCCGCTTTAGCCCCTATAGTGTCATGAAGTTCCTACAGGTTGTGACGCCATACGTATCCTTCAAAATGACAACTTACATAAGTTGAAGGGGCAGGGGAAGAAAGAAAAGGAAATCATGATATATCTACATCGAGACCTTATGCGGAATCGGCGCGACGAGTGAAAATGCGCGCCGGACTGAGACTCGAACCCGGAATCTCCAGCTTACTAGGCAGTTGCATTAATCACTGCGCCATCCGGACACAGTACTTATCACATATGCACGGACTATCCCTGCAACACTCCACAGCCGACCCACATTCCCACCCAGCGCCATCCGAAGTCCCTGTCCATGTCCTCCGTGCTCGTTAATTTTTAGATTATTGTACATCCGCACTGAAGGTTGTGGATTCATTCCCCATAGAGGCGTATTAATTATATGAATGGGTGGTGTCTGTCCGAAAGAACAGACACCACGCATTCATATAAAATGGTATCTGTAACGGTGCTGCGTTCCAGGTAGATAGATGTCATTGAGTTTCTTTTGGCAGAAGACCAGAGTATCGCAGACATTCATAGGCGCTTGCAGAAAGTCTACCGAACTCGAGCAGTGAACAAAAGCATGGCGAGTCGTTGTGTGAGACGTCTATCATTACCGCAATAAGGTCGCTCAAACCTGACCGATCTCTCGCCTCCGATCTCACACAGCTATGACTCCTGCAAATTTGGAACGTGCAGACATTCTCATTCGAGCCGATCGACGGATCAGTATCAACATTTCGCTGAACAAATGGACTTGTCTGTTGGTAGTGCTTACACACTCCTCCACTAATTGGAGTACTCAAAGATGTATTCCCACTGGGTTCCTCGCCGTCGAACAAAAGATCATGAAGAGCCAGTAATGACTAGTTGTGTGGAATTGCTTGCACGTTACGAGGCCGATCGTGACAATTTCTTGTCGAACATCGTCACAGCCAATGAAACATGGGTTCATCAAGTCGAACTGGAAACAAAATGGCAGTCACTGGACGGCGGCCTAACTACTTCTTCCCTGTAGAAAAAGTTCAAAGCCGCACACTCATTAGGTTAAGTCATGGAAATGGTCTTCTGGGACTCTGAATGGGTTATTCTATTTCATGTTCTCCCTCACAGTGCAACGTCCAAGTCTGAAGCGTATTGTGCTACCGTCAGGAAACTGAAGAAACGACTTTAGCGTGTTCGTCACCACAAAACAAAAATGCAGACGAACTTCTCCTTCTCCACGACAACACAACGCTTCACACATATTTGCGCACCCGAAAGGTGCTCTCTAAACTCCTCTGGACTTTCATCCTCATCCAAACTGCAGCTCCTATCTAGCACATTCCGGCCTTCGTCTGGCCCAATGAAGGATGCACTCCTCGGGAAGCAGTACATGGATGATGTGGAGGTCGCTGATGAATCAAGACGACGACAAGTCAATTTGTACCTTGCGGGCATACAGGCACTCCCAGTAAAGTGACACTGAAAATAGAGTATGTTGAAAAATAAGTTTTTATAGCCAGACGAATGGGGAGTACTATGGTGTATAGGATTATTAAATAAAATCAACCTGTTTTTGGAAAAAAATGTGTTGCATTACTTATTGAACACCGTTGTATGTTTAATGATTTTAGCCATTCATCACAACTGATGCGCATTTCTGTACGATCACAATTTCGTTCACCTAGGAAACTTCGTCGTCAATGAACAATACACAGAGAATATTTATTATTTCATTTTTAATTATTTTTTATTTATTATTATGTGTTTATTTTTATTTATTTTTTGTTTTATTTATTTTTATTGTATCGTTACTGCGCAGGCAATAAAGTGATATATGCGTCTTTATGTTCTACCATTTCGTTTCTTTCATAAACCTTAAGGTTCTAGAAGAAACGACAGGTCCGCGGCTGACTGGTTATGTGTCAGCTTTGGATTCAAATGTTACAATCACTTTAAAATATTGTTAACGTTTAGTCATGTAAAAACTCGGTATGTACGTTTAACTTCAAGGTTGTGGTAATATTTCTTCATGTTTAATGTTACGTCAACTACCTGTGCATGGAAAAAATTCAACAGAAGTATGGAGACAATGTTGTGGTCAACCACAAAATACTACACGTGCTTCAATATGCAGCTCATTAGTATAATTTAAGTATGTCGCCGTGCAGAATAGTTATTGCAGACCAGAAACAGAAGTGAACAGTTTTGTGTTTCTAAAATAATCCATATTAAGTGGAGATGGCATGATTTTGTGTGAGTTAGTGGTTTCAAATGGTTCAAATGGCTCTGAGCACTATGGGACTCAACTGCTGTGGTCATAAGTCCCCTAGAACTTAGAACTACTTAAATCTAACTAACCGAAGGACATCACACACATCCACGCCCGAGGCAGGATTCGAACCTGAGAGTTAGTGGCAGTCTATTTATTCGACAAAGCAGTTACTAGTTAGCAAGTTGACAGACAAAGGCACACAAGGTATTACAGAAATTTTGATATAGTGAGAAGCAAGAAATAGTAACAAGAAAAACTTCGTCAGTTTGAATTTATTAATATCAGGATACTGCAAAAACGTTGCGTGGAGTAAGCATAGGAAGTATATGGTATCCATGGAAACAACTGTAGTTGTTGTTGTGGTCTTCAGGTTTGATGCAGCTCTCCATGCTACTCTATCCTGTGCAAGCTTCTTCATCTCCCAGTAACTACTGCAACCTACATCCTTCTGAATCTGCTTAGTGTATTCATCTCTTGGTCTCCCTCTTCGTTTTTTACCTCCACGCTGCCCTCCAATACTAAATTGGTGATCCCTTTATGCCTCAGAACATGTCCTACCGACCGATTCCTTCTTCTAGTCAAGTTGTGCCACAAATTTCTCTTCTCCCCAATCCTATTCAATATCTCCTCATTAGTTATGTGATCTACCCATCTAATCTTCAGCATTCTTCTGTAGCGCCACATTTCAAAAGCTTCTATTCTCTTCTTGTCCAAACGGTTTATCGTCCATGTTTCACTTCCCTACATGGCTACACTCCATACAAATACTTTCAGAAACAACTTCCTGACACTTAAATCTATACTCGAGGCTAACAAATTTCTCTTCTTGAGAAACGCTTTCCTTGCCATTGCCAGTCTACTTTTTATATCCTCTCTACTTCCACCATCATCAGTTACTTTGCTCCCCAAATAGCAAAACCCCTTTACTAATTTAAGTGCCTCATTTCCTAATCTAATTCCCTCAGCATCACCCGACTTAATTCGACTGCATTCAATTATCCTCGTTTTGCTTTTGTTGATGTTCATCTTATATCCTCCTTTCAAGACACTGTCCATTCCGTTCAACTGCTCTTCCAAGTCCTTTGCTGTCTCTGACAGAATTACAGTGTCATCGGCGAACCTCAAAGTTTATATTTCTTCTCCATGGATTTTCATACCTACTCCGAAATTTTATTTTTTTTCCTTTACTGCTTGCTCAATATACAGATTGAATAGCATCGGGGAGAGGCTACAACCCTGTCTCACTCCCTTCCCAACCACTGCTTCCCTTTCGTGTCCCTCGACTCTTATAACTGCCATCTGGTTTCTGTACAAATTGTAAATAGCCTTTCGCTCCCTGTATTTTACCCCCGCCAACTTCAGAATTTGAAAGAGAGTATTCCAGTCAACATTGTCAAAAGCTTTCTCTAAGTCTACAAATGCTAGAAACGTAGGTTTGCCTTTCCTTAACCTTTCTTCTAAGATAAGTCGTAAGGTCAGTATTGCCTCACGTGTTCCAGTATTTCTACGGAATCCAAACTGATCTTCCCCGAGGTCGGCTTCTACCAGTTTTCTCCATTCGTCTGTAAAGAATTCGCGTTAGTATTTTGCAGCTGTGACTTATTAAACTGATAGTTCGGTACTTTTCACATCTTTCAACACCTGCTTTCTTTGGGATTGGAATTATCATATTCTTCTTTAAGTCTGAGGGTATTTCGCCTGTCTCATATATCTTGCTCACCAGATGGTAGAGTTTGTCAGGACTGGCTCTACCAAGGCCGTCAGTAATTCTAATGGAATGTTGTCTATTCTCGGGCCTTGTTTCGACTCAGGTCATTCAGTGCTCTATCAAACTCTTCACGCAGTATCGTATCTCCCATTTCATCTTCATCTACATCCTCTTCCATTTCCATAATATTGTCCTCAAGTACCTCGCCCTTGTATAGACCCTCTATATACTCCTTCCACCTTCCTGCTTTCCCTCCTTTGCTTAGAACTGGGTTTCCATCTGAGCTCTTAATATTCTTACAAGTGGTTCTCTTTTCTCCAAAGGTCTCTTTAATTTTTCTGTAGGCAGTATCTATCTTACCCCTGGTGAGACAAGCCTCTACATCCTTACATTTGTGCTGTAGCCATGCCTGCTTAACCATTTTGCACTTCCTGTCGATCTCATTTTTGAGACATTTGTATTCCTTTTTGCCTGCTTCATTTACTGCATTTTTATATTTTCTCCTTTCATCAATTAAATTCAATATTTCTTCTGTTACCCAAGGATTTCTACTAGCTCTTGTCTTTTTACCCACTTTATCATCTGCTGCCTTCACTACTTCATCCCTCAAAGCTACCCATTCTTCTTATACTGTATTTCCTTCCCCCATTCGTGGCAAAGGTTCCCTCATACTCTCCTTGAAACTCAGTACAACCTCTGGTTCTTTCAGTTTATCCGGGTCCCATCTCCCTAAATTCCCACCTTTTTGCTGTTTCTTCAGTCTTAATCTACAGTTCATAACCAATAGACTGTGGTCAGAGTCCACATCTGCCCCTGAAAATGTCCTACAATTTAAAACCTGGTTCCCAAATCTCTGTCTTACCATTATATAATCTATCTGAAACCTGTCAGTATCTCCAGGCTTCTTCCATGTATACAACCTTCTTTTACGATTCTTAAACCAAGTGTTAGCTATGATTAAGTTATGCTCTGTGCAAAATTCTACCAGGTGGCTTCCTCTTTCATTTCTTCCCCCCCAATCCATATTCACCTACTATGTTTCCTTCTCTCCCTTTTCCTACTACCGAATTCCAGTCACCCATGACTATGAAATATTCGTCTCCCTTCACTATCTGAATAATTTCTTTTATTTTATCATACATTTCTTCAATTTCTTCTTCGTCTGCAGAGCTAGTTGGCATATAAACTTGTACTACTGTGGTAGGAGTGGGCTTCGTGTCTATCTTGGCCACAATAATGCGTTCACTATGCTGTTTGTAGTAGCTTACCCGCACTCCTATTTTTTTATTCATTATTAAACCTACTCCTGCATTACCCCTATTTGATTTTGTATTTATAACCCTGTTTTCGCCTGACCAAAAGTCTTGTTCCTCCTGCCACCGAACTTCACTAATTCCCACTATATCTAACTTTAACCTATCCATTTCCTTTTGCAAATTTTCTAACCTACCTGCCAGATTAAGGGATCTGACATTCCACGCACCGATCCGTAGAACGCCAGTTTTCTTTCTTCTGATAACGACGTCCTCCTGAGTAGTCCCCGACCGGAGATCCGAATGGGGGACTATTTTACCTCTGGAATATTTTACCCAAGAGGACGCCATCATCATTTAAGCATACAGAAAAGCTGCATGCCCTCGGGAAAAGTTACAGATGTAATTTCCCCTTGCATTCAGCCGTTCGCAGCACCATAAGAGCAAGGCCATTTTGGTTAGTGTTGCAAGGCCAGATCAGTCAATCATCCAAGCTGTTGCCCCTGCAACTACTTAAAAGGCTGCTGCCCCTCTTCAGGAACCACACGTGTAGTAGGATTACGAATTTTTCAGTGAGTAGTGGTAATTCTGGTACAAACATTCCAGTCAACTGAAACACTATTAATACACTCCTGGAAATGGAAAAAAGAACACATTGACACCGGTGTGTCAGACCCACCATACTTGCTCCGGACACTGCGAGAGGGCTGTACAAGCAATGATCACACGCACGGCACAGCGGACACACCAGGAACCGCGGTGTTGGCCGTCGAATGGCGCTAGCTGCGCAGCATTTGTGCACCGCCGCCGTCAGTGTCAGCCAGTTTGACGTGGCATACGGAGCTCCATCGCAGTCTTTAACACTGGTAGCATGCCGCGACAGCGTGGACGTGAACCGTATGTGCAGTTGACGGACTTTGAGCGAGGGCGTATAGTGGGCATGCGGGAGGCCGGGTGGACGTACCGCCGAATTGCTCAACACGTGGGGCGTGAGGTCTCCACAGTACATCGATGTTGTCACCAGTGGTCGGCGGAAGGTGCACGTGCCCGTCGACCTGGGACCGGACCGCAGCGACGCACGGATGCACGCCAAGACCGTAGGATCCTACGCAGTGCCGTAGGGGACCCCACCGCCACTTCCCAGCAAATTAGGGACACTGTTGCTCCTGGGGTATCGGCGAGGACCATTCGCAACCGTCTCTATGAAGCTGGGCTACGGTCCCGCACACCGTTAGGCCGTCTTCCGCTCACGCCCCAACATCGTGCAGCCCGCCTCCAGTGGTGTCGCGACAGGCGTGAATGGAGGGACGAATGGAGACGTGTCGTCTTCAGCGATGAGAGTCGCTTCTGCCTTGGTGCCAATGATGGTCGTATGCGTGTTTGGCGCCGTGCAGGTGAGCGCCACAATCAGGACTGCATACGACCGAGGCACACAGGGCCAACACCCGGCATCATGGTGTGGGGAGCGATCTCCTACACTGGCCGTACACCACTGGTGATCGTCGAGGGGACACTGAATAGTGCACGGTACATCCAAACCGTCATCGAACCCATCGTTCTACCATTCCTAGACCGGCAAGGGAACTTGCTGTTCCAACAAGACAATGCACGTCCGCATGTATCCCGTGCCACCCAACGTGCTCTAGAAGGTGTAAGTCAACTACCCTGGCCAGAAAGATCTCCGGATCTGTCCCCCATTGAGCATGTTTGGGACTGGATGAAGCGTCGTCTCACGCGGTCTGCACGTCCAGCACGAACGCTGGTCCAACTGAGGCGCCAGGTGGAAATGGCATGGCAAGCCGTTCCACAGGACTACATCCAGCATCTCTACGATCTTCTCCATGGGAGAATAGCAGCCTGCATTGCTGCGAAAGGTGGATATACACTGTACTAGTGCCGACATTGTGCATGTTCTGTTGCCTGTGTCTATGTGCCTGTGGTTCTGTCAGTGTGATCATGTGATGTATCTGACCCCAGGAATGCGTCAATAAAGTTTCCCCTTCCTGGGACAATGAATTCACGGTGTTCTTATTTCAATTTCCAGGAGTGTATCTGTTTGCAAACAACAATTGCTTGAAATTTATTCACCTCAGAATTAACTGGCCAATGATTCTAGAGAAAAAAGATTGGTATTTTACAATAACACAAGTATTTTTCACACCAATAGCTAGAGCTTTCAAAGGTATATTACTAAACAAATCAGTAAACGTCAAGAGTAAAAGCCATATTGTTCTGCAACAGCCCAAATTTTACGTGTATCTTCATTTCCTGCTCAATTACAAATTGATTTTCACAGTGTATTTAAAGTGACAGGTTACTAGCAACAGTATTTAAATGTAACTGTGACATATCTGATACTACTGAAACCGATATTCGCAAAGAAACGATCTTGTTTTGTTAACTAGCTAGGCAACATTAACACACCAAAAATCAGTAAATGCCCTCTTTAAGTTGCGTGAAACAGTTAACATTCAACTGTATAAATCTTTTGAGCACAAATCAGTCTCATTAAAGGATATTTACTACATAAATAACGCTCGAGAAAATTAATCGGGACTGAACCAGCTATTATTACACTACTGGTCATTAAGATTGCTACACCAAGAAGAAATTCAGATGATAAACCGGTATTCATTAGACAAATATTTTATACTAGAACTGACATGTGATTACATTTTCACGCAATTTGGATTCATAGAGCCTGAAAAATCAGTAACCAGAACAACCACCTCTGGCCGTAATAACGACCTTGATACGCCTGGGCATTGAGTCAAACAGAGCTTAGATGGTGCGTATAGGTAGAGCTGCCCATGCAGCTTCAACACTATACCACAGTTCATCAAGAGTAGTGACTGGCGTACTGTGACGAGCCAGTTGCTCGGCTACCATTGACCAGACGTTTTCAGTTGGTGAGACATCTGGAGAATGTGCTGGCCAGGGCAGCAGTCGAACATTTTCTGTATCCAGAAAGGCCCGTACAAGACCTACAACATGCGGTCGTGCATTCTCCTGCTGAAATGTAGGGTTTTGCAGGGATCGAATGAAGGGTAAAGCCACGGGTCGTAACACATCTGAAATGTAACGACCACTGTTCAAAGTGCCGTCAGTGCGAACAAGAGGTGACCGAGACGTGTAACAATGGCACCCCGTACCATCACGACGGGTGATACGCCAGTATGGCGATGACGAATACACGCTTCCAATGTGCGTTCACCGGGATGTCGCTAAACACGGATGCTACGATCATGATGCTGTAAACAGAACCGGTATTCGTCCGAAAAAATGACGTTTTGCCACTGGTGCACCCAGGTTCGTCGTTGAGTACTCCATCGCAGGCGCTCCTGTCTGTGATGCAGCGTCAAACGTAACTGCAGCCATGCTGATAGTCCATGCTGCTGCAAACGTCGTCGAACTGTTCGTGCAGATGGTTGTTGTCTTGGAAACGTCCCCATCTGTTGACTCAGTGATCGAGACGTGGCTGCACGATCCGTTACAGCCATGCGGATAAGATGCCTGTCATCTCGACTGCTAGTGATACGAAGCCGTTGGGATCCAGCACGGCGTTCCGTATTACCCTCCTGAACCCACCGATTCCAAATACCGCTAACAGTCATTGGATCTCGACCAACGCGAGCAGCAATGTCGCGATACGGTAAACCGCGATCGCGATAGGCTACAATCCGACCTTTATCAAAGTCGGAAACGTGATGGTACGCATTTCTCCTCCTTACACGAGGCATCACAACAACGTTTCACCAGTCAACGCCGGTCAACTGCTGTTTGTGTATGAGAAATCGGTTGGAAACTTTCCTCATGTCAGCATGTCGTAGGTGTCGCCAC
The DNA here is from genome assembly GCF_023864275.1 of Schistocerca cancellata. NCBI lineage: Eukaryota > Metazoa > Arthropoda > Insecta > Orthoptera > Acrididae > Schistocerca > Schistocerca cancellata. Next base: position 390,779,449 of record NC_064629.1, on the reverse strand, counting down.
CGGCGCCAACCTTGTTTGAATCCTCTGAAAAGCTAATCATTTGCATATCACAACATCTTTTTCCTGTCTGTTAAATTTCGCGTCTGTAGCACGTCATGTTCATGGTGTAGCAATTTTAATGGCCAATAGTGTAATTGCGACTGTACCTGTTTTTAGCATACTATATTGTTCCGTTGTTCTGGCAGTGATGGTGATAATGTCAGTATCATAAAAGTTTATTTGGTACTGGCTAATGTTTGATGGTTTGAAACCTGGTTTTCATTTCGTTACGACTGTATTTGGATTGTGGCCACAAGTTGCGCGAATAGGAAGAAAATGATATGTTCATTAATGTTAGGAATAATCATGTATACATATCGTATAAACTGACTCGTTCCACATCGTTTCGACAAAAGAAACGTTCAAATGATCTACGGAACATGTATGTAACTAAATAACTAACCGATTAATAGTTTTTTCTGGGGTGAGTATCGTCAAAGTGATCGTCATACTGAAAAGGAGTTACAGCATAGTAAGATATAAATTTCATAGCGTGTAAAATGGAAAGAGAGGGTTCGTTGTTGACACTCGGAAGAGTCACTGAGGTGGCTATAGAATCGTGGACACAGCCAGTAAATGTAAACTGTAGATGATCGGCGAAGGCGACGACGTTCGTAAAGCATTAAAGATACTGGCCTCAATAGCTTCACGGTTCATTTTGAGAGTATATTGTAGAGGGATGTGATTTCTTCTAGTGAATTTTCTTCACATGTTGATGGTATTAGCAATGCAACAGGAACAGTAAGTTCTCTTTTTATAATGTCGTCTAGTTGTCAGCGTACTATACTGGTGTACGCACCAAGTAATATCCTATTTTTCTACGCGTTCTGTTTGAAGGGATGGTATTGTCTACAGTTTTCATTATTTAAGAGGCTGTCTGACTGACGAAATCATTTCAGTGAATGAATTTCACCTTCACAGCAACTCTTACATACTACCGAGTGAATCTGAGTGCTATATCCATTTCTTGTTCTCGTCACAACCCCGTAAACAATCACAAATTCTGTCCAGATTCATAGAGATCAATATCGTGTTAAGTTACTTACTGCATGGAATATAACAGTTGTTGTTGTTGTGGTCTTCAGTCCTGAGACTGGTTTGATGCACCTCTCCATGCTACTCTATCCTGTGCAAGCCTCTTCATCTCCCAGTACCCACTGCAACCTACATCCTTCTGAATCTGCTTAGTGTATTCATCTCTTGGTCTCCCCCTACGATTTTTACCCTCCACGCTGCCCTCCAATACTAAATTGGTGATCCCTTGATGCCCCAGAACATGTCCTATCAACCGATCCCTTCTTCTGGTCAAGTTGTGCCACAATTTTCTCTTCTCCCCAATCCTATTCAATACTTCCTCATTAGTTATGTGATCTACCCATCTAATCTTCAGCATTCTTCTGTAGCACCACATTTCGAAAGCTTCTATTCTCTTCTTGTCCAAACTATTTACCGTCCATGTTTCACTTCCATACATGGCTACACTCCATACAAATACTTTCAGAAATGACTTCCTGACACTTAAATCTATACTCGATGTTAACAAATTTCTCTTCGTCAGAAACGCTTTCCTTGCCATTGCCAGTCTACATTTTATATCCTCTCTACTTCGACCATCACCAGTTATTTTGCTCCCCAAATAGCAAAACTCCTTTACTACTTTAAGTGTCTCATTTCCTAATCTAATACCCTCAACATCACCCGACTTAATTCGACTACATTCCATCATCCTCGTTTTGCTTTTGTTGATGTTCATCTTATATCCTCCTTTCAAGACACCATCCATTATTATGAAAAAGTGTCTCTGGGAATAAACTGAAAAGGCCAAATTAAGAGGTTCTAGGTTATGAAACAGTTTTTAAATAATGCTTCTTAATCGCTATTGTTTTCTGGATTTAACTTGCTTTCGAACAATAGTGACTACTTTGAAAATCTAGACCAAAAGTACAACTGTTAGAAAGCTGCTTCACTTTAACAGAGCATAAGGAATTACAACGTTAGGGGCATATTTTAGCATGAATAGATGTACGATGCATAATTTCGATGACAGAAAAAAGGACGTAATGCCGACGTAATAGTCGTTAGAGACCAAAAAAAAAAAAACCGGTCTGAACAAGGAAGGCCATTGGCAGCCAACTTCTTTTAAGAACATGCCTTGCTTTCTCATCAGCGGATTTTGAGGAAGTTCTGAAAATGTCGTTCAGGATGAATGTTAAGACCATTGTCTAAATCGGTACATCATCTTGCTCAGATGTTGGTGGGAACTAGAAACCACTGTTTCACTTGCGAGTGTAAGTATTGTTCGCTACGTGGGAATAATGTTATCCTGGCGCTTGTCTTCATTCAACGACCGAGGTGGTCGAATGGTTAAGACACTAGACTCCCATTATGGAAGAGCAGATTTCAGATCTCTATCCTGCAAACTTAAGTTTCAAGGAGTTCCACAAACTGCTGCAGACAATTCCGAAACGTTTTCCTTAAAAAATGTGGGGCCAGTTTCCTCCTACCACCACCCCAATCATTTTTCAATGCGAGCACTTTTTCCATACTTAAAAATTTTGTCGTCCTTTCTTGTCCTTTCATTCTCTTTACTTCCTCTATTTCGTACTTTTCTCCTTTTCCTTCATACGTTTTCCCAAACTTGATGAACTAGAGCATGTTCTTCATGATCCCACAGGCTGATATTAAAATTAATGGTGGCGCCAGTCATGTCGAAGACTGACTGTTGTTTGATTCTGCATACAAGTGGCCAAAGACCAACAATATTGTAGGGACATGCAGTCAGACACTGTTCTCTCCTACAAGTGGCCAATAATTCTTTTCTCGTGAGGCAAAGTGTATCTCATTTTGTTCTCAAACGGAAGAGAAACGTGACGGTACTACAAAGCGAGACCTGTCGACCGTGTAACAAGGAAAACACTCAGCTATTGAGGTGAATACATTACTATCGCAGCAATTTACCCCTTGTATTTCGTTTTAAACAGTTCATTAGAGATGCTTTGCCTCTTCTATAGGTCCACTACGCTACACCTTCATGTTAATTAGTATATTAGGGTCCCCGTCCACCAACTGCACTACTACCAGGTCAGCGGCATGTTGTCCTGCTGGAACAATAGCAAACCATAAGAATAACTTAATATGTATTTCTTATTAAGAATAATGACTATAATACACTCTAAGACAAAAAGGAAAACACGACGCACCATCAAGGAATTATCAGAAAGTGACGGAAAACGGTAGGTGTAATGCACATGTACAGACAAGAGAAAGAGCTTCACAAACTGAGCACGTCACTGACACATTGGACCAACTCTGGTCCTTATGTAAGCAGTTATTTTTCTTGGCGTTGAATGATAGAGTTGTTTGATGTCCCGCAGACGGATATCGTACCGCTGGCACGTGAAAGAGGTGTTCAAACAAGCAACTGCTCTGGTGCCACATCTCATGGCATCATGAGCTATGCTCACACAGGACGCGACAAATTCTATGTAGTTGCACTGCTTTCAATATGCCGTCAGTTGAAATCATATGGGCGGGTGTTCGTGTTATACTGCAGGTTATGACATCAGAACTGTGACAAGAGTTAAGTACATGGAAGCCAAAACCCAAATGTTGGATTTGAAAACAGATTTCGCACAGGGATAAATCAGGGGCCACAAACACGTTTATAAAAGAAATAATTCTCGGAGACGAAAATGCTGTCTGCAGTGGCAATAACCAACAGATGGCAACCGATGACCGTAGCAGTCTGGTCCCTTTAATCCCCAAACAGCTGGCATGTCAATATCATCTGCAGATACGCCTCTCTTCCAAGATTTTAGAATGTTATTGCATTCGTTGATATAGGCGTTTCGATAACTTATTTTTAGCTGCCACATCACACTAGGGAGATATTTCCAGCATATAATCCACAATTTATATATTTCATGGTCTCACAGATCATGTTTATACGTATACTAAGTTTATTTATTTATTCATCCAAAAATCTTTTAAGATCAGGGATACGTCATCGGTTGGCAAATATTCCCCTAACACACACACACACACACACACACACACACACACACACACACACACACGTGCGTCCACGCATATGCACATTCTCTGGTGTAGAAAATCAAACATAGTTTGCTATTCCTGTAGTTCCAGAAGCTGAGAAAGAGTACCTGCCGATCACTGTTTTCACTTTGTGCAGTAACGAAATGAAAACACACAGAAATCGAATGGATTACAGCATTCATTACTCCACGATAACGGCGACAGAATACTCGTGTTCCGAAATACTGTCACCAGGGTGCAGTGACAGAAGGAAGTGGCGCAACAAAGTGCAACCAAGTTGAACTTTCTGTGGAATGAGAAACGTTGAGTCTCTTTAGTTACGCCACTAAAAACTGGGAGTATACACATGCAACTGCATTGAAACTGCAGTATGCAACCAGCTGTGGCGATACTTTTGTTGCGTGTTTGAACCCGGATTTAGATAGTCATACTCCCGAGATGATTGGTGAGCCCTGCCCATAATGTTCCAAACAGTTATAATTTGCAAGAGTAGAATCATCAAAGAAACTCTGAAACATGTTTACGTGAGAGAAATGGCTCTCAGTGGGTCGTAGCAAAGACAAGGGACATTTTCGTCATTTGTTTAACAGAGGACACAGTACAAGCAAGATTACACTTGGAAATTTAAATAGAAGTGTAAATGGTGTCCAAAAGAGGAAAGACAGAAGAAAGATAGAGGAAAGAAAAAAAATCGGAAACATTTACTGGAATGTGAAAAAATAAATACATCTCACTACTTCACATGGTTCGGAGATGACCGTACTCGAAAGAAGAATAATTTACAACTCTCATTCTCCACAGACATTAAGAATGTGTGTAGCATATCTTTCCCTTGGGCCGTTTCATCTTCAGTTATAATTAAAGGTTTCTGAGCAACTAAATAATGCTGATGGTCTTGCATGCCTACCAGAATGGTTTTCGTTTCCATTCGACTTTCACTGCTGTTAATTAAAGTGACAAAAATTAATTCGCTAATTAACCCCACAGCAGCATTTGATGGCTGAATCAACAATTACCTTTAATATGACAATAAGGACAACATTTTTATTAAGGTCATGTTGCTAGATCCACGTTAACATCAGTTACGCGATGTAAAAATGTAACAGAAGGCGTGTAAAGAAGTATAGAGGAAACAAGCGATGAAAGTATATATCAGTGCGAGCTAGAAGTACCTTCGTGTTGTAATCTTTCAGTACGCCATTTAACTAGTGCCTAGTTTTTTGACTGAGAAATAACTGATTATATCTTAATGGTAGATTCGAGGGAACCCTGTCTGCGATAAAACATGCATGCTGTGCGCCGCGACACGGAGCAACACTGCAGCGCTGTTGTCGACATGCCATATAGTATGCAATGCCAACCCTCAATTAGTTTCGTTATCAAAGCTGGTCTTAGCGGAGAAAGAATTTTATTCGACGAAATTATACCGGTAGCTGATAATTTGCTAAGCAAATACGCTAATGCCTTTGCTTATAATTTTCAGTGTCCACTGCTTTCAATCACCAGCCGTTTTGTGTACCATCCAAGTAACAGAAATCCACTTAGATTATTTTTCCAAACGTGGCCTACACATTCGAGATACGAATTCAGTTGCAGAAATTGTTGACAGGGATATCCCACGGGGTGTGTTCAGCCGCCTGTCTTCCAGATGTCCTTCGTTCGCACACGCTGTCCATTTTCCTTGCGGATAGGTGAGAGTTGTTTCGTACGTGTATTTGTAGAGAGTAGGTGAGTATAATGGATGTGTGTGTAGTGTAGTGCTATGTTTGTGTAGTACGATGACGTGAAGAGCAGGGAGAGAGTGAAACTTGCTGCTGCGTGCACCTTTCCTACTGCGCTTGAATAGCAACAATGTAGCCGTCGAGTCCAACGTCGGCATCCGACAGACAGATCGCCATCAATAGTGTCACATGCTTCATTTCCTGAGATACAGAGGAGAGATTTGAAATTTAATGGCTCGCAATGGCGCAAGGATTCACACCAGCAACTCTCCCCCACTTGCCGTCCGAATACTGGCAGTGAACATTTCATCCACACCGGTATTGGAAACAGCTTACCTCTGAGTCGAGTGTCACCGCACAGGAGTGCGTTAGCGACCTCTGCATCGGAGTAGGGTTTATCTAACGGTAAACAGCAGCGTTAATTGCAGTTCAATTTTCTTTCGTTATTGTCATTTGTTTCCAGTTGTCAACTGCTTAGAACTTTCTAAGCTTCAACAAAACTTTTTAGGTTAAGTGATCGCATCGTCATCTTATTGTACAGACTAAACTTTCGGCCACGGTTGCGTGTAACCTACGCCATTTATCTCACTTTACATGGTGAAGTACTCATTTACTGTACTGAGCGACGAGGCACTGGTCCAGGTCCACTGATCATTCTGTCGGCTGTGAAGTTCCCCTCCTAGAGTCGTGACGGATAGAAATGTTGTACTCTACGTGCAATTAGTCGGATACTTCGGTCACAGCTTGCGCCGCAAGCTTTAACTTATCTATGTCTCTTTTTCCTATTTGCACATCTGTTGTCTTGCCAGAATTCGAAACAAAGGACAATAATAATAGCAACTGATACTGCAATTAAAGTAGCTGTGCTGTATTAAGAAACCTAATTAAAAAGGAAAATAATTATTGCTAAAACAAATTGATGTCTTAACTATGTAAAGGAAGTTTGGAAGTACAGTCGAAATAAATTTCAGTTACTTGTATCACAGTGAAATGTCAGAAAACAATGGAAAGTGACGCTCTGGTAAGACACTAGATTCATTTTTGGGAGGACGGTGTTTCAGATCTCCGTCTAGCCATCCAGATTTTGGATTTGTTTTGTTTTCCTAAATCATTTTTGGAAGTTGGAGGGATCGTTTCTAAGAATAGGGGCAGCCGGTTCCGTTGTCCAGCCAGAGTTAGGGATCCCTCTCCAACGACTCCTCCTTAGACGTGACACTAAGCGTTAATCTTCATTTCTTCCTTCTAAGCGCCCAAGAGATATCATTCTACTCTTCGTAATTTTTCCTGCATTTTTGTTATTTTGTATTTTTACATTATCTCTTACTTCCCAGACTTCTGTGCTTCTTTTTCCTCATAATTCTTCGCTCCTATACTTCCAGATTGTCTAATTTATGGTTCACTGCTCGGGACTTATTTGCACAGAGGCATTTCATTTTCCTACTATGGTGTAATGCACAATTCTTTCATTTCTAGAAATATACTTTTATTGTAAACACTTGTAATTATTCCACATAGTTTTTCAGTTAGTGCCTCTTTGCTGCTATGGTAGATCATACTAACACGTTTTTTTTACTATCTGTCTTAGGTACATGAATTTCTTGCCTTTACTATATTATCAATTATATTAAAAATTATTATGTATTTTTATGGTAGAAGAAAGTTATTTTGTTTGCAGGGATTCGTAAATCTGCTTTATTGATTACCTGTTCACAGAGACCGACTTTTATTTCTGTCTCTGACAGATTTTCAAATGCTATACAGGTAACTTCACCACAATGTTTCTTTCTTCACTGATTTAATGACGATTTGTATTTGTTTATAAAAAAAATTTATGTTCTACCGTATATCGTAAACAAGACCGTATTTATTTCAAAGAGCTTCGTGGATTCTCCCATGAAGCCTACTTCTGAGCCTATGTTCTGAAGTGCTTTAAGGTGTGGATATCCCTGTTCATGTTTAAGACAAAATTCTCTGATTACATTGTATATGGTATACTTGTCAACAGAGTCAGCTTTGTTGTTTTTGGAATTCATATGTGACTGTCAGATTATAAATTTAAAATTAAATATCGGTGCTGAGTAGAAACTGTGTTTTTCGAAGCCGCTTGCTATTAATTTCTACATGTAAATCTACGTATATACTTAGTATGGCATTCTACAGTGCGTCTACTATACGAATATTATTGATTTTTTGTGGTACATCATTCGTGTACTGAGCGACGGAAAGCTGTCAATAGGCCCCCCATATGCGCCCTAAACTCTTTTAGCACGTGATGGTCCCCACGAAAGATTTACGAAGTTGGCAGCAGAAGCGTTGCCCAATCGTCAACTAACAGGGTTTCTCTAACTATACCCATGAGATATTCACGAGGACTGGGCTATATTTCTTCCAAAGATCCCCGCTAAATTTGCCGAGAAATTGTTTCTATTTGGCATAGGCTCTCCTGACAACAGCGAGTCTGTCTTTTATTTAAAAAATAAAAAGTAAAAAAGCTTTCATTTCCGGATGAGAGCTCGTAGGCTTATTGCGGCAATGTTCTGTTTTTAATTACATGCTTTATTTCCATTCAGTTTATGTTTTACAATTGTTGCTTAAGTTAATTTTGGTTACATATAGCAATTCAAATTACAAAGAAAATTAGTTCCACTTACCTTACGTTATTTGCAAGGAATGTGTTACAAGCAATTTTCGATTTTAGTACTCTGTTGTCTAATTCTAAGTCTAAATCTAAATACATATCTTCTACTTTATCTTGAACAGGCTACATTTGTGTTTCTTTTTGACAATGGTTTCATTTAGAACTGGTACTTATTCTAAGCCTGTAACTAAATTTAAGATTACATTTAGAAACCAACTCTCGTCTTGACTAGTCAAGTCAGGTAATGTGTCTCACTGGTAATGATGTACTTATGGTAATTTTCTGTCATCCGTTTTTGTTGTGTCCATCTGAGATTACAGATGCTACGTGAAGAGTGAGGATGCTGTTTCTCACCAATGCGTCCATCTCGAGGATTATGTCATTGTAAGTGACTTTTGTGTTATGTGTAATGGCTAGCGGTGGGTATATGCACTTCTGTCAAGGTTCTGTGGTGCGTCGGGATCTATGTGTGAGTATTAAGTAAAATCAAATCCTGTTTTTTAAGGGAAGTCCATATCTGGCAAGAAGCTTTGATAGTCTAGTACGTAGGGGTATGACTTTTGCTGCACTGTACACTTCTGTCCTGGATGCGGTCCACTGAGTATGCTACGAAGTAGTCGTCTTTCTGCTGCATTGTAATGTTGCAGTGCGGGTGTAGCAGTATATTCAAATACAGGTCTAATGAAAGTCTGATAAGTGTTTACAGCTGTGGTAGTGCAACGCACATGGAAGCGGCCTTGGACGAATCTGATTAGTCTTTGTCACCTGAGTATTTTGCCTAGAGTTCGATTAGTGAGTCTTCCAGTTCAAGTACTCATCGAAGTAGACTCCTAAGTATTTTGCCGCGCAGATAGATTGCGTCTGACGTCTCATAAGTTTAGGTTGACTTGTTGTTGGTCTTGTCGTTTGCCGTTCAGTTTCCTTTGTCTGGGTTATGATTGATTCGCTAATACTTCACCCAAGTTTGCAAGTCTGTAATCGGTGCACGTAGCAGCGTGTCCGTCTTTGAATGATTGTTGTCAATTATGCCGAACACAATGGGTTGGTTTTAGTTTGCTCTAGTGTTAGGAGGGGCGTCGATAGTCTATAGACTGTAGGGGAGGGGGATAGAGTATCCATTGTGCTACGTCTGCTTGTGGAGTGAATTCATTAGATGTCGTTTCTTTACTGTGCACATTGCAGCATCTGTCTTGTATTAATTTTGCATGACCATGGTAGCCTCAGTGGAGACGCCTGTTATTACTAGTTTGTAAAGTAGCCCTTTGTGCCAAATTGAAAGAACGTTCAGTATCTAGGAACATTGCAAGTGTGCAGTATCCTGAGCAGACAGATTCGATCATGTATATGGATAAACTGAGAAGGGCGTTGCTTGTCGATCTGTGTCGTCTGAAGTCTGCTTGATGGTCGGGGAGAAGCTAGTGTAAGACTGCAAATTTGTTGAGCCTGTATGTGCTACTTCTTTCAAAAGTTTTTTTTCTGAAGACATCTAGAACTAATAATGATGGGAAGACCGGTAGGTGACTTTAAGTTTCGGGAATTATAATTGTTTTAGACTTTTTTCATGCAACGGTAATGGTTTCGTACGTGAGGCAGTAACTTAAGACAGTGGTCATAAGAAGGACAATGACTGTCATTGCGGATTTCCTTAGGAGTTGCCTAATTATGCCATTGCCTCCACTCCTATCACGATAACGTCTGTCCGTCTGTCACTTCGCCCTCTGTAATCTCCTATGTTAGGAAATTATCTTCTCTGTCTGTACTGTGGGAGTTACTAGCATTTATGGTAGTTCCCTAATCACGTGTTGTTTGAAGTTGTCGACAAACTGGTCGTCATATAGAAATGAATGACCTGACTGTACTACGTCTCTGAAGGCGCCTGCTTTTTCTTTGTCGGTGGTCACTGGGGCACTGTTAACGATTACGTTTATGTTGGTTTGGGTGTTGTGGCCTGTCAGAGTTTTAAATTTTATCAAGAATTTAGATTCGTCTCTAGCGCCAAGTCTTTGGCATGTGTCATTCCAGTGCTGCTGTCTGTGACTGGACGTGGTTCGTTTAATTTGGGAATGAAGCCTATTCCTAAAGTGTTTGTGGACCGGGTTGTTTGCTCTTGTAATTTCGTGGTATTTCTGTCTCTTTCTCTGGATTAATCTAAGAACATCTATTGGTATGGTCGGTCTGTGGCTTCTGATGGTAGTTTTAGGAACTGTCACGCTCGTGTACGTCTTTAAGTTTTTCTTTATTTTATTGTTGAATAGTTCCATGTATTGGTCGTCAGCGATAGTCTTGGCGAACTGTAGCTGCTTTTGTATGAAGTCTTCAAAAGGCTCCCAGTTTGCTGCTGCTTTCTGGGGAAGTCTGCCCGTAGCAATAGTCATAAATACACTGACGAAAAATGTTGCAACTCCAAAAAATAATTAATGAAGAGTAATGATGTTTCAGGAATACATTTGTCTAGGTAACATATTTAAGTGATTGACATTTACAAGATAACAGGTTAATGTAAGCGCGAGATAAGCCGTTGCAAATGGAAATGCTGGTACATTAATAAATGGTGTAACCGCCCTAATGTTGAATTCAAGCGTGCAAACGTGCATGAATTGTGTTGTACAGGTGCCAGATGTCAGTTTGAGGGATTGAGTTTCATGCCTGTTGCACTTGGTCAGTCACTACAGGGACGGTTGATGATGTTTATGGAAAACACTGCAGTTGTCGTCCAATGATGTCCCATATGTTCTCCATAGGAGACAGATCTGTTGATCGAGCAGTCCAAGGCAACATGTCGATGTTCAATAGGGCACGTTGGGTTGTAACAACGGTAAGTGGGCTTGTGTTATCCTTTTGGAAACGCCACCTGGAACGCTGTTCGTGAATGGCAGCACAACAGGTTGAATCACCAGACTGACGTACAAATTTCCAATCAGTGTGTGTGGGATAACCACGAGAGAGCTCCTGCTGTCTTGTGAAAGGTATAGTGTGTCTAGCACGCAGACAGGATGGCTGCAGGCTCTCAACTGGCCTCCTTCTAACCAACATCATTAGCACCGAGACAGAATCAGCATTCATCAGTACACCTCCACTCCCCCCCCCCCCCCCCAACAGTGGAATGCACGCCACAGGGCGACTGAGTCGAAGCTGTCCTTGAAGCAATCGGTTTGTAACAGTTCGATGTGTCACTGTGCTGCCAACTGGTGCTCATATTGCTGCTGCAGATGTAATAGATGCGCCAGAGCCAAACGCCGATCACGAAGGTCTTTCCTCTTGGGTAATGCCTAGTGGCTGTCTGGAAACCACTCGTCTTGCGACCGCACATTCTCGTGATCACCACTGCCAGCTGTCATGTACAGTGGCTACATTCCTACTAAGTCTTCTAGCTATATCGCAGAAGGAATATCCGGCTTCTTGTAGCTCTGTTATACGACCACGTTCAAACTCAGTGAGGTGTTGATTATGGCGTCTTTGCACCTTAAAGGCAGTTTTGATAACATCAACTCACCATGTCGAATCTCAAAGGTAATTGACGCTCACGACCGTTACAGCTTGTATTTGAAACAAACCTGATTTACATACTCATCGTTGCGTTCCTTGCGCCACTGTTATGCGAATGGCTTTCAGGGGTAGAGACACCCCTACCAACTTTGGTTTTCGTCGCACATCTCCTTCTTGGCGCCGCGATTTTATTCCGCGTCAGTGTATGATTCGTAGATGGTCATTCGTTATGTTGTCGACAGGTTTTGGGTCAATGATATGGTCAGTGAACTATGAGATGAAGAGGGTGTGGCCTGGAAAGGAAGTGTCCTCTGTAACTTATGAAAGTTGATCCAGATAGGTGTAGTCTCCAGATCTTCTCTACAGTCAGGAAGTCATGTAAGAGTGTCAGATTGTTATTAGGCCTTGTGCTGCCCAGCAGTTCATGTCTGACATTTAAGTCTTCCATGATAATGTAATGTTGAAAGTTCATCACATAAAAAATGAAGTCTTTTGGGATATTGATTAGGTGTGTGTTGTAGATGCAAATTAGATTTGGCCTGGGTTTCTTTCACTGCACACCATTACCACATCAATGTTTTGGAACTGTGGAGTGAGGGAACTTCTTTGGTTGGGAGATCTGTTCGCGTATGTACTGCCATTCGTCCTCTGCCGTCATGTCTGTGTCTAATGTGGAGATTGTATTCAGGGAGGTAGGACTTGCTGGTCCAACTTTCGGACAGTACTACCCCATCAGCCCGCATCTCGTGGTCGTGCGGTAGCGTTCTCGCTTCCCACGCCCGGGTTCCCGGGTTCGATTCCCGGCGGGGTCAGGGATTTTCTCTGCCTCGTGATGGCTGGGTGTTGTGTGCTGTCCTTAGGTTAGTTAGGTTTAAGTAGTTCTAAGTTCTAGGGGACTGATGACCATAGATGTTAAGTCCCATAGTGCTCAGAGCCATTTGAACCACTTTGAACTACCCCATCTATGTTGTGTTGTTCTAGGGAGTATTTGTGTAGCAGCTTTTTGTTATTGAGGCCCGTTGCACTGGTGAAGAAGAGATTAAGTGGTCTTTTGTAGCCATTGTGGATGTGAGTAAAAGGGGCTTAGGAGTGGGGGAGGGGTTCGGTGGTGACGGGGTGGCGGTTACTGGGCTGTCTCGCTCTAGTTATTTTTTACCAATGGGCTGTAGGACAGGTTTTTAATGTTGCAGTACAACTGTAGCCTAGTATGAGTGACTATACAGGTCTTCTTAAAGATGCTGTAAGACACCTGGCTCATAACTTTTATGATGACTTGTTCTTTGTGCTGAAACATATTCACAAGCACGGTGGTGGTCATACGAATTAGGTGTTCTTTTTGAGTGGACACTACGGTGGCACTGTTTATGTTCCTTCTTAGTTGCACTGAGGCTTCTGCTTCTTTGAGAGGAGCCTGTAATTATTTTGATACCGCATCTTTTGGCCTGGCAGGACAAGATGACGCTAGTGGCACTGACGTGTTATCCTTTACAGTTTACATTACGCATTTGAGGCAGTTGTCTTTGGCATTGTCGCAGTTTTCTGTTTTCTTACGGTAACTAAGGCTTCTTGTGCAATGCGTTGGGTGGGAAAGGGGTGGGAGTGGTTGGGATTCTACCTCATGCCATTTTCTGTATATCAGCACTCCATTGTTTATTAGGTCACCGTGTGTGACTAAGGAGTGGATGAGCACTTTGACCATAATTCTGTCATTCTATCAGCGTCACACTTTCTGCATCACGTACTCTTCGGCCTATTGTGATGCTACAGCCTCTCTGAATGTGTTCGGTGCCTATTGTCATATGTAACTGCTGAGACTCCAAACGCTGGAAGATCAAACTTGAAGTGGTAGAACTAGCCTCTTTTACGCGATTTCCTCTTCATATCCCTTCCAGACCCCTTTCATTAAATTCAAGTACCACACTCCCCATATTCTCCCTTGTTATGTGACTTCTTAGTTAACTGTCTGTCATCTTACATTGCTACACCAGTCTCCAATCATATTAAACCGTATGTAGCGAGCTGGCTAACCGAGTTGCCGTCCGTAAGACCGATGACTAGCGTTGAAAACCGATGACTAGCGTTGAAAGTTGATGCGGTCAAGTGACAATGTTGCCAGACGTCTCGTAGGCGCATCGGTCGCTCCGTGTCGAGTGCTGTAGCGGAAAAAAGGGCCCACATCAGGTCATATATGTAGTTATTTAGTCAGTAGTTCCAATATATAAACATGAAAAGCTGTAGAGATATGTTCACTATTTAGAATACTAAATGTATCTTAGAGCTGTTTATTCACAATTGAAATGCAAACAATTCTTGCTATACTGTCGAAAAATCACAGTTTTCGATTTCATTATTCAATTTTTTGATTATTAACTTGTTCTACAACGAGTGACCGAAATATCTGCTAGCGTGTTAACAGCTGAACAATCCCAGTACTACACAACATATAATGATATGTCTGTAGCGCCATTTCTGTCAAGTTCCTGCGTATGTGGTACGTTTTCTGTACATTTATTCAGGCGTATATTTTATCCATCAAAGTTAGGGACATAAGGCCATCCCTCAGATCTAGTCAGACATTCTTAGTGCATCAGTATTACAATTTGTGAAGAGTATTAGAAATATATAGCAATAACAATGAAATTAAAATATAAGGGTAACCATAATTAATGTTCCAGCTTCAAAACGCTGTAGAAAGAGAACCACTACTCAGGATGAAGTCAAATTTGAAAAATATATTATTGACGCAGGGGGAAATGTCATGAAAAAAAAGAAATTTAACGAAAATTTTACCAATATGTGGCACTGTAAGCATCTTAATATATATGTGGGCATATAATATATAATATGTGGGCATCTTAATGGTCGGCTACAAATGACAGATCAGTCGCAATACGACGGCTATTATATGAGTTACACATTACACCATTGAAATGTTCAATATGCACGACTGCACAAGTTCGGCAGTCAACAGTTGTGGCAGTTTTAGATGCGTAGCTCATCCGCAATGACAACATCGTATGGGAAAAATCGGATTTTAATTGTCCTGAGGCGAAAAATCGCGTGCATAAAACCCAAAATGACATCTGTTTTAAATTGTCCTGGGCCCAAAAAAGGCGTAAAAGACTTATATGTGTTTTTAATTATCTGGGGCCCAAAAACTTCATAAAAAGCGAAGTGACATAGTTTCTAGTTGTGAGATTGGCGCAAGACAACTTCAATACGCAGTCCACGATTGTGCTGCGCAGTGCGTGCCTACAGTTCAACTACGTCCGTGATTGGATCTTTGAACAAAACATCTTTCACGTAACACTACAGCCATAAGTCACACGGATTAAGATCTGGTGTCCTGAACGGTCAAACTGTACGGAAATTCTAGCATTTGCGAAATTGCTCTGCAGCAGCCGCATCACTGGCTGTGCATTGTGCGGAGGAGCGCCATCTTGCATAAAAATGATCCTACCCACAAATCCGCGCAGCTGAATGTTGGAATGATACTGTACGCAAAAGACACTAATAGCGTTTACCAGTGACAGTAGAGGCAACACGACCTTCAAAATTCATCTCCTCAAAAAAATACGGCCCTACAATAAACGATACCGTCAACCCGCTCCTCACAGCGAAATGAAGTGGTACCGGTTGTTGTGCGTGCGTATTTACCGTTGCTGCGTATTGACACAACCTTGGATATGGAAATGGGTTTCGTCTGTCCACAGAGTGTTCGGTGGCCATTCATTGACCACTTCCGTGCCAGCAATAAGTTCCAGGGCGAACGTTTGCCTTGCTGGTAGGTCAGCAGGAAGCAATTCACCCATATTCATATGGGTCGTTTTGTATGGATAGCAATGCAGGATGTTTCGTAGGATTTTAAGTACCGTGCTCGCAGGTATGTCCAACGTGCGGGAATTCCCCGTGCACCGCATGTTTGAACGCGATCGCTCCACACTTCCTATAATGATGAGGCCACCTCTTCGACAGACGTCAGATAACTGCTTTCCTCCCTCTGCCCCAGTGCACTTCAAAAGCCCCTGTCTTTCCAAATTTTGTAATCAGACATCGGACCAACGACTTTTTTCGTATCCTTGAGTATCTGGAACTTTGCAGAACTACTGGCGCACAGCCACCGTTCTTATAAAAGAGCTCTACCAGCAGTTGGCCATCCTTCATGCAGACAATCATGTTAGGCGTCTAGGTTGCAAACTGAGGAACTACGTGTACCGTGCACCTATTGGTGTGCATATTCTGACGCTTACAGCACCATCAATTGGTCAAATTTTCGTTATTTTTTTTTTTTTTTGTTCCGTGACGTTTCTCCCTTCGTCAATAATATCCTATTCAAATGTCACGCCATTCTGAGCAGTGGTTTTCTTTCTACAGTGTTCTGAAACTGGGACTTCAATTATGGGCACTCTGTAGAGACTATAATAATACGTGGAATTTAAAAGATGTTAATCGTATAAACATTTTGTTAAGCGATTTCCTCATTGTGTTCTTTTCATAAGTCAGTCATGACTTGTAACAGAAATGTGTGGCAACAGGATGGAAGGAATCAATATCGAGAAGCCGACAGGTCAGAAGAAGAGCAAGAAATAATACAATAAGGTTACCGGATGAAATGAACAGAAAAAACAAAAGTGGAATGGGATGAGAAAAGCACGGATACTTTTGAATGTAAGAGAGATATGATTTCTTATTGGACAGAAGGAAAACAGATGGGTTGTGCTGAGACCCAAGTTACCTCGGTGATAACAGATAAAGATTTAACCTCCTCTTCAATGCAGAGTCCTTTTGGATTAGTCGCGGGTTACAGGTTAGTTTCTGTCATAGTCGTATAGAAACAGAAGGTGGGGAAATACGCAGCGTTATGCAAAGGTAGAGCCAAGATACTGGACGTATATGATCTGATATTGCAAAGATGACGGAATATGATACGTAAGGAGAGGTACCAACGCCTCCAGCGGCTATGAAACCGTTGAAATAAACAGCGCCTGTGAAAAGCACGTCCCCTATCCGGTCGCATCCAGCCCACCTGAGCGTAGCAAGAAAGGTGTGATCAAGCCACCGAATGTTATATGCGTGTCTTACACAAGCAGTCATAGCTTGATCGAGTCGTCCGGAGTTTTCACTATTCGTACCCTGTTAAACTATTTCATAACAGTATTTATAATAATGGAAGACTGGACTCACATCGCTGTTAGCAGCAGCGTCTGCTTGCGCTCTGCTAGCGTCTAGCTGTTGTGGCTGTGGCAGAGGCGCGGCGCGCTGGCCGCTCAAGGACACAAGTGGGGCAGAAGGACGTGGGCGCCTTTTGTCAAGCGCGGGACAAATGGTGGTCGCAGCGCACGCGGCGCCAGATGGCGCGATAGGCGCGCCGGGCCCCGTCTGATCCCAGCCTCGATACCCAAATTGCCTTTTATAAGCGCGCGCGAGCTGCACAGGAAACATAAGGAATTGTAGCTTTTTGTCAGTGGCCGGCGCCGAGCCCGCGGAGCGCTCCCATTAGTTAACGCCACTGTGGAATGAAACGCCACTCCAGACTTTTGTCTGAAGACAGTGTTCGATGTTATTTATTATATCAGTCGAGTACTTGATTCTGTAAAATCGTTGAAGGTCCTAACGACGATGAACATTGATCGTCTGCCGTTATATGGGTAAGAGTCGTTACACTCTAAATAAGCAATTGCCTACCTTGCCCCGGAAACATGGGCCACAAAAAATGTATATTGCCTACAATATATCCCAACAATGAGACCTCACGAGTGGCGGACACATTTACGGTAATATTGCAGGTCACCGTTGCTAGTAATGTTTGCGTCAACACATTGCCCGGCCAAAAGTATTTATATAAGCCACACTATGGCCGCGACATGGACGAAAGCGAAATAGTGGAAGTGAGTGCGGCTCTATTGTAGTTTAGTTGCACAAGGGAAAACGTTAGAAAATAAAGAGAAATCTGTCCTCGTGTATGGATGTGTGTGATGTCCTTAGGTTAGTTAGGTTTAATTAGTTCTAAGTTCTAGGCCACTGATGACCTCAGAAGTTAAGTCACATAGTGCTCAGAGCTATTTTTATGGAGAGGGAAAATTCTCTGTGTGGACTGGGGCCCATTCGTCTTGGAGCACAACATTACCATTGCGGTAAAAATATTGTACCATTGGACGGGCTCTGTCAGCTAAAATGGTCACATAAACCTTGCAGGTTAAGAATGGGACTCATAGAATACCACGATATGGCTGTCCAGATCATCACCGAACACCAGCGATGTTTCCTTTTTGGGATGTAAACTCGGCCAGAAGTATTTATAACGAGTATCCAGACCCGCTTCTGCGTGATATTAATTCCTTCTTCTTTCACAACAGGTCTGTTTCCGCTAAGATAGCCATTATCAATACTTCTGTACGAGGTTGGTGACATTATTTTCATTACACACATTTATGTTAAGGCAGAAAGTCGAGCATAGACTGCTATCTAAGTACACATTGTCTTGATGGCCGGTACACATATAACATCGTTGGGAACGATATTTTGAGTGACTTTCTATGTTTGTTACAACAGCAATTTGACAGTTTTGAAGCTACGATGTCAGACGTTTACAAAGTATAAGCACTGTTATGCAGATGATACACACATTGTTTGGTTTTGCGTATATCTGTGCTTGCCGAATATTTGTAGTAGTCGAGAAATTAGTCTGCGTATGAAGAGCATCTACTATCGTTATAAACAAAGATTACTGCAAACACACAGCAAAAATAGATATACGGTTAATCAAATTGCAAACCTAGGACTTCCTAGCTACAAAACTGTCAAATTAGAGTCATAACAGATTAATTACTAACTTAATTCAACAAAAATATAACGACGTCAAAATAAAGTTACCAACGATGTTACATGCATGTCGATCCATCTAGACCAGGGCCAGTTAATCGTTTCCACCTACCGCCCACCTTTGTATCTCTGTTAGTAGTAAAATTTTCTAAGCGTCCGCCAGTTCCACAGTAACATTAATTTATAAGGTACGGAAGTAAATATGTTTTATAAATTTTATAAGGCAGAGCTACAGCAAGTTAAAACATATAATAACAATTACTTACCAAATGCATTATGTCAGAATTTTAATAAAAATGTTTTTCAAACTCCAACCACCTACCACCCGTCACTAGTTGGCGGTAAGGAGCAGGTTGACTACCACTGGTCTAGACAGTATACACGTAAGTAGCAATCCATGTTCAATGTTCGACCATAACATAAATACATTGACCAGCCAGAACATTATGACCTCCGATCTACTGTCGATATAAACCCGTCCAGGCGATAACAGCGTCACATGACGAGGAATGAGTGTTAGACACACGCACGGTGCATTTAGTATCAGTGAGCGTGCTGTCCGTGTGTAGAATGCCGGTGGCGCGCCTTCTATCTCAGTTTGACCGAGGGCAGATTTTGATGACCCGGAGGCTCGGCACGAGGGTTTCGGAAACTGAAAGGCTTTCCAGGTGAACGAGGAATGTTGTGGTGAGTGTCTTCAACACGTGGCGAAATCAATGTAAAATCACGTCGTGGGGTGGGGCAGTCAGCCTTCATGACAGATGTCGGACGTCATAGATGGGCAGACTGGTAAAACAGGACACGCGGCGAACTATGGCGGAACTAATGTCAGACTGTAATGCTGGGCAGAGTGCAAGTGTGCGCCGGTCGCTGTGGCCTGGCGGTTCTAGGCGCTTCAGTCCGGAACCGCGCTGCTCCTGCGGTCGCCGGTTCGAATCCTGCCTTGGGCATGGCTGTGTGTGATGTCTGTAGGTTAGTTAGGTTTAAGTAGTTCTAAGTCTAGGGGACTGATGACCTCACAAGTTAAGTCCCATAGTGCTTAGAGCCATCTGAACCAGTTTGAGTGCAAGTGTGCCTGAACACACAGTTCACCGGGCTACGTGGGGTTTCCTATCGTGGGGTTTCCTACAAGGGTGCAGCAGGTAGCGAAGCTGTCCCGAGCAACCGGTTCACCAACGAGGTGTTTGCGAACAGAGACTACCCCACTGCTCGTCTACTCCAGTCGCTCACCCTCAGTGCAGGTGTTGTCACCGTTTCTCAGACAGTGTCGTCGTCGATAGCTTTCGTTCCGTGCGTTTTCTTATACGACTTCTGTTCTATGCAGTGTACACGATGGAAGTTATAACAACAACAAAATGGAGGCTGTGTGTTATCAAGGATGGTCATCGCTACCGTATTTATAGGAAAAATGAAGAATATACGAACTGGATGTGCGTCAATTATGAACGGAGTAGGTGCAAAGGCCGTTTAAAAATTGCAAATGGTGAAATCGTTGCTCAACAGCAACATTCTTGTCCACGTGACAAAACAGATGTGGAGATAAAGGAAAGACTACATAACTGCAGAAAAAGAATTCGTGAAGAAAAGACAGTGCCTGTAGCCCAAATTTTTTAGCAGGAATTTCAAGATTTGAAAGATAAAGGATTAGCATTCGTGCCATACATTCCGAATTATGACAGCTCCAAGACTCAATTGTGTATGGCGAGAAGAGGAGCTACTGGGACAACCCAGGACCCTGGCTCTAGTTCGGAAATTCACATTGGCGAAGACCTTTTGAAATTAACGGAAGGTAATAGTTTTTTGAAGATTGATGATGGCTGTGTTCCAGGCAAGAGACTTCTAGTATTTGCTTGTGAAGAAGCAGAGAAAATCCTTTGTGACAGTGGAACTGTGCTTATGGATGGGTCATTTGACAGCTGTTCGAAACAGTTCAAACAATTGACAATTGTACACAATCCATGTCGACATCGTAAGTACAGAAGAGGTAACTAAGATATTTCCTGTATTATTTGCTTTGCTGCCAAGCAAAAGTCAACATTCATATGAAAGACTTTTTTCTGGATTGAAATCTAAGATGCCTGGGTGGTCACCAAGAACTGCAGTGCTAGATTGTGAAACGGCTACAATTAAAGCAATGAATTCAGTGTTCACTGAAACACAACTTTCTGGTTGTAATTTCCACTTTAACCAGTGTCTGTGGAAGAAAATACAGGAATTAGGATTAACGGAAGACTACAGGGATAGGGAGGAAGTCCGACTGTTTTGCCGCATGTGTGCTGCAGTGGCACATCTTCCACTTAACATGGTCGATGAAGCGTTGATTTTTTTTAATAACGCAACAAATGCCCAGCGGAGAGAAGATCACAGCATTTGCAGATTATATGGTTTATCAGTGGATGGAA
Source organism: Schistocerca cancellata (assembly GCF_023864275.1). Classification (NCBI taxonomy): domain Eukaryota; kingdom Metazoa; phylum Arthropoda; class Insecta; order Orthoptera; family Acrididae; genus Schistocerca; species Schistocerca cancellata. The sequence continues at coordinate 390,758,285 of NC_064629.1, read as the reverse complement.
AATCCTAATACACCTATTGAAATATGGAATGTTTTTAACCAACGACACAGAACGGCCAATGCTGTCGAAGGTTGAAAACTGAACTCCTCAATAAATCAGAAACATCCAAATGTGTACTTTCTGATTCAAAAGCTGAAGGAGGAGGCAGTGAATGCTATTTTTGAAATTAAAAAAAAATTCCATTGGCGTACCTCTCCACAAAAGAAAGAAAAGGCACATAGATCTTGGCAAATGATTTAAAGACATTATGAAAACGTATGAAGACTCAGGAGATTTAAAAGGGTGTTTAAAATCTCTAGCCTTTTTACAAAAAATTTAATAAAAAATTAAAATTGATACAAAAAACATTATCAGTTTGCTACTGTAATGTTGAACAACAGCCGGCCGCAGTGGCCGTGCGGTTAAAGGCGCTGCAGTCTGGAACCGCAAGACCGCTACGGTCGCAGGTTCGAATCCTGCCTCGGGCATGGATGTTTGTGATGTCCTTAGGTTAGTTAGGTTTACCTAGTTCTAAGTTCTAGGGGACTAATGACCTCAGCAGTTGAGTCCCATAGTGCTCAGAGCCATTTTTTTTGTTGAACAACAACAATAACAACAAAAAATAAACAATAACCATAACAACAAAAAATAAATAAAAATAAATAAAATGAAGAAAAATTCAAACATACCTATGTACTACGTCCATAGCCAGTCCTAAGCCTGGATAAAATGTGATGGGGTGTTCTTATTTTCATGTCAGTCGGAAAGTTCACGGTTACGGTATTTATTTGTAGTCGGAAACACGAGCGTTACCACGGAGGGGGTCTAGAGATTCGAAAAGTTGGATGATAAAAAATTTCCCGTGATGTTCTGTGTGAAAAATTCTGTGATTTGCTGTGGGCCTTAAAACTATTGTTGCTTCAAAACGGTATGTGTAAATACAGCACACATTTTACCAGCATCAATAATTTCGCAAAGTTAACTTGCCGATTATGGAGTTTCGTCATATATGTCATGCGAAACTAATTATTTGTATTTGATGGATCTCATTCACAAAAGTACGCTTTTAACAGTATTTCTAAAGTTCTAATGCGAAATCTGCTATTTATTGAATTTTTAACTCATCAAAAGTGAAATTTTACTTGGTAAATTTCTTACATAACATGGTCACTCGTCCTGTGAAGCTTCCAGAATTTTTGGGGAAGAAGGCGGAATGAGGACTCGGACAGCTGGTTGCCCACTTTTCTGCCAGAGTCTTTTAAACACGGTCATATTTGCCTTTATTGTGCTCCAACAGGAGCATTTTTCAGCTGATTATTATGCAGTTCATTTTAGAAAGATGAAATTCCAAATAGATGAACTTTGGTGGAGTCATCTATAATAAGCAACGAATTTTATCGTATGTAGACATCAAGAACAACATTCTAGTTATCGAGACTTTTACGCCGCATCTAACCACAGGTAAATATTCTGCGATTTCTTTCAGATGAACATGCCCATTGTCGCGAAAATTTTTATCTAATTACTAACAGTAAACCAGGCATTGCCCGGATATTTATTCATCCCAGTTTTATGTCAGTTCATCCCCTCTTCCCTCATCTCTCTTGTCCATTTACTCCTATCTCGTCTCTCTATCCACCTCCTCCTCTACGGTCGCAGGTTCGAATCCTGCCTCGGGCATGTGTGTGTGATGTCCTTAGATTACTTAGGTTTAAGTAGTTCTAAGTTCTAGGGGACTGATGACCTCAGAAGTTAAGTCCCATAGTGCTCAGAGCCATCTGAACCATTTTTGAACCACCTCCTCCTTCCGCCAATATCCTCCATCTGCCCCCCTCTCGTGCAACACTTCCTCCTCCTCTCCATCTCTATCCATCTTCCCGTCTCTGTCCACCTCCTCCTCCGCTTTTTCTAACAGTACATCAAATTCGCAATAACGCCCCTAATTTATGTATTTATTAGAGTGTTCCATTAGTCATTCACCACCTTCCCCCTTTCTCTGTTTACCTGCTGCTCCCTCTGTCTTTTAATCTGCTTCTCTCACTTCTCTGGATGCACCTCCTCCCCCCTCCCCACCCCGCCCCCATCTCCGTATATCTCCTCCTCCGCCTCTGTCATGCCATCTCCTCTTTCTCCGTCTATGAAAAAATACGTATATCTGCCAACTTTCATGCTGATTGACGAAACGATGTTGAATTTATTTAAAGGTAGGCCAACCCTCCGCCATCCAGCATACGTTGGCTTGTATAAATGCCTTCACCACGAAAACATACATGCATGAGCCAACTCCCAAGCTGATCAATCAAACGGTGTGTAATTCTGTTGTAAGGTACCCTCGCCATACACCGCATGAAATTTCACGTAGACGGTGGGGTTCCCCTTGTTTTGAAGATCAAATGTACAAAATTTCATCAAGATCGGAGCAACACTGTGGTTTTTGTTGAAATCCATAAGTAAAGTACCCTCCACCATGCACTGAACGAAGTTTTATGTAGACAGTGACCTTCCTCTTGGTTTGGGAAATAGGGATTCATTTTTATACACCCCGCTCCCTCTATGCCGACTTAGTTGCGAAACATAAATAATAGGTTCGAACAACAGAAATCATGTAATGATTTCTGTCGTATAAGGGGCAACATAACTATTAAATAACAGCAACGAGATTTGGAGAGCAGTCACTTTCAGTGTTATGCAAAATAACGTTATACCTTGTACATTATCACGACACAAAATGAAGATGATAAGCAATGCGGGACTTCCTTCCGTTTGCGTTAGAAACTCTCGGAGACTCCTGTGTGGTCAGGAGGGTGGGAGGGGGCAGCAAGGGGAGCCTCAATTTGTTTTGCCGGCCCGGCCCTCTGACAGGTTTAGCGCGCCACTGCTCATAGGAAACCCCACGGTAGCAAACCCCACGGTAGGAAACCCCACGACACCGTTCACCGAACACTCCTCCGCAGTCGACGCCCCATGCAAGTGCCAATGCTAACACCACAACATTGGCAACTACGACTGAAATGGGCACTTGAGTGCCAGCACTGGACGTTGTCGCAGTGGCAGAGCGTTGGATGGTCTGATGAAACCCAATACCTTCTTCATCATGCCGATGGTAGGTCGCGAATCCGTCACCTTCCAGGGAAACAGCTCCTTGACATCTGCACTGCTGGACGGAGACATGCTGGCTGCGATTCCATCATGCTCTGGGGAACATGCGAGTGGGCATCCACGGGTGCAGTGGAGCTCGTGCAAGGCACCATGATGACTAAGCGGTATCGCATACGGGTTGCAGACCACGTACACCCCTTCATGACCACCATGTTTCCCGACGGCAGTGGCATTTTTAAACAAGATAATGCGCCATGTGACAAGGACAGGAGTGTGACGCAGTTGTTGAGGAACGAAGTGGCGAGTTCCATTTGATGTGATGGCTCCCTAACTCGCCACATCTGAACCCGATCGAACATTTATGGGATGTGACTGAAACTTGGCGCCAGAACTCATCACATCCCTTCACCAAATATGCTGGAATTAGGTGACTTGTGTCTGTAGATGTGGTGCCAACTCCCTCCAGCTACTTACAGAGGCCTCACTGCTACCATGCCACGACGAGCCACCTCTGTTATCAGTGCCAAACGTGGTCATACTGACTGTTAGCTAGGTGGTCATAATGTTCTAGCTGATCTGCGTACCTACAATGAATATAATGTCACTCGACAATGACAATGTTAATTGAAACTGATCTGTAGTGAAATTGAAAGAAATTAAGTGTAATATCACACATAAGGACGTTTCTTATAAATACACTATGTCAGCAAAAGTATCCGGACACCTGGCTGAAAATAACTTACAAGTTCGTGGCGCCCTCCAGCGGTAACGCTGGAATTCAATATGGTGTTGGTCCACACTTAGCCTTGATGACAGCTTCCAATCTCGCAGGCATGAGCTCAATCAGGTGCTGGAAGGTTTCTTGCGGAACGGCAGCCCGTTCTTTACGGAGTGCTGCACTGAGGAGAGGTATCGATGTCGGCCCGTGAGGCCTGGCACGAAGTCGGCGTTCCAATACATCCGAAAGGTGTTCTGTAGGATTCAAGTCAGGACTCAGCGCAGGTCAGTCCATTAGAGGGATGTTATTGTCTTGTAACCACTCCACCACAGACCGTCCATTATGAACTGGAGCTCGAACGTGTTGAAAAATGCAATCGCCATCCCCGAATTGCTCCTCAACAGTGGGAAGCAAGAAGGTGCTCAAAACATCATTTTAGACTTGTGCTGTGATACTGCCACGCAAAACAAGTGGTGCAAGCCCCCTCCATGAAAAACACGACCACACCATAACACCACCGCCTCCGAATTTTACTGTTAGCACTACACTCGCTGGCAGATGACGTTCATCGGGCATTCGCCATACCCACACCCTGCCATCGGATCGCCACGTTGTGTACCGTGATTCGTCACTCCACACAACGTTTTTCCACTGTTCAATCGTCCAATTTTACGTCCTTATACCAAGCGAGACATTGTTTGGTGTTTACCGGCGTGATGTGTGGCTTATGAGCAGCCGCTCGGCCATGAAATCCAAGTTTTCTGACCTCCCGCCTAACTGTCATAGTTCTTGCAGTGGATCCTGATGCAGTTTGGAATTCCTGTGTGACGATCTATATAGATGACTGCCTATCACACATTACGACACTCTTCAACTGTCGGCGGTCTCTGTCAGTCAACAGACGATGTCGGCTTGTAAGCTTTTGTGCTGTACGTGTCCCTTCACGTTTCCACTTCACTATCACATCGGAAGCAGTGGACCTACCGATGTTTAGGAGCGCGGAAATTTGGCGTACAGATGTATGACCCAAGTGACACCCAATCACCTGACCACGCTGGAAGTCCGTGAGTCCCGCAGAGCGCCCCATTCTGCTCTCTCACGATGTCTAATGACTACCGAGGTCGTTGATATGGAATACCACTGATGAGTGGTTTGGAAATTCCAGCTGGTTCTGCAATCCCCTGCTTACTGAGCTCCCTTCCTGTTGCTGTGGTGCTGGCAGGGTTCGCGAGTTAGAGATTTATTTCTGGGGTGACTTTTGCAGCTGCCACCCTCTCAATTTTCGTCAGAATCTTCTTCAGTGAGTGTCTGTCTCGATCACTCACCAGACACTTTCAACTTCGTTATGACTAGATGAAGTTTTCCCACTTTCCCCATATGCGGTACATATTTTCGATACCGTGCCTCTTGAAACACCAAATACTTCAGTTCCCTTGGTTACGGAAGCGCCCTCCATACGAGGACCAACAATTTCCCCACATTTTAATTCACTGAGCTTCGATTTTATGCGCTCACAACTATATACGAGAGCGTGCTGGAAAGTAACACCTCCGACTTTTATGTGGAAACTCTTACAGATTTTTAAATAAAACAAACGTTCTTAACATTCTACATTTTTGTTCTTCTTGGACACTCTTCGGATTCATGTTTTCAGTTTTCTGAGGGTTTCGCAGTCCCTTTCAGAGTGAGTGAATTCCAAATGCACCACACCTTGAACATCCCAGAACACTGTGAGCATGACTTTGCCTTCTGATGGCATGCTCTCGAATTTATCTGGCGTCGGTGATCCTTTGCGGCGGATCTCCATTATACTCTCATTTTTTCGGGGTAAAAATTGTGAAACCAGCTTTCGTCATCTATCACAATGTTACTAAGAAACCCATCACTCTCACGTTCAAAATGCAAAAGAAACTTTTGACTGGTATCCAGTTTACTGGACCGTTTTTCATGTTTTGGTTCGTAGTACCACCTCTCAAATTATGGACAGCTAAAAGCCGCCAATAGAAGACATTTGTTTCACAATACCTAGGATCAAGAAGTGTACATAGCTCTGTTTCATGTCAAGAATGAGCATTCGAGGCACCAACGATGCTCACAGTCGTCTGTAGTGTAGATCTGCAATTATGGCTTGTACAAGCTCTCCTGATGTGCGACACTGACCTGAGAGCTGTGCCTGTGTTAGGCTACTTGACACATTTCTCTTATGAGTTCATCAAAACGTTTTCGCTGAGCCTCGTCGATTGCCGTACGCGGCCGACCACTCCGAGCTCTGTCACACACCCTGTGGTTAGTACCACCGGCTCCTTCATTACGAGCACGGACAACCCAAAGTCGCACGTTAATGATGACGATACAATCATCAACGTACACAGCTCCCATTATTCCATGGATTTCAATTGGAGGCACTTTTTCTGTGGTTACAAACTCGATTACAGCACATTCTTTATCACGGACCGACATAGTTATGTTACACACCGTCATGTTACACACTACAATTCGGAGCCCTGTAACGGCAAAGGGCTGCAGGTTGCGTTAGCGAAGCGAGAAAGTTGACCAATTAATATGCATGACATGTAACAGCTCAACTGACATTGAGAACAGAATGAGAAATTCGGGGGCATTACTTTTCAGTATGACCTCGTATATTTCGCCGAGGAACATAAGTGATTCAAAAGTTTGACCTACCATCCTCTTGCAAAGCGTTCATCAACGTAACGATAATGCGTGCACAGGTAAAATTACGGCATTTAGTTCTATACCAGTAACCCTCCCCCCCCCCCCCCCCTTAAACCGTACTCTGTAAATAATGGAAAGAAATGAAACAGCTTCATATCATTGATTGCTTACAAGTGACATCATATCTCTTGATTATGTGTTGTACATCAATATAATTGTGCGGGTACATTCAGTGGCATTTGTGGACACTGTCTGCAAAATTTTCTGAAAACGGAGTTGATAGGAATTAAGTAATAAATGAATATATCGGGTCTGATGCTGTAGTTTTACTGCGCATACAGCAAAAATGTATTAAACGATAAACTTTTTTCCATTCATTACTTTGTGGGGAAAGACAGTGAGGAAAAGTTTCAACAAGGTTTCATAATGTATAAAGTTTGTTAGAAGTAGCTAAAAGCTCTCGTTCCCAAATGCTGGACGAGCATAGTCCGAGTCATTAGCAGGCCGTGAGTTACGCTGCCTCAAGACGTATCTACTGACTCTAGGTTTAATACTTTGCTCACTGCGTTAGGTCTTTAATGTAAGACTATAGTCTTAATGAACGGGTGATGGTTGCATTTTAATTTTATATTTCGGTCAGTAATAACATGAAATACTGAAACTAAAATTTTTTCTTCCTGTACTTGGTTAAATAGGCAACATTCAAACGGGATAATGAGCGTTGTAGCAGTTTAGTGCTATAGATTTCAGTCCTACGGATTCTTACGATGAGGTCATCCAGCGATTTTACAACAGCACTGGGCAGTATCTTATCTTACGACGTAACTGTTGACTGTAAATCACTTTCTTCACTGTTTATTCCAGGCGAGACAAACCACAAGTGACTTATTGCCCTTATCAGCAGTATACAGCGTGTTCCAGTAGGAGTGGTAATATTTGGGGAGAGGACAGGAATGATCATTCGAAGCAAAGAAGTCGAGTAAACATTGGCTCGAAAATGCATACGTTAAGGACTATAAGCACTTCCTTATCTTCCATACTGTGAAACAAATCTCTTTTACTGAAAGGTATTTGGTTTCAATATTTTGAGAGGTAATGCACAGTAAACAAGGGTTCTAAAGGATATATCTTAAGAGCTATGAACAATCGTTCATCTTCGCAACTGAGAAAGACATCTCTTCTACTGGATAAGTGCTGATTAGAACCTATGTTTACTGGACCGTTTTTCATGTTTTGGTCCGTAGTACCACCTCTCTAATTATGGACAGCTAAAAGCCGCCAATAGAAGACATTTGTTTCACAATACCTAGGATCAAGAAGTGAAAATATCTCTTAAGATATGCATTTTAGAACCGACGTTAACTGAACATTTTTGCTTCGAACAATTTTTCTTGTTATATCAATGATTACTGACCATTCCTACCAGGACACACTGTGTATAATGTCCTGTGTGTCTCACATGTGTGTCCGGTTGCAGTAAATTGGAGAAAATCACAAGTTCAGTACTTTTTCTCCAAAATAAAAGTCTCCCTCAAGTCACTCCCTAAAATTTCTAAATTCAGCACGTGTTCTCACAAAAATAATTAAAGTTCCCCAACAAGATGAAGAGAACATATTCTAAGTTCAGCACCGGCGCTCATAAAATCAGAGTCCCACTATGACCAGAGAAAACTCCTAAGCATGACGCGGATTGTCAACGAATATCCAGAAGTCCGCAGCGCTGTAACGTGTAATATAACAAGTCCCTGACCACTCTCAGAAATTTCCTGGGCCAACAGTACTGTCACGCAGAATTTCTCCAAGACCCCGAAACGACATTTTTATGAACCAACCGACATATGGCACACACTTGCAGACATCCATGGCGTTCAGCGTCCAGCTACAGTGTCCCAGGGCAAGATGGTTCCGTCCCTCTACCCCATCCACCATGCGTTGTATAATTCACTCCGTCGTCGCAAAATTTCCAAAATCACATTCCTTATACAATAATCACACATATAGCATGAAAGCTGTGTGCTGATTTTGCCATCTTCGATAGATTCAGTTTATCCCGTGTCGATTATCCGCAAACAACCTACGCTGCTATCTTTAAATCAGCTGATCGAACATCGTTATAGCGTGTACCTGCCGAGATTCTTTAGTGAGTAATCAGCCCAGATTTCGTAGGCATGCAGTCGGTGGCCATAATTTGTAAGTTTTGAAGGAGAAAATGCCTATGTTTTCTTCCTATCCCGTTTGTGGCTATCGGAGAGATAAGATGTACTTTCTGATAGTGTGAATTGATTATGTGTGTTTGTGTGCGTCTGGATGCTGCATTGGCTTCTATATGTGAGATGTTTTATTGAAACAAAGCTCCTCTCATACGACGACTCGGGACAAAAGGTAACATTTTTGCATTACTTAGTGCAGAACGAGCCATGTTGGTTAGTCGAGATTTATCTGGCTCAAATATTGAATGTTGTGCCAGAGTAGATATCGCAGTGGGGCAGTTTACGTTCTATTTATGGACGGCTGTTGTCTCGCAGTCGGGTTTAGCATGTCGGCGTGTCATTTACCAGTTAGGTTGTGTGTCTTACCTGATTTGCCGTTGTACGATAACAGCGCGTGTTTAATGTAACTGTAATCATTGTGTGCTATGTAGGCATTTGTATGTGTGGGGCACAGTAATAATTCAGAGTTAAGGCAGACCTTCTAACTTTATTTCAAATCCATGCCATTCAAATACTCTCTTAAATTAAGTGCTATTTTTGTGAGATAATATATGTGAGCAACTGAAAAGGCCTTGCACGAATGCTTATGTGGAAGTAACTAAACCATTAATGTTTCACTTGGCATCTCTTTTGCTAGTAACGAATATTCAGAAGTAAGTCACTCTTTGTATTATCATGCTACTATGAGTAAACGGAAGTAAAGTTCACCTCGCGATTTTCTAGAAGGCAGATGCATCATATTTTCACCACGACGAAGTATAACCACTTTCTATATGAATGCAGAAGTTTGAAGGAGAAAATTCAAATGTTTTTAGAGAAATTAAATTCACTATCAGTAACGGGAATGTTAACCAGTGGGCAATATGAAGTTATTGCATGTAGCAAATAAAACGTCCGTTGCGATATTTACGTATAGGTGTGTGAAAACCATAACGTATTGTATCATGTTAATTGGGGCTAACTCATTTTCGTAGAAAGAACAACCTTTATGTGATACTTAGTCACCAAGTGTTGCACCTTAGAATACAAGCAAAATCTTTCACTGTATAGTGACGATAAAAGCTTAGAAAACTAGACTAGAATTTTCCCAGATCATCAATGCTGTCCTCTGAATTTTGTTAGCTAGTATAGTTCAAAAGATATTCACAGTTTGATCAGTGTGGTATCTGTAATACACTAATTAGTTACTAAATAATTGAAAATACGATGAAATAAACCCAATTATTGATAGTTATCTTGGCCTAGTGTAGCATACTGTTGCTGCTTTTGTTTATTTGCTGGTTATTTTACATCCAATTCAGTTTTTGATATCACCGAATGCATATTCCGGCTCATAATTCAAATATTGTCACTGGTACAAGAAATATTTTATGATGTGCCTACACAGCTTTTCAAGCACTATTCGTTGAGATACATTCTGTAAAAACTACTCAAGGCGTCAAACAGTTATTAATTTTTAAACTTAGTAAATCTTCATAAACTTTCTATATAGCGTAACTTAAAAGCTAATGACCCTATCGGAAGCGCATTTAGACATTTGCTAGGCCGAGCGGTTCTAGGCGCTACAGTCTGGAACCGCGCGACCGCTACGGTCGCAGGTTCGAATCCTGCCTCGGGCATGGATGTGTGTGGTGTCCTTAGGTTAGTTAGGTTTAAGTAGTTCTAAGTTCTAGGGGACTGATGACCTCAGAAGTTATGTCCGATAGTGCTCAGAGCCATTAAAAAAAATCCATTCATTTGCTATACTTAATTATTTTCTAGCTGTGTTTGTTCCGATTTTATTGAATTTTGGTCAACTCGACGAATATTACAGTCTGTAGCTTCCTTCAGACGTTGGCTTGTGCTCACGATGCACTCCTAACAGTCGTAGATTTGTATTTTCCCGACGTCACTAACGCTGGCAGTGCCGCTCGCTCCCTACCTGCTGGCCTCCTGATAGCTGTACAATTTCAGACGCTCGATATTCCACAAATCATGGATTCTGAATTTTCTCCTCTGCTGTCGAGAGCCAAGCGGCCAAGAGCAGCGGCTAGGGTCTTGCCACCTCCTCGCTCACGGTGACGGTGCCGCCTCTATCCAGTCAGCCTAGAATGGCAGCGTCCCCCGTAGCCATCTAAATTAGCAGCGCGCGCACACTGCCGCGTCTATCTTGGGTTCCGGCGTTTATCCACACCTTTTTGTTACCTCATGAGATAGCCGACAATCCACTCCACGTGCATAGAGTCATAAGTCCACCAAAAGTCTAGTACCCATTGTGGCGTTTCACAGCCCACAAAAATATTCTTGCATGTAAACACAAAAATTAAAACTTAGAAAACTGAAAGCCTACACTTCTAGGTGGCGTATGTTACCTAACATAATCATTACCCTTGAACACATATCTTACATTAAGGCGACTGTTGCCGTGAAAGCCTAAAATAAAGAACAACCCTAAAAATAAGCATAAACAGTGAACAAAAACAAAATAAACGTATATTACGAACTCCAGTTACCTTGTGTGTTTGTGTTATGAGAACTTGCTTGGTGAATATTAAAAATAACAAACTAAACGGAAATTTAAGTGTCCATCGTACTACATACAGTCCTTCAAATCAATTCTTAGCAGTTCATGGCTCAAAAAAATGGTTCAAATAGCTCTGTGCACTATGGGATTTAACATCTGAGGTCATCAGTCCACTAGAACTTAGAACTACTTAAACCTAACTAACCTAAGGACATCACACACATCCATGCCCGAGGCACGATTCGAACCTGCGACCGTAGCGGTCACGCGGTTCCAGACTGAAGCACCTACAACCGCTCGGCCACACCGGCCGGCCTTAGCAGTTCATTGTTTCTATCCTTTTCGTAATTTCTTTCGTCTTAAGCATGTCGTAGATTTTCTAGAATAGGACGGAAAGCGTGTCGGTTGGCCGAGGCGGTTATGGCAACTGTTCTAGAGAAAGTGGAGCCCCGGTCCAGCTGAAATTTTCTACCTTAAGCGTTTATTTATTTCAATGCCTGTAATCGGGCAAACGTGCTGATTTCTCAGAATGAGCTTGTATATTTTCGACGTACTTTTTAACAGATGTTTCTGAGCACAATATACGATCACAGTGCCCTTCACTGTCTTCTTTGGCAGTTCTCAAAAGTGGTACAGGGATTCAGTTTATATCATCAGCACTTTTTGCAGATCCTTCTGCCACGTGATATTATTAGTATCAAGAAAAAAAAATTCATCCAATGAGTCAACTGTCAATTTATGGGCGTCTGAAACAGCCAAGGACCGTTCAGATCGAAACTCACCCCTTTGCCGTCCAGACGTGCCACAGTCAAAAGCCAGATATTACAGACAGACACGAACAAACACGTAAGGGTGATCGCAAGGAATACATTCTAAGTACAGACTTTTCGTTTTGACTGCAACACTAATGGCATTCAGGTAAAGAATATCTCAAGCAACGGCAACTGTACAGCATAATGACACAGACTTTCCAAACAAAATGATTTCACATGTCATACACACAGCTCAGAAACTGAAGATATACAGTGACTGGAGTTCAGCACAAGCTTCATCAAAAGACACTATCTCACTGTTCAGCAGAAAAATAACTGGAAAACCTACTTCACTGACCACAAATGTGGTACAACAAATGGAAAATTTAAATAACGCTGAATTGATCTCTCATCTTCAACGATAAAAAAAAACACAAAACAATTAGCTTATGAATAAAAAAGCTTACATGTAACATCCGATGCTAACCATATGCAAAAATTTCATTCAGTCACACATTTTCAAGATCAGCTGAGGTGCCCGCTGTTGCAAGCACGACCCCTATATATGAAATATTTTGTAAAACTTACCACCAATCAAAATGCAAAATAAACTACCAAGTAGCTTCCAACCCCAGATAAAAAAATTTAATTCCCATACTTTCAACTGCTTTCCCACATAGCTCAAATAAATACCCACAAAACACTGTAAAGGAATAATTTCACTCAGCTACAAATTCTTCTCCTTCTCAACTGCTGCAGCAAATCACCATGGCATATATTCCCATAGTAAATCAAAACACACTTTAACAATTTATTCCTTCCAAAATTTTAAACTTAACATACACGTGTTTATACCCACAACAAAAACTCCTAAATATCAACCTAAACACAAGAAAATCATTCACTTAACATATACAACACATAAAATTACTACCACTCTGTCACATGATTTACCAGCTCATACCATGGTCCGACGCCAAATTTTGATATGAGCCGTCCCATTCGTTTTGTTGCGCTACCTTCGGTTTTCCAATATTTCTGGGCACCTCTGATTTTGGTGTATCTGCGCTTTGAACATGGGATAAGAGTGCTTCATTTGACACACATAGCAGAATTTCAGTATTGAGATCCTGTGACTTTTCATTTAACGTTTCACGCACCTATGTGTATATTATGTCTTTATGTACTCCTGTAACCATGTTTACTATGTTTCTACGCTTTGTTTCTGTTTTTCCTTTCCTACTCTTTCTCCGAATGCTTGAGATAGTGTATGAGTGTCGGTCAGCCGTATATCAAGATGCTTTGAATCACACGAGACGGTGTTAGACTCACTGCTGTAATATTTCCCCGTGATTTCAACTCTGATGTGTACATGCCCAGTTTCGACCGTGTCGGATGCGGATCGACTTCCGTGGTCGCATCGAGTTATGAGAAGAGGGAGAAGCCATACTTAATTTCGTCGTTTTAGCTGAAGTTCGTATTTGGCGAATTTTAATTTACAACGTAATTTTAAATGAAAACATATGTCCTACGAATATGTGCTGCTTCAGATATTGAGAATCTCGATTTGTTATAATTAAATGTAAGATAAATACATATAGATGTTACAGTCTTCAGCAGAGTCACCAGTTAATGAGTTCACTGTGATGTAATGTATAGGAAACTAGTGTTAAGAACTGAAACATTGTTTGCATCCTGCTACAACTCTTTTCTCACCTTCGTTTACTGAGATCTTTCTTCTGTAATATTCGATGTTATGTATACAAAAGAGCGCTCTCTCCCAGGAGTTAGTTGTCATTGTCAGTAACTTGCAAATTAAGTGTGAAACACGCAAATGCTAGTAAATATTCAGAACCACAATGATAATCTGCTAAAACAAACTAGGTCCTGCTCAGAATAAAAAGGCACTGAAAAGGCTTATGCACGTGAAAAATATTTATAAGGTAGCTACGCCTCAGTCGTCTATGATCGATACAATAAAATTTACAAACTAGTTATTCTAGGAGACAGACCAGACAAGAACATGTGCAATTAAAGTTCATATACAGAAAGACTCTTACTCAATCACACTGCTTTGCCACTGAGGATGGGGGCTTGAATACGTTAACTACTTCGAACTCCATCTGCCTGGAGCCCCATCACGAATAAAAATCATCCATTTCTTGTTCTTCTTAACCGTCTGCTATTATATCACCACACTTTCAAATCTGTTACTATACATCGATAAGGAGTGCTAACATCCTCGACATGGGCGCATCTGGAGAAATCTTGTGCACTTGGATGGGCGAGGACTTGGTAAGCTTTATTCATTCACGAGACGTGGAATTGGCCGTCTACTTCTGGTCGGCTGCAGATTAAATCGGTAACGGTACTACAGGTCGAATTGGCCAAAGACGGTGCGAGGGGGTCTTCCAGTCTCTAATTTTATCAGAAGACTGCGAGAATGCTCTGTGACTACCATCCGCATGGAGATGCATCATAAATTAAACACTGGGCTCAAGGTGCTAGAAACATGTAGAGTGCTGTCTGGTATACTTTGAGTATGTATATGTTCGAGAATTAGCAATGCATGGGCGGTCTGCACAGTCATCTACCTACATTGGAATGATACTCGCCAAGTAGAGAAGGGGCGGTTTAGCTATGATACTGAAAGTGGGAAACATGCTGTCGAACATTGGATGGTGTTAAAATTATTGTAAAATTGCTGAAATTGTTCACACTATCAACTATGATACTTACTATTACAATACATCAACGGTGTCTTTTCCATCCCATCTGTCCAGTGGTACACTGTTGGTTACCACATGATGACTGACTGACATCGCTTGTTTGAGATGGACAAAGTTTTGATGGTGGGGCAACACCCTCTGGGATAGGCTAGCACCGAAACAGTGATCGCATACATGACTGCAATATGAGGAATCAGTTGAAATGGAATGCCGAGCTATCAATTATTCGTCACTGTGACAGATGAGTTTAAATGTAGAGGTTGTCAATCACCTTCGGACAGCAGTTTGGAAACTCCGCCAAGCTCTTCCATTTTTCTTGTGCTATAACTTTCTTTTATTTAAAATCATCCAGTGTATGTGGTGTTTTATGGTAACAGCGGTAATAATATGACTTATAACGTGCAATGTCTAGTTCTCTGTGGGGAGCAATGGATCCAAACATGTTAATGCCAGTTTAGAACCTGAGACAGATCTCGAAGCGTGGCGGAAAAAACAAAATACATGGCAGTGTACAAAGCGTGATAAAGCAGATAAAACAATGTTTCAACAGCGACACAGGATTGCAGGAGGCGTCTCTTCGGCTTATAGTATAGTTAGTATGATACGCTCATCCTCCAACAGTACAGGCGATGCAACTTTACACTGGTCCGTGCAATGGATCAATAGATGTATATTTAATAGGATCATCACATGTGCTCGATGCAGACACACAGACGATTTTTGTTTTCGATATATGGGAGGAGAGAGATGCGGTAAAAAATCTTACCGTGTTATCTATCAGATGAAGTTAGTGGAGTTTTTATAGTTCATAATCTTTCTCTGTTGGATGGTACAGAATAATGAAGGTACAACGTTGAGGTGATAGATGTGAATGGATCCTGAGGAACGTGGATCTGCTTTGGACAGAATATCAAAATCCTTATCCTTTCCCCAGCTCCCGTACTGTCTTTTGTACTACTTCTTGCTGCAGGAGCACGCTTCATTTGACGCTTACCTTACATATCGTACACTGTAGGCATAGCTACGACATATTCCATTTGCACTGTATGGTCAAATCATGGTCCTGTCGCACTAATTCAAGTCAGTCTGTTTCTACATGGGTTGCAGAAGATGGTAGCTACAGCTCTCTCTAACTTTTGCTCAGTTCCTACATAAAAATGGAACGATCACATGAGAAAAGCTGCAGAAATGGCAGTAGTTGCATGAGGCATAGGAACTATCTAAAATTTTACTGTAGCTGATAGGTTCGAAAAACGTTACTCGTTTCAGGACATGAGAATGCCAGAAACATGATTCACTAGTGGCTGTAATCATTAAAGGACCTCACCATAGGATCCAATGCAGGTATGTGGTTGAATGGAAAGAATTGGTTCCAAATCCCAGACAGAATTTCTACAGGAAAGTATAACATTAGAGATCTGAAAATCTAGTGTACATTTCTTACAACCTCCAAGAGCACGCCATCTACTGTTTGTGATCCTTCTCAATCAAACTTCACCTATAACCGATGGATATATCGCAGAGCCTCTGACATGGCATCGAGGCAGAATGTATTACAAATACTGGCGAAATATCTAGCGGCGGTATGAGGGAGTTGCAAATACCAGTTTCATATCATGTTGCTTAGCCAAATCACTTTCTAAATTCGATAATTTTATTACAGGGTTGCACCGTAGGTGACGTGTAACCGCACTGTTGGCCTGATAATATACACTCCAGCGATCACCGTCTATATTTAGTGATGTGTTATTGGCCTGGAAAAACCACTTCATTCCTAGGTAATGCCATACCTCGAGTTATAAAGTCAGTATAGCTTTCAACATATACACGTGTCTGCCCCTGTAGAACCAAGACTGCTTGTGACGGTAATATGATCGTGTGTTTTAACATCAGGCGGTCTATAAGACAATTATGTCTCTCTTTCTATGACACAATGGTATCACTCGCAAGAAAACGCACGAGACAAGTTCACCTATCGCTGATTTTCGGTCAGTATTATTTCGTATCGCTAGCAGTGAGTTATTGGCCAAGTATTACAATTAGTAGTAGGGGATGCATGATAGGTTTTCCTTGAGCATGAGGCTTACAAGTGTGTGTGTGTGTGTGTGTGTGTGTGTGTGTGTGTGTGTGTGTGTTCCAACATGTGCAAAGGAGATTACTATGTTGAGTCGTATGGAAGGTCTTGATTTGACGTGGAATACTGTGACAGCAAAGGGAAGAGTGTGTCAAGTCATAAAAATGGTTCAGATATTTATATTTCGAGAACCATAGCCGTCAGCAGTGTGTGTCTCCGATATTTCGCTCATTGTCGAATGTCATCCACTTGTGACTACGATCGTAATATTTAATTGTGAGTACAATGATAAAATACGTATGTGGCCAGTTTTCTACGATGACTGTGCGTATGCATGCTTGGCATGCACCGCCAGTGACATGTGGTGGGAATGATTCGCGTCTTGGGCTAATGGTAGGAGCTGTCTGAATGGAGAGGTCTGTTGGGGTGCAGGAATGTATGTGACTTAACCGTGACATCGTATAGACGGCAGAATAGCGAACTAATACTTAGTATGTGTTTGACAGCGTTTGTGATCGCATGGAAATCTGAGAAGATTCAATATAGATGTGTGTTTACACTGCACCATTGTTCCCTCCCATGTAAATTGTCCAGCTGGCTGCTTCTGCACATTTCGCACCTTTATTTAGTTGAGGATCATGGATTGTGGTGTGTGCAACTAGCAGGTGAAAGACAGGTGGAAGCCATGCTTTTTTGGTTCTCTAGACATGAGAAACACCCTAGCTGACTTTATAAATTATAGGGCAGATTAGGACTCTGCTACATCACCGACATCAGTATTCGTGAGTGGAAATACCAGTTTCCATTATTTCTTTCCAGTTTTCACATAAAGGTCTTTGCAGGCAGGAAAAGTTTTTAGTAACTCAGTGGTTTACAGCATGCTCCACCTCGCTAAAGTTTCGGTTTCTAGAAAAATAATTTCCATTTTCTATTTTCGTAATTATTTTGTGCAAGCAATACTGCTATGCTATGTGCTTGATATTGAGAAGTATCACGTAAATGGTATAATATTCTGGAAGTGTGAAAATACATGTGTTCTTGTATTACCAGAGTCTGGAGATGGCTGTGAAAAGCAAGCAAGCAAGCAGGTCAGGGCCAGAAACAGTAACGCATTTGTGTCGAGGGGAGCCAACACCGACTTTGTAGAACAGTTCTGAGAGTGATTTCTGTCCGCTGAGGGCACTATGGTTACATGTTGGGAGTAAATGACTGCCGGACCTCACGAAAAATATATAGTGCACCTATGTTGCATGTACTTATGCTGTCTGTCTTCGCTGTATGTATGATGCAAAAGGGACGATTTTTTATGGTGCAGGTTACAAATTGTATGTTTACTACATCAACACAGTACAAAGTGATATATTGTAAGGTTGGAAATCGGTTTCATACGCTAATATTCAAGCTTCCATTCTCAGCAGCAAAGTAGTGCGATTGAGTGAGAGTCTTTCTGTATTTGACGATATGTAGGCCACTTTGCAGGGTTTAATTGTGAGTGCAATATGGCGATCTTTACATAATAGTTTTGCCGCTAAAGTCTCCTCTGCAGAAAGATAAACAAGGGCGGCAGTCCTTCCACACCGGCGGCATCAATAATTTGGCAGGTAAATTCAGTAAGAACCAATCACAATGCTCAATTCATTCCCAAGATCTTCTTTGTGCCAGCACGTAAGAGTCTCTACATAGCAGTGAGAATGTTTGCATTTTGTAGATGTTTGCTGAAAGCAGGACTTAACTGTTTCCAGCAAGGGTAACAAGTGATGGATGGAGTGCCACGTTAGAACCATCAGGAGGAATGCGTTCGGTGTTATTCTGCGCTATTTTCGTAAACAGGTTCTGTCAGAACAAGACTTTCGATGTAGACGACCTGAGACATCACGAAAGCTCCTTCAAAAGCGACTGTTAAGTATTTCTGACACATTATACAATTTCTGAGAGGTCAACTTTGCTCTTATATAGACAGCCATGTGACATGAGTGTAACATTGAGAACATTTTAGATGCGCTTGCGATGGTGTGTCGCTACTCAAACATTTCACATAGATGCGGCAGTCACGCTGGACAAGTATACACGCATGCATGGCTAGACGCAGCTCCCAGCTCTTGTTAGGATCGCTAGGATCAATGCAGCCTGTGCCATTCTGGGAAGCATTGGAACAGATTTCTGCAGCATCTATGAGGGTGAATCTCTCAGCAGTTAGATCTTTGTTGGACTGCAGGTAGAGAGGCATCGCGCCAGCAATGAAGAACACGTGCACGTCCAGAGGGTGACTGGGCTCTTATTTACATAGACATGTGACATCAGTTTAACACTCGAAGAACTTAAGACGCGACTTTCACCTTCTGGCAGCAGCACTAGAGCAATGGCTAGCACCCCATGCATTCGTCTATCTGGTGGTGACTCACAGCATGTCAATCCATGCACATGTTGAAGCCTCAGATACATCACTGCAGACGATACTTGGAAAGAGTTATGTTTTTACGTGCAATGAATGATTGTGCACTGCATTATTTTTGGCTGTTTTAAGCGTTGTGAGCAGGTATTATTTTTTGACAATCTACGAGTTGTTTGCGTGTCTGTTGCATTATTTTGAAAGCAGGTCTCTAGGAAGTGCCATGGATTATTTGGACAGTTTACGAGTAAAGAGCGTGTCTGCAGAGCATTTTACATGCGTTATTTTGATAATTTACCAGTTGCTTTCGTGTCTGCACTTCAGTGTACTGCATTATTTCGGTGATTTACGAGTAGTTTGCAGGTATGTGTGCTGTATGCTGCATTATTTCGGTAATTTACCAGTTGTTTGTGTGTTTGCTTATGTGTGTACTGCATTATTTCGGTGATTTAGGAGTACAAACTGCCTATTGGCTTCTGTCTCGGGTTCTTCGGCCGACGTTCATCTAATGATTTTTCTGACGTTTCGCCAGCACGAGTGGCTGGCATTGTCAAAGCTTCACCCTCCATTGCCTCAACAATTTGGATTTAGGAGTAGTTTTCAGGTCTGTATGCTGTGTACTGTATTATTTTGGTAATTAATGAGTTGATTTCGTGTCTGTACATCAGTGTACTGCATTATTTCGATAATTTACGAGTAGTTGGCAGCTCTGTGTGCTTTGACCCCAAGCATGTCAAAGCGAGTTCTTTGTATCAGTGTAATAAAGTTACTATGTCAAATCCATCCCTAGATAAATTGTTCCAAAATAAATACAATCATTCCTTTCCACATTTCCCCCCCCCCCCCCCCGTCCAGTCCGCCATCTTGGTTTATGTCACAGGAGGGATGACAGTGCCCACTGGTGGTAGTACTGTGTACTAGGTCAGTTGGTCTCTGGACCTCATGGTGAAGACACTGGATGGAGGTACTGCCTCTAATTGTTTAAATAAACACTGCATGCAAAATAAAGACTTACATCCATCCTATCAAGCAGCCCAGATCAGGCTGGGTCCTTTTCCCACCAGTTCCTAGGAGGAGGTGGTGCTCAGGTGACTTAGGTTAGTGGAAGTAACACAAGTGACCTTTTTTCCACGCCATTTTCTTAGATTCATGGAGGTAGCCATGGCGTGTTGCATTGTCCTGCTGGAATTTAAACTTCCCGCCATTTTCTGGGATGGGCGGGAAGTGATTAGCGGAGGGGGGAGGGGAGTGTGTTAGCTTAGTGGAGGTAGCCCAACTGACCTATCTTCCCGCCAAAATTTGAACTTCCCTCCATGACGTTATTGCAGTGTTCCCATATCTATCGCCGCCATCTTGGATCCTCCACCTTGTATACATTTGGCAAGAATGGAGAGAGAGACACACCGCCCTTGTTCCACTACTACCAATCAGACACCTAAGCCATAACATGCGAATCTTACAGCTCAATGTTGAAGGGCTCAGCCGATCTAAATCACAGCAAAGGCTGTATTCAAGAGGTCATGCAGCTGGCTATAAAGTCCTGGGAGCTACATACCACCAGACCTATGGCTTTGCTAGCTACATGTGCAGTAACATCAAAAATGCGTATTTGATATCAGCAAACTCCATGCAAATTATTGAGACTATCTCAGTTAAAGTTGAAGATGTTACCCTAACAATGTCTACAAGCCTCCAGCAGATAAATGGCCGGCTCATGTTCTTCCCGTTTCCTCGCTTCCAAGTGTATGGATTGACGACTTCAACAGCCATCACAGAAATTGGAAATACAGCGATACTGACGAAAATGATGAGGGCCCTGCAAATTGGGCTGAACATAACATCCTTAGCCTAGTTTTTGACTCAAAAGGTAAAGGAACATTTAAGTCTGCATGCTGGAACAAGGATTCCAACCCTGACCTATGCGTTGTAACACAGGACTCCCAGGGACAAACTCTACAAACACTGAGGACAGTCCTTGGAGGTATCCCAAAAAGCCAACACTGGCCAGTAATTCTAGATGTAGGAATTCAAAGTCCTATAATCAGATCAATGCCTAGACCAAGGTGGAACTTCAGAAAAGCAGACTGTACTAAATTCTCCAAAGAACTTGATAAAGAGATCGATCCCCCCACTAACGGATAGTTATGAAAGACTCGTTGGAGCAGTTTTGACAAAAAAAAAAAAAATGCTTACCTAGAGGATTCTCGAGAAAATATATCCCAGGCTGGAGCAATGACTGCGAAGAACAGTATCAGTCTTATTTAACCACAAATGACAATGGAACTGCTACAGAGCTCCTAAAACGCCTTGATAAAGATCGTAAAGCGTGCTGGGAGCAAAAAACAGAAAGTCTGGATTTTAAGAGATCAAGCAGAGAAGTGTGGAACCTCTTGAGAAAACTGGGAGGAAGTCGACCACCCACCCGAAAAGACCCTGAAGTAACACCAGACCACACTGTGAGCAGAATAAGTTCTCTCTCCAACACACCCCCACATAAGCCACACACCAGAAAGGTTAAGAAAAACCTTAGAAACCTGAAGCAGAAGGCACCCAACAAATCAAAGTACTCCAGAGACTTCATTGTAGAAGAGATCACTGCAGTAATCAAAGAAATGAAAAGAGGCAAAGCTCGAGAATTTGATGGGATACACCAAGAGTTCCTAGTCAATTATGAAAAAGGACTCGTAGATGGCTCGCAAGTTTCTTCACCAATATTATGGTATCAGAGAACATTCCAAAAGCCTTCAAAAGAATAAAAATCAAAGCAATATTGAAGCCAGGTAAACCAGCGAACAAAGCTGCTAGTTATCGCCCAGTTGCCCTCCTGAACTGCTCCTACAAGCTTTTGGAAGGAGTCATCCTCAACCGAATCGGTCCAAAGATCCATGATGTTATTCCCATCGAACAGGCAGGATCCAGACCAAACAGAAGTTGTGCAGACCAAGTGCTCAGGTTAGCTACAGACACTGAAGCTGGATTCCAACGTCGCCTTGAAACATCAGTGGCTTTTCTTGATCTTACAGCTGCGTATGATACATTATGAAGATAAGGACTCTTGTACAAATTCGCCAGTGTTATACACTGCAAAACCACAACCAGGCTCGTAAATAGCATGCTATCTGAGAGATACTACCAAGTAGCCCTTGGCAACCAACTAAGCAGACAGAAGGAACTTGATAATGGTCTTCTTCAAGGCTCAGTTTTGGCACTAATCCTATTCAACGTGTATACATCTGACCTCCCTGAAACACAGTCAAGGAAGTTCAGCTATGCAGACGATCTGAACTTGCCCACTCAACAGCAACTCTTGAAGCTGCTGAGGAGATCCTATCCACAGATCTAAGCACAAGAGATGAATACTTCAAAAAGTGGAGACTCATACCAAATCAAACGAAGACTGAAGTCAGCTGCTTTCACCTTAACAACAGAAAGGCCAATGCGAAGTTGATTGTCACTTTTAATAGTTAGCTCCTTCACCACCAAGACTCTCCAAAATATCTATTAGTAACTCTTGAAGGAACCCTCTCTTACAGGAAGCACATAGAAAACACCGCACCAGAGCTGAGATCACTCAATAACATCATACAGAAGCTGAGTAGTACCTCATGGGGCGCAAGAGCTACGACACTGCAATGCGCTGCCTTAGAGAGGTCTATACTGCTGCCGAATACTGTGCCCCAGTGTGGCTTAATAGCACACACGTGAGAAAAAATGACGTGGAGCTAAGTGCAGCAATGAGGACAATAACAGGTTGCATCAAATCTACTGCTCTATACTGGTTACCACCTTGAAGCAACATTGCGCCACCAGACCTCCGAAGACAGAACGCCCTCCTCAAGGAAAACCAAAACTGACTTAAAACTCCCGAGCTTCCAATTCACTCTGATGTTCCTGCACTCTGAATGAACCGATTAAAACCTAGGCGGCCATCTGTCCTACTGGCATAATCGCTACAGGCCGCTACTTTCAGTATCAACAAAAAGTGGACACAAATGTGGAACGCTATTGCCCATGAGGAACAGCAGACCCTCTAAAGACCAGTCGGTATGGAACTAACGCGACGTGCCTGGAAGACAATTAAGGCCACGACATCTGTGCTAAAAACCTCTACCAGTGTGGAAGGGCTTCATTTTCTCAATGTGACTGTGGAAATGAACACCAGACGATCCATCACATTGTAACAAGCTGCAGCAGAACAGCCTACCATGGGAACTTAGCAGATTTCTTTGAAGTGACAGAGGCAGCCCTTGAATGGGTCGCAAAATTATATATTAATTTATAGACTTATTTTTTAAATTATAAATTATGAAATTAGTATGTTTTTGTAAAATTTTGTAAAATTGCGTAATCTACAATTGTTAGTTCCTGTTTATGTGTAATTCCATACGCTAAATAAATAAATAAATAAATGTTAAATAAATACTCTGTTTTGCAAGGAGAGCAGCATCTACGGAAAGGGTAGCTGACTATGAGGAGCTGTCTCCAAGGAAACTTGTAAATCATTTTCTTGCACCAAAGTGGAAATATTGTCTTCGAAGAACAAAATAATTGTATAGATTAGAAAATCGATCATCGCTTCTACGTTGATGATTCCCTTGTCACCATTAATGCAAACAAAGACGGACGGGATTAATTTCCGAAACACTTTAACATAATGGACAAAATTATTACACTTGTTATCAAATGTGAAACAAATAACACCATAAACTTTCTAAATCTTGTAATAACTAATGACACCAGAATTCACAAAACTGACATCCTTTGCATACTAGCCACAGCCGAAAGCATTAAATGTCTTGAATTAACACATAAAGAAGCATAGCTTCTCAAGTGATGAGTCCCACCAGAAGTGTCCCACTAAGTGCTCATCGGGAGAACAAGGGAACGGATTTTAACACAATCGTAGAAATGAAAGACTATCAGTAAGGTAGAAAGAAAGAAAGAAAGAAAATCGTTGACTACATTACTACATCTAGGAAGCATCTCAGCCAAAATATGCTAAACACGTCGTAATACAAAAGTAAAAGTAAGATTTCACAAAGAAACTACTTGAGTAACAAATGCTGTACGTAAAAAAATTACTAACAATCCGGCAATCATCATGAAGAAAAATTAACGACCTTACATTAGGAATAAGTAGCAGTGTCACAACTCTTTACAGGACAGAAATGAGGAACCAGCGTACCTCAAGTACACAATGATGCTGAGTAGAATATATGAGGGCCATCAGTGCCTCATTGCTACATTTTAAATGAGATGAACATGTACGTGAAGAAATTATCATGTCAAGAGAGATGAGTCATCTCCTGTGACCTTAGGATAGCGTCGTTACGTGGTAAAGCAAAGGCAGTTAGTTCGTTTCCCGCATCGGATTTGGATGTGAATTTCTGTGAGTCATTCTAGGTTGTGTCCATTATATTTACAACATCAGTTGTTAGGGATGACTATATGTATCTGTGGATAGCATTCTAACGGGAAAGAAGGGATTATGTGGTACCTGATACCCTCCAAACCCTGAGTTGAAGGTATGGTTAAGCAAAAAACATCAGTTACAAATAACAAACAATGATTCGTTTAACAGATATCAAGAATAAAGAAATGACGTTGATGACAAATTAAGTCAACGTCAACGAACGACGACATAGTGCCAAGTCAAATTTAAATAATGAAATTCAGAAGCACTTTTGAAACATGAGAAAGAAATAAGAAAAAAGTTATACAACTAACCTCGTCAGTTCTGTGAACATGGCTTCTAGGCACCACCACAAATTAAAAGACCATCACCATACAAATGGATGAATAAAATTGTGAATATTTGTATCGGCATA
The DNA here is from genome assembly GCF_023864275.1 of Schistocerca cancellata. Lineage (NCBI taxonomy): Eukaryota > Metazoa > Arthropoda > Insecta > Orthoptera > Acrididae > Schistocerca > Schistocerca cancellata. The sequence continues at coordinate 390,733,328 of NC_064629.1, read as the reverse complement.
ATATGCAACACTTCTCTTCGCAGATGGTTATGATTTAATGACACTTATCTCAAAAGTCATTTCAGCACTAATAAATGACTTAGAAATCCTGAAAGGATTGGAAATCTGACGACTTCACTTGGTGAAATATTCACTAAATTATTTCGACTTCTCATTTGGATTCCGATGGTTCGCATCTGTGCTCTTACTGGCGTTATTATTGAGACTCCTTTACTCCATATAAAAGTTTTCAGTGAGTTTATAACATAATAATATCACCGCGCACAAAGTTGCGAAGCACTCTTTCTCTTCACTTTCCGCATAAGTTGAGGATGAAATTAAATCTCCGTAATGAAAAACATTCATTTAATTAGTTCATTTTCGTCCCTTGCAGTAATATTGTGACGAACTCTTTTGTCTACCCCGTATGAAGTGAGAGGAGACATAGTTTCAGATGCATAAGGCTACTAACAGCAACAGCCTAATAACGGTTCATGGCCTCCGAACGCAGAATGTAACAATGGGACGACGCAGAGCAAGATGGGACGGAAGATGCCACCTCAGACAAGATACAAACAGGTTTAGGCGAGTTCCATCTCGTTACTCTGAGCTCATTTTCGTTCGCCGTTTAGGACTGCTCCGGTTCTGTTTATTTACTAATGAATTATCCAACGTAACTGCTCGTTCAGTCTGTAAGCTCATTGAGAGGGACTACGGGAAATGATATTTTCAGAACGTTGTTGTTGACAATGCAGCGAAAAAAACATCGGAAGGAAGCATGCGTTTTCCGTATCTCCTTATTTACTGCTCCGTAGTTTTGTTTAGATCTGAGGAATCAACCTACAGGAGGAAAGTACTGAGTAACAACATAATTTCCTTTACGTTGTAGACATTCCGAATGAATTTTCCAATCTTATAATGATTCTTGATCAAACAACGACATTATAATAAAACAATGGTTGTTATTTGACACAGAATGTTCACCGTGTACAGTAGCAACCAGCCACAACTTGGCGTTCGTTTGCTTTATTAAAACAGCAACGTTACCACATTCGAATGCACCCACTCAGCTTCATAAGGCTAGTATGTACTTATAATACGTACTGCCTTGATTGGCTTGGATAAACAAGAATTATCAGTTTCAAAAATCCAACAAATATAGTAGCGCTACAAACTCGTATTAAGACACAACTTATGTCAAATAAGAACTTGAAAAATTTGCTAACGTCTTTTTCCAGCAAATAATATTTACGTTCTTCTTGATATTTTCACACTCACCTGCCAGTCGTCATAGTTATTATCCACTTTCGTTGGTCAAAACCAGAAAATTTTTATCCGTAGTGTGTCTCCGTGATGATGAAAAAACTTCTATGGATAATAGGGAAGGTATTAAGGGGGTAGCCCTCTTTGAATGAACGTATGAAAACTAGGTATTTTTTGTAATTTGTTTTTCAAGTAAAATAAAGAGTTATGCTGAATCTCACGAGATGGTTTTATTCCACACAGACTGTCCTTAATACATAATTTTTGTGTCCATATGGGATGTTCCCTGCTAGCACCTGGTGTAAGGACACCCTGCAGCTGGAGCATTGATCATCGGCGGGAATTTCCCATGTCCTGCTACTTGAATTGTAACAACATAATTTCGTATACTTCGTTTTCAAGATATTTTCTATCAGCACACATAGAACAACCGAAAAATGATGATGTGTTAAAACATATGTCGTTTCCGTCACCCACGAAATCGAGACAAAAGCGTCCACCGACACAAGACGTTTGACGATGTCGCAAAGCGTCTACGTACGCTGATAGAGAATTCAATTTCGAATTTTGGCATAAAATTCCGATCAAAATCGTATGTACCGTTCTTAATTTATGTTTCGCACCAATCTGAAAAATTCGGTTACAAGAAAAATGCTTTTAAAGTTTTTCGGTTACATTTTTTTTAGTTTATATAAACATACCTCTACTCAGCGACCAAGGCTCCTACAGCAGTACTTCCATATCCCAAAGGGAGACATCCTCAATGTTCTTCTTGGCCATGGTGGTCCTGCCACGATCTTTGATAGCTTCGGTCATCCGTTGCCTTGCTCGTTCCATACGCTATTTGTCCGCTTGTGTGCAGAAGTTGTAACAGGCTGGTCCGATCTCAAGTTCTGACACATTCGTAAGTTCCATATTGCCGGTTAGGCTGTGGTTGAAATTACATGTTTACTATGTTTCCCCACTGTGAATGGTTTTCGGAGACATTTTCCACAAATCGCCTTGTGACTCGGTAATGAAGTTTCTGGCTGACTTGGGATGAACACAACAACAAAGCAGACATTCCAGAGAAAATTTTAAGCAAAAGAAAAATGTCATTTTTTCAAATTTTTGAAGAGGATGGGGTTATTTATTTAATCGTATGGCTAGGGCACCCCCATCGGGCAGACCGTTCGTCGGGTGCCGGTCTTCCAATTTGACGCCACTTCGGCGGCCTGCAGTCGATGAGGATGATAGGATGATGATGAGGAGAGCACAACACCCAGTCCCTGGGCGGAGAAAATTCCCCGACTCAGCCGGGAATCGAACCCGTCCCAAGAGGAGTGACAATCCGTCACCCTGACCATCCAGCTACTGGGAGCGGACTGAGGATGGGGTAACCTGTTCCGAAAAACTGCGGCGTTTACAGTTATAAGCAATAATCGTGGAAGCCAGAATTAGTTTTTATTCTTTAGGAGACTGTGCGCTGGTCTGAAACATCCTGGTATATTCATCCTGTGTGCTGGAACGATACTCGAATTTTAAGGGTTTGCGTTGCACGGTTAATTGTTCTACCAACTGAACTACCCAAGCACCACTTACGATCCGCCAGCACAGCTTTACTATCGTTCTCCTACCTTCCAGATTTCACGAAAGCTCTCCTGCGTAAGTTGCTGGATTAGCACACCTGAAAGAAAGGATGCTGCGGTGAACTGGCTTACAAGGAGACCACAAGGCAGTTCCCGCAATTATTTTGTATTTAAGAACTAAACTATCAGTTTCGTTAAGCCATTAGATGCAACGCTCAAAAATTATTGAGAAAATAATATTTGAAATTTTGAAGTTTTTCGAGTGCCTATAGTACTGTAAAGTAAAACTGATTTTTCGACAGGCAATGTGCCTCTGTTGTGGAATGTGTGTGTTGTGTGTGCGTGTGTGTGTGTGTGTGTGTGTGTGTGTGTGTGTGTGTGTGTGTGTGTGAAGTGGACGGTGCAGATTCGATGCGCGGCCGGTGCAGGTATTTAAGCAAAGGTACATCTTCCACGACCGTTTCTGTGAAGCATAAAATGCATAAATATGGATAAAAAATTCAGTGGCGCTCGCTACTAGTAATCGCTGGTTTCAGTCTCGTTGCAGTCATTATTTGTTTCGTTTTCTTTCGTTCAGTTTAATTTAAATTTAAAAATTCACAAATATATGCTAGTTAACACATATGTAATCGTTACTTTCATAAAAAATTGACATCTTCTTATTTCTGACTATACATCGCACGCACAATACAGCTTTCAGCTGAAATATTATTTCTTATTAGCGATCTTCTATTAAATATTATTAACAAAGTTTGTTTCAATTGCAGAAAAGCATAAAAAATTAAATCTTTTGCACCGTCATGTATTTTACTCATTACGGAAATGCACGTGGAACACGCATTTTTATTTGAAATTTTTCCACAGAAAGGAATCGAATCAGGGCAGCCCATGTGACGTGCAAGTACGTTACCACAGCGCTTTGATTCCTGTCGAAAAATTGATCTTACTTTAAGGCATTAACGTCGTTCTAAAAAAACTTCAATGCCGATTTTCTCGAGAATTTTTGAGAGTTGCGTCGAACTGCTTTGTGGAATTAATATTACAGTACTGAACTTCATGTACCATAAATATAAACAATTACAAAAATCTGATTGCTGTGAGTTCTCCTTGTTAGCCACAGCCCAGATTGCTTCCAGTGAGCACTACCCGCGAAAAGCGAAGATCCCTGGTTATAGTCCCGGTCCGATATACAGTTTTAATTTGTCAGAAACTTTCAACAGCGTGAAAGCTTCAAATTTAGCCCTGACGTACTGGCATAGTTTTGTAATTAATGCCTCTTCCAAGCGCCAGATGTGGCTGTGGGTCGCTGTGTGTAAGTGCCACCCCTTTTTCTAAAACTCATTTAATTTAAGACATGCTGCCATTGAGTTCTTCATCACAATGAACGCAAAGTTCCTTTCTTTTTTACTCTTAACATAGCCGTCTATGTCAACAATTAAAGCTCGATAATTTTGGTTGAAATGACTCTGAGCACTATGCGACTTAACTTCTGAGGTCATCAGTCGCCTAGAACTTACAACTAATTAAACCTAACTAACCGAAGGACATCACACACATCCATGCCCGAGGCAGGATTCGAACCTGCGACCGTAGCGGTCGCTCGGTTCCAGACTGTAGTGCCAAGAATCGCACGGCCACTCCGGCCGGCTCGATAATTTTCATATGAATATTCTGCTCAGTTCGAATCCGGGATCTCCTGCTTATTAGGCAGTTCACCTCTGCCCCATCCGCACACAGTTTTTTATGGCAATTGCGCGAACTATCTCGGCACCTCTCGGTCGACCCATATCCCCAACTGGCGCCGCCTATCCGCAGACCGAGTCCATGTCTCCAGGCTCTCTAATTTTATATTCCCGCTGGAGGCAGACCGATATTGTGCATTCGCACTGAAGGTAGTGGATTCATTGCCCATCGAGGCGAAACAGTTTTGTGAATACGTGTTGTCTGTTCTTTCGGACGTCACGCATACACACAATGGTCCATCAACCATCTCAAGCACTGGTCAACCAGACCACAATGCAGACCGATATTTTAATTAAGAACGCAATAACAGCAAGCTACCAATGGATCGCCACGTACAGTTAATAGAACAAGTAGCTCTTTCTTTCATTATCATTAATTTATTCCTTCCTTTGCTAAGCTCTCGGGCTGTCTTGTCAAAACAGTAATTATCTGGCAGTTAAGTATTCTCTCCATGGGCCAATAATGATTGGGATAATTGCCGTGAAAGAGGATTCTTTTATAAAAATGCACATTTATTTCTCAAATGGTCAAGCAGAAACTGACATGTATATTCATGTTCAATGAATGTGACAACAGCTTTCACTGAATTTATATTGGTCTCCTAACACGTAAGGAATATCGTCAAACAAGGTTTGAAAGTGAATTCAGGACGAGATATGGTTACTATATTCATCACTGTAATAACAAGGCATCTCACGAACACTCGATGCGATCAGTGTGCCAATGGGCATACACAAAAAACTACGGAATAACATGAGCAACTTAAGCACGGTTAGTACCTCTTGGGACGGGTGGGAGTTGTCAAAGTAAACATCGACACACTGTCTGGACGACCACAGCTTCTGATACCCCACAGGCAGGTGAGCAACATGTAATTCGATGAATTTAATTCGTAAATTAATATTTAACTGTTCATTAATCAGAAACGTCCTATACAGAGGGTGCATAGTTCTTGGCCAGAAGGACGCATATCAGACGCTACCATACAAATCGAGGGGTAGGGGGTTGGATTGAATGCTATAAAAACAACAACAAATTATTTGGATGAATTATTTCTATCTATACTTTAAATTACCTTTCTAAAGGTACTTGAGACAAGAAATATTTACAATAATCACACAGTTAGCACCAAACAGATATCTGCACACAAATGGCAGGTGAATTGGTCGCACCTCAATTACTATGAATCGCAATAAACGGATGAAATCCTTATATGAAACGGGGACATCTTCACTCCTATTGCCAGCCGGAGTGGCCGTACGGTTCTAGGCACTACAGTCTGGAGCCGAGCGACCGCTACGGTCGCAGGTTCGAATCCTGCCTCGGTCATGGAAGTGTGTGATGTCCTTAGGTTAGTTAGGTTTAATTAGTTCTAAGTTTTAGGCGACTGATGACCTCAAAAGTTAAGTCGCATAGTGCTCAGAGCCATTTCACTCCTATTCTTTGCATCTAAATTTTAATGGAAATAAACTCGCTCAGGTAGCTCATTAGGACTCTATTAATCTTCACCACAGCAAAATTGTTATGCGAGGATTGAGGTGGTTGGATTCTGATTACAAAGAATTCACCGAAAAATCATTAAAATTGCCACACAAAATTATTACAGCTTCTCTGATTTGAAATGAACAAACTTTTAAGATATGAAGCATCACACAAAAACGTATTTTGGGATTAGTAAATTGAGGACACAGCTAAAGGAGGGGATATGTGGTTGAAGACCACTCACAAAGATCACCGTTAAATCCGTAAAATTCCTAAACAAAATTGGTACAACCTCATTAATGTGCAATGAAACAAATTTTACCATAAGAAAAATCACCTGAAAAAATAATCTGGACATACGTAAACTGAAATACAGCAAATGGCGGGAACACATAGCCAAGCCCACGTACAAAGTAGCGGCCTAAATTTTCACAGTAAATGACCAAAAAGATACCAGCCCAACAACATTACGAGATTTCACACTTGATTCTACTGTTAAGAGCCGCACTGCAAATGATATTAGATCGCAAACTGATAGTTTACAGTCGACCTGGATGGTCACGAGTAAGTACCCTCTTTACCACAGTCTACCAAAATAACAACAATTGAAACATCTCCTGTAGTTTCCTTGATTAAAATCATTCTGAAAAATAACTTATTGTATTTTCTATCGCTCATCAGAACATTCTAACTCCTTTTTTCGCACCTTCCCTGAGGAGCCGTACGGCACAGCGACATATTTCGCCACGCGGTCCAGCAACTGCAGTATGGCGGGATCGTAAAGACAACGTTGTACCGTTCAAAATCAGTGAAGGGGGAAGGTTCTTACGGGCTGTGACCAGCCTAACATAGCTTAAGTTAGTGATTCCGTTATGTTTGGTGCAAGCCTCGCTTTGCTGAATTTGCCCACTTAGGTTAAGTTGGTACTACTTCAGTCTACTCCCACTACCTATGGTTAGTTCTACGCTTTCCTGCTTTCATCTCATTCTCGTCCGCTTAGATTAAAACACAAACACACAAAATGGAAATGGATGCTAGGGAAGAGGAGTGAAACATTAAATAAACAGAAATGGGTTCATATTTATGTTCATTAAGCGTAATACAGAAATACAACAAGAATATTATCATTCATATAATGTTTTAATTGAATCAACTGTTGATTCTTGGTAAAACATTGTAAATTAACTAAACAAACACTGTTTTAGCCTTGTTTTACAATTTATTATTGTTGTTATTGAACAACCTAGGTTTCTTGTTATAAGCCCATTTTCAAGTACATTACTGAATCCCAAAGACGATACTGCACCGATAAACATAATGATAAGACAAAGATAATCATCTGAACTTCTGCAGGTATCAATCCATAGCTTTGTGTACAATTATGCCAATAATCACAAACACACAGTAGATGTACAAGTGCCGGTAGCTGTGGCCGAGCGGTTCTAGGCGCTTCAGTCCGCATCCACGCTGCTGTTACGGTCGCAGCTTCGAATCCTGCCTCGGGCATGGATGTGTGTGATGTCCTTAGGTTAGCTAGGTTTAGGTACTTCTAGGTCTAGGGGACTGATGACCTCAGATGTTAAATCCCATAGTGCTCAGAGCCATTTCAACCATTATTTGATGTACAAGTCCTATACACAGAGGAAAAGGGGGATAAACTCAACCAATTAGAAATTTTAGAAATTAAAAAAACAGATGTGTATATCCCCACACGTATTACTTAACGAGCAAACCCAATTCAATTATTCACCTCTTTCCGATTAGATCGCAACCCAAGGATAGAAGCAAAACTCTGGGCCCCAGTCTATCGTAGTTAGAAATATCTTGGCTAATGCATAACTTTCGTCTGGTCATTGTAGTATAATTGGTGAATGTGTTACAATATATGTAACTTTTTATTAAATTGTCATTGACATAATACCTTAAGAAGTTGAGATGATTATCTTTGCCTTGTCATCGTGTTTATCTGTGAATTAACGTCTTTGGGAATCAGTAATGTACTTGAAAATGGGCTTATAACCCGAAACCTAGGTTGTGCAATAACATTAATAATAAATTGTGAAACAAGGCTAAAAACAGTGTTTTTCTAGTTAATGCAGATACTGTTTAACGATATAAAACTGGGCTCGTGTGAAAGTAGTAAATGTGGCGGAGCCAACAGTTCCGCTACACCGCGATACGTCGCTGCTTTCAGCAGTGATCTGTGGAATACACCCTCACCCGTGGGTCAGGTTTTAGAAGTTCGCGTAGTACAGGTGCATGTCACGATTCACGCATAACGTGAGCAACAGTAGCCGACAGAACATCATCCAGGGACAAAATCTGGCTCACGTTGCATCTGCTCTGTCGCCAAGGACCTTTGAGAACCGCGTGCTTGCAGCCGGACTTAGATCACTTGTGCCTCTGGCCGGGCTACCACTGATGCCATGACACCACCAAGCATGACTGTTCTGATATCGTGAAAGAGTCAACTGGATGGTCGAATAACGCTCTGTATTGCCTGTGATAAGAGTGAGTTCTGTCTTAGCGAGTGATGGATGCGTTGCCGTCTGTGATACTCCAGCAGAGCGACAAGTTATGTATTTAGCGTTATATATGTTTAGTCGCAATTTAATTCTTAAATTCTGTGAGTGTTTTTGTATTTAAGTACTGTAACATCGTGTTAGTAACTGTAAGATGTAGATCCGTTCAATCTGTAGCGCAGTTGTCATTTGTTTGTTCTGGACAGCCAGTGATCTTTCGGGTCAGCCTTGTTAGTTTCTAGCCGCCGCCTGAGGCACACCACGAGAACTGCAAGTTACGTATTTAACTCTTTCTTTGTTTTATCGTAGTTTAATTCTTAAATTCTGCGCCTGTGTTTTATTTAAGAGGTGTAATCTTGCGTTTTAGTAGCTCTAAAGTGTAGATTCGTGAGGTCTGTAGCACAGTTGTGACTTCTTCCGAAAGGTCGGCTACACAACTCAGTAAGGCGTCAGCCTTCGTTGGTTACATGTCAGGGACGTAGCAAGTTGTGCATTGAGCTTTCTGTGTGTTCTTTTATAGTTAACTGTGAATTTAGTGCTACTTGGATGGATAGGACATGTGCATGCTTTGTGCGTTCGCAGGAGGAGCTGGACGCAGTTCTCGAAGAGCTAAAGACGCTTTTGGCCCCAGTCATCCATATTTAGGCTGCTTCCTTGAGATGTAGCGATGGCGGACAATTTGGCAATTTGCATGGTGCACCTCAGGTGTCGCTTGTTTCGCCCACGGGCTCTGCTGTCGAGGAATCTTCCAGTATATCCAACACGGTGGATGAGTCCTCATCGCAGGGCGATTGGCGTGTGGTAACGTGTTCGTGTCGCTCGAATCGGAGAGGCAATGTGGAGCTGCTCGATTAGCCTCAGTCATTCATCCTGTGAGTAGATAGGGGTCCGCTCCATCAGCAGGGTCCGAGCGGGCACACGGGGGAAGTTATCGGGAGCTCCAGTGCTAGGCGCATTATGGAGCCCCTTAGGGAACTAGTGACCAGGGCCGAAAATATCTCCTCAGTAAGTCATTCAGGGGTCTCGTCGGAGATGTGGAGGAGGACCCCGCCTGTTGCTATCGAGCGTGCAGGGTTCAGTCCCTGCAAGTTATTTGGTTTATGTCGGCATCGATGACGCCTGTCGCTTGGTGTCTGAAACCATCCTTAGTTCATATGCGCGGCTGGCGGAACTGGTGAAGACTGCTAGCCTCTCGCTGGGGTGCAAGCAGAGGTCACAATTTGCACCATCGTTTTCAGAATTCATCGGGGTTCTTTGCACTGGAGCTGAGTCTATCATGTGACGGCCTTAGCTGAACATTTCTGGACCTGAGTTATGGATGGAGAATTGTAGGACTCCTCTTGATAGGTAAGGGCTGCACTACACAAATGAAGTAGCCACTCGTGTGGCAGAGTACTTCTGGAGTGCACAAGGTGTTTCTTTTTTTTAGGCTCGGCCGTAGTTTGACTTTCCCTGATGAACACACACCAGTAAGTATACAGAGCTCCGAACCAGACCGCGTAGGCCGTGCGGGGTAGTCGCGCGGCCTGAGGCGCCTTGCCACGGGCCGCGCGGCTCCCTCCGTCGGAGGTTCGAATCATCCCTCGGGCATGGATGTGTGTGTTGCCCTTAGCGTAGGTTAGTGTGCAAGACTAGGAACCGATGATCTCAGCAGTTTGGTCCCACAGGAACTTACCACCAGACCACCTACAAAGTAAAAATATTTCGGCTGTCAAAATTTTAACGGTAAATTGTTGATCTATTCACAACAAAGCCTCTGAATTTATTGCCTCCAGGAAAGCTGTCGCGCTCAAGTTATTCGAGGACTGATTGAAATTCAAAGTAGAGAGCACTGAAATGTTCAGCGAGGCACGAAACCTATATCCAAAAGAGAGATCAGACACCATGCGAGGGGGAGTGTTCGGCTATGGAGGTCGAAACTGAGTCTGACTGTGAAGTTATCTGGACGCCTTTAACAGGTCTACGTGAATTTAGGTTAACTGTGGCATGATTTTATCAGCCACCTGATTCCGCTGTAATAGTTTAGAATCATTCAAAGAAAGCTTACGGAAATCGTCAGATCATGCAATATGTCTTGAGCAAATAGTTCCACAGCTCTCACGCAGATTTTGTAGCTTTAAAAAAACCTGACCGTATTAACGGTGTCAATAGAGAAACTTTGATTAGTGGTCGTGATATCATAGCAACGATGGTTATTGAAGTTAATAAATCCATCATGAAGGCTAGGAGAAAATTTTTGCTAGAAAGAGTAGATAGGCAGTTGTTAACATCCCACTTAGAAAAAAACGGACAGCACGTAATTCCAGTATGATGGAAGTACAGGAATTGTAATCAGGGATTAAACAGATTGTAAATCACGCCCTTAAGAGGTATATGCCGACTAAGAGGATTAAGGACGGAAAAGACCCACCGTGGGTCAATTAAGAACGCGCAAACGACTAAATGCGAAAGTTTGTGGAAACTCTTGCGTCTGTAAAAAGATCGAGGAGCGAAGCAGATTACTACCAGCGTCATGCATTAGCGACAGATCTAGCGAGAACCCGAGAAATTCTGGCCCTCCGTAAAAGCGCAAAGTGGGTCAAAGGCTTCTATCCAGTCACTTGTTGACCTATCTTATGTGGCAACAGAAGGCAGGAAGAGGACAGCTGAAGTTTTAAATCTCTCACTTAAGAAACCAATCACGGAGAATGATAATACAAACATACCGTCGTCTGAAAGCCATACAGACTCCTGTATGGAGGAGAAAGAAGTTGGTATCCCTAGTGTAGAGAAGCAATTGGAAGAGCGGAAAACGAATAAGTCGTCAGGTCCGTATGGAATCCCAGTTCGGTTTTACAGAGAATGCTCTACGGCAACGGCCCCTTACTTAGCTTGCATTTATCGCGAACATCTCGCACAGCGCGAAGTGCCATGTGACTGGAAAAACGCGCAGGTGCGTTCCATTACAAGAAGAATAAAAGAAAGAATTCGCGAAATTACAGAGCAATAACCTTAAAATCGGTTCTGTGAGTTAACGAGTATTGCAGTCTGATTAAAATATATGGGCGAAAGAGTCAGCCTACAGGAATTGTGAAACGAACTCTGTCGTCCAGGACCGCTTGCCACAAAGGGCGCAGATTCACCACGAGATGGGGAAATTCATAGGTGTCTTCTGTCTATTGAAGCCTCATCGCTGTAGTGTGCGAGTGAGATAGACGAGAACCTACGTAATAGGGAAACGCAGTAGAAGCCGTTTGTGGCCAAGGAGATGTAGCAGTGCTAAATATGGCGGACCTAAGTTCGGCCATAAAGGGAAACATTTATGAAAACTATTTAATTCTGTAGTAATGCAGGGAATCAAGCCACAGCAATTTTAATTTTCCATCCTCCATAAATTTTCATAGTGATCCCAATAAAATATGAATATTGGTCATATCTATAATAGCTTAGAATTTACTGTTAAAGTGAAATTAACAAGATTTGTAACAAAGACCTGAATGCTAAAATCTGAATGCTTTGCTGGATCTTAACGATCGACTTTTCGTGTAGAAGTGCATCATTAAAATGACAAACACAGATATAAGCTCTGTAACTTTCTTTGTTTAAAAGATATAGTAAATTTAAATTATCAGTATTTACAGTTAATCATCAGATCATCATTTCCTCCACAGAAAACACATTGAATGATGACAGCATGACACCATATTGAAAAATGGTTCAAATAGCTCTGAGCACTATGGGACTTAACTTCTGAGGTCATCAGTCCCCTAAAACCTAGAACTACTTAAACCCAACTAACCTAAGAACATCACACACATCCATGCCCGAGGCAGGATTCGAACCTGCGACTGTAGCAGTCACGCGGCTCCAGACTGAAGTGCCTAGAACCGCTCGGCTACAAAGGCCGGCCCTTATGGAATCATTGAGTAATAAAATATTTAATGTTAAGAATAGTGCATAATAGTTACTTTTGTTCTTTATTTATTTACCGGAAAGCACACTGGTGCAAGGCTACTGGCCGCGGCATTCAACGCTAAGAAGGAAAATGTATTGGTTTTGTGTAAAAGAATATAACGTTTGTTATGTAATGGATATTATTGTTACTTTATTTAGAAAGTGAAAGTGGTTAAGCTTTGATTATTTAAATAAGTTAAAATGTAAAATAATGTAGAATAAGTTGTAGCCAATCAGATGGATAGCTTCAGGAAAGAGAACTGCCCTAGTCAGTTGAGCGAGGATATTCGGCGCGGGGGAAAGGAGGCCAGGGACGGGCAGAGCGACAGTGCTGGAGCAGACGCGAAAGCGGACAGTTCGGCTGGAAACACCAAAGGGTACAGTTCGGGCTGAGACGTGAAAGTGGACAGTCGGTCTTTAGACAGCTAGGAAGTGACACGACTTAGAAAATTTCGCGTTGTGTGGTATCGTGCGACTTGGTCTCTGAGCGGTGAGCAGCCGCGCGCCTGGTGTGAACTCAAACTTTTCACTGAGATAACTTGTATTTCGCGATGTGATTGTGAATGATCGAACTGTGTCAAATGGATATGTGCTCGAGTGTAACTGTAACTCTAAATACGACCACTTTCGCTATTAGTTTGCTTTCTGAATATGCATTATTCTAACCAAATCGCAACTGTGTGGCCTACATATTTTATTGGTCGTTAATTTACTTCCCGATATTATTATTACTGTTATTATATGTTATATTAACTTTGTATTTCACAAACTTGCCATTGAGCCAGACAATTTAACCAAAGGGTCACAAGTGTCTAATTTAGGGCGCGTAATGTTACACGTGCCGTGCGGTTCAACCCCTAGACGAGTTTGAGCCAAAACATTTCGACGAAGAGGATCCGCATGTGAGCCCGAACATCTTTGGGATGTTAGCTCGCAGTTTCCTACAGGATTCTAGTATATATTATCACCTCGAGCATAACAAATTTTGCTGAGACGGAAGAGCTTTTGTCCATAATACAGCACGGTTTTAGAAAGCATTGCTCGTGCGAAACTCAGCTTGCCCTTTCTCATAAGATATCCTGCGAACTATGAATGAAGGGCATCAGGCACATTCCATACTCCTAAATTTCCAAAACAGCGTTTGACACCGTGCCCCGCTGCAGAGAGTTAACGAGACTAGGAGCATACGACATAGTTTCCTAGGTATGTGCGTGACTCCAGGAGTTCTTAAGTAATAGAACCCAGTACGTTGTCCTCGGCGCCGAGTGTTCATCAGAGACAAGGATATGGCCAGGTGTCACCCAGGGACGTCTGATGGTACGGTTATTAGTCTCTGTATATCTAAATGATCTGACGGACAGGATGCACGGCAATCTGCGTCTGTATGCTGAAGATATTGGGGTCTACGGGAAGAAGTTGTCTTTGAGTGACTGCAGGTGGACACAAGATGACGTACACAAAATTTCTAGTTGGTGTGATGAATGGCAACTAGCTGTAAACGTAGAAAAAAAGTAAGTTAATACAGATAAAGTTCGATTTCAGCATTAATATGTACTGCTTAACATAGTCACATATATTAAATGTCTAAGCGTAATGTTGCAAAGCGACATGAAATGAAACGAACTCTAAGTACCTTAACAGGGAAGGCGAATGGTCGACTTCGGTTTATTGGGAGAAGTTTAAGGAAGAGTAGTTCATCTGTAAAGGAGACCGCGTACAGAACACTAGTGTGAGCCTATTCCCGACATTGCTCGAGCGTTTGGTATCCTCAGCAGGTTCGACTACAGGAAGACAACGAAACAATTCAGAAACTGGCTGCTAGCTGTGTTACTGGTAGGTTCAATCAGTACGTGAGTATTACGGAGATGTTTCGTGAACTGTAACGGGAATCCTTGGAGGGAAGGCGAAGTCCTTTTCGCGGAACAGTGTTGAGAAACTTTATAGAACCGGCGCTTGAAGCTGCCTGCAGAACGATTCCACTGCCGCCAACGTACATTTCAGGTGAGGACCACGAAGATAAATCAGGTCTCGTACGGAAGCATATAGATAGACGCTTTTCCCTAGCTCTATTTGAAAGTGGAACGGGGAACAAAATGAGAAGTAGTTGTACTTTTTATGCATCAGACAGTGGTGTACGGAGCACGTAAAATGTTGATATATACGTGTATGGTGTAGACCTGGTGAGCTACCAATTCCAGAGTGCATTCGCCCACGACGTACAGGCTCATTAAAGGATAGCTAGAATGAATACCCTAACATACAAACCCACCAAACATAAACGCAAAATACAGCTATTTAAAAAATCAGATAAAAATTCACTTGACACCTTCGTAACAGACAGTATCCACTCCTTCCAATCTGACTACTTAAGCGTAGATCAGATTGAAAGAAATAGTAATGACGCAAATTGAGAGATATATACCTAATAAATTAGTAAAAGACGGTATTGATCCCTCCTGGTACACAAAACAGGTGAGAATACTGTTGCAGAAGCACGAAAAGAGCACGCCAAATTTGAAAGAATACAAAATCCTCAAAATTGGCGAAGTTTCACAGAAGCTACAAATGTAGCGCGAACTTCGATACGAGGTGCTTTTAATAGTTTTCACAACTGAACTCTCTCTCGAACACTGGTAGAAAACCCAAAGAGATTTTGGTCGTATGTTAAATACTCTGGTGGCTAGATGCAATCAATGCCTTCACTGCACGATAACAACGGTAAAGTTATTGGTGACAGCGCCACCTAAGCACAGTGACTAAGCACGGCTTTCATAAATTCCTTCACCAAAGATGACGAAGCAAATATTTCAGAATTCGAATCAAGAACAACTGCCAACATGAGTAACTTAGAAGTAGATTCCTCGGTGTAGAAAGTAGCTTAACTCACTCAATAAAGGCAAGGCCTCCAGTCCTCTCAGAATATCTAATACAACTGCTCGATACTAAACAACCATACACAACCAATCGCTCGCGGAAAATCTGTACCTAAAGAGTAGAAATCTGCACAAGTCACACCAATTCTCATGAAAGGAAATAGAGGTAATCAGTTGAATTGCAGACCCATATCACTAACGTCGATTTGCTGCAGGATTTTGGGATACGTACTGTGTTCGAACATTATGAGTTATCTTGAAGAAAACGATTTGTTGACAAAAAGACAACACGGATTCAGAAAATACCGATCTCGTGAAACAGAACTACCTCTCTATTCTCACGAAGTAATGAGTGGTATCGACAGGGGACGTCCATTTAACAGTATATTTTTAGATTTCCGGTCTAAGGCGCTGCAGTCATGGACTGTGCGGCTGGTCCCGGCGGAGGTTCGAGTCCTCCCTCGGGCATGGGTGTGTGAGTTTGTCCTTAGGATAATTCAGGTTAAGTAGTGTGTAAGCTTGTTTCAAATGAGTCTGAGCACTATGCGACTTAACTTCTGAGGTCATCAATCGCCTAGAACTTAGAACTACTTAAACCTAACAAACCTAAGATATCACACACATCCATGCCCTAGGCAGGATTCGAACCTGCGACCAAAGCGGTCACTCGGTTCCAGACTGTAGCGCCTGGAACCGCACGGCCACTCCGGCCGACTGTAAGCTTAGGGACTGATGACCTTAGCAGTTAAGTCCCATAAGATTTCACACACACACACACACACACACCGTTCCTCACAAGCGAGTTTTAATTAAATTGCGTTCCTTTGGAGCATGGTCTCAGCTGTGTGACTGGATTTGTGATTTCCTGCCAGAAAGGTCATAGATCGTAATAACTGACGAAAGGCATCGAGTAAAAGTAGGTGTCGTGTGACTAGGGCCTCCCGTCGGGTGGACCGTTCGCTGGGTACAAGTCTTTCGATTTGACGCCACTTCGGCGACTTGTGTGTCGATGGGGTTGAAATGATTATGATGAGAACAACACAACACCGCGTCACTGAGCGCAGAAAATCTCCGACCCAGCTGGGAATCGAACCCGGGCACTTAGGATTGACATTCAGTCGCACTGACCACTCAGCTACCGGGGGCGGACAGTCATCGAGTAAAACTGCAGTAATATCTCACGTTGCCCAAGGAAGTTTTCTAGGCCTTCTGTTATTTCTGATCTACATCAATGATTTAGGAGACGATTTGAGCAGTGCTCCTAGAATGTTTGCAGATGATGCTGTTAATCACAGTCATGTAATGTCATTAGATGATTAAAACGAATTGCAAAATGATGTAGCCAAGATATCTGTATGATGCAAAAAGTGGCAGCTGCTTCTAAATCATGAGAAGCGTGAAGTCATCCGCATGAGTACTAAAAGGAATCCTCTAATATTCAGTTACACGATAAATCACACAAGTCTAAAGGCTGTGAACTCAACTAAATACTTAAAGTTGAACGAACATACAGATAATGTAGTAGGGAAAGTAAACCAGACATTACGATTTATTGCCAGAACACTTAGAAAATGTAAGAGGTTTACTAAAGAGACTGATTACTCTTTCGGAATGTTTCAGTGCGGTGTGGGATCCACAACAGGTTGGATTGACGGAGAACATCGAAGAAGTTCAAAGAACAGCAGCTCGTTTTGTATTATAGCAAAATAGGAGAGAGAGTGATACTGATATGAACAAGAATTCGTATGGTAGTCATTAAAACAAAGGCGCTTTTCGCTGTGGCAGGATCTCCTCATGAAATTTGAATCTGTAACTTTCTTCTCACAGTGCAAAAATATTTAGTTGACACCCACCTTCAAAACGAGCAATAATTATCATAACAAAATAAGAGAAATGAGAGCCCGCACGGGAAAATTAACATTTTAGTTTTTCCCACGCACTAAGTGAGAGTGGAGCTTAACGGTAGCTCAGTGAAGCCCCGGCTAGACACTTAATTGTCAATTTGAGAGTAATAATGTTGATGTAGATAGCTTCACGCTGTGGCTTACTATTAGTCACAGCTCGCGGTCACATTTGGTGTTTCTGCAGGGCAAAATAACCAGTGCCCGGTACATCGCACAGATTGTTATCGCCGTGCCCCGTCCGGGGTGGCCCAGCGTTTCTAGGCGCTACAGTCAGGTTCTAATCCTGCCTGGGGCAGGGATGTCTGTGATGTCCATATGTTAGTTAGGTTTAAGTAGTTCTAAGTTCTAGGGGACTGATGACCTCAGAAGTTAAGTCTCATAGTGTTCAGAGCCATTTTAACCACTTATCACCGTGCTACTGCCATTTCTTCGACAAGAAAATTATACGCTTTTTTAGCAAAACAATACACGTCAACGTACAGCTGTTCAGACGCCAGGTGCTCTTTCTGGTGTAAATCAATTCCCTTGGCCGGCAGGATCACCAGATTTCTCTCCAACTAAACACATGATGAAGCGGGAACTTATTCGATTTCCGAGCTTACAAGAACTATTGCTGAATGCAAGAAAAAGCAAGATGGTTGGGACAGTCTATCGTAGGATGCCATTCGGCACATTTATGATCATGTGTAAGTCAGAATACACTCCTACGTTGTCCCCAGATGGAGGCACACTGAGTATTGATGCGACTGTTTGGACACCCTTTAGTGTGACGTGTGTATTTCACTTGGTCTGAATTTATCATTCTATATTCTTCACTTGTCAATAAAATGACCTTGTCACTGAAGGTGCTGCATGTTTTTCTGTCATTTACATCCTTGTGCCATTATGACCACACAAGAAGTTGCCAGTGATATACTGTTGACAGTGAAACTTCCAAAAAGGGCTTGATGCTGTTAATTGCGGTTTATGTAACTGTTTAGTTCATTAAGCAGTTTATGCAAAACCTGTCACCAAGGAATGACGGTTACTAGGTGGCTGAAAAGCCTTTACGAGAGCAAGAATATTTCGGGACATCATACACGATTGGGAGTCCAGATATTCTTGCAAAATGCTTTATTCCCCCAGAAAAAAATGGGTTTTGAATCAGATTTATGATATGATTTATGTCGTAAGGTTATGTGCACTAATTGTCTCAGCTGCAAATGAGAGTGGTTACGTTTCAGAAATGTCGTTTGTTGTACCGAATTTTATTTTAGAAGCGTTAAGGACTGTCTCATCTCTAATAGCGTGTTTACTTATATTTACAGTATCATGTTATTAATTTACATCTGGACTTAATGCCATACAGAAAAGAATTCTATAGCGCTCACTTGTGATAGCCATTTTGTGGTCAAACGACTGTAACGAGAAAGGGTTGTAGGATTTGCGAGGAAGTTACGTTATGTGGGCTGCGTGCAAATCAGGTGGAAAGCAACTCGGGTCATTAGGATATTTTTGAGAATAATAGTAAATTAAGGTGTGGTTTACTATTAAATTTTCGAGAGCGTAAGCTTTAAGAGAGTACAGCGATAAGTAGTTTCTCCTAAGTACATGCCGCGAAAAGACAAGAAAGGAGAAACTAGAGAGATTAGAGCTCAAACAGAGGTCTTCCGCGCACCATTCGCGAATGCAACAAGAAAGAGGAGGGAGACAGTGGTACGCAAAATAACCTCCGTCACACACCCTAAGGTGGCTTCCAGAGTATTCATGTAGAGAAGATTTAGATTAACGTTTCTACGGCATTAGTTTCTCCGAAAAATGTAGCTTGAAATATAGGAGCAGAAAGAATCATACCCGTTAAATCACTTTTGTTGTGTTATTGGAACCTGCAGTTGGTTGGTTGGTTGGTTGGTTTGGGGAAGGAGACCAGACAGCGTGGTCATCGGTCTCATGGAATTAGGGAAGGATGGGGAAGGAAGTCGGCCGTGCCCTTTCAGAGGAACCATCCCGGCATTGGCCTGGAGTGATTTAGGGAAATCACGGAAAACCTAAATCAGGATGGCCGGACGCGGGATTGAACCGTCGTCCTCCCGAATGCGAGTCCAGTGTCTAACCACTGCGCCACCTCGCTCGGAACCTGCAGTAAAAAGCTTTATTCAGGAATTGAAATTTCGCTAAAGTTTAATCATCCAGGGTCCTACAAATGTCATAAATAAACAACTTTTCCCTACCAACCTCCCAAACGGAATAGGGTCAGAACTCAAATAGTACCTGTATTGCAGCCAGAATTAAAAGTGCATAGGTAGAGTTTTTTTTTACTCTCAAACGGAAGCTACAGAGGTAGTAAAATATCAGAGTCAAAAGGACAGTAAGAATATTTAATGTCAACACTCAACTGGTCTTCCTTTATGCATCAGAAAGGTGGTCTTTGCTATCTACCGGTAGCTGTGTGCTATGTTCGAGTAAAGTTTCAGTATTGGCTCTTTTCAAACCAGCAAAATCCCTTACAAACGTATATTACACATGTTACGAAATACATGACATCAGACAGAGAAATGCTAAAACTTCATCAAATGCTCTAAATACAACGTCTTGTGAACAGCCATGGGACCCATAGGACATCTATTACAATGAACCCTCAGCTCCTAGCTTGAGTTCAACCCAAAACATGTAAACCTCATGTTCCAAAAAGACATACTGTAATTCCAAAAATTCACTCTCCTTTAAAATCTCTCAATTACTGAATTAGATTTTGAAGCAGGACTTTCATACTTTTAATAACTCATATTCAGTAAGAAATGCGAATATTTAGAATCTAAAGATATAGAAATTTTAGCAGGTATTAGGTTTGCCTCTTTCGATGTAACTATCCTTTTTACAAATGTACTAAATGAAGAAACAATACGGATAATTTTTGAAAATTTATTAAACATAAAAGTTAGTAATTTCTGAAATATCAGAAGTCACCGACATCTTGTAGCTAATATTGTTACATAAATACTTTGCCTTTAATGATAAAGTTTACCAAAAGAAAGACAGTCTTCCCGTATACAACATTATGTCAGGTTTTCTGGCAGACATACTCATCAATCATTTGCAAAGCAATGTTTCTAAGGAAAACAGCTGGCTCAGAAGTAATACTATATATTACTCGAGATATGTTGATTATACAAGGGTGCCACCTGATGGCGCAAAAGAGGATATTGAAGGACTACTTACATTATACAGTTATTTCCGCAAAAACATTAAATCCACAGTAAAACAGGAGAAAAACATAACAATAAATTTCTAGGATCTTAGGGTCATAACCCTCCAAAAAAATAATAATTTAGCATACATAAAAAACACACATAGACGGACATTAGAATAGATAAATCATCATGCCTCCCACCACACAGAAACAGTTAGTACTTAGGGACGATTTTACGCAGAGTATACTTAGTTAACTTAGAAGAAAAACAGTTTTAAGACAGAACTTGACCCAATATAAAGTAATACAACGGCTACACAACCCAAACTCCAATAATTTAGACACACAAATTCGCAAATGTAAGGGAACAAATTGCCGTCCTAAAAAAAAAGAAGAAATATTTGCTAGCGTCCCATACCTAGACCCATCTCATAAAAAATACAAACCAATCAAAAAAACCAATATAACAATTACATTCTCCACTAATAACACTAATAGTAACTTAGTAAACGTACTAGTCTATAACATAAAAACAGACATCCAAAAATTCAACAACGAGTCTCGGTCCGGCACACAGTTTTAATCTGCCAGGAAGTTTCATATCAGCGCACACTCCGCTGTAGAATGAAAATTTCATTCTAGAAACAGTAGAATACATAAAGTGTCATGTCCTAGTTGCCTTTCCTACTATGCAGGCGAAAACGTAGATATTTCAAAACCCGGTTCGAAGAACACGCGAAGGCTTTCAGATTCATTCATTTTGAAAAATTAATCATTGTACAACATATGGTGGAATCCCAACATATTATCAACAGGATAGATAACAGTTTGGTGGTACTGCACGACGAAGCGAATAACAAGACTCTAACTCTGTTAGAACAATTGGAATTTCGTAGCACCTCCGATTGTCGGTGCATCTGTGGTTTTCATCCTGGGGAGAAGCATGAACAGAAGAATGTTTCATTAGACAGCCACAGCGGCACTTTAATATTCAGATGTTGTAATTTCTCTAGTTCTGTTTTATGTTTCACACATCTGTAGATACGTTAAATATGTATGTGTAACGAAAATCATGTTTACTATATATCCATACTATATTTTTATGTTCCCAGCTACATTGTTTTTTTTCCTACTTCTTTTCTCGTCTGTCGGAGAGAGAGCGTGTTAGTGTGTCTGTGTGATGCTTCCATATACTCTGGTTGTCGGGCTGGAGTTACTGTTGGACCGTAGATATATTGGGGAACAGCAGCTATTGCTTAAGTTGGTACAGATAGCCAGGAAGTATTTTCTCTACCCATTTCCGCTGCTACCTATGGACGTTACTTCGGTAGCGTGGAACGGCAGTGTGCTCTGAGTCATCGTTAAGTGAGGGTGTCTGTTCAGGTCGTCTCTAGTAGGGAGAAGCTAATTCACCTCGGTAACACTTCCCCGTGCCATCACCAAGATGTGTAGAGACCAGTATGCCTAGGATGTGCATCGTCTTTCGATGTCGTACTGTGTCTGAGTACTGTGAGCCTACCGTAGCATGAAGTCATGTCTGGTATACTTGCTGCCGTACCTTAATGGTTCATAGGAGTAATGTGACCTGTAGCGGTTTTTAATATCTAAACACTTCCAAGAATGAAAGTGTGGCTAACCAGGTTACGCTAATTTCAGAAATGCTGTCGACAAATCCACAATAATTGGTTGTGTCTCTTTAGAATTAATAAATAGAAAAGCATTTATAGGTTGCGCGCCAGTGGATAAATCACACCTTCCGTGATCTTCTTCCTTTTGACCTGTTTACTGACTTCGTTTTAAATAATCTGTTTATTCGTATAAGGACCATTTACATAACGTTACGTTGTCTAGTTACATATACAAAATTGAATGTTCTTTGCCCACAATAATAATAAATGTTATATTACCATAATACTTTCCTGAAACGCTAAAAATATTATAACACGGAGTTACTTTGTGAGTGTGGTAGCCATTCTTGCACACGAATTAAAGCAGCAGCTTATTATCTTCTATTATTACATTCATCGCAACTGTGGAAACTATTGCTGCTTTCTTTCTTTCAAAGTCAGAATCTACCATATTAATACTCGTGGTTTTCATTTGTATTATGAAAAGTACTTGGCAATAAGCTCCCCCAATTGTAAAAGTGTGCTGGCTGTGTGAATTATGTTAGAATTCAGTGTGAGAAGAAGAGACCTCTTCCTTCGCACTTAAAAGTAACTGAAACAAAGAGAAACAGCAGCAGGAACATTCCTGTACCAGTACTTGTACAGGATACATTTCATTTGCAATGCATTTTACCTGAAATTTTCTTGTTTGGAAAAGAAGTGTTTTAAAATAAATAGCGTGTAAGTTTTATCTGATACTCAGTAGACGGCGGAGACCCAATTACAATTTACCGGCAATTGTTTTTCGGATATATCAGTCTTTTTGATGTTTTTTACAGTGAGTGGTACCTACTTTATTTTACCCGATGATCAAAGTGCTTCGAATATTTACTGGCATCTGTATGTTTTACGCTTAATTTATAAATTATTTCCCACGCCCGGGTTCCCGGGTTCGATTCCCGGCGGGGTCAGGGATTTTCTCTGCCTCGTGATCGCTGGGTGTTGTGTCCTGTCCTTAGGTTAGTTAGGTTTAAGTAGTTCTAAGTTCTAGGGGACTTATGACCACAGCAGTTGAGTCCCATAGTGCTCAGAGCCATTTGAACCATTTTATAAATTATTGACAGTGACAACTCACTCCTGGGAAAGAGCGGACTTACATGTAAGGGAAATCGCATATTACAAAAAATATTTTAGGTAAATAAATAAATGGTTCCAGATAAAAACGGGAGTGCGACAGGGCGATGGGCTCTCACCGTAGCTGTTCAACTGTGCGCTTGAGAAAGTAGTCAGAGAATGGAACACAAATATTAAGAGTGGTGTAAGACTGGGTTGCAAAAAGAAGAACCTTAAAGTAAACTACTTTGCTTTTACAGATGATATGGCCCTGTTTGCCGAAACAATGGAAGAAGCACGGGAGCAAATACTTGAACTAAAGAAACAAGCAGCTAAAATTGGTCTTCACATCTCCTCTGAAAAAACTAAGATATTGATAAACATCAAGCACTCATGTAAATACCTCAAAGTTCAAGAACAGAAGATTGAAATAGTAGAAGAATTCAAATATCTCGGAGAATGGATTAGTTGGAATGCTGCGGAAAGCAAAGCAATGGAATCCAGAAAAAATAAACTTGAATTGGCCTTCCAACTAACAAAAAATACATACAACAAATAATCCCTTTCAAGGGGGTCCAAAATTACACATTACAAGACAGTGATTAAGCCAGAAGCACTGTATGCAGCAGAAACACTTAACATGAATTTCAAAGACCACATGGAGAAACTTGAGGTAAAGGAAAGAAAAATTTTAAGAAAAATCATTGGGCCAAAATTTCAAGACAATAAGATTATATACATCAAAAATGAAACTCTCTACAAGAAAATTGAAAAACTTTCAGATTCTATGCGAAAAAGGAGAATAAATTTTTATCGTCACCTTCTCAGAATGAATTCCAACAGATTAACTAAACAAATCTTTGACTTATTCCGTAACCGAAAAACGAAGCCCAACTGGTTTAAAGAAACTGAGGAAGACCTAGTGGAATTAAATATTTCAGAAAATTCACTTATTGATCGAATTGCTAAATTAATTACTAAAGATGAAAACATAAGGTTCCCAGACAAATCCACACAAAAGTCCAAATCCTCCATCTCGGAAGAAGAGAGGAGAAGGAGATCAGAAAGAATGAAGAAATACTGGGTCCTAAGAAAAGAACAACACACAAAGAAATGATTGATCCAGCGTACCCCAAAGAGGGTGAAACGAAAGAAGAAGAAGGAAAGGTTCCAGACTCTTTTGGAATAGCGAAGGTTAAAATAATTGAAGGAGCAGGAATTTCATCAGCAAACAAACTACCTTTAAATATTTAACCAGAAATCTCTACCCACCACATCGTTGAGGACAGTAGCAGAAAGCGACTTTGTTTCGTCTTAGAACTCCTGAATATTTTAAGCCTGATTGTCTTTATCTTACATTTAATCATAAGAAGTCGTACCAATAACGATATATTTCCGAGAGATCCTTAATACCTGGTGCAGCATATATACATACGTCGTAATCTGAAACCTATCAAATACGAAACTCAACAAAGAGACGAAATCCAATATGGCTTCTCCCACTTATCAGAACTTGAACCTACCTCGAAAGTCGACAGACGTAGTGACGTCACTGGGAAGCGTCACCAAGGTGAATCTAGTTTCTCCCATATCTAGTAACAGAAGTTAGGAAGGTGGATTTTGTAATATCTTGGCTTACTTTGAGATGCTGGCGCGTTCTGTCAGGTGTAGCCCTTGTAAATCGTACCGAAGAATTGTTTTCAGTTAGGTAGTGAAATAATGCTTATTGATATTTCGTTCCTTTATTTCTAATCGTTGTCCTATTGCAACTTGGCGATGAGAGAGTGCACTGACCAATCTAAAACTCATGTCAGTAGTGTGAATCTCCTTCATTTCTGATAATTGATTCTTCTCTCACTGTAACTTCTTTTAATAACTTTCCATCAGAGTGTAATTTTCTTTTATTAGAATATTTCTCGTGAATTCCGTGTTTTCATTGCGTTTGTTATCCTAATTAGATCACGTGCATTCCCGCAAGTTGCGACTCCTCGGCCCAACATTATTATTGACTCAGTTTTACCTGAATTTCAAGTCGTGAGCCCATTTACTTTTATTCTGAATGTTTTCATATGTGTAGTACTTCCGAAATGGAGACTGTCTAAGCGAGTTTGCGACCACGCGGTTGACCGGTAAAGCTGGTGTAGAGATTATTGGTACGAATGTGTGTGTATGTGTGTAATTTTACGTCTTTTTCCGATTTATGAAATCGTAAATCAATATTACATACGTCCATAAAGTAAAAAGCCTGAACCAATGTTAAAATAACAGACAGACTGCGCTAGCCATAGTTATTTTAGTAATTTTAAAGACTTATTTAAATATCTTTCGTGGCATATGTCAGTCTATTTTAAACTCAGATCTCTGACACTACATGATAAACTTTATCTTTGTTATGCCATGTTAAACTTCGTTTGCGAACTGGTTTGAAATTAATAAAGAAGTGTGTGCATTGAGGGAAGTGGTATGTCATTACAGAATGGATAAACTAAGGGCTGCTGGCATTAAAACGTTAAAAATGATTTTCCTTGAGTTTTCGGTAAATTGCTCACTGTTCCTATTTGTATTTTCCGTCACTTGATTCGGGAAATACAAAACTTAACATCAGACCTCATAACGTAAACATACGTTTCGCATCACTTCACTCAAGAGAAAAAGTAAATCTGTATTAAGACGATTTGCACCTGACGGTGGATCCACAGACCCACAGAGTCAGAAACGCATGGCGTGATTCAATAAAACAAGGAAAAAATGTGACTGACAGCGTCATTATTCATTTATGTTACTTTGGTTTACTAGTGAAATACGCCAGAATAAATAATAACTTACAGTTGCAAACGTGTATTAAAAAGTGTTGAGCTG
Organism: Schistocerca cancellata; assembly: GCF_023864275.1. Taxonomy (NCBI): domain Eukaryota; kingdom Metazoa; phylum Arthropoda; class Insecta; order Orthoptera; family Acrididae; genus Schistocerca; species Schistocerca cancellata. Next base: position 390,707,313 of record NC_064629.1, on the reverse strand, counting down.
CTGATTTCTGACATAATACAACATACGTGAAATGTTTGTATGGACCGTTTGTTTTTAAAATTTGAGAAAAACTATAAATAGGAATGTTACAGACGACATTTCATGTAAGTTGCATTGTAACACAAGTCGATAGCGCAACCAACTTTAATACTCGTTTGTAACTGTAACACGTGTTTTCGGGAAAGAATGAAAACCATTTTATGATGAATAGTAGTAAATCGGAACTAGTGCCTTTTGGATAAGTAACCTAAAACCAGTTTGTATCTGGTTGCTGCTGTACACCATCAACAATTTGTTCCGCGTAATATATCGAGCGTAGTGGCGCCGTGGTTAGCACACTTGAATCGCATTTGGGAGGACGACTGTTAAAATTCACGTCTGGTAATTTCTAAATCGCTCCTGGCAAATGCCGGGATGTTTCCTTTGAAGGAGAACAGCCGATATCCTTCCTCGTTCTTGAATCAACTAGACCTTCTTCTATGTCTCTAATGAGCTCTATATCGATGGGATGTTAAATGCTAATCTTACTTTCTTCTTCCTTCTACTTTCAAATAATTTTCATTTTTTTTTTTGACAAAATTGGACGTCCGTACTCAACTGCATCGTCTGTGGACTGCATAAATAGGAATAAAACGTTATATATCAGGCTAATTATGTACATCGTGAACAGTCGAGGTCCTATAACACTTATTTGACAAAGATCGGATGCTGCATTCGCTTGTGATGGCGTCTTCCCATTAAGAAATACGTCCTGAGATATTCTCAGTCCAAGTGCATACGTTTCCGGATATATCGCATCAGGTATTTCTTTTCCAAGGTGACGGTGCGGATCTGCATGATCTTAGTTTATTCTTGTAAATCTCCATACCCTTGTTATCCATTAGCATTCAATCCGACTATTAGTAGCAGTTTGACAGCAATGCGTGAAGTATGACAATCTGTAAAAAAAATTAGTTTCTCAAATAATGAATTGCAACTCTGCATAAACATTTTGTTCTATCTGATGCTGTTTTGTAAATTTTTGCGAGATGTAGTGCAAATCCACAACATAAAATTGAAACTGTAGACTGTTTCAAATACATACGCCAGGAAAACTCTAGATGTTTTTGAGAAAAACGTCTTACACTTAGACAAAGATCTTTCTGGCTGAATTCAAGATCGTCTTCAAAAAGTCTAATTTTTCATTTATTGACACAGACGAAAATTACTAAAAGCTTCTCGTCTAAGACGCCCGTTAAAAATTCGTTAACAGGACAGTCCTTTTAATGCAGCTCTTAGAACAGCATATAAATTAATCTGATACAGCAGAATAAATACGTCCTTACAAAAAATTACTCAGTGAGAAACAGCCCTTCATTTGAAGACGAATTGAAAAATTTCCAGGTCCCTAGCAAATTTCAGTTTATGCTCTCGGCCTGTGTACAGATATGCGTGCTGCTGATGAATTAACCCTTATAAAGCAGAACCTAATAAGCCACAAGAAACTGTCCCCAGCAGATATCATACATAGATCTTCTGGAGTTAACTCCAGAATATAATTATTTGCCTTTCAATAACAAAATATAAAAGCAGATGAGTGATCAAACAGAGGGTGCCACCATATGTAGAACAGTATCTGAAATATTCCTTAACCACCCTGAACATAAGTTATTTAGAAAATACTTCCCATATAGACAAATTATTCTATTTCATAACAGATATGTGGATGACACATTAATAACCACTGATGGGAACAATAAATGTGATATCCAATCCATCCTTCATTTCTGCAACAATTTGCACAAGGACATCCAATTGACATGTGAGCATGAGAAGGACAGCACCTTTAGTTCAATGGAGCTAGTCATCTTCAGATAAAACAGAAACCCAGCCGTCACAGTTTCTAAACCAGCTACAACGGATGTCAATACACACAATTCTTTATACCATCCTAGTTTGCATGAGTTACAAGCATACGAAGTATACAAGATTTTACTGAGTAATGAAAGCTACCAGATGGAAAGAGAGATTGTCAAAGAAACAGCTGTAGCCAATGGATACCAGTCGTCATTTGTAGACAATTTGTCCATCAAAGTAACAAAGAAAACAGTATTAAACAGAGAGAAAATTAATACCATATGTATCCTACATGTAGAAAAAGTTTCTCAAGAAATTTCCAACACCTTCAGATGACAAAACATTGGAACATCTCTCTGTATTAACGATAAGTTAGGCCACAGGTTACCCCACAATTTTGAAAACAACCCAGACATTTACTGAAACGCTGATATCCACAAAAATTTTTATTCTTAACGTCCTGTTAACTATATAGGCCAGAATGGATATAATTTCAATGTCTGATTTAAAGAAGACATCATCGATTTCTGATGCAATACAGCTATTAGTTGGGAAAAAACGCGACGCATCAACGACACAGGACAAAATTCATAAGCCTAAAGAATAATCTGCTACTCTATAAATTACAGGAAGGGCTTAAGATGGACCAGTACGAATAACTTGAGAATTTCATACACAATAAGCATATAGTACAACTATGAAATGAATTAAACGAATCAGACTCAATTTATTCAAGATCTTTTCAAATATATCAAAGTGATACCAGTAAAACGTAAACAGCAGTTATCTACACCAACCATAGTTGTAACTTCCCCGAAATAAATTAAAATAAATAATAATATATCTTAATACCTTAGAAACCATTTTACCATATAGCCGGAACCTTTGTCAAAGATACTATCTTTAAATTGTAAGACTAACAAACGTTGTAACGTTGAAAGCTGTGCAGCCGGCCACGGTGGCCGAGTGGTTCTAGGCACTTCAGTCCGGAACCGTGCGACTGCTACGGTCGCAAGTTGTGTGTGATGTCCTTAGGTTAGTTAGCTTTAAGCAGTTCTAAGTCTCGGGGACTGATGATCTCAGATGTTAAGTCCCATAGTAGTTAGAGTCATTTGAACCATTTGAAAGGTGTGCAGCGACAAACACATGGAATTGGATATGCAAAAATATCGCAAAAATACCCGCGCAGATATTCATGCAAGACGATATGTAACCTCCTCACAACAGCGATGTCTCCGAAATAGAAAACACTTGTGTATATCATAAACAAATACTAAAACACAGAAGTACACCAATGAACCAGAATATGATGGTATGAACGTCAAAAAGTGTAATGATATTAATGTAAAAAAAAGTGACTGAAGCTGTGTACCAATAAGTGTAGGCCAGCAGTTACAGCCCATAACAGGCATTATGGACCACATAATTCTTAATACTTGAACGATTCAGAATAGGAGACACACACTACATTTCGCCGTTTGTGCTGACATAAAGGAAATGCAATCACAGATTGAAAATCAGAATGATTTCCAAATCGTGGATAAGAATTGATCGTTATCGGCGAACCATGACGAACATTGGAAAAAGAAGATGAGTGGTGATATGAAATTGGCTGGTTGCTAATAAGCATTTGGCTCCAGGTCACCGCAGTAACGCAGGGAACTATACAGGGTGGTTCATTGATAGTGACGGGGCCAAATATCTCACAAAATAAGCATCAAATGAAAAAACTACAAAGAACGAAACTCGTCTAGCTTGAAGGGGGAAACCGGATGGCGCTATGGTTGGCCCGCTAGATGGCTCTGCCATAGGTCAAACGGATATCAACTGCGTTTTTTAAAATAGCAACCGCCATTTTAGTACATATTCATGTAGTACGTAAAGAAATGTGAATGGTTTAGTTGGACCACTTTTTTCGCTTTGTGATAGATGGCGCTGTAATAATCACAAACGTATAAGTTCGTGGTATCACGTAACATTCCGCCAGTGCGGACGGTATTTGCTTCGTGCACATTACCCGTGTTAAAATGGACCGTTCACCAGTTAAGGAAAAGATCGATATGGTGTTGATGTATGGCTATTGTGGTCAAATGCCCAACGGGCGTCTGCTATGTATGCTGCTCGGTATCCTGGACGTCATCATCCAAGTATCTGGACCGTTCGCAGGATAGTTACGTTATTTAAGGAAACAAGAAGTGTTCAGCCACATGTGAAACGTCAACCACGACCTGCAACAACTGATGATGCCCAAGTAGGTGTTTTAGCTGCTGTCGTGGCTAATCAGCAGATCAGTAGCAGACAAATTTCACGAGAATCGGGAATCTCAAAAACGTCTGTGTTGAGAATATTACATCATCGATTGCACCCTACCATATTTCTATGCACCAGGAATTGCATGGCGACGACTCTGAACGTCGTGTACAGTTCTGCCACTGGGAACAAGAGGAATTACGGGACGATGACAGATTTTTTGCACGCGTTCTATTTAGTGACGAAGCGTCATTCACCAACAGCGGTAACGTAAACCGGCATAATATTCACTATTGGGCAACGGAAAATCCACGATGGCTGCCACAAGTGGAACATCAGCGACCTTGGCGGGTTAATGTATGGTGCAGCTTTATGGGAGGAAGGATATTTGGCCCGTATTTTATCGATGGCAATCTAAATGGTAGAATGTATGATGATTTCCTATGTAATGTTCTACCGATGTCACTACAAGATGTTTCACTGCATGACAGAATGGCGATGTACTTCCAACATGATGGCACATAGTTCGCGTGCGGTTGAAGCGGTATTGAATATCATACTTCTTGACAGGTAGATTGGACGTCGAAGCACCATACCATGGCCCGCACGTTCACCGGATCTGACGTCCCCGGATTTCTTTGTATGGGGAAAGTTGAAGGATATTTTCTGTCGTGATCCACCGACAACGCCTGACAACATGCTTCAGCGCATTGTCAATGCATGTGCGAACATTACGGAAGGCGAACTACTCGCTGTTGAGAGGAATCTCGTTACACGCATTGCCAAATGCACTGAGGTTGACGGACATCATTTTGAGCATTTTTTGCATTAATGTGGTATTTACAGGTAATCACGCTGTAACAGCTTGCGTTCTTAGAAATGATATGTTCACAAAGGTACATCTATCACATTGGAACAACCGAAATAAAATGTTCAAACGTACCTACGTTCTGTATTTTAATTTAAAAAACCTACCTGTTACCAACTGTCCGTCTAAAATTGTGAGCCATATGTTTGTGACTATTACAGCGCCATCTACCACAAAGCGAAAAAAGTGGTCCGATTAAAACATTCAAATTTTTTTACGTACTACACGAATATGTAATAAAGATGGGGGTTCCTATTTTAAAAAACGCAGTTGATTTTCGTTTGAACTATTGCAGCGCCATCTAGCGGGCCAACCATAGCGTCATCTAGTTTCCCCCTTCATGCTAGACAAGTTTCGATCTTTGTAGTTTTTTCGTTTGATGCTTATTTCGTGAGATATTTGGCCCGGTCACGATCAGTGGACCACCCTGTAGTTCTTCAGTTAAGAAATGACGTACACAAACCATAGTAATAATTCCGAGAAGCGAAAACAGTAAAGTCAGTCAGTGAGGGTAGCAAATGTGACAGCAGTAAAATATAGGATCGGGTCCGAGACTTTCGGAATATTGTATCAGATGATTATTTAGGAAATTCAGGGATAAAAAGGTGGCCTTCTTAAGTATTTATACATAATGTATGGCAACCGGTTTAGAAGATAAATAAAATTAAATTTATAAACCTTGGTTAAATAATGTGAAACTCGAAAGATTATAACGTAGTAAGAACAAAAGGAGAACATGGTTTAAATGGTCTAAACATTGAAGAAAGGTTTGTCATGTAGCATATGAAAAAAGTTTGAAGATAAGAGTTCAGCAAATGAAAAAGACTGAAATTACCAGGTAATCTTAACTGTAAACAAGATGCTTTACGATATGAACAGAATAATGTAATCTGCACAGCCTTTTGTTTTCGTAACCCCACTACCCCAAAACATTTCTCAGTATGTTGTCGGGTGGCTGCAAAAATCCGCCACGACACCGCTCCAGCATCGCCTGAAAGGCGTATTCTTCAGGCTGACTGCCTGCCCGAAACTGGCCATTAGCGTGAGTCCGCGAAAAGCGCATGGAACTTTCTTCGGGGACTGGACGTTTATGAGTAAACAGAACTAATCCTGGAGACCCGAGCGAGGCCTGGGCGGCTTAAGCCTGCTCAGGTAATGCACCTGTCACGCCGGACTCATTATGGCACAACAAAACTACAAGCGCCGCAGGCCCTTAAGCTGCCACTTCTGCCAACTGAGTATTCTCCGGCGTAGCCAGTGTTTCGCCGTCCTGTCCGAAGGCAGCAGCCGAGGTACAGTCCAGCTTTCTATAGTCAACAACAGTAACTTACTGCATTGTAGCTGTATTAAACGTTGTAAGTTTTTACCTGTAATAAGCATTTTTCCTTTCATGACGCAATCCTTGCGGCCAACAACATTGTAGTGTAATCTACAGATTTTTTTTAATGTCGTGTGTCATAGAGTTTACTTTGTGGTCAAAGCTACACACACGGTAGAGTATGCTAGCAGAGTAATTTGATAAATAAACTACTGGACTCAAACGAATATTTAAACGCGGCTGGTCCACGTGTTTGTAAACCGTTTTCGTTTTACAACAAAAAACTACCTGCCGCACCCATGTTGGGGCCGCTACCTTCAAAATAAACTTGTAGTCTTCTGTTATTTGTCCACATTGGACCCTACTATTGATTGCAGTTTACGACTGGTGCTGGAAGGAGGAGCATTACTGGCTACAGGAAGTTACAGACCCGTGTTTACTGGATGATACAACATGATGTACGGCCCAGAAACACGATCGAAGCTACAGGAAGCAGTATTGCAACAGCCGTCATTCTTATTGGAAATAGCTTATTGCTATGGGTAGAATACTGTGAGAAACGTGCTCCTTCGAACTACAGACAGCCTGCTCAGGTAATGCACCCGTCACGCCGGACTCATTATGGCACAACAAAACTACAAGCGCCGCAGACCCTTAATTTTTTCGTCAAATAATTGTTCGGATAATGTAATTTGAGGCGACGATGTTTAAAAAAGTTATGTGTCAGGGCTATACATGCATTTTGATCAACTGCTATGAGAATAAGTTTTTATTTTAATGTGCATGCTGCTTATGTTAATAAAATAGTCAATATTGAGTTCTGACCATTAGTTCCTTCTCTCAAAGTACTCTGTTTAGGAACCTCCAATATCTGTACAATGCTGAGTCAGTATCTTGATAACCCCTTGTATATTTGGGACAGTGGCAGCACCAAGAATGCCAACCTTGATGGTCGTGTACCTCAAGCCACAAATCGGGTATATGAGAATACACGAACGGTTAGTATTACGGAGATGGGCCGAGTCAGTCTCATAAGATATGACAAGCCGTTTATTTCGTAAACGGTTCCAGATATCAAAACGAAGTTTCCAGCAAAACATGGGACGCTAAGGGACACTTTTTTTGGTATGTAATAAAGGTTCCTAACTCTTGTATCGATCGAGACATTGAAGCAAGTATGACTTCGTATTTTAATTGAATGATATACTTTTCTTAACGTTATAAGAAAACGTTGAAAAGACAAGTACTGTGATTTCATGGTTGTTAATTTTGAAGTTGAAACTCTTCTCAAAAGAATCAGAGAAATATTCTAAAATTGAAAGGAAAGTCTGCTGGAATCAGCTATTGCAGACAATCTCGGACTTCTCTCCGCGCAAGTTTAGGATGAAAACCTGGAGCTTTCGACGATTACCTCCATTGTCTTCGTCAGGAACAACTGACTGTCAAAACTGCTGCTGTGGTGGCCTTACATAGCCCATAGACACGAGGTTTTATCCTAAATTGACACGGCAAGGAGTCCGAGAATGTTTTATACAACAGTGCCATCGCGAAAGACGTCCTTCTTATATAACTTTCCCCTACGGGGAGGACACTGCGCGCCGAGTTCATGAAGTGGGAAGCTGCACAGTTGTGGAATAATTTGGCACTTCTCCAACGCTGTCGGGATAAGGAGATAGTGCCCACGTTTGTTGTGTTTACTCATCACAGAGGGTTGGCGGGAGTGAATAACACTATACAGAAGATCGACCTGGCCATCTCAATGAGAGGGCATACAAAGGTACGAACTGATTCTAATGTAGCAGTTTATGTAGTTGCCATCTCGTTTCATCTGAAGTTATCTCATCTATCGACTGGAAGTGTGTCGATAGGTCAACTGCAGCTGATCACAGAGCTTACCACAGCAATACAACAGCTAAACAAATAAAGAAATCTGATGAGCGACTTGCAACCACTTAAAGATCGGTGTCATCTCGTGAAACATCACGCGCTGTCTTCAACCCTTCGGATACGAACCTGGACGAAGGAGCCAACTCGGCCCTTAATAACGGATTGAATTTCGCTCCTACACCACGCACTGCAACTATCGTGGAGTGAAACCTGCGGTGAGGCATCTCCCACAAGAAGACGCTGACGACGTAAAACTTACCACTAATCGCATATTAGATTCAGCCAAGCCGCCCAAATCTAACATCAGCAGAGCAGAGAGAGAGAGAGAGAGGGGGGGGGGGGTGCTCATTGCGGAAAGATGATCTTGTGGTACTTCCGGCTGACAAGGGAATTGCCACGGTGGTTGTTAGTACCAATGAATATCACAACAAAGTAGTATCGGTGTTGGAAGATAACACGCAGAAATGCTCAAAACGCAGCCCAATTCTTTTATACAGAAGAGGAACGGTGTAGCTCATGAAGATTTCTAGTCTACCAGAGGATGCCATGGAAACTCTTAAATCACGAGACCCTAGACGTCCTCGGCTGTACAGATTACTTAAAGTCCACAAGGAAAGTATTCCACTGATGCAAGTTGTTCACTCTGTTGGTACTCCTACTCACAGGTTGGCGAAATATTTAACTAAGTTGATGACTCCGATAGTTGACTGCTACGAACATCACATTAAAAAATGTCAGATGTTCGTTCAGGAAATGAAACATATTAGATCAGCCTGAATGTGGTCTCAATATTTACAAAAGTTTCTGTGGAGGATGCACTAAAACAGTTGGCAGAGCATTTTCCTCCTGAAATGATAAAGTTGTTCCGACATGTTATGGTGACCACCTACTTCCTGTGTGGCGATAAATTTCAATAAATGACGGACAAAAAAATGGCTCTGAGCACTGTGGGACTTAACATCTGTGGTCATCAGTCCCCTAGAACTTAGAACTACTTAAACCTAACTAACCTACGGACATCACACACATCCATGCCCGAGGCAGGATTCGAACCTGCGACCGTAGCAGTCGCGCGGTTCCGGACTGAAGCGCCTAGAACCGCTCGGCCACCGCGGCCGGCTGCACACCTTTCAACATTACAACGTTTGTTAGTCTTACAATTCAAAGATAGTATCTTTGACAAAGGTTCCGGCTATATGGTAAAAAATGCCAGCCGGAGTGGCCGTGCAGTTCTGGGCGCTGCAGTCTGGAAACGAGCGACCGCTACGGTCGCAGGTTCGAATCCTGCCTCGGGCATGGATGTGTTTGATGTCCTTAGGTTAGTTAGGTTTAATTAGTTCTAAGTTCTAGGCAACTGATGACCTCAGAAGTTAAGCCGCATAGTGCTCAGAGCCATTTGAACCATTTTTATATGGTAAAATGGTTTCTGAGGTATGAAGGTATATCATTATTTATTTTAATTTATTTCGGGAAAATTACAACTATGGGTGGGGTAGATAACTACTGTTTACGTTTTACTGGTATCATTTTGATATATTTAAAAAGATTTTGAATAAATTAGGAGTAGATCTATTTTCCGACTTCCTAAGAAGATAAAAGAGATGCTATGCCCTGTTAAGTACAGTCTCGACCTCAGGATTCTGGGACTTGCAACAACCTTTGTGAGTGCGGAAGCAACTACATCGGTCAGTCCATTCGTAACGTCTCCGACCGCTGTGCAGAACATCAACGACATATTAAAAATCGAGAACTGGAGAAATCTTGAGTTCCTAAGCACGGTCTCACAAACAGACACAAAATATTGTTTCAGAAAACAAAAGTTTTGTACCAGACTCATATATAATGGGATCCTGTAATTAAAGAGGCTTTAAAAATAAGAGAGGGCGAGAAAAACTTCAACCGCGAGAGCAGATTTAATCTTGGCGGGGAACGGAAGCTCGATCTCGAAGCAGAGAAGAGCCAGAGATATGTTTATCAATGTTTACCCATCCGCATGAACGGTGCTCCACCAGCGCAGACATTGACACCATCTGCGACAGCATTATGTAATTACCGACCAATCCGAAGCCGTCTGCGGGCTATATAAATCCACCACAGCAGCAGTTTTTACAGTCAGTTACTCCTGATGAAGATGATGGAAGTAATCGTCTAAAGTTGGATGTTTTACCCTCAATGGGAATTCCGAGATTGTTGTATACAACACTGCTGCTGAGAAGGATGTCATTATCAAATAAGAAAGGTCTTGGCTACACTTCTCCATACTATCTGTACATAGCTCCATTTGGCATTGACAATGGTTGCTGGAGAACTGTAACTATCAAGCCACCCATTATACATATTTATCATATGAAGACCATGCAAATGCTGGTGTGCAGGTCAGACAATCTATGTTACCCGTCGTTCGTACATGGTGGCTTCTGCGTATTGAAACACGTTTGTGCTTCGTTAGAACTGTAATCCTGGCAGGGAATGCTGAATAAACTAGTCTAATCTCTTAATGTATTGAAACTCTGTCTGAATAGTTTCTGAAAATGACTATAATGCAAGGTGTCTATTCATTTGCATGTGCGCAGACGTTACCTGACGGTGCGATTTACTCTGAAATACACTCAGCCTCGCGTATTGATTCCTGGAGTGACTGACGCCTGAAAGAGAACCTACATGACTTTCATTTCACACATAAGCACACACACGAAAATAAACTTAATGATGATCCAGATGCGTAGCTCCTAGAAGTGTGGAGGGTGAATGAATTTTATGGAATATCCGGTAAAATATGAGATACTCGTTGACAAAAATGTGTGAAACGTCATTTTAGATTATCGTCAGCTGTTCATGTTTGTGCTCAATGCTAACAGCTATAAAGCCCTACCTCATCACAAATGAAAAAATAAATCATCATCATCATTTAAGACTGATTATGCCTTTCAGCGTTCAGTCTGGGGCATAGCCCCCTTATAAAATTCCTCCATGATCCTCTGTTCAGTGCTAACATTGGTGCCTCTTCTGATGTTAAACCTATTACTACAAAATCATTCTTAACCGAATCCAGGTACCTTCTTCTCCTTGGTCTGCCCAGGTACCTTCTACTGCTGAGCCCATGAGTCTCTTGGGTAACCTTGCTTCTCCCATGCGTGTAACATGACCCCACCATCTAAGCCTGTTCACCCTGACTGATACATCTATAGAGTTCATTCCCAGTTTTTCTTTGATTTCCTCATTGTGGACACCCTCCTGCCATTGTTCCCATCCACTAGTACCTGCAATCATCCTAGCTACTTTCATATCCGTAACCTCAAAATTATTGATAAGGTACCTGAATCCACCCAACTTTCGCTCCCATACACCAAAGTTGGCCGAAAGATTGAACGGTGCACAGATAACTTAGTCTTGGTACTGACTTCCTTCTTGCAGAAGAGAGTAGATCGTAGCTGAGTGCTCACTGCATTAGCTTTGCTACATCTCGCTTCCAGTTCTTTCACTATGTTGCCGTCCTGTAAGAATATGCATCCTAAGTACTTACCGTCCACCTGTTCTACCTTTGTTCCTCCTATTTGGCACTCATTCCGTTTATATTCCTTTCCCACTGACATTACTTTCGTTTTGGAGATGCTAATCTTCATACCATAGTCCTTACATTTCTGATCTAGCTCTGAAATATTACTTTGCCAACTTTCAATCGAATCTGCCATCACAGCTAAGTCATCCGCAGATGCAAGACTGCTTATTTTGTGTTCACATATCTTAATCTCACCCAGCCAGTCTATTGTTTTCAACATATGATCATTAAATAATATGAACAACAGTGGGGACAGGTTGCAGCATTGTCTTACCCCTGAAACTACTCTGAACCATGCACTCAGTTTACCGTCAACTCTAACTATTGCCTGACTATCCATGTAAAGACCTTTAATTACTTGCAAAAGTTTGCCTCCTATTCCATAATCTCGTAGAACAGATTATAACTTCCTCCTAGGACCCCGGTCATATGCCTTTTCTAGATCTATAAAGCATAGATACAATTCCCTGTTCCCCTCATAACACTTCTCCATTATTTGCCGCAAGCTAAAGATCTGGTCCTGACAACCTCTAAGAGGCCTAAACCCACACTGATTTTCATCCGATTGGTCCTCAACTAGTACTCTCACTTTCCTTTCAACAATACCTGAGAAGATTTTACCCACAACGCTGATTAAAGAGATACCTCTGTAGTTGTTACAATCTTTTCTGTTTCCATGTTTAAAGACTGATGTGATTACTGCTTTTGTCCAGTCTGATGGAACCTGTCCCGACTCCCAGGCAATTTCAATTATCCTGTGTAGCCATTTAAGACCTGACATTCCACTGTATTTGATGAGTTCCGACTTAATTTCATCCACTCCAGCTGCTTTATTGCACTGCAATCTATTGACCATTTTTTCCACTTCCTCAAATGTGATCCTATTTCCATCATCATTCCTATCCCATTCTACCCCGAAATCTGAAACATTACTGATCGTATTTTCACCTACATTGAGCAACTCTTCAAAATATTTCTTCCATCTGCCCAAGGCATCCACAGGATTCACCAGCAGTTTTCCTGACCTGTCCAAAATACTTGTCATTTCCTTCTTACCTCCCTTTCGAAGACTGCTAATTACACTCCAGAATGGTTTTCCAGCAGCTTGACCCATAGTCTCCAACCTGTTTCCAAAGTCTTCCCAAGATTTCTTCTTGTTTGCTGCAATTATCTGTTTGGCTTTGTTTCTTTCTTCAACATAACTTTCTCTGTCTACCTGAGTTCTAGTATGTAGCCATTTATGATACGCCTTCTTTTTCCTTTTACATGCTGCCTTGACTGTGTCATTCCACCAAGCTGTTTGCTTCATCCTACTTTTACACACTACTGTTCCAAGACATTCTTTAGCCACTTCTAGTACTGTGTCCCTGTAGCTTGTCCATTCCTTTTCCAATGACTGTAATTGACTACATTCAACTAACTGGTACCTTTCTGAGATCGCTGTTATGTACTTGTACCTGATTTCCTTATCCTGAAGTTTCTCCACTCTTATCCTCCTACATATGGACCTGACCTCCTGAACTTTCGGCCTCACAATCCCAATTTCACTGCAGATTAAATAATGATCAGTGTCATCAAAGAATCCCTTGAATACACGTGTGTCCCTCACAGCCTTCCTGAGTTCCTGATCTGTTATTATATAGTCAATGACAGATCTGGTTCCCCTGCCTTCCCAAGTATACCGGTGAATGTTCTTATGTTAAAAAAGGAGTTTGTGATTACTAAGCCCATACTGGCACAGAAATCCAAGAGTTGTTTCCCGTTCCTTTTGGCCTCCATATCCTCTCCAAATTTACCCATAACCTTTTCATACCCTTCCGTACGATTTCCAATCCTGGCATTAAAATCACCCATGAGCAGAACACTGTCCTTGTCCTTTACTCTAACAACTGCATCACTGAGTGCCTCATAAAAACTATCCATGTTATCATGATCTGTCCCTTCACAATGCGAATATAGTGACACAATCCTAATTTTCTTGCTAGACACTGTCAAATCTATCCACATCAGTCATTCGTTTACATACCTTATTGCAACTACGTTGGGTTCCATTTCTTTCCTGATGTAAAGCCCTACACCCCATTGTGCTATTCCTGCTTTGACTCCTGACAGGTAGACCTTGTATTCTCCCACTTCCTCTTCTTTCTCACCCCTTACCCGAATGTCACTAACAGCTAAAACGTCCAGCCCCATCTTACTTGCAGCCTCTGCCAGCTTTACCTTCTTCCCAGGGTAGCCCCCATTGATATTAATAGCTCCCCATCTCATTACCATTTGTTTGCCAAGTCGTATCTTAGGAGTCCCTGGTTTGTCAGTTAGAGGTAGGACTCCGTCACCTCCAAAGGTCCGAGGCATTTTGCTCTGATTGTTGCCAGCATCATATTTAAAGTACCAGGGAAGCAGGTTGCTAGCCTTACTTGCCCCGAGTCCCATTGAGTTTTACCCCTAACGGTTGAGGGACTAACCGGTGGATTTGGTGGATTTGCCGTATGAGCACAAAGGTGACCACGACTCAGAATATGTCCGAGGTGCCCAGCCTTATTCCAAAGTAACTGGTATCCCGACTGTCGGGACCACTTACTTGGCCACTCATACGTTGCACGTGGTTCATGAGCTAGGACATGACTACAGGAACCCACGCCATGAACCACCGAAAAATAAAATAAATAAATTATTTCACGACATAACGTCTTCCGGAAACTGCAGGACATCACAAAAAACGTTCCGAAATATGAAACATGACTCTGAGAGAATCTAAGAGAATTGTGAAACGATCGATAGCCGTAATTCGTTCGTAGGTGGATCCAATCCGTCACGCTGCGTGCAAAAGATTGTGTCGACTTTCACGCAAGCATTTCCGGCATCTAATATTTGCCAAGGACCTTCTGCTTCGCCGACCTGTGTTTCTGGTGACAAAGAAGCTATTACTCACCACCATGCTATGGAGTCAGAAATCTATGGTCATCATCATCATCATCATCATTAGTGTTCTGCCAATAGGCAGGTTTTCACATGGTAGTTCTCCAGGCTGCCCTGTTTTCTGCCATCTCCTTCTCTTTATGTCGTCTGTCATCTTGTATCTCCTTCTTCCTCTCAGTCTTCTCCTACAAACCAGTCCTTCCAAAGCATCTGCTAGCAAGCACTCCCTTTTCAATGACCGTCTCAACCAGTCCTTTTTCCTTTCCCTTATAACCTCCAGCAGACGTCTTTTCTCACCAACTCTTTCCAATACTCTTTTATTACTGATTCTTTCCATCCAGCTTATCCTCTCCATTCTCCTCCACTTACACATCTCAAATGCTTCTAACCTTTTTTCATCCTCTCGTCTCAGCGTCCATGTTTCTGCTCCATATTGTGACGCACTCCAGACAAAACGTTTGCCAAGCCTTTTCCTTACACCTTTATCTAATTTGCCACATAATAGTCTCCTCTTTCTGTTGAATGCGTCTTTCACTATTACAATTCGAGTTTTCAGCTCCTGGTGACATCTCAAGTTTTCAGTTATTGTCCGTCGAAGATATTTAAATGTGCTTTCTTGGCTAGTGATAGCTTGTCCTATTTTTATACTGGACAGTGTGCGTCTTGTACTGATGACCTTAATCTTTGTTTTTGCTGTGTTTTATTTGCATCCCATATTCCTCACAAGCTTCATTCAGATCTTTCAGCATTTTATTCACTGTCCGCTCACTTTCTGCCATTACTACCATGTCATCAGCAAATCTTATACATTCTATTCTCTTTCCACCAATATATATTCCTCCTTTCCCATCTAAGCTTATCGCAATAATCTCTTCAAGGTATGCGTTAAACAACAGTGGGGAACGGCAACAACCTAGTCTAACACGTGTTCCAGTATTGCTTCCTTCTGACATTTCGTTTCCAATCCCTATCCTAACTTTCTGGTATAAATATAGATTCTGTATTAGTTGTCTCTCTTTCCAATCCATTCCTTTCCTCTTCAAAATATCAGCTTGTTCCACTGAACTGTGTCAAAAGCATTTTCTAAGTCTATAAAAACAGCAAAGATTTCTCTACCTTTTACTATATATCTTTCCCCTATAGTTCTTAACAGGCCGGTAGCATCTATTGTTCCTTTTCCTCTTCTAAAGTGCCCAAAACACTACAAAAAAACAGAAAAAGCAGTAAGTGTGCCGACATGGACATGTTACACATTCCCTTCACATTTTGTTGCGCTTTTCCTCAATATGGCTTCTTGATTTGTTAGAGAGAGGAAGAGTATCAAAAGGTCTAAAACCTCCCGGACGTAACAGTTCCTTTCCCGAGTGACTCATATGGTTCAAATGGCTCTGAGCACTATGGGACTTAAATTCTGAAATCATCAGTCCCCTAGAATTTAGAACTACTTAAACCTAACTAACCTAAGCACATCACACACATCCATGCCCAAGGCAGGATTCGAACCTGAGACCGTAGCGGTCGCGCGGTTCCAGATTGTAGCGCCTAGAACCACTCGGTTACAAGGGCCGGCCCGGAGTGACTCAAACCGCGCAATTAGAAATCTCTTGTTGTATGTAATTGCATGTGAGGTAGCTGTTCGCTCTGTTAGTGAACAATGCAGAATGGCAGACTGTATTATGATAAATGTATGTGGCGCATTAGTGTGGGGCAAGTTGATCGGAAACACAAAAATTTTGTTGTTCAGCGACACAACGAAGTTTCACAAGTCCACTTTGGGACCAGAGTTCTTTTCGGTTTCTGAAATAGAAGTCGATGCAGTTATCTGAATGCTATTTGTCGAATCCGTAGCAGACGTCTTATCATCGATAGAGGCTGGTTGCAATTTTCTGACGCTGAGTCAACACAATACATGAAGCTCTACTGGCCGTTACAGCCATACAGGCAATGTGTTGGTCATTTCACGCTTTTATCATGCAGTGGAGTTCAGAACAATCCCGTCGCTGAATACGAAAGTCTCCTAACCACTGGTTCCACTGCCACACAAATATGCTCCGCACAAGCTAAAGTATCACAATATGACACAGCCTTTGCCATAAAGATTGATAATTTTGGATAATTCTAAGTCATTCATAGACATATATTGTGCTCTTTTACGTCGACGAGAAAAATGGGCATTGTCTATCAATTAACAACATGATTTGCTGGCTATACAGTCTGTAGGCTTGTGGTATAGACGGCTTATGGTAGAAGGACGGATCCTCAAAATTACAGACCAATATCCTTAACATCGGTTTGTTGCAGGAGTCTCAAACATATTCTCAGTTCGAATATAATGAATTTCCTTAAGACAGAGAAGTTGCTGTCCACGCATCAGCACGGCTTTAGAAAGCATCGCTCCTGCGAAACGCAACTCGCCCTTTTTTCACATGATATCTTGCGAACCATGGATGAAGGGTATCAAACGGATACCATATTCCTTGACTTCCGGAAAGCGCTTGACTCGGTGCCCCACTGCAGACTCCTAACTAAGGTACGAGCATATGGGATTGGTTCCCAAGTATGTGAGTGGCTCGAACACTTCTTAAGTAATAGAACCCAGTACATTGTCCTCGATGGTGAGTGTTCATCAGAGGTGAGGGTATCATCTGGAGTGCCCCAGGGAAGTGTGGTAGGTCCGCTGTTGTTTTCTATCTACATAAATGATCTTTTGGATAGGGTGGATAGCAATGTGCGGCTGTTTGTTGATGATGCTGTGGTGTACGGGAAGATGTCGTCGTTGAGTGAGTGTAGGAGGATACAAGATGACGTGGACAGGATTTTTGATTGGTGTAAAGAATGGCAGCTACCTCTAAATATAGATAAATGTAAATTAATGCAGATGAATAGGAAAAAGAATCCTGTAATGTCTGAATATTCCATTAGTAGTGTATCGCTTGACACAGCCACATCGATTAAATATTTGGGCGTAACATAGCAGAGCGATATGAAGTGGGACAAGCAAGTAATGGCAATTGTGGGAAAGGTGGATAGTCGTCTTCGGTTCATTGGTAGAATTTTGTGAAGATGTGGTTCATCTGTAAAGGAGACCGCTTATTAAACACTAATAGGACCAACTCTTGAGTACTGCTCGAGCTCTTAGACCACACAGGACAAGAATGCCTAGTTCAGCATGTACGCCATCTGCTGTTTATCACTTAGTGTTTTGCACACCTTATTCTTTTGCATTCATGTGTGTGTTTCTTCCTGGGCTCTGCAGTTTTTACAATCGTTAGAGCACATCAAGTACATCTTCACTGATGAGAAAGTCAGTTTCAGTTTGACAACAACAAGACCGGTAGGATGAAACGTCGGGGTGCTTAAGAAACTGTATAGTACGAGTAAATGAAGAATCAAAAGTCGTACTGGAGGTAAATATTTAGCTTCTCGTTATTTTTATCATTTTTCGTATCAGAACAAATTTTATCAATCACGACTCTGTGCAAGAAAGACATAGCGTGAAAAATCTATTCTTGAACTACTGAACAAAAATGTAAGATTTTCGTGTCAATTACTGTATGTCAGCGCTGCATCCACAACTGATGTGTAAACTAGTGCCGGCCGGTGTGGCCGTGCGGCTCTAGGCTCTTCAGTCTGGAACTGCGTGACCGCTGCGGTCGCAGGTTCGAATCCTGTCTCGTGCATAGATGTGTGTGATATCCTTAGTTTAGTTAGGTTTAGGTAGTTCTAAGTTCTAGGGGACTTATGATCACAGATGTTAAGTCCCATAGTGCGCAGAGACATTTGAACCATTTTTTTATAGACTAGTAACGTCTAGGATAAGGCATATATGTGAATACAAATCTATTCATCTGATTCCAGAATGAATTTTCACACTGCAGCGCATTGTGCAACGATTTTAAGCTTTCTATCAGATTAAAACTGTGAGTCCATCCCTTATCGCATGTATGTAATTATTTGTCTCCAGAGAAATTGTCCTGTCACCAAATGCTCCTATTACAATCACAGTGACGGCGTCGGACGTCTTGTCTTATTGCTCGTGTTTCTGTCGAAACGTGCTCTGTGTGTAAAACAGATAGCAGTTTTTTAAAGTAATTTACATACATTCGTTAATACGAGAAAAATTTGAGGCTTCCTTTCAGTTATGCGAGACAATAATCCACAGCATCAGATTATAAGTAGAAATAGTCTTAATACAGTACTTCACGACAGATGAAAACTGTACGTCGTACCGGGGTACGAACTCGGGACCTTTGACTTCCATAAGAAAGTGCACTCGTTCGCGGAAGGGTGACGTCCCGGCTTCGAGTCCTGGTCCGGCACGCAGTTTTAATCCGTCAGGAAATTTCATATCAGCGCACACTTCGCTGCAGAGAACGCAGCAAGCATCGCATATAAATCTGTATTTTACTGAAGATCTATCTACATTTCAGCAGTAGTATAACCATGAACAGTGCCAACAAGAATAAGAAACACAGGGATAAAGCATTTGAAATGCATAGTAAAAGAATCATTTTAGCAGTTTTATAGCTGAAATATTGCACACGAAAAACATACAGTTTAGTAACGAGTCATATAGACCCTATAAACGTGTTCGTGCACATAGGCTATTCTTAAAACGACTCTGACCTGCCCACAGCTGAATTCACATTGAGGCTGCTGTTTAAAATCCTAAACAGCCGGTCATAGTGCACTTCATACCTAGTATCAGGTGCTCTCAACACTAATTGCAATTTCGTTACAAACTGCAATGTATATAAAATTTGCATAAAACATCTAAAAACAAAAAAGTAAATTATTACACTGAGAGCCTCGACATATAATTACAAATCTGCGTTGATAAATGAACTAGCCTGAGTATTTATTTCAAGTTTCTACTACCATTCACTTTTTATTTTATGCTTAATCGAACATAATGCAACGCGTTTCGAACACGTTTTGTTCATCTTCAGGCGTTTATATATACATACATAGACAAATGTTACTTAAAAATAAACAGTCTTAAAGTAGATTAATCTAAAACACTTTGTCCATTGTTTTTTTACTGTAGCTGCTGGTGTGGCATTTGGGTGGAAGAGGGGGGGCAGTGTATGGCTAGAAATCGAAATCAGTGATGTCTTCTGCAGGTTTTTCTTCTTTGTGGTTGACTATGTATATTACAGCCTGTATAGGATGCAGATAGATATGCATCAGTTATGTGTTACGAAAATAGTGTGAAAGGCTTTTATATGACCGTTGATCACTTACAATTTCATAATCTTGCTGCTTCTCTCGCATCACTGGTGTAATGGCGGAGCTGTTGATTGACATTACACTATTGCACATCTTAATTATGTTACTGATAGCCGACGTAATTCACTGCAGAAATTGCTTCGATGTAATACGCACAACACAAGATGGCGGACTGTAGCATGTGAGTCTGTATCGATTATCGAGGATTTGTATCGATATTCTTGGTACTGAATGATTTGTAGTCAGTTATTTGCATTGACATAACTTGAATCTATTGAGTTGGAACTGGCTAAAGACCGTTGAAGAATTTTGAGTTTTAGTATTCGGTTATTTCATTAAGAATGTTATCTCTATGCATTGTGTTATGTATGAAAATTTCCATTTCTTCCATGATATCCATTCTTTTACTTTTTCCTATTATGTGTAAAATTTCAAGGTTGTCTTCGATATTCAAAGGGTGGCCTGTGTCTTTAATGTGAGTTGCTACTGCTGATTTGTTACATTTATTGAGCCTGTAGCAGTCTAAATGTTCTTTGAATCGGATTCTGAAATTTCTGCCTGTTTGGCCGATATAATATTTATTACATTGCCTGCAGGTAATTTTGTAAATGCCAGATGCATCAAGACTTGTATCTGGTGGTTTTATATTGTGAATAAGCTTCCTACTTATTTTGTTGTTGGTGCTGAAGCTGATTTTTACTTCTGTGGTTTTGAATACTCTTGCTAATTTGTCAGATACTATTCCAAGATATGGCATTTTTACATATTTGACTGCTGGGGCATTGTCAGTTGTGAGTGTAGTTTGATGTTGTTTGTGCAGTTTATTTTTATCTGTTGTGACATGGTATTAATTAGAGAAGGGTCATATCCATTCTTTATTGCGGTATATGTTATGGCTTCTATTTCTTGTTGGAGTTCTGTATGTTGAAGTGGAATTTTGTGTGCTCTGTACAGCATTGATCTATAAGCAGCTTTCTTGTAGGAGGATTTAATACGCACAACACAAGATGGCGGACTGTAGCATGTGAGTCAGTATCGATTATCGAGGATTATGTTAGATTAAGCATAAATTGCTAATTTGTCAGACACTATTCCAAGATATGGCATTTTTACGTATTTGACTGCTGGGGCATTGTCAGTTGTGAGTGTAGTTTGATGTTGTTTGTTCAATTTATTTTTATCTGTTGTGACATGGTATTAATTAGAGAAGATTCATATCCATTGTTTATTGCGGTATATGTTATGGCTTCTATTTCTTGTTGGAGTTCTGTATGTTGAAGTGGAATTTTGTGTGCTCTGTACAGCATTGATCTATAAGCAGCTTTTTTGTGGGAAGAGGAATACAAAGCCTCGATAATCGATACAGACTCACATGCTACAGCCCGCCATCTTGTGTTGTGTGTATTACATCGAAGCAATTTCTGCAGTGAATTACGTAGGCAATCAGTGACATAATTATGATGTGCAATAGTGTAATGTCAATCAACAGCTCCGCCATTACACCAGTGATGCGAGTGAAGCAGCAAGATGATGAAATTGTAAGTGATCAACGGTCATATAAAAGCCTTTCACACTATTTTCGTGACACATAAATGATGCAAATCTATCTGCATCCAATACTGGCTGTGATATACATAGTCAACCACAAAGAAGAAAACCAGCAGAAGACATCACTGATTTAGATTTCTAGCCATACACTGCCCCCCTCCTTCCACCCAAATGCCACACCAGAAGCTACAGTAAAAAAACAATGGACAAAGTGTTCTAGAGTAATCTAGATCAAGACTGTTTATTTTTAAGTAACATTTCTCTATGTATGTATGTATATATAAACGCCTTAAGATGAACAAAACATGTTCGAAACGCGTTGCATTATGTTAGATTAAGCATAAAATAAAAAGTGACTAGCAGCAGAAACGCTGGCCGATGTGGAAGAACGGTTCTAGGCACTTCAATCTGGAACCGCGCGACCGCTACGGTCGCAGGTTCGAATCCTGCCTCGGGCATGGATGTGTGTGATATCCTTAGGTTAGTTAGGTTTAAGTAGTTCTAAGTTCTAGGGGACTGATGACCTCAGATGTTAAGTCCCATAGTGCTCAGGGCCATTTGAACCATTTTTTTTTTTTGTAGCAGAAACTTGAAATAAATAATTATCCCACACAGTCACGGTTCACAAACATAGCCATTATGGGTGAAAATAATTAAAACTAGACTGAAATATTGCAGAAATGAAACGTGGCCTCAGCTGCCTACAAGATGGTTTTCGAACAGCCCATTACTACCTTCTCATTGAGTTCAACAGTGTGAGAGGACCTCAGACGACAAAAATTATGCATCTCTTCCACAAGATCCATAAGCTGGCCGTTCTCCCGTCTGTGAAGTTTCTTCATATGCAAGGACATCCCCGGAACGCTATGCTTGTTTTCGATTAGATGGGCAGCGAAAATAGATTTTTCGGCCACCACCTTCCGTATTATTCAGTCTGACTCACATAACAAACAGTCAGATTAAGGAGAATCTACCCCTAAACACCTGACTCATGATAAATGCTCTTTGTGTCCTCCCTGTTCATTAAGTCACAGTCGAGAAAGAGACTTTAATTTTATGCATGTGAATTGAGCTATAGGCAGGTTAAAGTCGCTTTAGCAACAGGTGCACTTACACGTTTTCCGGATCTACATGACGTCACTAACAAGTATGTTTGTCGTGTAATGTAATAGTTAACCCGTACTACTACTGAAATGCTTCTTGTGATATCCAGTTCTAATAACAGATAATTGGGGTTCTTATGCTTTTTGGCACTGCCGATGGCTATAATTAGCTGAAATCTAGCTACATCTGCAATGAAATAGAGATCTATTTCCAGCTGACAGCTGTGTTTATCCCATTCGCTGAGCACAACAGTTCCTAATGGAATCCTGCCTGTCAGCTGCCTGTCTTGCCCGTTGCTAGATTTTTGGTTTTCCGCAGCACACCAGTTAGAGACTTACCGATTCTACTAGATTACATGGCTTACACAATGACGAGGGCAATAGATCCATGGGGTGTACTTCGCTGTCTGTAGCGATCTGTACCACGTAGACCGTGCTTTTAGGATGATTAGCTGCTTTTCTACAACTGACAATATTTTCTTCCACTTTCTGTTGGGCCACTCAGTCTCTATTTTCCAGTCACATTGTCCATGGATGAGACTGCGTAGCTTTCTGGCCGTTACATTTTGGTATACGACGCCTGGAATGTAACTGTAGTCCACAAAAAGCAATAGATAGTTTCGAAGAAGGGGGTTGATGCCACCGAAGTCGATCAGTGGTTCTTTGCTCTACAGCTCTGTGTATTCCAAGACGTAATTTGTCAGGGAATTTATTGTCTCTGAGATGAATTAGCATATTTCGTATGAAGTTCGCTATACTTTGCCCCGAATCGGAGGGTTCGAGACCGCCGTTCTCATAAACTATCTTTCCAATGATCTGTGCGGTTTTTTGAGGAGTCCTTCATTCTATACGAACCACTGTACTGTAATTTCCATCATGCTAGATATTACTGTTGGGAATGGAAATGTATGACTGACTTATCACATTTTTAGGTAGTGCCGCATTGATTATACGGAACACTCTTTGCGCCTGTAAAGTTCTCGGTAACTAGATACTCTTACGACTTCTAGACGTGTTTTACAGTTTAAAGCACTAGATTTTTGTAGATTTTCCCTAAACTGTATCCCCAGGATTTTCATTGTATCTTTGGTTTCCGTACCGTCGGTGCATTATAGTTTGTTCTAGGTCCTATGCGTATTAATTTACACTTCCTGGTGTTAATTTGCAACTAGTCCTCTAATCTCTCCTATGTCACGTGTCTTCGTGACAACTATATTCGCGTAATCTGCACACGAGCAGAACTATGAGATTTTTTTCCCTGGTATGGCAGACAACGTGTCTGTTACTCCACTACGGAGAGCAATGGTTCATGAATATAAACGAATAAACCATTTATAAAGGACAGCATAGTCACAAGGATCTGTTGGTTTTTTCTGGTCTGCTGCGGTTATCATTGACATTAATTCTCCATGTCGCACAATGAACTGTTTTTTTGCAAAATGCTTCGCAGGCCACCATCTTATGCAGGGGGTGCTGGCTGATGCCATCAAAGACTTTTTAAAATCGACTACTAATGAAATTGTTGATTTCACTTTGGAAGCACTTGAGACTTCAATAGCGTCACTATTACTGGATAGAGTGTGGAGGACTGAACGTTTGTTCCCGACACACGTTTGGTAGTTTCCAACAATTTTGGTTGTTAGAGATACCATTCTTTATGCTATAACGTGAGTAAAAATTTTAAATTAAGATTTAATAAACTAAATAGGCGATAGCTTACAAAATTTTGGTTGCTACCGTCTTTATTGAATGTGATTTAATCTAGAAATTCATTTTTAAGACTTTTTATGATTAGAACGAACAGCTCTATCTCGATTAGTAGTTGAATAAAACTCACCGTTCTTCGGTAGCATTTACGATAGTAGTACTCAACCACGATAATATTGCACTTGAAATCCTGTGGCCGTTATCGGAAACGCGCGGTTGATCTTATAGCGAACAAATACAGTGGTGACTAAGGAAAAAGCATCGCAATGCCAACGATTTCAAGACAGCTGTGCGTATGCTATCAAGATATTCGGCGTGCCCTCGCGTAATATCACGATAAAAACCCACGATTAGCCGACCGAAGCTCCCATCGCTCCCAGCTGCAATAATATTGTGGTTGACTAACATTTGTAATATCAGGATAAAAACAAACGATAAGCCTACCGAAATGTTCTCACTGCAGGTGCAGTAATATTGTGGTCGATTTCGGCAGGCTTGTCGTGATTTTTTAACGTGGTATTTCACGAGGACACGTTGAACCACTTGATATTAGGCGTATAGTATACATGGAAGAACCCTGGAGATACTAAAAGGTATCAGATAGATTGTACAATCGTAAGACAGAGATTTAGGAACCAGGTTTTAAATTGTAAGACATTTCCAGGGGCAGATGTGGACTCTGACCACAATTTATTGGTTATGAATTGTAGACTAAAAGTGAAGAAACTGCAAAAAGGTGGGAATTTAAGGAGATGGGACCGGGATAAACTGAAAGAACCAGAGGTTGTAGAGAGATTCAAGGAGAGCATAAGGGAACAATTGACAGGAATGGAGGAAAGAAATACAGTAGAGGTAGAATGGGTGGCTTTGAGGGATGAAGTAGCGAAGGCAGCAGACGATCAAGTATGTAAAAAGACGAGGGCTGGTAGAAATCCTTGGGTAACAGAAGAAATATTGAATTTAATTGATGAAAGGAGAAAATATAAAAATGCAGTAAATGAAGCAGGCAAAAAGGAATACAAACGTCTCAAAAATGATATCGAAGGGAAGTGCAACACTGCTAAGCAGGGATGGCTAGAGGACAAATGTAAGGATGTAGAGTGTTATCTCACTAGGGGTAAGATAGATACTGCCTACAGAAAAATTAAAGAGACCTTTGGAGAAAAGAGAACCACTTGTATGAATATCAAGAGCTCAGATGGAAACCCAATTCTAAGCAAAGAAGGGAAAGCAGAAAGGTGGAAGGAGTATATAGAGGCTCTATACAAGGGCGATGTACTTGAGGACAATATTATGGAAATGGAAGAGGATGTAGATGAAGATGAAATGAGAGATATGATACTGCGTGAAGAGTTTGACAGAGCACTGAAAGACCTGAGTCGAAACAAGGCCCCGGGAGTAGACAACATTCCATCAGAACTACTGACGGCCTTGGGAGAGCCAGTCATGACAAAACTCTACCATCTGGTGAGCAAAATCTATGAGACATGCGAAATACCCTCAAACTTGAAGAATAATATAATAATTCCAATCCCAATGAAAGCAGGTGTTGACAGATGTGAAAATTACCGAACTATCAGTTTAATAAGTCACAGCTGCAAAATACTAACGCGAATACTTTACAGGCAAATGGAAAAACTGGTAGAAGTCGACCTCGGGGAAGATCAGTTTGGATTCCGTAGAAATGTTGGAACACGTGAGGCAATACTGACCTTACGCCTTATCTTTGAAGAAAGATTAAGGAAAGGCTAACCTACGTTTCTAGCATTTGTAGACTTAGAGAAAGCTTTTGACAATGTTGACTGGAATACTCTCTTTCAAATTCTAAAGGCGGCAGGGGTAAAATACAGGGAGCGAAAGGCTATTTACAATTTGTACAGAAACCAGATGGCAGTTATAAGAGTCGAGGAGCATAAAAGGGAAGCAGTGGTTGGGAAGGGATTGAGACAGAGTTGTAGCCTCTCCCCGATGTTATTCAATCTGTATATTGAGCAAGCAGTAAAGGAAACAAAAGAAAAATTCGGAGTAGGTATTAAAATCCACGGAGAAGAAATAAAAACTTTGAGGTTCGCCGATGACACTGTAATTCTGTCAGAGACAGCAAAGGACTTGGAAGAGCAGTTGAACGGAGTGGACAGTGTCTTGAAAGGAGGATATAAGATGAACATCAACAAAAGCAAAACGAGGATCATGGAATGTAGTCGAATTAAGTCAGGTGATGCTGAGGGAATTAGATTAGGAAATGAGACACTTAAAGTTGTAAAGGAATTTTGGTATTTGGGGAGCAAAGTAACTGATGATGGTCGAAGTGGAGAGGATATAAAATGTAGATTGGCAATGGCAAGGAAAGCGTTTGTGAAGAAGAGGAATTTGTTAACATCGAGTATAGATTTAAGTGTAAGGAAGTCGTTTCTGAAAGTATTTGTATGGAGTGTAGCCATGTATGGAAGTGAAATATGGACGATAAATAGTTCGGACAAGAAGAGAATAGAATCTTTCAAAATGTGGTGCTACAGGAGAATGCTGAAGGTTAGATGGGTAGATCACGTAACTAATGAGGAGGTATTGAATAGAATAGGGGAGAAGAGGAGTTTGTGGCACAACTTGACAAGAAGAAGGGACCGGTTGGTAGGGCATGTTCTGAGGCATGAAGGGATCACAAATTTAGCATTGGAGGGCAGCGTGGAGGGTAAAAATCGTCGAGGGAGACCAAGATATGAATGTACTAAGCAGATTCAGAAGGATGTAAGTTGCAGTAAGTACTGGGAGATGAAGAAGCTTGCACAGGATAGAGTAGCATGGAGAGCTGCATCAAACCAGTCTCAGGACTGAAGACCACAACAACTACACGCACAACTGTCCTGAAATCATTCACAATGTGCCACGTTTCCCGTAGTCACCACTGTAACGTACACAGTAACGTCACAGCTTGTCTCTGTGAGTGATTGGTTGATTTTAGGAAGGGACCAAACAGCGAGGTCATCGGTTCCATCGGATTATGGAAGGATGGGGAAGGAAGTCGGCCATGTGCTTTCAAAGGAAACTTTCGGGTATTTGCCTGAAACGATTCAGGATAATCACAGGAATCCTAAATCAGGATGGTCGGACGCGAATCTGAACCGTCGTCCTCCCGAATGCGTGTTTCCGATAACGGCTACAGGAGACCAAGTGCAGTAATGTCTTCGTCAGGTAGGAAGGTAGCACCACAGTGCCCAAGAGAACAACATACTCTCGGAGCGCTTTGTGCTGCTCCGTGCGTCCCCTCTCGATCGAAGTCGGAAGCACAATGCCGGCTGAGCTATGCAAGCACAACTTACGGCTCTACTTCTACTCATAGCTCTACTTCCGCCAGTACCTCTCACCTACCTTATACTATTCATAGAAGTCGTTCTGCACATCTCGGGGAACCACCAGTGCTGGAAGAAAGGGTACTGAGGAGAACGGCACACACCGTCCACCCATAACTTCCGAGACTGATTTATTCAGGGTGTACAAGGGATGTCAGCGCAGTCACTACGGTGGCAGCTTGAACTAACAACTGCCAAGAAGAGATGTGCATTTGAATCGACAAAAGTTCAGAAATGATTCAAATGGCTCCAAGCACTATGGGACTTAACATCTGAGGTCATCAGTCCCTAGACTCAAAACTAAGTAAACCTAACTAAACTAAGGACATCTCATATCCATGCCCGAGGCAGGATTCGAACCTGCGACAGTTGCAGCTCCGTGGTTCCGGACTGAAGCGCCTAGAACCGCTCGGCCACAGCGGCCGGCTAGACGGATGTGAACAGGCAATGTTAAGCAGCGGAAGTGAGGTGACAGTGTGTTAGCGTTGTTACGTCACAAATCATATCGTTGCAAAATCTCTAAATAAGGTGTGTTCAGGTCATTCTCCAGAATTTTTGAAGAATCATTGTAACGTGCGATTTGAACATTATCTGAAAGTGGAACTTTTCTGAGTGTGTCTCATGGTTGTATGAACGTTCTCTTTGTGTACTCAGATGAGAGGAGATCGTGTAAAACGCCTGATGCATTAGAACTACCATCTTAGCTTTTCGTTTTCTTTTTTATTAATTCAGTCTCGAAAATTTTTGGACTGATGGGGTAGGTTACTGGTTAGAGACCTGATCCGCACTAGGTTTAAATCAGCTTTTCATCTAATGATGCACTCACCTTTTACAAAGATAAAATAGAAAGGCTTTTGCAGCTAGAATAAACAATTTTAACTTGGGGCTTGTGGTATCTAATCAGTATATCATAAAAACGTACAAATTAAGAACGAGGTCGCTGGTGCAGCTGATAACATTTTTCGTTTTGAGCAGTGAAAGAGAGCGACTGGATGGACAAAATATATAAACAAATTTTTAAAAAGTCTACAGTGCTCGCAGAAAACTAAGTGGAGTTTACAAAACAATTGGTTTTGTGACCTTCAGCGTGAATTAGCCTGTCCCGTGCAAGCCTCTTCATTTCTGAACAATTACTCCAATATAGAATCATTTGAACCTGCTTAGTGTAGTCAAGCCTTGGTCTGCTCCTACAATTTTTACCCTTCACAGTTCTTCCCATTACCAAACTGACGACTTTTTGATGGCTCAGAATATATCCTATCAGTCGAGCCTAGCCTTTGGTCAAGTTGTGTCACAAATTTTATTTTCTCCAGTTCGTTTCATTACCTCTTCATTAGTCATTCGATCTGTCCATCTAATCTTGAACATTTCACTGCATCAACACATTTTTGAAGCTTCTATTCTCTTCTTCTCTGAACTGTTCATAGTCTTCGCTTCACTTCCATACAACCAGGAATGGCTAGAGGAGAAATGCAACGCTGTAGAAGTAAACATGACAATGTGAAAGATAGCTGCAGCATATAGAAAAATTAAAAAAAGCTCTTTGGAGAAAAGAGAAGTTCTTGTATGATTATTAACAGCTCGAATGGCAAGTCAGTACTAAGCAAAAAAGGGAGTGGTGAAAGCGGAAGTAGTAACATTTTAATTTTTATTGAGTGTTAACAAATTTTTCTTTCCGGAAATTATCTTCTTACTGTTGTGGGTGTGTATTTTATATACTCTCTACTTGGACCATCACCACTTAATTTCTTTCGCAAAATGACAAAATCAATCTACTACTTTAAATGTGTCATTTGCGACTCTAATCCCCTCAGCATCAACTGAATTTATTCGACTCGATTGAATTTTGTGGATATTTTTCTTATAAGAAGACATTCCGTTCAACTGATTCTCCAAATTCTTTACCATTGCTGAGAACTACAACGCAATCGGCAAATCTTATGGTTTAATTTCTTCTCCCTGAACTTCAGTTTCCACTCTAAATTTCTCCTTGCTTTCCTTCACAGCTTCCTCAATGCACAGACTGCAAAACACGTGGGATAGGCGACAAATCTTTCTCAGACCCTTCTCAATTTCTGCGCCCTCTATGTGTATCGACTCTTCTAATGGCAGTCTGCTTTCTGTACAAATTTCGATAACCTTAGTTCCCTGTAATTTACACTTCTACTTTCTGTATTTTAAGAAGTGAAATCCTGTTTTGATGTTGCTTATCGTAACTGGTCCTTTTTATATATTTCTTTAATGAAGAACGTAGCGAGAGCTCGTTCTCACGGCTAGAGGTAGCCTGAGCACGTGTATGTCGTGGCATGAGGTCCTTATAGCGCGTTGGTGATGTTAGAACAGCAGTTAAGTCCCATAGTGCTGAGAGCCATTTGAACCATTTTTTGGTGTTAGGAGCGACTTTCTGTGTGAGTAGATATCTAATAAGCTGATGAAAAGGTCACGGATGATCCACAGAATGGGTACCAAACACTCAAACACTAATGACTCTACATACAAATTGTGTTAACAACAAAACATTTAATAAACGTGTCCGCCACCATTGCCTCCGAACACACACTCACACACACACACACACACACACACACACACTCACACTCCTTTTAATACAAGGCATTACAAAATTTTCCATGGACTGAAAGGTGTCGTGAGGCAGATGTGATTTCTGTTTGGGTCTGAAGCTAATTTATTTGGAAACTGGAAATTTGTGGTAAGGTCTTATGGGACCTAACTTATTAGGTGTTCGGTCCCTAAGCTTACGCACCACTTAATCTATCTTAAACTAACTTACGCTAATGAGAACACACACACCCATGCCCGATGGAGGACTCAAACCTCCGACAGGGGAGCCGCATAATTTATTTATGTATTACATCCTTCACATCACTAGTTAAGTAGTTAGAGGCGATTCGGACATTAGAGACAAAGAAAAACTCGGACAGGACAAGGATGGAAACAGAAATCAGCACCATGTTTTTGCTTGAGGCAGATACATACGGAAGGATAAAACAACAATCGACGAGGAAAGTATTGCAAATCTTTTGAAATATTTTCTTATTGATTATATTAGTTTAGCGAAGAATTCATTGAATGTTATGACACCATTTGTCCAATTCGTACATAAGTGAGAAAGAGGTAGTAATACTACCTCTTTCTCTTAGTACTAGAACCAACGACAGGAACAACATCAATCACGGTTAACATAATTTCCTGCTACTACTGTTAGGTGATGAACATAGTGTGAGCAAACTTGCCCGCATCTCGTAGTCGTGCGGTAGCGTTCTCGCTTCCCACGCCCGGGTTCCCGGTTTCGATTCCCGGCGGGGTCAGGGATTTTCTCTGCCTCGTGATGACGGGGTGTTGTGTGCTGTCCTTAGGTTAGTTAGGTTTAGGTAGTTCTAAGTTCTAGGGGACTGATGATTATGAATGTTAAGTCCCATAGTGCTCAGAGCCATTTGAACCATTTTTGAGCAAACTTGTTAACGAAGGGGCAAAATAGGTGCAATTAATATTTCTATACATTCTTTCATAAAATAAATTTTCTACTTTAATTCTGGTAATTAATACTTTCTTATGAAACAGATAAATATCGATCGAGAGCTCATTTTTCTAATGTTTTCCCGAAAATCTAGACTCTTTGAAAATGGTATTACTTTCTCATCCGACGTTCCTAAGTACTTATCTATCTATAGTACGCAGGATGTCCCAATTCTGTAGCACAAAATTATGCAGATGGTGCTACATCCTGAACTTAGTACTCTAAGAGAAGTAACTAACAGTAGTAAATCGATATTTAGTATCTTATTCGTATAACAAGCTTACATTTGGTAGGAACAACTTAGCTAGCAGCAACTGTTCAAAGTGATGGCCACCAGTCTTAATACCAGCCTAACAACACCATACATTGAAATAATAGAACTCTGAGTTCCAGAACATTCGGCCTCATTGATATCACACATCGTTTGTAATATGGATGTAGCTGTTATTGCACCAATGCCCATCACGCTGTATTCTTGGAAATGTACATTTCAGGGGCAAGACGAAAGGTAACTGTTGATGATGCTTCTCTCAGACTATTCATCACAGGCTCCTCAAATTCTACTGTGCGAACAATGCTTTGTCGAGGATACTTGCCAGCTTGCTGTGGTTTCTTCATATCTCGTTAAGTTTCTATTATGACGACAATTTCTTAAATTTAAGATGAAGATTGTAGTAAAATTTTTCTCTGTACTTTCGTTCGGCTCTGCGGACGCTAATCCTGCTGCACTAAACATTAAGTCCACAACTGCAAACTCTTGCTATGAGTAACTCTCAGTCTTCGACAACCACTTGTGTGTGTTAAAGTCCGCCGTGTGCACATTGCACATGGATGCACATTATTCTTAAGGCATACAACTGTTTTTATGAAACATAATAGACTTATAAACACATGTCTCAGAGTCATTGAACACTCAAAACCTCATACTGTCTGACATATTAATTTCCAACCATTAGTTCCTCGTCTTAGAAGACTCAGTTTAGGATGTTCTACCCGTTGTATAACTTTCAATCTTATTGTTTTGTGGTACCCTGTATATTACCAAAAGTTGCTAACCCTTTTATTTGATTTTGCTTACCATGTGCGGTACCGAAAATGTGAAAAGTTTACGTTTTAATGGGTCAGAAATTTATAATTTGAGCAATATTCTTAAGTCATTATAAAGGATTTCGAAGCACTGGGATAGCATATCGTTCATTTTCCACATTAATGATCGCAAATTATTGACAAATTGATTAGAATCCATCAATTTTCAGAAACGAAATCTTTGTTGAAATTTGGCTTTAGCAAACACCAGAGGTGAAGTGAGGAGCATTTCGACGAAGAAAGGTAAACCGCCTATAATTTGCGTTCGAGGCACTAATCGAGAGAAAACTAGAGATAATTTTTGTTGCAGCTACCAGAGTAAGGGACTCAGATTCGAGTACGTTCAGCGGAATGAAACAACGTACGTGATTCAAATTCTTAGTCCAGCGCGGTGGAACCTGTTATTTACAACTGCACATTAAACATGAGCAACAGCGCGGTAAAGTCGGGGATGTGATCGGGCACATTCTTTGTATTGCTGCGATGGGTCGTCATTCATTAGGCGCGCACATATCACGGCGTGGCGTCGTATGTTGGGGAGGCCGCGACAGGCTTCGCTCAGGGTAGGCGACCTGTGACGAATGGCCCGCGGGGCGGCGCCGGCGCCAGTGAGCCGCAGACGCGTTGCGCCGCAAATCGCGCCTCCCGCAGGATCCTATAAATATTCATTCTCCCCGGAAACCATAAGAAATGGAGCAGCAAGAATGTACGCTCTGTGCGCTGAGTGTACGCAGTGCCTGCGACGCTGCTCCTAAGAATAATTTTTAATTAAAACGGAAGAGGGTGCATAGCAGTCCATTCGTGGAACAACGTCGAGGGGCTACAGCACTGTGGCAAACTTCGCGACGTAGGATAGCCAAATTTCACTCACTGAAATAGCGCCTTATTACAGAAGCAGTTTTCCAACAACCTGACGGATTGTACAGGGCGGTTCAATGAGTAATGCAACACTTCTCTTTTTCTCAAAGCAGATTGGTTTTATTCGGGATTCCAATGCGCAATACTATTTCCGACTCTTGGCTACAAAATCCTATTTTTCAACTTAATCTCCGTTCAGAGCGACGGCCTCTATATTGTCTTCTGTTAGACGACGAGGGATCCACCTAGTGCACAAACCCTTGGGTACCCCAACTTGTGGACAAGTGTGTCAGCACTACCAATAGAGACGTCCAGTTGTGTAGTGAGGTGTCTGATTATGATCCGTCGATCAAAAAATGGTTCAAATGGCTCTGAGGTCATCAGTCCCCTAGAACTTAGAACTACTTAAATCTAACTAACCTAAGGACATCACACACATCCATGCTCGAAGTAGGATTCGAACCTGCGACCGTAGCAGTCGCGCGGTTCCGACCGACGATCACCTCGGGTAATTATGTCCGCACGTTCCAACATTGCAGAAGTCACAACTGCTCTTGGCGGGCCGGCACGCAGAAAATCGGTGAGGTTTCCGCGACATTGCTGCGATGATGCCTCGTCCAACGACTCACCGACTCACTGCTAGGTCCCCGTAGACATTGTAAAAGTGCGTATAAATATCTAAGCTGCTCTGGTTTTCTTCCAAAAGAAACTCAATGACAGCGCTATGCTTGAAACCTACCTCCGTTACAGAAACCATTTTGAACGCTGCGCATAGCGCCGGCCCCTTCGTGAAACTATAGTGGCTGAAGTGGGAATATTTCATGATGTCCCGAAAAAATTCGCATTGTTTTCAACTCAAATTGGCCGAGTAAAAAAGGGTTGCACCACATTTTGAAAACTGCGAGTCTAATCAGCAACTGAAACGCTTTGACACAATTTTACAGTCTTCAGCTATACGCGTGCACATGTTGCTGCATGTTTTCTAATATTATTCAGATTCCTTCAGTTAGATCAGCTTGCTTATCTCCTGGAATCCAGGTAAAGACTTCCACGGTCTGCTCCGTCTAGTCGGCTGGTTGCACGTCCCTCACTTTGATTTAAACCCGATTTCGGCCATCCTGATTTAAGTTTTCCGTGATTTCCCTAAATCACTTCAGGTAAGGATGGGTCTTTCGAAAGGGCAAGGCCGATTTCCTTCCTCATCCTTCCCTAATCCGAGCTTGTGCTCCGTCTCTAACAACCTCGTTGTCGACGGGACGTTAAACACTAATCTGCTCCTCCTCCTCTGTCACTTTGATTTCACTTTTGCTGCAGTCATAACATTATATTCCAGTCTGTTCCCTGATCTGTATGACTATTTTTCTGTCTCTTTCAGTAATTGGCAAGAACAGCTCTTCATTTCTCTCCGAACAACACTCACTTTTCGAATTTTATAGTCCTATCTCAGTGCCGTAACTCAGAACTATCAATGCGCACTGGTTGTAAGCTTTTCCTTCCAGTTATTAACAGACATTTCGACACGGGCTCTCCGTGGGTTACATTTTAGCTAGAAGTAAAGCGATCAATTCAATCATAGTATTATCCGCCCGAATAGGCGAGCGCGTTAATGCGCTGCTTTCGGGATTCGGAAAGACGAGCCCGTTGCGGATGGAATCCGTCTCGCAGGTTAATGACGACGACTGGTTGTGGTTTAAGGAGATTTACCGCATCCAACTATGTGGATAGTGCCTTGTTACCCACGTCCTGCCTCAGATACACGCTACGTAAACATTTAGAAAACATTTTCACACTTGAATTTGAGATTTCGTGTAGTTGCATACAGACGGGGTACACAAATTCCGTATCGGGGTTGTGATGGCGTTTGGAAAGACCTCCGGCTACCAACTGTCACTGACATTGCCAAAAGCCCAAATAAGAATGACTACGCCTTAGAGAAATGAGAAGAAGGAAAGGAAAAGAAGAAGATCTTCAGTCACAATATTTTATTTTTATTTTCGAGTATAACGCGTTTCGTAACTCCAACTCCAGTTTCAGGGGCTACCTTAACGTTTTAGGTCATAACATTTTGATTCAGCTTATTACCTTCCTCTTGTAAAAAATATGTGCCCTTTTAGGCTGCAATATTTCTGTATTAACAATGGTTTGACAAGTTTCCTTCACACACATTTCAGAAATTCTATTTTTTGTTAAAAAAAATGTATATTTAGTTTACCAGAAACACTCCAGACGAATTTCACCCTACTAACCTCCGTTCAGGAGTTATTTTCAACTGCGTTAAATACAAAAACTCAAAGAGAAGAAACTGTTTTGAAAGGTATGCAATAAAAGAATATCTCAGAATGAGAGCGGACCGCACTAGGAGCTTCAAACAACTATGCATCTAAAGCCAAGTTCAAGGGTTTGTGTGGAATAATGTTATTCAGGAAGTCACGAACAAGACATATAGTGGCTCAACAGACTTAGAACACGTGTGCTGGCATTACACGGAGTATGCCGCAGCAGTTTGTAGCGGCTCATCGCATAGATAAGATGTAGGCTGCAATAATAACGCTGCACGTAAAAAGATCAGATGCTTCAAGTCAAATACCTTGTACGTTGTTTACTAACAACCATAGTTTACTAACAAGTAACCCCATACTGGAAGAGTAACCAGATTCTGCTAAAAATTACCAGGAAGTGAAGAGGATCCGTGTAGCTCAGGTGTCCCAGCATATGAAGAGTCAGGCGCAGGATGGGATCACCCGTACGCCGCACGGAAACAGTGCACCTCAATACCAAGTGAGGTGGGGCAGTGGTTATGACTAGACCACGGAATTTTAGGTCGTAAAAAAGTGTGTTTTAGGCACCTAAAATAGGCTCCTTCAGTAGTTCATTTAGGCTATATAAAACCTAAAATAGGCTATAATAAAAATGATGCAGAGAAAATAAAAATAAATTAAAATACACAGTGTTGTTAGTATGAACATCTTATTAGTCATTAAAACAAGGAGAATGAATATTTACACAGTTAGAGAACACAGCAATCTACAACATTAATGTCGAACATAACTCCAAATGTTTTTTAGTTCCTGCAAGATAATGATCTCCATAGAAAAGATGTGGCAATGGTTTAATTAATACATTCGTAGTTTCACATATTCTGACCATAGTTGGCTTCACAATAAATAACCAAAAGCTTTTCTAGGTTTTCTAGTGAAAAACTGTGGCGCTTGTCAGTCAGAATCAGTTTATACGCTGGAAAAGAACATTCTACATCAACAGATGTGACAGGGGCCTACTTCATTTTCGGCACATGTTGGACAGGAATGCTGCAGTCAGGAGTGCTGGATTTTCCACTAAGTATGTAGGCAGCTGCACACAACTCCTTCAGGCAAGTGTTCTTCTGCAAAACCGTTTGCATTTTTGCCCGTACTTTTTCCCCTACTTCACCTGGCGCTCCATTAATTTTCATTTTGACTACTTCAAGCAAAGAAATATTGTCGTAGATAGGTCTCCCTGAGCCTTCTAATTGTGAAATTATTCTTGCCATAAATGTGTAGTGGGCCCTAATGTAAGATAAGTCCCGTTTTAAAGAAGAATCTTTGAGTAACTCCATTGCTGCAGTTACGGATGCAGCATCCTCCGGTATAGTTTCAACCACCTTCTGGACAGCTGAGAGATGCGTACTATAGTATTCTGCTGCTATCAGCCACGTGCCCCAGAGGGTGACAACAGGCTCTGGCGGCAATGGGACATCTGGAAGCTGTTCTTTGAATGCCTGTATTCTTGATGGTGCCTTAACAAAAATTTCCTTCGCCGTAGATATTACTTTATTTACTTTAGGAAATTGTAGCCTTACTTGCTCTGCTATGCGGTTGATCCCATGCACTACACAAGTTACGTGCAGCATCAATGGGTACAATACTTTTAATGGTTGAAACGCTGCTATCATGTATGCAGCAGCATCAGTGACGGCCAGAAGCACCTTATTCTCATCCTCTCCGTTTGGGTATAGCACCTTAAGCCCATTGTTCACAAACTGTGCTATTGTTTGTTCGTTAGTTTTTGCAAGCTGTTTTGAGTAAATCAAATGAGCCCTGGATGAAGCATCTGGATCTAGCTTGCCAATAATCAGGTTAGCAATGTAACGGCCCAGACTGTCAGTAGTTTCATCCACAGAAATCCATATAAAAGATTCTCCAACATCTTCTCGGATTCTGTGCAATGCAGCATTGTAAGCTGAATCCACATAATTCTTACGTAAATCTGACTCTGCAGGAATAGACTGATGGCAGTACTTCTCAAGAAAACCTCTGAAAATAGGGTTTTCTAGTTTCCGAAAGGAGATGTTTGCTGCCAAAAGTGCATGACACAAATCACTGTAGAACTTGTTTTTTTTCGGAGGATTTCGTTCAACATTAGCTTTATATGCGATTCCATCTGCATGCTGAGTTAAGTGAGATTTCTTAACACTCGAAACCTAATACGAGAGAAAAAGTAAATGCAGTTTAGAATCGTATATAAAGAGTATTTCGTATTACTAAAGGATAGCGATAAAAGAGAATCCTAAGTGACAGGAAAATAAGAAGTCTACGAAAAACATCAACTAACCTCCTTGTTGCATGCTTGGCAGAAAATAATTTTCCCATCTGTTGTATAATGCGGAAAATCTTGCAGCTACTGCCTTATATGAGTAGACTTTGAACTAGCTGTCTTCGGCATGGCGTAGTATTTTCACACAGAAACTAGAATTTATTTTGCACTTAGAACGTCAGTAAGACTTAACACGTGGGTCGCTACACAATGTACTGATTTGTTTTCACTCGGAAAAAGTGAACGATGACCTGTTTTTCTCTTCCTTTTACTGCGGTGAATGAGAGTGGTAGGGGAAGTACCGTACTCGTGGCTGCACATATGGCACCTGACAGGTGACCGCCCCTTCTGAACAAGCGAATGGAATCTACCGGTGCTTCAGATGAAAACATCTCACTTCTGGCAAATTATTTTTCGAACCGGAAAATTCACGTATAATACTTTTCACGAAACACAGTAGTTTGATAGAACTGCCTGTAGACAGCAGCGAGTAAATGCGCGGAGGGCAGTAATTTAGCTATAGAGGGCGTCTACGATTAACATTGTGACTTTAATCTGTGCTCAGCTTAAGGCCTATGAAACCGTTTCTTTGCGAAAATACACAGCTGGCCAGAATCCTACGAACGAAATATTTTCAAATATAACATTTAGTACTCCCACGTTCGATTCTAATGTGCAACTCAAATCTTTGGCCGGTTCCCATTATCTCACCGAAGTTAAGCACTGTCGCGCTCGGCGCGTACTTGGATGGACATTCAACCGTGCCGAGTGCTGTTGGTAGTAAGGCAAGCAAAGGAGTTATAAACAGTCTCTAACGACCTTCGCCTTCAACGAGACGTAAAGCCCTAAGTTTACTTCCTTTTTCTAATCTTTGAAAACCCAAGAACTCTATGTCAGATTAACGAAATAGGTACTTTTTAGGATTTTGATGCCGGAATAGGCAAAATTAGACGTTAACGTCGAAATACGCAATTTTAGGTCGTATAGAACTAACGGTATTCAGTTTAGTTAGTCATGAAACGCATAAGTACAAACTTATATGCAAATTGGAGCTTAGGAAAAAAAATAGGTTTTAACCTAAAGATCCGTGATCTATTTTTTACATATGAATAATAAAACACCTATAAAGAGTATTTGGTATTAACAGGGATAGCGATATAAAAAAATAAAAAAAAGACCGAAGTGTCAGGCAAATACGAAGCATAAGCGCTCATCAACTAGCCACCTAGACGCACGCTGGGCAGAAAATATTTTTTTCCATCTGTCGTATAGTGTGGAAAAACTTGGAGCCACTGTCTTATGTGATGAAATAGGCACTTTTTAGGATATTAAAGCCGAAATAGGTAAAAATAGGCACTAACGTCGAAATAGGCTTTTTTAGGTCCTATAGAATTAACGCTATTAAGTGTAAATAGTCATGAAACGCATAAGTACAAATTTTTATGCAAATAGGAACTCAGGAACAAAATAGGTTTTTACCTAAAATCCGCGGTCTAGTTATGACACTAGACTCGCAGAAATAGTGAATTTGTACTGTTTTCTATACGTTCATTGTACATGATATTAGTGTAATTGTAAAGTATTTGCTAGCTTACTTTCAAATTACCGGGTTCTCCCATCTGTTGTTCACAGCTATAGAGAACAGTAGATTTTACAGTGTCGTCACCAAAATGCATCGTGGGCCCATAAACTTCTTCTAGGAGTGCTGGTAACTGCTTTCGCGGTATAGAACTACCTAGCTTGATTTCATATTAAATTTTTCACTACCCTGATAAACTGTACATGAAACTACAGAATTATCGTATTATTCTTCACCATGTTTGGATCGACATCTCCTTTCTAAGCGGCTCTCTGCACAGATTTCTATGCGCTCAAGACAAAGTGGTAATTCATATTCGTTGCTCCACTCTACAATTTAGATCACGACTTCGAGATGGCCCACTATGATGTCAACATTTCCAAAGCCTCTTTTTCTTTTTACTATCTGAAATATAATGTTTTTCTATAGTTTTGATGATAATTTTAGAGAATCCCTTATGCGTTACGGAAATTAGTCAGAATTCTGTATGACTCTCTGCTTTATCATTATTGTCTTAACTGACATACAGA
The DNA here is from genome assembly GCF_023864275.1 of Schistocerca cancellata. Taxonomy (NCBI): domain Eukaryota; kingdom Metazoa; phylum Arthropoda; class Insecta; order Orthoptera; family Acrididae; genus Schistocerca; species Schistocerca cancellata. The sequence goes on along the minus strand of NC_064629.1, from coordinate 390,667,579 downwards.
TAGTACACGTTTATGCCATTGACATTCGACTATCTTTATGGCTCAAAAGCTGAGTATGGTACAGCAGACGAAGTCAGTGTTGCAATTAATATTCTGCCCTATACGAAATAATTATGCGACTTCAGATTTAAAACGCTTAATAATTAAATATTATATACAAGTGATATCGCATTTCTCGAATAGACTGACAGAAGAGGTACAAATGAAGCATGACACATTTTGCGTTCCGAATGTGTCCCAAACGTGATCTAGAGAACACACGTCGACGGACCTCGCTGGCCAATCAAAGCGTAAAATTCATCCACTAGAACAGCAAGGCAGCATCAGCTATGAGAGATAAAGCAAGACGAACTACAGCTGTGAAGTTTCAGATACGTGCCCGTAGCACCTCAGCTTTGTACTTTTGGCCATTACATACACTGAAGAGCCAAAGAAACTGGTACACCAGCCCAATATCGTGTAGGGCCCCGGCGAACACGCAGAAGTGCCACAATACGACGTGGCATGGACTCGACTAATGTTTGAAATAGTGCTGGAGGGAACTGACACCGTGAATCCTGCAGGGCTGTCCATAAAGCAGTAAGAGTATGAGTGGATGGAGCTTTCGTCTGAACAGCACGTTGCAAGGCATCCCCCATATGCTAAATAATGTTCATGTCTGTGGACTTTGGTGGCCAGCGGAAGCGTTTCATCCCAGAGGAGTGTTCCTGGAGCCACTCCGTGGAAATTCTGGACGTGTTGGGTGTCGTATTGTCCTGCTGGAATTGCTCAAGTCCGTCAGAATGCACAATGGACATGAATGAATGCCGGTGAGTTTTTGTATTTAAGGCAGTTGAAGATAACTCCTGAACGGAGGTTAGTAGGGTGAAATTCGTCTGGAGTGTTTCTGGTAAACTAAATATATTTTTTTTAAAAAAAAGAGATTTTCTGAAATGAATGCCGGTGATCAGACGGAGGCTTACGCACGTGTCACCTGTCAGAGTCGTATCTAGACGTAACAGGGGTCCCATATCACTCCAACTGCACACGTCCCACAATATTGCAGAGCATCCACCAGATTCAACAGTCCACTCCTGACATGCAGGATGGATGGATTCACGAGCTTACCTCCATACCCGTAGACGTCCATCCGCTCGATACAATTTGAAAGGAAACTTGTCCGACCAGGCATCATGTTTCCAGTCGTCAACAGTCCAATGTCGTTGCTGACGTGCCCAGACAAAGTGCAAAGCTTCTTGTCATGCGGCCATATCGATGACGTTCCGTTGAAATATTCACACGCTGACAGCACTGAAATCTGCAGTAATTTGCACTTCTGTCACGTTGAACGATTCTCTTCCGTCGTCGTTGGTTCCGTTAATGCAGGATCTTCTTATGGCCGCAGCGATGTCGGAGATTTGACGTTTTACCGGATTCTTGATATTCACGGTACACTCGTAAAACGGTCGTACGTGAAAATCCACACTTCATTGCTACCTCGGAGAAAGTGAGTCCCATCGCTCGTGCGCCGACTATAACACCACGATCAGACTCACTTAAATCATGATAACCTGCTATTGTAGCGGCAGTAACCGATCTAACAACTGCACTAGTCACTTGTTGTCTCATATAGGCGTTGCCGAACGCAGCGTCGTGTTATGACTGTTTACATATCTCCGTATTTGAATACACTTGCCTATACCAGTTTCTTTGGCCCTTCGGTGTATATTCCTGCGACCACCACGGATGGTCCGAAGGACTGCACTCCCATCTCAGATGATGGCACAACGTTGTTGTTATTATGGTAGAGACATTTTGAAGGATTATGACGCTCATGGCGCAGCCAAAGGGGTATCCGAAAGAAAGAGAGACAGATAAATTAAAACCATAATTCCAACCAAAGATTCGGGCAATCTACAAACTTCCGATCTTATTGATAATAATCTCAGACAGGACGGTTCAGTAATTAAAACGTAAAAAACATAGTGGACCAAATTATGCAATTAGATTAAATTTCCTCAGCCAGCTAGTACCACCAGTGGATCGCCTACGTGGAGGTCCATTGAATGATGGGGCCAAGTAATTTCCACGTTCTCCAGTTGTTTAATGTAGAAATACTGAAGATCGCGAAATTCCTTAAAAGGATCTGGTTGTTGCATTTGCATTTGTGATGTAGCCATCTATGAAATCATCCATGACGTCGTCGATGACGTCATGGAATTTCCCCACCTCCACCCCTCTCCCTCTAACAAAGTCCAATTGTCGAGCGCATAAAACGGCGGAAAATTCAAGTTTTGGTTGGAGATAAAAAATTTTCCGGGAAATTACAAAAATAGAGCAATTTCGTTGGTGTGTTCCCTATGAAAACAGGGTTGTTGTCCTAGGTATAAATTGGTGGGAAATTTAAAATGGTGCTTTTTCATGCTGGATGACCTGAAAACTAGCCGTGGCTCTATGATATCACAATCTGAGACTTGGAATATGAGCACCAGCCTAACTATGTCTTTGCAGTCCAAGACGACTGACCTGGAATACAAGATGGCCATCGAACATCTGTATGCATACTGTATGCATACTGCCACATCTGTATGACGTCACAATCCAGCTCAGTCTTGTTGGGCTGTTTATAACAGTACAGAGTTTCATAAAACTGTCCCAGAATTCAGATACTGGGCCATACTGGCCAAGAGCTGGAATACTTGCCCTTGCTCTATGACGTCACAATTCCTCTGAGACCTGTTTGGCTATTTTTATAAAAATGTATAATTCAGGCATTCTTGCTCATACTTGATACATGATGTCCGAGTGCGAGATGATGAAGTGGAATACATGATGGCAATTGAAGAAGGCGACCAGGCCATACTGGGACAGGCTCTATGCCTGAGTTCTTGGATACTGGCCGCAGCTCTATGTCGTTAGAGACGAGAGATGTTTGTGCAGGTCCAGACTTGTCTGCCGACCTATTTCACGTTTTCCCCACTCAAGCTAATATTTACGTAGAGGTGTATGGTCCCTGCGAACTCTAAGTTTGGATCTCTCCGCTCATGTCTTTATTAGAACAATCACAAGAAGGGACAGGGCCTTTTGGACACACCCCTGTGCCACCTCCCCGATTTATTCCCCTGAGTTAAAGTCCAAACTGTATGCTGAATAGCTGGAACAATTGCGCCTTTATTTAAACAAATACCTAGCCTGGGAGTGCTCCCTATTCCGTGGTAGTAAAGTTCATGGTCACCGGACTAGTAGAAAAATCCGCTACCATTCAGTCTGCAGTGCCCTACTAAGAGCCAAGTTGCCTAGTCGCCCTGCAGTCGCACCACCGTGCGCCGGTGACAGCCCCCTTCACAGAGAAACAACATGCACGATAAACAAACGCAAAATGGACTATGATAGTTCCGATTCCTAAGACTAGTATTCTGTTGTGACGGCACTGCAACCATAGAGTGCATGACTCGAGTTAAAATTATGCGAAATATGAAAAATGCAGGAACCACACCTTTAGTTTTACCAGAATGATAGCGAATCAAAATTCACATAGAGCGCACATATAGCTCACAATAAGCGCACACGTAAACCATTATGTTACCGAAAAACTCATATTTATAAGATGCGCTTCCCAGTCACTAGAAATTGGAAGGACCTGCCATGGGATAGGGATTCAGTTGTTGAAGGGGCACTTTGGACAGAAGAGGGATTGAAGTAGAGGACGGGGGGGGGGGGGGGGGGAATTGGTGACATTAATAGTCATTGGGAAAATGATGGTGTGGAAAGAAAGGCAGAAGGGAAAACAGGGGTAAATATATGTGGGGAGGAGAGGGAGAGGAAACCCTGATAAGGTGCATCAGGTAGGGTGGTCCTATAGCTGGTAGGATGGGTAAATGTTGGGATGGAGTTAATGGTCTGGGAGGAGGAGGTGGTGCAAGTTTCTTTGGGAGAGCGTGTGGCGAGTGTGCAAGTGGAGGGTTGATGGAATGTGTTGATAAAAGCATGGCAGCATATGAGGAGTCGAGTTTGTTGATGGTGTAGTTTGTTTGGAGGTGTTGCATGTGAGTGAGTAGAGGTGAGAATGTGATGAGATGGTAAAGGAGCTTTGTGGGGGAAGGTAAATGGATGCAGAAAGTGAGTCAGTGTGCATGACGTTCGAGAATCTGGAGGGCCTTAAAGAACTTGGCAGGAGCCGATATCCATGCAACATTTGCATAGCAAGGGATTGGGTGGATTAGGGATTTTTACGTGTGCAGGGCAGTGAATTGGTGTAGTCCTCATGTGCCACAGTTAGTAGTTTTAATCTGCTGTGGGCTGTATGTTGGATGCTTAGTAGGTGGGGTTTCCACATTAATTGCTGGAAAAATTAGTCCTAGGTATTTTAGTAAGTTAGTTAGGCAGGTGGGATGGTCGTTAATCGTGAGTTACAAGTCATGGGGTTGGAAGGTGCGAGAAGTGCGTCCTACAATAATTGCCCGAGTTTTGTAAGGGGTAAAGGCGAAGCAGCTGTTGATTAAACCAGAAGTTAAAGTAATTTATTTATTTATTTATTTATTTATTTATGCATTTATTTTACCTGGCAAGATTGCCAGGTAGATATGGAGGGAAGATTGGGATATCTGGAATGTAGGACAGAGTGCGATTGAAGTGGTGTCACCAGCACAATGAGGGAGGTGGATGGGAGGAGGTGGTCTGAGCATATCAGCAGCGTACAAGGGGCAAAGGAGGGAGGGGAGAACGGAATCTACTGGCGATCCTGTTGTGGGATGGAAGGTGCAGGAACTGGTGTTGTTAACAAGGACATAGAATCGGCGATTGGAGAGGAAAGATGCAATAAGGCGGACAGTTGATGGGAAGTGTATAAATCTCCAGTATAGAATCTAGACTGAGATGCCATACGCGGCCATATGCTTCCTCCAGGTCAAGGGAAACAAGTGTGGCGGATTTACGGTTGTTGAGCTGTTTGGATAGGAAATGGGTGAGGTTCAGAGATTGATGATCAGCAGAGAACGAGGGACGGAAGCCACACCATGTAATAGGAAAAAGGTGATGTTGGTACAGATGAGGGTGGATGGGATGGGAGAGGATGGATTCAAGGACCTTGCTCAACACTGAGATGAGGCAGATGGAGCGATACGAGGAGGTAGCGGGGGTGGGGGTTGTTTGTTTCAGAATAAAAAAGGTTCTGGAGGTTTTCCACAGGTCGGGATAGTAGCCTGTGATGATGAGCAGGGAGATAAGGCATTGTTTGAGGTGACAATAGGTAATATGATCGTGACAAAACTGTCAAACACACAAACTTACATGTATTGGACATGTAGCAGTAACATCTGATATTAAACACGCCTATACTTCTAGGCGAGTAGTAGTTAATACTATATTTGCACATCACATTTCAAGAGGAAAAACTGAACTGCCTTCTCCAGAAGTGTCTACTGCCAAATGACACCAGATTACTGTAGCAACAGCAGAAAAACAGCACCAGCTGCTGCCTCCATCTACTGGAAGTAACATGAACACAATACCTCAAGAGCATGTCGTTTTGTTCATGAGACCCAGAAAATATTAGATACAGGCTCCCAGGTAGATGCTATTTTCCTTGACTTCCGGAAGGCGTTCGATACAGTTCCGCACTGTCGCCTGATAAACAAAGTAAGAGCCTACGGAATATCAGACCAGCGCGTGGCTGGATTGAAGAGTTTTTAGCAAACAGAACACCGCATGTTGTTATCAATGGAGAGACGTCTACAGACGTTAAAGTAACCTCTGGCGTGCCACAGGGGAGTGTTATGGGACCATTGCTTTTCACAATATATATAAATGACCTAGTAGATAGTGTCGGAAGTTCCATGCGGCTTTTCGCGGATGATGCTGTAATGTACAGAGAAGTTGCAGCATTAGAAAATTGTAGCGAAATGCAGGATGATCTGCAACGGATAGGCACTTGGTGCAGGGAGTGGCAACTGACCCTTAACATAGACAAATGTAATGTATTGCGAATACATAGAAAGAAGGATCCTTTATTGTATGATTATATGATAGCAGAACAAACACTGGTAGCAGTTACTTCTGTAAAATATCTGGGAGTATGCGTGCGGAACGATTTGAAGTGGAATGATCATATAAAATTAATTGTTGGTAAGGCGGGTACCAGGTTGAGATTCATTGGGAGAGTCCTTAGAAAATGTAGTCCATCAACAAAGGAGGTGGCTTACAAAACACTCGTTCGACCTATACTTGAGTATTGCGCATCAGTGTGGGATCCGTACCAGATCGGGTTGACGGAGGAGATAGAGAAGATCCAAAGAAGAGCGGCGCGTTTCGTCACAGGGTTATTTGGTAACCGTGATAGTGTTACGGAGATGTTTAACAAACTCAAGTGGCAGACTCTGCAAGAGAGGCGCTCTGCATCGCGGTGTAGCTCGCTCGCCAGGTTTCGAGAGGATGCGTTTCTGGATGAGGTATCGAATATATTGCTTCCCCCTACTTATACCTCCCGAGGAGATCACGAATGTAAAATTAGAGAGATCGAGCGCGCACGGAGGCTTTCAGACAGTCGTTCTTCCCGCGAACCATACGCGACCGGAACAGGAAAGGGAGGTAATGACAGTGGCACGTAAAGTGCCCTCCGCCACACACCGTTGGGTGGCTTGCGGAGTATAAATGTAGATGTAGATGTAGATGTAGAGTGCAGCCAGAGACCCAATAGCAAATCATAAATGGACTTCAGTTAAGTGAATCACAGGCTTCGACATGTAGCACAGGTGGCTGGAGACCAGTGGCCAGTAGCATAGCTCCATATGCAAGCTGACCACAACCAGTCGAATTTTCCATAAGCTTACAGAAATTTTATGTAGCATACTTTACATCAGTCGCTGCCAGAGGATTTCTGATCTTCCTACCCCCCCCCCCTTTCAATCCTGTTTTAGCCCACCTACCCTCTCTTTGACTCCATTCTCTCCCCCGAGTCTCGAGTCTTTCTTTTCCTCCTCTCCCTTCCCCACTCCTTCCCACGTCCGCCCTGCCCCCCCCCCCTTTATGTGTCCTCTCCCTCCCTCGGCTGCCCCCTTTTTTCTATTCCTCTCCTCCCCCCCCCCCACTTTTTTCCCCCTCATCAGTTTGGACCCTGCCCTCCCCACACCCATCTGTCGTCATGTCCCCTCTATAGTTCAGCTTTCAGTGAGTGTTCAGTGTTGTGCGTCCCCTTTCAGTGTTGTGAACAGACACCATACTGTCGCTAGGTGTGTTTTTTAACTGTTGTGAACAGAAACCAGACCGTCGCCCTGTTTTTTAATTGTGCCTGTCTACTTACTGTGTGTCTTAATTCGCATCGTCAACCCCATGTTTTTATATTTTAACTTCCACAACTTTCCACCATTTTACAGTTTTTTAAAGTCACCGTTTTATCGCCTGTTTTTATTGTTTGTTATACCCTCATTCCGTCTTTTTTAACTATTCTCTAGCCTGTAGAGGGGTCTATTACGCTGCTAACAGCTCCTCCCTCTTGGGGGGGGGGGGGGAGATTGAAATGTAATAAAGGAAAAAAAAGAAATTTTCTAAATGGCGGCATGCAGCATACATACAGCAAGTCACTTAATTTTCACGTCAGTTTTATGATGAAATCAACGAATGACATATCGAAATCAATGAAATTTCCCCCTAAATAAGTTCAACCTCCCTTCCAGGTGTAATCTTATGTTCCTAAAACAAATATTGTACTGACAGTACTGAATTTTTCTGTGTTGGTCCATTTCTTTTCATTGTCTCTATTCTGTATTATATACAAAGTGTTCGGGTATTCACGTTACAAATTTCTAGGAATTGTAGAGTGGAATGAGTACGTATATTTTGAGTAGAAACCGTGTCCCGAAACGTACCGTTTCCGTTGTACAACGGTTTCAATTCAAATGTTTAACGCACCCGCTTCTGCTTGAGGAACTGAATTAGGCGTGACGCAGTACAATTATTAGGTAGCCGGTCGGCCGCCGTAACCTTGTTGGGCAGTGCTTAACCGCCTCTAGGCTCTTCTGGCTAAATGCTTCAACATTATTTATGCATTTCCTTAACATGGGGCTGTTGGCATGGCTTACCTCTGGGTAGGTCCTATGTTAAGCATGTGATCTTGTTTACGATTTTGAATTTGTACCTAGCTTGCTGAGCCATTTACATTGAAGGTGGAGCAGGTCTGGCCATTTGGTAGTAATCCGCCTGTGGGAACCAGGTTCGCGACTAACTCCGACTGCAGTAACTTTTCATAGAATAATCGGCCAGTCTGTAGAATTCTGTCTTTGACTTCCGGGGTACCAGTGAGCTCGTGCAACTCCCGCGCTGGTAAGTCGCGTGGGAGATGCATCGCCCATCAAGCCTTGCAGACGTCTTATGTGGTAGTCAGCCGCATTTCCCCACACTACGGTCGCGTATTCAACTATGGTACGAATTAGCGACAGATACAGCATAACGCCGCAGTGTGAGGGTAGAGTGGACTCCGGGTTTATTAAGGGGCAGAGTGACTTCAACCTGCCTCCTGACTTCTTTTATATGAGGTCCCCAAGCGAGGTGCCTATCTATGGTAACGCCGAGGAATGTGCGCTACCATGTGATGGGCTTCCCATGATTCGCGTTGGTGGGAGATCCGCAGGGAATCTTTTCTGGGTGATGGTTAGGGCCTAGCTTTTGTTAGCGTTATATTTTAATCTCCTTTTAGCGGCCCAGGCTACCATGGCGTCGCATGACAGGTGCAGACGACGGCGCATGACGTTGGGATTTAAGCACCTAGTGTACATGGCCGTGTCGTCTGCGTACAGACCTAACTCGACCCTGTCCACCTTTGGTGTGTCGGAGGTGTAGCAGGAGTACAGAAGGGGTCTTAAGACAGACCCCTGCGGCACTTCCGCTAGCATTTGCCTCACTGTCATCCCCGGCGCGGTCGTGGAAGGTTCTAATATCGAGGTATGATGTGATGAGCCTGACATGCATCGCCGGTAGCTCCAATACAAACAGTCTGTACAGGAGACCCGAAAGAAACATACAGTCAAAGGCTCAGGAAACGTCAAGAAGCACCCTCTCTGCGTACTCCCGACGCTGCAAGGCACACATCCCGTCCTCCATAAGGCGTAGGAGCTGCTGCTTGCTGAGCCCGCGGCCGAAACCAAACCGTTCTGGCGGGAGTAAGCTTTCCATATCTACATCGCGGAGCAGCCTTTTTACTTATGTCCTCACCAAAACATTTGAGATGGGTGAGAGGAGGCTAATAGGCTTATAGTTTTGAGGAAAGGAAACATAGCGGAACATCCATTTATACTTAAGCACATTTGTTTGTATTAACACTTAGACATTACGTGTTTTAGTTGTTCCTAAACAAATAAGAGCCCATCATACTGAACGAACAGAACGTAAAGTTTGAATGTTTCCTTTCGAGTTGTTACGTAATAATTGCACTGCGTCACGCCAAATTGAATTCCTCAAGCAGAAGTGGATGAGTTAAACATCAGAATTCAAACCGTCAGGGAACGGAAACATTGTGTTTCCGAACAATGGTTCCTATTCAAAATATTATGAACTCAGTCCCCTCCACATGTCCTGGAATTCTAAACGGGAGTTTCCGAACACCCTCTAGATTCAACAAGCTCTTGATAGGTTGTAAGAGAATGAATAAACGTTGTTGTTATTCTGACTCCAGAAAGACACAAGGCATATTTTCAAAACTGAACAGTCGATATATGGTAGTATTATCCATGTAATTTTCACATTGGGGTGCTCCCATTTCTGCTACTGATGCGAAACCGCAACAACTAGGGAACTGAGAGTTCCATACATATTTCAACGAATAGTACTGCTAGTGCTATAACATCTTTTTAATGTTTCCAAGGAATCTATGTCTTCCATCAGCTTCCGCTGATCTTTACGAAGCGAAATAGTTTGTTGTATTTTACACAAAGTGTAATAACATCAGGCAGCTCCACTGAATTTCTAAGTGGGACGTCGGAATATCGAGAGCATAGCGGTATCGTTTCTTCAGAAATCAGAAAACATGACTTTTACTGTCAGACGTGACTATGAGGATGTGAGAGACAGTCTCAAGGCTGCAAGCCATTTCTCCTACATGGGGTTGGTAGCGTGATTACAGGGCTCCAAACAATGGTGGCATACTGTAAGAGGATGAGGCTACTACTTTGTACATCAAACACAACATTGAATCTGTCGGACGCAAACCATTCATAGGCTTCCGGAGGTATAGAAGGTCAACTGTTTATGGAATTCCCGTCCGATTACGGTTCGGAAATCATGGTATTTTAACGTCGTCCCCTATAAAATGATTGACAGCAGTGGTAAATGTATGTGTCGAAACAATGACGTCTTATGAGAGTAATCATCTGTTCCCTTCTTATCCGTGACATTTACACACAAAAAAAACAGTCACCAGATCACAGCACACCATGTATTTAAGACCGGCCAGAAGTCATAAATGCTAACTTTGTATTCCAGCACATAACTGACAACTTAATCGAGAGTAATCTAAGATATGCCTACCACAGATTGAGTCCCTGAGTAGTGATCCATTTTGTATAGCACGAGTAGCAAAGATGCACCACAACTGAGCGCTGAAAGTTACTTGTCAAACAACACAACAAGATTAGAAGCATTGTCTCAAAGATATTTTGAAAATGATTTGCTTTTGAAATTCCCTAAATGCAATATTAATGAATTTATATAGCCGTTCGAAAAAAGAACTCTCTAAATGCTGCAGATTCTCATTTAATAAAATAGCGTAAAACTAAGTCCAAATTCTACGACTGCTTGGAAAGTTAACTTTAATCATGTGACAATAAGAACTGAGTGTAAACGGTCAGTATCAACACTTGACTTTGCTTTAACAGGTGTCCACCTGAATATACTCAAAAACAAGTAAATTCCCATTAAATTCTCGTTGACGAGAACCACCCCACCATAACAAATAACTCCATATTTAACAGACCACAACAATTAACACCACCTTTAATAGCCAACGAACCTCTGATCACCAATCACCACAGGACAACATAACACAGAACTACGAGGGCTCAATGCATCACTTCAGTGGTGCAGCGTTACGCACTATCCTTCCTACATCCAAAAGCATCAGAACTTAAATAGTTTAACGCGCCTTAAGCTATTTTGAAATAGACCAGCTTAACAGCACTAGATTTGCACTGATACCACTTACACCAGATATCTAAACGGCAGACTCGCCTAAGATAGCGTGATACACCACATCCAAACAAGAATTAGACGGCAGCCCTACTGGGCGCAAGAAAAATTCTTATACTCTTACTTTTATTTAATTTTAATTAAACACAGATTGTCAACCGGAATCAAAAGCTCTCACCGATGGTTATCACCGTTTACTAAATAATCATTTCTTTGCTCAAAGAATGTGGCAAATTTCCAATACACTTCCTGGTACTTTTCACCAGGACACATCAGGGATGTAACACTTTCACATACATACGCTGCCGCTAACGGCGCAATCCCCGCTTTTATCTCTCGTGTAGCGTAATATAAACCACAGACAAACTAGAATCGTAAACACAATCTCGCACGATCAACATACATGCATAAATCTGTAATCTGCTCCTGCCGCAGGACTACAAAACGTCAAATACGGGGTACTTATAGCAATGAGCAGAGAGAGAGAGAGAGAGACAGACATAGTGAAATCAAGATTCACGGCTTGCTGTTAACCTGAAGTCAGACCAACAAAATAACAGTAATACCATGCGACAACGCTGGAACAAGTGACGTGGGCCGCACTTGTGCGCTAGCACGTGGCATCAGGCACAGACAACACTGACCTTGTTCCGCGCCTGCTGATAGAGCACATAACAAACCATACAAAGTTCGTAGTCAATTTGTATCGTTTCCTATCCAGTAGCACAGAATTTCAATAATGGCTGCCTCACCCGTAATAGCACCACTTTTCACTATAAGCCATTTTCTCTTACAAATAGTGAGCAATCGCCAAAACAGCAAAACCAAGGAGCTCGCAGTAGCAGCAACACTGGACAGAATCCAAACTGCACACCACACTGTATTTCGCTGACCAGAGCGTGTCTGCACAAAACTACCACTAACTACGGCGAACACGTCGAACTAAAATAATAGCACACCCAAGGTCTGTACAGAATTGTATATACTGTGTTTTCTCAAAATTTAGTGAGAGTTCATTAGTAGAGAACCACTTAATAATGTTCTGAAAGACATTGTTTACAGTTTCCTCAGCTGATTCTTGTTTGTTGGATGCGATTACTACACTTGTATCATCACCAAAAAGAACTAACTTTGCATCTTCATGAATACAGAGTGGCAAGTCATTAATATATACTAAGAACACGAAGGGACCCAAGACTGAACCCTGTAGGGCACCATTCTTGATAACTTCCCTAGTTAGGGGACTCTGCTGATTTTTACAGACTATCTGTACCGTTAGTTAAAACCTTCTGCTTTTTACCAGTCAAATATGAATTAAACCATTTTTGCACTGTCCAGCTCATAACACAATACTTAAGCTTATCTAAAAGACTTTCATGATTCACATAGTCAAAAGCCTTTGAGAGATCACAAAATATCCCAATAGAAGGTCTCAGTAGCACCAAGTCACCGGGATGACAGACGGCTCCTAGCCTCGACTGTGCACTGTTTGTGTGCAACAGTGGCTACTTCCTCGACAGCCGAGAGCCTAGTTGCTGATCAGCACCGATAAGTGCGGCAGCCGGCAAGCAGACGCGGGAAATCAGATCGTCGGAACGACAGACATCCGGCACACAGTTTTTCCATTCTTCTGTAAGCAATTTGTCTCAGTTTTTCCAACCTCGACTTATTTTTCATCTGTTACCTACTGGCATAAAATGTCTGACTAATAGGAAAGTAAGTTTTAAATCTGCCCTAAATTGATTTCTCTTGCACAACTCCTGCAGCTTCATGGAAGAATTTCTGTTTGAAAACAGGCAGCCTGTAAAAAATATGATGATAACAATAATGTGTTGAAAATCATGTATACATGTCGTATAAACTGTCAAGTTTGACATCATTTCTATACAAGAAGCTTTCAACTGGTCTGTGGAATATATATCCACCACTCCGTCCGAACGGGCATTAGAAATTCCAATGGTACCTACCGGTCGCCGTGTCATCCTCAGTCCACAGGCATCACTGGATGCTGATATGGAGGGGCATGTGGTCAGCACACCGCTCTCCAAACCGTATGTCAGTTTACGAGACCGGAGCCGCTACTTCTCAATCAAGTAGCTCCTCAGTTTTCCTCACAAGGGCTGAGAGCACCCCGCTTGCCAACAGCGCTCGGAAGACCGGATGGTCACCCATCCAAATGCGAGCTCAGCCCGACAGCGCTTAACTTCAGTGATCTGACGGGAACCTATGTTACCACTGTGGCAAGGCCGTTGGCTGTGGAATATATAACTAACTATTAAACTGACAGTTCGTTAATATTCACTACTGTCAGCACCTGCTTCCTTTCGGACTGGAATTGTCACATTCTTCCTGACATCTGAGGGTATTTCACCTGTATCATACATCTTGCACACCAGGTGTATGGTTTGCTCTCACAAGGATATCAGTAGTTATGAGTGAACAGGGACCCTGTTTCGATGTAGATCTTACAGTGCTTTTAAAATTCTTCTCTCAGTATCATATCTCCGATTTCATCTACATTTACTTCCTCTTCCTTGTCTATAATACAGTACACAAGTTCATTCCGCTGTTAGGATCGTCTGTATACTCGCACTTCTCTTACATTTCAGTTTTCGTTTCTTTGCTTGGTACTCATTTTACATCTAACTCTTGATATTCATACAGCTGCTTTTGTTATCTCTAAATATCTCTTTAATTTTAATATATGCAGTACTATCTTTCCAGTAGTTATGTATGCATATATATGCTTACATTTATCCTCTGGTCATTCTTGCTTAGCCATTTTGCGTTTTATATCAATCTCATTTTTTATGAGTTTGTACTCCCTTATGCCTGCATCATTTGCTGCATTTTTAAATTTTCTCCTTTCATCATTTAAATTCAATATTTCGTGGGATAACTAAGCCGTTTTGCTGTCAGTTCCACAAGAAACTGTACGCCGTTATCTATATGAAATAAAAGACACTATTATAAATATATGTTTACATGAAAATACATGTTATTACTAATTGGACAATTACCTAATAGTTAATCGAATCGCCGTCATTACGGATCATAGCTTGGCACGTTTTTGGCATGCTTTTCACGAGATTTTCTTGATATTCTTTCAGTAACGATCTCCATATCACCCTAATTCTATATGACAGCTGCTTCGAAGTATATATTGGCTTCCCTTTAGGCTTCATTTGAATACACGACCAAATATTTACGAACGGATTAGCATCCAGAGACACTGCAGGCCAACCAATCGTGGACACCCCGTTGTCTTGTTTCCACGCTGTACAGAGAGGGCTGCGATGTTTCGGATCATTATCCTCTTGAAGCATCCAATTTGCCTCGTTCGAACCAGATAGCTTCTTAACAGGCACATTTTTTCAGCTTTTAAATTGCCTGTAAATAAGTACAAATAGCTAAAACTGCAACCGACAAAATAAAACATTCATCTCTCACACTGTTTATCTATACAATGGGCAAAAGCACATTGAGTACAGATTCGAGACCACTACCAGCGATGTCACCGCGGACGTTACTTTTAACATTATGGTGTAAACTTTCTTGTGGAACTGAGTGTATAATTTCTCCATTCTACATTTAAAGTCAATGTTCCCTCTGATAAGCAAGGATTTCTACTAGGTCTTTCTTTTTACCTATTTGATCCTCTGCTGTCTTCGCTTTATCATTTCTAGCTACTGTTTCGAGTTGTATTATATTCCTTTCCTCTTTTCTAGTCAGACGTTGCATAATGCTTCCCCTGAAACTCTCAACAACCTCTTGTTGTTTCAGCTTATCCAAGTCACATTTCCTTAATTTCCTACCTTTCTGTAACATCTCCAGTTTTAATCTGCAGGTCATTACCGATAATTTGTGATCAGAGTCAACATCTTACCGCTTAAAATATGGTTCGGAAAACTCTGTCTTACCATTATATAATCAATCTGAAACCCCCTGGTGTCTCTTCCACGTGTACAGGGTTCTTTCATGACTTTTAAGAAAAGTGTTTCCCGTAACTATGAGTAAATTAAGCTCACTGGAGAATTCTACCAGGGAACCTCGCATTTCATTCCTTTCGCCCTATTCCTACTATTTTTCCTTCACCTGCTATCGAATATCAGTCTACCATCACAATTAAGTTTTCGTCCCCCTTAGATATCTGGATAATTTCTTTTATGTCATCATACATTCTTTCAATATCTTCATCATCTGCAATGTTAGATGGCATATAAAGTTGTAGTACTATGGATGGGTGTTTTCTTTATGTCTATCGAGGGTGCGATAATGAGTTCACTATGCTTTGTATAGTAGCTTACCCGCATTTTTATTTTGTTATCAATTATTAGACCTACTATAGCTTTTGGAAATTTTTGAAAAATCATGATTGGTATGCAGCTGTATTTTCGTTTTACTAAACAACCAGTTTAGATCAGAAGCGGACCATCCTCAGATATAATGTAACTTCATTAATCAAATGCGTAACAGCTCATAACAATTAACAAGCATCATGTCGTAACCCGACAAGTTAAAACCAACAAAATACTGAAATACATGCAGCACACAGTAAGTAATGTGGTGAAGCGCAGCGCAAGACTGCCACTGCCTTTGAAAGATGATGGTCACCTAAAATAATTTCATAGTTACCTTTACTCTCAGCGTGGTCTTAGAGCCCACTGAAATAATATGCATAGCATAATCATTAGGGACTTCTGTCATGCTCCACAGCTTTAAGAAGACAATCAGGACTCTTCGCTGTCCTAGTGTTCTTTATGTCTTGAAAATGACTAAAAAAACCAGCAACCCAGCTTCATAACACGGGTTTATTAGAGGCAATATTCCGTCACTGCATAGCATTACGTTTTTCCGTTAGTCGGTAGATGATCCTAGTGTTTTGTACCGAGCACTATTTTGTACCAATCTGCGAGAGATTTCATGATAGCAGTTGTACCACGAATATATTGTTTGTTCGTTTCTCATTGTACTGTGTACCGTAGAATATGTAGATATACACGGTGGGCACGATGGTATCGCCATTTCGCTAGCGCAAATCATCTTCTATAATTGTGTGTGATTTAGAACTAACTAAAGTAAAGCTGTGTGGCATTGTTAGCTGCGAGACTCGATGGGCAGGTTCAGCCGCCTAATAGGAAAGATTTTGCTGCCCTTCGCGCACAGTTGCACCTTTCCTCCGTAAAGTGAGAGAACACTATGTTTAACAGTATATTAACCCGCCTCCGTGAGCGAGGTCACTAACGCACGCTTTTGCGGTCGCACTTCTCCCGAAGGTAAGCCAGTTCGAATCCAGTATACGGCCAGGAAGAGGAGGAGAGGTGTTAACGGGGAGTCTTTTATCACCAGTCCTTGCTCCAATGTCCTGTATTAAATTCCAAACCTCTCTGCAGTGTCTCATGAAGTAAGGGCACATGACAGTGTTGATGGCGATCCGTCCATTGAATGGAGACGTTAAGCTCGACGGCCCACTTTGTGCATTCGTTTGGTTTGCTGGTTTGGGCGAAGAGACCAAACTGCGAGGTCATCGGCCTCATGAGAGTTGGGAAGGACGGGTAAGGAAGTCGGCCGATCCCTTTCAAAGGAACCATCCCTGCATTTGCCTGGAGCGATTTAGGGAAATTAAGGAAAAGCTAAATCAGGATGGCCGGACGCGGCATTGAACCGTCGTCCTCCCGAATGCGAGTCCAGTGTGCTAACCACTGCGCCCTTAGTGCATTTCGAGAGGTATAGGCTAGATGCTGATAGCGGGTTGTCGCTTCTCTCATCATCATCATCCAGCGCGAGTGCGACACTACATTCTACATGCACACACATTAAAGTCACCTACACTTAATAGATACACTTACACTCACAGTTTTCGTATTTCGTGAAGGAAAGGTGCCTGCGAGCGCGACGGATGGGAAAAACCTTTAAAACTAGGCTGTTGAACCTGCCATTCTGGGTCTGCCAGTCATCCATTCATGTCATACGACTTTACTTTTTAAGGGTCTCTGTGAAGTATAGGTGGCTGTAATAGATATGTTTAGTCTCTGTCATGTTTTTGTTGAATGATGGTGAGAGGAAGGGGAGAGCGAAGTCCGATACTGGCACATAGCCTACTCCTCCGGAATAGCACCAGTGGGGTCTACGTCCCAATCCGACGGACGGCACGACAGTGTAACATGACCTTACTTCATGAGAAACTACGAAGAGGTTTCTAACTGAACGTAAGACAGCCGACAGCACGTGACGTACCCTGGCAGTTATCCATCCAGTTACTGGCCACGCCCGACTTTGCTTAAGTTCGGTGATCTGATGACGACCAGTGTATTCAACGAGTCAAGACCATTGGTACAATCTCGAACTAATATCTTGTTTGGAACAGAAATTTTTACCAAGAACTGTGTAGCATCATATGGCACTATATTCATTAGCTAGTAGTACCCGAGACGATTTGACAATGTTGACACGGATCTACCAGCTAAGGGATATGGGGAACTTTGTAAGAGCAAATTTAAGAGTAAATAGCACAGTACAACACAACAGCTATCACCGATGTTCTGCAGATTCAGAACACGTCCAGCGATGTAGAGGTGGGAGGAGAAAGTAAAAGGTTTCTCCAAGGCGAAGCGGAAAAGATACTTCTAACAAGATTCTCATTTTAGTTTTTCCTAACCCAGTAGTCTGTAATGAGGTAGAGGCTGGTCAGAGTTGACGCAGCAGTGTAACGATTCGGAACGAGCCAGCTTGCAGCGCTGACAGCTGGGCCCCGGAGGAGGGCCGCCCCGGGGACCTCGCAGCCTAGTTTATGATCGGCCGCTCTCGCTCTCACATGCACGCCCCCTTCCGGCAACTGGACGACGCGGAGGGTTCTTACCTGCGAGACGGAAACTCGAATGTGCGCCGCTCTGTAGCGGTCCCCTGGGCATTAAGCCGAGACGGTGGGGGAAGAAATCCGACGTCCACTTGGGGTTGTTGGAGCGAGAGGTTTTATCCGGAGGTGAGGAGAGGGCGTGGCACCGGCCGCAGCCAGCGTAACGACGCCCGCCGGCAGCCGGCAGCCGGCAGCCGCCACCGCCGCCTCACTTGCCAACTCGTGCGGAAGCTCACAATTTAGAGCTCCTCTGGAGGCCGACACACACGTGCCTTAGGAGTCACCACGACGCCTTTTACGGCGTAAGTGAACGCTGAATGGTAGTATATTTCGACGTAAAAAGCTAGACTGCAAAACATATACGAGCTGTGAGTCATTTCGAAGTTCGTGAAAAAGAGTAATTTTCATTTCATCTTGTATCACGATTTCTGCACGTTCCATTCTTCGGATGAGTGTAGAGGTCAGAATTTCTTCTACACCAACTGATTAAAACTATCGAGACACCCCAGAGTAATGTGGAATTGACCACTAGATGCCGTAAGAGGGCGGCCTGCCACTACAGAAGTAGGCAGAGAGTATTGTGTTGTCAGTAGAAAGGCAGTAACAGCAGAAGGAGTCTGTCAGAAGAGCTCAGTCACTTTGAACGTTGACTGGTCATTAGATGTCACCTGAGTAACAAATCCACCTGGGACTTTTCAACCCTTCTAAAGCTGTCCAAGGCGAGTGTTGCTGATGCGACTGTCAGGCTGAAACGCGAAGGAACAACCACAGCTAAACGAAGAGCAAGCAGACCTCATGTACTGATGCATAAGAACCACGGAACTTGGCGGAAGGTGGTGAAATAGCGGGAACAATCTGTCGCGAGTTCGAAGGTGTTGCAAACAGTTCAGACTAAACAGTGGTGGTCCGAAGGAAGTTAAAGACAACGGGATGCAATGGTCGAGCAGCTCTTCATAAGCCTTACAGTCCTGTAATCAGTACTAATCGACGCTTTTGGTGGTGCAAAGAGCGACTCCACTGAACAATGGATGACTGAAAACGTGTGATTTGGTGTGACGAGTCACGCTATATGCTGTGGCAATCCGATGAAACGTCTTACGTTTGACGAATGCCTGTAGAAGATTACCTGCCATGCCTTGTAATGCCAACAGTCAAGTACAGAGGAGATGGTGTTACGGTATTAGGGTGCTTTACGTGGTCTGGGTCAGATACCCTTAACGAGTTTAAGAATTCTGGGAAGGATATGAACGCATTTTACAGCATTTTTGTCAGTGAGACACTGCACCCTCTCGTAAGGCAACATCTGTGAAGTAATGGTTTGAGGACGATAACATTCCTCAAATGTACTGGCCTACCCGATCTGAACCAAGTATAACTCATCTGAGATGAGTTAGAACGTCGACTTCGCTCCAAACCGCAGTGTCCAATATCGCAATCTTTTCTGGTTTTGGCTCATGAAAATAATGGGCTGCCGTTCCTCCACAGACATTGAGACATCTCATTGAGAGTTTCTCAGTAGAATTCAAGCTTTCGTAAAGGCAAAGAGTGGACATACTCCACTTCTTTCACGGAGCAGCATCTAATGGGTAATGACCTGTGGGAAATAATATTTCTGAAATGGATTAGACTACCCAGAGTACTGATATGATGAGTTAGATAGACCAGATGTATAGTTGTCACTTGTGGTATGCTGGTATAATAGATATCTCTAAACATGTTCTGATAACATCCGTGTCATAGCATAAGAAGGACTGGATGAGCAACGCTTCCGTTTTAGTGATCTTGAAATACTACGTGACCACTCAAAAATACTGCCTCTCATACCCGAAATACCTTACTATAAAACAACATCTGCTCAATACTACATGTAATTCACTCTAGCTTTTGATGGAATCTCTGTAGTGCAACATAATACAAAAGGTTTGTTACAATAATATTTCGCTTCAGCTGACGTACAGGTAGCCAGACATTATTATTGTGTGTGTCTGAGGTTAGGAAAATGGTGTCAGTAACAAATAAAGAATAACTAAGCAGTTGCATACAGACTGGTTTCCAAACATCCTGATTTTCTTGCGAAAGTATGTGATACTTGTATACTAAATCTGTGCAAAATCGGAGTTGACAAATTTATACCAGGCATGACTAAGGATGCTCATAAATCTATCAACACTTTTAATTGCAGTAGTTCAAATATTGACACCTCCAATGAGCAACAACTTTCAGTCATGTGGGTACACTGTTAACCTGGAGAGAAATGGCAATGATTTGATAATATAATGAGTGAAGAATTTTTTATACACATCACTAACCGACAGAGAGTTGACCCACCCAGAGAGCCACCCATAGTAGCTCACCACTCCCGGGATTTGTGGAAATGCCGGCCCTGGATCGAATCTGCCCGTCGGATTAACGACGACGATCAGCCTAGATGTGCTCTTTAGGTAGTTTTATCACATGTGACTAAGTGCATACCGGGCTGATACCCACAGCCCACCTCAGATACACAATCCACAGACACTTCGAAAACGTTCTGACACTTTCTCATGGTATAACACAACACACAGACAGAAGAGTATACAAACTACATTTCGAGTGGGGTCGGGTGGCAAGAGCAAAGCATTACTCCACCCTTTTCCATTAACATTGTCAAATCAAGATTAACATTCCAGTCCAGAGAAGATCCCGTGAAGATACTGGAAAATTCCAAGAAAAAGAAGAAGAATCAACCAACAGTGACTAGTTATAATAACTACCAATAGAATGAGATTTGGTTATGGATATAATCTTCTACTCAACAGATGAGACAGAGACTGCAATACTCCTAAGGACTGGAAAATAGGTTTTCTTACAGGGACTATAAAGAACAGAGGGAGGAATCAGGTATGATATGGACAGAGTGACTTTAAAAATTAAACATAGATCATCACAATGAAACACTACAAAAGTAGGGGGAGAAGGGCGACATCACCCCACTTTCAATTGTGGCCAGATGTATCCAAGATGGCGGTGATGACGTTATCCAAGATGGCGGCTAGTAGACTTGGCAACAGTGCATGACATAATCCAAGATGGCGACAATGGCGTCATCCAAGATTGCGGATTTTGGTGGGAATTTTGAATTTTGTCGGGAAGATAGGTCAACTGGGCTACCTCCACCAACATAACCCCCCGTCCCCTCCCCTAGAAAATGGCAGGAAGTTCAAATTCCATCAGGACAATGCAACACACCTCTACTAACCAAAGAAAATAGCGGGAAGATAGGTCACTTGGGCTACCTCCACTAACCTGAGTCATCCGACCGCCTAGGAACTGGCTGGAAGTTTCAATTTTGGAGGAAAGATAGATCAATTGGGCTATCTCTACTAACCTAAGAAAATGGCAGGAAAGAACGGGCAGTTGGGCTACCTCCACTAACCTAAGTCATCAAACTGCCACCTTGTCCTAGGAAATGACGGGAAGAGGACTCGACCTGTGCTGCACATAAGTCTTTATTTTGCATGCACTATTTATTTAAACAATTAGAGGCAGTACCACCATAAAGTGCAGTCGCCATGGGGTCCAGAGTTCAACTGACCTAGTACACAGTACTTCCACCAGAGGGTGCTGTCATCAATTCCGTGACATAATCCAAGATGGCGGGGGAAAATGGATGGAAACTATGTGGTCGCCTTGGGGTCCAGAGTCCAACTGACCTAGTACACAGTACCGACACTAGAGGGCGCTGTCGTCCATTCCATAATGTAATCCTAGATGACTCTCTCGAGAGGAAAATGACTCAGCCTGTGCTGGGCTACTGGAGAGAGGAAGGAGTGTACTTTATTTATTTTGGAACAATTTATTTAGGAATGGATTTTAGATAGTATGTTTATCACCACATCTGTGGCACATGCTCATACACAACATACAGAAAACAGAGGGGGGACGCTCTGCAAATGTGGTATATGCGAGGTGGAGGCAAGTGGGTACAATCTAGTATAGTGCTACAGTATACCTCCCAATCAGTGCATCTGCACTGGGTGTTGGCAGCTGTACTACACTTACAAGCAATTTTAGAAATGCAGGGAAATTGAGGAAGTACTTGATTGTCTTCTGCTTGGCGCAGAACAATTTGTACATGGGAACAAGCATGCAACAGCAAGAGGTATCCAAGAAATTATCACATGGAAGCGAAGGGAACCAGGGAAACAGTTGCTTTTCTCCGCTGAGGTAGCATTCTACTGCATGTCCATTGAGGTAACGAAACTAAGTTAGCGATAGGTGTTTGTGAGACGCTGCAATCCCCTGTGTATACATCTGCTTCACAGTGGTTCTGTTTACGGGGATAGTGGCGCCATGACTCGTAATTTCAGAAGTTGGACACTGCTGCTATGCGTTTATCTGTTTCCTTGTAAGAGGTGTTCTCCGTTAATAACGATCATTTTATATAGGACCGATGAGCGCGTAGTATAATTTCTGAAACGTGATCTGATGTTGACAGTGGATGCTATACATCTCTGGTGAGCTACACTCATGGAAATGGAAAAAAGAACACATTGACACCGGTGTGTCAGACCCACCATACTTGCTCCGGACACTGCGAGAGGTCTGCACAAGCAATGATCTCACGCACGGCACAGCGGACACACCAGGAACCGCGGTGTTGGCCATCGAATGGCGCTAGCTGCGCAGCATTTGTGCACCGCCGCCGTCAGTGTCAGCCAGTTTGCCGTGGCATACGGAGCTCCATCGCAGTCTTTAACACTGGTAGCATGCCGCGACAGCGTGGACGTGAACCGTATGTGCAGTTGACGGACTTTGAGCGAGGGCGTATAGTGGGCATGCGGGAGGCCGGGTGGATGTACCGCCGAATTGCTCAACACGTGGGGCGTGAGGTCTCCACAGTACATCGATGTTGTCGCCAGTGGTCGGCGGAAGGTGCACGTGCCCGTCGACCTGGGGCCGGACCGCAGCGACGCACGGATGCACGCCAAGACCGTAGGATCCTACGCAGTGCCGTAGGGGACCGCACCGCCACTTCCCAGCAAATTAGGGACACTGTTGCTCCTGGGGTATCGGCGAGGACCATTCGCAACCGTCTCCATGAAGCTGGGCTACGATCCCGCACACCGTTAGGCCGTCTTCCGCTCACGCCCCAACATCGTGCAGCCCGCCTCCAGTGGTGTCGCGACAGGCGTGAATGGAGGGACGAATGGAGACGTGTCGTCTTCAGCGATGAGAGTCGCTTCTGCCTTGGTGCCAATGATGGTCGTATGCGTGTTTGGCGCCGTGCAGATGAGCGCCACAATCAGGACTGCATACGACCGAGGCACACAGGGCCAACACCCGGCGACATGGTGTGGGGAGCGATCTCCTACACTGGCCGTACACACTGGTGATCGTCGAGGGGACACTGAATAGTGCACGGTACATCCAAACCGTCATCGAACCCATCGTTCTACCATTCCTAGACGGGCAAGGGAACTTGCTGTTCCAACAGGACAATGCACGTCCGCATGTATCCCGTGCCACCCAACGTGCTCTAGAAGGTGTAAGTCAACTACCCTGGCCAGCAAGATCTCCGGATCTGTCCCCCATTGAGCATGTTTGGGACTGGATGAAGCGTCGTCTCACGCGGTCTGCACGTCCAGCACGAACGCTGGTCCAACTGAGGCGCCAGGTGGAAATGGCATGGCAAGCCGTTCCACAGGACTACATCCAGCATCTCTACGATCGTCTCCATGGGAGAATAGCAGCCTGCATTGCTGCGAAAGGTGGATATACACTGTACTAGTGCCGACATTGTGCATGCTCTGTTGCCTGTGTCTATGTGCCTGTGGTTCTGTCAGTGTGATCATGTGATGTATCTGACCCCAGGAATGTGTCAATAAAGTTTCCCCTTCCTGGGACAATGAATTCACGGTGTTCTTATTTCAATTTCCAGGAGTGTATATAGTGAATGTATCACACAGAGCCACTGTTTTAAGCAAGTAGTTTTCTCGTTTTATGGTTCGATACCATAGTTTATCACAGAGAAACCTGCAAGAAGGATGTATGTCATGCGCTGGAAACATATTTCTTACATTGAAATATTAACAGCGCTGCATTCCACATGACTGATAGGTCGGAAGCGATGTAACATCATAACCTGTTTTACATGCGGGAAGTTGTACCCTTAGGAGTGTGTGTGTTTATGTTCTCTCTTACCAATAACTTCCAGATACTGATCCTACACTCTAGAACCATCCTATAGAGTTGATAGCATAATTGATTTAAGTAAAGTGCTCCGAACTCCATCCGTCTGGAACTCCATCATCCATAAAAATCACCCGTTTCTTGTTCTTCTTAGCCATCTGCTTTTACATCACAACACTTTCAATTCTGTTACTATACACTGATAATGGGTGCTAACCTCTTCGACATGGGAGCATGTGGAAAAATCTTGTGTACTTCAATGGGCGAGGACTCGGCAAGCTTCATTCATTCACGAGACGCGGAATGTGGCAGTCTACTTCTGGTCGGCTGCAGATTAAATCGGTAATGCTCTGCAGGGTGGCTTGGTCAAAGACAGTGCGAGGGGGTCTTTCAGTCTCCAATTTTATCCTCTAGAAATATGTAGAGTGCTGTTTGGTATACTTTGATGATGTATATGTTCGAGAATTAATAATGAATGGACGTTCTGCACAGTTATCTATCTACATTCGCAATGATACTCGCAAAGTATTAGCTTAGCTATGATACTGAAACTGGGAAACTTGCTGTCGCATCATTGGTCAGTGGTGAAATTACTGTAAAATTGCTACTATTGTTCACAGTGCCAACTGTAATGCTTATTATTTCAGTACATCGGCGGTGTCTTTTCCATCCCATCCATCCACTGACACGCTGTTGGTTACCACATAATGATTGACTGACAACGCTTGATTGAGTTGCAGAAAGAGTTTTGTGGATGGGTGACGCCTTCTGGGGATGGGCAGCACCAAAACAGTGAAACATGAGAGTAATACGAGGAATCAGTCGTAATGGAACACAAAGCCCTCAGCTATTCTGTCACTGTGACAGATGAGTTTAAATGACGAGATAACCCAGGTGACCTATCTTACCTCCTTAATTCAAACTCCCCACCAGGGGGGCTTGGCAGGGTGCGGGTGACGTAGAACTTTCCCACCATCTTGGGTAATGGTACTCACGTCATTAGCTGACGTCATGACAGCCCTCTTCAATAACATTAATCGCGTCACAGTGCAAGGTCTAGTTTTCTCTGAGAGGCCATAGATCAGAACGTGTTAATGTCAGGTTAGAACCTGACACAGACCTCGAAGTCATGGCGGAAAAACAAAATGTATGGCAGTCTATGAAATGTGTTAGAGCAGGAAAAAAAAGAATGTTTCAAACAACGACACAGGGTTATAGGGAGCGTCTCTTGCAACTTACAGTATAGTCTGTGGGGTACGGCCTTCCTCCTACAGTGCAGGTGATGAAACATTACACCGGTCTGTCCAGTTGATCAATAAACGTATATTTAATAGGATTGTCACATGTGCTCCATGCCGGGACGCAGATGGTATTTGTTTTCTATATATGGAAGGGGAGAGATGTGGTAAAAATCTTATCGAGTTCTATATTGGATGAAGTTAGTGGAGCTTTTATATTTTATAATTTTTTCTGCTCGATGGTACAGAATAATGATGATAGCGTGTTGGGCTGAGTGATGTGAATGGGACCTGAGGGACATGGATCTGCTTCGGACTGTAGTATCTGTATGTAGTTTGGGGATGCACCACAATGCGCCTACTTCTACCGAATGACAAAACATGGTGCTGTCGCCCTAACTCAGGTCACTCTGTTTCTACACAGATTGCAGAAGGTGGTGGATATGGCTTTCTCCGACTTCTACCCAGTTCTGACTTAAATTGTAATGATCACATGCGCAAAGTTGTGGAAATGGCAGCAGTCGGAAGATGCGTAGAGACTGATTAAATCCACGTTGTGATTTTATTGTAGCAGACAGATTCAAGAAACGCGACTCGTTTCGAGATATGAGAGTATCAGAAATATAATTCACATGTTGCTGTAAGGTGACTCGTTTCGAGATATGAGATGCCAGAAATATGATTCACTTGTGGCTGTAATCATTAGAGGACTTCTCCATAGGATCCAACACAGGTATGTAGTTCAATGGAAAGACTTGATTCCAAATCATAGATATCATTTCTAGCAGAGAGCAAAACACTAGTGATCTGAAAGCCTAGTGTACGTTTCTTACGATGTCAGTCAGCACACCATCTACTATTGTTAGTGATCCTTCTCAGTCACTCATCACATATAACTCAGTGG
This sequence comes from Schistocerca cancellata, assembly GCF_023864275.1. Lineage (NCBI taxonomy): Eukaryota > Metazoa > Arthropoda > Insecta > Orthoptera > Acrididae > Schistocerca > Schistocerca cancellata. The sequence continues at coordinate 390,641,259 of NC_064629.1, read as the reverse complement.
ATATATCGCAGAACCTCTGACATTGTATTGAGACAGAATACGTTACAAATACTGGAGAAATACTGTATCTAGTGGCGGGGCGTGAGGGGGTTGCAAATAGCGGTATCATACATTCTTTAGAGGCATCACTTTCAAAATTCATCGATTTTATGACGAGGTTGCATCGTGGGCTACGTGTAACTGGACTGCTGGTCTGATAATATACACTCCTACAATCACCATCTACGTATCTGGAAAAACCACATGATTCGTAGGTAATGCCATATGAGGGTTTATAAAGCTGGTATAGCTATTAACATGGATAATTGTCTGCACATGTAGAACCAAGACTGCTTGCGTCAGTAACATACAGTAGTTGTTGGGATTGGGTTTTTTAACATCTGACGGTTTCTAAGACGGTTAAACCTCTCTTTCTAAGACATGGTGGTAGCACTCACAAGAAAAACTTACGAGGCATGTCCATCGCCAGCGATCAGTTATTGACAAAGTATTATACTTAGTAGTTGGGGATGCCTGATAGAGTCGCATTGAGCCTCAGGCTTATGAAGTATGTGTTTGTGTTCCGACATGTGCAAAGGAAATGACTATGTCCATTCGTGAGGAAGGTATGGATTTGACGTTGAGTACTGTGATAGCAAAGGGAAGAGTATGTCGAGTCATAAGAATGGTACTGAAATTTCTATTTCCAGAGCCACAGCCGTCGGCAGAGTGTATTTCCAGTACTTCGGTTACTGCCGAATGTCATTCAACTGAGACTGTGATCGTAACATTTAGTTGTAAGTACATGGATAGAACATATATGTGACCGATTTCTTAAGATTATGATTCTACGTGTGCATACCTGGCGTGCAGCGCCGGTGACCTGTGCGTGAATGATTCCATTTCCCGTTAATGGTAGGAGCTGTCCGAATAGAGAAGCCTGTTGGAGAGTAAGAAGGTAGATGACATAACTGTGTTGTCCTCTAGACGACTAAATAGCGAACTAATACTTAGTATGTGTTGTAACGTTGTTGCTTTAATTTGTGGTGTAAGCGGTGCTGATAGACAATAAAAGCGGGTTAAAAGCTGTGAGCTATCTGGGGAAGTTAACCTTGCATTACTGCGCAACTGTTTCACCAGGTATCCAGCCTAGCTTACCAAATTCCCAACCAGACTAACATTAATTATAATCTTTTAATTGTCATACGACAACCGGTGATATATATATATATATATATATATATATATATATATATATATATATATATATAAAAGAGAATTTAAATAAAAAGAAATAAATCAGTTTATATTTGGAAATTTATTTTAACATTGATCATTGAAATTTCAGCATATTAAACTTGATTCATAACTAACTGGTGCCTTATTTAGGATTGTGAAAATGTGAGATTGTAATCTTACGGAACACATCAAATATGGAGCCAAGATTGGGAGACTGCATACAACACTACAATCATAAAATAACACACAAAGAACGTTGAAACATATGCAAGAAGAAATTAACCACAACCAACTGATTCATATAATCACCACACACTGGTGTACTAAATTCATACTAACTCCCTGTGAAATCTTCCTGAAAAGAGTAGCTGAGGGCTACTTTGATGATTACACCACATGCTCCACGTGGTCAACTTCGTTTACACAAAGAGTGTAACTCCACAATAATTTTGATAATTAAAATAAATTAGATCGAAAAGCAATTTACAAAAGAAAAACCTCAAACTTGTTACTATCGTCTTACTATTAACCTGATGGGTCAAACCATTGTATGAGCACGTGGTACTGGTCTCACAAAGTACACCCCACGTGGGTTGAACATAAAGAAAAGTTGCTATATTGAAAAATATTGTCAAGACGAGACATTATAATCTCACGCACATTAGCATTTAAGATTGATGATCTTAGTTAGAGTTACTGATCAACACGTGGTTCCACTTTACTCACAAAGTAGTGACAAAGCAACTACCGGAATATATTCTGAACTTCACACTCGAATTACACTGCGCTGCAATTTAAGATAATATTAGATATTTTAGAGCTAAACCTGAAATAAAGGTGATTAAATTTTCAGTTAGGCTGTACTTAAGAAATCCATTGTCCTACGGACTTAGCAGACACGCGCTTAGCCGGAGATCTTACCACTTCAGACGCTCGCCACGGACAGACTGACCTGGTCCCTTCCTGAGGGTGGCTCACAAATACAAAACGGAAGTGGCCAGAGAGGCAGCTTCCTATACCAACATGACAAGGGACGGACAGGACCATACTAAGGATAAAAACCTCTTTGCTTTTAGAAAGCGTAGCTACCTGTTCCGACGTTGGTCCTACTGTTCTCTAGCAGACAGGCTTGTCTGTTACCCTCAAGCATGCAACTAGAAATACATTTGCTCATTCATCCTCTCACACAGAAGGGAAGGGGGATAACAGTATCTTATCATATACAGTATATAAAAGAAAGCGGATGTAGGTTCCGTATGTGACTGTGTGACATGAATTACATATAAACTGTGTTTTAAAGTGTAGTAGTGTGACAGATCGTTCTTGTTTATGTGTAAAAGTAACACGTTTCACTGCTCAGTCTTCTCCCAGATAGTCAGAAACACCACAGTAAATTTAGAAGAGGAATTTATGCCGTAAATGACAACAGATTTACGAAATTAACATGAAAGGAATCCAACAGAGACCTTTCAGTGTTGGATAGCTTTCGTGATCGCGTGGATATCTGAGAAGTTTGAATATGGAGGTGTGTTTGCCCTGACTGTTATTCCATCCAATGTAAATTGCTCGTTTGACTGCTTCTGCAGATTTTGATCTTTTATTTAGTTCAAAGAAGGTCGATTGTGGTGTGTGCATCTAGTATGTGGAATATACGTTTGCTGGTCCTCTAGACATGACCAACACCTTAGTTGACCTTGTAAATTATAGGGATGATTTGGAAACTGCTACATCTCTGACATCGGTATTCTCTCTATTTTTTTCGAGTCTCCCCATAAATGTCTTCGCAGAAATGACAAGTTTCTAGTTAGTCAGTGGTTTACAGCATGCCCCACCTAGCTAAAGTTTCGGCTTTGTAGAGAAATAATTTCCAGTCTATATCTCCAGAATTACGGTGCGTGAGTGATCGGTAAGATACTGCTGTGTGCGTGATGTTGAGAAGTACCGCGAAAATGGTATAATATTATGGCAATCCACGCAAAAATACATGTGTTCTTGTAACCCCAGAGTCTGGAGATGTGTGTAGAAAAGTAAGCAAGCAAGCAGGTCCAGATCAGAAACACTAATGCGTTTGTGCCAAGGGCAACGAGCCCGAATTTTTTGAACAGTTCTGAGAGTGACTGTTGTCTGCTCAGGGTGCTCTGGTTACCTGTGGCGGGTGGATGACAGCCGACTTCGCAGGGAAATATCTAGTGCTCTGAGGAGTGTATACTGTGCTATCTTCTTCACAGTATGTGTACAAATGATGTAAAAGGGCTGATTTTGTATGGCACAAAATAGAATTGTATATTTACTACATCGACACAGTGCACGGTGATATATTGCTGTGTTGGAGATCTGTTTTGCACTCTAATATTAAAAGTCCTGTCCTCAATGGGAGAGCAGTGTAATTGAGTAAGAGTCTTTCCATATTTGACGATCTGTAGGCCACTTTGCAGGGTTTAATTGTCGGGGCAATATGGTGATCAGTACAAAATTCAATCATAATGCTCTATTCATTCACAAGACTTCCTTTGTGCCAGGATGTAGGTGTGTCTCAAATTGATTTGAACAAGATGGATGCAAGGTATGTACAGAAAGTTCTGAGAAAGCAAGTGTTCAAAGAAAAGTTGAAGCAGACCATCCATCTCTAGTGGGGACGCCGTTATTCATCCTCCCCTGTGGCATTAGGACATCTCCAGACCTGTAATTGTAGAATACCGAAAATTGTAGCCATTTTTTTACAATTCTGCGAGACAGTGCTTCGAATTCTGTTCTCGTAATTGTTTTGATTTCCCCACATCTGTGTTTAGAGAGTGCTCGCTTTCCAAACAACAAGAGTGCTTTTGTTTTCATGAGTGTGCCCAGGCTTTTATCAGTGAGAACGTTTGACATTTCTCAGATGTATGTTGACAGCAGGACGAACATTTTGTGCAGTGTGTCAGCCACGCTGAGTACGCGTGCATGGCTAGACGCATTCAGCATGTCCTGTTAGGATAACTAGGAACAATGCACCCTATGCTATTCTGTGATGTCAGTGTCCACAGGTATTGTGTCAGCAATGGTAAACACACGCTGCCCAGAGGCATCTAGCATATGGGACCGACGTGAGTGGGCCTTGGAGTTCCTTGACGTCAGTATAACACTCGAAGAACTCTAACTGTATACCTGAAAATAGACCCAACTTTCACCTGCTCACTGTAGGCAACAGCAGCCTGAGAGCAATGGCTCGCACTGGCATGCATCCAGTGAAGGCTCACGGCAGTGTCGACGCATGCGAGCCCTTGGAGCATCTGCGCCCTGCAAATAGGTCTTCGTTCCCATCCGGTCGCGTCAGCAACGGTGCCTAGGTGATCACATACACTCCTGGAAATTGAAATAAGAACACCGTGAATTCATTGTCCCAGGAAGGGGAAACTTTATTGACACATTCCTGGGGTCAGATACATCACATAATCACACTGACAGAACCACAGGCACATAGACACAGGCAACAGAGCATGCACAATGTCGGCACTAGTACAGTGTATATCCACCTTTCGCAGCAATGCAGGCTGCTATTCTCCCATGGAGACGATCGTAGAGATGCTGGATGTAGTCCTGTGGAACGGCTTGCCATGCCATTTCCACCTGGCGCCACAGTTGGACCAGCGTTCGTGCTGGACGTGCAGACCGCGTGAGACGACGCTTCATCCAGTCCCAAACATGCTCAATGGGGGACAGATCCGGAGATCTTGCTGGCCAGGGTAGTTGACTTACACCTTCTAGAGCACGTTGGGTGGCACGGGATACATGCGGACGTGCATTGTCCTGTTGGAACAGCACGTTCCCTTGCCCGTCTAGGAATGGTAGAACGATGGGTTCGATGACGGTTTGGATGTACCGTGCACTATTCAGTGTCCCCTCGACGATCACCAGTGGTGTACGGCCAGTGTAGGAGATCGCTCCCCACACCATGATGCCGGGTGTTGGCCCTGTGTGCCTCGGTCGTATGCAGTCCTGATTGTGGCGCTCATCTGCACGGCGCCAAACACGCATACGACCATCATTGGCACCAAGGCAGAAGCGACTCTCATCGCTGAAGACGACACGTCTCCATTCGTCCCTCCATTCACGCCTGTCGCGACACCACTGGAGGCGGGCTGCACGATGTTGGGGCGTGAGCGGAAGACGGCCTAACGGTGTGCGGGACCGTAGCCCAGCTTCATGGAGACGGTTGCGAATGGTCTTCGCCGATACCCCAGGAGCAACAGTGTCCCTAATTTGCTGGGAAGTGGCGGTGCGGTCCCCTACGGCACTGCGTAGGATCCTACGGTCTTGGCGTGCATCCGTGCGTCGCTGCGGTCCGGTCCCAGGTCGACGGGCACGTGCACCTTCCGCCGACCACTGGCGACAACATCGATGTACTGTGGAGACCTCACGCCCCACGTGTTGAGCAATTCGGCGGTACGTCCACCCGGCCTCCCGCATGCCCACTATACGCCCTCGCTCAAAGTCCGTCAACTGCACATACGGTTCACGTCCACGCTGTCGCGGCATGCTACCAGTGTTAAAGACTGCGATGGAGCTCCGTATGCCACGGCAAACTGGCTGACACTGACGGCGGCGGTGCACAAATGCTGCGCAGCTAGCGCCATTCGACGGCCAACACCGCGGTTCCTGGTGTGTCCGCTGTGCCGTGCGTGTGATCATTGCTTGTACAGCCCTCTCGCAGTGTCCGGAGCAAGTATGGTGGGTCTGACACACCGGTGTCAATGTGTTCTTTTTTCCATTTCCAGGATTGTATTTCGAGAGTAATTTCTCAGGTGTCAAGTATGAGGGAGATGCCACCGCCTCATGCATGAGAGACCCAATCAGGCACCTGCGTGTTTCTTGGCAGCTGATCGACACATTACTTTGCGGGGGCTGCCGGTGCTATCCAACTTCTGGGAGCATGCGCAGTAGCCTCCTGTGTGGTCCAGTTGACATGGGGTGGCGGGCGGTGCCGGCACACATTGTTTGCGTGTCTGTTGCATTATTTTGTGAACAAGTCTGTGGGCTGTGCTATCCATTATTTGGCCAGTTTATGAGTTGCTTTCGTGCCTGCACATCAGTGTACTGCGTTATTTCGGAGGAGTTTGCATGTCTGTGTTCTGTGTACTGAAATTATTTGTTTGCGTGTCTGCAGAGCTTTATTTCGGTAATTTACGTGTAGTTTACAGGGTTACTATTCAGTATCTTTCCGCCATTGTGACTATCGTTTCGGTTCTCAAGAGAACTGGATACTCAAGAGAACGGTCTAGTACTTGAATTAGAGCCCCTGCATTATTCAGTATGCATTTCAGAAGCGATACCGTTCGGGTCTAGAGAACCGAAGCGCTGTTGTCGGTTCACGTCGCGCAAGCCAATCAAAAGCAAGCAGTCGCAGATCCGCGCATGCGCACTGTAGCACCACGAACACAAAGCGGCTAGCAGACGATACAGGTGCGCTGTTCTTCGAAGTGCAGAAAATTGCGTTTACGTTGCCATAACGCATGACATCGCTTTCCATCGAGCTGACGTGCCCGCCTTCATCGCTCTTGCCTCCTTCTTAATAGTATTAGGCGCAGTATATCAATTTCCACGATTGTCAGCTGAAATGAATAGAAATTTTTACAGTTTCCCTGACCGCATGTTACCATATATCCATAATAACGATAGCTTATTTGACTGTATTCTGCAGATTGTCATAAATGCCGCATTATGTCATCTTATTCCCATTCACACTGACATCGTGTTTTGTATTTTACGTTTCGGAAAGTGAGTTAGGAATAGTGTGTAATACATTGTACTAATAATCTACAAAAAAAATTGATTCCGAGAGTTTTAAAGAATAAGAAGATAATCAGAATTTGTTTATAACTCGCTCCTAGAGATCCAAAACTAGCCTGCTTCTCTACATGATACGTGAACGATTTGGGTCTTAAAAACAAAACTGAAAAAACGCATTTTCGAGAGTTCCTACAGTTAGTCGAAGTTTATAACATGCATCTCATGAATGAAAATGTTTATTATATGGTGCTACAGTCTAAAAATATTACGCCGGAGATCTTTCATCTCTGCCTACTGTTGTTGAGGATTCGATCGCAGATAAACACTTGTGACAAGCAAGATTATGAAGATGACTGCTGCTAGTTACATTCCCAGTAATTAAGTTGCGCTCTTAGATTCCTGTCTAACCGCATACTTGAAAATCGCCACATATTCGGAAAAAATGGAGAATTATATCTGACAAGAAAAAATCCAAAGGTCACTTTCGGTTGTTTCACTCACAGCAATTTCGTATTTCTTTTTTTAGACACACAGAAATCATGAAATCACTACTGAGGAAGTGCGCTCTTACATGTAAGTAATAACGAATATTGCAGAAAAATCTGAACTTCCATGAATAACAATATCTCAGAACGTGTTGCATATATGAAGAGGAAAGAAAAAAGTTTTTCTATCCATCCGTGAACCCGTGTTGATTCGCTTCGCTTTCCCGAACGCTAACCACTTGGCCACGCCAAACAGCAGAAACGCAGTGCTCGATTCTCGTGCTATTGCGTAGAGGAACGTAGGCTGACTTTGTTGCCAAACGGTGCTGCGTAAGTCATAAATGCGTGATAGTTTGGAAGGTTTCCAATTTCAGGCTTCACATGATTGCTTTCCATTGTTACTTGAAAGTTGAAAACACGTTTCGATAGTTACTAACTAACCCATTTGTGGGAAAAAGTACACAAAGTCACTAGTAACGTCAGTTCACACTCATGTAATATACGTAAGGAGAGCCGATGTCTTGGTATTTAATGATCTTTAAACTCCTATTTGCATAACAGTAACACATGTTTTGAGAGAATATTGACCGAAAAGGTTTCTTTTTCTTTGGATGTAATCATTCACAGTAACAACCTAACCTAACCATATTTCTAACAAAGGAAAATGGTCTATCATGGACACACTTTCCAACCGGATGCGTCCTCTGGTGATTCTTTAGTAACACAATCACTAACTCTAAAGCCGCTAAATATGTTTAAAATAACAAATTATAGGTGCACATAAGCCACAGCTCACCGATCGACAGGGTCACACCGAAATCCAAAACCTCTCGGTACAATTGTCGTAAAATAGGTGGGAAGACCATTCGGTAACAGGTCTCAGAAGCTTACTGAATAGGACATTTGGATAAAGAACCGAATATGACGTCACTACCGAAACTAACCTACTACACCGATCGGTATGAACTATACAGGATAGGGCCCCATGTCTATAGGCTGTGTAGTGTGACCCCAAAGCATGTCAGAGTGTGTATTTTGTGTCAGTGTGACAAATATACTATCTAAAATCCATCCCTAAATAAATGGTTCCAAAATAAGTAGAGTACACTCCTTCCTCTTTCCAGTAGCCCAGCGTAGTAAAGAGATGAGATCGAACATGTGACATAAAATACGTAGGGAAACAAGTATAAAGTTCTGAAATGTGACTAGTCTTTCTTTTTTTTGTTTTGGCCATGCTGTGAACCTAACAGCAGCAAACCTACCTTAACAGACAGTATTCAGAATAGGAGGACTTTCTGAAACAAATAGTGTGGAATTTGATGGTAAGCTATAACAAATGACAATAAAAATAAGGAATGAAAGTGCTAGAATAGGTGAGAGATATAGGTCGGCAATGGAATGGTGTGAAAATTCTAAGGAAAAATATTAGGAAGGCAATTATGCATTATTCAACAGATAAATCCTAATTGGCAAAAAAAGCAAGGTGAAAACAACAGAATTTCTGTCATTGTCCCTGAGGTTTAATCAGTGACACTGAAATATAATAAAAAGCACTATCAGTCTCACAAGGCTTAAAGCCAGATAACAAATATGATGAAGGTGATGGAACGTGCTAGCCAAAGCAGAACAGATAGTTAACATCAACAGCACACATGAAAACTAAGTTAAATAACAAGATTGTTGGCGTGACCATCCTCCGCAGCAAGCACAGAAATATTTGTGTTGTTAATGAAAAACGCCTTATCTTGCAGCACTGTATTTTATTCTACCAGACCAGTTGCCTCTTTTTTCACTTTAACGCGTCGTCACTGGGATAGTTCTTGGAATTTTTCGTTGCTATCTGCATTTTCTCTCATCTGTTCACATGGAGGTCTCACTACCGCTCTATTTACGAAACATAAGAATGTTTTCGTGTTTCGAACATTTTTCTAGCCACTTTCCATTTTTTTGCCATTGCTGTGGTGACTTCTGTCACTTATATAGACGTAACACTATTATAGACATAAGGTAGTTACGTCTATGTTAGTGTTATGCGGAAATTAGTGGCAGAACAATGATAGTGCATCACAAGAAAAAGGGAAAACAAAATGAAAAGTTGGAAGAAAAATGTTCGAAACACAAAAACATGCTTATGTTTCGTAAACAGAGCGTTAGTGTGATCTCCATGTGACCAAATGAGAGGAAACACCAATGCCAACTACAAACGCCAAGAACCATCCCACTGATGATGCTCCAGAGTGAAAAAGGAAGAAACGCGTCTGAGGGAATGAAATAGAAGGCGTTTTTCATTTAGAAAACAAATAAATTAAATAATTCATGAGAGATCAGCGGCTTTTTTTCAGGGGTGCATTCGGCCCTGACTAGCCTATTATGAATGAAAATGCGCAACCGAACTGCGCAGGTGGAGGAGTTCTTGGAAAGACGGGCCTATCTGCTCCTCCCGAAGTAAAATTCCATAGAACATCTATTGGATGCGTTGGGGAGACGCACTTCAGCACATCCGCATGCATCACTATCCATCCAGTGGTTGTCAACCGCTCTGGTAGAGGAAGGGAACGCTCTACTACAAGAGCTCCTTACCAACTTTGTGGCCAACATGGGACCACGTTCCAGAGCACGTATGGCCGTCCGTGGTGATCACACACACAATGAAAAACTATGTCACGCCTTTTGTAATGTCAAGTGGATCATCAAAAATCGCGATGTCTTCCGTGTGACTATTGTCCATGATTAAAAGTGTCATTTCTGCTCGTCTCACTGAGTATTTCTTTAAGTCATCTGCTGCACTGTACTGTAACAGTTCCTTCATGTATGCCCAAAGTTTCATTTGGCTATGTTACTTGACAGTGATACATTACGAGAAAAAAAAAATGGTTCAAATGGCTCTGAGCACTATGGGACTTAACATCTTAGGTCATCAGTCCCCTAGAACTTAGAACTACTTAAACCTAACTAACCTAAGGACATCACACACATCCATGCCCGAGGCAGGATTCAGACCTGCGACCGTAGCGGTCGCGCGGTTCCAGACTGTAGCGCCTAGAACCGCTCGGCCACCCCAGCCGGCCATTACGAGAAAGTTACTGTCATCATTACGTTTATCCCATCAGTGCCACGGTGTTTTATTTCTGGCATGCAGCAAACTCTACAAGCATTTCATTAATGAGAGACAGCGATAATTTTCCGTGCATATGTATTGTTCTAGCAGAAGTCAGAAGTAGAAACAGCTGTGCAGTGTGGCGCTTACACCAGTGATGCTAGTTACCACAGCCAGCTGTGTTTGGAGCGTGTGGCGTGGGGCAGAGACATCTCCACTCACGTAGAATGCATCACGCACTCACCTTCTTAATTACAAGACACTATAGCAAACAAAACACGAAATTACTGTCCGAACATGTGCATGCATATGTTCGATTCCTGTCACACACCGAAGATGATTTGTACGTTCTAGACTATGCACCAACCCGAGGACTCAAATTGAATGTGAATGGATTGGGCAACACTCCACGGTCATGAATATGCTAGTGTGCTTTACCAATCCCCCTCCCTCAATCTCAATGCTGTTAAGTAAATGTGGGAAGTTAGCGGTCAAGATATGCTAGCCTGGGATCAAACTGTCACGAATCTCTGTTTGTTGTGGCATGACTGTTCAGTGGCCACAGACCAGGATGGCCCAAAAAACGCTTTCAGTGTTTTGTGGAATCCACGTCACATCACGTAGTAGTGATAGTCAGGTCGAAAGGGTGTGCTACATACCACTAACGGGTAAGAGGGTGGCTCTTCTTCCAGTGTTCAAAAGCGGATTTCCTTTATTCAACGTTTCTCATTCTCTGCTTCTAACCGCTGGACATACTAACTTTTCCTCCTGGATGGCTCCAATGGCTGTCTACCTGTCTCATGACTGTTGGTTTGCCGCCTTTATTAATCTTGGACGTACAGAGATTGCTACGGTACGAGATTTCCCTCTAGCTCTTTAGCATTTGCTTCCGCTCTACTGGCGCATTCTTTGACAATGGAGACCGACTGACACTTTCCTGTCGCCATATAGCTTCGTAATTCTTTCGGATCTCCTTCAGTGCACAAAAATTGAATACTCTTTTCCCTACACACATTGTAACTGAAACACTTATACACCTCTTACGAAGGTGGTATGCTTAAGAGGTGAGCTCTATATGAGGCAAGTTTGACAGCAGAGAGTCACACGAGATGAGAAACTGTCACGGACAGTACATACTTACGACTTCCTGCAAAGTATGTTCACACCTACGTTCACCATCGAAATACAATGTACTCTTAATAACTGAGGTATACTTAAATTATTATACTTTGCACCCATTTACTACTTAATACCAAAAGGGGCACGTATTAAAAAGGATCCAACTTGTTTGCAATACACCAACCTCGAGCTTATGTATGTTTAATAGAGTGGGGATTCTTGCGGTGTTGTTGGGAAAACATCGTTTGATTTTGATTCTCGGCTATCAAGACAGATGGTATCCCCTTAAGCCTTCGGAAATACAAGCTTGCTCTGAATTTCGCGATGTGTTGTGTGTTGTTCTGTTGGGATATTCTATAAACTCTTCTGTATGAAATAGTCATTTATATCTTGAACGTGATTCTATTTTCAGTTAATGTTAAGACGTGTGGCTACAAATCGAAAGGAATTGGTCTTGAACCTTGGTGGATACTGTTAATACGAAATAACGTGTACTGCATGTGGCAGCCGTGCGTCGTTCGTTTCTGATCATCTTCGTAACGCCCAAGACGTCGTCACGATGCATGAACTCGGCATTGTATGCAAAACAGCTTAGCCATCAGACTAAATTTTGCGTGGTACTTTGGATGTTACACGGTGTATTAATAGGTTCTACCTTCACTCCATCTAAGAGTAACAGGGGCTTCTATAAAAGTGGAAGACAGAAGTAACATCTGCCAACATTTTAACATCTTAGTCAAGTGAGAGAAATCCGTTATCATGTGTCCTCCGTTCCCAACAACATTTACCTAATTTAATCTCTGAGCTGATTCGTACGCAGCCCTCACCGAGGGAGGTGGCACAGTAGTTAAGGCACTAAACTGGCAAGAGGAACAACTTTGGGTTCCAATTACCGTCGCGTCATCCACATTTGTATTTCTCGGGGTGTCCCTAAATCGCTAAATGCAAAGATGATTTCTGTGGATAGGCTAAGTTCGATTACCTGACAAAATCCTGCTTGTGAACCTTCCGTAAACTTAATCTTTCTCCCTTCTTTGTATGAGAATCAGTCTAATATTTCTAATATAACGAAGGATCCAGAACTGTCACTTTGTTTAATGAATAATGCACTTCTTGAAAAAAAAGTGAAGTTCGCAGAAGGGGAGGAAGCAACGAAATTGAACTCCACAGGTTGAGAGTATATCAGATGTTATTTGATAGATTACAATGTCGAGTCAGATTTGCAGAGACCTTGGCAATATGGGCCCACTTATCTATATGATATTGTACCCTATCTAGCCTCGATGGATACACTGATTCGGTTGGGAAGGCTGTCGCAAAGCCGTTGTGTCCTCTCCTGAAACAAGTTGGAACACAACTGTTGCAAGTCTTCTTGTCCTGGATAGCGTGACGGGAACGAAGTTGACGTCCAAGCCGATCCTCACGTACGGTCTATCGCGGACAGATCCGGAGAACGTGACGGCCTCCCGAGTATCTCTAGATCATGCAGATAGTTTATGGAGACACGTGACGTGGCCATTGGCCCCACGCTACTCTCACATGAGAGGTAACACATACGGACGCAATGTATCCGTAACGTAAGCTGTGCCGTCAGAGTTCCTTCAGTCACTACCACCCACGACTTGAAGTCATACCCGATGGCTCCCCACACCAAAGCACCAGGACTAACGCCGCTGTACCTCTTCAAAACATTGAAAGAATTGGATCAGTCTCGGGATCGTCGTTGTATTCAACGACGATGGTCAACCGAGTTGGTGCAGACCTGCGAGTCATCGGTGAATTCAGTCAGACGCCACTCATCGGCAGTCCATTCTTCGCAGTCACGGCACGACTCAAAAGTCAGCAGTTTGTGTTGTAATGTGATGACAGCCTACGCATGGCGCGGTAATTCTCCAGTCCGGCTGCTGCTGATCTCCAACCAATGGTGTGGGATGAGAATGCACCCGGAAGTCTGTTCATTGTTTTCGAATGACAGAAGCAGATGTGAAGAGGTTGTGATATCCTTAGTTCAGAATATGGTGATCATCCCTTGTGCTGGTCAGACGTGGTTGATTGGAGCCCTGACGACGAGTATGCGTGCCCTCACGGCGCTGTTCAATTCTACAATGTGTCACTGTCTCATTCGAATGCCTGAAAGTCTGAATATAGCACAATTTGACCAGCCGGAAACATGGAGACCCACATTGACACCTCTTTCGAACTTCGTTATGTGCTGCAGTGCTGTCTCATTCGAGTACGCGGCACTTCATTGTCATTCAGAGTGATCACTCAACAACTGACGCTGTTCCTTCCCTTTATATAACCTACACGGCCTGGTAACAACGTTAAATACGATAAATTTTAATGCGCACTGGCGGCTGGTCAACCTGTCACAGAGAACTGCAACTCTACACTGTGACGGAAAAACTATACCATTCACATGGACAATAAATTTTTTAGATTGCTTTCGATACGAGTATCGATCGATTAATCTTGAAATTATGCGTGGAGGTTATTAATAGAGATGTCTTTGTGAACTTCTCAAATGTGTTACTTTCCACACGGGTGTTATTTTAAAAAGATGAAAACAGTGTTTATCAAATTGAAAGTGACTTCTCTACTCCGAGGGCTTAAGTGACTCTTTAATTAAGAGAAAACTTAATACCACGACGATCTAGCAATCGCAGTGATCGAACGGCTCGGCTTTGAGCTCATAGACACATTGTCGATGAGGCAGGATGTAAAATTACTGCGGTGTCTCGAATTTTCATCAGTGTGGTGTAACTTATCTCTTGTACGCTTTTAAGTTGTCTCTTCTGTCATAAGGTTGCTGATGCAGTGACTTCCGGAATTAAGTAGCTGTTAAAATTGAAACGTCCCCTTAGAAAAATTTATACATGACTGTGCTTAAACTGACACACAATATTTTTAGCGCAACGCAATCTGACTATCAAAAATCCCTACAAAAGAATGGCCCTGACTAACATTAAACTATACCTTTCACAAATCACTTACCTCACAAAAATCCTCATTACTCGAACTACTGCAATACAGCGAGCGCCACTACTGCCAGCTAAATAAAAGATTCAAACTACGGAAGGCACTAACTACTGATAGGCATAGTTAGCAAATGAAAGATTTTGATAGAGAACAAACAATGTATTTACCATAATAGTGTTGAAAAATCATAATATACATAGCAGTTCATAATATCTAGTATTACAAATTTCAAAACTCCGCCATCTCTCTCTCCACATCCACCACTGCCGGCGGCTCACCTCCAACTGCGCAACGCTACACGCTGTTCACATCCAGCTGCCGCTGCCCAACACTACAATGGCAGACAACAATGCAAACTAGCCACAGACTGCACAGAGCACAGCCAGTGATTTTCATATAGAGCGTTACGTAATGTTGCCAATAAGAAAACATAAGCAGCCTACTTACATAAAGAAAATATAAACAGCCTACTTACAAAATTTCGTCAGCCATAGTTGCCGCTTGAACAGTGGATCTGGAAAGCCTCCTGTTGCTTGGTATGTATTAGTTTATCAAAAACGTGAAGAAGCTGTCTAAAGTTATTTATTGAAGACGTGAAGAAGCCGTGTGAAATCATCATCGACCACCGCTTCGACAATGCAACCACAATCACACTTCCGTCTAAGCAAACCACGTTCAGAAAAGTACTTTTGTTACGGAGTGTCAGTCACGCTAGGTCGAAGTGAAGCGACAAATAATTCGAAGGTAGTAGGTTATCAATAATCATTATTATACTTTTTTGATTATGCCATTGCTGTTAAATTCTCAATCCTTTGTCATTTATTACAATCAATAACGTGTGTGAAAATTATTAATTTTAGAATCGTTATAAAATTTTCAAAGACTACTGTAATTCAGAATACAGTGTTAACAATGCAATTCATTTAAACCACCTTTTTAAATACCTACGCACTGGTCGCCTTTCCTTTCCCATTTGCTGACGTAAATTTTGCTAACTGTAAGTTCGAAAACCAGTTAATAAAATTCAGTAATTAAGTACGCAAAGAATTTTAAAGATGGTAACCAGAGCACGGTAACACAATCAGTTTGGCTTGCTTCCATCTCAGAATTTTTGTATATAGTGCAGTTTACCAATTTTCTTTTAAATCCATAGTAATTTTCAGAATTAATGAAAGTCAAATTAGCTCTTTCAGAGCTTGGTAACGGTAAGAACCCAGACACAATATTTCTTTCACAGGGTTTAGTAAGTTAGGACACAATCACCTACTGTACCTGTAACATAAGCTGTTGAACGGATGGATGCATTCACAGTATCAAAATGATACTGAAGGTAGGCAGTGTTCTTGTAATAGCGAATGAATTTTACGATCGTGCCCCTGGATAGTCAGCTACTTTGGAATCAGTAATCGATCGCCTTAATTGTTTAACTACAATCTATCTAGTACACAGACGGTTCAGTTTATAAGGTAAGGTGATAATATCATTAATTTATGAAATAAATACAATGTGAATGCTCCAGCAATCGATACTGCGAATATTTTGAGATCACTGATGACTTTTGAAAGGGCGTAAAAACCAGGATCTGTGCTACAGCCGAGGTCATACACGACGGGCAGGCAGACGGCAGCTCCAGCTTCCGAATTAGCGCGCAGCGCCCGATAGTGTGGAACGATTGCTTTCATTATTCACCATAAACGTTTTGACCATAATTCGTTCATTTAAGCGATATTAACATTTGCAACAAGTAATTGTAAGAGCAGATGGTCACAAAATGTCAGTTTTATAATAACTGTCAAATAAGTAACTTGAAGTGATTGTACCCAGATTGTCACCATTTAAAAAACACAAACAGAAATTTCGTAACATTATAAGCGTTCGGTCACACGTGGTGATCTTTGCAAAGACTTGCCTAAATTTTAATTGCATAACAGACATTCTTTTAGGAAAAGTCCATCCACATAGCGTGACGTAACGGAAATTTTCGTTGCAACTCAGCTCTTCTGATTGGAGCACGTTTAGATAGCTTAAAGTGTTTGTGCCAGATTTTTGTAATGTCTGAGGACATGAACTTGCAAACCAGTGACTGAAAGTTATCCGAAACGTTGCAAAAAAATTTATTGGAGTACATTTACGTAACAGCAAGGCGGGAAAGAGATTGTCGAATTCGGGATTTCAACCGCGACAAAGAACTAGTAACAGAATTCAAAACGGAGCAGAATAGTGACGCAGCAGATGAAAGCAATGTACATGAAAACATGAAATTTCACCTGATTACCAATAGTTGACAACTGTAGCCAAAAACAGAGGGGCGAGTGGAGTAGGTGACTCATGATTTGAAGGCAGTTCGTTTGTTGTTGAAATAAAAGCAGAACCAGTCACTTCACGTCCAGCCAATGTGAAATCGGAACATGAAACTCACGAACCTGAAAATGAAGTACTACATTACAGTGTAGTGGGCGAAACCAAAGTAATGCAACTGTTACGGAACATGTGTGTGAATACGAATACGTTAGATAGCAATATGTGATTTCCACATTATCATTTCACAAGTCTGTTGGGGGAGACCAACAAAAGAATGGAAAAAGTGAGAAAATAGAGACTGATCTTAAAGAACTGAAAAATGATCGTAAGAAAATGGAAGAAAATAGTAAGCAAATGAAGGCTAATTTCAATACTCCGTTAAAAGACTTATAAAATACAATATGAAATTAGAGACAAATTTATCTATTATGACTCAACAAGGCAACAAATGACAGAGCTTAGCAGATCTATGAGCTGTGTGACAAAATAAATATCAGATGCTCAAATGCAGGTTATTCCAAAATCAAGCGAATCGAAGGGAGTGTTGAACCAGTGGTAGATGAAAAGATACTGACATTAGTTCCGTTCTTAAAAACCGAAGTTGTTTCTAACAGAGTTAAAGGAAAGTAAAGTGGATAAGTGGCATGGCACCAAGATGCTTGCCAAATATGATGTAGATGAAAGAATGAAAATAATGAAATAATCCCAAACGCAGATTACGTAGAAAGACTCAATCCAGTTAAAACGGTAACTTCCGAAGAGATCGAACACGATCCAAACATGAGGTTAGTGGAAGGCCATGCTGATTTCGATGTTTATGAAGTAAAGGTAGAATGTTACGTTAACGAGGACGATCCAGTTAGTAGCAGTGTGGACTAATATGTATTCCAAAATACAAAATATGAACAAAATAGATATAATGAAACAGACAACAGCGAAAGTGATTCATAGGATAGTGAAAGTGAAGAGAATGAAGTATCTGATAATGGAGTAACAACTTTGCCCTCAGTTACGAGACATGTTCAGAAATTAAGTGTACTGCGGTCATAACGGGCTGTACTGTATCGCAGAGCCTGTGTGATTAAGAGGAACGATGCACTGTTCCTTCGGATATGTATGCATCTCCGAAGGAACAGACACTGCTGCGATTACGGCTGCTATGAAATACATGAAATGTATTCGCAATTACGAATACCTCCAATGATCAGCTGTGTAAGGGAATCACGACAACGAAAATTTGTGCCGAACTTGAACTCGAACTCGTACTACACGCTTTAATCGAGCAGTCCCCCTAATCGCTTTGGCTATCCGTGCACGACTCACGGCAGACCAAAATCTTCCATATGCCGTAGTTCCTGCGCCACAACCTTTACTCTCACAAAGATTATGTAACTCACGTACAGGGGAGGACATTTTAATTGAAAGTCGCTGCTCGCTATCGGCGGATAAATACCATACTGCAATGCCTGTGTTGTTAAGAAGAAAGATGTAATGTTCCTTCGGACATGCATGCATATCACCGCAAGCATTTTTAACCGATACATGCAATCCAAGTCCGATCAATAATATACTGATACATATTCTTTATTTAATCAGTTGTGGGAGACAGTGATCCCCCTCTTGGGTAGACATCATTACTGCACGCCCCCCCCACCCTTGCTTCACATGACGTAATAACTGTAATCACCAGGGAATTAAATGAAGTGCGATATAGTAGCCACCTTTGACCCTATTGTACCGATGGTCGATCCAACGTCGAACACAGAACACACCCCCAGACTTAACGTGTGGTTGATTCACTTTTGAGCACTATTCCAGATGTGACGTGTTGTGGATCTGCCTCCGAACATCGCTCTGCATATAACATACAGCAGATCCACCTTCAAACCCAATCCCGGATGTGGTGTATTCAATATCTGCATCCCAACATCGCTTCGGATTTAACTTGTGATGGATCCTCAGTCGAATACTAACTTGGTCCTACTGTAGGTCATGGGAGCCATTAGCGATGTATGCACAGACACCAGACCAATCGCACTGCAGCTGTGGAATATGTGGTTGGAGGTGACTGGATGCATTTGAGTATAGTGCTATACTATACTGTATGACCAGAAAAATAGTGAATTTGCGCTAGATGATAGTAACTATATTACATTTACAAGCAATTTTAGAATATGGAGCGGCAAGTGATGTCATGATCGCATGGGCTGAAGTGGCATAAAATCGACAAAATTACGGATAAACTGAGGGAAAATACTCCGAAATGCTGGGATATTGAGGGAGTACTTGCATGTCCTCTGCTTGGTGCAGGAAAATTGTTGTAAATGCGAACGATTATGCGACAGCAAGAGGAATACAAGAAAACGTTGAAATGGTAGCGCCTGGAACCAGGGAAACAATCATTCTTCCTCGAAAGTGATAAGACAGTTGGAATAGAACGCTTAACGTTGATGACCGCCAAATGTAGTGTAACAAATTTATATGTGTCGAAATACAAACCCAGGTGGCACCCCAAAGTTATCGACAGTCGCCTTATAAAATTCTATAAGTGTTCTTAGCTAAAGAGCGCTGTATTGTCGGCTGGGCTGCCTGCTGTATACAGCTACAGATAAATCGCATGTTTGACCCTGTGCAGGAGTATTTAGGTGTTTTAAACCCCACCAAACAGTATTTACAGTGTCATTCCCCGTACACTCCACCAATCACAACCTTGCGGCGTCAGGTAACAAACAGTTGCTCTATGGCAACACATCTGTCTATTGAGGTAATAGTGATACATGCAAGTCCACAGCTGTTTTTGCTGGATCTGAGTTAAAGGACGATACGAAGTAGATGGAGTGATCGGTTGAGAAGGAGGAGGGAGATGATGCTGCAGGTCATTTATCGTGTGTTTAATTACATTTTTCCGTTGATCTCTCGGGGACCAACATTTGTGCGGTATAACCGGCGAACCACTCGAATACAATTCTGTGTTCTGTGTGCGGCTCTGAGCACTGTCTACCTGCTATCATTAACAGCAAATCCCTTCAATACACAGTCATCAGAGGACTTCCAATTCACGTGTGAGGAAAAACGACCATCGATGGAAAACCTGTTTCGATACTCTCCTCTAGACGAACGACAATATATGGGATGTAACCCATTTCTCCGCCATATCTTGGACGTAAATCGAGTCTTCAGGTTCCTTTTAGGTACGAAACGACTGTTACTATACTTTTCATGTTCGCCCTTTTCTAAATGGATGCAAGTGAATCATCGGGGAGAGGGGAAGTTATGCACAGAATGAATGTTTCCTTTTGTGTGCTACGTAGTAGTTATGTCCATTTATAGTTTGTCGCCATAGTTTATCGTAGAGAAACTTGTATGGAGAATGTATGTCATGGACTGAGGATAAATTTCTTACATTGGAGTATTAACGGCTTTGCATTCTACAAGACTAATAAAATGAAGAGACAAAGAAATTGGTACACTTGCCTAATATCGTGTAAGGCCCCCGCGAGCACGCAGAAGTGCCGCAACACAACGTGACATGGACTCGGCTAATGTCTGAAGTCGTGCTAGTGGGAACTGAGATCATGAATCCTGCAGGGCTGTCCATAAATCAGTAAGAGTACACGGGTGTGGAGATCCCTTCTGAACAGCACGTTGCAAGGCACCCTTGATATGCTCAATAATGTTCATGTCTGGGGAGTATGGTTGCCACCGGAAGTGTTTAAGCTCAGAAGAGTGTTTGTGGAGCAACTCTGGAGCAATTCTGGACGTGTGGGGTGTCGCATTGTCCTGCTGGTATTTCCAACGTCCATCAGAATGCACAATAGACATGAATGGATGGAGGTGATCATACAGGATGCTTACGTACGTGTCACCTGACAGTCTTTCCTTTCCAGCACAGATTGAGTCTTTTGCCTACCATTTTTTGATGGGATGAGTGGGGAGTGAGGCGGTGAGTGGTTAGAGGGGGGGGGGGGGGGAGGCGGGGATGTCATCTGATGGTGGTACTGTACACTGGCACAGTCGATTCCTGCACTTCAAGATGAGTGCACATACGAAAATTTTCCCGTAAGACGACACCTCCAGTCTGCAGCTGTGTAATTACAAAATCAGGACATGTAGTTGTTGAATGTGAGCTTTCCCACCAAATAAAAGTGATATCCAGATGCTGCGAACAGAATTTTACAAATAAAGAGTCTATCCTATGCTATATAATTGAATTTCCTGTCATGAGATCTTTCCTCTCCAACACGGCCGGCAGCTTAGAGCCTAGTTTACTGGGTGTACGGTGCTTTATATGCGGTTCCGGCCAACAGCGACCCATGGCGCTTGCAGACCCGGCAGTGGGAAGCAACAGGAGAAAGAGAGAGAGAGAGTACATGTTTCGACAGGAATTTGTCGGGTAATTTTGTTTGGTGATTAGCGTAACATCCAGTCTGTCAGTCACGTGACCGAAGTAGACACCTCCTGGTTACTGACGCGTCGCGTGGCCTCTGATGGACGCATCACTTTGCAAGACCCCAAGCGACCTGCATATGTAGTGTGAGCTGGCACTGGTTGGGAGATGGCGGATGGAGCGTTCTCCACGATCGGTACAATTGTGACGGGTGTTTCATGATAGTATACCTTGTGTGGAGTGAAAAAGCATCGCAGTTGTTAAAAATACTCGATATCACCTTCTACTCTGTAAACTGTCTTAATAAACAATATTCCACAGATTGTTTTAATTGTTCAAACAATCGCTTTCCTATCAACTGAGTCTTTTTCCTGCCATTTTCTGGGAGGGGGAGGGATGGGGAGTACTGGAGGCTTTCTGAGAGGGGTAGGAGTTCATTAATTGACCAGTTTAATTAAATAGTCATTCAGATTGATGGAGTGAGAGTATTCGAATAACTCAGGCCTGAAAGTGTACCTGTATAAGCAAGTGATGGGGAGGGGGGAGGGGGGGAGGTTGGGAGGAGCAAGGGCAGGAGGAGGAGTGATTGAGAGGTTAAGAACCTATCAATCAAAAGAGAACAATAGGTTTGCCCCTGAATGAATACTTGCTCTTGATAATGGCAACTAACAATTCGTCCTCATTCTCTTTGACGCCCTACTGCCATGGGATAATTCCATGTCAAACACGAAGCACATATTGCTCGAACAACGTTATTTTGCCTTGGGTGAATGGCTGAGTGGTCTGGAATGGAAGGGGAAGGAAGGTAGCATGAGTAAGATGTTGTATAGTTTTTTTTAATTAAGAAGGGAGATCAGAACATAATTTTGAAGGAATACAGAAATTCTTTTGTGACTGTAATGTGTGATGCTTTTTGCTGTTCCCAGGACGAAAAAGAGGAGAACGGCTTGCCAATGATGGTGGTGTGCACAGTGGCCAAGGGATAAGACACTTAAGCTGATATGGCTTCATACCACCGGGGTCTGATGATTTCGAGTTGATCAATCTTTTAGTGATGGAGTTTTTCCAACGAATCAGTTCGTCCATTACACTCAAACTGGAACTGATGGAGATCGTAGTGGTGTTCATGAGGACTGGAATGAATATGACGTTGGCAGATTAAGATAGCAGCAACTGGGATATCCCACATGGTTCACTGACATCTGAGACAGCAAACGTTAGACTCTTGCAAGAGGCGGGAGTACGCATAATGCAAGCACTGCTAGCGACTTCACTGTGAGTAGGCGCTTACTTCGCAAACTTCATGAGTGCCTCGCATATTCCAACGGCCTGGAGTGTGTACCAAAGTGCAGAGCGGGCGCGCCGGGCTCAGCAATTTCACCCTAAGTGTCATTTTCACTGTCGGAATATCACCGGCAGGACGACGCTCTCGGCACTTGGCGCCGCGAAGCTTGTAACACGTCCTGAAGCTTAAGACCACGTTAACGGCTCAAGTAGTTTGGGAGGCTCCATTAACTTTTAACGACGGGCTGGCAATCAGTGCAGCATCTCTAATAGCGTTAGCGTGTGCGGGAACCCAGCATGTTTGTATATCGGCCGCGATAACCACACCTCGCATTACAGCAGCTGCCGGCCTTACCCGCTCGGGCGATAATTGTGATTTATTGGCGTATTTGGCGAGGGCGTACGCCAGGGGTTAGGTGGATACTTTAAAACAGAAGGGCTGTGAGCCGGCCGCGTCTGTTTCTATCGGAAAGCGAATTCGAACAAACTGCAGTGCTAGGGGATGACCTCGAACACGAGCAACGAATTAATTTCAGACTAGCTTTCCTCTTTTTTATAAAAAAAAATCTCTCATTCAGAGTGACACGGATACGCCAATTAATCTTACGCGGTGATGTACGGCTAGTGCTTTCAGTACCTCTACGTCGATTTCCATTTCGCGCCTCTTTTCCTGCTTCCTCGAATACTGCCCTGCAAAACACACACACACACACACACACACACACACACACACACAGAAACGCACGCGAATGGACACACGTACATAAAGCGTGGTTCAGTGCCTACATAGTAGCATAACATAGCTTCTACAGGAGATCCAATGAGATGGAGAGTGATTTACGTATTTGAACCTCATTAGAGAGGAGTTAGATTGTATCGTCATTTGAACTACTTAAACCTAACTAACCTAAGGACATCACACACATCCATGCCCGAAGCAGGATTCGAATCTCCGACCGTAGCGGCCGCGCGATTCCCAACTGAAGCGCCTAGAACCGCTCGGCCACTCCGGCCGGCGACTATCGATCGCACCGAAACGTAATAACATATTAATCTGCTACTGCTTGTTTCAAACGGAATATAAAATAGAAATCCACTTTTCCTGCACTCGTGTAGGACTAAATGGCGAAATGGCACTTTGTTAGCACGTCGTTTGTGAGAGAATTGTTGAAACTGATTCAAGTATTGATCCGTCGAAAAAAGAACAGTGCACCCAAAGCGTTATTGAGGCCACGATTCAGTGTTTTTTGTTATTCTTAGCTGCACCGCCACCGTTTGACCTAATTAAAACGAAATTAATTACTAAAATACGAAAGGCAGTTAATTTCTTTCAACAAATCCATGACCTTTTACATCCCCCGTAATTGGCCTGTTCCTGTATCGTCTCTTGTAATCTCAAAGTCGACGGTACTTAATCTCTAAGCTTCCTACTAACATTCACAGAAGATCAACCACTAACTTAACATTAGACAACTTGATGTTTAACTAACACAGAACTCACATTAGCATGTTGTTGTTGTGGTCTTCAGTCCTGAGACTGGTTTGATGCAGCTCTCCATGCTACTCTATCCTGTGCAAGCTTCTTCATCTCCCAGTACCTACTGCAACCTACATCCTTCTGAATCTGCTTAGTGTATTTCATAAGGAGAGATAACTCCCACCGCCATACCCAATCCCATGTACTCTGGGCCTTGCCTTGCTTGCGCGCGTCAGCGACATAGGTAAAGTACCGTATTTGCTGCCACAGCAGCCTTCTGCGTAGTGACAGGAGAAACGGTCTGGATGATTCACTAATCTCTTCCTGCAATATTAAACGCGTGCTGCTGCTAAACCCAAGAATATGATACTGAGTGTGTAAGTGCAATTCGACTAAGGTCATTATGTGCCAGAGCTGCCAGTGTATTACCATATTCAGCTGCTGTCATCTGCGAAACACATGAAAAGCGTTGAGTAAATGTGGGAGCTGGCAATAAGGTGACTGTCCTCAGTCCAGAACAACAGACTCTGGCTGAAATCCGCACTACAGTCACGTGTCCGAAAAATAAAATACATTGCCCGTTCGTCTAGCAGTCTGGATCGGAATACCTAATCTCCCGTTCTGCGCACAACGCCTGAAAAATGGCACCACATTATGCCTGCCAAAACTCAGAACGACTAATAGCGGATGACACGATTTCTGCTCGCCTTCTACATAAACGAACCACCGCACAATTCCCCCCATCAGAAGATGGAAGAAACGCACTCCCCCAATTGGGAAACTAACCACCCAAAATTAAAGGCGTCTCTTTACATCAACTGACGTCACAGTCTGATCTCCAACACAGAATGCATGCATTCTGGACACAAGGGAATCCAGTAGGCGAGAGAACACAAAATGATGTAGTGAAACGTTCTAGCTACATAGGCGACTGTCTGACGACCACTCAGCTGCACCTGGTGTGTTCTTACCTGCAAGAGGAACATTCACAATTCCTACATATATAGCGCCCAGAAAGTAAGTACGTGGCCATTCAGCCAGCAAACTCTTGTACGCGTTCAGAAATCTTCTCCCCCACTGAAAAAGGATTTAGGAAGCGACAGCGTTAAGTGACACACTGTGACAGTAAGGCAGAGACAACGGGATGGCTAGTGGACAAAAGCGCCGCCTAGTGAGGTATTAGCAGCTGGGTAGGTTCACTAAATCTGAGACATACCGGTGTGCGGTTTCTGTGTCAGCCAAAGTCAGACCCTCACTTCCTACCTGGCCTGCTCCTTCCTTGCCTGGCAATTTGGTCCGGTGAAAACACTCCTCTGCATAAAGTGGAAGTGAAACAGAACCCAAAAAACTACAGAGAAATGAAGGAATGATCCAACACCTAAGTAACCGGAGCAACAAGTTGTTGAGGCTCTCAGCAACCAATCACTGTTATTTCATAATACTAAGAGGCACACTATCAACGCGTAAACATCATACACGCAATAAAACTGAAAGGGTGGCAAACCAAAAGGGCCTGACTTCTTTCAAATTACAGAGAAGCAGTGAACCAAACATCTTTGTCATAGAATACATCCTAAGGCGACATGTGAATAAGGCTCTTGTTAAATGGTTTGAAATCTCTTCACCGCTCAACAGTTGGTTGGATACCTATGATTCGCTATACACTGATAAACCAGAACATTTTGACCACCGATCTACTATCGATATAAGCTCGTCCAGATGGCAGCAGCGTCAACTGGTAAGGAATAACTGCTAGTTACGCACACACACGGAGCCTGCAGTATCATTGAGCGTGTCGTCCGTGTGTAGAATGGGGAAGGCACGCAGTCTGTCTGAGGGCAGATTGTGATGGCCCAGAGGCTCGGCACGAGCATTTCGGAAACTGAATGACTTGTCCTGTTTTCGAGGAGTGCTGTGGTGAGTGTCTTCGACACGTGGTGAAACTAAGGTGAAACCTCGTCAAGAAGTCATGGGTGGCCACCGGTCGTCGTAGGCTGGGCAGACTGGTGAAATAGGACAGGTGGCGAACTGTGGTGGAACTAACATCATACTGGGCAGAGTAAAAGTGTATCTGAACACACAACGCATCAAACACTCCTATCGATGGGCCTTCGCAGCCGGCGACCCACGCATGTGTCAATGTTAAAAAAATGGTTCAAATGGCTCTGAGCACTATGGGACTTAACATCTTAGGTCATCAGTCCCCTAGAACTTAGAACTACTTAAACCTAACTAACCTAAGGACATCACACACATCCATTCCCGAGGCAGGATTCGAACCTGCGACCGTAGCAGTCCTGCGGTTCCGGATTGCAGCGCCTAGAACCGCACGACCACCGCGGCCGGCGTCAATGTTAACACCACGACATTGGCTACTACTACTGAAATGGACACGTGACTACCAGAACTGGACATCGATGCAGTGGCAAAGCATTGCAAAGTCTCATGAATCCCAGTAGCTTCTTCATCATGCCAACTGGAGGGTTTCAATCTTGCTCTTTCATGGGCACAGCTCACTGACACCAGTACTGTGGGATGGAAAGAAACTGGCGGCGGTTCCAATATGCTCTGAGGGACATTCACATGGGCATCCATGTGTCCAGTGGAGATCATGCAAGGCACCATGATGGTCAAGGCATATCATGCACTGGTTGCAGGCCATGTGCACCCATTCATGACGATTAAGTTTCCTGAAGGCAGTGGCATTTCTCAACTACATATTGCGCCATGTCACACGGCCATGAGTGTGAGGAAGCGGTTGGAGGAGCACATGGCGAGTTCCAATTGATGTAGCGGCCTCACAACTCGCCAGATGTGAACACATCTTTGATGCGATTGAACGTGGCGTCATAGCTCATCCTCCCCTCCCCAGAATTTACGTTAATTAGGTTACTTGTGTGTTCAGGTGTGGTGCCAGCTCCCTCCGGCGACCTATGAAGGCCTCACTGTTTCCATGGCTTGACGCATCACCACTGTTATCTGTGCCAAAGGTGGAACTACCGGCTATTAGGTAGGTGGTCATAATGTTCTCGCTGATCAATGTGTAACAAGGTGCACAAGCCTCGAGCTGTGCATAGCGTAACATGCATCATGCAGTATGCATCACCAGAGGAATCGGTATTTTCGACAAATTACCAGCTAAATTGCTGATCTCCAAATATAACAACTACAAACCAAAAATGAAGCATGAGAAACTACTCACGGGCCATGACAAGGGACTCAATCTTCTATATAGGGCTTTCTGACAACATGATATTGCATGAATAACAAAGAAATATCTCACAGTATGTCACGTTACAGATGAAATTTTAGCTGGCAGAGCAAAGGATATAAGTACAAGAGGAGATATTGGCACAGGTAGGAGTATTGCTCCACTTGTTGTTAAAAAAGGGAATGCATATCAAACTTAAATTGAGTCTGGATTTAAATTTTAGCCAGTTTGTGTGAAGCTCATCATTTGCTGGGGACAAAGAAGGAGAAACAGCAGATAATCCTTTTTAAAAAATTCATTCAGTTATCGTCAGCAGCTGCTAAAAGAGTCTCAGAAGAAAAGTTGGTTAAAGCGCCTACAATCGTATCACTACCTACAACACTGAGTGGAATTCTTCCATTCACAATTCCAGCGCTGGAAGCACTTTCAGCAAATTGGCTTTTTTGTGGATGAAGCGGGAACTGTCTCGAGAACAGCGAAAAACGCGGAAAACACACAACAGCAGCTTGACAACGTGACCGACATAACAGGGTTTATGGAATCTGCAGTTATTAGAAAAGAACTACACTTAAAATCGCACAATAAAGAGCCCATTTAGTTCAAAAAATAGGCTACTAGCTATATTGCCCAACAGACTGCTTACAAATACTAATCAGCCTTAAATTCATCAAAAAGTTCTCCATTGCAAGACTTCATGTTTATTCAAAATACATTACCTAAGTCAACGTGGAAATCTAATGAATGAGGAACTGTAAATTCAGACGCTGAGGGAGGATTTGTAACTCAGTGGATGACATATGTTAAAAGAAAAAACCGAAATTGCAGCCGGCCGGGGTGGCCATGCGGTTCTAGGTGCTACAGTCTGGAGCCGAGCGACCGCTACGGTCGCAGGTTCGAATCCTGCCTCGGGCGTGGATGTATGTGATGTCCTTAGGTTAGTTAGGTTTAAGTAGTTCTAAGTTCTAGGCGACTGATGACCTCAGAAGTTAAGTCGCATAGTGCTCAGAGCCATTTGATTTGAATGAATCTCAACCTGGCACCCGCCTTACCAACAATTAATTTTATATGATAATTTCACTTCAAATCGTTCCGTACGCATACTCCCAGATATTTTACAGAAGTAACTGCTACCAACGTTTGTTCCGCTATCATATAATCATACAACAAAGGATCTTTCTTTCTATGTATTTGCAATACGTTACATCTGTCTATGCTAAGGTTCAGTTGCCATTCCCTGCACCAAGTGCCTATCCGCTGCAGATCTTCCTGCATTTCGCTGCAATTTTCTAATGCTGAAACTTCTCTGTATACTACAGCATTATCCGCGGTAACTTTACCGGTAACCCTTCTAGTATTTCAACGCTACTAAAACTTCAGTAAATACCTGGGTCGAACCCTATGTCTCACGTTCATCCTGACAGCTAAAAGGAGATAGAAAAACAACAACAATTCAAATCAAATTGTAGGTGTGAGCTTCAGGAGCAATGACTTTAAAAGGACCATCATCAGTAGTATGTGCCCACCGAATTAGACAAAGGGGATTGGATTGTTGTGTTGACAGGGTAGAAATTTACAAAATTATTCCTAACAAGACAGTATGACACCTAGGTAGTGGCAGAGTTTGAGAGGCATCGATCTGTTTGAGACCTCCTCCTCCTCTCATTTCTGTATAAAATTCCAGACAAATTAAATTTTAATTACGCATCGTTCCACACTAATTTTTATATCGACTGTTTATTATACAGTAATGAGTAATTACGTGATTCAAGTGTAATGTAGTTTGGTTTAGTTTTCATTTCTTATTCCCTTAATGTTAAGAATTCGCTATGGTGCATGACATTCCGGTAACTAGCATTCTGAGCAGAGGTTCAGTTTTTCTCTTGGGCTGAAGTGAGTGAAGGATTTATTGCTCCCACGTCGTGAGTGGGCTGAGTGGCGAGAAGCTCCGAGTGCGGGCCGAAGGCTTGTTGGAAAGGCAGCACTCTGTGCAATATTCGCAGTCAGGAAGGGGGCCATGTCTGGTGGTGTCCAGTCGCCTCACTTGAGATACCTGCGTTTCGGAGATACGTACAGAACAATGTGCCACGGACCACTAGCTAGTCACACTGGGCTCCTAATTACGAGACACCCGGCAGAATGTCAGCACTGGACGAAGACTGACGAATTCAGAGAGCAGACCTTTCAGTCGAAATAGAATCATACCCAGTCTCATGGAAGCAGGACACCACTTAAAGTTGCACGCTCAGTTTTAGCTTGCATTCTTGTGGGGGAGGTAAACTGCAACTGTGTGTGCGTGTGCTTGTAGCTGAAGGGTTGGAAAAGTTTGTTCGCACGTCTACCTTTTGGTAAGAGCAAGTCCCTCTATGCTAGCCACACTGGTGGAAGACTGAAAATTGTTATGTAAGTTTATTTTGGGAGCTGCGTCTGCCATCTGACCAACTACTGTTCGTAGGGGAGACAGTGATGCCGTACTAAGAGGCTATGTGGCTAGCCGTAGTTATCCTACTAGAAGATTTCGGATTCGGACTCCGGGAAGTTAACATTTGCCACGCAGATATCGATAGAGGCACTTTCTATCAGAATTTCGCTAGACACACTTCAGACTAAATACTTACGTTCAGGCATTTTCTTGAATGACAGAAAGTTTTGGTGAGTTATAGTATTCCAGGTTGAAAATTATACTGAGTCATTTTCACTGGTACCGCCAACTTCATCAAGCAGCACCCATGGTACGCGGAGGAGGACAACATTAAGAAGCATTTTCCATTCATTGCTCACTGACCAGTCAAGGGTGCAGCTGGTTGTCACAGCCCATCTTCTGCGGCCATAGCCGCATTCCAGCCATGTAAGAATGCTGCTCAGTGCGAATCCTCAGGTGTAGGTTAGGGAAGACACAGGTGAATTGTAGAATAGGTAATGTGGGCTTAAGCGATAAGTAATATGTTTGCAGTAGAAAACAATCATCGAGCCCATAGTGAAAAAATTTCACTTTTCTTCTCGTAAATTGTTTTGGTTCGAATAGTCACTCACTGCTCCGTTACATTTGACGTAATTTCCACTATCGTATTATGAAAAAGTTATGGTATTTATTCCTTTACTTGAAATCCACCGCTCCTTCCTTTTCATTCTAAATTAAATTACGTGTTTTGTAGTTTACTCTCAAATTTAATTTGGCATTCACTCGTTTTTGTCTTGCATCTAAAATTGTTCAAGACGTAATAGTTTGCAAGCGTGTAACCTGCTTATGGTGACCGAAATTTTGTATGTGTTTTTCAGTTAATGTACAGTCATTATTTGGAACACCTTTCATTTAATAATTGTAAAATTCCTTTGAAGTTATTGACAGTAGTATGATCCTATAACTACAACTTAGTGGTACTGCTACTATAACTGCATATCAAATTCTAATTAAACTCTTAATATTGTTTCCTAGTGTGCCCGCAGCTCGTGGTCGTGCGGTGGCGTTCTCGCTTCCCACGCCCGGGTTCCCGGGTTCGATTCCCGGCGGGGTCAGGGATTTTCTCTGCCTCGTGATGGCTGGGTGTTGTGTGCTGTCCTTAGGTTAGTTAGGTTTAAGTAGTTCTAAGTTCTAGGGGACGGATGACCATAGATGTTAAGTCCCATAGTGCTCAGAGCCATTTTTCCTAGTGTTCACAGATTTAGTGAACACTGTAGTTTGTGGGAGCCCCCCTAGCACAGGATCCAGAGTGTAAGGGACTGGTATGAACATTAAGTTACGTGCAAGCTCGAAATGGCATATTAACAAGTTGTGGAAATACAGCACAGCACATACAAATTTAATGATTTAGATCGATATATAAATCAGTCTCTATCAGGTTCTGAGTTATGTGCAAACCTCAAGAAACATGAAATAGGAATAAGAACGACAAAGGAGGTAATGGACTCTGCGTGGGAAAATTCAGTAGTATCACTACTAGATTTCTCAAAGGAGCAAATGTTGCACGAGGATCAGAACAGATTTTATGAGTCACCTCAATCAACGGATACACTGTTGACTAGCACAATTGGTGCCAAGTTTAGTACTGCAAGGAATTAGTATCTCAACTACAAACTGATTCACAAAATCTATGGATTCTTCCTGCAGGCGGCTCAGGATATAAAACTTTAGAGACAACAAGCAACTCTATTCATCTCCCAGTGGCTGTTCAGACGTCAGTGCCTCTCGATTGAATATTATGGATCAGGACATGCATCTCATCGGCTTTTGCAGTAAAGTTGTTCGAATATGACTATATCTGAAACAGGTTGGACATACTGTATAAAACTAGAGCACACTGCTGGCAGCATGGCACATTAGGATTGAAGCGTGATGGGTGAACGTGAAATAACGGTGAACTCCTTAAACCTATCTGCTTGTAACCTTCAGAACGACCATTCCAGTCGAATATGATGAAGGAATCATTCATCTTGAGTGCTTCAAACACAGACCTTTTGCTGTAGCAGTGTAACCCCCCGCCCCCCCGGGAGTAATGAAGAATGCTGATGGAAGCCCAACAGTAACGTCTCATTATAAACGTAATGAGTTTGCTTTTCTGTTTCAAGAAACAGGATTAGAGCTGGGTGCGGTTGAAATCGACCATATTCAGAATGCAAGTAGCACATCAACTTTAAAAATATCTGTTTCAGTACCAACATTAGACTTGAACCGCTTAGGAAATGCAGGGTGGCTTATGCAGAACCTAATATCGACAGATGAATACAATCTACTTAGTGCATGCACACCTTCGGAGATGCTGATGGGGTACTTCAAAGACGTGAAATGCATTCTAGTTCATTTAAAGCAACAATTCAAGTTAGTAAAAAGTGGAACAGACAATAACGCATATATCCAAAGAGCAGGTATCAATATTATTGACAATAATATTGTGCTCTACAAATTAATCAGGAAAATGCCCCATACCTCTGTAACCGATAAAGAGCGCTTACAACATTTAAAAATACTTGGCAGTGGCTTTCAATTGCCTTTAAGTTTCAGATAATGGGAACTGTTTGGATATCCTCTCCTGCGAAGTGCATGGATGATTAAAGCATCATTTCGGTCGGAAATGCCGCAGTTTATCATTCTTGCATATATCACAACAAAAGGAAAGCGAAAATGAAATTGGATTTGCGAGTATTCAGCCTCTACAATTTCACAGATGCAGAAGTTTACTTAATTCAGAGATCTACCATCACTCAATTTACAACATTCGACTAATAAAGTGCGGGCCACGGTGGCCGAGCGGTTCTAGGCGCTACAGTCTGGAACCGCGCGACTGCTACTGTCGCAGGTTCGAATCCTGCCTCGGGTATCGATGTGTGTGATGTCCTTAGGTTAGTTAAGTTTAAGTAGTTCTAAGTTCTAGGGGACTGATGACTTAGTGTCCCATAGTGCTCAGACCCATTTATTGACTAATAAAGTCTACTGCTTACTGTATGATATATATGAAAGTTGTCATCTAGGGTACTATGAGGGTGAAGCAAATGAGGGTTTGAGAAAAACCTTTCAGAGCCCTTAAATGCACAACACATATAAATGTACACTATGGTTATGTTGTAATTATTACAGAATACACTGTGACGAGGAAAGGATGCCTTTTGAAATTATGATGACATCACTTGAAAGATCTGCTCATACTGACTAGACTGTCTTCGTGAAAGGTAGTGCTAAATCACTATGGCACACAGCACTCCGTCGTCAGGCCACAAGTGGCCCATCGGGACCATCCGACCGCCGTGTCATCCTCAGTTGAGGATGCGGATAGGAGGGGCGTGTGGTCAGCACACCGCTCTCCCGCTCGTTATGATGGTTTTCTTTGACCGGAGCCGCTACTATTCGGTCGAGTAGCTCCTCAATGGGCATCACGAGGCTGAGTGCACCCCGAAAAATGGCAACAGCACATGGCGGATGGATGGTCACCCATCCAAGTGCCGGCCACGCCCGACAGTGCTTAACTTCGGTGATCTCACGAGAACCGGTGTATCCACTGCGGCAAGGCCGTTGCCAAATCACTATGAATATGTGATATTTACAAGAGCACTGCAATTAGATGTCTTGAGTCATACTAGTATCCTTGACTATACCTTCTTAGGATGAAGACATACAAGAAGAATTGTTTTGTGTGTGCCGGCCGGAGTGGCCGAGCGGTTCTAGGCGCTACAGTCTGGAACCGTGCGACCGCTGCGGTCGCAGGTTCGAATCCTGCCTCGGGCATGGATGTGTGTGATGTCCTTAGGTTAGTTCGGTTTAAGTAGTTCTAAGTTCTAGGGGACTGATGACCTCAGAGGTTAAGCCCATAGTGCTCAGAGCCATTTGAACCATTTTTGTTTTGTGTGTGCATTAGAGAAGGAAAAATTACTGTTGAGTTGGGTGACCATTGAATTACTTATTTTAAAACAGCCTTTTGTCCTACAGTTTCACACACACGGTTTCGGTGATTGCAGCACCTCCCTGTACCTACATTCTGAGTGGCATCATGCTCGTCCATCCCAGGTGAAATCTGCATTACTAATGGCCGATTTTAGTACCACCCCCACTGCCCGAACGGCGATTATATAAGGCTGAAGAACATAGCCTACATTGTTGCATTGCTAGTCCATCATCATGAGGCACGCCAGTAGCAGCAGGTGCAGCAGGCTTATTAATCTCGAAGTCAAGGTTATTATGTCATCTCTCCTGATGGACGACACTAATTCTGCACTTATAATGCAAACGATAAGCACCCCTGTAGAGTGGTGATGGCCTGTTACTTCAGATGAACATCTCACGCATAGGTACCAGCTTCTTATTAACACGTGAGTGTATTTTTCACATCATATACATCGAGGGCTCTTGTATCAAAATATCTGAATGTGTTTTTCACATTATATACTTTGGGGGTTCTAATTTCAAGATTTGTATGTATTGTATTGTATGTTAACTGTGGACCTAGAAACGACGGAGAGGCTCCGTCCCCACCGTAGCCGCAGTGGTCCACAGCCCCACGACGACTACCGCAGTCCCCTTCACCCCTTCACCGCTTCACACCGAACCCAGGGTTATTGTGCGGTTCGGCCCCCGGTGGACCCCCCGCCCCCCTCCCCCCAGGGAACGTCTCACACCAGACGAGTGTAACCCCTATGTTTGCGTGGTAGAGTAATGGTGATGTACGCATACGTGGAGAACTTGTGTGCACAGCAATCGTCGACATGGTGTAGCTGAGGTTTCAAGATGGTTGAGTGATGATAATGGGACACCGAGCAATTTCTCGGCGCCCTGATGTGAATCGGTGTATAGACATGTTATGTTGGCTACACTACCTCAGGGTAAGAATTTGTGTGTGTGTGTGTGTGTGTGTGTGTGTGTGTGTGTGAGTGCATGCGTGTGTGTACCTTTTGACTGATTTTTGTCGAGAATCGTTGAACAATGAAACTAATACAGCGGTAGGCATTACTGATTTAACCTCCCCATCTCAGGACTCAGATGACAATGATGATATTGATGATGATCATGATGATGATAATGGCAAGTAACATATACAGGGTGTTTCAAAAATGACCGGTATATTTAAAACGGCAATAAAAACTAAACGAGCAGCGATAGAAATACAGCGTTTGTTGCAATATGCTTGGGACAACAGTACATTTTCAGGCAGACAAACTTTCGAAATTACAGTAGTTACAATTTTCAACAACAGATGGCGCTGCGGTCTGGGAAACTCTATAGTACGAGATTTTCCACATATCCACCATGCGTAGCAATAATATGGCGTAGTCTCTGAATGAAATTACCCGAAACCTTTGACAACGTGTCTGGTGGAATGGCTTCACATGCAGATGAGATGTACTGCTTCAGCTGTCCAATTGTTTCTGGATTCTGGCGGTACACCTGGTCTTTCAAGTGTCCCCACAGAAAGAAGTCACAGGGGTTCATGTCTGGCGAATAGGGAGGCCAATCCACGCCGCCTCCTGTATGTTTCGGATAGCCCAAAGCAATCACACGATCATCGAAATATTCATTCAGGAAATTAAAGACGTCGGCCGTGCGATGTGGCCGGGCACCATTTTGCATAAACCACGAGGTGTTCGCAGTGTCGTCTAAGGCAGTTTGTACCGCCACAAATTCACGAAGAATGTCCAGATAGCGTGATGCAATAATCGTTTCGGATCTGAAAAATGGGCCAATGATTCCTTTGGAAGAAATGGCGGTCCAGACCAGTACTTTTTGAGGATGCAGGGACGATGGGACTGCAACATGGGGCTTTTCGGTTCCCCTTTATGCGCCAGTTCTGTTTATTGACAAAGCCGTCCAGGTAAAAATTAGCTTCGTCAGTAAACCAAATGCTGCCCACATGCATATCGCCGTCATCAATCCTGTGCACTATATCGTTAGCGAATGTCTCTCGTGCAGCAATGGTAGCGGCGCTGAGGGGTTGCCGCGTTTGAATTTTGTATGGATAGAGGTGTAAACTCTGGTGCATGAGACGATACGTGGACGTTGGCGTCATTTGGACCGTAGCTGCAACACGACGAACGGAAACCCGAGGCCGCTGTTGGATCGCCTGCTGCACTAGCTGCGCGTTGCCCTCTGTGGTTGCCGTACGCGGTCGCCCTACCTTTCCAGCACGTTCATCCGTCACGTTCCCAGTCCGTTGAAATTTTTCAAACAGATCCTTTATTGTATCGCTTTTAGGTCCTTTGGTTACATTAAACCTCCGTTGAAAACTTTGTCTTGTTGCAACAACACTGTGTTCTAGGCGGTGGAATTCCAACAC
Organism: Schistocerca cancellata; assembly: GCF_023864275.1. Lineage (NCBI taxonomy): Eukaryota > Metazoa > Arthropoda > Insecta > Orthoptera > Acrididae > Schistocerca > Schistocerca cancellata. Next base: position 390,605,182 of record NC_064629.1, on the reverse strand, counting down.
CAGAAAAATCCTCTGTTCTAAGGAATAAACCATGTTGTCTACAGCACACTTGCACGTTGTGAACAGCACACGCTTACAGCAGAAAGACGACGTACAGAATGGCGCACCCACAGACTGCGTTGTCTTGTATATCGTTCACATCACTTGCAGCGCCATCTGTTGTTGAAAATTGTAACTACTGTAATTTCGAAAGTTTGTCCGCCTGAAAATGTACTGTTGTCCCAAGCATATTGCAACAAACGGTGTATTTCTATCGCTGCTCGTTTAGTTTTTATTGCCGTTTCAAATATACCGGTCATTTTTGAAACACCCTGTATATCTCCCTTAACAAATGCATACAGGTGCTACATGAATTGTCCCAGATCTTGCAACCTAGTATCTCAGGTGGTGCACATGAGCACATGTATATAGCAGAGAAGTCGCTTCAGGGAGGATGCAAACCCTTAACTGAATCAGCTGGTGGTAAGTTTTTGCACACATATCAGTCCATCTACCTGTATCTGTATGTGTAAATTTTTTACATGACACTTATAAACTCTCACTATCTTTCAGAAATACTGAACAATTTGTGCATACAAACCACACTGCAGGCATCACAAGTGCCACCACCTTCACCAGTACCAGTGTTTGTTACAGAGCCACGGAATCTCCAGCTTACAGGCTGTCGTGACCACCAGCGCCCTCACTGATGGCACCAGTACCTCTGTCAGCATCGTTAATCGCTTTGTCAGTGCCTAAACTGTCGTGAGTGCAGGTGGCATCACTTGCAGTGTCAATGCTTACATCACCACGCCCACTGCCAGAACAAAGTGAGTGACAGCATCAGCAACTCCTAAACAGTCGACATCTGGATGGCGGCATAGTAATAGTGATGATTGTCTATCAACCAGCAGCAGCGTTTCTGCCCATTCTGTTTGTGATGAAGAGGATCAGGAATGCCATACTAGGTGATTCGATATGTACTTTGGAACAGGGTACTGCTTTTCAATATCGGTAATACAGTTGGGTTTTACTATCAGACCCTTTTCCTGAGTGTGTCATTATCCATTTCGGAAGGGTATGATGCCATTAAGTGTAGCACTACGCAGTTGTATGAGTGAACTTCTTCACCGAAACCTCATGGCGTTTCTCAAATCTCCATCGTTCATAGCCAGGGTGAAAATGGCATGATATCATGGGGCAGTTCATTTACAGAATGGTTTGAGAAATTCACCCTGAACCCAATACAGGCCTGAGCCCCTGAATTCGAAGAAAAATGTTGTGGGACAGCTCATAACTAAGTCTTGAATTTGGATGTTCACATGCACATTTTGGATCCAAGTGAGTGGTCCTACTGAAATGTCTTCCTGAGAATATAGCTTGAAAGGAGAACATTACTGACGTCGAAAATAATGACAACTAATCCTTCGTGTGGTCGTTTCATGCTTGTGAGAAAAATTATGAGAAAGATACGGAGTGTACAAGTAAATACCAGATGGGGGATATTCAAGTATACTATAAACATAATGATATTGAATTCCTTGTGGAACTTCAGGACAATGCAATTTCCTATAGATCTTGTCATTTCAGGTTTATCAGCGCAACAGTAATGTTAAACTTCGGCTATTTCTGCATTATCAGTCTGCATCACTACATTTTACGAATCTGATCACGTATACCTGGTATATAGCACATTACCCACAACAATGGCCACGGCCGTTTCTTACTCCAGACATTTTAAGTATGGTTTCAGTGTTTAAAATCCGCATGTGTGCATTCTGGACCTCCCACTGTATGGCGTTACGTTCTTTTGTCAAGACTGTGTCTCCAGAATGAATTTATCGCTCTACAGCGGAGTGGGCGCTAATAGGATACTTCCTGGCAGATTAAAACTGCGTGCCTGATCGAGACTCTTAACTCCTACCTTTGCGTTTTGCAGGCCAGTGCTCTACCGACTGAGTTACCCAAACACGCCTCAGGACCCCTCCTCATACCTTTACTTCCACTAGTACCTCATCTCCTACCTTCCAAACATCACAGAAGCTCTCCGGCGAACTTTGCAAGACTAGCTTTTCTGGAGAAAAGTCTTACAAGGCTGTGAGGAGGTGTCCTAATTTGCACTTTAGCAACTAAAATTTTGACAGTGCTTTTCATCGATGTACTCTTCCAGTGTGGAAAATTTCAGGGTTGGTTTCGACATGTTAGTCTGGACCATTCCCTTGCAAGCAACACACCAAGTCTGCAGTAGCGGAACACCACGAAGAATGAGGAAAACACGCGTACCAGCGAAACAGCGACTTACTTTGAGGAGCAAGATTAAAGAGGCGATAGTAATGGCCAAGTGACCCTCCATCACGCACAGGGAAGATGGGTAAAGGCTTCCAGCGTTTTGCCTGCTAGCGGTGACAGCGCTAAGAGACGACAGATTTGGCAAAACAAGCCACAGAGGCATAGGAGACCACATCGGTCGTAGGTACAGAGAGTACTACGCCTCTGCCTGCACTTGGTAGCAAGTAAACAGAGTTCTGCCACAAATGCCGCCCGTTTCTCATCGCCTGCTTTTCACCAATGGCAAGCAATAAAGCAAACCCCAATCAAGCACATCTAATTCCACCAATAACAAGAAATAAAACAAACACCAACAAAGAACGTCTAACACCCCACCTCTTCATCGTCAATACCTTATCAGGTTACAAAAACAGCTTCTTCAACTACAGTTTTTCTCGTTAAACAGTAAGAAAAACACTCTGAGGAAGGCCATTTGCAACACTGACCGAAACGTCGGAGAATTTCACACATCGACAGTGTGGTCACATATCGTGAAGAATTTTGTTGACAAAGATACAGCGTATTAATAATTTCACTTTTCATAAGTAAGTGACATACGAGAGAATAGGAAGGAGTGATATATAACGAGCTAGATCGGACGACAGTTCTTATTCAGTCAATAATAAAATTTTGTAAGATGAGCATTGGTCATTTATTTTTATACAAATGTTTCTTCAAAGTCATTAATGCATATGATGCTAAAATTCTGTCAGAGAGAGATACTCATCGGTTGTTGAGATAATGACGTTGAAGTGTGATATTAAACTGCAGACCACGAATGTTACTTGTAGCATATGTGGATAAATATAACAAGACACAAATACGCGAGAATACCAAAATGGTGGAATTTTAAATTTCTCACGGCTATCTCAAGTACTGCATATTAATTTCAATTCGCAACGTTTGATCACTGACGATGGAAAGCTGTCGACGTGTAGGTGAGCCTAGATTTTATATGGTGGAGCAGATACAGGTGAGCCAATGTCACAGAAACTGTTACATTAGAGAGTAAACAAGATGTATATATTATTCACTACATTAGAGCAGTGTGTGAGTGTCGTTATGGTACTTATTCCACGTACGTAATTTGATAATTCGTAAGATATTTCTGCATCAATTTCCTTGGTATTTATCGTTTCAAGCTTCAAAGAGTAACAGCGGGTTTCTCTAAATGTCTTAGCTACACAAATTTAGATTTACAATGTGGTTTCGTGAAGCGTAAGATTTGTGATTCCATCTGCTTTGATATTCGTCAACACATTAGTGTCCTCTTACTACTTTGATAAAAATAATTAGCTCTTTGTGGTTCTTATATACGAAAAATAACTTCGACTTATTTCTCTTTTCATCATTTTCCATTACCAACGTAATTTTATGGTTTAGCTCTTAGCACAACCAACAGCGTTATACAAATCTCAAGTAACAATTCTGCTTCATTGTTGCTGGCATGCATAGTACGCCAAGCTCGCTTGACAGAGATTCCTAGAGGACACTACTACATCTGTATGATATCGTTACTTCTTTATTTATGGCTCAAACACGCTGTCTCACCCCCATCTCGAAAGTAAGTCATCGCATAATCTGAAAAACCTAACAAACGATTTAACTGTTTAATCGTTTACTGTTTACCATTTATCCACTAAGACCCAGTGGCTGATATCCCCTAGCACCTCACACCCCCAGCAGCTGACACCCCATAGCAAATGCTAGTAAACTGTACAAAGTGCTCAGAACGACTCTGATGTATAACATTTCTGCCAAATATACAGTTCAAAGCAAGTTGTTTCCACTTTGTGACAGCATAATTAATAACCATTGTTAGCAGAATATGTCAAACGTTTTGTACTGCAAGACAGCGATAATGTTCTAGCAAGGAATCGCTGAGATAAGCATTAAATATGAAAGCAATAAAAACATGAAATGCAGAGATGGAATGTTACATACTGTGTGTGTGCGCGCGCGCGCGCGCGCGCGCGTGTGTGTGTGTGTGTGTGTGTGTGTGTGTGTGTGTGTTTGTGTGTTTGCTGCTTGTCTGTGCTGAATAGCGCCAATACAAGTGAAGAAGCTTATGTAAGTTTTTCGGATATACTATAGTTAGACAACACTTTTTCTTTGTACAGGTTGCCAATTCAGGTGGAAAAGTTTAGGTAATTGTTCATAGCGGAAGTACTTTTAAAAAATTCTCTGCTCTCCTTGGCAATAAGAATAGGTTTCTATCGCTATCTTCTTGCTCTGTGAAATGTTGAAAAATGATGATGTCATTGGAAAAGGGGAGTGGCAGGTGATGACATATGCAGCTTACTGACCTGGATCACATGGCAACACAAATTTACACAAAGACGGTTAGAACATACATATCACTGAAGATGGTACTGGCTTCATGTAAGATGATGCAAATGGGTTACAGATTGTGGAGACTCTAAGCATCTGCTAAAAAACGTGTATGTAGCATAGAGAGGGTATGGGTGTGTGGTATGTGGCCTCAATGGTTCTCACATTTGCTGTTCACCTGAAGCACTTGCATGGTGATGTTGGTAGTACTCTGCCTCATAATCTGCAAATGGCGCACCAGATCAGTTTTCAATTATGAGACCATGTGATATATATTGTGTGGCAGCTGAAAGTCATACAGTCATATTATGACAGCAAACAGGTTATTTGTGATGATGGGATCATAAACATACCATATTCACACTCTTGAGTTGAGTGATAATGGATGTATGTGTTGTACATATCGCAAAAAATGTGTGTGTATATGTGGAACACTGTGACACACTTATCATAGTATGCAGGGTGAACCACCTAAACCTTCCACCGCAAATATTGCGGAAGTGGCAAGTACTATTGATGTGTAGTTTCCACAGAATGGATTGGTAGTCAGGGAATCGTATTGTTAGCCATTCAACAGATTGTAATGTTAGCTAGAAAGTGTATTTTTGTGCCAACATACACTTTTTAAATTAAAAAATACCTGAATGAGATTTTCACTCTGCAGTGGAGTGTGCGCTGATATGAAACTTCCTGGCAGATTAAAACTGTGTGCCCGACCGAGACTCGAACTCGGGACCTTTGCCTTTCGCGGGCAAGCGCTCTACCATCTTTTTTTTATATAAAACCTTTATTAAAAAAAACAATGTTACACATTGCAAACACATACTAAGTTATACATACATGAAGTTATTTAAACAAAACGGTTTGATCATTTCAATTGCGCTGACATTAAGGAAAGACAACAGAAGATTGTGTTACTGACTAAATCACCAGAAAGAATTAAATTAAACATAAATACTTGAGAATGGCGGAAAGGAGATACATAATAAAGTTGACTAGCCTTCCAACTACACTTTCTGGACATTAATTGAATCTAAGTATTTGAAGTGATCAGATCTATATAATCAGTCTTTCACTGCAAAAATGAACACGGCAATGTGCCAGCCATTGAATATTACATTTATCGGATAGAATCTTATGGTTTTAACCAATCGATAAGGAGATTTCTATAAAAACTGTCTATTTCCAAATTTCTAGTATAAGCCAATAATGCACCTTCCATGTTTTGTGTTTGGCACTATTAGACACACAATCTCAATGTCACATAAGTTCTGTACATTAGCTTATAAATTTCAAAAAACTACTCTCTGAAGTAGAGAAAGCACACATCATAAATATACTGTAAAATCTTAAATAGTATCCTTAAGGTAACAACAATACATCACTGTCAACACAGTCTTCTTTTTTGTAATAACCAATGCCCATTCTTTCAAATACAATTTTTAGCATATTACCGAACTTTTTCTTGTGATTCGAATAGCTTCTAATTTTGTGGAACTCACACAGCATGTGTACCTTGAACTCTATGATGCTATCGGATCCTAATTTGTTAAGGACGTAGTTAACAAAATTTCCCAGCAACCAGTACACAGCGTTATTTTTTGCTTCTGGGAAATAGCGTGCTTCAGGCCTGTGTATCAATGACAACGATATATACTCAGGGGATGTTCTTGTAATCAGAGCTATTTGTTCCCGGATCCACTTCCAACTATTCATGTGACCACTGCAAGTATATCGATGAATTACTGTGTCAACTAGATGGCATTGTTGATATAAATTTGTTTCACAGAGTCCGATCGCGTGCAGTCTTTCATTGGTGCTAACTATGTTGTTAACTGTCTTGTACCATGACGTTTTTATATTAAACGTGAGCACATTAGAACTAATGTTTTTCCAAATCTCAGTCCACTCAATGTTTGGAAACTGTCGTTCTATTTTGTTTCTTCCTTCGCTTTTCTTTCGTTCCCGCATTATGGCTCTCGATGTTAAGTGTCGGGACTGCCTGAGTTCGACACTGACATAACTAAACTCAACATAGAAAATCCTCACGTGCTGTAAGCGACTGTTGATATTGTGCACGTCAATCGGGGGAAGCAGGCTTGGAGGTTTAATGATCTCGAAAAGTTGGCTGGTTATGCTTTCTCGCGAGTCTCTTATTAAATTTACTTGCCTTTTGATAAAAAGAGCAGAGGCTTTATCCGTTATATCAGTTAATCCAAGTCCAACATTTTTAGGATCTAAAGTGGCTACTTTAGCAGGTACTCTGAACACTTCACCTCTCCACAAAAATTTTGTGATTTTGGACATTATTCTCCTCGCTATCGTTCTCGGTATTGGAAACAGCTGGGCAGTATAATAAGCCTTAGCAAGGATGCATGAGTTGCTATACTGTGTTCTTTGAACTTGGTTCATATATCGAGTTAAATTCTCTACAATGGCTCCTTGCACTTTATCTGCTGCAACTTTCCAATTTAAAGCCGTCATTTTCATAGGGCATGCTGTCAGGGTGATCCCAAGTGTTTTATGTTGTCGGACTAATTTTGCCCACTCGACGTTGATAGTATCAAAACCTCTGAGATTTAACATCTTACTTTTTTTCCATTTGCATTGGCTCCAGATGCTCTACAGTACGAATCAATCACTGTTGCTAGCGTGGTTACCTCGTCATTATTCCTTATAATGACCCCTATATCGTCAGCATAGGCTCTTATAACTGTTTTGTTTCCTGATAATGTTAAGCCTTTTAATGTAGCATGGACATGTCGGAGGAAAGGTTCCAGCGAAATTGCGAAGAGCGACATGGACAGAGGACTTCCTTGAGGAACACCTCGTTGTATTTGCATCGGCCTGGATTGTTGACAATTCACCGCTATTTTAGCATTTATTCCAGTTGCTATGTTCTTAATCAACTGTATAACCCTATCGTTGAAACCTATTTTCTTCAATGTTTGTAGAAGATATTCATGGTTTACTACATCGAACGCCTTATAAAAATCTAAAAACAATAAAGCACACTTTATGTTTGTTACAGAAGTTATTGCAATGATATCCCTGAATTCCGCTAGATTTTGAAAAATGGTTCTGCCTTGCGCACAGTTCTGATGTTGACTAATAATTTTATCTGTAAGGCATGAAATTCTCTTGTTTATTATTCTAGCTATTAATTTATAATCAGAATTCAGCAGTGAAATTGGACGAAAATTATTTAAATCTTTGTTTCCATTATTTTTTGGCACCAGAACAATTTTTCTCTCCTTAAACTCAGCCGGAATCATTTTACCCTGAGTAACCTCAGTTACAATGTCCGTGATTTTCGCACCTACTATTGCTGGCAGACCATCCGGTGCTGGTGATTTTTTTGGTGGTGAGGCGCACAGAGTCTCATACACGTCTTCTTCACTGACAACCTCGAGAAAATTTTCGTTGTCATCTTCTGTCAGCTGTGGGGCTAGGATGTCAAGGAATTCTTCCAAGGAAGCATCACCACGTTGATGTACAGAATATAGCTCGCAATAATAGCGATAAATCTCGTCCATGATATCCTGCTGGGTTCTGAGAATCGTACCGTGTTTTGTTCGAATTTCTTCAATAAAAGTTCTTCTCCCGTTTTTCGTATGCTTCACTAAATGGCTCAAATGGTTCAAATGGCTCTGAGCACTATGGGACTCAACTGCTGTGGTCATCAGTCCCCTAGAACTTAGAACTACTTAAACCTAACTAACCTAAGGACAGCACACAACACCCAGCCATCACGTTCACTAAATGATATAGGGAAGTAGTTTCATCTGCTGACACCGAATTTGCCTTCGATTTTATTTTCAACCCTTCCATTTGACTGCTCATGATATTAAGTAACTTGGCTTTGACTTTTTTTATGTCTGCTATCCGAAGTGAGGAACCTGCTGAGACTTGATCATATAGATCTCGCAAAACTGAATAGTAATACTCTATAGTGCATTTCATTTCCCTTGCGCTCTGGGCACTGTATTGAATAAGAACTTTCCTCAACTTTGGCTTTGCCATTTTAACCCACCAGTCAATAGCAGTGGCATATCTACTACGGGCTCGCAGGCATATTGCCCATGTTTCTTTAATCAGATCTACTAAATCATGATTTACTAACAAGGAAGTGTTCAAATTCCACTGATTCTTGAATCGGCGAACCGGCTGTCTTGTTAGATTTATGCAAGCTAAGACACTTGAATGGTCTGAAAAGTACGTAGGAATGGTTTCTACTTTTGTCACGGAAGTTACAAGATTTTTAGAAATATATAGTCTATCAATCCTGCTACGTGATGTTGCCGTGACATAAGTGAACTCAACAGTGGAGGGGTATTTGATTTCCCATATATCCTTTAATTCTAAACCAGTAACTAATTGTTTTAGTTCACTTGAGAAATTAAAATTAGGTAACTGATCTTTTCGATTTAAAACACAATTAAAATCACCTCCAAGTAACAACTGTCTTGGTGATTTCCTTAACAAGTGTATCAAGTCATCTTTGAAGAAACGTGCCCTGTCAGCTCGATGAGAACTTCCTGAAGGGGCGTACAAGTTGATGATAGTCACATCATAGATATTTAGTCCTATTCGCCTTCCGGATTCCAGTCGTTCCACCTCGCTTACGGTAATCCCTTCTCTTACCAAAATAGCTGTCCCGTTTTTTTCTACTTATGATGTTTTCTCTTGTACCGCAAGCAGACTGATTTCCTGGTAAACTTTCTGATTTTTCCTCCAGTGATTCGTGTACGACCGTTTCGGACTGAACATTCTTTGGGCTTGGGACGCCCCTACTGGATTTTCCCTTCCCTTGGTTACGAGCTACATTCTCATTTGGTTGCGTCGGTATTTTACTTCGCGGCTTATCTGGAGCAGCAGCAGACGCTTTAGCAATTTCGGTTGCCGGCGCCTGCCCTGAGGTGTTGACCGTGATTTCAGTTTGGCCACCACTTCCTCGTTCTTTATTAATTTCACTCACTTTCTGATCGAGGGAAACAAATGGAGACTGCAGTTTTGCATCCTCTCCCTGAATTTGTTTATTAACAGATAGATTCTAATCTTTGCAATCGGCTACTGCACCTGTTGTTTCTAGCAAATTAATGCTGCTTACACCCCCTTCATTTTCTGGTACCGTATGTGTATTATCTTTCTGTTCATTAGTTTCCATTCGCATTTTGCCTTCAGGTTCCTCTGCCTTCTCATCGCACTGTTTTTGCTTGCGAAGTGAGGGAGTGGGACAAGACAGCTCGTCCTCTGAACAACTATCAGTTATCTCCAGAGGTCGTTTTTTCGGTTGCATTTCAGTTTCACGAGTAGTGGCAACGGGGTTTCCTTTTGTTGGTAACGGGGGAAATTCACTGTTATCGTGAAGGGAGACTTCAGCTTGTCCCGCTGCGTTAACATCCTCAACCAGTTGTTCCGGGCTATTCTTTGGTAACAGATCATTTAAGGTAAGCTTCTGACGCTGTATCAAATTACTTTTAAGCACAACAGTTCGCCGCGGACATTCCTGTCTGAAGTGGCCGGTTTCGTTACATATATGACATGTAGCTTCCTGACCTGTATAAACAATTTGTGCCTTATACCCACAAACAGTTATGTGAGACGGAATATTCGTCTTAACGTCCATCTCTACACAGCGGACCCCGTTAAAACACTGGAGTTTAAAGCGAGGCGACCATCTTTCATTTGCAATTGATTTAACGTCTCCGTAGTTTAAAAGCGCTTCCTTAATCTTATCATTTTCAATTTCAATGGGGAGATTCAAGACACGAACGGTTTTGTAATGAATGTCCGCTCTATAGATGGAAACCTTACTTTTATAACCATTTCTATGCACAAAATCTACTTCATAGCCCCACTTTCGTAACACTTTATCAACAGTCGAAGCACTGATTAACTTGACAAAAACACAGTATTTTTCCTGATCCAGTTGCCAGGTATGAACGGTTTCAGAATTTAGACCAATTACCTGTGTAATCCAGTCATCTATTTCCAGGGATGTCGGCTGAACAGGACGGGATTCTTTGTCAAAAGCAAATACCAGAGTATTCTTCCTGAGGTTTGTAGCCATGGTTAATCCAGCGAAGCAATTTCGGTTAAACAACCGAAATTCCAAGTAGCAGCAGCAAGACCAGAAAGAGCGATCAGATCACAAGGAACAGGAACGAACACGGAGATTAACGGACGGACGGCACTCGGCGAAGCACAAGTACAGCGATGTAAACACTGAAGTGCATGGTGACGTTGGTAGTACTCTGCCTCATAATCTGCATATGGCGCACCAGATCAGTTTTCAATTATGAGACCATGTGATATATATTGTGTGGCAGCTGAAAGTCATACAGTCATGTTATGACAGCAAACAGGTTATTTGTGATGATGGGATCAGAAACATACTATACTCACACCCCTGAGTTGAGTGATAATGGATGTATGTGTTGTACATATCGCAAAAAATGTGTGTGTATATGTGGAACACTGTGACACACTTATCATAGTATGCAGGGTGAACCACCTAAACCTTCCACCGCAAATATTGCGGAAGTGGCAGGTACTATTGATGTGTAGTTTCCAGAGAATGGATTGGTAGTCAGGGAATCGTATTGTTAGCCATTCAACAGATTGTAATATTAGCTAGAAAGTGTATTTTTGTGCCAACATACACTTTTTAAATTAAAAAGTACCTGAATGAGATTTTCACTCTGCAGTGGAGTGTGCGCTGATATGAAACTTCCTGGCAGATTAAAACTGTGTGCCCGACCGAGACTCGAACTCGGGACCTTTGCCTTTCGCGGGCAAGCGCTCTACCATCTGAGCTACCGAAGCACGACTCACGGCCGGTACTCAGAGCTTTACTTCTTGCAGTACCTTTCTCCTACCTTCCAAACTTTACAGAAGCTCTCCTGCGAACCTTGTAGAACTAGCACTCCTGAAAGAAAGGATATTGCGGAGACATGGCTTAGCCACAGCCTGGGGGATGTTTCCAGAATGAGATTTTCACTCTGCAGCGGAGTGTGCGCTGATATGAAACTTCCTGGCAGATTAAAACTGTTGTTCTGCAAGGTTCGCAGGAGAGCTTCTGTAAAGCTTGGAAGGTAGGAGACGAGGTACTGGCAGAAGTAAAGCTGTGAGCAGCGGGCGTGAGTCGTGCTTCGGTAGCTCAGATGGTCAGTCGGCTCTCTGCCGTGGCAGCGTGCGGACAGCCCCGCGCGCCGGCCAGTGCTCCGCTGCAGGCGTTGTTTACTTCCGCGTCGTAGCTTCAAGGCTTGTGTCCGTCCACCATGAACAACATGTCGAGCGCTTACCGCCGTGCGACCCTTAAAGTTTCCTTCCCAGCTGAACATGCGCGACCTCGTGCACATGAAGTTGAAACGTTCATACGTGAAGAAGTTCGTTTAGATCCTAACCACGTTATCGGAATCCATTTTTCGATCATGAGTAATGTCGTTTATATTAAAATTACAAAGACCGAGGTGTGTGAAGATGTTATTCGCCGCCATGCCAATGGACTTAAGTTCAAATACTCTGATGGTCACGTCGGAGCTGTAACACTTGAACTCGCAGAGTACGGTCAACGTACGATTAGGGTGTTTGAACTACCTTTTGAAGTGCCGAAGGACGAAGTTGTCTCTGCGTTACAACCATACGCTAACGTCATCGGTTACGTAGAGGAAAAATGGCCAACCTTCACGACCTACCACGTCCTTAATGGTGTGCGTCAGGTCAAAATTGAACTGAAGAAACATATACCATCATATCTGACAATTGGCGTGGTGCGAGCCATTGTCATGTACGACGGCCAACCCCGAACATGTGCGGGTTGTGGACAAGAAGGCCACGTCAGATCCGCCTGCATGCGACGCCGCCTGATCCAGACACCGGTCGGAGAGGAAGCGTCCCCAGCGGTGATGACTCAGATCCCTGTCACATATGCCAAGGTTGCCAAGGAAGGTAGCATCTCTCCACAGGGTCTTCCTGCTTCGTTGCCGTAGTCTGATCAGGTAGATGCAATCGCTACTGAGAATCCTTCTGAGGTGCCACAGACGCCAGATCCTGACCTGCCGAATCTTCGCAGCAGTGTGACTGAAAATGCTACTGAGATGGACGTTGATCCGGGAGTGGTACCTACTTCTGCTTTCCCTCAGACTGGTCCGGAGTCAGACGAAAGCCACCCGCAATCAGACTCTGAACATGTTCGAAAACAAGGGACGACACTAAAGAGAAAGAAACGTAGCCGTACACCCCCTGATGAATCCATTCTACGGATGGATACCAGGGATGCAGACCCGAAGATGGACGGCAAACCGCTCTTTGATGACCAAAAGTCTGATGCGAACGACCCGCCACAGGCGACCAATGGCAACGACCACCCCTCCTTACTGGCGCCGTCGCCCCCACAGGTCGACGTTGAAGAGAGCCTATCTGCTGAGCAGAAAACTACGTCTCCTCTCCACGTGGATGATGTGCACAGCCGATACCCTACCGCAGAATCAGTCTCCTGGGCAGACGACGTGGAGATCGACGGGACTGGGGTGGACGGTGCTGATGATGGGGCGCCCCCATCGATTGCGCCCGCGCCCGCAAACTCTCCACAATAGCAGCCTCTTCAGTGGACAGGCAGGATCGGCGACCTCTCGCTCCTGAAGAAGAAACCCCACCTGTGCCTGTGGGACTCCAACACCAGCATTATCGTGTCGCAACGATTAACCTCGCGACCATTCGTGCGCCCCATAAACTAGCGCTGCTCCGCGATATGATTTATGATGCGGACATAGATATTGCGCTTTTTCAGGAAGTGCATGTCGCCGATTTTTCACCACCACATGGCTTCACGGCGCATCTTTCTCCCGCTTCGGACACCGGTAGTGGTGTTGCCATCATCTTACGCGAAGGTCTTCCTGCCGAAGATGTCCTATACCTCCCCAACGGCAGAGGTATGGCCCTTACTTTCTTTGGTGTACGCATCGTCAACATTTATGCGCCGTCGGGCTCCAGCTACCGTCGTGAACGCAATGCCTTCTTCGCGAATGAAGTTACACCCCTTTTTATGGGACCCCACGATGACTGGGTCATGGGTGGAGACTTCAATTGCACCCAGTGACCTCAGAATCAATTGACGCGTCACTCACCATGCGCAGCACTGGAAACAGTCGTCACGCGGCTACAATTTGTTGACACGTGGAGACATGTTCACGGTGATCTTTTGGGCTTTACGTACTACACTGCGCATTCCTCTAGCCGACTGGATCGCATCTACATCTCGCGATCCCTTATTCAACACACTCGACAGGCTGAAATCTGGCCAGTTGCTTTCTCAGATCATGAGGCTTACTTCTGTGATGTTGTTCTCACAAGACAGGCAGTATGGCACGGACGTGGTTTATGGAAACTGAACACGGCACTTCTTAATTCACCTGACTGTCGACTTCTAATAGAAGACACTTGGATCACATGTAATAGACGCCGACCCACGTATCCGCCTACCATATCCTGGTGGATCCAGTGTGCAAAACCTGCTCTTCGAAAAACTTTGATCCGGTATGGCAAAGATGTTGTCGCCTGGAGGAAGAGCACTATGGACTTTTATTACAGGATCCTACGAGAATGCTCCACGATGCCAGCCTCCCCTGAGCGCCATACAAGGGTGAACCATGCTAAGGCCCAAATCTCCAATCTCATGCGAAGGCATTTGGAAGGAGCGATAGTACGATCTCGTACTGCTGATCGCATGCCTCATGAACATCCGTCGATGTACCATATCATCCAAGAACGCCAAAATCGACGCCGAAAATTGATTCCCGTCCTAACAGATCAAGAAGGGCGTCGCTACGTAACCCAATCTGCAATAGGGACTGTGCTTCACGCCCACTACCAGCAGCTATACGCCGCAATTCCACATTCCCCAGAGTTGATCGAGGAAGTCACACAGCTCAACTTCGGTGGTATCCCAGACGATGCGGCGATTGACTTGATGTCAGAGGTGACTGATGAGGAAGTCCGCGATGCGATCCGGGCAGGAACCATCAATCGCTCCCCAGGACCCGACGGTCTTCCCCTCGAATTTTATCGCACCTTCCGTGATTTGTTAGAGTCCACCTTCACCTCCATCTGTCGGGAACTGATATCTCCGGAAGTACCTGTGCCGGACGCTTTCATGGAAGGAATTATTATTCCTGTACATAAACCGCATGGCGGCAACAATATCAGTGATTATCGGCCCCTCACCCTCCTTAACAGTGATACGAAAATCTTCACTCGCCTTTTGGCAGCACGACTTAAAAACGTTGCCCGATATGTTGTGTCACCAGACCAAGCATCTTTGGGAGGGGATAATAATATCCGCACGGCTTTATGCCGCTACAGGGATATGATCGCCGTTACCCAGGCGCACCGCCTCTCTGGGGCACTTGCGTCTTTGGACTTTAGTCAAGCTTTTGATAGGGTTGACCATTCGTTCCTTACGGCCGTTCTCCACCATATGGGTTTCCCAGTCGCCGTTATCACGGTAGTGATGCGCCTTCTGCGGGGTGCCTCGTCCAGGATCATGTACAATGGCAGACTCACTCCACCGATAAAAATAGGTCGATCCGTACGTCAAGGTTGCTCTCTATCAGCGATTTTGTACGCCTTTTCCTTGGAATCCTTGCTATGTGGACTAAGACAACGTTTGGTAGGGTTGTCCATAGATCACTACCGATTCTGTTGCACGGCCTATGCTGACGATGTAGTCATCTGTTTACGTAATACCGACGAGGTTCGAGCTGTTTTGACGTGGGTAGCGACTTATGGTGAGGCGTCGGGTAGCTCTTTAAACGTACGTAAGTCACAAGTTATGTTCATTGGCACGGGACTTCCCGTGGAGTGCGTTACACCTCTCACCACCGTTGATACCATTCGCTGTTTGGGAATAGATTTTTCATCTGATCTCCGGCGTTCAGCCACCATCAACTGCGACGCCTCCTTCTAATGATCAGAGCAGGTCTTATGGACCATCGCCTTCGATCCCTAGATATTCTCCAACGAGCTCGATATGTCAATATATATATCGCATCCCGAGTTCCCCATGTAGCACAAGTTCTACCTTTCCCGCTTACTGTGGCACGTCGCATGTTGGCAGCGATGGCATCTTTCGTCAGCTCTGGGCTGTTGTTCAAAGTTAACTATGCAACGAGGTGGGATCGGTCTATTTCACGTGCCGGATAGAGCTCGCGCCCTATTTGTCAGCTCCCAGATGACGGTATGGACACGTTGCCCAACGAGCCTCACTGGTCTCCTCCTGTCAGCATATTCGCCGGTCTCACTGTCAGCCCCAGTGATGATCTCGGATGTTCCGGCCCAGTTCCATTATATACGGTACTTCTTTCTTGAACTCAGTTATCTACGCCTCACCTTACCAAGACCGCTTTTACTCAAGACAAAGAAAGTATACAATGTCCTCCAATTAGGTCGTCCACCTAACCCGATTGAACAAAAGTTCCCCCAGGTTGACTGGCGTCATGTATGGCGCGCGGTGTTCGCCTGTTACCTTGACACGAATGTTCAGTCTGTCTGGTACCTAACTGTCAATGGTAAGCAAATCAACCAATTTCGCCTTCATCGTATCCACCTCGCCCAATCACCTCTATGTTCCACGTGTAGAGTGCCAGACAATGATGAACATCGGTTTGTTTGCGGACCGGCGGCGGAGGTTTGGCACTTGGTTCGACGTATTGTGGCTTTTCTAACGCGGGACATTTCGGATCGGATTAATCCCCTTTCATTATTATTTCCGGAACGTGACTATTTTCCTCGGACAAAGACCAATGCTGTGAATTGGATTCGAGGACATGCCATTCACTACCTATTTGGACAAACTGTAGACTCTGTACTCGATTTTTGGACATACCTCAAAGACCGTCATTATGTCGTTGTCCGTCACCCAAAATACAGACAATTTTTCTCGAACTTCCTTGGGAGTGCTTTCCACGACCCGCCTCGCAGCTGGAATGTATTAAGCCAAGAGAGAAGAAAGTTTCCTGTTTGAACCAATGAACATTTCTGAACAATTCAACAGAACACATCAATTTCGAGAAGACGTGACTCAACATATTACCAGCGGGGCGCAGAAGGCCTCTGATCAAATACGCAACAAAACTACACAAAAAAATAAAAATGAAAAAAATTAAAAAAGGAAGATTTTGTTGTTTGTAAGGATAGCCCTAACCTTGATTAAAAAAAAAAAAAAAAGATGGTAGAGCACTTGCCCGCGAAAGGCAAAGGTCCCGAGTTCGAGTCTCGGTCGGGCACACAGTTTTAATCTGCCAGGAAGTTTAAAAAAATACCTACTGACATTAAGACACTAAAAGTATAAAAATTAGAATGTCGCATGTGTTTGTTAGAAGATTCAACTGCTAGTCATTTATGAGATATCGTATTTTGAAAAGTGTAGCTCAAGTCCATTCGCACAAGGAAGTGGCATGACAATTATGCAATAGCTCTGGTAGCACACACTAATGAACAACATATATGCATACACTCTTTATGTTGATTCTGACCAGTAACGAAACAACTGACAATCACAGGCAGTGTTCAAAATAACCACTGGCAGTGGCAATACAAGTTTCCAGACTGGTATGTAATGACTGCTGCACAATGGAGATGTCCAAGCAGGCTGCAGTAATGCATCGTTGCAAATCATTAGGTGTAATTAGTTTGTCCTTGTAGACAGTGTTCTTCAACTTTTCCCACAGAAAAAAGCATACAGCCATCAAATCCGGGGAACAGGCTGAACAAGATACAGGTCCACTGCGTCCAATCCAAGGAGCTGAAAAACAATTCGTGAGGACATACTGCAGTGTTTCATTCACTATGGTCTGCATAGCCATGATGTTGGTACCACAGATTCCTCATAGTCTGCTGATATACATACATGCATTCAATGTTCTGTCAATGTAAAATGGCCCTTTGGGCTTATGGTTCACTATCACACACAACACACTTACACTTCTTAGACACTGTTGTTCCACCTGACGAAGCTAATGGGGATTATCAGCAACCAATAGTCTATTTTTCGGTGATTTACCTGGACATGGTTGGTAAATACGGCTTCACCTCTAAACAAGTGAGACAAATGACACATCTGGAGTATCCTGTCTTAATGCCCAGGTACAGACATTAACACGATTCTCAAAAACGTTTCGCCTGCGTCTGTGGTCGAACGGTTCTAGGCGCTTCAGTCCGGAGCCACGCTGCTGCTACGGTCGCAGGTTCGAATCCCTCCTCGGGCATGGATATGTGTGATGTCCTTAGGTTATCTGGGTTTAAGCAGTTCTAAGTCTAGGGGACTGATGACCTCAGATGTTACGTCCCATAGTGCTTAGAGCCATTTGAAACATTTCATAATCGTTTCCATGCAGCTCTTGATGGAAGGAGATGTGATATTGATCGAACCTATGTTGATGGAGAGTGTATAGGATACTTGTCTGACGCAAGCCACTTCCTCATACCACTGCGATGGAAATAACAGGTGGATTAGCTGCAGCAGCAGCAGCCGGAACATTAATTTCCCTCTCTTCTGTCCTCACTTGTTTCCTTATGTTACATTGTCGAGGTGTTACACTACCACTTTCATGTAACTGGTTGAAGAAGTTGATAAATAATGGCCGAGATGGTTCACATCGACTGGGATATCCTGCTGCATACAACGTACGAGAACAAACTGCATTCTTCCTACACTCTCCACACGCTATGAACATTCGGTTTTTTCCACATTGGTAAATCCCATCGTCCAGTCATTATCTACTACTTGAACTGCCACATACTGATTGGCAAGTCGCAATGCACTCAAGGAAAACATAAGCACATTGTAAGCAAACATAACAACAGCATACATGGCAACTATGCATGCTGAAAGGCAAATGTCAATGTGGAAACTTTTCAAAATATGATATCTCATAAACAAATCCCATTAGAATCCTACAATAAACACCACTGACGGTCTAATTACCCTACTTCAAATTTTTGATGTCAATAGGCAGCGTTCTGCTTAAGAACGTACATTTTTGCACAACAATCTGTTGATTACCTAACATCAGAAGCCCCTGACTGCCAAACCATCCTGTGAAAATTGCACATCAATAGCACTTTCCATTTCCATAATACCTCATATACTTATACATACAGATAGAGGAGATTCCAATACCTTTGTTAAAAATGTATATATACCATACTGAGAGGCTATGGGATTGTAGTGTGAGGCTTCAATGGCTCTCACAGTTGACGATTACTTGAAGTTCCTGCATAGTGGTGTTGTTGGTATTCGGCCTCATCATCTGCATATGGTGCACAAGATCAGTTTTCAACTATGAGATCATGTGATGTATACTGTATTGCAGCTGAAACTCAGAATGTCATGTTATGACACTAAACAGGTTAATTGTGATGACGGGATCAGAACCATACTATATTCACACTGTTGAGTTGAGTGACGATGGATGTATGTGTCGTATTTTATAGCAAAAATGTGTGTGTATGTGTGGAATACTGTGACCCACTTACCATAGTGTATGCAGGGTAAACTACCCAAAAGTTCCACAGCAAATATTGTGGAAATGCAAAGTACTATTGATGTAAGGTTTTCGCAGAATGGATTGGTAGTCACAGGATCGTATTGTTAGCCAATCAACAAATTGTAATAATAGTTTGAAAGTGTGCTTTTGTGAAAACAAACAATATTTTAGGTGAAATAATATGTACAGATCTTAACACGCTAATATAACAACACATAACGTGTAAAAAATGGTTTAACAGTGCACAAATTGGAGTACACATTTAACATGTTGCTGTTGCACAGTTTTGCAGTATCAAAAGTGATCCAACAGTTGATGTTACACACAACATGAAATTTTTACACACTTTTAGTTAACCTGTGAGACATTAAAAAAAAATTTAAATATGATCTAGTTTTGCAAGGCCAGCTCCAGGAAAGGAACTACACTAACTCACACAGTACGCAAACAATCTACAATACACAGTATGCACTCGAACACATAGTGTGTAACCTCACTCTCACACATACACACACACACACACACACACACACACAGATATATATATATACTGTTGGAGATGTGAGAAGGAACTGACTGCATTTTTAACAAGACTAATTAAAACTTCACGTGTATAGGACAACTTTGAAAATGAAAAATCGGTAATTGGAATTTGTGTTACCTTCCGACTATGAATGTGGGAGACTGCACATGTGATGAAGCTGGTCAGCGTGATCTTCCTCTGAGCTTCACTAATTCTCACTGTATCTAAGTACAGTATATCCATTCCTCTTGCACACTAGCTTCATAAATTCGAATGCAATACAGATGCACCTGGAGGCGCTGTCCTGAAACAAGTGTAACCTTGGGAAGATCTGGTTATGCCTCGTATCCAGTCACTGCAATAAAATACATTTTTATAAAAATATTTGTGGCTCTTCTCTACCTATAGCAATAGTACTAAGAGGCACGTACAACAGCCATTCGCACGGACGTAATCTAAATGGAATACACCAGACATCCCCTCGATTATCAGGAAAACTGCTACATACACCGAGTGTTAACATGTAAAAAGATCTACTTTGCTACTATCTAAAGGTTTTAGATAAACTGCCCAAACTCGAACATATACTTCGTTACACAAACCAGGATAAATAAAATCTCGTATCCCCCAATCCTCCCGCCGCTCCATCAAAACTGTAGGACTTGTCTGACAACAAATTAATAGTGCGTATTGAAAAGTAATGCCTCCGAAAATTTCAGGTGACAGCTCTTAAGGTTTGTTATATAAAACAAATGTTATTAATATTCTTCATGTTTATTTCTCAACAGTCACGCTGGCGATGAACACATTTCTCTCAGCGAGAGATCGTTTGTTAATACCGTCATTGTAGAATTTTTCACTTTTTTGACGTAGCCAAAACCTCTTCCCTACTTGCATTGTTTCATCACTATCCAAGTGAAGTCTTCGCAGGTGTTCATTAACTTTTGGAAACAGATGAAAATCGGATGACACCAAGTGGGGAGTATATAGTGGATGATGAATAACAGGGAACCAAGACGTCGTATTGTTGCAGATGTCGCAGCGCTCGTGCTTGGTCTGGCATTGTCATGATGAAGAAGAGGGTGCTTCATCTGTGGAGGAACTATTCGAATTCGAAACTCGATTGCAGCACGCTGTTTCTCACGCACTGACATACTTACAGTACACATGGCCGTGTTACTCGCTACAATGCGGATTCCTCTGGCGGCAAAGGGCTGCAGATATGAAGAATAATGGTGTAGTATTTAATAACGTTTGTTTTAATTGAAAAATTGAAGAGTTTTCACATAAAAAATTTGGAGGCATTACTTTTCATCACACCCTCGTAGATTTCTTTGCTTCATTTTCATCATCATAAATTTATTCTTAGCATTTATCTCTTATCAGCGCCCACAATAGTGCCTGAGGCACGGAACTCGCCCTGTGCCGTGCTGCGACGTACTCTCCTTCGCCAGCGCTTCGTAGTCAGGCGATCCGCTACAGAGTTTTAAATAGTAAGTGTGCACGTCCGGATTGGCCAGCGGTGTCCTGCTAACCAATTTAAATTTCTGTATGTGTCTGTATATGGTAGATTTTAGTTTCTGGTGGTTTTATTAGCTATTATACTCTCTCAAGTGTGGTGGTAATATCCAGGAAGGAAACAGTCAGGGGAAATAATTATGAAACTGTGGGGAGGAAAGGAGCTGCTCCTTAGGTATCCAGGAAAATCAAAGATAAGCGAATGAAACATGACGCATGAAATACTATGGACTTTATTGTTGATAGTTTACGACCTTGCTGCAGATTACCGGCGAGAAAAATCCAAAAACTAATTCGATGACTTTAAATTCCTAATAATTCCCTTTCCGCTCATTCTTGTTATTGATTTCTTAAAAAGACAAAAGAAAACCACTAATAATGAACTTCAGTTCTACTTCAAAGTGATTCCGTAAATCCGCACAATTAAATACAGTACCTAATAAAACCATTCGGTGCACATCGAATTAAAGAGATGAGCGTCTAAATGGTTACATTTCCTCGTATCCACCCCACCCTAACCGCTGAAACTGCACTATTTGACGCTGTGTTCCTAGTACCTGTTCAGTGCCTGATTATCAAGCGGATACACTACACTACGCCGCGCAAATACTACAGTGGACAGGACTATGTAGTGTTCTGTCTCTTATCTCAAGCAAAGAAAGCAAACTCATGTAAAATCATTTTAAAACTAAAAAGAGCAGCAAAGCCGGTAGTTAAGTTTGAGCGCTAAAACATTTACGTCTACGTGACTGCTATGTAGTTCACGATTAAACACCTGGCGTAGTGTTCACCGAAAAACCTTCAATCTGTTCCTCTACCGTTCCACTCTCGAGCAGGGCTGGAGAAAAACGAACATTTAAATATTTCTT
The DNA here is from genome assembly GCF_023864275.1 of Schistocerca cancellata. Taxonomy (NCBI): domain Eukaryota; kingdom Metazoa; phylum Arthropoda; class Insecta; order Orthoptera; family Acrididae; genus Schistocerca; species Schistocerca cancellata. The sequence goes on along the minus strand of NC_064629.1, from coordinate 390,583,085 downwards.
TGTGACCGCTGACTTCTCTTATTTTATTACGATGATGATTTATCCTCATTTTCGTATTCGGATGCGAAAGTTGATGACTGAAATTTCATGAAACAGTCTCACCGCAACAGAAAACGCCTTCCCTTCAGCGATTGCCTTCCCAACTAGTGTATCGTACCCGTGACACAGTGCCTCCTATTTCGCGGCAGTGTAAAACGAGGTGCTCTTCTCTGGACTTTCGCCATGTCCTCTTCCACTCCTATCAGTTAAGGATCCCATAGCGAGGAAATACTCTAGAAGATGTCAGACAAGCACAGTATAGGCAGTCACATCAGTAAATCTTTTGGATCTTGTAAGTAATCTGCAACCATACGATATTTCGAGTTTAATTTGTTCGTAATTGCAATATGTAAGTATATAGTGGAACTTACAGCTTCCAGAGGTGTTTGATTTATCCCGTAAACTAAATTTAACAGATTGCTTTTAGTACTGACGTGGATGACATCACGCCTGTGTAGTGTTTAAAGTCAATTGTCATATTTCGCATCACACAGATACCTTTTCTAAATCATTGGAATTGGTTTTGATCTCCTGATGTCGGTGAACGACAATATCTTCTACAAACAATCTTAGAGCGCTGCGCAGATTGTCTCCTAACTCGTTTATAAAATGGTTCAAATGGCTCTGCGCACTATGGGACTTAACATCTGTGGTCATCAGTCCCATAGAACTTAGAACTACTTAAACCTAACTAACCTAAGGACATCACACACATCCATGCCCGAGGCAGGATTCGAACCTGCGACCGTAGCGGTCACGCGGTTCGAGACTGAAGCGCCTAGAACCGCACGGCCACACCGGCCGGCAACTCGTTTATATACAGGGTGAAAAGTATTTAAACCGACAAACTCTGGGAGGTTGTAGGGGACATCAAAACAAATAGTTTTCCCTACGAAACTTCCTGGCAGATTAAAACTGTGTGCCCGACCGAGACTCGAACTCGGGTCCCGAGTTCGAGTCTCGGTCGGGCACACAGTTTTAATCTGCCAGGAAGTTTCATATCAGCGCACACTCCGCTGCAGAGTGAAAATCTCATTCTGGAAACATCCCCCAGGCTGTGGCTAAGCCATGTCTCCGTAATATCCTTTCTTTCAGGAGTGCTAGTTCTGCAAGTTTCGCAGGAGAGCTTCTGTAAAGTTTGGAAGGTAGGAGACGAGGTACTGGCAGAAGTAAAGCTGTGAGTACCGGGCGTGAGTCGTGCTTCGGTAGCTCAGTTGGTAGAGCACTTGCCCGCGAAAGGCAAAGGTCCCGAGTTCGAGTCTCGGTCGGGCACACAGTTTTAATCTGCCAGGAAGTTTCATATCAGCGCACACTCCGCTGCAGAGTGAAAATCTCATTCTGGAAACATCCCCCAGGCTGTGGCTAAGCCATGTCTCCGCAATATCCTTTCTTTCAGGAGTGCTAGTTCTGCAAGTTTCGCAGGAGAGCTTCTGTAAAGTTTGGAAGGTAGGAGACGAGGTACTGGCAGAAGTAAAGCTGTGAGTACCGGGCGTGAGTCGTGCTTCGGTTGCTCAGTTGGTAGAGCACTTGCCCGCGAAAGGCAAAGGTCCCGAGTTCGAGTCTCGGTCGGGCACACAGTTTTAATCTGCCAGGAAGTTTCATATCAGCGCACACTCCGCTGCAGAGTGAAAATCTCATTCTGGAAACATCCCCCAGGCTGTGGCTAAGCCATGTCTCCGCAATATCCTTTCTTTCAGGAGTGCTAGTTCTGCAAGTTTCGCAGGAGAGCTTCTGTAAAGTTTGGAAGGTAGGAGACGAGGTACTGGCAGAAGTAAAGCTGTGAGTACCGGGCGTGAGTCGTGCTTCGGTAGCTCAGTTGGTATAGCACTTGCCCGCGAAAGGCAAAGGTCCCGAGTTCGAGTCTCGGTCGGGCACACAGTTTTAATCTGCCAGGAAGTTTCATATCAGCGCACACTCCGCTGCAGAGTGAAAATCTCATTCTGGAAACATCCCCCAGGCTGTGGCTAAGCCATGTCTCCGCAATATCCTTTCTTTCAGGAGTGCTAGTTCTGCAAGTTTCGCAGGAGAGCTTCTGTAAAGTTTGGAAGGTAGGAGACGAGGTACTGGCAGAAGTAAAGCTGTGAGTACCGGGCGTGAGTCGTGCTTCGGTAGCTCAGTTGGTATAGCACTTGCCCGCGAAAGGCAAAGGTCCCGAGTTCGAGTCTCGGTCGGGCACACAGTTTTAATCTGCCAGGAAGTTTCATATCAGCGCACACTCCGCTGCAGAGTGAAAATCTCATTCTGGAGTTTTCCCTACTGTCATTTTTTCCTATGAAGATTATTTAAACTGGTGGAGACCGTATTACGCTCGTCAGTTGTTATACACCGTATTATGATCTTCAGTTGTTAGAGGGGGTATTACGCTCTTCAGTTGTAGGCAACTGCTATCCACCAGTGTAGTAGTGCATTGTCTGTGTTTACTAATGGAGCGATACACCTGGAGTTAGTACACTGATGTGGTTGGTGCGTACTACGTAGCGCACCACAACGGACGAGCTGCACAGCGGATTTATCAACAACAATATCCTAAACGCCGTATCCCGCATCATACGACCTTTGCTGCTGTGTACCAACGTCTGCGTGAGACCAGGTCATTTAGCTTATTACCAGGACAGGGACTCCGTCGCACGGTAAGAACGCTGCAATTTGAGGAAGCTGTCCTGCAGCATGTAGAGCGGGATCCTTCAATCAGTGCGGTTCGTCGTTAATGTATGGGTCGGTGTTGTTGGGGACTGTTTAATTGGGCCGTATCTGCTACCTAGGCCATTAAATGGCAGGCACTGTTACAATTTTCTCGCCAGAGCATTGCCAGAATTGCTGGAAGACGTCCCGCTCCCTACAAGACAACGCATGTAATTCCAACATGACGGGGCGCCGGCACATTTCGGTCGTCGTGTGCGTCGATTCCTGGACCGACGGTTCCCAGAAACGTGGAATGGTAGAGGTGGTCCTGTACCATGGCCTGCTCGATCTCCAGATATGTCCCCTCTGGACTTTTTTGTGTGGGGCTAGATGCGCAACTCTGTTTACGCAACTTCTGCTGCATCAGAAGAAGATCTGGTTGCCCGGATAGTAGCAGCAGCAGGAACAATTCAGGATACTCCTGGGATTTTTGCCCGTGTCAGACAGAACATGATCCGACGGTGTAACCTTTGTTTACGTGTCAATGGAGGCAGTTTTGAAAATCTAATGTAACTGAAATTGGGTTGGGTTAATGTGTTGTCTCTTGGTCATAAAAAATGGAAAAGTGTTTGTTGGTTTAATTAATTAGCGACCAGAGAAATCTTCCTCTACCGGTTTCAGTACTCCTCATAGGAAAAAATGACATTAGGGAAAAATGTTTGCTGTGATGTCCCCTAAAACCTCCCAGAGTTTGTCGGTTTAAATACTTTTCACCCTACAGATTAGGAACAACAGAGGGCCTATAATAAATACTTTCTTGGGGAATGCTAGATATCACATAGTTTTAGTCGAAGACTATCAGTCAGTTACTACGAGCTGTGACCTTCCTGACTTCAAGAAAATGAACAGTTAAGTGTAAAAGCATGCTACGAAGTTCACCGTAATTAACAGCGGCTATTGACTCGGATGAAGGTATGTGAACATTGTCGTAATTAGCAAAAATTAATTTCAAGTGTAAACTTTCTCATATAATCCTCACCTAAATAGGAACAAATTTCACGCTTGGCTCATGGTTGCAGAACGTGGTACATCCATGAAGGGGCACATGCACGTTTTGCTGCTGATGTAGAACGACTTGCGCGCCAGACGGGTACGAGATAAAAAGATGGAGGCGAGCTTTTAGCTTGCTCTCCAAGGCACACTTACATCAGTCTTCTTGATTTCTGTCTCTGATGTCACCTCGAAACTGAGATGGTACTGCACTCACGTTGATAAGGATGAATAAGTCGGGCAGCAAACTGTACAATCTTGCCTAGATTTACGAGATCATTCAAGGATAGTTGAAAGAATTCGTCACACTCTGTAGAGTAGATCGCCCTATTGCATCTAAATGCGAGGGTGACACGTGGAACATCTGCCTTAACGGGTATAACTGTGTAATAAATTGTAGCGTCTAACACGCTGGAAAAGTATTGTGTTTGTTGTTGGCGTTGGCCATTGGTGAATTTGGGGCAAAATCAAATGGAGACTTAATGGAAAAATTTTCATGTGACATACGTTTGTACGTAGTAGCTTATTACTTCATTCTGAAGTCAGAGGTGGCTCGTAATCACATATTCAAAATTATATCGCAAATGGCTCCCCAGTTGACCCAAGTTAACCAGAACACTTTTCCTTTTATTATTGTATATTTTAACGCATATAAGTATGCACAATAAACTGTATATTTAACCGAGTGTATTATGCACGCAATTTTTACTTCAGGGAATAAAACATTACCTTGAAGCTAACCAATTCAAAGGTTACGGACTTCCTGAAACCTGCAAGTAAGTACCTCCTCACTGCAGTAGGGTGGTGGGGGGAGGGGGGCAGGAAAGGAAAAACAAATCACATTAAGTAAATGAACCCTGCTTCCATGAAACTCTGTAGATGATATAGAGGTCTATAGACGATATCACTATAAATAAAGTACGAGACTGTAAAGTATTCACCTAAGGCCATTTACAATTGTTACCTCTCCTTCCATTGGTGGTACAGGATATGTTCCAACATTATGACAGTATTCTCCATAGGGCATTCTTATACAGTAGGAAAGAAGTTATATATATTATAATTACTCAGACAAAGCGAATTATTTTCACTGTATCACCCATCAGTCGAACGAGAATGAAATACATTATTTTGTGTACTGGTTTATATCTTTATAATTAAAATGATACACTTCGGTTTTCATTATAAGTTCTGAAAAGGCATTTGATTATTTAGAAACATTTTATGTATCTGATATAATTTGTATAAGGGACAGTCAAATAAAAACGAGACCTATAGAAACAAATTAAGCAAACTGTTTATTATTTCAAAAGTAATCTCAGTAAAAGTTAATACTTTTGTCTCACGATGTATGGCTTACATGTTGCCAAGATTCTTTCTACTGCACTGCAAAAATTTCTCGGGAATCCCTTACACACATTCCATACTTCCCGATATCTCCCTGTGCGATTTCAGTATTTTAGGAGCCCTGAAGAAAGATATTCGTGACCTTCGATTTGTTTCCGATGAAGATGTGCACGCCTGGGTACAGTCATGCTTCCGTTGGCAACCGGAACCATTTTTTCATAAAGTCAAAATCATCCTGTCTCACAGTGGGATAAATGTATTCACAGTTAAGGCGATTACATTTCAAATAATGATCACTTTACTTACTTTTTCCCCATCTGTCTCTTTTGATTTGATTGCCCCTTATATCTCAGTTATTGACGATTAGTACTTCTCCAGAGTAGGGAAATCATTTAAATGCGGTAACTTCTGCGCGGGTGATAACCCTGAAGGCTTTAGTCAATGACCTTTACTGAAAAACTTACATTAGAATGCACTGCTTGTACATATTCCCTTTATATTCAAAAATTTTCGAATCGCTTAATAGTTTGTAAGCTTCTTTATATTACAGTACTTGTGAAGGGTAGCGTTATTGTCCGCCTGATACTACCATAAAAATGGTTGTATGTTAGACAAGCTCATAATCAGTTCAAAGAAGATAGTGAGGATTTAAAGGCAAAAATTAATTTCACTATCATTTTTACTCGCTTTATCCAAAACGTTCTGTTCTCTTTTGCTCAATACCTGTTTATGTAGTCAGTGAAAAAGGCTCTGAGTAGTTCTCAAAAAAATAAACGGAAACGATACGTCCAACACCCTAAAGAAGGCAAAACAGTGAGAGCGACTTCACGCACCTCTTTTGTCGCAATGGTCAGTGAAGTGTGAAGACAGCCCAGCGAAACAAGTTCTGTGGACTGATGGGCTTTGTTTGCTGTCACTGTATAGCCGGCGTTAGCAGCCAAAAAGCGTGGACAGTCGAATTTAAGAAGAGTGCTACACAGCGCTCATTTGCACCTGTGGCCATATTTCAGTGCCCGTCGCTTCCTGTTGCTGTCGCCTACAACAGCACTACTGTTTAATCATTAACACCTGCCGCGAGCCTTTTAGGTTGCTTAAAGCCGCCGCTTCCACGTTTCCACTTCACTGTTCATGAACTGTTGCTTTTGTAGCATTGTCCTTCTCTACGACACCAACACTGACACGCGAAACTCTTATGAACTGTGCCTTTGTGAAAACGTTTCCTTTCGGACGTGATTTTCTGCTCTAACGTAACTCAATAGATAGTTTTAACTCACTGTTCCATGCAAGCATTTTCATGAAACAAAAAAGTTATTAGCAGACTTTTAAAGTAAGCACTAGCACAAACGTAGAAATAGTTTGTTCACGAAAACACTAATGATATATTAGGTGGATTACAGAAAAAGGGAAAATTACAGACTTGTGAACATTTTGAGTATTTAAATATCATTAGTAATGCCTGCTGAAGGAGTCTGAAAAATTTTGGTCTCATACTCATTTTCGTATTTGTAGTCTCTTCAAGAAGCGACCTCGCCGCAATGTGGGCACTTAAATACGTTTTCCGATGGAAACGAGTATACGATAACGCTACTTTCATTATATCGATGCCTGGGCTGTAGTACAGCACGGGACACACATTCGGGAAGATCATGTTTCATACCACCATCTAGTCATCCAGATTTACGTTTTCCCTTGTTTCCCTGCAACGCTAAAGTCAAATGATTCCTTTGTGACTGAAAAGTGGCACCTGACATGTAATGTGAAGTGAAAAAATTGAGAACTCTGTTCTCAGTACAGAGATACAGTTCCTTCGCGTATCATGACTTTTATTGCAAAATAAAGAGCATTTTATATGCTATGATGATTGAGCGGTTCTATTGATGTGAGGGCAACGCACTCTCATTGCTCTCACAAAACGAGCGTGGGGCACCAGTTACGGGGTAGCATAAATTTTATGTAACCGAACACCAAATTTATTATGTTCAGAATGAACCAGAGCTCCAGCGATAAAATTTTGGATTTTGTTCAACGATACCTTACGAATATTTTTCCGTAAGGGAGCCATGGTCTCCTCTTGCTCATTACGAAGTAGTTGTATTTCGCTTAATTTCTTACCCCATTTGTGCAGTATATCCGTGGACGAATGCTCAGTATTCAGAGATATGGAATGATAAATCATTCGAAGCAAAAAAGGCTGGTAAACATTGGCTATAAAATGCATACCTTAAGAGTAATGAGCACTTGTTCAGTAGGAGAGATGTATTTTATAGTAGCGAAGATGAGTAACTGCTCGTAACTCTTGAGGTACGCCCTTTAGAGCCCACGTTTAATCGATTTTTGTTTTGTTTCGGTCCATATGGCCATGGATATGGATACAAACATAGAAATCAAAGAGCATGCAGTAGAAGAGATTTGTTTCACAGTACCGAAGATGAAGAAACATTGAACTCTTATTCGGGAGCACGACGGTTTAAATCCCCGTCTGCCAATATACACTCCTGGAAATTGAAATAAGAACACCGTGAATTCATTGTCCCAGGAAGGGGAAACTTCATTGACACATTCCTGGGGTCAGATACATCACATGATCACACTGACAGAACCACAGGCACATAGACACAGGCAACAGAGCATGCACAATGTCGGCACTAGTGCAGTGTATATCCACCTTTCGCAGCAATGCAGGCTGCTATTCTCCCATGGAGACGATCGTAGAGATGCTGGATGTAGTCCTGTGGAACGGCTTGCCATGCCATTTCCACCTGGCGCCTCAGTTGGACCAGCGTTCGTGCTGGACGTGCAGACCGCGTGAGACGACGCTTCATCCAGTCCCAAACATCCTCAATGGGGGACAGATCCGGAGATCTTGCTGGCCAGGGTAGTTGACTTACACCTTCTAGAGCACGTTGGGTGGCACGGGATACATGCGGACGTGCATTGTCCTGTTGGAACAGCAAGTTCCCTTGCCGGTCTAGGAATGGTAGAACGATGGGTTCGATGACGGTTTGGATGTACCGTGCACTATTCAGTGTCCCCTCGACGATCACCAGTGGTGTACGGCCAGTGTAGGAGATCGCTCCCCACACCATGATGCCGGGTGTTGGCCCTGTGTGCCTCGGTCGTATGCAGTCCTGATTGTGGCGCTCACCTGCACGGCGCCAAACACGCATACGACCATCATTGGCACCAAGGCAGAAGCGACTCTCATCGCCGAAGACGACACGTCTCCATTCGTCCCTCCATTCACGCCTGTCGCGACACCACTGGAGGCGGGGTGCACGATGTTGGGGCGTGAGCGGAAGACGGCCTAACGGTGTGCGGGACCGTAGCCCAGCTTCATGGAGACGGTTGCGAATGGTCCTCGCCGATACCCCAGGAGCAACAGTGTCCCTAATTTGCTGGGAAGTGGCGGTGCGGTCCCCTACGGCACTGCGTAGGATCCTACGGTCTTGGCGTGCATCCGTGCGTCGCTGCGGTCCGGTCCCAGGTCGACGGGCACGTGCACCTTCCGCCGACCACTGGCGACAACATCGATGTACTGTGGAGACCTCACGCCCCACGTGTTGAGCAATTCGGCGGTACGTCCACCCGGCCTCCCGCATGCCCACTATACGCCCTCGCTCAAAGTCCGTCAACTGCACATACGGATCACGTCCACGCTGTCGCGGCGTGCTACCAGTGTCAAAGACTGCGATGGAGCTCCGTATGCCACGGCAAACTGGCTGACACTGACGGCGGCGGTGCACAAATGCTGCGCAGCTAGCGCCATTCGACGGCCAACACCGCGGTTCCTGGTGTGTCCGCTGTGTCGTGCGTGTGATCATTGCTTGTACAGCCCTCTCGCAGTGTCCGGAGCAAGTATGGTGGGTCTGACACACCGGTGTCAATGTGTTCTTTTTTCCATTTCCAAGAGTGTATGTTTAGGATTTCCTTGATTTCAGTAAATCGCTCCAAGCAGATGCTAGGATTGGTGCGGCCGATTTCCTTTCCGATCTTTCCGTAACGTGAGTTTCTGATTCGTCACTAATGATCTCGTTCTCGACGAGACGATGATCTTCCTTGCTTTGAAGGTGAGTAAGTGCTAATGGTACTAAAAGTATGCATTTAAGAGTGCAAGTTTACAAAATTCTGTAGCTTACAATAATCGTCCCTGTCATATCCCTGAATACTGACCATTCTTTCTCGGACAACATGTACATGTATCTGTAATGTACTAATGTACTTCTGTAATGTACTAAAATGTACTGTTCAACAGGACAGATGTGGACGCTATGCGCTGTGCGTCTTGTTCTGAAATAATCTTGTTCCTTGCACTCATACTGCTTCCTGTTCAAAATAGTAACATCCACCTTACGCCTCACAATCGAAGTTGCATTCAGTATAGTTCACCTACATCGACACAAATAGTACGCACACACCATACAATGGAGGGTACCTTGTGTCATTAACGATTATTCCCCATCCTGTTCCACTAGCAAATGGAGCAAATGTAAGTATAGGGGTAATGTCTGTTCTGAGACACTTTTTATATCAAATTAATAGACCAATTAATTATCACCACCCCACTGATAACGTCATGGGATTTCCCAGCCGGCACATGCCACCTTTGTCCACCACACCTCCGGAAAAATTATCTCCCTTACGCAGAAACAACGGCAGGAAATTCAAAAATTGGTGGAAGATACAAAATTTCGTGGAAAATTCGAATTTTGGCTGTATATTCAAATGCTAATTACATAGGATTGCAGAAGACATAGTAATAATAATAATAATAATATATTCACTATTTATAGAATTATAATTTGCGTATCGTCTTTGGAATACCGACACAGTCTAATCATGACATCATCATCCAAGAATACTGGTGCAATCTAACTCCCCTCCTCATGGCAGCAGAAAATGTCTGATCAAATCGATTGCAGTTCCTGGAATATTGTTTGAACGATTAATTTCTGTGAATCTGTTTATTGTTAAGCTGTTTTCAGAAGCCAAAATAAAGTAAGATATTGTTTGTGTAAACAATTCCTGAGGGGCATGGGTAGCTGCCACTGATCGAGCACCAGACTGTAGCTCCATCCAGGTTTGTCAATAACTGCTGGGTGTGGAAAAGATATTTTCGCTATTAGTCTGAGCAGAAGACCTCTATGGGTACGATGGGTAACAATAACAGGACAGCAAGGTATCACTGAAGTACAACAAGGGTGTAGGCTCTACAAATGAGTAGCTGCTGGGAGGAACGTAGAGCTACGTGACAATCCTGGAACGACGACTCACTGTCTCTACAAATCCCTGCCCCTATATACGGGACTCCTGTAAAAACGTAATTGAGGAATTAAACATACTTATATCTATTTACGAAAAGCAAATCGCATCCTACCCAACAAAAACATGGGAAAACTTTCTACAATTTACATTTATGAGTGTAGTGCCCACTGTCTTATTTGAACATGGCATCTCAAGACAAGTCACCTCCAGTTTAGTCAAACATCATTTACCAAGTGTATTGTGTACTGAAGAGCTGGCTAGTCGGAACTTTTCTACGTAAATGCCGATTGGAACTTCCTATTGCTGAAACCTCATGACTGCTCCTGCCACTGGTTGTGGCACAATGTGAGACAGTCAGGCATGACTTAGACTAACTGCAGTTCCACCCCTGACCAGGAGTCCTCAGTTTAAAAAATCCACTTTACCCAATACAAAATGGGGATGTTATTTTGTCAAAATATCTCGAATTTTTCGCATGAAACGTAGAGCCCTCCATTTTGTACAAGTTATTTTGGAAAAGATAAGAAATCTGACATACACACGTTTTTACATCGCTAAAGTATCGTTACTTGTTGCCAAAATTCTGTACAACACTATGGAATTGGGTGTACTCCCCAAAGCATTTTACCATCAGGTAAGAAAAAGTCTTTTAGAATCAGTTTATTAACTGCAATGTCCTGCATCACAGGACTAGAATATTAAACTCAGTTTTGGCTCATGACAGGGTGCTAAAAGATGCTCTACATCTGTCACAGGTTGCCTCCTCACTTTCGAACTTTGTTGAAGCAAACAAATACCTCGTTACATTCGAAGTCTCTCAAGTCTTTCTACTACATGTCACTTTACAGATTCGGTAATATCGCTAATTTCATTACGATGTTCATGTCCCTCCGTGTAGGTGGGAGAGTGAAGTTTTGTTAAAGGATTTTGCAGCAGCGAAGGAATGCCTGATTACTGCTCCACATCTCGAATCATATTCGTAGTACTCTCGCCCTGGCTTCCACCCACCTGGTGGAACGTCATTGATATGAAATTGATAGGCTATTTAAATAAACTGATCATGTAGGTCCATTTCCATGGTGAGTAATTTTTTCCTGCAGTCGAATAACGCTCGCTAGGGAGCCAATACAGTCGCAGCCGTGACGTGTCTGGAGGGTTCCCACAGGCTAGGTAGTAATGAAATGAAATGTCGTGTGGCTAGGGCCTCCTGTCGGGTAGACCGTTCGCCTGGTGCAGGTCTTTTGATTTGACGCCACTTCGGCGACCCGCGCGTCGATGGGGATGAAATGATGATGATTAGGACAACACAACACCCAGTCCCTGAGCGGAGAAAATCTCCGAGCCAGCCGGGAATTGAACCCGGGCCCTTTGAATTGACAGTCTGTCACGCTGACCACTCAGCTACCGGGGGCGGACAGGCTAGGTAGTCACTTCCTCCAATATCAAAACAGGTGGTAACCATCATCAAATAGATAAAGAAATGCAACGCTAATTGCGTTCTGTCTCTGGTTGCCTTATCATGCTGGTGGGCACTTAGAATTCTGTTATACTGCAACCAAACTAATTCTGCTGCTCTTCTCGAACCTCACGATGCCTTCGCCACTAGGTCGCATTTGAACATCAGCCACCACATCCACCAGGTCGCGTACCTCTGCCCACACATCAGGGATGTACCGCTCCCAGCTGACAAGCCACCACTCGATGTGCGGACAGCTCTTCATGATTCCAAACTCTCAACAGCTGTCCCATTGTTCTCAGAAGGACTGGGATGAATACCATGACGTTGAACTATCTGGTTCCTCTCATCCCTCCCAGAAAACTAAACGTTCTTAGATGTGTTTTAGAAATGTCCTGGAAAAGTTGTCTCAGTGAATACTAACAAAATACCTGTCTACTGACCACTATATCCCAAACGTGTACGAGTCAGCAGACTTAGGTTTCCCGCAAAATATAGCCCTATAGATGCGTTCCTTTTGCCGTCCGATAAATTAGTGGATGGATGCTTCGAGAACACAAATGGAAATCCCTGAAGAGCATGCTATTTTCTTTTCAAGGAACACTATATTGAAGACAGACATTTTCAGCTGACTACAGGAAGAGTCTATTGCCGCCAACATCCATTTCACAAACGAACCTCGAATAGATTACAGAAATTAGCACTCATACGGTGACATATAGGCAGTCTTTTCCACTCGTGTTCTCTTTTCGACTGGAATATTAAAGGAAATGTCTAGCAATGGTGCAGGGTAGCCTGTGCAACACGTTTTACAATGGCTTGTAGTGTATGCATGTAGATGTAGATGCAAATTTAGATTACCTATTAAGATGTCACTCCACCCAGTTATAGGCACACAAAAATGAGTCTTCTTATATATCGAGAAACCAAAAGATTGAATTTCTGCTGCCGATTGTCTCTCTGTAGATACGTTCGTATTAGCCCCTAACATTATCATTGCAGTCACTTCGCGAGACGTATGTGAGAGGTTGTAATATGTTTCCCACAATACTTAGAATAAGAGGTACACAGCTTATCTCGCAAGTCCTCTTTCGTTAGAATATCGATCACCTGTCGTATTCTCACGAATCCTCCAGTCTTCGAAGTACAGCAGTAGAATTCACCTGATTATGACGATTAAGAGATGTTCCCCTCAAAGTTACGGACACCTGCTAATTATCGCAAAATCCCGTCACTTTCAGACAGCAGTGTGCCATTAGACAGATGATCGTCTAGTCCATTACTGACTAGGTACAGACCTATCACAACGAGAAAAATAACACTCTAACGTACAAGAGGAAATTCACAACCATGAGGAGTATACATAGACTGTAAAAAGAAATTCAGAAGCATAATACATACAATTCATCGATATCGAATGACTATCTATAAACATCCCCCTGTACATGGCCTAATATCTTTTACCGCATACCTATGATTACCATGCTAGAAATACGACAGTGTAATGGCGTCCCACTCTTCGCTTATAGCACAGTCTCTATAATCTCTCTCTCTCTCTCTCTCTCTCTCTCTCTCTCTCTCTCTTTCTCTAACTATAAAAACTTCACTATCATCGTCTGGTAGAAAACTCAATAAGATTTTACCACATCATTCTTCCTATACATCGGTAAACAAATGTGTCTCCATGTTCACATCGACCATGTGTGGTGATACCATAAAGTACACATGTATTGGTCCACTGGAGCAGGCGACCAGTGTTCGATGTCACTTCCATGGACCTGTGTGAGGTTTTGTTTCCTGTACTGGAGGAGGATCATATCGACTATCAATGATAAATAGAGTGTTCTTGTGTTTTTGTTTCATAAGGAGTTTGATCCATTGTCCTTTGCTGTAATACATTTAAGCAGTGTAGTATGGCTACAGCTGTGTACACAGCAATGCATTTTGGTTTTCTACCATGACTTCGCGGTCTGTGCTAGGTGCTAAACTGACATTAACACGTTTAGATTCATTGGCTCTTCAGAATGGTTCAAATGGCTCTGAGCACTATGGGACTTAACATCTGAGGTCATGAGTCCCCTATAACTTAGAACTACTTAATCCTAACCAACCTAAGGACATCACACACATCCATGCCCGAGGTAGGATTCGAACCTGCGAACGTAACGGTCGCGTGGTTCCAGACTGAAGCGCCTAGAACCGCTCGGCCGCAGCGGCCGGCTCATTGGCTCTCACAGAAAGCTGGATATCGCATGGTGTAAACTATGCCCCTCCCACAACACACAGGATGGTTGAGAGAATCTCATCTTCCACAGAGGTGCGATAATAGATATCTAGGTGTTCTGTTTTGAAGAGATGTAATGCAGCCATGTACATGATCACTGTTTTGGTGCTGGGGATCCCCGGAATGTGTTGCTCCCAGCAAGTCTCCCTCCATCTCAAACAAGTGGTGTCAGTCAATCATTATGTAGTAATCAACAGCGTACCAGTGGACATGGTATGAAAAACACACTGTAAATATGGGACGATGTACTGTAATAAGCACCACAGTTGATAGTGTGATCAGTTTTAGCAATTCTGACAGTTTTTCCGTAATTTCAACGCCATCCAATGACACTGTAGCATGCTTCCCAATTTCCATGTCCTTGCTAAAGCACTCCTCCACCACGTTGCGAGTAACGTACACTAGATTGCGAATGTAGATACATGACTGTGCAGTACGCCGTTTCATGGTTAATTCTCAGACATATCGACCAAAGTAAACCAAACTGCATCTTATATCGATGCAGTTAGGCTGTCTACAATATGTAGCACTTTGATCATAGTGCCGAATCTACGATGACGATTGACCGTCTTTTCCTTTGTGGATGGTAGTTTCAGAGTATTCTTGCATTCATAGGATAAAGTTGGAAATTAAAAGATCCCCCCCCCCCTCCCTGTCTTTTACCAACCCTCCTGCAACACTGTGGACAATTTAATTTACAAATGACCAGAAATAGGAGGGTACTATACCCGCCACACTCCACATATCATATAGTGAGCGGAGTCCACAGGTGCTCTTCAGCACACACCTTTCCGCACTAGTCTTATTCACGGCATCCATCCAAGTGCACAAGATCTCTCCAGATGCATGAATGTTGAGGAGATTAGCACCCTGTATCAATGTATAGTTGATATGAGAGTGTTGTGGTGATATAACACACGGTGAAGAATAAACGTATTGTTTATGGATGATGAATCTCCAAACAGTCAGAGTATGAAGCATTTTATGTAAATCAACTGAGCTATCAATTCTGGTGTATTCTTCTAGTATCTAGCGTCAAACTAAAAGGTATTGGCAAGAGAGAAATGATCATAGTACGTACACACACACACACACTGATAAGGCTACACGATTCTGCACTTAAACACGTTATAATGTTAAAGATAAGTGATTTCGAAAATACTAATCATGCAGAGTGCAGTACTGTTAATACTGTAATGCAGGACGTATATGTCCAACATCTGATATACATCCAGCGTGCATGTTTTATGTTCCACTCACAATAGTGAAAACTTCAATTGGTTAAACAACTTCCTTCTATACCAAGGAAAATTTGCATTATTTGTGATACATCCGCAATACATCTTTCTGGAGGTATATAGTGCCCACTGTTCACATCCGATTATTGTTCAGAAATTATATGCTCGCATCAGCCCTATAAAATGATGGCCTGCAAAGGAAAATGCATCCTATAAGGAAACCGACAAATACATAGCAGCTGTGTTTGACAAGTGAAATGTAACATCATTCTGCACTATCTCTGCAAACACGACAACTGTCAAGCAAATTTTCGCACAGAGTTTGCAGTACCTCACAAACCTCTGTTAGTAACAGAATCAAAGTAGTTGTGAAACTGACGACTCAGTTCATGTCCAAAATGTGACTGGGAAGTGGTGTACTTCCTATGCACCTTCTTTCATCTCAAAGAGGGTGCTGAAATAGGTTTCCCATCAGTATGGTGGATATGACGTCCTCTATTGGCTGTGGTATGGAGAGGTTTGCTGTTATTGATTCCAGGTAGACAACGCTCTACTTCACATTCAGAACAACTTTCTAGGAAATCATCCAGGTCATCCGTCAACTTGTAGGTATCCCTACAACCTCAGTAGACATAACGCAGGATATTTTCATAAAAACTATGCGGTAACTGTTCTGTAAGGTAATTGTTAGCAGGCTCGCATGGTTTTGATTGGTAGAGTACATTTCAGCATATTGTAAATACGATTTGTTAGAATTTCAAACACTTAGGCAGCATCGCAAGGGTCAAACATGCGATCCATTCAGTAGTTGTATATTGTAGCCCGAAACCTGGTAATGCAATACTCTTTACCTGAGGTGGATTTAAAAGGTTTTGGTAGTGACGTGCCCAGTCACTTTACAAAAATCTGTAAGGTGGGTGGATAGAGAGTATTCTGGTCGCACTTGGGCCTGTCACCTGACATATATAAATTTATTACTTACATTTGTAGGCCATCCATGTTAAACAGCTTGTTCCACCCATTGTATCGTTGTCAGTCATCGCACTACTTTTATGCTGGTTACCAGTGTTACCATTTCGATTCTTTTCATTATATTTTTCTTGCTATCACACACTCGTTCCCATGTACAAGAATTTTCCTGCGCTAAGCATACGTGTAAGTACTCTCTCATTCTTCCTCAATTTTCTCGCATTACGTCAACAATGCGTTGACCTAAGGACTCGCGGACACAACATTGCCTTAACTGGCGATGCAAGTGTTCGCTGTTAGCCTAAGAAACAGTCACCGGGCTTTATTTGTACGCTTCGAGCGAGCCACCAGGCAGCTGTTCTGCCGGAACCCTCCGCATCCGCTAGACAGCCGTCGTCCTCATCGAGCCGCCACTCGCACGCCGAGGCCAGGAGATGGAGGCGCCTCGTTCCCTGCCTTCGCGCTGTGGTGTCCGGCGCTGTGGACGTCGTTGACATCTGACAGCAACCATGCTGCATACCAGAATACGTGTCGTATACCAGCGTCACTTCACTACAGCAAAGGACTGACGTCTGACCGCACCAGCGGAACATGAACGTCGAGGGTCGACGGTAGGCTGCGCCACTGGGCTAGGGCGTGCACTTGTGTCTGCTTTAGCTTTTTGGAACAATAAGGAGTCTCCATAAACGCCGTCTGTATTGATGCAGCCAATTTCACCTCCCACGAACTCCTGTAGTCCCCATCAGACCACCGAACCCACAACACCAAAGTGGGGGAGTCAAATGCCTTCCTTGAGACCAGAAGAACGACTCCTCCGCCGGCACTTCTACAAGTGGTGTCGGAAACGGGATTGGTGGATGGGATATCGTCATCGCCATCACCGGCGAGAATGAGTTGCAGCATGTATGTTCTTCAATCGCTTGTGGGCTTCTTGTGTCTACTGTTCCTGAGTTTGTGTCTGTCCTCTTCCATTTGTCCTGTTGATCTATCATAGTGATGTCGTAAATGGAGGCTAGTATTTGCCGGGAGATATAGGCATGTGTATGTAGAATACAGCTGTGTAAGTAGTAGACAGCTCTTGACATAAATTGTAAATGTGGTGTTTAATGAGAGCTACAAACGTAACAGTCCTCCAAGGGCCTTCACTAGAATTAATTACGTCTGACATCCACACAGCGCCTGAATCATGTGTGGAGCTTTCCTCTTCCTTTTAGTTTTTACGACGCACTCCTTTTGCTTCTGTCGATAAGTCTTTTCTTCAGTGAGACAGTTAAAAGCTGTGGTGCACTGATGACAGGATAAAAAATATATCAATGTTGCAAAAGTGTCTCATGGGTTTTTGTCTCACTATGAGGCGATGCTGATTCAAAACAGCGTAGTATGGCGATGAAAAACCACAAGAATGCAAGATGGGTCACTAGCTGCGACGTCGTAGTTACATCGCTACTGGTCCCTCGAAGTTCAGTCATCAAGGTAGCAGAAAATTTATATGATATAACTGTCAGCCTATCAATCATAGATGTTGCCATTGGTGGGGAGGCTTGCGTGTCTCAGTGATACAGATAGCCATACCGTAGGTGAAACCACAATAGAGGGGTAACTGTCGAAAGGCCTGACGAACGTGTTGTTCCAGAAGAGGGGCAGCAAACTTTTTAGTAATTGCACTGGCAACTGTCTGGGTGATTAACTTACCTGGCCTTGTAACATCAGCCAAAACGGCATTGCTATGCTGGTACTTCCAGCGGCTGAAAGCAAGAGGAAACTACAGCCATAACTTTTCCCGAGGACATGCAGGTCTACTGTATGCTTAGATGATGACGACATCCTAATGGGTAGAAGATTCCGGAGTTAAAATAGTTCAGACTTCGGAGCTCTGGATGGTGACTACTCAGGAGGGTGTCGTTATCAGGAGAAACAAAACGCGTTCATGAAGTGTCAGATACCTTAACGGGACAGGGAGGATAGAAAATTTTAAAAGGGAAATGGATAGTTTAAAGTTAAATACAGTGGGATTCTAGGCGCTTCAGTCTGGAACCGTGCGACCGCTACGGTCGCAGGTTCGAATCCTGCCTCGGGCATGGATGTGTGTGATGTACTTATGTTAGTTATGTTTAAGTAGTTCTAAGTTCTAGGGGACTGATAACATCGGAAGTTAAGTCCCATAGTGCTCAGAGCCATTTTGAGCAGTGGGATTTAGCAAATTCGGTGGCAGGAGGAACAGGACCTCTGGTCAGATGAACACAAGGTTATAAACACAAAATGAGAGAGAGGTAATTCAGGAGTAGGTTTAACAATGAATAAGAAAATAAGAACAATGGTAAACTACTATGAACAGCATGGCGAACGCATTATTGTAGCCAAGGTAGACACGAAGCCCACACCCACCATAACAGCACACGTTTATACGCCAGCTAGCTTCCCAGATGATGAAGAGATTGAAGAAGTTGTTGATGACATAAAAGAAATTATTCAGATAGTTAAGGCAGACGAAAATTTGATGATCTTGTGGGAATGGAATTCGATAGAAGGAATAGGAAGAGAAGGAGAAATAGTAGGTGAATATAGACTAGGAGAAAGTAATGAAAGAGGAAGCCGCCTGGTAGAACTTTGCACAGATCATAACCTAATCGTAGCTGACCCTTGGTTTAAGGATTATGAAAACAGGTTGTATATGTGGAAGGAACTTGGAGACACTGAGAGGTTTCAGACTGACTGTGTTATGGTAAGACAGATATTTCGGAACTAGGTTTTAAACTGTGAAACAAATCCAGGGGCAGATGTACACTAGCATCACAATTTATTAGTTATGAGCTGCAGATTACAACTGAAGTAATTGCAGAAAGATAGGAGCTTGAAGAAATGAGTCCTGGATAAAATGAAAGAACCAGAAGTTGTTGAGAGTTTCATAGGCAGCATTAGGGAACAATCGAGAAAAACAGGGAAGAGTGTTCCGGCGTAACATCAAGCGCCAGCATGTCGGCCTGAAACGTAACAGCAGAAAAGGCTGTGAGACGACCAGGACCGCACCACGACAGGAGCGGCCCGTATATGAAAAGAATATAAGCGCCGCTTCACGCTAGCCGCAGCCTCACTAGAAGACGAGTCGTGACGCGAGAAGAGTATTATTTGCTTGCATGGAAATTGTATATATCGAAGGACAGTGATCATTTGCATGTCACCATTTGCTTGCGACACCTCATTGTAAATCGGTTAAATGAAGTATTGTCAGTTCAATTTACTGTAATAAACTCCATTAATATGATTTGCTTGAATTTTTGTCTAGCTATCCGAGAAAACAGCTTCATGAGCACCCTATATTAGACGAGTGGTCTGGACACGACAGAAAAGAAAACGGTAGAAGAAGAATAGGTAGTTTTGAGAGATGAAATGGTGAAGGCAGCAGAGGATCAAATAGGTGAAATGACGATGTCTAGCAGATGTTCTTGGGTAACACAAGAGATATTGAATTTAACTGATGAAAAGAGAAAATATAAAAATGCAGCAAATGAAACAGGCGAAAGGGATTACAGACATCCGCGCGGGATTAACCGAGCGGTCTGGGCGCTGCAGTCATGGACTGTGCGGCTAGTCCCGCCGGAGGTTCGAGTCCTCCCTCGGGCATGGGTGTGTGTGTCCTTAGGACTGATAACCTTAGCAGTTAAGTCCCATAAGATTTCACACATATCTGAACATTTTTGAACACAGATGTCCAAGAAATACGATTGAAAGGAAGTGCAAAATGGATAAGCAATAATGGCTTAAATGACAAATGTAAGGATTTAGAAGCATATATCACTAGGGGAAGGAAAATTAAAGAGCCCTTCGGAGAAAAGACAAGCTGCTGAACGAATATCAAGAGCTCAGATGGAAAACCAGGAAAGCTGAAAGGTAGAAGGAGTAAATAGAGGGTTGATAACAAAAGAGATGTACTTGACGGCAATATTATAGAAATAGAAGGGGATGTAGATGAATATGCGGTGGGGGATACGATATTGCGAGAAGAATTTGATAGAGCACTGAAAGATCTAAGCCGTGTCTACCGTGAGTAGACAACATTCCGTTAAAACTACTGATAGCTTTAACAAAATTCTTCCATCTGGTGCGTAAGATGTGCAAGACTGAAGAAATACTCGCAGAATTCAAAAAGAATTTAATAATTCCAATTCTAAAGAAACCAGATGCCGACAGGTGTAAATATAATCGAACTATTAGCTTAATAAGTCATGGTTGCAAAATACTAACACGAATTCTTTACAGAAGAATGAAGAAACTGGTAGAAGCCGACCGCGGGAAAGACCAGTTTGGATTCCAGATAAATGTAGAAACATAGGAGGCAATCTGATCTTACGACTTATCTTAGAAGATAGGTGAAGGAAAGGCAGACCAACGCTTATAGCGTTTGTAGACTGAGAGAAAGTCTTGGAAATGTTGACTGGAATACTCTTTTTGAAATTCTGAGGATCAGGGACATATTTTAGGGAGTGAAAGGCTATTTACAACTTGTACAGAAACCAGACGGCAGTTATAAGAGTCAAAGGGCATGAAAGGAATGCAGTGGTGAAGAAGGGAGTGAGACAGGATTGTAGACTATCCCCAATATTATTCAGTCTGTATGTTGAGCAATCTATAAAGGAAACCAAAGAAAAACTTGTAGCAGGAACTAACGTTCAGGGAGAAGAAATAGAATATTCGAGGTTTTGCGGATGACACTGTTTTGGAAATTTGTGGTAAGATACCATGTGACCAGATGAAGATGCTTGCACTGGATACACTTGTATGGAGAGCTGCATCAAACCAGTCATCGAACTGAACACCACGACACTCATAACTGTATGAATCAGTGTAAGGAATAATGAGAGTCATACTGGGAGAACGTATCAGGATTCATGAAAATATGATGACCAGAAAGTGTTAGTTGAGTAGTAGGGATCGGAGTAAGGTTCGCACATGTTGATGCTGGTAGAGCACAGGTGGGTAAATTAATATGTCGTGATACTGAAGAGCTTATATAGCATGGTACGTGTAGCAAGTCTCTCTGGGAAGAGAGGAGAAGTTAGTGATATCACAGTCACATATAGTTAAGCTAAATTGTTTTATTTCCTGCTACTAACTGTAAGTTATTTTATTGAGAGTACTCGCCATATGGGTTTTGGAGAAGGCTTTGCGTTTTTCGATCTGAGAAGGTGTATTCCCAGTGTGGCCTCAGAGTCCTAATGTCGGTAGAAGGCAGTCAGTGAGTCACATTAGGAGAGGCGATCCTCCCCAGGAAGAGAGGCAGTTATCGCGTAAGTGAGACTGCGGCTTGCTTCTTGTTTTCGTGGACGGAGCTGGAACCTGGCCTAGCTGAGGGCAAGGAACGTTGTGGCACCACTGCTGTCCCCAGAGCATAATCCAGTATGGCATTTTTGCCTTTCTGCATGAACATCAAATGTCGAGACGCTGCAGCGCCACTTGACCAGCGTGAGAAAGATAGTGGTCTTCGGTATAAAATTTTGGTAATCCAGTTGACTTGAGTCGCTCCTGCTTGGTGTGAAGAGGCTGCCCAGTCGAGGAAACACTGCTCTACTCCAGTACCAACCTCGCGTTTGATTTGTTAACGTGCATTTTGTACAAAAAGAGTGGATTCCTCCGTTTGCTGCCCACTGTTTTTTCGTGAAATTAGTGCTATGCTCGTCAGTCACATTGGTAGTGGCATTGTGTTATTCCCAGTTTGTTGAGTTCTTTGAATGTAGAGAACTGGGGAGCGAGAAGTGAGTTTTGGAGACATTCGTTCTCTGGTAACTGTACGATTGGTTTCCTGGGTGGCATCTGATGCCGATGGGTGCACGCTTTGCTAATATTGACGAAAAGTGTGTTTCGCAAGCTGCCGTAGCGGGAACCTCTCTTTGAGCAGCCTCGATACTTATATGTTACGGCACGCAACTTGTGTTACCCACTTCTCTATGATTTGCGATTTTGTCTCATTAAATTTGAATTCGTTACCTGGCTAAATAAGAGTAACTTGTTGGGTTTTCTCCATGCAGACTACTAAATAATTCGATACCTAACCGAAGTGTTAGTGTCATTCTGTGCGAATTCAATCCAGATATTCGATAATGCCTGACTTACCCTCATACGTCAAGAGATGGGAACACATAATGCACCCAGGAACATGGAGAGGATAATCGATTTGGTGGTCCAGGAGTTATGGTGCGGGGAAACATAATTTTGCAGGGGCTTACTCACCTCCAGACCGTTGAACATGGTACACTCTCCGGTAACCGTTTTTGTGACGGTGTGCGTAATTCCAGGGGTGCATTCGACCCTGACTCGTTTTTTATGGATCACAATATACGATCATATCAAACTGCGCAGGTGGAGGAACTCTTGGAACGTGAGGATATTAGGTGAATTGACTGACCTACCCCGGCCTCCGACTGAAATCCCATCGAGCACTTGTTGGGGAGACGCATTACAGCATGTCCACATGCACCGACGACCATCCAGCAGCTGTGGATCAATGCAACTCCCTACCTCAAGAGCTACTTAGCAAATTTCTGGCTATCTTCGGAGCACGTTGCCGTTCGTGGTGATCACACACCCTATTTAGAACAATGTCCCTCCTTTTGTAATGTCCCGGAGGCCATCACAAATCGCGGTGACTACGGTGTAATTATTTTCCTTGGATGAAAGTGTGATTTATGTTCCTCACCTTCTGTACTACACTGGTACAGATCTTCCTATGCACGTGTTACTTGCCACTAACACATCATGCGGGAATTTTTTTTGTCCTTAAGGTTGGGACACCAGCGTATATGTGTAATATTTTCTGTAAATTTCGTTATAGATACGTGTGAATTGTTGTGTTGTTTTTGTTGTGCTTATCGTTGTCTTGGGGGGATACACTGTCGTAATATAAAGAAGTGATCATGCCTATCTTTTGTTTCGAAACTTTTATTTAACTTTTCAAACTCTACTATCGGTTTTAGCGCTCGGCTACCAAAATTGCTTCATGTGACGTAAGCTCTTACTCAGACACAGGCAACTGACACATCTACAAGAGGAACTTAAGCACATGGGCAGTGATGGAAAATTGGTATCTTCTTCATTCTTTCTACCATCGTCACCAACAACGCAAACACAACGCATAATCGTATCCGCATTCATCAGTCATATGCACTTAAGAAACAACACCCAATCTTCACAAAATAATGTTTCCGGCTGAACAATAAGTTTCTGATTCACAGTGATGGAATACCTGGAGGTCTTCCTAGCTCATAATGCTAGTTCAAATATATATTTTTGTGTAGCTAAACGACCACCACCATTGTGCTGACAGTAGTTTCGTGAACAGTTTAGCGCCCTGTTGTGGCCAGATTGAGAAATTTCAGTATAAGTAAGATGTCTGCACTGTGTCAGTCTGTTCTTCACTCATGAGCGAATTCCTAAGATTTTTGATTCTTTGAAAATGTCACTGCAACACTGTACCTATTACGTGGAGTGAATGATCGTCATTCTTTGGAAAAAACTGTTCGCTAAAGGTAAGCAATATCAGAGTAGCTAATGCAGCAATTAATTGGCTGCAGTGTAATGAACAGACTCTTTTCCGATGAGGTCTGGTGGCGAAAATGCTATCTTAACCGTCTGAAATCGTTTCACACAGATATGTTGCACTGTGAATGCCATTATGAGATATTGTTGAGCTTGGAAAAATAGTATACGTTTCTGTTATCTCAGTGACATCCATGTGTCATGATACAGTGTCAATATTTGTAGTGGCTTACGGGGACACGGAAGAAGCCTCCCCGCGGACTGTGGAAAATACAATCGCACGTCCCTCGGATAACGGTGTAATATCGGTAGATTCTTCTAAGATGAGTACTGCTACACAGCAACGAAGGATATGTAACGATACACAGATGCCAGCAGTACTCCTGAGGACCAATTACATTCAGCACAAAAGTTGATTAATATTGGTTCCAGCTTACCAATTAGTCACTTAAGTCGATCTCACCACCGAAAAGCAAATATCTCTCTCACTTCTGATCTTTCAGAATGATGAAATGCAGACGACTCGTGCTAAGGGCGATGTGCATCTCTATAGGAGAGGAAAATCAAATGGCTATACGGTGTCAGGGGTAATTAACGATGTGAAATTGTTTCATGTGTCAAGTCAGAGTATACAGATTTCAAAGTTATCCATGAAGACAGATCAGCAGATATATCTGTCTTGGCAGTTGAGCTTTCCATGTTCACGGTGATTAATATCTACAAACATCTGATAGTCCGAAGGCCCAGTCCCTCTAATAAGGTATTTCAGTAAGCCTTTAGTATATATTAGGAATTTTGAAAAGTAAACCATGATTGGATGTATGTGGAAATAGAGCCAGTCTCAGGGATTAGAAGAAAATAAACAATTTCCACCCTGTATACGATGCTAAGCGTCCAGGTATACTGACATCTGATAGAAGGCAAAAGTATTATTATTCCTCTGACCTCTGTTTAATGTCCTCGTCAGATTCCACCAATGAAAGTATGTCACTAGGGAAAGTTGTCAGCTCCCAAATAGTCAACAAATACCAACATCACCCCGCACGATATGAAAATTCCACTTGATATCTCAGTTATTAAACCTCAAAGTAACCTTCAGGCAGGACCAGTTTAAGAAATGTGTTGACGATACCAAACGTAGTCAGTGATGGAAAAGTCATTGCTACTCTAAAATATAATACCGCAAGTTTCATTATAGGTGCATTTCGACATCTACACTCACTTGGGTGGACACAAAAAAGCGAGAAGTTACATATACAGTACCTGTAATAACACAGTAGAGTAATACAAAATTGTTAAGGCTTTCATGGCCACTTGTTGACAAACTGCCTACTGGCTTTTGTCTCTAGTTTCTCGGCCAACATCTGTTTGATAATTTTTCTGGCGTTTCGCCAGCACGAGTGGCTAGCATTGTCAAAGTTTCAACCTACATTGCTCGTGGTCACCACCTGCACTGGAGGGTGAAGCTTTAACAATGCCTGGCACTCGTGCTGGCGAAATGTCAGAAAAATCATCAAACAAACTTCTGCCGAAAAACCCGAGACAGAAGCCAGCAAGCAGTTGTCAGTCACATAATAGCTGATGATGTATTGAAGGATCTCAGACACAATAGAAGAAATAAATGACCCCAAACCACTGGACTGAATTGTACTCATTGCTGCCGTAAAGCTTGGCACCTAATTTGGTAACTTGGTACAGATCAACATATACCGAGAAGAACTGAAATGTAAACGCTAGTGCAGTTGCGGCAAGACCATTAAATGCTTCAAAAGCTGAAATGGGTAATGCACATAAAAACTGTGAAGAAACTACTATAAGCAAAGATATGTAGTTGAGAACCTCACTCTCGGTATGCACATGACTTTGAAATATATGATCTCAACTTTGTCCTTAGCTCTCTGACAACTAATAAAGCTTTGAGTTTGATGGAGCGTATACGACGTTCCTTAAAGCTGTTGCCCCCGGCCATAACAATGAGTCCCAGAATTCTTCTACAAAATGTTGAGAAGTGGAAAACTACCTGAGATATTTAAGAAAACTAAACTAATCGCAGTTCTGAAACCAGGAAAGGAAGAAACCCATCCGAACAACTACCGATCTATCTGCCTACTCAGCATGACGTAAGTTATTGGAGAGGATCATTCTCAGTCATATCCAAGAAGTCGTAGATAAAATACTTCCACTGGCGCAGAGAGCCTATAAAAAATTAGAGCTAGCTGATATTGGCTGGTTCTGTATTTCAGAGAGGCTTCATGTCGGCTGCAGCGTTCGTGGATCTAACGGCAGCTTATGATACAGTGTGGAAGGTTAGTTGACATAATTCCATGTCATGATATATATAGTTCACTCCCAAAATTTTCTATAATAGATGGACTTCAGTTTTTTTTATGGAAATGTTAGAAGATGTAGGATCCTAAATAATGAGCTGCCTCAAGGATCAGTCCTGACTGCCAATCTGGTCAATT
Organism: Schistocerca cancellata; assembly: GCF_023864275.1. Lineage (NCBI taxonomy): Eukaryota > Metazoa > Arthropoda > Insecta > Orthoptera > Acrididae > Schistocerca > Schistocerca cancellata. Next base: position 390,556,823 of record NC_064629.1, on the reverse strand, counting down.
TGTATGCACATGACATTCCAACTACCAACTATAGTAAAATCCAGGATGAAAATGACCTGAAGAAGGACATCAAGCATGGTGCGAATACACTCTCAACTGAATTCACTATGCTGAATGAATACTTTAGCAAATGGAGACCCCTGCTAAACGCAAGGAAAACAAAGGTCACACTTTCGCAACCCTTAATAAACAGGCACACAAGAGGTTAGACGTGTTATTTGATGAGATTGAAGTTTCTCATAGGTCACTCCCTAAATATGTAAGTGTCATCTTCGATCAGACACTGTCATTTAAGCAGCGCTGCAGTTCGCTGTGAAATTCTTTTCTATGGAACAAATCCACTAAGTATGAACACAGTTTTCAAAAGACAGAAAATGAACATAAGGAGAACAACTAGAAATAATAATCTAGCTTATTGTGAAAGTCTGCCCAGAACACTGGGGACTGTAACGACACCATGTGAGTACATTTACCAATCAGTTACGCACATGAAAAGAAAATTGATAAGTACTGCACAAACAGCTTTGTCCGTGACCATGGAGCAAGATCTAGACTGAACTTACATGGCCATCAATACAGTAGTTATTACCAAGGAATCATATCGTTCAATAAATTGCCTGAGGAGATTTAAGATGATTATTAAACCAAACTTACTGAAAAAGGAAGGTAAAGAATATCGATTAAATACTATATTGTATATTGTGTAGGATGCTTAGATAACACAGAGAAAGGCTTTGGTAAAGGGTATAACACAAGTGCATATTAACAACAACAGTATCTATAACTTCACACAGTACTTTGACATAACGTTTTGTTATCTTTCTTTCTGTACTAGAAAACCTTTCTCACTAACCTTTGTAATGTACTCGTATAATAGTAACTCTCTATCCTGTTTTACGAGCTCAGTGTCTCACTCATTGCAGAGGGATGGTAACTCAACTTTTCAAGTACACAAACCGAAAGATGTGGTACACTAGGAAACGAATATCATTACTATGGTCCTGATTTCAGCTGATGTGTAGCGTGTGCAGTGACTAATAGGCTTAAAGAATTAACAATGTAGGCCTAGTATTTTATATTATTAAATAACTTCCTGTTAAAACAATGTTGTCTGCTATGGATGAAACGAATGAGGTGGCACTGTTTTAAACAGACTGGCCTTGCATTCGGAAAATGCCGCCATTTTGATTTAGTTTTCCCGTGGTTTCCCTAAATTACCTCAGGTAGATGCCAAGATGAGTCCTGCTATACGGCCACGGCGGACTACCTCTCTCATCCTTGTCGCTCTAAATCTGTAAGTGTCTAAATGCCTGTGTAGGCATCATGGCGTGTCCAGCACCCTTGTAAAAGGGATCCGCCGACGAATCATACTACTACCAAACAGATGAAAAATCTGGACATAATTGCACATACGCTACGAAATGACCAAATGTCAAGTGTGCTCATCCCCTGAATATTGTGGCCCCCGCTTGGAATAACGGTGCACATGCAAGTAAGATTGACGTACGTTCGAATGATGCTATCAGGACCATAAATTGTAGCTGTAGTATTAAATATAGTTCCATTCAGTGGTTACCTTTTCTGTCCAATAATACTCTTCCAGATCTAAGAATAAAAATTACCGACGTACAGATTTTGAAGAAGAAAGAATCCCATAAAAACTTATTTCCAAACACAAATTTCCAGAATTTACCAAAATTTTCGCCTGAAGTACGTAACCGACCTTTAGGTCACAGAGGTGTTCCATGTCATCGAGATGTGTAAAGAACGCTGTAATGAAAATCCGCCAAAGAACGCGTACCTGATGCAATATCTATCGACGAAGCTTGCAAGATTTGATATTTTTCGTACCGAACGGTCGAGACTTAACCGCATCCGAACGGGGCAAGGGCCATGTGACCACGTCTCGAAGAAGAAGGGATAATATGAAGCCGGTCGAAGTGGCCGTGCGGTTCTAGGCCCTCCAGTCTGGAACCGCGAGACCGCTAAGGTCGCAGGTTCGAATCCTGCCTCAGGCATGGATGTGTGTGATGTCCTTAGGTTAGTTGTTGTTGTTGTTGTGGTCTTCAGTCCTGAGACTGGTTTGATGCAGCTCTCCATGCTACTTTATCCTGTGAAAGCTTCTTCATCTCCCAGTACCTACTGCAACCTACATCCTTCTGAATCTGCTTAATGTATTCATCTCTTGGTGTCCCTCTATGATTTTTACCCTCCACGCTGCCCTCCGATACTAAATCGGTGATCCCTTGATGCCTCAGAACATGTCCTACCAACCGATCCCTTCTTCTGGTCAAGTTGTGCCACAAACTTCTCTTCTCCCCAATCCTATTAAATACTTCCTCATTAGTTATGTGATCTACCCATCTAATCTTCAGCATTCTTCTGTAGCACCACATTTCGAAAGCTTCTATTCTCTTCTTGTCCAAACTATTTATCGTCCATGTTTGACTTCCATACATGGCTACACTCCATACAAATACTTTCAGAAATGACTCCCTAACACTTAAATCTATACTCGATGTTAACAAATTTCTCTTCTTCAGAAACGCTTTCCTTGCCATTGCCAGTCTACATTTTATATCCTCTCTACTTCGACCATCATCAGTTACTTTGCTCCCCAAATAGCAAAACTCCTTTACTACTTTAAGTGCCTCATTTCCTAATCTAATTCCCTCAGCATCACCCGACTTAATTCGACTACATTCCATTATCCTCGTTTTGCTTTTGTTGATGTTCATCTTATATCCTCCTTTCAAGATCCTATCCATTCCGTTCAACTGCTCTTCGAAGTCCTTTGCTGTCTCTGACAGAATTACAATGTCATCGGCAAACCTCAAAGTTTTTATTTCTTCTCCATGGATTTTAATACCTACTCCAAATTTTTCTTTTGTTTGCTTCCGTCACTGCTTGCTCAATATACAGATTGAACAACATCGGGGAGAGACTGCAACCCTGTCTCACTCCCTTCCCTTCCCAACCACTGCTTCCCTTTCATGCCCCTCGACTCTTATAACTGCCATCTGGTTTCTGTACAAATTGTAAATAGCCTTTCGCTCCCTGTATTTTACCTCTGCCACCTTCAGAATTTGAAAGAGAGTATTCCAGTCAACATTGTCAAAAGCTTTCTCTAAGTCTACAAATGCTAGAAACGTAGGTTTACCCTTCCTTAATCTAGCTTCTAAGATAAGTCGTAGGGTCAGTATTGCCTCACGTGTTCCAACATTTCTACGGAATCCAAACTGATCTTCCCCGAGGTCGGCTTCTACTAGTTCTTCCATTCATCTGTAAAGAATTCGCGTTAGTATTTTGCAGCTGTGACTTATTAAACTGATAGTTTGGTAATTTTCACATCTGTCAACACCTGCTTTCTTTGGGATTGGAATTATTATATTCTTCTTGCAGTCTGAGGGTATTTCGCATGTTTCATACATCTTGCTCACCATTTGGTGGAGTTTTGTCAGGACTTTCTCTCCCAAGGCCGTCAGTAGATCCAATGGAATGTTGTCTACTCCGGGGGCCTTGTTTCGACTCAGGTCTTTCAGTGCTCTCTCAAACTCTTCACGCAGTATCGTATCTCCCATTTCATCTTCATCTACATCCTCTTCCATTTCCATAATATTGTCCTCAAGTACATCGCCCTTGTATAGACCCTCTATATACTCCTTCCACCTTTCTGCTTTCCCTTCTTTGCTTAGAACTGGGTTTCCATCTGAGCACTTGATGCTCATACAATTGGTTCTCTTATCTCCAAAGGTCTCTTTAATTTTCCTGTAGTCAATATCTATCTTATCCCTAGTGAGATAAGCCTCTACATCCTTACATTTGTCCTCTAGTCATCCCTGCTTAGCCATTTTACACTTCCTGTCGATCTCATTTTTGAGACGTTTGTATTCGTGTTTGCCTGCTTCATTTACTGCATTTTTATATTTTCTCCTTTCATCAATTAAATTCAGTATTTCTTCTGTTACCCAAGGATTTCTACTAGCCCTCGTCTTTTTACCTACTTGGTCCTCTGCTGCCTTCACTACTTCATCCCTCAGAGCTACCCATTCTTCTTCTACTGTACTTCTTTCCCCCATTCCTGTTAATTGTTCCCTTATGCTCTCCCTGAAACTCTGTACAACCGCTGGTTCTTTCAGTTTATCCAGGTCCCATCTCCTTAAATTCACACCTTTTTGCAGTTTCTTCAGTTTTAATCTACAGGCCATAACCAATAGATTGTGGTCAGAGTCCACATCTGCCCCTGGAAATGTTTTACAATTTAAAACCTGGTTCCTAAATCTCTGTCTTACCATTATATAATCTATCTGAAACCTGACAGTATCTCCAGGGTTCTTCCATGGATACAGCCTTCTTTTATGATTCTTGAACCAAGTGTTAGCTATGATTAAGTTATGCTCTGTGCAAAATTCTACCAGGCGGCTTCCTCTTTCATTTCTTAGCCCCAATCCATATTCACCTACTATGTTTCCTTCTCTCCCTTTTCCTACTACCGAATTCCAGTCACCCATGACTATTAAATTTTCCTCACCCTTCACTACCTGAATAATTTCTTTTATTTCATCATACATTACTTCAATTTCTTCGTCATCTGCAGTGCTAGTTGGCATATAAACTTGTACTACTGTAATAGGTGTGGGCTTCGTATCTATCTTGGCCACAATAATGCGTTCACTTTGCTGTTTGTAGTACCTTACACGCATTCCTATTTTCCTATTCATTATTAAACCAACTCCTGCATTACCCCTATTTGATTTTGTGTTTATAACCCTGTAGTCACCTGACCAGAAGTCTTGTTCCTCCTGCCACCGAACTTCACTAATTCCCACTATATCTAAGTTTAATCTATCCATTTCCCTTTTTAAATTTTCTAACCTACCCGCCCGATTAAGGGATCTGACATTCCACGCTCCGATCCGTAGAACACCAGTTTTTTTTCTCCTGATAACGACATCCTCTTGAGTAGTTCCCGCCCGGAGATCCGAATGGGGGACTATTTTACCTCCGTAATATTTTACCCAAGAGGACGCCATCATCATTTAATCATACAGAAGAGCTGCATGCCCTCGGGAAAATTTACGGCCGTAGTTTCCCCTTGCTTTCAGCCGTTCGCAGTACCAGCGCAGCCAGGCCGTTTCGGTTATTGTTACAAGGCCAGATCAGTCAATCTTCCAGACTGTTGCCCTTGCAACTACTCAAAAGGCTGCTGTCCCTCTTCAGGAACCACACGTTTGTCTGGCCTCTCAACAGATACCCCTCCGTTGTGGTTGCACCTACGGTACGGCTATCTATATCGCTGAGGCACACAAGCCTCCCCACCAACGGCAAGGTCCATGGTTCATGGGGGGGGGGGGGGGGAGCGGTTAGTTAGGTTTAACTAATTCTAAGTTATAGGGGACTAATGACCTCAGAAGTTGAGTCCCATAGTGCTCAGAGACATTTGAAACATTTTTTTTATAATGTGAAACTGCTGCTTGTGACTGCGGTGCGGGGGAAAAGACAATAGGACACACTGTGGAGAACTGCCTGCTCCTTGCTTTTAAAGCGGGTTTGAAGGACATGAGTGAAGCTACGCCGAATGCTGTGATCTAGTTCTCAAACTGAAACATTATCCTGTAAATTCATTATGTATGTATGTTTTGCAATGCAATAAAATATTAATAGTAAGATGTGACTTAGCACGGCATGTCATGTTGTAGGATGCATGCACTTACAATCGTCACATGTACACGCTTTCGCGAAAATGCTCGTCGTTGTTGGCCAATAGTCCGGCATGTCATTTGATGCAGCTTTTGTCTGTTGCATATGAAGTACACTGTACATCTCTAAAACGGTCGTTCAGTGATGAAGTGGATAGTGGTTGCTCACCCACAGAACTTTCCAGGATCTACTAAAACACCTACATTCCGTTACTCGCAACAACAATCCAAATACGTTAAAAACATAATGTAATGCAAAGCAACCAAACACAAGGGTGTAGAGAGGTGCCTCAGAAGCAACTTCATGTTGACTCTGTCAACTCTGACCACCGGCACCTGACGACTATGAATTGCCTCACAACTGGGGCACCTTTATACAAATGAACTTCAAAAAATAAGTTACACATCATTACGGCAGGCTCAATAATTTTTTTGAATTCTGTATAGCAGTTGAAAGTAACGGGTACATAAATCCATTTACAACCATCACCAAGTTTCTGTGAACGATCGGAAACTTCTACCAAGTGTTCAGTTCCTCGACGACTGATATGCACTCCTTGATCACGGAGTCATTCGAGAAATGTTGTGTTGACTTCCTCATTGTTAGGGAATCTGTTGCCTCCAGATAGTCTTTCAGCTTGCCGAAAAGACCGCAAGGTGCAATACCCGATTTCTCGGTTACCGTCACCCATGTCTGTGTGGGCTTGGTCAAATTGTTGGCACCATTTCTCTTCGGCTCGGTGCGACATTGCATTTAGCCTATATACCGCCACAGCTTCACTATGAATCTGTGTGAAAATTGGACGTCTTGTCCACAAGAATAATACTGTTCCCCCTCCTTCAGCTTTTGAGTATGTTCCCTATTGCTGCGTCATTTCAAACGCTCACTGTGATGCATCTGTTATGCGTACCGTACCAGTGTCTGTAGAAAATCTGTAACATGCACTATCGGTTCTGATAATATGATATTCTTTTTGCGAAATATTCTTAGCATGGTACGTAAAGCGTAGCATATTTTCTGAAGTTCCTACATACAGTATATGGTACCTCCTTGGGCATGTTGACACAAATGCTGGCCTACCACTCATAAAGCTGTAAGTTACTGTTCGTTTGTAAGTGCAAGTGCTACTTCCAGATCTTCCCAACAATTCCTTATTTGTCTGTTTGACTGACATTAGTATTAATATCAGCAACAATCTCTGGAAAACGTTATACAGTACACTGATGTACAGCATCGCATCGTTTCTGCGGGTCAGGGTCGCAGGTAGGGCTCCGCGAGAAAAGAAGAAAAAGAAAACAAGGCATCTTCTTTTGTTTGTTAATGAACGACCTCTGTATGGCTGCAGACGCAGAAACTGTGCTGGAGACGGCGTGTATTGTATCTTCCCTCGACACGGAAGGAGCTCTGTATGTACATAACTCTTTTGTGTCCAAAGACACGGAGAGATAAATTCTGTCGTCTGGCAGGATAGTCAAAAATCTCACGATACTGTGGAGGTCACAGCAGCATGTGAATAAGAATCAAATGTACTGGACACTACAGTTTTGAGGACCACCACTTCCTGCAGTCAACTTTTAATTTGATGCAGTAACAGAAATGAATAATTTGACTTCCATGGAAAATTTTTAAAAGTCATAAGCTTTGTTGATGAAAACGGTTACTGATTCTTAACAGATTTCATCACAAAAATCAGTCACTTTAGAAATAATGCGTTCCTCTGACCAAATGGATTGTGGTGATCCTATATACTCACTTACAGCAGTTGTTTATTGTTCTAATTTGCACTTTTCAAGGCTTATTCTTTTGCATGGATGCATAGCGAACGACATGTATCGATAGCCAAGCAGTAACAGCTCGTTAAACTGTATGCAGCAATATAAATTATCCTAAATTTCTCACAATGCGTAAGTAATCATCGTTGTTGTTCGCACACTTTGCGCTTTGTGAACATAATATTTGAATCAAATACAGGGCTCGAGAAATGCAAACACTTTGAAGTATATGTTTCGAAACAGCGGAAACAAAATTACACTCCATAAATTTTATGTTCAGGTAGATTATTGAGACCACGCTTACAGTATACTTAAACTTCAATTGTAAAGCAATTCATTATATATTGTAGCAGCCGTAAAAAAATGTGTACCCCTTCTCTGGAACTTTTCTGTCTCCCTTGTTAACCGTACTTGTTGAGGAACCCAAAGTAACGTGCGACAATTCAGAAGCCGTCGAATGAGGCTCGTGTAAATTATTTTCTGCGTTGATTAGTAGTATTGGCTTTGGATTTTCCAGTGAACCTCTGTCTGGTATCCTAGACGATGTTTCTGCGTTTTCTGACATCACAATTTCCTTGTATATAAAAATACTTCAGCCACGCTGTGTAGCCATGCCGTTTGAGGCGCCTTGCCACGGTTCGCACGGCTCCCACCATCGGAGGTTTGAGTCCTTCATCGGGCATGGATGTGCGTGTTGTCCTTAGCGTAAGTTAGTTTCAGTTAGATTAAGCAGTGTATAAGCCTAGGGACCGATGACCTCAGCAGTTTGGTCCCATAGGAACTTACCACAGAATAGAACAGAATAAAAATACTCTCTGCGGACACCATTGCAGAGCATCGGATGTTATCTGCGAGTTCATAATGCAGAGTGCGGCTGTACTTAAACTTCATTTACTTTAGCCAGTGGAGACGGTAATTTATCTACTGATGAGACCCCCAACTTTATAGGATTTATGTTCAGACTATGCGTTGCAGAATTTGCATTGTTACTACAGTTAGAGTCATGACTTTCCGTTGGGCCCCGGTACAGGTACGGCGATGTAGGGTTGAAACACAAGAATCAATGTGCATTACAGTTGCAGACAGTCAATATGGGCTGAATAACGCGAGCAAGGCTTTACTCGTGAAGCTGTTTTATCCAAACAACATCGAAATTGCTGCTTCTCTTCGCGAATATCGACGCGTTAAAGGAATGTGGAGAGGTTCTCTTTCCACACCGGGGTTCGAGAACATGATTCGAAGGTTCAAATTAACTGTCTTTTCGATAATTGCTCTTGGGGAAGACCGACGGCCAATTGCACCACATATTGTTGAAGAAGTTACTGTAGCCATGGCTGAGAATGCTGACCGCCATGTGCGATCTTCAAGCAATGCTCGACAGTAGAACATTCTGTGGTCCTGCATTCGAAGAGACGTTGGGACAGCAGCAGAGCAGTCTCAAGTGCTGTTCCAGGTTGTCGTGGATGCAGATGGTCGTCAAATTGGAACGGAAATATGGTACGCAATTAACAAATGTTATCCTCTCATGTGGAAATTAAAGCGTGTTTCGTTCAGCGGTTTGTTTCTCTTTCGAGTGTCCTTACAAATGTTTCCACAAAGTTCCTCTGTCCTATAAGCACTCATTTCTCATGAGGGACCTCACAATTAGCGAATGTTTAATATTATAACCACCGTGCAAATCGGAAACTGCGTCTATCCTGTAAGTCTTCTTTGGGATACGCAGATATCTACATGCATATCCGTTGATTTCTCCCAGCTGAGAAAAATGTGTACAGCCCCCACTCTGGATAAATGTTCCATAATTTCACATCTTGTTTACTAGGTGGCAGTGCGAAATTGTGTCGAATGCCTTCCGGATGTCCAGAAAATGGGTCATGTCAGTCGCCGCCATGACGTTGCACTATTGCACTCACGGGTGAATCTAGTAAGCTCAGTTATACAGTCGCTGCTTGCGGAATTCATGTTGGTTCCTAAGCAGCGTATTTTCAGTCATCAGTTCATAAAAGGTGATATATTATTCAACAACAGACTGCTGTCTTGATAAGAGCAATAGTTGTACGTGTTTGTCTAGTGATATTTTTTTGGTAACGGCAATGACTGCTTGTGTAACGCTTCATTGTGCCACTGGCCTGCGATAAATTGTGCTACAAAGGGAGAGAGATCTTTGGCGTCAGATGGCTACAGGGTGGTCAAAATAAAACTGGCTCGAAACATTAATGCTGAGCAGTGGGTCGCAATTTTTTATCGATTTGTGGGTTAACTGGCGTTGTAGGGTGGATGTACGGACATTTCCAGCAAGATGGAGCAACAGCACTAACCTCATATGGAACATTGGCACAAGTTCATGAGGCGTTCACTGAGAAGAAGACAGTAGGTAAAAGCAGAACATCTAATCTCTCTCCTTGAGATTTTTTACCTGAGCGGCAGGTTTAGGGGGGTACAGCATAAACGCAAGAAGAGCTACAGCAGAACACTGAGACGGCTGTTGTTGCCTCTACTTAGGCAGGGCTCTTACTCACGTTTCACAGTTCGATATACTGTGCACCCCACTTTGTGGGGATAATTCCTCACCAAAGTCAATTTTCTTCCTTGCATGCCTTTCAGATGATTCTGATATGACCAGTCTTCGAGAAAAACTCCCGCTTTCAATCCATTTGGTGCCAGTCAGTGCTTTTACTTCCATTATCTGTGGAAGTTTCAAATCATTTACTTAACCCATTCTTTTCGCGTCCTATTGTATCCAGAAGCACTCAGTAATCAGCAGACTTTATAATCAGATGCTACAGATGGTAAATACGCCAGGAAAAACTATACAAGATGTTAATAATGCACTCCCACTTCAAAAACTTCAATTCTTGCTGTTCTCAATACTGTAACAGGTAACCGTTCATCAACAATCAGCTCTCACAAGAATGATGCAGTACTACAGGTGAGTATTCAGTATAGCTCCTTAAAGTATTCAACCTATTGAAGAATGGTAGGTGAGCCAGGTTACTAAACAAAACCCGAGAAATAAGTGAACTGCCAAAAAAATAGGGCACGTCTAATATTATGGCCAGAGACTGAAGTTTACGATGTTGACGATGATGAATGAAATTACGAACGGCTCTCTATAGCTTTATCTCCTGCCGCAAAGAAATGTAAGGACCGTGATTTGACAATTATGGGAGATGAACTTGCACAGTTATATTTTTCGTATTAGAAGTATTCTCAAAGTAGCTACTAACACGTCGTACATATCGGTGGTCTCAAATGCTTGACCGTTAATAGTTTGTTTTCAGGAATAGGTGGTGGACTCACGAGGCTATTTCATTAATCTTTTATGGTGGAATAAATTTCTAATAGCAGACTACAACAACAGGTGTCTCTTTTGCTGCCCTTAACTGTGTTGAGCCTGGCATGTGTTAAGTACACTCCTGGAAATTGAAATAAGAACACCGTGAATTCATTGTCCCAGGAAGGGGAAATTTTATTGACACATTCCTGGGGTCAGATACATCACATGATCACACTGACAGAACCACAGGCACATAGACACAGGCAACAGAGCATGCACAATGTCGGCACTAGTACAGTGTATATCCACCTTTCGCAGCAATGCAGGCTGCTATTCTCCCATGGAGACGATCGTAGAGATGCTGGATGTAGTCCTGTGGAACGGCTTGCCATGCCATTTCCACCTGGCGCCTCAGTTGGACCAGCGTTCGTGCTGGACGTGCAGACCGCGTGAGACGACGCTTCATCCATTCCCAAACATGCTCAATGGGGGACAGATCCGGAGATCTTGCTGGCCAGGGTAGTTGACTTACACCTTCTACAGCACTTTGGGTGGCACGGGATACATGCGGACGTGCATTGTCCTGTTGGAACAGCAAGTTCCCTTGCCGGTCTAGGAATGGTAGAACGATGGGTTCGATGACGGTTTGGATGTACCGTGCACTATTCAGTGTCCCCTCGACGATCACCAGTGGTGTACGGCCAGTGTAGGAGATCGCTCCCCACACCATGATGCCGGGTGTTGGCCCTGTGTGCCTCGGTCGTATGCAGTCCTGATTGTGGCGCTCACCTGCACGGCGCCAAACACGCATACGACCATCATTGGCACCAAGGCAGAAGCGACTCTCATCGCCGAAGACGACACGTCTCCATTCGTCCCTCCATTCACGCCTGTCGCGACACCACTGGAGGCGGGCTGCACGATGTTGGAGCGTGAGCGGAAGACGGCCTAACGGTGTGCGGGACCGTAGCCCAGCTTCATGGAGACGGTTGCGAATGGTCCTCGCCGATACCCCAGGAGCAACAGTGTCCCTAATTTGCTGGGAAGTGGCGGTGCGGTCCCCTACGGCACTGCGTAGGATCCTACGGTCTTGGCGTGCATCCGTGCGTCGCTGCGGTCCGGTCCCAGGTCGACGGGCACGTGCACCTTCTGCCGAACACTGGCGACAACATCGATGTACTGTGGAGACCTCACGCCCCACGTGTTGAGCAATTCGGCGGTACGTCCACCCGGCCTCCCGCATGCCCACTATACGCCCTCGCTCAAAGTCCGTCAACTGCACATACGGTTCACGTCCACGCTGTCGCGGCATGCTACCAGTGTTAAAGACTGCGATGGAGCTCCGTATGCCACGGCAAACTGGCTGACACTGACGGCGGCGGTGCACAAATGCTGCGCAGCTAGCGCCATTCGACGGCCTACACCGCGGTTCCTGGTGTGTCCGCTGTGCCGTGCGTGTGATCATTGCTTGTACAGCCCTCTCGCAGTGTCCGGAGCAAGTATGGTGGGTCTGACACACCGGTGTCAATGTGTTCTTTTTTCCATTTCCAGGAGTGTATATTGAAAGGTTATACGCAGGTACAGAAATCGATTTTCAGCAGACGGGAAGGTCATTTCCCGTCTTTTAAAAATAAACGCTTATTTACCTCTGTTTATCTCCTCAGTGCATGTAAAGTGCAACGACTGACAACCATCGCAACGGCTACGGATGTAGATGATTGCACTGACACAGACATTTTAATGATACTTGTTAAAACATCTGGCACATACATAAAGATACCGGATCATAATCTAACCAGTGTTCTTAAACTTTTCCTATTGTCACTGAAGTGTTTTGGTTGAGCAAACAGAATTTACGGTGTACATTATTAATTAGCAGATCTACGTCTCAGTAATTTAAATAGGCAGAGAGTCTTTGGAAGAATTACCTGTATAACTTGACTACTAGAAAATTGTAATTTATTTAGCTTGCACTTAGTGGGATTTTTTTTTTCTCTTTTTTATAGCATGTTTCGTTTACTCCGTTCTTTACCGAGAATGAACTAGTGCCTTGCGATACACTCTTACATCAAATCTACCGTACATCTACGTTTATACACTTCAGACGGTTGTGAAGTGCATGACAGAAAGCTCTTCACATAGTACGAGGGCATGCTGAAAAGTTATACCTCCGAATTTTTGAAGGGAAAACTATTAAAGAATTTTCAATACAACGTTATGTTATTAACCTTCAACATTTTTATTCTTAATGGCTAAGTATTTGCAGCCCTCTGCTGCTGGAGGGCTCCGAATTTCAGCGCGTAACATTGTGGTGTTTAACCTAATTACATGGGTGCGTGGGAAACATCATGCTGCAACCGAGAATTGAATTAGAAGAGTTCGTCCACACAAGGTATACCCTATCCTTCGACATGACAATACCAGATCACACACGAACGAAGCGACATCTGCAACAGTCCGACGCCCTGGTTTCAGTGCCATAGATCATCCTCCATACAGTTCCAAAATCTCCTCATCCGACTTTCAGATGTTTCCAAAATTTCAAGAACACCTTCGAGGACTTCACTTTGATACTGATGAAGCGGTGCAAGCAGGTGTGAGATTGTGGCTCCGTCAATAAAGTCATACATTCTACAGTGATGGTATTAGCAAAGTGGGCTTTCGTTGCGAGAAATGTGTTCGTCGCCAGGGTGAGTATCTCGAGAAACAAATATATAGACCTGAAGAATAAAGATGTGGAACGTCTATAAAGTGAGACTACATTATGCTTGCATCACATTAACAAAAACGGCTCAAAGGGCTCTGAGCACTATGGGACTTAATATCTGAGGTCATCAGTCCTCTAGAACGTCGAACTACTTAAACCTAATTAACCTAGGGACTTCACACACATCCATGCCCTAGGCAGGATTCGACCCTGCGACCGTAGCAGTCGCGCGCTTCCAGACTGAAGCGCCTAGAACCGATCGACCACTCCGACCGGCTTTTAAATAGAGATGGGGCCCCTCCACGCCCGCACCAACGTGGTGACCAAACCAAAAGTTCTACTGTCCCCTCCGTCAACATGTTAGTTATCTAGTAAGTGGATCACAGGATGCTGGGCTGTAATGTTATCCGTGCGTCTGGGTAAGACTGCGCATTAACACGGTCCATCAGGTGATAGATAGTGGACGAAACGCGAGTGAGGGTAGCGATTTGAAGAGCAGAGGGAAAAAAGTGCCAAGGCTCGTGCCGTGGGGAAAAAAACCTCTGCGACAGTGGGATGGGTAGTAAGAGCAGTAGTGGCTTACTAGCTGCGATAGTTCATGAAAGGTTGGATTTGTTAGTATGGGTATCATGCATCATTACCGAGGCAAGCGATGGCGATGTATCCCAGTTGCTGCAGCCGCTACATTCCTGGAACAGTGCATCACATTCGCTTAAGGAGTGCGGGAAAACTGACTGTTTAGATACCTTTGTGTGCACGCGGTAATCAATTTAGTCATGTCTTCGAGTTCCCGTATTTATTACTGTTGTGAAGCAGTAGTTTATTCTTAAATTGTTTCATGAAAATTTGTGAGTAGCCTTTCCCTGAACACATGTGTCTTCTAACGACTTAGAGTTCGAATATTTTAGCGTTACACTCTCCCGTGAGTCTGAAATTCAGTTATCACCGTCCTTGTATAAGTACGGTACCTCTTCTAGTCCTCTCGGTACGCGTCCCACGCACTTCAACAATATTCTGCATTTCTCCAGCAACCTAGCAGTGAACCAGTATCTGTCACAGGTTTTTAGCTGTGTCCAGTCCAAGGATTTGGGAACAATTCGTGAAGACAGCCTGCAGCACGTCGTGCACTATGGGCTGAACACCCAGCATGTTGGTACCTCAAGTTCCTCCTCGTCTGCAGAGGAACGTCTTCTAGCAACCGTCGGAGATGTTCTGTTAGGAGCCTGCGGTACTTACGCTCGTTCAGTGTTCCGTCTATGAAAACGGGCTTAGTTGTTGATGGTTCGCTATCTCACACCAGAAGTTTACACTTTATGAACCTGACGTTCCACCTGACGAAGGCGCCGGGGATTGTCAATAGACCAATAGTGCATGTTCCGGTGGTATCTCTGGCCATGGTTGGTAAATGTGGCTTCGTCAATAAAGAAGATAAATGGCAAATCTGGAATACCCTATTGTAACGCCCATCTGCAGAAGTTAATACGATTCTCAAAATCGTTTCAATGCAGCTTTTGATGGACAGAGATGTGATTCGAATGGAACTTCTGTCGGTGCAGTGCGCGTTGGATGCTTGCCTGACTCATACCGCTTCCTCGTGCGATTGCGTGGGAGCTAATGCACGGATCAACTGTTATAGCAGCAGGAATATTAATTTATCCCTCTTATTTCATCACTTGTTTGCTTCTGTGGAAGAGGGTGATAAATAATTGCGTAAATGGTTGACGTGTATTGGGATATCTTGAGCATACACTTTACAAGAACGAAATGCATTCTACCTAGCCGGCCGGAGTGGACGAGCGGTTCTAGGCGCTACAGTCAGGAACCGCGCGACCGCTAAGGTCGCAGGTTCGAATCCTGCCTCGGGCATGGATGTGTGTGATGTCCTTGGGTTAGTTAGGTTTAAGTAGTTCTTAGGGGACTGATGACCTCAGCAGTTAAGTCCCATAGTGCTCAGAGCCATTTGAACCATTTTTTAGCCTTCTCCCTGCACTCTCCATAGATCACGAGCATGTCCGCTTTTTCTGCATTGGTAAATCCCATCGTCCACTCATGACCTACTGCTTGGACAGTCACACACTAGCTGACTAGAATGGTGCATCGCACTCAAAGAACGCACAAGGACACGGCAAGCAAACATAACAAAATCGTACCTAGAAAATACGCAGGTTGAATGGCACAAACAAGCGATACGAAATATCTCGTAAGCAATTCGCACTATACTCCAGCAAAAAACACCGACCACATTCTAACTCACTCTACTTGTAGTCTGTTAATGTCAATAGGAATTGTTCCATGTAAAAAAGAGTTTAGGTTCCACTGTCATCCATTAGTGCCTAGCAACTACATAACTACATTTCGTGCCAGTGACACTCTTGTCATATGATCGTAACTACTTTTCTCTTTGTGAGAGATATTTCCATAAGATTTATCTGTTAGACTTGACAGAGAACGCATTTCGTTTAGCATTATAGCCCTAAACTCTGTTTCTTACCTATATTTCTGTAGACGTTCTTTCTGCACAGGGTGAAAAAAAATCTGCTCACTCGGACTTCGAAACGCGATTCTTCACATACAAACAATACAACAATGTTTTTGACAAAATTTCGTCCTGCACATATTTCCCGCAGTAAATGGACGTCAAAGGTTGGCAATTTGGTATCACTGTAATCCACATTTACGGTAACTACCTCTGACAGCATGTACTTATTGCGCTGTGCAGTTGGTGCAGTGGGTAGCGTTTTGAGTTGGCATGCGGGTGGTCGCGGATTCGATTCTGAATCGAGGCGAATTTGTTTTCTTTTCTTAAATGTAGTGTGCATGGTACGGTACCTGGCATCTTAATCGTAATACAGCGCATCCAGTATGTCTTCTACAAAACATTTGCACTTACGTGCTACGAACAGAGTACAATCGTTTTCATTTGTCAGCCGGTAAAGAAGTCCTCTGCAAATCGTGGACGCGAATTGGGGCGCATCACTTCATCTACCAGATTCCAAACCTGTTTTATGTATACCCTCCCACAAAGGGAAATACGGCATTAATTTGAGATGCTTGAAGTTCGGAAATCTGAAGCTTCTCATACGTTACGGAGCAGGTTATTCCACAAGTCTGGTGTCCGTAACACAGTAGGGCTTTGCGTTAAACATATTGGTATGAGAAAGAACTGAAAGTTATTTGGAATTTGAGTTCCGAGTATGTTGTAGGTTTTGGTGGAGCGGGAATCCCGGGTTCGATTCCCGGCGGGGTCAGGGATTTTCTCTGCCTCACGATGGCTGGGTGTTGTGTGCTGTCCTTAGGTTAGTTAGGTTTAAGTAGTTCTAAGTTCTAGGGGACTGATGACCATAGATGTTAAGTCCCATAGTGCTCAGAGCCATTTGAACCATTTTTGGAGCGGGAATTCTGTATGAGAGGACCGATATATGGATTAAGGGAGAGACGATTGATCAAACTGTACATTGGCATCGCGTCTTCGGCCTACACAAGTCCACCACAGTTCTTTATGCGATAGGGTGACGTGATCATACAGTTATTTGCTGGTTACGAATTTAACATAGAAATGTAGAATAGGATCAATATATCCGTACTATTCATTATTAGGACAGTGACTTCGGATATCACAATAGTTGGAGATGGGCAACAGTAGGTTCTGGACCGCTTCCTTTTCTACGTCTGAGGTATATGTAAGCCTTGGGTTATAGTAGCCACATGCACGTTAATGCTCTTTCACTTTCATTCCACTCTTAGACAGGAGACTCCGTCATTGCGTAGTGAGGGCTTATAGAAATGTTCGGTCTTACTAAGGGAAACACATCAGTGATGGTGTTCAAAGAAGAGAAATCGCAATGGAATTAATATATGCTAGAGCTGTTTCTACGCCTAAGTTCGCTACTGCTACCTACGATAGAACGAAGGAAATTAAAGGACGTTCGACATTTTATAGAGTTAGGACGACTTTGCTGTTGCTACAAGTATTTATTAGATAAACAGAGAAAGAAGATGAATTTAGGCTTTTCCAACACAAGACATGGTTCAAGTATGAGCAATTGTAACTGCGTTACTCATTGTAAACGCATCTCTCTCTTCCATCTATTACTTCTGACACATGTTACTACACTCCTGGAAATTGAAATAAGAACACCGTGAATTCATTGTCCCAGGAAGGGGAAACTTTATTGACACATTCCTGGGGTCAGATACATCACATGATCACACTGACAGAACCACAGGCACATAGACACAGGCAACAGAGCATGCACAATGTCGGCACTAGTACAGTGTATATCCACCTTTCGCAGCAATGCAGGCTGCTATTCTCCCATGGAGACGATCGTAGAGATGCTGGATGTAGTCCTGTGGAACGGCTTGCCATGCCATTTCCACCTGGCGCCTCAGTTGGACCAGCGTTCGTGCTGGACGTGCAGACCGCGTGAGACGACGCTTCATCCAGTCCCAAACATGCTCAATGGGGGACAGATCCGGAGATCTTGCTGGCCAGGGTAGTTGACTTACACCTTCTACAGCACGTTGGGTGGCACGGGATACATGCGGACGTGCATTGTCCTGTTGGAACAGCAAGTTCCCTTGCCGGTCTAGGAATGGTAGAACGATGGGTTCGATGACGGTTTGGATGTACCGTGTACTATTCAGTGTCCCCTCGACGATCACCAGTGGTGTACGGCCAGTGTAGGAGATCGCTCCCCACACCATGATGCCGGGTGTTGGCCCTGTGTGCCTCGGTCGTATGCAGTCCTGATTGTGGCGCTCGCCTGCACGGCGCCAAACACGCATACGACCATCATTGGCACCAAGGCAGCAGCGACTCTCATCGCTGAAGACGACACGTCTCCATTCGTCCCTCCATTCACGCCTGTCGCGACACCACTGGAGGCGAGCTGCACGATGTTGGGGCGTGAGCGGAAGACGGCCTAACGGTGTGCGGGACCGTAGCCCAGCTTCATGGAGACGGTTGCGAATGGTCCTCGCCGATACCCCAGGAGCAACAGTGTCCCTAATTTGCTGGGAAGTGGCGGTGCGGTCCCCTACGGCACTGCGTAGGATCCTACGGTCTTGGCGTGCATCCGTGCGTCGCTGCGGTCCGGTCCCAGATCGACGGGCACGTGCACCTTCCGCCGACCACTGGCGACAACATCGATGTACTGTGGAGACCTCACGCCCCACGTGTTGAGCAATTCGGCGGTACGTCCACCCGGCCTCCCGCATGCCCACTATACGCCCTCGCTCAAAGTCCGTCAACTGCACATACGGTTCACGTCCACGCTGTCGCGGCATGCTACCAGTGTTAAAGACTGCTATGGAGCTCCGTATGCCACGGCAAACTGGCTGACACTGACGGCGGCGGTGCACAAATGCTGCGCAGCTAGCGCCATTCGACGGCCAACACCGCGGTTCCTGGTGTGTCCGCTGTGCCGTGCGTGTGATCATTGCTTGTACAGCCCTCTCGCAGTGTCCGGAGCAAGTATGGTGGGTCTGACACACCGGTGTCAATGTGTTCTTTTTTCCATTTCCAGGAGTGTAAATGCCAAGTATTCCTCTCCCCAAAGATCAAACATTTTATAAATTCGTTGTAACTTCTATCGTGGTAGCCTGGGACAGACTTTAAGACTTCAGTTATGGAGGACGCAATTCATATAATGTGAGAGTGTGAACAGGAAATTTCCATTGGAAGAGCAGTGTGGCCCTATGACTCCGGAAACATTTATAGCAGTCCTTGAGATGGCTACGTCCAAAACGATTTGGAAAGGAAGGGGAATTAGAATAAATAGGAAACGACTGACTAATTTGAAATTTGAAGATGATATAATAATCCCAGCTAACAATATGACAGAACTACAATCCTATACAAAGGATTATTAGATAGTTGCGAAAAAGTGGGCCTGAAGATAAATCTGTCTAAACCAAGTATTATTCACAACAAGTGGGTAGCTGGAAGATAGATAACTGAAAAGCAACTGTCTAAAAATGTTAAATATGTATATTTGGGACAATTAATTGATATCCAAGGAGACTTAAAACAGGAAATTTTAAGCCGCATCAATCTAAGTTGGGGGTTTATTGATGAAACTCAAATGTTTTTGAATCTAATATGGCAACAAACTACAAAAATGTCAGTTTTCGAATAGTGTGATCTTCCCGTACTTACTTACGGCCGTTAAACTTGTATTTGAAATGTGTTCTTCAAAGGAAAGCTTGGAACAACTCAGAGGGTTATGGAAAGGTCACTCCTGGGTCTCACTATGAAAGACCGGGAAAGAAGAGAAGACGTAGGATCAGAAAGAGGAGTTCTGGAAAGAGTAAAGGGTTTGAAAGGGAAATGGGCAAGACACATCCCATGAAGAAAGGACAGGAGATGGACAAAGGCAGTATTAGAAGCGAGTCCTAGAGAAAGACGAAGAGGCAGCCCACTCGAACGCTAGGAAGAAAGTCGCAGGCTTCAGCTGGCAAACGACAGCAGCAGACTGAGAAGCATAGAAACAGTGACTGACATTGTGTTTGATTAAAGAGTTTACACGTTTAAAAGGCTGAATTAGCTAAGCAGTAGATACTTCTCCGGGCGAGAACTACAGTCCATTCAGTTAGAGTACTTCAAAAACCCACTGTGCACATTCCAGCTCATCAAGAACTTTCTGCTCAGAATCTGCCACATCTCAATAAAAGCGGCATGGTTTTTAGACAAGGCTGGACAGCCAAAACTGCGGTAAGTTTATCTCAAGACTCAGAGATGTTAAAGAAATATTAACTTCCTCGGAACGCTATTTTCCGTGTCGAATTGTTAGAAACTCAGTAAGTATAGAATTCTACGTGCCTAGTCATACGTCCTCTCTTCTCAGCCCTCTCTTCCCCATACTTCGGTAAGGAGAAGGTTTGAATACATGTTCACAAGAAGGTGACATAAAAATAAATGTCTCTAATAGTAATTTACCAACATCTGAGAAGTGTTTCAGGCGCGATCATGTCAGGTACTGCATGGATCCAAACGTACAGTGACATCCTTAGCACCAGCACTGCACCATAAGAGAGACTGGGTCGCTCTGAGAATCCTCAGCTGGTCACCCGGAAACAAAAATTTTAATTTTTCCGTAGATAGCAGCATGCAAATTCTAGGATGGTTTCCGTAAAAGAAATACTCGTAGTACCAGTGTCGTCTTGTCTGTTAGAACTTGTATTGCGCTTCTGATTTATCTGAACGTCGACAGGACGCAGAATTCAAACCTTCATTCTTGCGGACTGTATAGTTCAGACGCCTATCACAATCGAGAAGTTTTGTAAGTAGGCTGTTTATGTTTTCTTATTGGCAACGTTACGTAGCGCTCTGTATGAAAATCACTGGCTGTGCTGTGTGCAGTCTGTGGCTAGCTTGCATTGTTTTCTGCCATTGTAGTGTTGGGCAGCTGGATGTGAACAGTGCGTAGCGTTGCGCAGTTGGAGGTGAGCCGCAAGCAGTGGTGGATGTGGGGAGAGAAATGGCGGAGTTTTGAAATTTGTAAGACTGGATGTCATGAACTGATATATATATATTATGACTTTTGATGACTATTAAGGTAAATACATTGTTTGTTCTCTATTAAAATCTTTCATTTGCTAACTATGCCTATCAGTAGTTAGTGCCTTCCGTAGTTTGAATCTTTTATTTAGCTGGCAGTAGTGGCGCTCGCTGTATTGCAGTAGTTCGAGTAACCAAGATTTTTGTGAGGTAAATGATTTGTGAAACGTATAGCTTAATGTTAGTCAGGGCCATTCTTTTGTAGGGATTTTTGAAAGTCAGATTGCGTTGCGCTAAAAATATTGTGTGTCAGTTTAAGCACAGTCATGTACAATTTTACTAAGGGGACGTTTCATAGTTTCAGCCCTCCAAAAATATGTGGGTCACCAGCATTCAAAATACTAGCTAAGAAGGAACGTGACACAGCGTCCACAGGTCAAAACTCATCCCGCGGACGACTTATTTAGAAAGTCAGAAGCAAAGCAGCTTAATACATTCGTCCAGAAAATTAAAGAAAATTCTACAAAACAGCGTCCAAAAGTACTGAAACTAAAATACTAAAAGACTCTTTGGCACGTGTAACATATGCTTGATTGCTATAATCGAACTACAATCGAGCCTTTAAATGGCTAAAGTTGAAAGTTGACTCGCGAACGAATAGAGAATAGAGTAACAGTGTAATTCAGGACAGGAGGTAGAAAGTTGTTGTGTTGCTTAAACAATATCATGTGAGATTCCGGTGTCAGCATTATGTTCGCAGAATGTGTACAACTCAGGAATGCCTCAGTTAATTTAGCAGTTAGTCAAACTCTAATAGAAATTCCTTGCATGTGGGAAGCTGTTAGTCTCGTCTTGCTATATGCTGCAATCTTACTACTGAGAGGAACATGAATATTCTTGTTACTTTCAAGTTTGTTACTCTTGTTCAACACTTATTGCAGTTACCGCCAAAAATGAGCACTCATTCGTGCTACACTGTTTAAAAAGGTGTAATTTTACTACCGACACGCCTGTTGATATTTATTTATTTATTTATTTATTTATTTTTTGCATTTCTATGGAATCTTAACTTGAATTTCGCAGACTATTTGTATAGTGTTTCAAAAACGATAATTGACAAGAGTCAGATAATCTCGCGTTGTGCATCAATTATTTCTGCAGTATGTACCCTATGTGAAGTAATAAGAAATTCTATACTACTCGACGCAAAAAAAATTAACCTGTTTGTAGTACTATTGAACCAAATGTCGTATTGTATTGACCTCGACTATATTTCAACCTTCAACCTTGAAATGTACCCTTGCGCTGTAACACATTCCGCGAGACTGGGAAACTCTTTGGTAGTGTAGAAAGCAGGTTATTAGAGGTGTGTTTTGAGCCGCCACAAAATGTCCGATAGAAGAATGCCAAAAAGAAACTGGATTGCTCCAGATAACTTCTTCACATGCCGAATTCGTTCAGTTATTAGTCAACGGCGTCCAAACACGGCCCATGTAAGTCCACAGGTGTTTGCATTCGCCTCTTAGAGAGCTCAAAACGCTTCTGTGTCTCTCCAGCCACAATTATGGGTGGAGAAACAGTAGCAGCATCTCAGTTGTTGGTGAAGTAGTAATACGAAACAAACTTTGTTTCAGCTGTATTCTGTTTCACATTATTTAGTTTACCATACAACCGATTTCTGGGTTGCATATCTTCAAGTGGTATAGGTTATTGTCGTCTTTAACAAGTTTAATAAAAGTATTATTACTACCAGACGCGTTTTAGTTTATTTCAAAGCATCGTCAGTGGTCTGTGTAACAATATGGCTAGTGGTGAAAGCGTCTGCAATCACTCTGCGAGTATGTTTTCCGACTTGGAAGAGGGAGAGAGAGAGAGAGAGAATACATTTCATTATTATTACTCTGTTAGTATATTTCCCTAACAGGGAGAGAGACAGAGAGAGATTACATTTTATTATTATTATTATTATTATTATTATTATTATTATTATTATTAGCCGACTAGGGAGAGACAGAGAGAGAGTGGAGAGAGAGAGAGAGATAACGATTTTGAAAATAATCCACCACTATCAAATCAAACAAAAGACGAACGCATACGAGAACAACAGAACAAAACACGGAAAATAGCGAGAGGACAGTGATACTTCCCAACACAAAAGTGTAAATGTTTTAAGCGCAGTGAAAGTGTTGTGTGGAAATACTTAACTCGTGCACATGGTAGGCGAAGAAAAATAGAATAAATAACAAAGAAATATAAATAAATAAATAATAAAAACTGTTTATAGATAATAAGTAAAGCACGTGAACTGTTGGTGATCATAAAATACAAAATTGAAAGAAAGAAAACCATATTGCTACCGTGACCACTGAAGATGCTTTAAAATAAAGTGAAATGCGTCTGGTCTTAATAAGACAGCTACTATAAATGGCATTTAACCTATATAACTTGTAAATGTGCAACTGAGGAAAAAAGACACCGAAAAACAAAAAAAAAGGCAAAAAAGTTGTATATCTTCAACCACAAGCGCCTACGCAATCCATTTTCTCTAAACCTGTCAAACTGTGAAGTGCTCAAGCTTCGAAAGCATGTACCAGCATAGCTACAAGAACAGTAAGAGTTCAAACCATTCAAGTCGAGTGAACTGGAAGGATTATCTAAATGGTGTTTCAACTAGTAACAGTATATCGAGTTTTGCTAAAACTGATTATGCGAGTGTCTGTAGCACACACGTGTATATGGGGTCATATGAGCCCAAAATCTATTTCACTGTAAACCTAACATTGAAAGAAAGATCTGTATCTTACAGAACAATTATACTGCGGTGAGAAAAACATGGGATAGCGATATAACATATACAGATGGTGGTATCAGTGCGTAAGCAAGGTATAAAACGGCAGTGCAATGGCGAAACTGTCATTTGTACTCAGGTGAGTCACGTAAAACGGTTTCCGACATGATTACGGCCGGACGACGGTAATTAACAGACTTTGAACGCGGAATGGTGATGGGAGCTAGATGCATGGGACAGCCTAATCGTTATGAAAGTCAATATTCCTAGATCCACAATGTTAAGAGCGTGCCGAGGATAGCAAACTTCAGGAATTAGCTCTCACCACGGACAATACAGGAACCGACGACCTTCACTTAACGACCGTGAGCATCAGCGTTTGCGTAGAGTTGTCGGTGCTAACAGACAAGAATGCTGTGTGAAATAACCGCAAAAATCAATGCAGGGTGTATGACGGACGTATTCGTCAGCATAGTGCAGCGAAATTTGGCGTTAATGGGCTATGGCAGCAGCTAACCGACGCGTCTGCCTTTGCACGACATCGCCTGCAGCGCCTTTCCTGGGCTCGTGACCCTAGATGACTGAAAAACCGTGACCTGGTCAGATGAGTCCCGACTTCAGTGGATAACAACTGTGGTAGGGTTCGTTTGTGGTGCAGACTCAACGAAGCCATAGACCCGGTCGTCAACAAGGCACTGTGCAAGCTGGTGGTAGCTCCATAATGGTATTTACTGCGTTTATATGGAAAGGACTGGGTCCTCTGGTCCAACTAAACAGATCATTGACTGGAAATGGTTATGTTCAGTTACTTGGAAACTATTTGCTCGCAAAGAATTATGAAATTTTTATGGACGACAATGCGCCATGTCACCGAACCAAAATTGCTCACGATTGGTGTGAAGAACCTTCTGGACAAATCGAATGTGTAATTTGGCCACCCAGATCGCCTGACATGAATCCCATCTAACATTTATGTGACATAATCGACAGTTCAGTTCGTGCACAAAATTCTGCACCGCCAACAATTTCGCAACTATGGACGGACATAGAGGCAGCATGGCTCAATATTTCTGCAGTGTCCTTCCGAAGACTTGTTGAGCCCATGTCACGTCAATCTGTTGCGATATTAAGAGATATACCATGACTTTTGTCACCTCATTGTGGTATATCTCAGTTTACATTGGGCTGCAGGGCAGGCCGATGAAACGTAACGAAAAGACACTGGACACCTATTCAGAAGAAAGACATGTAAATTCTCCGTCCGGACATTTAAATTCAGTTCGATGTGTTTCCTTAAGTCGCTCAAGACAAATGTTGAAACTATTCCTTTGAGAGGAATACAGCCGGTATCCTTCCCTATCGTTCCACAATACAAGCTGGTACTCATCTCCAAAATCTTATCGTTACGTAGAACCAAGTGTTCCTTCCTTTCTAATTGGAAGTAAGAACGTCTGTGGTGAACTATATGCGGAGCTGACATTAATAAGCACAGCAATCCGTCTTCAGGCCACAAGTGGCCCATCCGGAACATCCGACCGCCGTGTCATCCTCAGTTGGGGCTGCGGATAGGAGGGGCGTGTGGTCAGCACACCGCTCTCCCGGTCGATATGTTCATTGGCCGGAGCCACCACTATTCGGTCGAGTAGTTCCTCAATTGGCATCACGCGGCTGAGTGCACTCCAAAAAATGGCAACAGCGCATGGCGGCCTGGAAGGTCACCTATCTAAGTGCCGGCCACACCAGACAGAGCTTAACTTCGGTGATTTCACGGGAACATTTTTTTTGTAACCTTATAAATTTATTTAAATATATTAACAACGATACATCTAAAAAAGAGATTTTATTCTATTAACCTATTATATTCCTAGTGTTGGTTCATATTACTGTCATTTTATAGGTTTTCGTTTTTATATTTTTCCTTTTTCGTTTCTGTCTTATTGTTGTCCCTTAAACCTTTTTACATGGCCATTTGTCATCTTTATTGGGGGGGGGGGGGGGTAGACATTGCAGGACAGTCATAACAGTTTATAAATAGAATCCATGCATTTATTCTGAGTTCATGGTTCTGTATGTAATGCACTTGTGATGCCACAGGCACATTGTGTATTCTGGTTTGATCTCTTCCTCTAGGTTACACTGTTAGGTGGAACAGTATGAGGGAAACATCCCTATGATAGATGGAGCAGAAGTGGAAGAAATTTTTTTTACATATACCTTGCCATTGGTGGGGAGGCTTGCGTGCCTCAGGGATACAGATGGCTGTACCGTAGGTGCAACCACAACGGAGGGGTGTCTGTTGAGAGGCCTGACAAACGTGTGGCTCCTGAAGAGGGGCAGCAGCCTTTTCAGTAGTTGCAGGGGCAACAGTCTGGATGATTGACTGACCTGGCCTTGAAACATTAACCAAAACGGCCTTGCTGTGCTGGTACTGCGGACGGCTGAAAACAAGGGGAAACTACGGCCGTAATTTTTTCCGAGGGCACGCAGCTTTACTGTATGGATAAATGATGGGAAAATATTCCGGAGGTAAAATAGTCCCCTATTCGGATCTCCGGGATGGGACTACTCGAGAGGACGTCGATATCAGGAAAAAGAAAACTGGCGTTCTACAGATCGGAGCGTGGAATATCAGATCCCTTAACCGAGCAGGTAGATTACAAAATTTAAAAAGGGAAGTGGATAGGTTAAAGTTAGATATAGTGGGAATTAGTGAAGTTCGGTGGCAGGAGGAACAAGACTTTTGGTCTAGTGAATACAGGGTTATAAACACAAAATCAAATAGGGGTAATGGAGGAGTAGGTTTAATAACAAATAAAAAATACAGGAGTGCGTGTAAGGTACTACAAACAGCATAGTGAACGCATTATTGTGGCCAAGATACACACGAAGCCCACGCCTACTACAGTAGTACAAGGTTATGTGCCAACTAGCTCTGCAGATGATGAGGAAATTGAAGAAATGTATGATGAGATAAAAGAAATTATTCAGGTAGTGAAGGGAGACGAAAATTTAACAGTCATGGGTGACTGGAATTCCAGAGTAGGAAAAGGGAGAGAAGGAAACATAGTAGTTGAATATGGATTGGGGCTAAGAAATAAAAAAGGAAGCCGCCTGGTTGAGTTTTGCACAGAGCGTAACTTAATCATAGCTAACACTTGGTTCAAGAATCATGAAAGAAGGTTGTATACATGGAAGAATCCTGGAGATAATAGAAGGTATCAGATAGATTATATAATGGTAAGACAGAGATTTAGGGACCAGGTTTTAAATTGTAAGACATTTCCAGGGGCAGATATGTACTCTGACCACAATCTATTGGTTATGAACTATAGATTAAAACTGAAGAAACTGCAAAAAGGTGGGAATTTAAGGAGATGGGACCTGGATAAACTGACTAAACCAGAGGTTGTACAGAGTATCAGGGAGAGCATAAGGGAACAATTGACAGCAATGGGGGAAAGAAATACAGTAGAAGAAGAATGGGTAGCTCTGAGGGATGAAGTAGTGAAGGCAGCAGACGATCAAGTAGGAAAGACGAGAGCTAGTAGAAATCCTTGGGTAACAGAAGAGATACCGAATTTAATTGATGAAAGGAGAAAATATAAAAATGCAGTACATGAAGCAGGCAAAAAGGAATACAAACGTCTCAAAAATGAGATCGACAGGAAGTGCAAAATGGCTAAGCAGGGATGGCTACAGGACAAATGTAAGGATGTAGAGGCTTATCTCACTAGGGGTAAGATAGATACTGCCTACAGGAAAATTAAAGAGACACTTTGGAGAAAAGAGAGACTCTTGTGTGAATATCAAGAGCTCAGATGGAAACCCAGTTCTAAGCAAAGAGGGGAAAGCAGAAAGGTGGAAGGAGTATATAGAGGCTCTATACAAGGGCGATGTACTTGAGGACAATATTATGGAAATGGAAGAGGATGTAGAGGAAGATGAAATGGGAGATAGTATACTGCGTGAAGAGTTTGACAGAGCACTGAAAGACCTGAGTCGAAACAAGGCCCCGGGAGTAGACAACATTCCATTAGAACTACTGATGGCCTTGGGAGAGCCAGTCCTGACAAAACCCTACCATCTGGTGAGCAAGATGTATGAGACAGGCGAAATACCCTCAGACTGCAAGAAGAATATAATAATTCCAATCCCAAAGAAAGCAGGTCTCGAAAGATGTGAAAATTACCGAACTATCAGTTTAATAAGTAACGGCTGCAAAATACTAACGCGAATTGTTTACAGACTAATGGAAAAACTAGTAGAAGTCGACCTCGGGGAAGATCAGTTTGGATTCCGTAGAAATATTGGAACACGTCATGAAATACTGACCTTACGACTTATCTTAGAAGAAAGATTAAGGAAAGGCAAACCTACGTTTCTAGCATTTGTAGACTTAGAGAAAGCTTTTGACAATATTGACTGTAATACTCTCTTTCAAATTCTAAATGTGCCAGGGGTAAAATACAGGGAGCGAAAGGCTATTTACAATTTGTACAGGAACCAGAGGGCAGTTATAAGAGTCGAGAGGCATGAAAGGGAAGCAGTGGTTGGGAAGGGAG
Organism: Schistocerca cancellata; assembly: GCF_023864275.1. NCBI lineage: Eukaryota > Metazoa > Arthropoda > Insecta > Orthoptera > Acrididae > Schistocerca > Schistocerca cancellata. The sequence goes on along the minus strand of NC_064629.1, from coordinate 390,528,516 downwards.
TGAGACTGGGTAAAGGAAACAAAAGAAAAATTCGGAGTAGGTATTAAAATCCATGGAGAAGAAATAAAAACTTTGAGGTTCGCCGATGATATTGTAATCCTATCAGAGACAGCAAAGGACTTGGAAGAGCAGTTGAACGGAATGGACAGTGTCTTAAAAGGAGGATATAAGATGAACATCAACAAAAGCAAAACGAGGATAATGGAATGTAGTCGAATTAAGTCGGGTGATGTTGAGGGGATTAGATTAGGAAATGAGACACTTAAAGTAGTAAAGGAGATTTACTATTTGGGGAGCAAAATAACTGATGATCGTCGAAGTAGAGGGGATATAAAATGTAGACTGGCAATGGCAAGGAAAGCGTTTCTGAAGAAGAGAAATTTGTTAACATCGAGTATAGATTTAAGTGTCAGGAAGTCGTTTCTGAAAGTATTTGTATGGAGTGTAGCCATGTATGGAAGTGAAACATGGACGATAAATAGTTTACGCAAGAAGAGAATAGAAGCTTTCGAAATGTGGTGCTACAGAAGAATGCTGAAGATTAGATGGGTAGATCACATAACTAATGAGGAGGTATTGAAAAGGGTTGGGGAGAAGAGGAGTTTGTGGCGCAACTTGACTAGAAGAAGGGATCGGTTGGTAGGACATGTTCTGAGGCATCAGGGGATCACAAATTTTGCATTGGAGAGCAGCGTGGAGGGTAAAAATCGTAGAGGGAGACCAAGAGATGAATACACTAAGCAGATTCAGAAGTATGTAGGCTGCAGTAGGTATTGGGAGATGAAGAAGCTTGCTCAGGATAGAGCAGCATGGAGAGCTGCATCAAACCAGTCTCAGGACTGAAGACCACAACAACAACAACAACAGATTATACCTAAATTGAAGAAGAGAGAAAATTTTGTCATATTATATAAGAGAAGCAGAAAGGAAAGTGTGAGTAAACAATAGAATTTTATAGGCACAAAGTAAAGGAAATCATTTAAAAATAAAAATAATAAAAATAATAATAATAATTATGAATAGTTGGCACTTTCCAAAATTAATTAAAAAAACAAACTGGTAATACTACTGGGCATACTTTTGATACTGTTTTGGCTGCGAGCATGACAGATGTTTGGTGAGAAGCACTTTGTATCACTGATTTCACTAAGGATAAACACTTTATACTACTATAGTTCACTATTTGATGCGAGAGGAGAAAGCACTTTATCTTTTGTATCCACTGCGGCAAGGCCGTTGCTCTCTATATTAATAACAAGACCGAAATTAATCCGCGCACAAATATGCTGCCACAAACAGCTTCTTACAAACGAAGCAGTTTTGTATCTTTTGTGACTAGTTACGACATAGAATTAGTGTCGAATTTTAGAACGATGTTGCTTTAATACCTCACAAGTGAGGAAAATTTATTTGAACCATTTCTGATTTTTTTTAATGTGCCTCAGAAAATTCACCAGCGGAAACAGTTTGTGAATTCGTCGGAGTAATAATCAATGTAAGGAAGTGTTCTTAGATTGTCACCAGTCGATGAACAGCAAAGTAAAACGGAACTATTAGCCATTTCTGTCTGATATTGACCTTGTCTCTAACCTTGGAGAAGGATTTCTCACAGACCTTCTTCGCAAATGTCAGATGTTACGAAAAGGAGGCTTGCTACACGTAACCTGTTATCTCAAGATGTGTACAGTGAGTAATGGTAAGTTAGCCGGGCTCCAGAGCCGGCGGCAGTCCGCCAAGCCGGCCGGAACCAATCATTTAGTCTCCGGCTAGCGCACAGTCCGTATTTAACATATTGCAAAGGCGAAAACCCCCTAAGGCGAGGGAGTCCACGGCGTAACGTGCCATTTCATTACCGCTACTCGCATACCGGCGGCGGAGCCAGGATTAAGCGGGGGCAGAGGACGACTGGCGCGAGGGCGTCGAGGGTGGCGGTAAGCGCCATTGTGCTCTCGCCAAGGGACGCCCGCTTTTTCTCTGTGCCGCGTCCTCCGGACCTGCTTCTATTTTTGTGATTGTGGGACCACCCGTGCCTGGCCTCTGATGTCCAGCTTAGTCTTTGAGACTGCGGAGAGCGGTAGCGGCAGTGTTCACCAACACGCACAGTCCGCAAGCCACCCGATGGTGGATGGCACAGAGTACTTTGGGCACTACAGTCAATTTCGCGATATCTTGTTCCAAGAGCGAATGGTGCACCCTAACAATGATTGTGAGTAAGGCGCTGTCTGAGCTCGAATATTTTCCAAATTGCCTTCATATTCTTAAGCGATATTCTCATTCAGCTACTTCGACTCTTCGTATAATTAATAGTCTGGGACTTACTTACTTTAAAGTAAAGTAATAGTCTTGGAAACAAACTAATCAACTTCCTGGCATGTTCTGCGCAGTTCCTCTCAGTAATGTCTTACGGAATAATTTTCTGAGCTAACTCATAACTAAGCAGGAAAGTGCTGATAATAGAAAAGGGAGCATTAAGAACAATATGCGATGTTCACCCGCGGTTGTCATGTAGGCACCTGTTGAAGAACTTAGGCATTTTAACTGTTCCATCACAATACATTTATTCCCTAAAGAAATTCGTCATACATCATCCATCGTGATTTCAGACTATTATTAATGTCCATACCTACAACAATCAAAGTACGACTTTTATTACCCACTGTTAACGCTGTCAGTAACTCAGAAAGCTCGATACATGGTTCAAAAATGTTCTGATTATTTTCCCAGAACCATAAGTATCTATCGGGTAGCAATGTCGGTTTCTAATCTTACTTAAAATCACATCCCCTATGCAACTCCTTCTGTTCTATGAACAAATTTTTATTTAAAAACAGGTAGCCTGTAGCAAAAAAAAGCACATTAAAAACTACATTTTAAGCTTTGTTGAATGATTAGGACTAATAAATTATACGTTCATTAACTTAAACACTTATTACGTATACATACCTGTAAACTGACAAGGCCCACATCACTTCGATAAAAGAATCGTTTAAATGATCTATGGAACTTGTAACTAATAACAGAGTGGTAAGATGCAATATACTGGTCGCCTCTTTTATTAACGTACGCTCTCGGAATTTCAACTGTAAACCACGCCGTGACAGCAACATCTGTCTTTTTGCGTCTGCCAATGGAGATTTATAAATATACTTTGACATCTTCGCATTTATTAATCGAATCTGTCTCCTTTATTCATCCTATCCGGTAACGGACCCAGATTGACGGGCGATACTCAAGTATTGGTCGAAATACTGTTTAGAAGGCCACATCCTTCGTGGGTGGTCTACACGCCGTGATAAGACCATTAATGAATTCTACTCTTCCTGAGGACAGCATAGAGAATAATATCGGCAGGCACGCCATATAGTTTGAGGAAAAGAAGTAAGGTGAGCACCGCTATTGGATCACTGCTGATTTTCCCTATCTCACATATCCTTGTTCGTCACACAGATGTCTAAATTTCACAGTATTTTGCTTACTGATGTTCCGCATCTTCGTCTCCAGCAATAAATATTTAATGTTGGAAGTTCAGATGACGGTAACAAACGTCACGGAAGCTCTCCTATCTTGGAAGCTGGCATAGAGAATCGTTGCTTATGAACTGAGTCGAACGTACCGTATAGATCTGCACAACGAATATATAGATTTTCTTCGGTCCAGACACTTCATTTACGGGAAATGACAACGCCGTCATTGTTAAAATAGGAGCCATACGTGAACCAAATACATTGGCACTATAGTGCTGCGACGGATCTTAACGCTAGTTTACTAAATCGCTCAGGCCCATGGCTTATGACTATGTTGAGTTTTCGGCTCGATCAGTAGTCTCCTTACTGCATTCATCGAAGTGTGCATTTCACAGACAAATTGAGGGCTGGTTATTGATGAATCGTTTCTTACACTATGCAGCATTATCTCTTTATACAGGGCTATTACAAATGATTGAAGCGATTTCATAAATTCACTGTAGCTCCATTCATTGACATATGGTCACGACACACTACAGATACGTAGAAAAACTCATAAAAGTTTTGTTCGGCTGAAGCCGCACTTCAGGTTTCTGTCGTCAGAGCGCTCGAGAGCGCAGTGAGACAAAATGGCGACAGGAGCCGAGAAAGCGTATGTCGTGCTTGAAATACACTCACATCAGTTAGTCATAACAGTGCAACGACACTTCAGGACGAAGTTCAACAAAGATCCACTAACTGCTAACTCTATTCGGCGATGGTATGCGCAGTTTAAAGCTTCTGGATGCCTCTGTAAGGGGAAATCAACGGGTCGGCCTACAGTGAGCGAAGAAACGGTTGAACGCGTGCGGGCAAGTTTCACGCGTAGCCCGCGGAAAATTGGCTCATGCCACAACTGGAGACCGACAGCGCCGACTTCATCTTTCAACAGGATGGTGCTCCACCGCACTTCCATCATGATGTTTGGCATTTCTTAAACAGGAGATTGGAAAACCGATGGATCGGTCGTGGTGAAGATCATGATCAGCAATTCATGTCATGGCCTCCACGCTCTCCCGACTTAACCCCATGCGATTTCTTTCTGTGGGGTTATGTGAAAGATTCAGTGTTTAAACCACCTCTACCAAGAAACGTGCCAGAACTGCGAGCTCGCATCAACGATGCTTTCGAACTCATTGATGGAGACATGCTGCGCCGAGTGTGGGAGGAACTTGATTATCGGCTTGATGTCTGCCGAATCACTAAAGGGGCGCATATCAAACATTTGTGAATGCCTAAAAAACATTTTGAGTTTTTGTATGTGTGTGCAAAGCATTTTGAAAATATCTCAAATAATAAAGTTATTGTAGAGCTGTGAAATCGCTTCAATCATTTGTAATAACCCTGTATTAAACTTTGCAGACAGGTCGCGATCTGCAGCTTGGGTGAGCCAGATGTTCGTAATTTTCTATCTATTGCAATAGTCGCTGTCCTTAATGACTGGGATGTCACCTGTTGCTAAACTTCTTATCAGTACATTCGAACGGCCTTTCGGGTAACATGGGTAGGATTAGTTTCTGAAATTCCTGTAACTAATAATGCTCTATTTTCTGAAACCACTTTCATGGTAGCGTCGATAGAGGAGGCAGCTGTTTGTATACGAAATATGAGTGTTTTAGAAACACGTACGTCATACGCATTGTTTATTACAGATTTCGTTACACCTGAAATATTCATTTTGGTTCATCTCAAAATAATCATGTTACTATCCATCGCCACTTGCATCATTTTCATTCAAAGAATTTTGGATATTGTTTATTTCATCCTCGGGCAGGACTACAAGATGGCGACAATGTTAAACGGAAATAATTTTTTTCTTTTTCTTTATATAATAGAATTTCCGCTTTTGTCTGTGAGTGTTGTGCTATGCCGGACCAAGGCACATAATTTAACGCTAGGTCATGGCTCGTAAGCAGAACTTGAAATAACACAATTAATAAACAAGCAGCCAAAAAGTGGAAAATGATGTTATTTAAGGAATTTGTAGAGGCTGTTGACCCTCAGTACAAGCATTTAATGAAATAAAACTCATTTACTTTCATTTTCAACATTCGGAAACACTTAGTAACAAGTATTATCAAATAAATAGACGCATTTAAAATTGTGCAGTCGTATCTGATAGTACGGCAACGTAGATTCCTTTTGGAACAACGCACCGTTAAGTACACTTACAGGGTATTAGCAAACAACACTTCAATTGTCAAAGATACCGTTCACACAAAAATTTATATTTGTAGACGGAGGCTCTGCATTAAAGCTGCGTTTTTCGTGAAAATGCTATCACACAACGTCAGTCACTAGATTTTGTTCGGGATTCTGAATAGAAGATGAGTTTCGTCAAATTTCTCACACATGGAAATAAGCTGTCACACATTACACGTTTATATTAAAATACGAGGAACACTGATAAAATCAAACACACTTCAGAGCGATATTTAGATTTAGCTGTTGATAAGAAGTTTCAGATTCTACTTCTTACATTCAACTGAAAATTAACCTTACGATTATTTTTCATTCATCATACGGTGTTACGTCTTACATTGCTCGTACGTAACTGCTTTTAGCTCATTCGCGTGGAAGAAACAGCTCCGTTTAAAAATATGTGTTACGATTCACTGTATATCCTGATGTACAGAAAACTGTAAGCAGAATGTACACGGCTGCTGTAAAACAAAACAAAATCTTAGAGATTTAATTATGCTAAAAGTACGAGTAAAAATAGATAATAAGTGAACCAAAATGTTACCTCTTGGAAGACGGATGTTACAGTTTTTTTTTTTTTCAGGAACAAATTTGACGAAATCGAGGATAGGACAGTAGGAAATCAGTTTTGTAAAGAAAAGAAAATATATGAAAACGAAATGACTAAAAAAGTATCTTACATCAACAGCGACGAGGAGCATTTAGCCCCCTTCAAATCACCAGTCACTGCTCACTCAGTCAAACGAAATGCTCTAAATTTTTCGAGTTAGCAACGTTCTTCTAGGTGCGAAACCAGATCATAATGAAATATCAAATAACTGTCATTGATTGAGTTAGTGTTGCAAGCAGTCTTCATTAGTGTGACTATCACCCTAAGTACTGATTCTTCATACATTATCACTTTTAGTTCAGAACCGAACTAGTGTTGGATTTATAGGAACGCGACAGGAAAGAAACATGAACTAAAAATATTTATAGTTTCTATATTAGCTATGCCAATAATTCTTGCCAGAACAGTTTCTTATTTCAGAGTGGAACACAACGTGCACCTATTACAAGAGTTTAATCACGTAACATAATAACTCTGAGATTCAATTAACCATTATTCGTTTCTATCAAGCATGAAAACTTATATCACGACACACAGAAAGGTACAAGGAAAAGATACAAGATGAGAAGCGCTAAGACGGAAATCACATATTAAAATGAAATTAAAACACTAAACCTTTAATGCATGCGTCTGAGCTACATTTACATGTCGAACAATATATGTAGTTGGCGTCACGTCGGAGGGCGGCCTGCACAAAGACGGAGAGTGTGGCTTACACCTTCCAAAGGGTTGTAAAGGATAAAAGTAAATAAAACTGAATCGTCTCTGAAGGGCAGCTTCGTTTAGTTCTGAAGGGGACGGTCTACGTCCATACACCATTATCGTCAGGCTGCCGGTAGAGAACAAGAACTCTTCACGACTGTACCGCCCCCCCAGATGTGACGCGCACTCCAGTTCAGTTTATACAAAGACAGAAATGTAAACAGGACTCAGTCACAAGAGACATAGTGATGACATGTAAGCCACAGAAACACTGTACTAAAATCAAAGAAACTCTGTCTCAACACGAGCGGATACTGTTTGTTACTACTATATGCAGCGTGAGAAAACTTTTAACGGGTGCTTGGAAGTAGCATGCATGTAGGCGTTAGAGTAAATTTAAAACTACAATGAATATACTCGTTGTGTGTTATTCTTGTTTCATAAAATACTAAAAAAATACTAGCAGTATAACCTTTATTAACAATAACAAAATGAAAGCGGTATATTGTTCTTACTCATTCCTGTTGACATTTCATAGAGGGAAGTTTAGCCTTAGATTTTCTTTACTACTTTCTCGTTAAACAATGATCGATACAAGGAAGAAGTTTGTTCCTACAGAGCAGTAATTCTCATTTACTGTCTTGCTTATATTTAAATTATCTATGGCAGGAATCAGTCCCACAGTTTTATTAATTCGCGTAGGTATTTTAATAACCGTTTCGGAATTACCCCTAACGATAGGTAAGAGCAAGAAAAGCATGTGAATTAGAAACTCATAGACATTTGGGTCACAATGTTTCCTTCCTTACTCTTAACTTGTAGCATATTGAAACATCGAATTACGTAAAAATGTGGTTATTTCCTGTTTCGAGTTATTCGGCACTGTATGGTTATTCGAACATTTTAACCTAATTTTTTGTACAAATGTTAATCATTTTCCTCGTAAGCAAGCAACGAAAACTGGATGTTAGTGTTGTTTATAGCATCTTCCAGTTTCACTTGGTGGTTAAATAAAAGTTTCACTCGATCGTTATGTGAACGAACCATTATAAGCAATAACCGTGCCGTGAAGGGGCTGCAGCCCTCGAACCGCGCGAGGCGACAAGTTAGACGCCTTTGTTGGAAACTTTCCCAATATAGTCCCGCAGCGTTGTCACGCTCACCTCATAATGCCGTAACAAAAGCCTGCACCCTGCAGCCTGTGGTTGTGTAACTCCACGTGTTCGCAAGGTCGTGGCTGATAACCGTCCCCTCGCACACCGAAGAAATCAACGTGTAGCACTTATCGCAACGTCAGATGAGTTTCTGGTGATTATCTCAAAAAAGAAGGGACAATGGTTACTGTGCTCCACGTATCATACTAAAACATGTAACAAGAATACTGGAAGTACAAATACAGCATAGAATGTACGATAACATAGGAACATAACCACCTGCTGTGATTTGCATCGTATCTCACTACTCTACTGGCAACGTCTTTGAACGCGAGGATTCAAGAACAGACCTCTAGTAACTGAGTGTCGCGTCATAGTTCCCTCTTCTTTCTGTCACCAACAAATTCAACAAGTGAAAAGCCTGAGTAACATATGCCGTCTACCGTTGACTGATTCTGTGGCATTTACATCATTCAGCTGCTAGCTGGCGAGAATGTACTTCGTTCCATCAGCTGTTCGCTTTCTTTTTCGGCGATTTGCAAGGTGGGCCTGTTGTACGATATCGGAATAAATTCAGGAATAGCTAACTGAAGAATAGGCTGAGCACGGTACAACTTGCACTGTGCGTTGTAGGAAGCCATTTTATTCCCTGGTTAGTTATTCATGGAACAGTGTTCTCGTCCAGTAATGTTAGCAACAACAATAGAGCACGCTGTGTATTTTTGCTCATGTCATTTCATATTTATTTAGTCATCGTCTGCAGAAATAGCGTGTTTAACATGAGCGGTAAGCTTTCCAGGTCACAGAACTATTCGCTTCAGGCAGAGGCGGATTTACATATAAGCCCACTAGGCTCTGGCCTAGGGGCGGCAGCTTTAGAGGGTGGCAATTTTTGCACTTTATTTAACATTTTGTATTTTAAAATAACTGCGCTTACAAATGACAAAAGTTATTAATACTGTGAAGCAACTTGACAGTTTAAACAAGCCGTAAGAGCGACAATCGACAGTACTTGCTTTGAAACATTATTCGTTTAATTGGTGACTGAATGGAAATTCAGACAATCAATTTCCGTCTACAATCGTGTTTACGACATTATTCAATAACGTTTTAAAATGAGCTATCAGGATGACAATCGACAATGCGAGCTTTGAAACATTATTCCGAGAATGCTGTCGGTTTATAATTTCTGTTCATTGAGAACAACAGAGAAAGAGGCGACAAAGAAATTAAAATATTCTGTATTGTTGTCTAGACGATTTTACTTCATACTTTACTTCATAGCACATTTCAGTAAACTAATCCGAGCTACTTAGTGGATCACAGTGGTGTTTAAAGTAGAAAGCTTTGTACTCGTGTGACAATTCTGAACTGGATACTTTTTATTTACAAATTTCTTTTGTGTTGGTGTTGGTTGACGGCCGTGTTTAAGGTGAAAACTTTTATGCTCGTGTGCCATGGTGTACGATTTTTAACTGGATAGTCTTAATCTACATATTTATTTTCTTTTGTGTTGTTGTTGGTTGACAATTTTGTAAGTGTCTTTAAAACGAATAAGAGGGACGAAAACAAAAACGTACAGAATTAATTGGGGCGCATTCTGGATATTAGCGAGAACGAAAAGCTAATGTTCTAAAAAATCCTTGGCAGAGAAGATACATGTTCTGCGAAAAATGTTGCGGGTTCTACGTCAAGCTCAAGTAGTAATGGTGATAGATTTAGTGCAACAACTGTATGTAGTAAAAGTAGTAAATGCGAACGAAACAATAATTAAAAATAAAGAAAAACAAATTGTTGCTTAAATCAAGTCTCACAACATCCTAAGTTTCGAATCGGCCATTGTAAAAATAAATACCCTGGTTAGTCATGATCCTACCCGAACGGTGTGTTAATGAAACAACAATCGACATTCTTTTACCCACGGGCATTAATAAAAACTGTAACTATGAGTTTTCTAATACACGGACGTCAATAGATGGCAATACAAGTAATATGAACAAAAACTTGTTTTATTGTAAACTTATAAGTGGCGAATCAATTTTGCGTGATTACTTAGCATACTCCTGTAGCATTGGTGCTACTTTTTTTATGCATCATGTAAATTAGTCGGAGGTAAGACCGTGATTGCTACTATTGGTATTTCATATTGGATAAGTATTTCTAATATTTTATATGATAGTGAAAATGCATTTCAACACAAAACTTTTGAGTTATCACTTTTAACAAGAAAAAAATGGTTTATAACTGAAGAAAACCATTTCGAGACATATGTTGAGACAGAAAAAATAGACTGTTGTAGTGTTTTGGAAAGGGTGTTTGCAGTAGCGATGAAGTTAACAAGTCGCGGACTTCCCCTACTTGGACACGTTGAAATACTCCATTTGTTACATATCGCTCAGTTTATGATGGCTCTTGGACCTATAGCCGAGTTTGATGCTTTTCTCGCAGAGCACAATGAACGATGTAGAAACCTTGGGCAGGGACAAACAAGTTATCTATTTTGATCAATAAGTGATACCAAACATGTCAAATGTTTTCCTGTAATAGTAGATCCTACTGCGGACGTTTCACATACTGATCAATTTTCTGTTGAACGTTTCGTTCTGTTTTTACCAAACCCAGGTCACAAGTCCGAAAACTTAGCCGAAGCCGTACAGAAAATCCTGTCTACAAATTTCTTTGATATTACTGACTGTAGAGGCCAGTCATACGAGAATGTAAGCAATTTGGCAGGAGCCTACACTGGTTTGCAGGTACACATTAAAGAACGAAATCCGAAAGCGCATTATGTGCCTTGGGCAGCACATTATTGGAATTTAGTCGGCACTAGTGCTACAAGTTGTTGTCAGGAAGCATGTTCGTTTTCATTTTAGTGAATAAAGTTTATAATTTTTTTTCTCTGATTCTACACAACTCTGGGACCACCTTCTTTCTTTTATTAAACCAAGAAGCAAAACAGTTAAAAGTTTGTCAAATACACGTTGGTCATCAAAAGAGGAAGCATGAGTAAGTCTTAGAGACAGTTGGGAGAGAGTTATCAGCGTCCTCGCATACTTTAATCATCATACCTGCATGAAAGCACTTTTCCGATATGAGGTTTCAGCTTTACTGGTTCTACTCGGTAGACTAGTAACAGTACTCACGATGACAGTCTGAAAGGACGTACTCCTGATATTTCATAGTGTAAATGTGAAACAGCAAAGTGTAAATATTAACACTGAAACAGTGCATGAAATACACGAATCACTTGTAAGATTTATTAGTTCTATTCTTGACATGTTCGACTATCATGAAAGTACATGTATGGATATTATGACTGATATGGACTACGGATCAACCTATAAAAGATCAAGGAAACGCAAACTCTATTTTGATGAAGAAGCGGACACTGAGGATGTTCTCCTAACTGCTAAGGAGAAATTTAGAGACGAAACATTTTTCCCAATACTCGACAATTTGTACGCCGACTTAGTGAGGGGGAGATATCGTTAACGAGTTTGTTGCAATCAAAGCAAGACGCAAACTCTGTGTACTGGTGAGTTTTGTTTATTTCTTCCTACTAATTTCAAAAGTTTTGTTATAACTTAGAGCACATCCATTGCACTTTAAAAACTATATATTTATTCTTTGAAGCATATTTTTGGAGAGGCATATATATCAAAGCGTGCAAAAATTTTAAATCTATCTCTGGCTTCAGGATGCCTTGAGAATGGTCAGTAATGTAAAGGAGCTGAGCGTAGTAAAACCCTGATGCGGTCTCGTATAGTGAAAAGATTAATGTAAAATATGTAGCAAAGCTTGTAAGGTATGGCAGCAACAACGGGTGTTCTACAGAAAGTACCTTTTCCTGAACTATTGAACACTATCTGTGCATACACTTTTGCAGTTCTTCGACATATGTACATCCTATTTCTGTTACTAATAATTGCATTGGGACATATATGAAGAATTCAGAGGCCAACATTTACAATGAACAACCGTAATCTTTTTTATAGTGGTAGGGTAGAAAAGTATCTATGACACATATTCCAACTGGAGGTAGTTGTTATTGTGTCTCAACTAAAGTTTTGAGTAACATTACCTATTTGATTTATAATTAGGCTTGTGCAATCGTCTATAACAGCTGGAGATTGTTGTCCGGTAGGGAAGGAAAAGTAACTGGAAACGTGACATCTTCAGTGTGTTCTTTCTTGTTTTCTACAGTTATCTCACCTTAAAACTGCCAGTCTGTTTTCAGAATAAAAATACCACTTCTTAAATGTGAAAGAATTAGCAAAGTCACAGGTGTTGGTGCTTCAGAAGTAGTATGTCCAGAAACAGAGACGGAGGAAGAAGCGTACTGGTTAATGGAACGGCATAAAGCTCAAAATTTGGGTTAGAATACAAAAATTAAAACAAATGATATTACAATATTAAAAATATATTGATCCATATAAATGTGTTTATTTTTCTTTCATTTAATTATAACAGGGAACTGAAGGTTGTAAAGCACGTTTGTGTCGTTAAGACGTCTCGTGGATTAGGTGTACCGGAATAAGCGTTTTTTCACGTAAACCGCTATCTCTGTAATTCGATGTACTGAAAAAGCTGAAAATATTTCTTCATTTGTTAATACCGTCACACTGTCTTCCACGGCTTGTCTGTTCGCTCGTGTTAGTTGACCTATATGATGATTATTGTAGATACCTATTTATAAGTTAAGTATTCCTTTATTTCTGCATTTATAATTGTCGAAATTACTAGCATATGATAGCCATACGTGTCTTACTACGTCGGAAGTTCAGTCTCAGTTAGATAGCTCAGGTCACTCTAAGCGACTATTAGGAAAACCAAAGAACCTGTATATTTTAGGCGGTATTGCCGTTTCAGCTGTTACACAACACGGTTAATTATCAGGAGGTTAAACTAAATAAATAAACCTTTATCGATGATCTGAACTTATTTGTAAGTAGTATGTGTGACGTTTCTAAAGACGAAAATCATCCAAATACGAAAATACTGAGCCTTTAGTAACGTTTTCTCTTAGCTGCAGGCTGTCGACTTTGAGGTATGAATAGTGTCATATCCAATTCGGATCACAGTTTATTTTAGGACAAGTAAATTCTTCTAAGTAAACAAGTCACATTTACGCCCTTTCAGAATAAACTCCCCTTCACACGCCAAATGATTGCATTCCCTGCTTTGTGAGAAACGACAACGGTGTGTTTAATGTACGACGTATTCTTTCTAGATATGGCGTAAGTGAAACTTCATTACATATGAATTCAGAGAGCATACTGCTCAACCTTGGTAAATTCACTTTCTTTGTCAACAGTTTCTCTTTTATTTGGCTCTTATATAAGGTATGTTCGTCACAAAACAAGTTCAGAATTTTGCATCGCAACGAGCGTATTGTTAATATAGATTAGATTAGATTAGATTCAGTTTTCGTTCTATAGACCCAAAAAATGAGGTGATTCTCGTGGGTGTGGCCATGTCAGAAAGTATAACATAGAAACATAACACATTTGAATATAATACGTACTACCCTGATGTGCCATGAGGCTAGTGAATCAAGAGTGAATAAATATCTCTCGAACGCAGTGGAACGAATAGAAAAGATAATTAGCTATTGGACTCAGCAAAAGTAAGACCTGTGCATGGCTTTTAAAAATGAAATAAAGCTGAGGGTGCTTACACGTTTCACTGATAAACAGGACAATCCACCATCTTCCGTTGCCACGTTAGGTTAAAGCTTCGTTTCGAACATCGATTTAGCTTCCATAATATAAAACTGTCGTAGAACTCATCTGCTGCAGATTCTACATAAAGTACGCAATTGGAACATTATTAGGTAACTGCCCCGTACTCGTTAACAGAGCATTTTATAACTTCCGTAATTACAGTATTAAGCTTATCTCCTTTTACCTTCTGCATTAAAACTAGTGATGAGAAAGGTAATATAGATTTTTTAAAACATTAACACTGTTAATGATTATAAAATAGAACCAAACAATATATGTTATCCCCATAATTACTCTCGTAACAAGAAATCTGTTGTAAACAGTACTTTCGTGGAAAGTATCTATCCTTAATCGGGATATATCTCTACTTCATAAATTGATCGTTTCCAGGTATAGGATCTATGGCGAATTTTAAGAAAGAGAAACAAATTAACAGTGCAATATCAATACACATGTGTATGATTGTTGACGTGAGGGAAAATGTTCATAAAGCGACATGGCTATAGTAGGCCAAGCTCAAATTTATGTTACTTATTATTTTCTCGCTGTGGTACCAAGGAAAATATTTTAGTAGAAATTGCGAACATGGCTGGAGGTAAGCAGAACTGAGATAAAATCTGGCCGCACATTTCGGATTCCCCAAGTTACAGCGGTGGCGCCTTAACGAAGGTGGTCCGAACTTGCAGGGTTTTCCCTGTGTTTCCTAACAGGTTGCAGTAGTTAAGAACAATGCGTCAGAGGAGTGGAAAGGCGTGTTTAGTCGCTTCGGGTAGCGTATTTATTCGTTCTGGCTTTGTTAGGGACAGGTGACAAAGCTATGTGTCGGGGACTTCCCTCCTGTGTCGTAGCAAAACAGGCGCTCGCCTATAAATTCTCAAGGTTATGGCTTTCGGAGTGAAAGACTGCATACTAACGTTCAACAGAGTAGGTTAACATGTATATTCCTGCCCCACAAACAGTTTCTTCCTCCACTGGGTTATAACTGGAGTAATGTCCTGGGATTGGGGAAGTTTTGACAAAATGATGGACAGCATTCGCACAGATCAGTAACAATGGGAACTTATCATAAAGTAGGGTGGAAAGATTTTTGCAGGGATGCTGAGCCGAGAAATGTGGTAAAAGCTTGTGGTAAGACTGAAAGCGGACGTTGGGTTTAATTAGAAATTAAGAAAACTGAAATTAGAAACGATATTTCAGACCCAAGTGCTGGGAATGAAAATGATGACACCTGAATATCTTGACTTCGGCGTGTGTTGTAAGTCAGAGTGTTATTAGCCAGGAGTTCTTCATTAAGTTCGTGAACATTTATGTAGGAATCCTACATGGTTCACACGGTTTTCAGATATGACAAGAAATGTATGTATAATTGAAGGTAGCTATTACAACCATTCTGAGCGAACCTGTGTAAGATTATTTACACCACTATCAAAAAGATTTTCCTCAAATATTTTATCCCCGGTTAATTTGTTGTACAATTTTATCAGAAAAAGTGTGAGTATTGGAAATGTCCCATTGTTACGGTCCAGAAAAATCACAACGTTGAAATCACGATTCATTGGATTATATAGTTTTCAGTGCGATGGGTTCTAAAGCTGAGAAGAGTTTTTTGAAAGATTTCGTGATGTCTTCAGCTGCCATTCTCTTTATTTCATGTACAATTGTAAAATTTCGACTTAGGTCATTTTCGAGTATTTTATGGACGTTTCTTTTGTAGTAAATTATGCCATGTATGTCGTTGCTTCTATGACTTCATTCATGCTCATAAAATAAATCCGAGACGTTTCACTCTTTCTTGGGGCACGTTACTTTCGAGCAGTTGGTACAAAGCTCTTGCAACAACTGCTCGAAAGTAACGTGCTCCTAAAATAGGTTCAAATGGCTCTGAGCACTATGGGACTTAACTTCTGAGGTCATCAGTCCCTTAGAACTTAGAACTACTTAAACCTAACTAATCTAAGGACATCACACACATCCTTGCCCGAGGCAGGATTCGAACCTGCGACCGTAGCGGTCGCGCGGTTCCATACTATAGCGCCTAGAACCGCTCGGCCACTCTGGCCGGCTCCGAAAATAGGTAAGCCATCTCGGCTTTATTTTATGAGCATTACATGAAATCATAGGAGCAACGACATACATGGCATAATTTACTACTAAAAAATTACCCATGAAATACTTGAAAATTCCCGAGGGGCGAAATTGTACAATCGTACATGAAATAGAGAGAATGTCAGTTGAAAGCATCACGAAATCTTTCAAAAAATTCGTCGGAGGATATTGAGAGTTGAGATGGTATTTCGTTAAGCCGCAAGCCAAACTTGTGCGCGCTGTCGGAGGCTCGTAAAAGTGCTTAAACCACATGCACCACAACTCTCAGGTAAGTGTTATGGTTAGCAGCTGAGGTTAGGAAGGACGGTAACTCAAGCCCTGTGGTAAGCGCTAGGTGGCTGCTGTTTCACACGGCGGCCGCTTCTTCCAGGGACACGCAACACATCTCAAATGTCTGCAAGCGTTACGTTTTTGTCATTCTGAACACAAATATGTGGAATCTTTGTTCAGCTTCTCGTGTTGCACTCAATACAAACTATATTCTACCTTACATGCAGTGAATGATTTTCCATATCCTCCACATGCAGTGGGCAAAGGTCTTTTATTTGGGACTGTGTCCATTTTGACTTGAATAGTCGGAATTTGCTCACGCCCGGTACAGGCTTAATAAAATCCCGGTTGTACTTTTCGGAGAGATATGAGAATGGCACTTACGGAAACTTTGCGAGGCACTGACGCCACACTCTACTGAAACTCTACAACGCTTCGCCCGTCGTATGCAGAGTGAAAATTTTAGCAAACAGGAATGCTACACCCCACATCACGAATTGCTCTACCATCTCGTTTATGTATCTAAAGCTGTATGTACATCCTCCGCAAATCATAGTCTGGGTTTCAGAAGAACTGCCCTACTGAGAATATCATTTACATGATCTCTCAACAAACTTTACAAGCATGAAATGCTAAAACAGTGCCGGTTAGAGTAGTGTTTTCCGCGGCCTATTTAAGATATCTGACTGTGTGAATCACAGTATTCTCCTTGATAAACTGAAGTTTTACTGGACTGATTGAATAGCCAACCAATGGATAATGTCATATCTCCCTTAGTAGTTCAACCAATATAGTCTGGGGACGCAATTCTGAGTTAGAAGAAATCGTGTATTGGGTTCCCCAAGGCTCAATCTTAGACCCATTATTCTTCCTTCCATTTAATATACAACAAGCAGAATTAGTTTCTTTTGCAGATCACGCTAGAACTGCGCTAGTACTATAATCAATAGAAGCATACTTATAGCAATGGAAGAAATGGTACAAAAAGTTCTTAACTGTATCACTGACTAGTTTTCTGAGAATGGTCTCACTCTCCATTTTAAAAGGACACAACATATTCAGTTCTGCGCATCTAAGGGTATTACACCAGTGATAAATGCAACGCAATGTGAGAAAATAATAAATAGCATGGAAACTTCTAAATTATTGGGTTTCCATATTAATGAGAATTTTAACTGGAAAGGCACATCTTGGAGCTGCTGAAACAACTTAGTTCAGCCACATTTTCTCTTGAAGTCATTGCCAATCTTGAGGAAAGACAAGTCAGTAAGTTGGCATATCGTGCAAATTTCATTCAATAATATCATATGGAATAACGTTCAGGGGTTACTCATCTTTAAGAAAGAAAGCCTTCAGTGCTCAAAACCATGCTGTAAGAATAATGTCTTGTAGACATCTGTTTAGGGAGTTGGGCATTCTAATTACTACTTCATCGTGTATTTATTCTCATCTGAAGTATGTTGTAAATAATCCCCTGAAGTTCAAAAGGAACAGTGACGTACGTAATTACAACACCAGAGAGAAAAATGACATTCATTACTCCACATAAAGGTTGTCTTTAGCCCTTTTGTCAGGAAGACGTATATCAGTGCATACTGTAGGATGGGTAAGACAAGCAATGTGTGTGATTTCTGTACGTATAGCTTTACACTACACACCAATAACAAAAATTTTGTGGTGTGTATTTTTAAAGTAACAGCCTCGGTTTTCTTTTAATGTGAAATGTAATACCGAAGTATTCTTTACCTTCTGCCCAGGCAACTCTATAGAACAACTGAAGTAGAAAAAAGGATAATGCCAACCAACGACTAATTTCAGAATTTACCCTAGCATGGGGCCCCTATAATTAGTGGATGACTGACATCAGATTTAGCAGGCGTAAGGTGACGAAATAATACAGACAGTTAAGACACGGAAATAACATTGTTTACTTTATTACGAAGATCAAGTCTGCAATCGTACTTGTGTATTACAATAAGCAGCCTGCTCATCTATAAATGACATCTGTACATACAGGAGAGTGTCATGGGATGGAAATCAGTAAAACGATACCAAAATATACTGATGACCCCCTCCTACACATGGAAAAATGGCCATCATAAAATGAAAAATTATAACTCGCACAGAAACATTTACATGTTCGTTTCTAGTTTTTCTCCACATAGACCTACGATTTGGCTGATCGCATTTAGTCGTTTAGCAAACGAAAATACGAGCTTTGTGTAAGTTTTGTGACTGAATTCAGCACTCCAATACACAGATGAAATCAACAGATCTACCCAGGACACACACAAACATTTTGGTGTGTAATGTGAGATTTTTTAAAATTTTTTCTCCTCGTTCTCTTCAAGAGTCGAATTGTTGAGCATAGTCTATGAATTATATGCCAAACCCTTACATGTTAAAAGCAGAGCAGCTTGTTACAGTTGTTTTACTATAACACTAACATGTATGGAGTAAAATTCCACAGTTGTGTTTGCTAACCTGTGGTCTTGCAACGTTAAACTCTTAAACATCTTACCTAGACAAAAGTATCCCAGAAATTTCATTACTCCACACTAAATAAGTTTTTGGTGTTGCAATTTTTTTCCATCAGTGTGTATATTGGACTCAACTACAGTCACCTCAGATGCGAATCTTTATAGACATTCCATTGGATTTTTACTACAGTGACTGTATTAGGGCGTCATTTATTAGTGAGGGAACTATCACTGAAGAGGTTTAAATTAATTCTGGAATATCAAAAAAGTATAATCAGTACCATGTTTCAGAAAAAATTGTTGATTAATGTTGCAACTGGTACTTGAATGTCCACAATTTACATTGATCAGCCAGAACATTATGATCACCGACCTACTATCGATATAAAACCGTCCTGGCGATAGCAGCGTCACCTGCCGAGAAATGACTGCTAGTCAGACACACGTACGGTGCATGTCGTGTCAGTGAATGTGCTGTCCGTCTATCTGAGTTTGACCGAGGGCAGATTGTGATGGCGTGGAGGCTCGGCACCAAAAGGTGAAACCACGTCTAGACATCATGGGATTGGGCAGCCACCCCTCATTACAGATGTCTGACGTCTTAGGCTGGGCAGACTGTTAAAACAGAACAGGCGGCGAACTGTGGCTGAACTAACATCAGACTTTAATGTTGGGGAGAGTACAAGTGTGTCTGAAGACACAGTGCATCGAATACTCCTAACGATGGGGACCTGTGTAGTGGGACAGAGACAAACTAGTGGCGGCTCCATCAGGTTCTGGGGAACGTTTGCTTGGGCATCCATGGGTCGTGTAAGGCACTGTGACGACCAAGGAGTATCGTACACTGGTTTCAGACCACGTGTACCCCTCCATGAAGAACATGTTTTCAGACGGCAGTGACATTTTTCAGCAACATATGAGCCATGTTGCAGGACCATGTGTGTAATGTAGTAGTTCGAGTTACACAGCGGCGAGTTCCATTTAATGTTCTGGCCCCCAGCTCGTCAGATCTGAACCCAATCTAACACATATGGGATGTGACTGGGAGTGGTGTCAGCGATCATCGCCCCCCTTCGCGCAATTTGCTAGAGTCAAGTGACTTGTGAGTGTATATGTGGTATTAACTCCATTTAGCGACCTACCAAGGCCTCATTGCTTCCATGTCACGACGCGTCGCCGCTCTTACCTGTGCCAAAGGTGAATATACCGGCTATTAGACAGGCAATCACGATGCTCTGGCTGATCAGTGTATACGACCACAGTTTCTACCAATAGGGGTCTGGCTCGGTGACAAAAATTCTTAATGCATAATTCTGCCATCTTAATAACTCATCATTATCAAGTTCTGTCCTATATTCTTACAGATCATGGAGAAAATTTTTAGTTCTATATATCTATTAAAATATAGATATGAAATATAGATGTATATTTTCGGCTCCCTCTTTTATTCTAGTGTAACATTATCACACATCTGCTATTTACACCATTTACTCATTCTATGCAATACATAACTGCATGTATAACTTAGAATGTTCCGTAATTCCTCTATTTAAGTATAGACATGTGCTGGCATCTCTCTCTTATAGTGCAGTGTAACCTTATATGACACATAAACTGTGTACAGATTTGAACTTTTCGTCTTTTCTCTATTAAAGTACACACATGTGGTGACATCTTGATATCTAGCTTCTGCATTACAATTGCACAGCTCCCGTTCTAAATTCCGGTTACTGCGTACATTGCTTTCTCGATGTGTATCTGTAAATTACTGAAGTGCTGCAAATTATTCCGACACATGATTGTAGGCAACGCATTACGTTACGTTACGGAGGATTTGTGTGGTAATGGAATCAGATATTTTCCATGCAGTTGCGAATCCGTCGATTGTGGTATGCCTTTCTGTTTTTGTTTGTGTGTGTATGGGACGGGGGGGGGGGGTGGATACGAAGGGGGGGGGGAGGGGAGGAGGACGTAGCCATAAGAATATTGTGTCATAGAAACAGTTGTTCATTTGAAATTGTTTATGAAGCTCAAAATAAAAAGTGATGATCAGCCATCATGAGAACTTGTCAGTTCAGATACTTATGTCACCAAATTATCCTCTTATATTTTGGGACAGATATGTCTCTACAGGTGCCTCGACAGACGGTGGTATTATGCATACTCTTGTGCGACAGTTCTACATTTAGGCACTAAAATCATAACTCTTTAATGTTCTGCAGTTTTCCAAAGAAAGTGTTAAGATCATGATTTAATCAGAGCTGTCATTTTAAGAGTTGAATAAGTTTGGTTGATATAGAAAAAAAGACAGGATTTAAATGAAGGTGCTTTATTTTCCACAATTTATACTAACACTGTATGGTAATACGTGTAACAAAATAATAATAATATTGCTTACAAAGTTATTATATTTTCACCAATCCTCTCTCTTTTTTTACTTCTATGTGATTTAAAAGTTTTTAGAATTGTGCAGTCATTGTAGCTCAGGCAGAAAGCTAATTGCAGAGGTTTATACGAAACGTAGTTGTCCCATTGCTATCCTCCTGCCAGATGCCTAAGCTAAACATATTGTACAAGTTTGGTGAGCAGTTTGAGAAAGAAAGACACACATAACACTTTGAAAAAAATTACTCTATTTGTTCCCTTTTATAACGCTTGCAGCACTGTTTAAAACAGTTATTTGAAAAAAGTGCAGAGTGACATTAGGGATTGGTGAAGATAAAAAACAAAACTATATAGTTATTGGACGACAGTGAGTCATTTTTCATAGTTAACGAAGTCCAAAATGTATATTAACCCAGTACAAAAAATAGTTGGAAAATATTTGTTTATGTCATCCTAATTGATACTCGATCTGTTTAAGAAATGTAGTAAACTGCTATATTGCAAAACATACCATTCCCACTTCACTCATACTGACGGATATTAGTCACTATAAATGAAAGTAATGCAGTTAAAAATTTATATTCCAACATTATTTGCCGAAACTGAATTTATTACATCAAAAATGCTTTTAGACTAGCTGAAACAGGTTTTCAAGAAACACCACGTGAGGAAAGGGAAGGTACACATTTAGTGCAAGCAGCAATGCGTCTACATGGAAAAAATGTCACTCATCTCATCCTGGAAGCACTGTCAAAAGCCCTGAGAGTTACATGCTGTTCTGATTCTGCTTTCGGGATAACAACTTTGTCAGATTTCAGAAGATTGATGGAAGTTTAACATTAGTTGCATGTTTTGCAGTAATTATTGTGTCTTTGTCCTGATAAATATTACCTACAAAATGTGTACACTTCGTACGAATGACAAACGCTTGGAAAATCACACAGCAAGTTCAATCCAGGGATTGTGCCTTTCTTCCCAAACTTACAATCCTCCAGCGTAATGCTGACACATGGTAGATGTGCTCAAGTGTCGCTCGTATGAACAGTGAAAATTAAATGTAACTACACTCATGTCAAGGGTGAGCGTAATAGTTAAACCTAGAAGTAGAAGCTGCCAGTGTAATACTGCTACACAAGTGTCTGGATGAGCTGCAAAACGTTTCTAAGCGTTTTAAATAAATGCACCCTATTCCTGCTATCCAACTTGGATTATTTTAATTGCACATCATTTTTACGACACAGACATCACTTCTACCCTAGGCGCTGTTCACTGCAACGTCATAGATGTGAACATGGCAGACTTACCCAACACTTTGTTCATCAAACGTCTATGTGAGTGTTTGGCGTTCCGCTATATTGGACCCCTGTATCTGACTGTGGCAACCATACTGCGCCATACATTGTAGCAATAAAAACTTTAAATGTACACCCACAGCTTGTCATAATTAGTCAACGAATTATGGTGATGAGGATAACAAATTGGATAAAAAATTAAGTCATAGATAAACACCAACTACTGCCCTCCAAGCAATATAAAACACCAACAATTGCCCTCCAAGCAATATAATAATACCTCAGGGTAAAAATTACGTCCAGAGTAAACAATGAGTAAAAGCACAAGTGGCTACATGGAGAAGGGGAAGGAGTGGGAGAGAAGACTATTAAGACGTGATCATAAAAGTGAAGGTGGAGAAGGAGGGGTGGGGGGCGAGGGTGATAAAAAACAATGGTTAAGAACACCCTTAGCTCCATTACTTTGACGTATCTATATGAGCAGGAAAATTGACATCCTTTGTATTTGACTTAGAAATATTCCTGCATGCCATCATTAATCAGTGTTAAATACTTTAAAGCAAACTAAAGGAAATTAGTTGTAGATAAATAACAATGACGACTTCTGTTATGGTGAAAGTAATGTAGGAAGTCGTAGAGCACACACTTCCCTTTTTACTGTCGCCAGCTCACACTTGTACTAACCTCAGAAGGCAACTGGAAGCCCACACCAGCGCGCCAGATGGAGGCAGCAGAAACCCTTCCCTGCCCTACCTCCGGTATCCTCCAGTTTTCGTAATGGCAGCCTATAATTTAATCAAAAATGTTTACTGGAGGTGCAGCTGCTCTGGGAATAATACCGCTGCTGGGGCTGCTAGTCTTCATAACCGCAGCAAAATTAAGCTCTGCTTTGAAGACGAGTGCCTTCTCAAGTGAGCCAACAAATAAACAATCAATTAATTACCTCAGGCTGTAGATTACGTTACGGGAGCTAGTAAGACGCCGCCCTGCTCATACGAATATTACATCTAATGAGGCTTGGAGCCTACTCTCCCGTGATGCACACAATAAACAGCTTGCACGATTTTCAAAGTCTACCGCCCTTATAAGAGAAACCGCATGGCGCTGTGAGGAATATTTCATCACAGTAAGACGGTGCCGAAAGCTCTGATTCTAGTTGCTATATCTCATCAAGGGGCTGTCTCGTATTTTGGTTCCTTACAATGCCGCAATAATTTTATCATCAAATCCCTTCGGAGGAGAATTTAATCACTCTCACAGACGAGCTGATGGGAGGGTAAGGAAACTCCGCTTCTCGCTTTACTTACCAGAACAATGTTTTGAAAGACTCACGGATGCAGTTACCCTACTTCGCTTCCTGTAAGTTATCAGAATATGAAATATTTTCGCAATTCTATCGCTGCACCAAGTTTTCTACAGTTTATCAAATAAACCAGAAGGTTAACTTCCACGTGTATTATAGAAAAATACTTTTGTAGAGGCAAAATTGTAGTTTAAATCAAATGGAAGTTTAAAAGGTAAAATATTTCTTGGAGATAGTGTAAAAAAGTTGGTTTTTTATGTCTGCAGACTTAGGTTCATATGAGAATACATTCATCCCGTCCAAAACTTGAAGAATTGTTAAAAATATATTAGAATAGCACTCCGTCTTCAGGCCACAAGTGGCCCATCGGGACCATCCGATCGCCGTGTCATCCTCAGCTGAGAATGCGGATAGGAGGGGCGTGTGGTCAGCACACCAATTTCCAAGTCGTTCTGACGGGTTTCTTTGACCGGATCCGCTACTATTCGGTCGAGTAGCTCCTCAGTTGGCATCACGAGGCTGAGTGCACCCCGAAAAATGGCTACAGCGCATGGCGGCCCAGATGGTCACCCATCCAAGTGCCGGCCACGCCCAACAGCGCTTACCTCCAGTGATCTGACGGGAACCGGTGTATCCACTGTGGCAAGGCCGTTACCCAAAAATACATTAGGAACATAATAATTAAAAGCTACACAGCGTTGTGTTTCAACTTCGTAATAGTTTATGACAACACCATCTGGCTCAAACAAAAGCAACGTCTTCGTTTTCCATATTTGATACGATGAGGGAATGGAATATATTATAACAAGAATATCTCTACTGAACACAACCAAATCGATACTGCATTATATCTATGCCGATAGATATGATGCTTAAAATTATGTGGGCATGCTGAAAAGTAATGCCCCCACATGGTTTACGTGAAAACGTTTAAAATTTTTTAAATATAACTAACGATATTAACATTTTGCATCTTTTTTCTTCATGCCTATATATTAGCAGCCCTCTGCGGCTAGACGGCTCAAAATGGCAGCGTGTAACATGGTGGTGTTTAACGTAACTACGTCGGTGCATGGGAAACAGCGTGCTATAATGTAGTTTCGGATTCGAGAAGTTCTTCCAACCCTGAAGCACCCTCTCCTTCAGCATGACAATGCCACAACATACACGAGCAATGCGACAGCTGCAAAAACCTGACGCCCTGGGTTCACTGTCATCCGTCATCCTCTATACAGCACCAACTTGGTCCCAACTGATTTTAAACTGTTCCCAAAACTTAAAGAACACCTTCCAGGACTTCACTTTGATAGTGGTGAAGCGGTGCAAGCAGAGGTGAGGTTGTGGTCTGTCAACAGAGTCAAACATTTACAGAGACGGTATCAACAAATTGGTGTCTTTTTGGGAGATATGTGTTCTTTGCCAGTTAGATTATATTGAGAAATGAATACGCAGATATGAAGAATATGACTGCAGAATGTTAATGACATCTGATTTATTTTTAACAGCTTTAAGAATTTCCACATAAAAATTTAGAGTCACTACTTTTCAGCACGCCCTCGTAATTGTTATGTGACCTTATGTTCATTATTTTCAGGGTCAGGGTGGGAGAGGGAGGGAGAGGGGTTGGATATGACAGGACTGATTACGTAATTTTTTAAGGGAGGCAGAATGGAAGCCACTATATGGCAAGAATGGTAACGCTGTCGACAGACCCTTCCTAACTAGGGTACCGGATGCCATGTTCAAACAGGCCGCACTGTACACCATACCTCAAACGCCTTGAGGAATTTGACTCACCCGCCCGTTTTCCACATTTATCTCCTTTAATGCGTATCTTGGACCTGACGAGACGTGTGAATTTTACAGCAGGCGTTTGAAAGAGGTAATGAAGTGATATAGGATGCACCACTGCTCGACATAGTCCAGTCTGAAAGCAGTATTGTTTAATGGTTGAACAGGACTATCAAAAACAGGATGCAGAAGCAGTTTAATTTTCAAGGGTCGTGGCTCAACATTCAGTCACAAACTACGGACGAATATAATCGCAGTACTCATCATACAATTAAGAAGACACCTTTCGATGTCCAGTTTCCAAGGTGCAGCACACAAACCCAATAGCCATCTTAAAGAACAGCGATGGTGAGGATATTGCACGTAATTTTCACACAGAGGAATTACATAAAAGCTCTGAATCGTACGTGCTCCTCTTAGAATAGGTCATAAGGCGTTGAGAGAGCAAGGCATTAGCGAAATGACTCGGCTGCTCATCAGAGCACAACAGTTGAGAGAACACTAGCAATCTGCTATTTAATAGGTCACGTATACCTCAAACGATGTAGCAGCGTGACATGAATGCTAGGAAACGTATCAACAAAGATGGGGGCGGTAGTCTCGAGGATTTACCAGTTGAACTTCATATCTCTGGATGCAATTTTTGTAGACCTGGGACAAAGTTGAAATAGCGCCTAGCTTATGATAACAAGAAAATTAATATCCAAGATAGCACACAAGATGCATGATATCGCTTATGACACAAACAACTGTCGTCGTTTTGCAGACCAAACGTTAACTGATAAAGCTAAATAGATATATCGGAGAAAAGACTGTGTTATAGAACAACATACTGCTGCATTCATTGTCCATAAGGCAATGCGTGCCAAACTTAAATTGGATGCTAGAATAACCTTCAAGCCAATTATGAATGCCGCTAATCTCACACGAAAGAAGGGAAAAAAGCCGACGGGATGTTTAAAAAACTATATCCAGCCCGCCGTGACAGTGGCGAAGGGTGCCTTAAGGCAGAAAGGAGGAACGGAAATTATATTAAAATTCCTAGAAGTCTGTCAATACCTAAACCATCTGGTGGAGTGATTCTGTTTCTAATTCCGACATTTTCTGGGCTAACAGCCATTGATTTATTAAAAGGGGAAGCCCCTGTCATAATTCAAGCAATAAAGAAAGCACAAAATGCAGAGTAGCAGCTTCAGGGGCTAAAAGACATATTATGGCCATGGAGGCCATTGCTATTGGTAAAGAGCAATATATAAAATGAACAGGCAAAACCGTTGACGTCTGATACAAAGAAAACATGAGCACCTGTAAGTATGGGACAAACCACTCCACATTAGCTGGGCACCTAACAGAACATAGTCACAAACCAACCACTAGAAAAGAAGACATGAAAATAATTAGAATCAACAATAAACAACACCTCTTAACTCTCCTATAAAATTACTACACACAGAAAACCAAAGTAGGGAAGAAAACCTTTTTGAATGATCAACGATACATGCCAAACAACTCACTGTATATACTAATTAATAAAATAATAGAGCAACACCAGACAGAGGACTATTGTTCTAATAATAGTAACAATAATAATACCACCCGATCCTATTCTAATGAATTGTCCACGAACGTCTCTACAAAACATTTAAACCAAACTCAAATCAGCTGAACACCAAAACTTTCAACCATTCTCTGACAGCTATTACGTTTATACTCTACATTCTACAACTTGCACTGAATAACCACCAACATCCCCCCCTCCAAGAAAATAAAAGAAAAAAATTCTTGCATATGCTTTCCTCTCTGTTTATCTCTCGCTTACGCACACACACACACACACACACACACACACACACACACACACACACGTGAGCATGCATATACAAACAGGAAGATACAATTAGAATATAAACGAATAGACGTTTGTTTTCAGCATATACTTCCTTATGTTGGCAACATGTAAGTAAACAAACAAAACAGAACGAGACACATAGTGAACTCACAGTAGTTACGTTATGAAATCACAGTTTTCGATTATACAGGGTGTTTCAAAAATGACCGGTATATTTGAAACGACAATAAAAACTAAACGAGCAGCGATAGAAATACACCGTTTGTTGCAATATGCTTGGGACAACAGTACATTTTCAGGCGGACAAACTTTCGAAATTACAGTAGTTACAATTTTCAACAACAGATGGCGCTGCAAGTGATGTGAAAGATATACACTCCTGGAAATGGAAAAAAGAACACATTGACACCGGTGTGTCAGACCCACCATACTTGCTCCGGACACTGCGAGAGGGCTGTACAAGCAATGATCACACGCACGGCACAGCGGACACACTAGGAACCGCGGTGTTGGCCGTCGAATGGCGCTAGCTGCGCAGCATTTGTGCACCGCCGCCGTCAGTGTCAGCCAGTTTGCCGTGGCATACGGAGCTCCATCGCAGTCTTTAACACTGGTAGCATGCCACGACAGCGTGGACGTGAACCGTATGTGCAGTTGACGGACTTTGAGCGAGGGCGTATAGTGGGCATGCGGGAGGCCGGGTGGACGTACCGCCGAATTGCTCAACACGTGGGGCGTGAGGTCTCTACAGTACATCGATGTTGTCGCCAGTGGTCGGCGGAAGGTGCACGTGCCCGTCGACCTGGGACCGGACCGCAGCGACGCACGGATGCACGCCAAGACCGTAGGATCCTACGCAGTGCCGTAGGGGACCGCACCGCCACTTCTCAGCAAATTAGGGACACTGTAGCTCCTGGGGTATCGGCGAGGACCATTCGCAACCGTCTCCATGAAGCTGGGCTACGGTCCCGCACACCGTTAGGCCGTCTTCCGCTCACGCCCCAACATCGTGCAGCCCGCCTCCAGTGGTGTCGCGACAGGCGTGAATGGAGGGACGAATGGAGACGTGTCGTCTTCAGCGATGAGAGTCGCTTCTGCCTTGGTGCCAATGATGGTCGTATGCGTGTTTGGCGCCGTGCAGGTGAGCGCCACAATCAGGACTGCATACGACCGAGGCACACAGGGCCAACACCCGGCATCAT
Organism: Schistocerca cancellata; assembly: GCF_023864275.1. NCBI lineage: Eukaryota > Metazoa > Arthropoda > Insecta > Orthoptera > Acrididae > Schistocerca > Schistocerca cancellata. Next base: position 390,499,944 of record NC_064629.1, on the reverse strand, counting down.
GGTGTGGGGAGCGATCTCCTACACTGGCCGTACACCACTGGTGATCGTCGAGGGGACACTGAATAGTGCACGGTACATCCAAACCGTCATCGAACCCATCGTTCTACCATTCCTAGACCGGCAAAGGAACTTGCTGTTCCAACAGGACAATGCACGTCCGCATGTATCCCGTGCCACCCAACGTGCTCTAGAAGGTGTAAGTCAACTACCCTGGCCAGCAAGATCTCCGGATCTGTCCCCCATGGAGCATGTTTGGGACTGGATGAAGCGTCGTCTCACGCGGTCTGCACGTCCAGCACGAACGCTGGTCCAACTGAGGCGCCAGGTGGAAATGGCATGGCAAGCCGTTCCACAGGACTACATCCAGCATCTCTACGATCGTCTCCATGGGAGAATAGCAGCCTGCATTGCTGCGAAAGGTGGATATACACTGTACTAGTGCCGACATTGTGCATGCTCTGTTGCCTGTGTCTATGTGCCTGTGGTTCTGTCAGTGTGATCATGTGATGTATCTGACCCCAGGAATGTGTCAATAAAGTTTCCCCTTCCTGGGACAATGAATTCACGGTGTTCTTATTTCAATTTCCAGGAGTGTAGAAGACAACGCAGTCTGTGGGTGCGCCATTCTGTACGTCGTCTTTCTGCTGTAAGCGTGTGCTGTTCACAACGTGCAAGTGTGCTGTGGACAACATGGTTTATTCCTTAGAACAGAGGATTTTTCTGGTGTTGGAATTCCACCGCCTAGAACACAGTGTTGTTGCAACAATACGAAGTTTTCAACGGAGGTTTAATGTAACCAAAGGACCGAAAAGCGATACAATAAAGGATCTGTTTGAAAAATTTCAACGGACTGGGAACGTGACGGATGAACGTGCTGGAAAGGTAGGGCGACCGCATACAGCAACCACAGAGGGCAATGCGCAGCTAGTGCAGCAGGTGATCCAACAGCGGCCTCGGGTTTCCGTTCGCCGTGTTGCAGCTGCGGTCCAAATGACGCCAATGTCCACGTATCGTCTCATGCGCCAGAGTTTACACCTCTATCCATACAAAATTCAAACGCGGCAACCCCTCAGCGCCGCTACCATTGCTGCACGAGAGACATTCGCTAACGATATAGTGCACAGGAATGATGACGGCGATATGCATGTGGGCAGCATTTGGTTTACTGACGAAGCTTATTTTTACCTGGACGGCTTCGTCAATAAACAGAACTGGCGCATATGGGGAACCGAAAAGCCCCATGTTGCAGTCCCATCGTCCCTGCATCCTCAAAAAGTACTGGTCTGGGCAGCCATTTCTTCCAAAGGAATCATTGGCCCATTTTTCAGATCCGAAACGATTACTGCATCACGCTATCTGGACATTCTTCGTGAATCTGTGGCGGTACAAACTGCCTTAGACGACACTGCGAACACCTCGTGGTTTATGCAAGATGGTGCCCGGCCACATCGCACGGCCGGCGTCTTTAATTTCCTGAATGAATATTTCGATGATCGTGTGATTGCTTTGGGGTATCCGAAACATACAGGAGGCGGCGTGGATTGGCCTCCCTATTCGCCAGACATGAACCCCTGTGACTTCTTTCTGTGGGGACACTTGAAAGACCAGGTGTACCGCCAGAATCCAGAAACAATTGAACAGCTGAAGCAGTACATCTCATCTGCATGTGAAGCCATTCCGCCAGACACGTTGTCAAAGGTTTCGGGTAATTTCATTCAGAGACTACGCCATATTATTGCTACGCATGGTGGATATGTGGAAAATATCGTACTATAGAGTTTCCCAGACCGCAGCGCCATCTGTTGTTGACAATTGTAACTACTGTAATTTCGAAAGTTTGTCTGCCTGAAAGTGTACTGTTGTCCCAAGCATATTGCAACAAACGGTGTATTTCTATCGCTGCTCGTTTAGTTTTTACTACCGTTTCAAATATACCGGTCATTTTTGAAACACCCTGTATATACAGAACACTGATAGCGCTTCACAACAATAAGCGAAAACAAGATGGGAAGTGGGAAGAAAAAAGTTCGGAACATGAAAAGATGCTGATGTTTCGTAAATAGGACTGTCGTGTGACCTGCAGCATGGTACCAGACGTCCACCAAAAACGCTAACTGTAAGTAATTTACACAAAAAGAAGAATTGAATTGTTTTATAATCTACGAATAATAAATATCAAAACAAAACTCTATCATTTTAGATCGCACTGATGATAGCTTAAAGGGAAAAAAGCGAAACGCGTCTGACAGAAATAAAATACAGTGCAGCAAAAAGAGGCGGGGTTTATTTATAGAACAAATATTTCTGTGCTTGGTGCAGAGTATGGCCACGCAAACAGACTCGTTAAGAAGGATTTACACTTCCACGTAAGACCTTCCCATATTTTGAATTGGTATTGGCACTTAAAAACGCTTCCCTGACATCAGTAACATCGCGCCCTAGCCTTAACGAATTCATCTGTTTCAAGAAATAAGATATGAAGTTAATTTGAGTGTGATGGACTGCACCAATACTGCTGGTATCGCATCGGCGCTGAAGACATTCTCTCTACATTGACATAGGATGTCAATGCCCCATAAAATGCCGGATTTTTCGTAGAATGATCCGTAGATAAATTCTCTTTTTTGTGCATTCCATTCAAAATCTTAATGGGCATCTTTGAAGATAGTAATCACGTTGTAAGAATGCTAAGCAGGAGCTGATTCTAGTGGGAAGAGCTACTGATTATAACTCGTACATTCTTGGAGAACGAGAAGAGGAGCACAAAACTGTGCTGCATAAATTGATGCAGAAAGTACCACACTTATCTCCAACAGACGAAAAATGTATTCAACTTTTACATATACTGCATTCCAGAATCTTCTTGCCATTAACCTTCCACAACCACCTTGCCATGCATGGATAATTAACGCTTCTATTCAGCTAGAAACTCCTCACTTTTCTATCCAAGTGCTGCAAACAGACAGGAAGGCGAATCTCGAAAAGTATTCGAGCATATTTGACAACTGCAAACTAACCAACGCTATAGTTTTTTTTTTTCCTTTTGGCAGCTTACAGCTTGATTGGAACAGCAATGCATATGGACTGTTGTGACAAGTATGCAAGATTCTACATGTCTTATCACGAGATTGGCGATGGTTTGGAGTTACAATTAGCCCATAGGAGTTTATGGGATTACGACCCATAGTAATGATAATGGCGGTAGATTGTTCAGAGCAATGTGAGGCGGTGAAGACTGAAACTGTGGCTGTAAATACTGAATTCGAATCATTGCAAGACCTCCTTGCGAGCAATGTAACATGTGCATTAATACTACGTGATCGTCTCATAAACTACAAACTGCTAACAGGAATTGTACGATGTGTGCTTTATATGTAGAGGTCTTACACATCGTATGGACACTGAACAATGATGCCTCAAAGAGCGAAGCTTATATAGAGCCTACATAGTTTCCGTCAACGGTTGTGGGAAAATGATCTAGTTCTAAGACATTTGTATAATGCGCATCTATCCAGAATCTGGAAACAGAAAGATGTCCTGCATTCAAGCATCTGAAGAAGAGATGTGGCAAACTTTAGCAAATATACAACTTTTAGTGAATTGCCTTACGTATAAACATTTTTTTTTTCAAAACTATATGTTGTTATTCACTTCCTGTTGTTTCCAGTTCCTCACTTACAGGTCACAGGTAAGTATTTAACTTACACTGGGTGCACTCCTCTTGAAGAAGAAAGTGAAGAGATGCCTCCAGCAGACACAGCTGAGGCTGATAAGCAGAGAATCTTGCGCTGACAGGCACTGATAGGCACAAGCAGGATCCAACAGGCAGGGAACTGCGACCTTGGTTTGCTTACACTGACTCAACTGGAAAATTATTGCTGTACCACAAATGCATGCATAGTATCGCTTGGTAGTGTGCTGAGATGCATCGGATTACAGATACCACAAACGCACACAGAGTAACAATTGACAGTACGCATAGCCAAATTGATGTACAACCATATCAACCAAAACCACTACAAATAAACGCAAAATATATCTGTTTAAAACTGCAGATAAAAATTCTCTTGATGGCTTCCTAAGAGAGAGTCTCCATTCCTTCCAAGCTAATTATGTAAGTGTAGACCAGATATGGCTCAAATTCAAAGATACAGTATCGATATTCAGACAGCATAAGTTAATAAGAGACGGGACTGATCCACCATGGTACACAAAACACGTCAGAACACTGCTGCAGAAGCAACGAAAGAAGCATGCCAAATTCAGAAGAACGCAAAATCCCCAAGACTGGCTATGATTCACGGAAGCTCCAAATTTAGTGCGGACGTCAATGCGAGATGCTTTTAATAGTTTCTACAATGAAACATTGTCTCGAAGTATCGTGGGAAACCCAAAGAGATTCTGGTAGTATGTAAAGTACACCAGTGGCAAAAAACAGTCAATACCGTGGAAATGTTACCGATGATGGTACCACTAGAAAGGAGTCACTAAATACACTTTTCCGTAATTCCTTCACGAAAGAAGGCGAAGTAAATACTCCAGAATTCGAAACCAGAACATCTCTTGGCATGAGTGACATAAAAGTAGATATCTTAGGTGTTGCGAAACAACTCAAGTCACTTAAGGAAGGCAAGTCTTCTGGTCCAGTCTTCCAGAGTATGCAGACACAATAGGGCCTTTCTTAGCTATTATACACAACCGCTCACTTAACGAAAGGTCTGTTCCTAAGGACTGGAAAATAGCACAAGTCACGCCATTATTCAAGAAGGGAAATAGGGGTACCCATTGAATAACAGACCCATATCACAGACCTCAATTTGCAGTAGGATTTTGGAGCATATACTGTACTCGAACATTATGAATTACGTTGAAGAAAATGACTTATTGACACCAACACGGATTCAGAAAATATCGTTCTTGTGCAACACAGAAGTAAAGAGTGCTGTCGACAACGGATCTGATATCGATTCCATATTCCTAGATTTCCAGAAGGCTTTTGATACCGTTCCTCGCATAGCAACTATTAATCATATCGCTTGCATATGGAGTATCGTCTCAGTTTTGTGACTGGAGTCGTGATTTCCTCTCAGAGAGGTCATCGAGTAGGACAGAAGTGATATCTGGCGTTCTACAAGGTAGTGTCATAGGCCCTCTGCCGTTCCTGATTTACATAAATAACTAGGTGAAAATTTTAGCAGCCCCCTTAGATTATTTGCAGATGACGTTGTAATTTACCGTCTAGTAAAATCCTCAGACGATCAATTCCAATTACAAAATGATTCAGAGAGAATTTCTGTATGGTGCGAAAAGTGGCAATTGGCACTAAACAAAGAAAAGTGCGAGGTCGTCCACATGGGTACTAAAAATCGCACAAATCTAAGGGCTGTCAATTCGACTAAATACCTAGGAACTACAATTACGAACAACTTAAATTGGAAAGACCACATAGGTAATATTGTGGGGAAGGCGAAACAAAGACTGCGCTTTGCTGGCAGAACACTTACAAGATTCGACAAACCCACTAAAGAGACATCCTACATTACACTTGTCCGTTCTCTGCTGGAATACTGCTGCGCGGTGTGGGATCCTTACCAGGTAGGATTGACGGAGGACATCGAAAAAGTGCAAAGAAGGGCAGCTCGTTTCGTGTTATCGCGCAACAGAGGTGAGAGTGTCACTGATATGATACGCGAGTTGGGGCGGCAGTCACTGAAACAAAGGCGGTTTTCTTTGCGGAGAGATCTATTTACGAAATATCAATCATCAACTTTCTCTTCGGAATGCGAATTTTTTTTGTTGAAGCCCACATACGTAGGGAGAAATGATCATCATAGTAAAATAAGAGAAATCAGCTCGAACGGAAAGATTTAGGTGTTCCTTTTTTCCCACGCGCCTTTCGAGCGTGGAATGGTAGAGAAGTAGCATAAAAATGGTTCGATGAACCCTCTGCCAGGCACTTACGCGTGAATTGCAGAGCAGCCATGTAGATGTAGATAAACTACAACCCCTTCTCGCTCTCATAAAACCCAGATGCGGCGGCATGAGCAGACAAGGCTACACATTTACCTCTCGCTCCAACAAAAAGCATAATTGTATTCTCTGTGCTAGATCTGCACAAATGTAGTAGTCTGAGTTTCTCTCTCGTTACTTACTGTACTTGTAAAAAGCATGTGTAGCCTACATATAAATAATCAGTGTTGAGTGGCCCCTTCTCATTTCAGTCTGGTCAGCCGTGAAACGCTCTGCACAGGCTGCTGGCAATGGTTTGGTAACCACACTCATGTATTAAGTTTTGACACTATACCATCACCATTCTTTGATGATGAGGAAACAGCATTTCTAACAAATGACTTTCATGAAGGGGAATGTATGAACTTTTTTCTACATGCGTGTAATTTCCTTTCTACCTTTGCACACAATATTTATGCGTTCCGTTTTTTTCTTTCTGTGGGTCTATAGACTGATACTGATCTTTCATTAGCAACTGTGATACGTTTTCCCACCCACTGCTTATGGGGTTTCGGTCAGATCGATGATGACTGGACAGTGAGCTAACGCCATTTTCCTCCAAGTGCTTGTGGGGTGTTGACCGGGTTGTGGATGAGCTCCTGCGAGTAACGACACCACTTTTTTCTAGTCAGAGCTCATGAGGGGTGACACCAGTGATTCAGATCCTGATACGTGAGTAATAGTTTTACTTGTTCTTCTATCAATCATAATAATATTTTTGGTTATGTCCGAATACATTATTTTACTTCAAAAATGTCTCTGAGCACTACGGGACTTAACATCTGAGGTCATCAGTCCCCTAGAACTTAGAACTACTTAAACCTAACTAACCTAAGGACATCACACACATCCATGCCCGAGGCAGGATTCGAACCTGTGACGGTAGTGGTTGCGTGGTTCCAGACTGAAGCCCCTAGAACCGCTCGGCCACACCGGCCGGCCATAGTTTTACTTGTTTTCGGTTCTAGACGCACTTGATACTTTTGCAATGGAAGGGCAAACCAAGCTAAACAGAAATATATTAGAAAATACCTCACCAATTATAATGAATAATGAGGGTGACGAGAACCTGATAAAACTTATCGTCGGTGAACTTCAGCATAGTTATCAGAACTTAATAATTGTTGATAGATGTGCACGTCTACTGTTTGAGTGTGTGCCCGAAGTTTATCAGTTACACTACCTGTTGCATTACAGAAGGAATATTGGAAACTTTTGTAGTGCCCTGGCATATCTGCAGCCATATCCTGTAACGTTGTGCATATGTAGACGACTTAATCGGCCAGCTAGAATTGCTAAAAGGTAACATGAAATTGATGAGCAGCTGAACGCTAGCGGGCCCAGGGCTCAGGGCGGGCCACAGCAGACAATCTAGAGCACTTTCACAGGAATACTTCCTTATTTGTTTGTGAACAAACCTTTATTTACAATTATTGTCAATTATCTGAGTGTAACAGAATATTTATAACATTTCTTTATTTAAATATCTTTGTAATATACACTATATGATCAAAAGTATCCGTACACCTGTCTGAAATTGACTTACAAGTTCGTGGTGCCCTCCATTGGCAACGCTGGCATTCAGTACGGTGTTGGCCCACCCTTAGCCTTGAAGACAGTTTCTTCTCTCGCAAGCATGCGTTCAGTCAGGTGCTGGAAGGTTTCTTCGGGAATGACAGCCCATTCTTCACGCAGCGCTGCCCTCAGGAGAGGTATCCATGTCGGTCGGTGAGTCTTGACACGAAGTTCGTTTTCCAAAACATCCCAAAGCTGTTCTATAGGATTCAGGTCAGGACTCTGTGCAGGGCAGTCCATTAAGGGATGTTATTGTCGTGTAACCACTCCGCCACAGGCCGTGCATTATGAACAGGTGCTCGAGCGTGTTGAAAGATGCAATCGCCTTCCCCGAATTGCTCTTCAACAGTGGGAAGTAAGAAGGTGCTTAAAACATCAATGTAGGGCTTTGTTGTGATAGTGCCACACAAAACAACAAGGGGTGCAAGCCACCTTCGTGAAAAACGCGACCACACTATAACATCAGCGCCTCCGAATTTTACTGTTGGCTCTACACACTCTGGCAGATGACGTTCACGGGCATTCGCCATACCAACATCCTGTCATCGGATCTCCACATTGCATACCGTGATTCGCCACTCCACACAACGTATCTCCACTGTTCAATCGTCCAACGTTCACGCTCCTTACACCAAGCGAGGCGTCGTTTCGCATTTCCAGCCTGATGTGTGGCTTATGAGCAGCCGGTCGAGAATGAAATCCAAGTTTTCTCACCTCCCGCCTAACTGTCATAGTACTTGCAGTGGATCCTGATGCAGTTTGCAAGTTCTGTGTGATGATCTGGACTGATGTCTGCCTATTACACATTACGACCTTCTTCAACTGTTGGCGGTCTTTGACAGTTATCAGACGAGGTCGGCCTGTACGCTTCTGTGCTATAAGTGTCCTTTCACGTTTCCGCTTCATAATCACACCGGAAACAGTGGACCTAGGGATCTTTATCAGTGTGGAAAACTCGCTTACAGACGTCAGACACAAGTGACACCCAATCACCTGACCACGTTAGAAGTCCGTGAGTTCCGCATAGCACCCCCTTCTGCTCTCAAAATGGTTCAAATGGCTCTGAGCACTATCTGGTCTCGCGGTAGCGTTCTCGCTTCCCGAGCACGGGGTCCCGGGTTCGATTCCCGGCGGGGTCAGGGATTTTCACCTGCCCCGAGATGACTGGGTGTTTGTGTTGTCCTCATCATTTCATCATCATCCGGGAAAGTGGCGAAATTGGACTGAGCAAAAGATTGGGTAATTGTAAGGGCGCTGATAACCACGCAGTTGAGCGCCCCACAAACCAAACATCATCATCATCATCATCTGAGCACTATCGGACTTTCTGAGGTCATCAGTCACCTAGACTTCGAACTACTTAAACCTTACTAACCGAAGGACAGCACACACCTCCATGCCCGAGGCAGGATTCGAACCTGCGACCGTAGCAGCAGCGTGGTTCCGGACCGAAGCGCCTAGAACCGCTCGGTCACAACGGCCGGCCGTTATGCTCTCTCACGATGTCTAACGACTACTGAGGTCGCTGATATGGAGTACCTGGCAGTAGGTGACAGCACAATGCATCTCATATGAAAAACGTATGTTTTTGAGAGTGTCCGGATACATTTGAGCACATAATGTATTAGTTTGGTCCGGAAAGTTGTTAAGATGAGTTTAATCATGACTAGAATAGTGAATTTTCGTTGAGGATGGTCTCCAGCCAACGAAAATGCCAACAGAAGCGGCATACTATGGGAGTCAGATGGTGAGTGGGACTTTTTGAGTGAAGAGCTCAAAATAGCTATTCGTGACACTATGTTTCGAGTGCTGGAAGAAGGAAGACCTGCCTATGGTAACGTGCCTAATTCAGTCTTATAGGTGATCGATTCTGGGCAGTGAACAGCCACTACCATATTTTAACTTCTGAAGGGACTTCGTATTTCGAGAGGTCTGAACGTGCTTAAGAGTAGGACTCCACTTTTTTTTCGCTTGTATTACTGAGCTGCGAACAGACAGAGTGCGAGTTATTATTTGTTGAATCGCACACGTCAATTTGTGTATCATCACGCAGAACTCTGAGCTATTATGAGCTGGTGTATATTCAGTGTCTTGTCATCACGAAATGGACTTAGTTTTCGCAAGTATTAGACGACTATTTAGTTTGGGGATTTTCCTACCATTCTCGTAACGCTCTCACCGTAACTTTATTGCATTGTACAAGAATATTTTATGTTTCAGAGCCGTGCATAGCCCCAGTACCTAACGTACGGGTAACCGCAGGTAAAGACGCAGTTGGTTTGCTCGTATGGTATGGTGTCAGGAAGAGCAACTTCTCAGCAGTAACAGGTAGGTCCTGTCGCAATTGGTGTTTTATCGTCCGAGATATGGAAGCAATCCCTTTAGACTTACAACTGTAATTCTGAGACATTAGAATGTGTCATTACATTACATTTCATGATAGGCTGTTTCCGTGTATAACATTTTGCAACAGTTGCGTGGGTGAGAAATGGTAGCAGAAGTTAGTTGTGGACAGATTATAGGCGGAACATCAAAAGAGAAGAAGGCGACTTTGTACAGGCGTACTGAGTTCGAGTGCTCAGCGGCCACCAGCAGCGGAGATCTCGACCACCAGCACTTCGGGCAGCAGCAGTACTTCAGAAGCAGCCAGTATGACCGGTAAGTTAAGAACTTGTGCCGATAGTGCTAAAATGTGCGAACGTACAGTGTCATCGTCAGTGATACATTTTCCAACGATTAAACACTCACCCAGCACGCACGGTTCAGATAATTCTGGTGGTCCAGTTAGTCCAAAATCTGAACGTGAGATACGGATATGGACGATATTAGTGGGGCACATAGTTGAAATCAGAGAAAGGAGACGCAATTTTGAGTAATTCATTGGCATTTTTAAAGAAAATTCTGAGAAACTAGAACTCTAAAATGGGGGTATTGGGTACAGAGAGAGTTTCAATGAAGACGGAGATACTTTCAGTGGAGACAAGTGTACCAGAAAGTGTAAAATCTGAGGTTAAAAAAAATTGAATCCGACATGGAAGGGATGATAGATTATAACTCAGAAACTATGAGACGAGACGCAGGCCAAATTTCTGAAGAGGTGAGCCTGGTTGACACCAATGACGACATAGTGCAATAAAATTTCTTGTACAAGTCGGAAAAGACACATTACGAGCTAGGAGGCGAGGTGCAGAATTGTGTGGCGTATGCTTGAGGAAGTGACCACCAGCTCTGTTCACAGTTTGCCAGGTAGAGAAGTAGATTTTAAGAAAGAGGTTCTTAAGAAAAGAGAACATTTTGAAGCTGTATTAACTAAATAAGCTGTGCAGCAGGAAGAGCAGTTCAAAGACATGAGGACAGAATTAAATTCTTTAGCAGCAAATCAGACTCCTACTGTAGTAGGTGTTCCGTGGGTTAATTCAGGAACAAAAGAGTGTTTTCCAAATGATGGAAAATACCAGTGTTCGAATGTGTGTGAATTCCTAATGGACCAAACTGATAAGATCATCGGTCACTAAACTTACACGCTACTTAAAGTAACTTATACTAAGAACAACACACACACCCATGCCCGAGGGAGGACTTGAACCTCCGGCGGGAGTCCATTACCTGGCGCTTCAAACCGCGAGGCGGAAAATACCATCCAGTTGATTTTTTTTTCTTTTTTGCCGCGTAAAGATGGTTTTCTGAGAGGGATGTCGGAAGAGGCAAAGATTCAGATCGCTAAAAGACATCTTGAGGACAATGCACAGTCACAGGGCAAATTTTATGAGTGCTTCGTTTACTGTCTATGAAATTTTTGACAGTTGTTACCTGAACAAATACTAGAGTGAAACGAAACAAACACGACTTCAGAATGAGTTCCTAAGCGGACCAAGTTTCAGATAGCCAGTGGGTCGATTCGGAATTTTTGTGTGCATGAACTGGATAAGTTGACACAAATCGTCCGCTGGGAGTGTTGATGGAGATTACAACGTTCAAGAGACGCTTACCAGTATATTTACAGTCGGATCATGTCCACAGTCCGACCAATTCTATCGCTGATTTTTTAGATTTAACTGAGAAACTAAACCAAGGGGTGAAATTCAAACCACATAATGGTAATATTGGACGGTAAATGGGTACCAGACAATAATCACCAAAGTAATTACTATCGTAATGTTAACAATGATTTTCAGAGGGGAAATGGAAATGGGAACTTTCATAATGGAAATCATAACCGGGAAAGAATGTTTGAGGGGCAGGAGCCTCATGAAACGTAAAGCCATAATAGGAGGTGTGGATATTAGAGATCACCGCATCTCATGTCCGGAGACAGCGAAATAAAAACGCGTTGAAGAAGACAAGTTATTTTAAAAATTTTTGTAGGTGTCGATAATTCGGCAAAGAAACCTCAAATGTTGGAGATGGATGTCCTAACAAGTATGAATGTAATCATGAATAATTTTAAGCAGCGCACCCTTACAGAGGGCGCAAGAAATATTGTGAAATGTGTTGAGATATTTGATAATCTTTTGAGGATGAAGAATTTCTTTGGTTAAAGGAAGTGAGTGATGGAATCAATGTATATTTGTTCAGAGATTCTGTGATCAAAAGAGGAGGATTTGAATTTGGGGGAGGTGGAATGTATGACGAATTCTAATGACGCATTAGTCAGTAGCAACAATTGTAGTAATGTAAGTGAAAGTAATGAAGATGATTTTGCATCGGAGAAATTAGGTGCAGCTGTGTATGAAGGCGGAAAAACTGTAGTCTTGCGGGCTGGAAATTAATTTTGTGGTATATCAGCGGAAGTAGGTGAAGGTATTTGTGAAGGCAGAATGGCAGCTGTTCAAATGGTTAAAATGGCTCTGAGCACTATGGGACTTAACTTCTGAGGTCATCAGTCCCCTATAACTTAGAACTACTTAAACCTAACAAACCTAAGGACATCACACACATCCATGCCCGAGGCAGGATTCGAACATGCGACCGTAGCGGTAGCGCGGTTCCAGACTGTAGAGCCTAGAACCGCTTGCCTATCCCGGCCGGCCGTCAGCTAGGGACGAATTTTATTATGCATTGGCGGAAGTTGGTGATTTATTGTTAAAAGGATGCAAAGGTGATGTTTTAGAGACGGAACTTGTGAAAGTTGAGGGTACTGATTTAGGTATCTAAGAGGAAGGAGTTTGTGCCTTTGTTTCTGTTGATGGAAGTGAACCAATGACTCTTGATGAAAGCCTGAAGTATGAGTGGATGTGGAAGGATGAATGTGAAAGCAGTGTGTTAGGTAGTGGGTCATAATGCGAAGTGTCGTAGAAATCTGAGAGGAGAGAAAGTGTTAGGAGGTGAGAGGAAGTTCCGAATTGGCGGAATTCGAGTCTACTGTAAATTATGATATGGTGAAATGCAGTGTCGGCAATTTGAGTGGAGGAGGTTGACGAAGTTATTGGTGGTGATTTCTATAATGTATCGACGGATTAATGGATGTTTTAACTAACGACTCTTATGAGTTATAAACGGGTGTAGTTGGATTTAATTCTGGTAAAGTTTGTATTGATTCGGCGGACATATGAGACGGTTTGTGTAAAGGAACGACGTTTTAAGTTGTGTGGTTATCTGTGAAAATGTTGTAACTACTGACATCATTTCTTCAGGAGAAGGAAACAGTATATTTGATGCATACGAGGATGATGCAACGAAAGTTTGTGAGGGCGATTTGAAGCAAACAGATGATTTAAAGGTGAATCGGAAGAATACAGGAATGGACAAGGGCTAAACTATTTGTTTAAGAGGTGATGATAGTACTGATTGGTATGGCAAGGAAGGAAGTGACTAATCTATAAATGATTGGAAAAGATACGGGAAAATTTTTAAGTCGTTACTACCTCACTGTAGGGCACAGGAGAAATATAAAGTATCAAGAGGTCTTGAAGGAAGGAAAGACGAAACTGGGGCAAAGGAAGCGTTTCATGAATTTTTCGATAGTAATAATGAAATTGCAGGTTGGTATGATGCTGTAATGTTTTCAATATTCATGGAGGAGAAAGGAAGGGATACTGGAAATGATCTTTTGAGGCAGCATTATTTAGAGAAGTAAGAAATCATGAACGTGCGACCAGAAGTAGATGTGGGTAATTTAACAGTAAGTGCACTTTTAGATTCCGGAAGTGATGTGTCTGCCGTATGAGAGCAATTTGTCAACCGAAATAAGGATAAAAAATTTTCAATGTTTCCTATCAACAGTGTTAAGATTAAGACTGCAGTTGATGGGCTACGTAAACCTATAAAATATGAAACGCATTTAGACTGTAAGTGTAGCGATCACTGTTTTAGTATGAGATGTTGTATAGTGAATGATTTAGTTAAAGATGTAGAACTGTGTACGGATTTCCTGTGTAAATACTAAATTTTTGTGTATTATGTTGAGAAATACCTTGAATTTGAACTACAGGGTAAAAGGAGAGAGTAAAATTCAATAATCTATTAACTGGGTATCAATGGATTCCCCATACAGTAATTACTGAAGTTTGGGACAATTGTAATTCTGTGTATGACCGAATACAAGAAGTGACTGAATATATCTCGAACGAGGAAAAGGAGAAATATTGTGTAATTGTTGAGTTGGTATGAGGATACTCTCACAGACAAGGGCGATAGGGGGTTGGACTTTGCATACTCAGTTAACACGAGCCTATGAGATCAGCTGCTGACAAGATTTGCTGACAGGGAGGCAGTGCCGGTTAAAATAAAGCATATGTTAGAATGGGATATCGTGGAACAACGTATGAGTGATTACTGCAATCCGATTCTAATTGTTAAAAAGAACGATAACCGCTTAGAATAATTATAGACACTAGCAAAATTGAATAAGGTTATAGTAAGAGAACTAGTTCAGCTAGGCAACGTGGAACAATTCGTACAGAATTTTCGCAATATAAAACGGTTGTCGAGTGTCGATTTGACCTCTGACTTTTGGCAGATTCCTTTGGGTGAAGGGAGTAAGCGATACACTGCTTTCCTATTTGAAGTGTGAAGTTATCGCTTCATTGTGGTGCCATTTGGATTAAGTACATTGATTATGTTTTCGTGAGACTGCTACATCACATACTATGTGACCTGTTAATGAGTAAACTTGCAATGTGGACGATATTTTCATTGCCACGGAATCTTGGCGCCAACATTGCGAGTTGTTGGAGGAAATGCTCTTGGTCTTAAAAAGAGAGGAATGACCTTAAAACTCCAAGCGCGAATTTTTTAGAGCGGAGAGTCAGGTTTTGGTCATAAACTCCCATCCCAAAGTATTTAGTGAGATACCTAAATAGATTTCAGAGTGAAAAAAGCCGGCTACAACAAAACAATTAAAATCATACCTAGGGTTGTGCAATTTTTACCGAAAATTTCTGGGTACTAATTGTTGTGGATTGGCAAGACAGCCAACCCACTATGACAGGAAGCCGAAAGGCACGCGTTTTAGCTCACGCAGGCTGGCGTGAGGTCTGGAACAGTTAAAGGAATTGAGACTAGTAAAAAAAGTACGTAGCTGCTGGAATACTTAACTTTAATCCATAATTGGTGAACATCGCTCTTGACGGTACATGTTTTACAGCATCAATAGTAACTGATAATGGCGCCTTGCTAGGTCGTAGCAAATGACGTAGCTGAAGGCTATGCTAACTATCGTCTCGGCAAATGAGAGCGTAATTTGTCAGTGAACCATCGCTAACAAAGTCGGCTGTACAACTGGGGCGAGTGCTAGGAAGTCTCTCTAGACCTGCCGTGTGGCGGCGCTCGGTCTGCAATCACTGATAGTGGCGACACGCGGGTCCGACGTATACTAACGGACCGCGGCCGATTTAAAGGCTACCACCTAGCAAGTGTGGTGTCTGGCGGTGACACCACACTAATGTGATGAATACTCCGAACCTACGGACAGTTCAGATTACGGCATCGGATGTGAGTTGTCCCATGAAAAAATTATGGGAGGATAGATAGAACTTGCTAGCCGTATGTTAAATAAACGTGAGCTCGGCTATAACATTTCTGAAAAAGTGTCACTCACTGTTGTGTACTGGTTTGAAAAGTTCTGGCTGTAACAGGAAGATTGCGAGATACCCGTGCTATCTAGTTATAAAGCACTTAGTTTTCTGCAGGTTAGTACGCTGCTAAACGATCGTCTTATGCACTGGGCAATGCTTTTACAGCAATTCAGCTCTAGCGTAAGATGTATAAAAAGAACCTAAGACTGCATAGCTGGCGCACTACCACGGCTCGGGGAAACAGAGATTCGTTCTGTTTGCCAGGACATGCGACGAGTACAAGGTCGCGAAATGATACCCAACAGTATAAAATTCATAACCGTGTTTTATTTCGCCGGGAACACGAGAAAACGGAGCGATGGAGACCGTGTTTTCCCGAAAAGTATGTGGAACAGCTGATAGACTACGACCTCTTAAGTTGCGGGAATTACAGGGCACAAAAGTGCATAGAAGTTATTGAGGAATATGTGCTCATTAAAAAAAATCTAGCGAGACAGGCGCGCGCTCGGTTGGCCACTTGCGACAAGTGCCAGCGGGTGCAACATTGCACTACCTCGCACCAGGGGGAAGTATCATCCGTAGCAAAGTTGGGGAGCAATTGGCGGTAAGCAGTATCTGATCACTTCCAACGGGGCGTGATGGTATGACAAATATATTTCTGGTTGTTGACGTGTTTTCAAAGTTCATCAAACTGTATCCGATAGGGAAAACTACCAGCAAAACTCTCATCGCCAAACTTGAATAGGATTTTTACTTAAGTAATAAAACAAGAGATGCTGTCCTCTGATAAACGAATCACAATTTACTTCTAAAATGTGGAATGATTTCATGACTAATCAAGGCATCAAACACATATAGATATCGGTATACCACCCGGCAAGTAGCCCATGTCAACGCTATATGCTAGAAATTGGCCGCCTGTGTAGAATGTGTATATGCTACAAACATTCTAAGTGGAGGAGTTTATCAAATCATTTGAAGACATATTAAATGGCACAGGGTACTCACGATTAGAAGTAATGGCAGGAAGCAATCCGAAGATCTTACTTACTAAGGTCGTGAATTTTCCATTAGGTCAACCAGTAACGGCAGCCGAAAGAGAGGAGGCAGTAAAGGCTCATATGGAGAACATGTAAAATGAAGGGAACAAGTGATATGAGGGGCGTTATCAGACGAAGTACAAGATTGGGGACCCCGACTTAGTGAAAACCAAAGAAAAATCTAGTGAAGTAGATGGAGAAATAAAAAGGCTCTTCGAATTATACTACGGTTCATTCGTTGTCGCTGAATGTCCAACTACTGGGCCTACGAAACGTGACAGAAGTGCGAATATATATAAAAAGAAGAACGTAGTAGGTCTGTACAAATTCGCTTGTGTATATGCGTAATTTCCATGAGTAGTTCATAAGAACTTTGTGGGTTACTTCTGTTTAGTATAAAGAGTACACTTGATGAATTTAATTTGTATGTAAGATATATGGAGGCACAGCTTAGTGCAAGGGAAGTGAGCTAATATTGGCCGCACAAATCTTGGTACGAGGAGGTCCGCAGTATATAATTAACTTCGTTATTAACGTAGGAGAAAATTAAATTATACTGTATTAAAGATTTGGGAGAAATTTCTAGAGATTATTTGTGAGTGTTACTTGTAGTATGTCGGATGGGTTTCCCTTGTGATATATGTAGTTGACTTGTAATTATTGTTCGCACAAAATTTAATGCGTTTAGGTCATCAGTACTCCTTAAAATTTTAATTGCTTGTGGGAGTAAAACATGTAGTTATGTGCAAAGCAAAGGCAAAATTTTGGAGACATATTTCGTGGGTTAATTCTATAATATAGGATCTGTTATTTTGGACGGGTTTTAATATACACTCCTGGAAATGGAAAAAAGAACACATTGACACCGGTGTGTCAGACCCACCATACTTGCTCCGGACACTGCGAGAGGGCTGTACAAGCAATGATCACACGCACGGCACAGCGGACACACCAGGAACCGCGGTGTTGGCCGTCGAATGGCGCTAGCTGCGCAGCATTTGTGCACCGCCGCCGTCAGTGTCAGCCAGTTTGCCGTGGCATACGGAGCTCCATCGCAGTCTTTAACACTGGTAGCATGCCACGACAGCGTGGACGTGAACCGTATGTGCAGTTGATGGACTTTGAGCGAGGGCGTATAGTGGGCATGCGGGAGGCCGGGTAGACGTACCGCCGAATTGCTCAACACGTGGGGCGTGAGGTCTCCACAGTACATCGATGTTGTCGCCAGTGGTCGGCGGAAGGTGCACGTGCCCGTCGACCTGGGACCGGACCGCAGCGACGCACGGATGCACGCCAAGACCGTAGGATCCTACGCAGTGCCGTAGGGGACCGCACCGCCACTTCCCAGCAAATTAGGGACACTGTTGCTCCTGGGGTATCGGCGAGGACCATTCGCAACCGTCTCCATGAAGCTGGGCTACGGTCCCGCACACCGTTAGGCCGTCTTCCGCTCACGCCCCAACATCGTGCAGCCCGCCTCCAGTGGTGTCGCGACAGGCGTGAATGGAGGGAAGAATGGAGACGTGTCGTCTTCAGCGATGAGAGTCGCTTCCGCCTTGGTGCCAATGATGGTCGTATGCGTGTTTGGCGCCGTGCAGGTGAGCGCCACAATCGGGACTGCATACGACCGAGGCACACAGGCCAACACTCGGCATCATGGTGTGGGGAGCGATCTCCTACACTGGCCGTACACCACTGGTGATCGTCGAGGGGACACTGAATAGTGCACGGTACCACCAAACCGTCGTCGAACCCATCGTTCTACCATTCCTAGACCGGCAAGGGAATTTGCTGTTCCAACAGGACAATGCACGTCCGCATGTATCCCGTGCCACCCAACGTGCTGTAGAAGGTGTAAGTCAACTACCCTGGCCAGCAAGATCTCCGGATCTGTCCCCCATTGAGCATGTTTGGGACTGGATGAAGCGTCGTCTCACGCGGTCTGCACGTCCAGCACGAACGCTGGTCCAACTGAGGCGCCAGGTGGAAATGGCATGGCAAGCCGTTCCACAGGACTACATCCAGCATCTCTACGATCGTCTCCATGGGAGAATAGCAGCCTGCATTGCTGCGAAAGGTGGATATACACTGTACTAGTGCCGACATTGTGCATGCTCTGTTGCCTGTGTCTATGTGCCTGTGGTTCTGTCAGTGTGATCATGTGATGTATCTGACCCCAGGAATGTGTCAATAAAGTTTCCCCTTCCTGGGACAATGAATTCACGGTGTTCTTATTTCAATTTCCAGGAGTGTATGATATTCATGAATTTCGGAAGCAGTTATCTGCGGAGTTGAGACGCATGTTCTACATGAAAATGTAGCAAAGTAAATTTCATTTTCCAAGCGAATTACGCCAAAAATATCGCTCCGCTTCCTGGATTCCTAACGATATATACCAGTACCTCTTCAGAAACTTACTGAGATGTTGTGTCCACAGGATATGCGAATCACTTAAGCAGCTTTTCCCAATGATGTAAAGTTTCAGCTTGTAAAAAAGGAGGGGATCTATATATACTAATATCTGGACTTGATGAACGGACTCTCCAAAACCATGTTGCTCCATGTAATTGCCTACACCAGCAAACTCACAGCCACTGCATGACAGATGCAGAGTACAGGCACCTGGTGAATCTGTGGCAGGAGTACAGCATCTCTGATTTAGAGGGTTAGGCTCAACTCTACATGGAGACGGATTTGTGCAGACTCACGGACATTTTTCAGATATTCCAGATTGTATGCCGACGCACATACTCTCTGGATACTGCCTTCTGTTACACTGTACCAGGGCTTTCATGGCATGCAATGTTAAAAAAGACACGTATCACATTGCCCTGTTGACCATTGTTGATATGTTACTTTTTCTCGAACACAGGATTCGCAAGGGACTTTATCAGTTCATCCACAAGTACGCCACGACCAGTAACATGTGACTTAATGACGAGGAGTACAGGCCACATTAAGATCTGTGTCACATCGTTTCCTTTGATGTAAACAATCTCTGCAGACGGCCTTTGCAACAAACACTGCCGTTTGGTGCGTTCTGATGGGTGTCGAAGGGTAAAATCGTCAAATTTATTCCCCCGAATTGCATGACAAGCACAGTGACTTACCATTGGGTCCAGACGGCCTAGTCCCAAGAAATGGTCCAATCTCCAAGCTGATGACTACTCTCAGAAATATGCAGAGACGTATTTTGTACTATAGAAATGTTCAGCAGTGTTTCATGATGGGGATGCGACTTCTTTGAATCACCCACGGCACCTCCTTTGACCAGTGTCCCTGACTGAAGGAGGACATTGATTTAAACACAAATCAGAGGGCTTTAACAGTGCATGATTTTGAAAAGGTTTCTTATAATTAACCCATAATCACGCACTCTTATTTTTTATGACGCTACTACACATGAGGTATTTTTTTAATCCAGTTAGAATAAAAATATTTCCATGAAACCCTTCAGAAAGTGGGAATATACATACATACATCAAAAACCGTTTTGCATCACACCGATACATGATACTGAGTAACGTACACATTGTACAAGGAACTGGCTGAACGGTACATGGAGGGACACAGTTGTAAAATTTACGTAACAATGCTACCAATGGTTGCAACCTACACTGGGGAATATTTTATCTCAAGTGTGTGATTCGATCCTAATTAGTAATTGAATTTTCAGCAAGACCACGGAGAATGTTAGAAACCATCGCACAATACCTTTAGCTTACCACTGCGATGAGCCTTATGGTGTAAGAAATTACAACACGAGGCCAAATTTTAAGTGGAGAACTATTTTCAATGAAGGACTAATCGCTGTGGGAATGGCTAAGATTTCAGTGGAGTTCAAGATGCCTGTCTGTATCGGAATGTGTGTGCTGTACCTTTCCAAACTCCATATGGGTGATCAAACACTTTTCATCGAAAACACTGCAGGAGCATCTTCATTGCCCCTACAGAGTGCGGCCGAGAAGTGTCATGCAGAACAAAACGCATGACAGCTATGTTATATAGGCTGCATGACATCAGACGAGGTTTCACACCAGGCCCTCACATTTGGTGGGAGACACTATTGTTCTAAGCACCTTTCTGTGCTCACTGTGTGCTCAGAACTGAAAAGAGCGACCTGACGCTATCGACGGGCTTGCTAGAGGCACCGAACAATTTTGCCACCTCAAACGTTGAGGATGTCATGTTGTTTAGTATAGACACAACAGTTTCATTTACTGTGAAAGACTGCAATCCATACGAATCAATTAAGTACAGTCCCAAGGGAATCGACAGTTCTCTATTTGCAAACGATAATCCATATGGAATGACACCTAAGAACAAGAGGGTTATAGGTGTGATGAAAGGTGAGGCGAACGGCTCACAGATTCTGGAGTTTGTAGGGAGCAGACCGAAAATGGATGCATACCATATAAATTCTGGTGCCACCTAGAGACGAGTTAAGGATGTGCGTCGTTCTACCTCACAGCCTCTCTCGCTTGAAGACTGTAAGGAGTGTCTGTCTTCAGATGATGAATCCTGACATATGGTGCAGCAAATATTCTTTGCATCATGAGGTGTGGGGTATATACAGGACTGTAGCTGAAAGTCGGTCTCTCACACCATGATGGCAATCTGTGCAGATGGGATCAGTGCCCTCCATTTGTCACACTATTCACTTAAGTGATTTGTATGTATGACTGTGTGTGTGTGTGTGTGTGTGTGTGTGTGTGTGTGTGTGTGTGTTTGTTTGTATGTAATAGACGAAGCATTAGTCATAGTTCTATTTGTATATGTGTGTGCTTGCGAACTGCGTATTATTAGGTGCGGCATGTACAAGCCTGCCACAATATGTGCTTTTAAAAATATTATACATGTGTTTCTATGTCTGCGTATGTGTGTGGTTCTACTTCCTGCTGCTAGTCCCTATTTACTGTAAATATTATAGCCGGCCGGAGTGGCCGTGTGGTTTTAGGCGCTACAGCCTGGAGCCGAGCAACCGCTACGGTCGCAGGTTCGAATCCTGCCTCGGGCATGGATGTGTGTGATGTCCTTAGGTTAGTTAGGTTTAATTAGTTCTACGTTCTAGGCGACTGATGACCTCAGAAAGTTAAGTCGCATAGTACTCAAAGCCATTTGAACCATTTTTAGTAAATATCATCATCATCACATCATCATTTAAGACTGATTATGCCTTTCAGCGTTCAGTCTGCAGCATAGCCCCCCTTATACAGTTCCTCCATGATCCCCTATTCAGTGCTAACATTGGTGCCTCTTCTAATGTTAAACCTATTACTTCAAAATCATTCGTAACCGAATCCAGGTACCTTCTCCTCGGTCTGCCCCGACTCCTCCTACCCTCTACTGCTGAATCCTTGGGTAACATTGCTTCTCCCATGCGTGTAACATGACCCCACCATCTAAGCCTGTTCGCCCTAACTGCTACACCTATAGAGTTCATTCCCAGTTTTTCTTTGACTTCCTCATTGTGGACACCCTCCTGCCATTGTTCCCATCTACTAGTACCTGCAATCATCCTAGCTACTTTCATATCCGTAACCTCAACCTTGTTGATAAGGTAACCTGAATCCACCAAGCTTTCGAACAAAGTTGGTCGAAAGATTGAACGGTGTACAGATAGCTTAGCCTTGGTACTGACTTCCTTCTTGCAGAAGAGAGTAGATCGTAGCTGAGCGCTCACTGCATTAGCTTTGCTACACCTCGCTTCCAGTTCTTTCACTATGTTTCCATCCTGTGAGAATATGCATCCTAAGTACTTGAAACCGTCCACCTGTTCTAACTTTGTTCCTCCTATTTGGCACTCAATCCGTTTATATTTCTTTCCCACTGACATTACTTTCGTTTTGGATATGCTAATCTTCATACCATAGTCCTTACATTTCTGATCTAGCTCTGAAATATTACTTTGCAAACTTTCAATCGAATCTGCCATCACAACTAAGTCATCCGCATATGCAAGACTGCTTATTTTGTGTTCACATATCTTAATCTCACCCAGCCAGTCTATTGTTTTCAACATATGATCCATAAATAATATGAACAACAGTGGAGACAGGCTGCAGCTTTGTCTTACCCCTGAAACTACTCTGAACCATGAACTCAATTTACCGTCAACTCTAACTGCTGCCTGACTATCCATGTAAAGACCTTTAATTGCTTGCAAACTTTTTCCTTCTATTCCATAATCTTGTAGAACAGACAATAACTTCCTCCTAGGAACCCGGTCACATGCTTTTTCTAGATCTATAAAGCATAGATACAATTCCCTGTTCCACTCATAACACTTCTCCATTATTTGCCGTAAGCTAAAGATCTGGTCCTGACAACCTCTAAGAGGCTTAAACCTACACTGATTTTCATCCAATTGGTCCTCAACTAATACTCGCACTTTCCTTTCAACAATACCTGAGAAGATTTTACCCACAACGCTGATTAAAGAGATACCTCTGTAGTTGTTACAATCTTTTCTGTTTCGATGTTTAAAGATTGGTGTAATTACTGCTTTTGTCCAGTCTGATGGAACCTGTCCCGACTCCCATGCCATTTCAATTATCCTGTGTAGCCATTTAAGACCTGACATTCCACTGTATTTGATGAGTTCCGACTTAATTTCATCCACCCCAGCCGCTTTATTGCTCTGCAATCTATTGACCATTTTTTCCACTTCCTCAAATGTGATCCTATTTCCATCATCATTCCTATCCCATTCTACCTCGAAATCTGAAACATTACTAATCGCATTTTCACCTACAGTGAGCAACTCTTCAAAATACTCCCTCCATCTGCCCAAGGCATCCACAGGATTCACCAGCAGTTTTCCTGACCTGTCCAAAATACTTGTCATTTCCTTCTTACCTCCCTTTCGAAGACTGCTAATTACACTCCAGAATGGTTTTCCAGCAGCTTGCCCCATAGTCTCCAACCTGTTTCCAAAGTCTTCCCACGATTTCTTCTTGGATGCTACAATTATCTGTTTGGCTTTGTTTCTTTCTTCAACATAACTTTCTCTGTCTACGTGGGTTCTGGTATGTAGCCGTTTTTGATACGCCTTCTTTTTCCTTTTACAGGCTGCCTTGACTGTATCATTCCACCAAGCTGTTTGCTTCTTCCTACTTTTACACACTACTGTTCCAAGACATTCTTTAGCCACTTCTAGTACTGTGTCCCTGTACCTTGTCCATTCCTTTTCCAATGACTGTAATTGACTACATTCAACTAACCGGTACCTTTCTGAGATCGCTGTTATGTACTTGTGCCTGATTTCCTTATCCTGAAGTTTCTCCACTCTTCTCCTCCTACATCTGGACCTGACCTCCTGCACTTTCGGCCTCACAATCCCAATTTCAATGCAGATTAAATAATGATCAGTATCATCAAAGAATCCCTTGAATACATGTGTGTCCCTCACAGCCTTCCAGAATTCCTGACCTGTTATTATATAGTCAATGACAGATCTAGTTCCCCTGCCTTCCCAAGTATACCGGTGAATGTTCTTATGTTTAAAAAAGGAGTTTGTGATTACTAAGCCCATACTGGCACAGAAATCCAAGAGTTGTTTCCCGTTCCTGTTGGCCTCCATATCCTCTCCAAATTTACCCATAACCTTTTCATACCCTTCTGTTCGATTTCCAATCCTGGCGTTAAAAATCACCCATGAGCAGAACACTGTCCTTGTCCTTTACGCTAACAACTACATCACTGAGTGCCTCATAAAAACTATCCATCTTATCTTGATCTGTCCCTTCACAATGCGAATATACTGACACAATCCTAATTTTCTTGCTAGACACTGTCAAATCTATCCACATCAGTCGTTCGTTTACATACCTTATTGCAACTACGCTGGGTTCCATTTCTTTCCTGATGTAAAGCCCTACACCCCATTGTGCTATTCCTGCTTTGACTCCTGACAGGTAGACCTTGTATTCTCCCACTTCCTCTTCTTTCTCACCCCTTACCCGAATCTCACTAACAGCTAAAACATCCAGCCCCATCCTACTTGCAGCCTCTGCCAACTCTACCTTCTTCCCAGAGTAGCCCCCATTGATATTAATAGCTCCCCATCTCATTACCGTTTGTTTGCCAAGTCGTATCTTAGGAGTCCCTGGTTTGTCAGTTAGAATTAGGACTCCGTCACCTCCAAAGGTCCGAGGCATTTTGCTCTGATTTTTACCAGCATCATATTTAAAGTACCAGGGAAGCAGGTTGCTAGCCTTACTTGCCCCGAGTCCCATTGGGTTTTACCCCTAACGTCTGAGGGACTAACCGGTGGATTTGGTAGTCTTTGCCGTATGAGCACAAAGGTGACCACGACTCAGAATATGTCCGAGATGCCCAGCCTTATTCCAAAGTAACTGGTATCCCGATTGTCGGGACCACTTACTTGGCCACTCATACGTTGCCCGTGGTTCATGAACTAGGACATGACTATAGGAACCCACACCATGAACCACTTTAGTAAATATTATAAATAAAAAAATCATTCTCCTCCTCTCTAAGTATAATGGCTCTCTAAGTAAATATCGTACACTTTATCATTTGCTGTATGTTCATGCAATCTCTTTTAGAAGAAATGTATGATGTACCTCTGCCACTATAAATATTATATAATTGACCAGTAGCTGTTACGTAAATAAAAAGTAAATCTAAAATTACAAATTTTTTTAATGTTTTGTATCTGATGATAATACATGAGTTAATTTGCTATATATTTTTATTATTGTTTGATCCCTCTTCACCTTTAAAGTTATTGTAGGGTGAAAATTAATACAAAAAATTTTAATTTGTAGAATATTTTATTATTTTCATACAGTATTATTCAGCTTTACAGTGCTGTCCAAATAATTGTTTCTTATATGCTTTGAATTCAGTCTCAGTTGTATTCAGGCCTACAGGCACAGTTACATACATTTATATTCTTTGAGTAAATTCAGCCTCCGTAGAATTTTTAGTTACAAGCTTTCCACTTACTCACTTTGATATGGGGGAATACAGGCACTGATGTATATTTAAACTGTGGTTGTGCAAATACTCAACAGACTCATAGTACAACCCTTTTCATGTGCAAGCTGAAGACACAATCTATCTGTTGCGACATAATGCGCAATACAGGTCTTTCAGTTTAGCAACAGTTGAACGTTTATGATATACACTTCCGAAAAAACATGAACAGTGGACCCTTTTAGAGGGCTCCATTTAACTCAAGATGTACTGTTGCAACAGCGCTTATGGAGTACATTAAATAATTATATTTACTGATCAACAGCACAAATGGTTATGAGCTACTGGGTATTGACCCATACTGAGACACCCATATTACTATATGGTGTAGCCTCCACAGGCAAGAACGCAGGCGCTGAATATGGCATCCAGTTGATGGTATAGATATTGAATTCTTTTCTCGGATATGATATGCCATGTATCCTTGACCTGTTCACGCAGCTCTGTAAGAGATGTTGGTTGACGGGCCACACGTGTTACTTCTCGTGCCACCATATCCAACAGGTGCTCGTTGGAAGACAGATCTGGAGATATTGTTGGCTGCTGCACATCTTGGAGAGCATGTTGAGTTTATTGAACAGTGTGTGGGTGAGCATTATCCTGTTGGAACTACACATCTCCTTTCTGTTGTAAGAATGGAAAAAGAATGGGACTAACAAAATCCTACACTTACCGAGCACTATTTATCGCCCTTCCAGAAACACCAAAGGTGAACAAGAGTTGTAGCTTATCACTCCCCAGACCATATGGCCTGGGATGGGGCCTGTGTGTCTTGGTCGGACGCGCGCTTTTAGACAGCACTCACCAGATTCATGTCACACTCCCAAAAGGCCATCACATCCACGCAGGCAGAATCTACTTTTGTCTCTGAAGATCACTGTGCTCTATTCCATCTTCTAAGTGATCCTCTGGCGGCACCAGTCGAGCTGTGCACATCGATGCTGCAGTGTGGGTGGAAGACAGGCTGGAGGTGTGCATGTCCATAGTCATACTGTGAAGAAGAGGTTTGCAACAGCTTATATTGACACGTCTGGGCTCATAAGTCTTCTTATCTGTGCTGTGGTAGCTGTATGATCTGCCACTGCTGCCCTTGCAATATGACAATCCTGGCAAGCTTTTGCGCAGTTTAGACGTCAAGACCCTCGTGTGCCAGTGTGAGAATGTTCACGTGACGACAATTTTACCCCTTTCAGACTCTGTCAGTTGTCTGTAAAAAGCACGAGTGCGTCTCTGTGGAGTGGTTGCTTGCTTGGTTCACACATTTGCACCACACTTGGCCTTATAGTTGTGATCGTTCCCTGTTAAAGGGTAGACGCAGATGGCGCTCAAGTAGCTGTGCCAGTACACTGTCTGTTAGCAGACGATTGAAACCATTACCAGTCATGAACTATCCCCAAAGTGACGTACGTCATCTTCAGATAAAAAACGACGTGTTCTTTTCAGGTGAACTAATTGTTCTTCCCGGCTGCGTATATTCGTGTTCCATAAGATAGCTTACCAAACATATCTATTATCATCCATCAACTGGATGCCATATTCAGCGCCTGCGTTCTTGCCTGTGGAGGCTACACCATATAGTAATACACTTTTCGACCAAACATGAATGTCAGTAGGGGTAGGTAATGGGCCGTACTCGCCCGTCATCTTCCTATCTACATATTCCATCATGCTGCATAGATAGTCCCGCTCATATCGTTAATACTGCACTTTAGCGCTGGCACGTTGTGCATTTTATACCCGTCTCTGTAACTAACTCAGAGTCATTATCAGATGTTGGACTTACATTTACACATTTAGAACCACTGACAAATACATTTTATGTGTTGGTGAATAACAGTACTCTTGAAGAACTTTGCTGCTTTGATTGTGCTACAACATAATCAGAGGACACTATGTCTGAAACGTCTGGAAGACAACCTATGGGCAGAAACCGTGGAAACATCTGCGTACCCTCGTCCAGCATTGGATCAGGGGCTCGTTGCAGCTGCTGTACTCATGCTACAGCATATCTAACAACACCATGCCAGGAGAACATCCTGTGGACAGTGACTGCTGCTGTCCATCTACAAAAATAATGGCAACAAAAAATACTAAGTCTAATGAAGCACACATACTTAATAGTAAAAATGTTGACAATAATAACAATAGTAATAATAATAATAGTTAGAGAAGGATTTACAAAATAGATGCCGATTGCCTTCTTCTTCATCCAAGCTGATCACTGTTGCTGGCGGCACTCCACACTGTACAGCAGATGAGAGCACACACGCAAACGGTTTATTATAATACCATTGCACGAAAGGTGGGAAGCTGTACTTGAATGTCACTGGCTCTGCACTGCATGCATATTGCTTGAACGTTGCGGAGGTTGCACTCCACTGACTGCCGAGCAAGGGCTATTCATGCCGAGAACACACATTCAAATTACACACCATCGGCTGCTGGACAAAGAGGTGCTGGTGCCCAAGGGAGGGGTTGGTGTGTGTGTGGGGATCATCCCCCTTTCCGTCCCATCCTTGACTTGGAACGTAGTCCTGGAAAGACGAGGAAGTGCTAATGCTGTAGTCAAAGAAATATAGCAAGTGCAGTTCCTTCAGCTGTAATATGATAGCACAGACGTGAAAGTAATTATGTTAATATTAGCAAAATTCCTTCCAGAACATACACTGCTCTGCTACTCACATTATCGCCTGCTGCCAGTCCTACACAGCCTACCGTGCTCTAAATCTATCAGTGTACACTTTTAAGAACACAACTGTCATTTTGTCCTGTCACATTATGTAGATTGTTAATGTCAATTTATATTTAATACGTAACACAATTCTTGAAAAGTGGTGTAGTTGCTTTTTTTTTTTTTGCTAACACTTCATGGACATAGTTCATTCACAGTTACTGCAGCATGATGAAATCATGGTTTTCTGTTACTGTTCTTAATATGTAATAGCTTTGCATGCTACACGAAAGCGACCATTTCTTATTTCATTCATTATTCGCTTGATAATATGAAGTTACCTCCAAAATAAACTTTACAGCAAAACGTAACTACTACTCTTCACCGTGAAACGGAATACCACCTTGTGGCGCTGCAGTAAGGAAAGTCCATAAGCAGAGCAGAGACTAATGAGGAATCCCTCTAGCGACGATATAGGTCACTATGGGCAAGACATATTGACATAAACGACTTTTTCAAATCACACATTGTTTCGGTTTGGCGACTACCAACGAGTATGTTGCTAACGACGAAGCAGATCGGCTGTTCGTATGGTAATGTCGTGAGCATCTATAGTAAGTACTTACATGACGCTGAAATCACGAGTAGGCTCCAAGGTGTAGAAAATTCACATCTGTTCAGAGAACATGGAGGTCAGAGCCTTACTCACTGTGTAAGATACACTCCTGGAAATGGAAAAAAGAACACATTGACACCGGTGTGTGAGACCCACCATACTTGCTCCGGACACTGCGAGAGGACTGTACAAGCAATGATCACACGCACGGCACAGCGGACACACCAGGAACCGCGGTGTTGGCCGTCGAATGGCGCTAGCTGCGCAGCATTTGTGCACCGCCGCCGTCAGTGTCAGCCAGTTTGCCGTGGCATACGGAGCTCCATCGCAGTCTTTAACACTGGTAGCATGCCGCGACAGCGTGGACGTGAACCGTATGTGCAGTTGACGGACTTTGAGCGAGGGCGTATAGTGGGCATGCGGGAGGCCGGGTGGACGTACCGCCGAATTGCTCAACACGTGGGGCGTGAGGTCTCCACAGTACATCGATGTTGTCGCCAGTGGTCGGCGGAAGGTGCACGTGCCCGTCGACCTGGGACCGGACCGCAGCGACGCACGGATGCACGCCAAGACCGTAGGATCCTACGCAGTGCCGTAGGGGACCGCACCGCCACTTCCCAGCAAATTAGGGACACTGTTGCTCCTGGGGTATCGGCGAGGACCATTCGCAACCGTCTCCATGAAGCTGGGCTACGGTCCCGCACACCGTTAGGCCGTCTTCCGCTCACGCCCCAACATCGTGCAGCCCGCCTCCAGTGGTGTCGCGACAGGAGTGAATGGAGGGAAGAATGGAGACGTGTCGTCTTCAGCGATGAGAGTCGCTTCTGCCTTGGTGCCAATGATGGTCGTATGCGTGTTTGGCGCCGTGCAGGTGAGCGCCACAATCAGGACTGCATACGACCGAGGCACACAGGGCCAACACCCGGCATCATGGTGTGGGGAGCGATCTCCTACACTGGCCGTACACCACTGGTGATCGTCGAGGGGACACTGAATAGTGCACGGTACCACCAAACCGTCATCGAACCCATCGTTCTACCATTCCTAGACCGGCAAGGGAACTTGCTGTTCCAACAGAACAATGCACGTCCGCATGTATCCCGTGCCACCCAACGTGCTTTAGAAGGTGTAAGTCAACTAGCCTGGCCAGCAAGATCTCCGGATCTGTCCCCCATTGAGCATGTTTGGGACTGGATGAAGCGTCGTCTCACGCGGTCTGCACGTCCAGCACGAACGCTGGTCCAACTGAGGCGCCAGGTGGAAATGGCATGGCAAGCCGTTCCACAGGACTACATCCAGCATCTCTACGATCGTCTCCATGGGAGAATAGCAGCCTGCATTGCTGCGAAAGGTGGATATACACTGTACTAGTGCCGACATTGTGCATGCTCTGTTGCCTGTGTCTATGTGCCTGTGGTTCTGTCAGTGTGATCATGTGATGTATCTGACCCCAGGAATGTGTCAATAAAGTTTCCCCTTCCTGGGACAATGAATTCACGGTGTTCTTATTTCAATTTCCAGGAGTGTATCTTTGGTGGTGATATGCGGCAGATATGATGGATACACTACCACAATGGTGCAAACACAAGTATTTTAGGGCGCACAAATCATCTCACTTTGTTGAACATGAGGCTCCACAGCAGATGACCCCAGACTAGTGAACAGGGTTCGACAAGAGGTTCGCTAACTTACACCACTTATTGCCTGAACCGTGCGTTTCTCAGCCAAAAATATCCTTTTAGAATGGGAAGAGTTACCCAAAAATATTATACCATACGACAAAAGCGAATGAAAATAAGCGAAGCAGGCTAATTTTCATGTCGAACGATCGCGTACTTCGCATACGTTCGAATAGTAAAAATGGCAGCTTTGAGTCTCTGGCAAGATCCTGAACGTGGGCTTTTCACCATAGTTTAGTATCTAGCTGAACGCCTAGAAATTTGAACTGTTCAGTATCACTTATCATATGCCTTTTCTGTAAAATTAAAATGTCGGGTTTTGTTGTATTGTGTGTCAAAAACTGAGTCTTAATATGATTTAGCGGCAGATTATGTTCTACAAGCCATGAACCTATGTCATGAATTGCACTATTTGAAACTGAACCAGTATGGCACACTACATCGTTTACTACCAAGCTAGTGTCATCAGCCAGGAGAAACATTTTAGAGTAACCCATTATACTAGAGGGCATATCATTTAAGGAACAGAGGTTGCCCCGACACTAATCCCTGGGGAACCCCCCATTTGACTGTACCCCACTCAGACCCTGCATCACAGCCATTCTCAACACTGTGAATAATGACCTTTTGTGGCCCTTGTTAAAGCAAGAGGTGAACCAATTGTGATCTACCCCCAGTTTTCCGTAATGGTCCAACTTCTGAAGCAATATTTTGTGATCAACTCAATCAAACGCCTTAGTTATATCAAAAAATATACCTAGCTTTCGAAACCTTTTGTTTAACCCATCCAGTACCTCACAGAGAAAAGAGAATATAGCATACTCAGTTGTTAAATGACTTCTAAAGTCAAACTGTACATCTAATAGCAAATTATGTGATACTCGTATACAATGATCAATTATCCTTATACACACATCCTTTTCAATAACTTTAGCAAACACTGGTGGCATAGAAATAGGTCTGAAATTGTCTACATTATCCTTTTCTCCCTTTTTATAAAGCGGTTTTACTACTGAGTACTTTAATCTTTCAGGAAACTGACCATTCCGAAAGGAAAAATTACAAATGTGGCTAATTACAGGGCTAACACGTGCACCACAGTACTTCATTATTCTGCTAGGCACTTCATCTTATCCATGAGAGTCTTCAGTGATTTAATTATTGACTATTGATTATTGATTTAATTATTGACCCACTTCTACGTCTCACAGAGGAGAATTCCAGATATCAATCTCGGAAAGGCATTTGCCAAGAGTGTTCATATCGTGTCTCATGAAACAGCAATGCAAAAGCATAACATGTGAGTTTTGACGCCACTGTGGCAGTACCGCCCCTCTTCGTAAATGATTCATCAAGATAAGTAAAATTCCTACATTCGAGGGCTAAAGCGTGTTGGTGTTGATGACAATTCTAATTTCATGGTTCTTTTTAAATGTGGTTCATGCTAAAGGTCTATGAGAGAACTATTGCTGGCATATAAGACACTCTTCATATTCCACTGTTCTTGTTATATCGAACGACGTCGATGCCCGGTTTCAGACCTAATGACTTAAGAAACTCGTAGCTTGTATGCGTTATCATCTTCCTGTTCTCTTGTGAAGTGCTGTACTGTTTATTGTGTACTTTGGTTTTATATCTTACACCTATCCCGTTTTCGTTGACAATACAGGGACACTGCTATCCCTGACTGCTTGAAGCTTGCCGCCGACGCTAACGGTCTGGGAAGTTAAAGGTCATCGCT
The DNA here is from genome assembly GCF_023864275.1 of Schistocerca cancellata. Taxonomy (NCBI): domain Eukaryota; kingdom Metazoa; phylum Arthropoda; class Insecta; order Orthoptera; family Acrididae; genus Schistocerca; species Schistocerca cancellata. Next base: position 390,467,595 of record NC_064629.1, on the reverse strand, counting down.
TCTGCCTTCAACAGGTCACAGCTGGTTCAAGACCACCGCCATCGTTTCCGCGTCTCAGCACGTTCAAGGTAACTTCTAGTTGCACTTTAAGTGTAGCTGTACAATGATTGCCTCACCGAGAAACTCGACATGTTGATTATTCTGGTCCACAACAAACAGCTCCACATAGTCCAAGGCCTGAACTGTTACTGGGAGTTAAATAGCGTCGATAGCAGTCTCGACGAGCGTATACCCTGTTCACACTGATGGGGAGAATCCTTGAATTCTGTGAATCAATCTGTTGTTGAGATTAGAGATTGTTGCAATGTTAAACTAGACATAGAATTCACCGTCAGGAAGTATATCCACTGACTGATTAGATCTGTAGAGTTTCTTCTAATCCTTCGTCAAAACCTGTCGTTTTGGAAATCCCAGTAGCTGTTCTATTGAAACTTCCTGGTTAAAGTCAGCTATTGCCCTCATTGTCTTTATTTCAAATAGAAGTGTAATGGTACTTACACGTAGCGCAATCATTTTTATAGACCATTTTAAATCATAGTTTAAAATGTGTTCCTATTTTCAGTATCTCTTTTCTGTCATTAATTTCCAGATGAAGTTTATCATCAGCCTCTGTGATATTTGCAGTGGTGCTGTATGTCTTCAGTCCAATCAGTGCCATGCGTCACTCAGTGTCACTTAAATCAATTGGTTGGGAAGTAATTCGCCTATAATACTATCTTTCGTTTAAAGTCATTGTACACGTCACTGCATCTGAACCATAACTGGTGGGTCGATGCTTATTGCATCTTCTTAAAAGTATGCTTCTTAGTAAACGTTAGGAGGAACATGATGCGCAGACGCCTGTGTAAGTAGATATTAAGGTCTTTCTTGCGATGAAAATTGTAGAACACACGCCTTCTGTCGGTAAAGTACCATTGTAACTCTTCTTGCCTTTGAGGTGTCCAAATGATCCGAAATCTTAGACGTTATTTGTATTTTCCTTAACATACGCCAACCAGTGCATACCTGGTCATCCAGCAACATCTAAATTGAAAATTCCACATTCTCCAGATTTCCACATAGTCTTCAGTAATGTATCCTGCATAAACATGCCAAGGAATCTTGCAATGCTGAATTTTTTCCTAACAAACTTGAACAGAACTGGATTTTTAAGCAGTCTATCCCATAGGATAGCTAACAGTTTTTTTGTTTCGTTCTTTTGTTTATGAAGCGACCTAATATGGTTTCAGATATAGTCCTTCTCTCATGGCTGCTGCTTCCATTATTAAGTTATGTCTTCTTGCTACCTCTAGTTGCTCCTCGGAGTCCTATGCATTCTTGGCTGTTCTGGCAATAGTCACAGCACCACCAGCCAGGGAACCCCTTCGCTGAGAGACCAGCAAGGGCTAGAACGAGCAAGGGGCTAAAGTCCGCTTGATGTCTTGACTATCACTAGAACCTGGGGTGCCTTAACCAGTCCTGTATGCGCCAGAGCATTTAAGGTGCATATATCGCTATCAGAATACAGTTTTTTAAACATACCTGTCCTGGCTTCTTCTTATTCATCAATTTCTTTTTCCTCTTCTTCTTCTTCTTCTTCAGTGCATAACGTGTGGCGTTCATAGCTTGCTTGAAATTCACAGCCAAGCCCAACATAATTTTACCAAGCGTGATTTTATCAACTAGAAATGCTACCTTGGCTTTATCAGCTAAAATTCGATCAGCAGTGTGACGTCCTGTGAGAACTTAATGCTTTTGTTTATGCAATGTCGTGTTCCCAACACGCTTCGTCAAGCAAGTTACTCCCCTTACCACCACGAGCCAAACGGTTTTGAAGGTTTTTAGCGGGTCTGCAGTAATGATACACCGGAATGTGCACTTCAACTGGAAGTTTGTCAAGAATACCACCACCTCCTATAATCTGCCTCCTATCGTGCATGTTACGCTACTGTGCAGGTTGCGTTCTGTGGACCCCATTATACAGAAAATCGTCAGCGTCAATCCAGTTGTTTTGAGTTACAATAAAACCATGCCATTTAACTAGTGCTCTGATCCCTAGACGTCTCTATGAGAAAATTGTGTGGTTCTGAGCTCTTACGCATTTCATCTGTGTAAAGACATCCGGAATTTCAGACACACTGCTATCCTTTAAGTTGTAAGTTCTGAGATATGTTCTTTGCACTTTTGAAACTATGAATATCTCACTCCACTAGTTAGGAAGGTATGACTTCTGAAATGCTGTCTCTTGTTTTGAGATATGTACTAAATCAAACACACTAAATTTCTGTTTACCTGGATCCAGCATTTTAATACGATAGTACACTGTATTCATTAGTCCATTATCATGAACATCGAGTTGTTTCACTTTTAATGGGCAATGTTTGGTTCGATTGTACTGTGAAATTATTTCTTTGAGAGTATCTGTCCATTTGTATGAGCCACGAGGATTAAAATGCATACACATTTCTGTTCAGACTTCCCACATTATTCGCCTTCAGGTGGGTGAATGTTGAGTAGTGATGTAATCCATACTGCTGCATCACAGTCTCGAAAAAACTATCATAAAACCCTCAACTATGATCAGTTTGGGGGTTGTCTAGGCATCGGTTCATCCCTGCCTGCAACAAACGCTCAAACACCTCCGTATCACCTCTCCCCATTTTCTTTCAACAGTTAATGCCCAAGCAAATTTGGAGTATGTATCAATGACCATTGAAACATATTTGAATCCATTATTCTCATGTGAATATTCCCTCATATCCACAAGATCAGCCTGCCATAAATCATCTAAACCTTTACTTGTAACATTCCTATGAGGTTACGTTTTGTGTGCTGGTTTGTGCATTTTTCGAATTTATGTTTCCGTACTCATTCGATTATACCTCTCTCTGTAAGCTCTGAAACTGTCAAGACAACCTCATTTGAATGAGTGATATTGCCCGTAGCAGCTGATGCCGTGAGCACTCCTAGTCGATCTGACACCTCATTATAGTCGTCGAAATAAGAGGGTCGCGCATAAGGTAGTGCACCGCATTTTTTCTCAGTCAAAAACAATGCAACAAATGCGAAACGTTACATATGTGTTATTTGAAGTCTCCTGAGTGAGCGTGCCAAGCTTCTGTCACTTCCGACAGATAGAGTAGCTTCAAGACAGTTTGAAAATGGCGTCTGTAGATGATGTACGTTACAAGCTACGTGCTGTCATTGAATTTCTCACTACAGAGAAAGAACCTGTGGGATATATTCACAAACGCTTGTGCAAAGTCTATGGAGCATCTGCTGTTCACAGAAGTACAGTTAGTTGTTGGGCACGGAGAGTGAGGTAATTAGAAGATGGTTCGGCAGAGCTCCACGATTTGCAGCGGTGAGGGAGATCATCCACAGCTGTCATACCTGACACCCCTGACCTAGCCCCTTCCGACCTGCACTTGTTTGGGCCATTAAAGGGTGCCATTCGTCAAAGACATAATGACGACGATGAGGAGGCGATTCACACAGTGAAGCACTGGTGCTGCCACCAACACAAGAATTGGTGCCGACAGGACACACACGCCCTTTTTTGCGCTTGAGGAGGGCCATAGAACTGGATGGAGGTTACGTGGAAAAATTGGTTGTTTAGAGAAAACACCATTCTTTCGTGTGTGTTATTCTCATTATGTTCGACAAAGAATTGTTGAAGAAAAAAGTGTGGTCTGTTATTGTCTGGACAACCCTCGTATATTTAGTGAGGAGTATGATTGCTGGCTCTTTTACGCTGAATGTCAGTACCATCAACACTGCTATACCAACTGTCTAATAATCATTGTTCTATAATGTCTCTGCATTTCGCCCTGTGTTGGTTTCTTGCTTTCCTGTGCACACCTGTCAACTGTAGTATTTCACTCTATATCTACAGATCTTTGGCTGAAAATTTCATTGTTTTTTAACAGTTTTAGGAAAATGAGGTTCAGTAGACCTGGTGTTCTTTGAAAGGCTCTATCTCCTTACTGAACTGTTTGTTCATTTAAACTTACAGGCTGTGTGCCCAACATGTATGGTTTCTTACATTTGACACCGAAAGTTTTGTCTGTCCTAACATCATTGTGATGGTTAATGAAACCAGCAATAGTATTACCATTGTCACTGTGTATTTTCGCAGAGCTCATTGAGAGATTCAGTAATTGGTATATACTTTCTCTCAGTGTCTGCTCTTGAGCCAAATGTCCTAACCTTCGCACAGTAACTTCTCTCTCGTGCAGCAATGACATTATTCTTAGTCAACATCTTGTTATATACTAAGCAAGTTGCTTCATACACTGCACGTTATAAACATTTCGCTCAACCTTACAGTTAAGTCATGTACATTCTTTTCAGTTCCATCAGCTTTTACAGCTAAGTCACCTACTTTCTATCTCAGAATGCTCCAGGTGTACGTCTCTAGTACCTTAACCCTGACATCTAGTTGGTCGATCACTCTCAGAAAGGTCTGGGCATACATCTTTAGGTCCTTAACTTCACATTCGAGAACCGCAAATTTTCCATCTATGTACAGAAGCATTATCTGCCTATACACACCTGTCCTCTCAGACTGAGTGGCTGGAATACGTGCAAACTTGTCCACTGTGCAATTATGCTAACATACTGATCACTTTTTTAATAGTAACATGTACTCCCGGAAGCTCCATTTATACCTACCATCATTCAGTTTTCGTTTTCTATCGATAACGAGAAACTGGTACTGTGTGTGATTCTAGCAATTTGTGTATGTCTTTACAAAATCATTGAATTATATATTTGTTCCTACATGCGTTTGGTAAATCAGTTTTACATTCAGATTGTCTTTTTGGGATGCTTTAATGGCATTAGCATAGGCTCTCACCAACCGTTTCGAATATGTCTCATTGAAATAAAATAAAATTTGTTTGACGACCTAAACAGAAATATCGTAGAATTTCATCATGGTTTTCCATCAAATATAAAAACTGTGTTTAGCTTTACTTTTTCTGTCCAGAGGCTTTGACTACCTTAACTTAATGTCGTTTCTGTTGCACAATCTACACGTTCCAGTATCTTTGGTACTAGCTAGCACTGGAGTTGAAATAGCGTTTTCCAAAATAGCAAACATTCTCAAAACTTGACTCTATCCAGGTGTGTTAGTAGTGAAATGAGAATATTTGTCTTGCCGCAGTTGGATGGACCAGCAGTCATTGATCATATATTATAAGGTAGGAGTACCCCATTGTTAATCTTCTTCTTCCAGTCTTCATCCACACCATCACAGGACTAGACTCTTAGTACAAAGACCTGATGCTTCACCCAGACTGCCACGATACCGACTACATGAGATTTTGGCATTCAATGGGCTTTTTTAGAAAAATGGAAAATTGTAATAATAATAATAATAGTTTCTGTACCCACTACAGCATCTTACTGACTCAGCTATAATGGCTGCACATTACATTACATAATATAAGGGTAGTTAAATAAAAATGAGACAAAGATTTTTGATGATTTTTTATATACAGATCTGAAAGAGTACACATCAGTAAGAATTCACTGGTTCAGTCTTCACAACAGTACAGTATTTTGCAAATAAAATTTTCGAGCATGCACAGAATGCAGCGTGTACTTCTCACAGTATGATGGGTGTCCCTTTAGCTTCCCCTTCTGAAACCATATTGATGCTGTCTTCTAAATCATCTGCATGCGCGATAGACATACGGAGATAGTTCACAATGTCTTTGTACACAGTTTTAACGCACGACAGCCCACCATTCAGTCTTTTTAGCATAAGGAATAGCACCATCCTAGGCTGAACAAGTTTGTAATAGTGGGGTGTTGCAGATAGATGGAGCGACTTCCACATATCAGTATGTGTGTCACACCATTGTACAATGATGTTAGAGATAGTGTCGCCCCAGTACACTAAATGTCTGGAGAAGGAGAATATTTGGCAGTCATCTGTTGGTTGATGTTGGGCTCTACATTACATGGATCTTCCCATTCCAACTTTGTAAACCACATTTTAACACTCCTCAATGCATTTTCAGTCTCTAACACAAAACGCCAGTCACTGTCCTCTGATGCTTCTGTAACAATATTTATGTGCTTTGATCTCCTAGCTGTTAAATTATAATTTAGAGAAATAAGCAGCTTCTTATCCACCATATCAACACTTTGTCCTTGCAGTAACAAGGGAATGTTTTAGAATGGTGCCTGTGTTGGAGGCACGTACTGACCAGTACCTTGTGGTGCATGGTGCCGAGCACTGTTCTTCTGAGAGATGGGGACTGGTTGGGCGTCTTCATTACACAGATCAGTGAGCTAGTTGGATATTATCAGCTCATTGTCCAGCCCCAAAATGCTGGTTAGGTGTGCTACAGGATCCCACAGTGCTACTGCCACTGGTGGCCTTGACACACCAGAGGTTGCTGTGGGTCCTAAGAAGCTGGTGGTGACCACTGGTGGTCTAGACAAGCCAGAGGTCGCTTCTGAACAAAGAATAACGAACAATATGCGTAACTAGACAAAGATTTGGAGTGTAACAAGGAAACAGAACTTGAAAAAGAAAAAAAAGAACCACTACATGTGGTAGTAGTAGCAAAGACATATAGTGAGTACTTAGTCTAATGCTTTTCCTTTGACGTGGAGGCAGATGAGGACCTCAGCTGCTGTTGATGCTTTATGGTTCTTGCGCTGACTGGTTGTGGCTGAGACAACATTCATCTTATATCCCCCTGCCATCACTATCACATCACTGGCAGTATTTATGGTTTCCTGTTGGCTCCCACCAATTTTCAGATAGAGTAGGGGGTTAACGCCATGTTCCTTTTGGTTGCCAAGGGAAGTGGTGGGGGAGAAAAAAACCATTTCAAGTGCGCTCTGAGGTAGTTTTGTGAGCTATCTCTGTTGAGGCCCATATCCCAAGGGAACACCTCTGGTTCATTCTGTCTGGGATAGTGGAATAGGACAAAGTTGTCTCCTGCACTGCAGATTGACAGGCTATTTAAAAAAAACACAGCTCAACCATGGGCACTAGTCTCTATGAATTGTGAAACGCATCTTCAGCCAATCGTACTGCATCACCATTACTTGCTGAAAAATATTCACCCCACATTCATGCATTATTGCCTCCTTCCTCTCCTCATATAGGGGGCTATGGATGCAGTCATCAGATCTATGCTTACTTAAAATAATACTTTTAAACTCTTCTCCCTCCAATACTGTCCCCTCAAATGAAAATAGTATGGCAGTACCTTCTACTGAGGACACTAGATGTAAAGACACTACAGTAACATTGGTGTGAACTTCTTCCATCACATGTTGAAACCCTCCTCTCTGACAGCCCAATGTGGATTGAGCAATTCAGGGGTGGGAGCCAAATGGTATGCTGTTGCCACCTGGTGGCAGCATGTGGAACTAGTGCCTCAATAGGGGCCCAACCTCCACAGCTTACAGATGCCCAGACGACAGACGTACAGGTGGGTGACACCAAATGGCACTTAATATACTGCATTTCATTCCATTCCTCGGCACTTACAATTATAACATCATGAGAAGTGGGGGCAGATGTGACCTCTATCCAAGTGCGGAATCCCTGTCTCCCACAAAAAAAAGATTAAATAAAGGATATGCATCAGTATGCTATTATTGAGAATATTTAGAATTTCCTGTCATGTGATCCTTCCACTCCAGCACTGACTGAGTCTTTTTCCCACAATTTTCCACATGGGGGAGGGGAATGATGAAGCTGGGGAGGAGAGGGGAGGGCTGGGAGATTTCCTATGTTGGGAGGGGTTAATTTACTAGTCAATTAATTTCATTCCAAAAATGTTCTTGTATCAGTTGGCAGAGGGGCAGGAGTCAGGGATATCTCAGAAAGGTGGAGGAAGAGGAGGAAGAGGAGGAGGAGGAGGAGGAGAAGATGAGGTGGGGGTTTCTCAGAAGGATGTGTTAACCCTAGGGAGTTAAATCAGTTAGCACAGCAGTAGGTTAAAAGGAGGGGAAGATGTAGGGTTTTCTCAGAAGGAGAGAAGGAGAGATTATTCCCCAAAGATTAAAAATCAACTAGCATAACAATATGTTAAGGGGTGCTGGAGGGATGGGGGCTTCTCAGAAGGAGTGATTATCGCCAGGAGTCATAAATCAATTAGTATAACAATAGGTTCAAGGGATGGGAGGGGAGGGGAGGGATGTGTGGTTTCTCAGAAGGACATATGATCCCCAGTGGGTCATAAATCAATTAATTCCCAGGGGATCTTACATCAGTCAAGTTTACCCCCTGAATTTATGCAAACTGCTCAACACAATGAGCAAGAACATACGTTGCCCTACAACTGACCTAATGTTTTGGCTCATAAATGTGAATAAAATAAGGAATGAAACAATAAGCTTATATTTAAAAATATTTCAAGTCAGTGACAAGATAGAAGAGAGTGGAATAAAATGGACTGATCATGTTGGAACAATGACATATAACAGATTTCCAAAGAAGAAAATGAACTATCAACTCACTGGCATGAGAGAGCTGAGTAGATCTTGTAAGACATAGATGAATGGATGATAGTGACAGAAATAGGTGTTTACAACACCTAATCTTTAGAACGAGATTGTGAACTGTATTTAACCACAATCATAAAATACTGTCTTCATGCATACACACATTTACTGTATAAATAACTTATAAAAGTAGATTTATAGCAAGGTATTTCGAGCAATTTATGCTGAAACATCTGAAGTTACCTAATCTTTCATGCTCTTATGCCATTCAGTATTGTTAAATTGTCGTTATATTGTTTTGGTGCAATGGAAAAGACTGCAACTCCTACTCAAAATGGTTTTTGCTTAATGAATTCTCTCCATACCTCAAAAAAGTCCATTGACGTACCTTGAAACTTGTCAAAGAACTGTGTTACTCACACGAAACAGATTTTTAGCTAAAACTTCAAATATTCACTTTATCATTTCTCCAGTTTAATAGAATTCGTTGGAATAAATGGAATTTCCAGGAATTAAATGAATGAAAAGTAGCCAAATGAAATGATAACGTTGAAATACCTGAAACTGCAATCCAAAGATAAACTGTGCCAGATGGCGATTCAGACTCTGACTCTGACTCCGTAGCAGCAATCTATCTGTACACACTACCAGGCCCTACTCATACTCTCTCTGCTCACTAATGTTTCATATTACTGTATTACTCACATCACTGCCCTCGGGTACTACAGTTCTAGAACCATCAACTGATGGATATGGCAGGGGATTGTAAGTTAGTGATTTCGTTTAGCATACATTCAACTACATCCAAATTCTTTCAACAGCATCATCACTTTTAACTTTTTGTTTCAGCCTACAGAGGCTGTTTGTTGATACATTCTAAGAAGTAGTTGCCTAACTCTCTCCTCAGTGCTCATTCTAGTGTACATGTGTGTGTGCGTGTGTGTGTGTGTGTGTGTGTGTGTGTGTGTGGTTGGGTGGGTGGGTAGGTTGGTGGGTGGGTGGGTGTGCATGCCAGTGTTTAATAGCTATCACTGAAATTATGTACATTCAGTGATTAACTGTAACTTACAAGGACATCTAATTTTGTATTTTCTCACAGAGAGACGGATCAGTCAGAGCCATCTCATATTTTTGATACTACAGATATCAAGCCATTCCTGTTTTTTGTAGACACTCACTACCAATATGAAAAGGTAGAAAGCCTTAAGGAAGCACGTGAATTATTTTATTCTCAGTTTTTACACTTATATGTGAACCTGTTTCTTTCCTGTATCTTATTCCTGTGATCTAATCCTGTGTGTGTAACTGAGTTGAATGTGAATTTCATAAAGTTGGAAAGTATTTATTGTCAGCTGTTACAGTTTTTTCCAACTACTAATAACATAGACAGAAAGGCATAGAAGTCCAACTGTATCTTCAGGACAGATACTTGGTCAGGTAGCCTCACTTAGGCTGCAGGAGATGATATGATCCTATATGGTGCCTACCCCCTCCGTGTTTGAAAAATGAGAGCAACTTCGATCCATCCTGTGTGAGGCACTACTGCTGATACTTGGTAAATACATATGTGTGTTTTAGACACTCTGTGGGTTGATGTATTTGGATGTACTCAGTGTGTGACATTTGTAATCAATAATCTTCAATTCAGCATTTTGGACTACAGAGGGAAACCATGTTAGTTACTGTGGAGGTAATTTCTTGTGTCCATTTATCACGTTCTTGGTATGAACTGCTTTGTGTGTGAGACGGTTTGCTAGCAAGTCAAGTACAGTACAAAGAAACTTAATTCTCAGATACAGCTATAGTAAACAGGAAATTATGTCAGCGTGTATGGTAAGTTGGTGAACTATAGTCTCGTGGAGAATGAGAGTTAATTATTGCATTTTTCATGACTTGTCGGAAGTTGAAGGACGGTGGCATTGGCCACAAGATGAATCGACATAACTCTCGCGAAATAGATGGGTTTTGCTCGCACGCATAACAGATACATTCAGCCCACTGTTGCTTAGAGTGCATCGAAATTAATTTCTTTGTTAAGCAGCGTATCATCTCGTGGAATAGAACGAATATGTACATGTGTTAATAATTTTTCATGACTTATGTGATGTGTAAATTTATGCTTTTCCCACAGTTAGATATGCGTTCAGGATAGAGCCATGACTTCTCTGCTGAGTATGCAGAAGGTTCGGTGAACATAATCAGCACTGGAGAATCACTTTTGCCGCTGTTTCTTTGATGAGAAAGGGATCTTGTGATTGCGTTATTTCTAACCTAAACCTCAGGCTTATTTTGTGTGCCTTACCGTGACTTCCTGTCTACACGGCCTGCATGACAATATGCATTGCCCATATTCTGTGTGACACGTTAGCAACGTTTTCTATTGAAACTTGGGTCCGTGCATTTACACTGTGAAGTGCAGTGAATTTTCTATGTAAATTTTCAGTAAAATCAGCCATACTTTGTACATAAATAGTTTGAATGGAATATTTAAAAGGAAACCAGGTCTTGTTCGGTACAATCCCATCAAATCTTCAGTGCATCAATAAAACCATAAGAAAAATTATCGTGGGTGAATGAAGATTTTTATTTTTATTTTTCTGCTGCATGACTCATCAGAGATACAGTTTTCCCTTATACGTTACAAAAAGAAAGTAGTCACGGTCAAATCGGAATGGATTCTACAGGGGTTGGCCAAAAATGTGGAAACACTAGAAGCACATCACGTTACCACACCTAATTGGTCTAGGAAACCTAATGAAATTCATAACAACTTCCAGTCGTCTATAAATGGATAAATACGGGTCCTGTACGATTTTAAAAGAAAATATTATACCACTCTCCCTGCAAAATAAACGTAGGTTCAGGTAACGATGATGAAGGCGGATAGCCACCACGCACTATGCTCTCCAAAGTCGACTCCAAAACCTTAATATTACTGAAATCTAATGACTGTGGTGACAGGGGAAGGTTTGACAATTCATCCTCGTGCTCACAAAAGCAGTCCTGAACGATGCGAGCTGTGTGATTAGGACACTGCCGTCTTGGAACACGGAATTAATATTGGGGAACAAATATTGCAACTTAGGATGGACCTGATCAGCCAAACCGATCATATAATCCTTGTCAGTAATGCAACCTTCTACAGGGTGAAACTTCCTGGCAGATTAAAACTGTGTGCCCGACCGAGACTCGAACTCGGGACCTTTGCCTTTCGCGGGCAAGTGCTCTACCATCTGAGCTACCGAAGCACGACTCACGCCCGGTACTCACAGCTTTACTTCTGCCAGTATCTCGTCTCCTACCTTCCAAACTTTACTCCTTTCTTTCAGGAGTGCTAGTTCTGCAAGGTTCGCGGGAGAGCTTTTGTAAAGTTTGGAAGGTAGGAGACGAGATACTGGCAGAAGTAAAGCTGTGAGTACCGTGCGTGAGTCGTGCTTCGGTCGCTCAGATGGTAGAGCACTTGCCCGCGGAAGGCAAAGGTCCCGAGTTCGAGTCTCGGTCGGGCGCACAGTTTTAATCTGCCAGGAAGTTTCATATTAGCGCACACTCCGCTGCAGAGTGAAAATCTCATTCTGGAAACATCCCCCCGGCTGTGGCTAAGCCATGTCTCCGCAGTATCCTTTCTTTCAGGAGTGCTAGTTCTGCAACGTTCGCAGGAGAGCTTCTGTAAAGTTTGGAAGGTAGGAGACGAGATACTGGCAGAAGTAAAGCTGTGAGTACCGGGCGTGAGTCGTGCTTCGGTAGCTCAGATGGTAGAGCACTTGCCCGCGAAAGGCTAAGGTCCCGAGTTCGAGTCTCGGTCGGGCACACAGTTTTAATCTGCCAGGAAGTTTCATATCAGCGTACACTCCGCTGCAGAGTGAAAAATCTCATTCTTCTACAGGGTGTTACATTTATCTGATGAGCCCCTGCCGGAGTATTGCAGACCGGCCACGGAAGCAGCGCCTGCCAGTCGAATGGGTCCCGCTGGACCACACTATGTCTATCCCCCTTAGGGTAATAGTGCACTAGTGCGGCGACGGCCACGATCAAAGGCTGGCGGTGGCCGCAGCTTCTGCGACCAGGACTGCGGCTGACCGACACCGTTGACAGTCGGTTGGCCGCAGCTCAGTCGCAGGATGGAGGTTACGGAGGTAGCAACGGATGTGTACCTCTGGCATTGTCAGGCGAAACAAAAGGTGAAAATGTACTGGCAACATCCTATGTTGCAATCCCGCTCTACAAACGGAATGTTTGTTACTTTTTTGTGAACTTCGTGAACAAGGAGGTAAATTCTTCTATTTCACTAGAATGTCTATAAGAATTTTTGATGAAGTATTAATGGAAATTGGAGACAGCATAAGCGGTACAGACACATGGATGCGACACTGCATCGGAAATGAAGAGAAATTGCTAATTACATTAAGGTAAGTTTTATTAAAGACATTTTTTACCAATAATGAAATTATTATTTTTACATTATGGTTCAAATGGCTCTGAGCACTATGGGACTTAACATCTATGGTCATCAGTCCCCTAGAACTTAAAACTACTTAAACCTAACTAACCTAAGGACATCACACAACACCCAGTCATCACGACATTATGTAGTAAGTAAAAATTAACTTGATCATTCACCGAAACATGTTAATAGTAGTGATGTAATAGATTATCAATACTGGTTTCTGGTGGAAACTATGGTGAATTATTATTTTATGAAGAGGAACTAGACTCTATAGGATATGTTTCCTGGTAATATCCTGTTCCATCACAAGCTAATGATGTAGACAGAGGCTGGTGTTGTGAGGAATATCCGGCTTATGAGTGTGGACGGTGGGTAATGTTCGTAGGTAGACGTGTTTCGACAGTTCTGGTGAGGTTGAGCATCTTCAACAATACTTAAGATTCGTCGTTTTATATAAAGCTTCAAATGCTGAGGTATTTTTTTGAAGTCGCTGACAAAAGACACGAAAAAAAGCCTGTCCTCATCTGCCATCATTTGCGTGTCCAGTTGCTGCCTGGCTTCTGCAGATTTCTGCAGAATATCGATTAGTTGTCTTTCAATTTCGTCTTCTGCTTTCCTTTTCTTACCGAGCACCCTAGCCTCGTATGGTCCACTTCACTTTCGGCTGTGACCTGATTCTCGGCATTCTCAGGTGACACTCTGATATGTGTATGCGACGGTAAATTGGTAATAATCAGAAATGATACGAGATTAAAATACAGATATGGCGGCTTTCTCGCAGCTGTAGAACCACCTTTACCGGTTAATCTCCGTTTTTCTCGGCTGTATGAATCTTTAATGTAACTCCATTTCTTCTGTAACGATATACCTGTGAAAATGAAATATTATCTTAGCTACGAATAATATCTATTCTTTACAAAGGGAAGCTACAAGTAGTGATATGTTAGATGAGTTTTAGCATACCATATGTGGTAGGAACTGATGAGACATATGTTAAGTTAAAGAAAATGAATAGAACAATTCTGTTTATTAGATTATCTTAGCGAAATATTTCAAGACGTTTGTGCAGAACCTTAACTTTGTGTTCTGCCTTACGGCAGGTCTTGTCATGGGGAAAGCCTCGTCAGAGAGGTCCACCGCATGAGCGTCTAGGGAAGTGATTCCAGTGGTGGTTCCCCGTTGCCTTCCACTGATGATGATGAAATGATAATGAGGACAACACAACACCCAGTCCCTGAGCGCAGAAAATCTCCGACGCAGCCGGGAGTCGAACCCGGGTCCCTTGGCGTGACAGTCCGCCGCGCTGACTACTCAGCTATCGGGGCGGACTTTGTACAGAAAAAGGTTGTCTTATATCTAATCTATCTCGCAAAAGTGTGAAATAATGTAATAATTTCTCCCTTTCAGATATCTGGCAACTGGAAATTCGTTCGTTGATTTACATCATGCTTCCCGACTTGGAGTAACAACAATCAAATAAATTGTACGATGAGTATGTTCTTCCGTCTGGATTATCTTAACAGATGAATGTTTGTCATAACCGACCAAAAACGACTAGATGCAAATAGCAAAAGATGTTGAAAGTAAAACCAATTTCCCGAATTGTCTCGGCGCCGATGATGGAAACCATGTGCGACTGGTGAAACCAGCAAGCAGTGCATCAATGTTCTTCATCTCTAAGAAATATTTCTTTATTTATCAATGGCTATTTGTGATGCAAACTACAAATTTGTTGCTGTAGATGTGGGATCGGATGGTAAATGTGCTGACTCAACGGTATTGCAACACAGTGTTCTATAAGCGAATACTGTCTGATAACTTGGACTTTCCGGAAGACAAACACACTTTAGGCATAGACAAAACGCCAGTGCCTTATGTGCTTCTTGCTGACGACGCTTTTTAGCTGTCACACAGAATTATGTGTCCATATGTAGGTCTGCGACTTGATACAAAAAAAGTATTCAATTATCGTCATTCTCGAGCAAGACGTTTCGTAGAGTGCACGTTTGGGATAATGGCAAATGACTGAAGGATCTTCCACAGACTCCTGAATGTGGACGTCGATTTCGCCATAGACATTGTTAAGGCATGTTGTGTTTTAACAACTATGTACGAAAGAGTGATGGTGTTCAATATTTAAATACACTGCATGGATATCCTTCAGTTCATGAGAATATTTCACAAGGAATACGTTGACGTGCATCCAGTTCACACTACAGAAACGTTTTTGCCAATTACTTTGTACATGAAGCCGCTCGGCTATCGCAGTTGGATTATATTCACTGAAGTCTGAATTATATGTACATGTTGTGCAAATAAAGATAAATAAAAGTAATAAAACTTATGTATGTTCCTGCGGTGTTGCACATTCTCTGCCCCCGAACCTCATTGTCACTTCCTCCCACAATCTCTTTTTCGCATTTTTGTCCGCATATTCTTCAGATGACAAATCCCACAAAACAGGCCTCCCCATATTTTTACATTAAATTTCTCCGTATCAAATCCCATGATGACAGAGAGATCCTTCTGCAGACACACAGCAGCAAACAAATAATGAAATGTAACATATCTCCATAGCTGGACCAGCGTTGACGGCTGGCAGCATACTGACAGTGCAACGTGCGCGCTGCCCCATTTACCTGCATGTAACTTTGGCCGCAGCGGCGCGCTGGCCGGAGGCTGGCCGCACGACGAAGTGCTGGCTGCACGGGCGGCTGGCCACAGCCTGCTCACTGCGCGTTGCGCGGCACCTTCCCATGCAAACCTGGCTGCATCTGACCAGCCGCAAGTCTGGCCGTCGCTGTCGCCGTGGCCGCACTAGTGCGCTATTGCCCTTAGACATACGCGCCTTGTCGGCCAGTGTCTTTCGAGCAGTGAAGCAGGCATCGCGAGTGTAACAGTGAAGTTTGCGAACGCAACAGTGCCAAGAGCGAATTATTCAACTCTTCAACGAGTGTTTATTTAGGTTCGTTTTTGCGTACAGAGTCCGCTTGCACCGTTAGGAGTTGTTTGAACAGAAGTTTCCAGGTGTTCGTGTTCCGAGTCGTGATGCAATTCACAAATTAGTGAATAAATTTCGTGGAACGGGAAGTGTTCAAGACAAGAAGCGTAATCGACGACGTTCAGTGCTCACAGAAGCTCGTCTCGATTACATTCCCTACCGCCTGTAAAATTCGCCCAAAATGTCTCGTAGACGCCTTTCGCAGGACAAAGAGATGCTAATGTTCCCGGGGTAAGGCCCCATGAAATATTAGTAATCCTGCGCACAGGGTTAAGATTTGCGAATGGGTTTTAAAACAAGTGCATGACGGTGAAACGGATCCTTACCTCATTCTGTTCTCGGACGAGGCTTGCTTCCATTTACACGGGTATGTTAATTCCCAAAATTTTCCACACTGCAGCGCAGACAGACCTGTTATAATTCATGAGGAACCCCCTCATGATCAGAAAATAGGAATGTGGAGCTCAGTTAATGGTGACAAAATAAGAGGCCCAAGTCTTTTTAACAACGCAGTTACAAGTTAAAGATACGTGCAAAACATTTAGCGACCGTTTTTTAATGAACTGAGTGAAAGATAACGAAGCACCGCATTTTTTCAACAGGATTCGACAAGGGCTCATACGACCAACATTCCTTTGCGCTCAATTTACAATGTGTTCGATGAAAGAGTGCTTAGTAACAGTATCTGGCCCGCTAAAAGTCCTGATTTAACTCCGTGCGATTTTTATTTGTTGGGTCAACTGAAGGACAGAGCGTACACAACAAATCCTAACACGACAGAGGAACTCAAGGATAATATCCGTGAACCAATTAATTCAATATTTCTGAGAGAATTACATCGTGCGATTAATAATTTCTTGAAGAGATGTCAGAAATGCATGGATAATAATGGCAGACACTTCCAGCATCACCTTGCGTGACATGGGTGAGTACAAAGTTTATTTGCTTATATTTTAAATGTAGTCATGTACCGCAACAGTAGACGGGCGACACGCCATCTGATTGTCGGGCAACGGAGTGTTCGCCGCCCGGCATCTACTGAACCGCACAGGCGGTCATCCGATACGTGGAACACCGGTAGAGAAACCACGGGGTCCTTGGAAAAAGGACGTAAATTCGACAGATGTTGGAAATAGTGTGAAACAAGGTGCACCCGACAAAATTACTTTCTTTCATTGCTCCGTATTCCAGATATTATGACTTCAGCACCACATTTTCCTGTTACGGGCCTTTGCATAGCGTTTGAGTGGTTTTGTAATTCAAGCTCGCCCTGCAAATCCCTGTTTCTGGAGCTCCCTTCGCGTTATTTTTGTGCTGACAGGGTTCGAGAGTGGGACATTCAGTTATTTTTGTGCTGACAGGGTTCGAGAGTGGGACATTCAGTTCTGCAGCGAATTTTGCTGCTATCTTTTTCTTGTTTTTCGTCATAATCCTCCTCAATTATCGTCAGACACCATCACTCAACGCACGCTTTCGTTTGCGTTGTGTGTTAGCGGATGATGTTTTTCTGCTTTCCCTGTATGCGGTATAAATCTTCGGAACGGTGTTTCTTGCAACATCAAACATTTCCTCTCCCTTTACTACGGAAGCACCTACCAAATGAGCACCCACAGTTTGCCAACGTTCAAATTCACTTAGCTGCAGTACAATGCACTCACAACTACATAGAACGCTATTCTGACCGCAAATGACACTCACTGTGTATTCAGGACATTGCACCATGTGCCTCTCGTTATCAGATACAACTGCGAAACCTGCAGACTTTGCTAACATCTGGATTCATGTTCAAAGATACATTTCTCGCGGTCTTTCCATAATTTTCTACAACCCTGTAAATTTTCCTATGCACATTTCGCATAGGTGACACAACCAGTATACATCCGCCGCCTTCTCTTTTATTACGATAGGCGTCTTTATATGTATAGTTGATCCCACTAGGGTAATTTATATTTTATTATCATTAGTAGCTTTATATGTCGAATCCTGCCAGGAGATACAGTAGGCCATCATTTTTTAAAAGCTCCTTTTGAAAGTTTTAATTAACAAGACAGCTTGTACGACATTTTATATACAGGGTGGTCCATTGATAGTAGACTTGGCCACTGTTTCTATGTTTCGATACAGTGTATCGATACCTGGAACTGTTTCAGTGTTTCGGAACGGCTATGGTTCACCGTTTCGAAACAGTGGTGTTTCATTCCGCCCTTGTCTCGGATCTCGAGCCAGACACAGAAACTGTATCGTTGTTTCAAAATAAGACTGTTTCAGTCCATCTGCGCCTGGAACGGACTAATTGTATCGAAACAGTGATGTTTCATTCCGCTCTGTGTCGGACGAGATTCGGGCTCGGCACAGGTACTGAAACACAACATACCACTTCATGAAACACTTTCAAGAGTGTCGAAATCTTTTGACAAGCAATAGCATGAAGCTCAAGATATCCGAAAATAAAGCTTCGTTTCTAGCTGACTGTCCTATTCCGAAATGACGTAACATCTGCTTTATAAACACTAACCAAACAATAAAACAAAGCATACTATTCGCATTCAAAATAATAAAAATGTGAAAATCATTCAGTTAAATTACACTTTTTTAATAACATACGCTTCTCTGTTCATGTACAGTAATCATATTAAGAAACGCAAGTAAGACTACAACATTATAAATAAAAAAAGGCGTAGAGTGACAGTTATTAGACATGTATATAAATTTGATGTAGGTATAATTGCAAGCAATCTGTTTGACATATCACTGATAGTGTAATGGTGAACGGGAAGCATCGTAAATTCATAGTAACGGTTCGAAACACTTTGAAACACGAATTTTTTCTGTTATATTTTGTTATTTATTCGAATTATTTGGCGTTATTTGTGAGTCTATAGTCACTGTGTCTATTATCCACAATGATTCCCTTTGTGTGCATGGAAATTAGCAGGATGGGTATATTACCCCTACCAGCGGAATGTGGGAAATCCAGTAGCATATCTGTTGTTTCTGCAGTTTGCTCCCACCTCCAGTTCCGTTCGTGGTGGTTCTTCTGTCTTCAGCTAAGGCTTTTCTCAGCCAATTGAAAAGTATGAAAGTCACATGACACAAAAGCAGCGCATTTGCTGCAGGAAATACGAAACTGCCAAGACGCCTAAGTGATAGTTTCACACTTTCTGCGATATGATTAGCGCTCTCGCACCTCATTTGTGTTTATATGGACATACTTATACAGTAGACATTCAAGATGATAAAATGTCTAGTTTTATTAGATTACAAAACAAACTGTTTCACTGTTTCGAAACACCGTATCGAAACATTACATTGTACTGTTTCATTTGTTTCGAGACATTTACGTGTTTCAGTTTGCCCATCTCTAATTGACAGTGACCAGGCCAAAGATCTCACGAAATAAGCGTCAAACGGAAAAACAACAAAGAGCGAAACTCGTTTAGCTTGAAGGGGGAAACCAGATGACGCTATGGTTGGCCCGCTAGATGGCGCTGCCATAGGTCAAACGGATATCAACTGCGTTTTTTTTTTTTAAATAGGAACCCCCATTTTTATTACATATTCGTGTAGTACGAAAAGAAATATGAATGTTTATTGGACCACTTTTTCGCTTTGTGATAGATGGCGTTGTAATAGTCACAAACGTGGCATCACGTAACATTCCGCCAGCGCGGACGGTATTTGCTTCGTGATACATTACCCGTGTTAAAATGGACCGTTTACCAATTGCGGAAAAGGTCGTTATCGTGTTGATGTATGGCTATTGTGATCAAAATGCCCATTGGTCGTGTGCTATGTATGCTGCTCGGTATCCTGGACGACGTCATCCAAGTGACCGGACTGTTCGCCGGATAGTTACGTTATTTTAGGAAACAGGAAGAGTTCAGCCACATGTGAAACGTCAACCACGACCTGCGAAAAATGATGATGCCCAAGTACGTGTTTTAGCTGCTGTCGCGGCTAATCCGCTCATCAGTAGCAGACAAATTGCGCGAGAATCGGGAATCTCAAAAACGTCGGTGTTGAGAATGCTACATCAACATCGATTGCACCCGTACCATATTTCTATGCACCAGGAATTGCATGCCGACGACTTTGAACGTCGTGTACAGTTCTGCCACTGGGTACAAGAGAAATTACGGGACGATGACAGATTTTTTGCACGCGTTCTATTTAGCGACGAAGCGCCATTCACCAACAGCGGTAACGTAAAACGGCATAATATGCACTATCGGCCGACGGAAAATCCACGATGGCTGCGACCAGTGGAACATCAGCGATCTTGGCGGGTAAATGTATGGTGCGGCATTATGGGAGAAAAAATAATTGGCCACCATTTTATCGATGGCAATTTAAATGGTGCAATGGATGCTGATTTCCTACGTAATGTTCTACCGATGTTACTACAAGATGTTTCACTGCATGACACAATGGTGATGTACTTCCAACATGGTGGATGTCCGGCACATAGCTCGCGTGCTGTTGAAGCGGTATTGAACAGCATATTTCATGACAGGTGGATTGGTCGTCGAAGCACGAGACCATGGCCCGCACGTTCACAGGATCTGACGTCCCCGGATTTCTTTGTGTGGGGAAAGTTGAAGGATATTTGCTATCGTGATCCACCGACAACGCCTGACAACATGCGTCAACGCACTGTCAGTGCATGTGGAAACATTACGGAAGGCGAACTACTCGCTGTTGAGAGGAGTGTCGTTACACGTATTGCCAAATGCATTGAGGCTGACGGACATCATTTTGAGCATTTATTGCATTAATGTGGTATTTACAGGTAATCATGCTGTGACAGCATGCGTTCTCAGAAATGATAAGCTCACAAAGGTACATGCATCGCATTGGAACAACCGAAATAAAATGTTCAAACATACCTACGTTCTGTATTTTAATTTAAAAAGCTACCTGTTACCAACTGTTAGTCTAAAATTGTGAGCCATATGTTTGTTGACTATAACAGCGCCATTTGTCACAAAGCGAAAAAAGTGGTCCAACTAAAACATTAATATTTATTTACGTACTACACGAATATGTAATAAAAATGGGGGTTCCAACTTTTAAAAAACGCACTTGATATCCGTTTGACCTATGGCAGCGCCATCTAGCAGACTAACCATGGCGCCATCTGGTTTTCCCCCTCAAGCTAGACAAGTTTCGTTCTTTGTAGTTTTTTCGTTTGACGCTTATTTCATGAGATATTTGGTCCGGTCACGATCGATGGACCACCCTGTATACATACTGAACACTGGAATACAAATATTTTTTAGGTCACCTGAGAGTAAATAAACAGATGTAAACGTATTTACACGTTAAATGTGTTTCGCAGCCCATCACAACACCAGTTGCAATTAAATTAAATTATAGTTAACGTTTGTCTGGTTACACCAAAAGTGCCGCGTCTTCACTCTCGCCCGTTCGCAGCCTGAGAAGTGGCATACAGGTTTGCTGGTGCGCTGCGGGCTGTAGAGAGAGGATTTGTCGGGATCAGTGGCCGCATTTGCGAAGCTGGGATCGGCTCACCGCTTTCCGCGCGGATATAGCACCGGGATATTAATTAACCGGCTTCATTAGGGCTCGACTACTACAAGACTTTGCTTTTAAAGTGAGTCGGCAAGTTCATAACATGTAAACTATGGGGAGTAGCAAAGACCGGAGTAAGAAGCTGTTAACAAAGGAAGGTTGCACTCTGCAGGGAGGGCCGCCAGTGGCGATGCGCGGACGTTGTTCCTCTGCACGCGCCAATGGCGCATGCAGCCACTGAATTCGACTGAAAATTTAGAGTTAATTAAAAATCGAAAGGACGAAGTTTTCTAAGTTATGGTGATTAAAAAGTTGGTACAACGGTTAAAATGCAAATGATATGTCTTCACCGTGCGTCCGTGCTTACCTGCTTCACGCGTTGTTAGGTCCTCACACCGCTAGGAGACCGAGAAGGATCAGCTTCGCAAGCAGTCGAGACCTCCAGATGAATGTTGCTCTTGACGTTTGAGTTCGAGCGTACTCTAACACGCCCTTAAAATCTGTGTAAAAGTACCAAAGCTTAAATAGACTTCGTAGAGTACCAAATGGGAGAGAGAAGAAATTATTGCGTCATAATGGTATTCGTGAGACAATAATAAAACAACGGTTGTTAGTAATTTTCTCTGTGGTAGAATAGGAAAAGGATACAAAGTCAGAATTTAGTGTCCTGTCGATAGTATAATTACTAGACACTAATCACTGACACAGTTCTATGTAACAACAACAGCGCAGTCTCATCTTATGAATGGGGAGGCTCTTTTGTTCATTGAGACTGATATAAGGGAACTACGTAATAGTTATAAAAGACATCATATTTACGCCAGTGACTGTAACACCTTTTTTATTTCACGATTGCAATTTCGGCCTTAGGCTGCGGCAGATTCAGTTTAGTGCATAAGTGACTAGTGATGGGCTAATGCACATGGGTGTCTACAGACTACGTTGGTTTATGACATATGGATATGTGTGCTCTCCACATGTAACAGCGTCACGAATGTATTTAATAGTAATGAGAACGACAACAAATGTTTCCAGAATGAGATTTTCACTCTGCAGCGGAGTGTTCGCTGATATGAAACTTCCTGGCAGATTAAAACTGTGTGCCGGACCGAGACTCGAACTCGGGACATTTGCCTTTCGCGGGCAAGTGATTCACCAACTTTTTTTGTTTTCTTTTTTTTTGAGAAAATCCCCGACACAGACGGGAATCGAACCCGGGCCCGTAGGACGGCAATCCGTCACGCTGAACACTTTTTTTTTTTTTTTTTTGGTTAAAACTGTGTGCCCGACCGACACCCGGACTCGGGAGCCCCGCCATTCGCGGGCAAGTGCTCTACCATCTTTTTTTTTCTTTTTTTTTAACTAAGAACTACCTTTTTTTAATTTAGCGCCTTTAACCGCTTTTTTTCAATAACAAACATAAACTGCTTCTAGCATTTTTTTTAAATACACTCCTGGAAATGAAAAAAAGAACACATTGACACCGGTGTGTCAGACCCACCATACTTGCTCCGGACACTGCGAGAGGGCTGTACAAGCAATGATCACACGCACGGCACAGCGGACACACCAGGAACCGCGGTGTTGGCCGTCGAATGGCGCTAGCTGCGCAGCATTTGTGCACCGCCGCCGTCAGTGTCACAGTGTCAGCCAGTTTGCCGTGGCATACGGAGCTCCATCGCAGTCTTTAACACTGGTAGCATGCCGCGACAGCGTGGACGTGAACCGTATGTGCAGTTGACGGACTTTGAGCGAGGGCGTATAGTGGGCATGCGGGAGGCCGGGTGGACGTACCGCCGAATTGCTCAACACGTGGGGCGTGAGGTCTCCACAGTACATCGATGTTGTCGCCAGTGGTCGGCGGAAGGTGCACGTGCCCGTCGACCTGGGACCGGACCGCAGCGACGCACGGATGCACGCCAAGACCGTAGGATCCTACGCAGTGCCGTAGGGGAACGCACCGCCACTTCCCAGCAAATTAGGGACACTGTTGCTCCTGGGGTATCGGCGAGGACCATTCGCAACCGTCTCCATGAAGCTGGGCTACGGTCCTGCACACCGTTAGGCCGTCTTCCGCTCACGCCCCAACATCGTGCAGCCCGCCTCCAGTGGTGTCGCGACAGGCGTGAATGGAGGGACGAATGGAGACGTGTCGTCTTCAGCGATGAGAGTCGCTTCTGCCTTGGTGCCAATGATGGTCGTATGCGTGTTTGGCGCCGTGCAGGTGAGCGCCACAATCAGGACTGCATACGACCGAGGCACACAGGGCCAACACCCGGCATCATGGTGTGGGGAGCGATCTCCTACACTGGTCGTACACCACTGGTGATCGTCGAGGGGACACTGAATAGTGCACGGTACATCCAAACCATCATCGAACCCATCGTTCTACCATTCCTAGACCGGCAAGGGAACTTGCTGTTCCAACAGGACAATGCACGTCCGCATGTATCCCGTGCCACCCAACGTGCTCTAGAAGGTGTAAGTCAACTACCCTGGCCAGCAAGATCTCCGGATCTGTCCCCCATTGAGCATGTTTGGGACTGGATGAAGCGTCGTCTCACGCGGTCTGCACGTCCAGCACGAACGCTGGTCCAACTGAGGCGCCAGGTGGAAATGGCATGGCAAGCCGTTCCACAGGACTACATCCAGCATCTCTACGATCGTCTCCATGGGAGAATAGCAGCCTGCATTGCTGCGAAAGGTGGATATACACTGTACTAGTGCCGACATTGTGCATGCTCTGTTGCCTGTGTCTATGTGCCTGTGGTTCTGTCAGTGTGATCATGTGATGTATCTGACCCCAGGAATGTGTCAATAAAGTTTCCCCTTCCTGGGACAATGAATTCACGGTGTTCTTATTTCAATTTCCAGGAGTGTATATAAGACGATGGCTTTATAAAATAAAATTTTTCTGGGAAACGTAAATAAATTGGCCTTTTTTTTACATGTTTGTTGTTGTTGTGGACTTCAGTCCTGAGACTGGTTTGTTGCTGCTCTCCATGCTACTCTATCCTGTGCAAGCTTC
Source organism: Schistocerca cancellata (assembly GCF_023864275.1). NCBI lineage: Eukaryota > Metazoa > Arthropoda > Insecta > Orthoptera > Acrididae > Schistocerca > Schistocerca cancellata. The sequence goes on along the minus strand of NC_064629.1, from coordinate 390,443,133 downwards.
TTCATCTCCCAGTACCTACTGCAACCTACATCCTTCTGAATCTGCTTAGTGTATTCATCTCTTGGTCTCCCCCTACGATTTTTACCCTCCACGCTGCCCTCCAATACTAAATTGGTGATCCCTTGATGCCTCAGAACATGTCCTATGAACCGATCCCTTCTTCTGGTCAAGTTGTGCCACAAACTTCTCTTCTTCCCAATCCTATTCAATACCTCCTCATTAGTTACGTGATCTACCCATCTAATCTTCAGCATTCTTCTGTAGCACCACATTTCAAAAGCTTCTATTCTCTTCTTGTCCAAACTATTTACCGTCCATGTTTCACTTCCATACATGGCTACACTCCATACAAATTTTTTACATAATAGTGAAAAAAATAAAATAAAATAACCTGCTTCTGTCAGTACAAAACAATAACGGTCTACGTTCTTCTTTTAGGCGCGTACCTCGCTAATCCCGTCATACCTCGCGTTGGTGTCGGGTACGTCTTCACGTGTGTTTGTGGATCCTTTCCAGTGTCCTGGTCCTTTCTTGTTCTGATACTTATAGCCAATAATTACATTCTCCTACCCGGGACACCCCAACTGGGTGGGGGATCAAGCAAGGCACTCCCTAAAAAGTTTGCGTAATATGTTCGATATCTCGGATGTCTCATAAGCTGTGAGTGATGTTCCTGTTGTAAGGCCCAAAAGTCAAGCACATTCTTACTGCCGTCTCGGAAAAGATAACGCACAGTCAAACCTCGAATCCAAGTCACTGCGTTTGTCTTCGTTCGGGGATAATATGTCCTATCTAGGAGAAGAAGTGTGCGTGGTTCTATTGTTTGCGGCCCCACCCGAAGGAGGAAGGCGATCATTTTTTTGACCAAACACCATACGTCCGCCGAAGACCCGCATATCAGGCGATGCTCCTCTGTGTCTATAACATCGGTTCGTATCCTACCTTAAAAAGCAGACCTGTGTTCACAAAATATCGTAGTGCCGCCAGGATTCGGCGGGCCAACACCACCGGCATAGGAAGAACTTGTGCCAGGTGGGGGATGCGAGAGGCTAGATAAGTGTTGGCAAAGGTGACCCGTTGTATCATATCCAGTGCCCTAAACCTGTGACTTCGGACACTCGCACGAATTGTTTGCAGAAGATGTCTGTAACTCAGTGCCACTGTGCGTCGAAAGTCTGTAGTGAAGATAATTCCTAGGCATTTCATCTTGTTGATCGGCTGTAATGCTGCTACACTTCCTGTCGGGAGTCCTCTCCCGATGTTCATTGCTCCCGACTTTGCCATGTTCAGGCGGATTTCCGTAGCCATACAATACAAATTAATCCAATGCAAGGCCGCTCTTGCCTCGTCGCCTGACCGTGCTAAAAACACTAGGTCATCTACGTATGTTCGGCATATAAACTTGTTGTGCCTTATCGTCATTCCTTGGAGTCGATTCCGGAGCCCGCAAAGCAGCGGCTCGACAGCGATGGCATACAATATCGTTGACAGCGGGCACCCTTGTCTGACCGATCGTGAGATGGTGATGGACCCCACCAAGCGTCCATTGATGAGCACTTTGGATGCGGCTCCGTGGAGTAGTCTCATGACGACGGTGACAAAACTTTCCGGAAACTTCATTTTCGTCATCACGTCCGTGAGATAAGCATGACTGAGACTGTCAAAAGCGCGATCGAAGTCTATCGACACCAATACACCCCGGAGACGACATGTTGAAGCCAGTGCGATAACATCGCGGTAGTCGCTGAGTGCCGTTTGTACACTCCTGGAAATGGAAAAAAGAACACATTGACACCGGTGTGTCAGACCCACCATACTTGCTCCGGACACTGCGAGAGGGCTGTACAAGCAATGATCACACGCACGGCACAGCGGACACACCAGGAACCGCGGTGTTGGCCGTCGAATGGCGCTAGCTGCGCAGCATTTGTGCACCGCCGCCGTCAGTGTCAGCCAGTTTGCCGTGGCATACGGAGCTCCATCGCAGTCTTGAACACTGGTAGCATGCCGCGACAGCGTGGACGTGAACCGTATGTGCAGTTGACGGACTTTGAGCGAGGGCGTATAGTGGGCATGCGGGAGGCCGGGTGGACGTACCGCCGAATTGCTCAACACGTGGGGCGTGAGGTCTCCACAGTACATCGATGTTGTCGCCAGTGGTCGGCGGAAGGTGCACGTGCCCGTCGACCTGGGACCGGACCGCAGCGACGCACGGATGCACGCCAAGACCGTAGGATCCTACGCAGTGCCGTAGGGGACCGCACCGCCACTTCCCAGCAAATTAGGGACACTGTTGCTCCTGGGGTATCGGCGAGGACCATTCGCAACCGTCTCCATGAAGCTGGGCTACGGTCCCGCACACCGTTAGGCCGTCTTCCGCTCACGCCCCAACATCGTGCAGCCCGCCTCCAGTGGTGTCGCGACAGGCGTGAATGGAGGGACGAATGGAGACGTGTCGTCTTCAGCGATGAGAGTCGCTTCTGCCTTGGTGCCAATGATGGTCGTATGCGTGTTTGGCGCCGTGCAGGTGAGCGCCACAATCAGGACTGCATACGACCGAGGCACACAGGGTCAACACCCGGCATCATGGTGTGGGGAGCGATCTCCTACACTGGTCGTACACCACTGGTGATCGTCGAGGGGACACTGAATAGTGCACGGTACATCCAAACCGTCATCGAACAGATCGTTCTACCATTCCTAGACCGGCAAGGGAACTTGCTGTTCCAACAGGACAATGCACGTCCGCATGTATCCCGTGCCACCCAACGTGCTCTAGAAGGTGTAAGTCAACTACCCTGGCCAGCAAGATCTCCGGATCTGTCCCCCATTGAGCATGTTTGGGACTGGATGAAGCGTCGTCTCACGCGGTCTGCACGTCCAGCACGAACGCTGGTCCAACTGAGGCGCCAGGTGGAAATGGCATGGCAAGCCGTTCCACAGGACTACATCCAGCATCTCTACGATCGTCTCCATGGGAGAATAGCAGCCTGCATTGCTGCGAAAGGTGGATATACACTGTACTAGTGCCGACATTGTGCATGCTCTGTTGCCTGTGTCTATGTGCCTGTGGTTCTGTCAGTGTGATCATGTGATGTATCTGACCCCAGGAATGTGTCAATAAAGTTTCCCCTTCCTGGGACAATGAATTCACGATGTTCTTATTTCAATTTCCAGGAGTGTATATTGCTAGCTCCTCCTAGCTGGGTTTGGTCGAGTGAAATCACTTGGCGCATTATGCGTTTAAAGCGTGCTGCAAGTATCCTGGCGTAGATCTTGTAGTCGCAATTAAGAAGGGTCAGTGGCCGGTAGGCCTGTATTCCTGTGCCGCCAGATGGTTTGTGGATGGGGATGATCATTCCTTCTACGAAGGAGGGTGGAAGAGGCACGTTGGGAGACATCAATTCGCAGTACATGGCAGTCCATCGTGAAATCATGAGATCTTTAAATGTACGATAGAACTCTAACGGAAACCCGTCGGGCCCTGGCGATTTGTGCGACGCTCCCTTATCAATTGCTTCCATTACGTCGTCAACTGTGATTTCACCTGTTAACTCCAGGTTGGCCGACTCGTCGAGACACGCGGAGAGCGTTCGTCGGACCTCATGAAAGGCTGCCTCATCATGTTCCGCTTCTTCATAGAGATGACCGTAGTGTTCCACGAAAGCGTTGGCAATGTCTTTTTGCGTTGTCATGCGGCGACCATCTGGGAGTACTACAGTCTGTATTAAGGTTCTGCGGCTACGTTGTTTTTCTCTGATAACGTGATACATCGACGGGGATTCTTCACGGACTCGTTCAAAGGCCCTTGCACGGATTGCGACACCCTCCAGTCGGCGGTGCGTTATGGAAATTACACTCCTGGAAATGGAAAAAAGAACACATTGACACCGGTGTGTCAGACCCACCATACTTGCTCCGGACGCTGCGAGAGGGCTGTACAAGCAATGATCACACGCACGGCACAGCGGACACACCAGGAACCGCGGTGTTGGCCGTCGAATGGCGCTAGCTGCGCAGCATTTGTGCACCGCCGCCGTCAGTGTCAGCCAGTTTGCCGTGGCATACGGAGCTCCATCGCAGTCTTTAACACTGGTAGCATGCCGCGACAGCGTGGACGTGAACCGTATGTGTAGTTGACGGACTTTGAGTGAGGGCGTATAGTGGGCATGCGGGAGGCCGGGTGGACGTACCGTTGAATTGCTCAACACGTGGGGCGTGAGGTCTCCACAGTACATCGATGTTGTCGCCAGTGGTCGGCGGAAAGTGCACGTGCCCGTCGACCTGGGACCAGACCGCAGCGACGCACGGATGCACGCCAAGACCGTAGGATTCTACGCAGTGCCGTAGGGGACCGCACCGCCACTTCCCAGCAAATTAGGGACACTGTTGCTGCTGCGGTATCGGCGAGGACCATTCGAAACCGTCTCCATGAAGCTGGGCTACGGTCCCGCACACCGTTAGGCCGTCTTCCGCTCACGCCCCAACATCGTGCAGCCCACCTCCAGTGGTGTCGCGACAGGCGTGAATGGAGGGACGAATGGAGACGTGTTGTCTTCAGCGATGAGAGTCGCTTCTGCCTTGGTGCCAATGATGGTCGTATGCGTGTTTGGCGCCGTGCAGGTGTGCGCCACAATCAGGACTGCATTCGACCGAGGCACACAGGGCCAACACCCGGCATCATGGTGTGGGGAGCGATCTCCTACACTGGCCGTACACCACTGGTGATCGTCGAGGGGACACTGAATAGTGCACGGTACATCCAAACCGTCATCGAACCCATCGTTCTACCATTCCTAGACCGGCAAGGGAACTTGCTGTTCCAACAGGACAATGCACGTCCGCATGTATCCCGTGCCACCCAACGTGCTCTAGAAGGTGTAAGTCAACTACCCTGGCCAGCAAGATCTCCGGATCTGTCCCCCATTGAGCATGTTTGGGACTGGATGAAGCGTCGTCTCACGCGGTCTGCACGTCCAGCACGAACGCTGGTCCAACTGAGGCGCCAGGTGGAAATGGCATGGCAAGCCGTTCCACAGGACTACATCCAGCATCTCTACGATCGTCTCCATGGGAGAATAGCAGCCTGCATTGCTGCGAAAGGTGGATATACACTGTACTAGTGCCGACATTGTGCATGCTCTGTTGCCTGTGTCTATGTGCCTGTGGTTCTGTCAGTGTGATCATGTGATGTATCTGACCCCAGGAATGTGTCAATAAAGATTCCCCTTCCTGGGACAATGAATTCACGGTGTTCTTATTTCAATTTCCAGGAGTGTATTTGGGCCTGTGCTCGTTTTATACCGGCACGACGCCCCTGTGAAGGTGCTTGAACAGAAAGTTCGCGGAGCATCGTGAAATAAAATTCCGTCGTGTATTGCCTCCACATCATCTGCTTTCTTCTGTATGCAATTAACGCTCGGCGCAATTCAGGCTTAACGCATTCCAGCCACCACTGCAACGTCGTCGGATATGTCGGGAGGCGTCGTTCACACACATGCCAAGTGTCTTCGACTAAGCGTCTGCACTCAGGCTCCCTAAGGTGTGCTGTATTCAGTTTCCAAACACTGCGACTCCTCCACACACTGTTTGACAACTCAGGCAGACCGTATATATATATGCAATGTGATCTGAAAAGGCGACAGGCCACAATTCCGCATCGAGGATCGCAGGTTCGAGATGACGTGTTACGTAAATGAGATCGAGACGACTTGCAGAGTTACTCGTGACGTAGGAGTATCCACGTCTGTCGCCATGTATCTTCTCCCATGTATCAATGAGATTCATGTCCTGTATGAGTTGCCGCAGCTCTGGGCATGAAGTATAACGTGGGTGTTGATCTTTTGGTGCGAGCACGCAGTTGAAGTCGCCTCCAAATAAGACATGTTCATACCGACCTAAGGATAGTGTTGCAATCTCCTCTGCGTAAAATCGGGATCGGTCGCGCCGTCTGTCTGACCCCGACGGTGCGTAAATGTTAACGTGTGTTGCTGCCCGGTGACATGCTATCTGTGCGTGAGTCTCCATCTTCTGCGCGATTAACATCCGGTGGACGCAGCACTCGCCATTGCGGGTGCGTCGTCGGTGTGGGGGTCAGTATCGGATTCGTCGGCCCAGTTCCTGTGCTGGAGGTCCAGCTGCCGTCGTGTCTCTCCAGCCGGGCTGACCGAAGGCGGTGGCGTTGCTGCGGTGGGTGGAGGGACTCCTTCCGTGGGCTTTCCGTCCGGTGTGTCTGTATTCAACTCCTGTCTAGCATCATTCGCGTCGCACTGCTGTGTGGGAGGTAGAACCTCACGTTGCGCATCCGGATGCCCTGTATCGACATTACACCCAAGTCCATCTGACGTGGACTGCAGTAAGCAGGTATCCGACGGCGCTAGCCGTCGTTTCTTGTGGCGCTTCGGTGATCGTTGTTTGCGCGTGTGCGCCTCCGTATCCGAATGTGGAAGTGACTCCCGGTGCTCAGGGACGAAAGCAGCTGTCGGCACAACAGCAGGATCAATTTCCATTTCTCCTACCGATCCTTTCCGCTCGGTTAAGTGCGTCGTCGGCGCCGGAGCGGCAGAGGTGTGCGTCGTTTCGTCACTGGAGGTGGTCTCTGCCGCAGTCGGTTGCCGTAAACTGTCAGGATTCTGTAGCTGGTCATTCTTCGGGATGGGATCCGTTCGAAAAGCGTCCGCATACGTTAGTGGCAGCGGCGTCAACGTGGACGGAGGTACGGGTTCGCCGTCTGGAACTTGCACTATCCTCCGCTGCATACATTCGGAACGGACGTGGCCCTCTTTCCCGCAGCCTGAGCATGTTTTGGGTTGTCCATCGTAGATGACTATAGCTCTGCATCCGCCGATGAACAAGTACGAGGGTACATGTTGTGTCAGTTCTATTCTGATTTGACGCACCCCATTGAGAACGGGGTAAGTCGTGAAGTTGGACCATTTTTCCTCAACGTGGCTAAGCACTCTTCCATATGGGCGTAAGGCGTCAACGACCAAGTCAGACGGAACCTCGAAGGGAAGTTCGAAAATACGTATGTTTCGTAAGCCCAGTCCATCAGAGTGACGAAATTTGAGTCCATGTTTAGTATCTCGGATGATTCTGTCACATACTGCATCGTTAATCAGCTTGACGTAAACAACACTGCTCACTATGGAGAGATGGATTCTAAGTTCGTTGTAGTCAAGTTTAACTTCGTCTCGTAGGAACCTTTCTATTTCGTAGCCTTTCGGTCTCGCATATTCATTCGAAAAACTAATCTTGAGAGTCGACTTTCGGTATGCATGTGCCATTCTATATCGAGTCGTCTAAACGCACGAGTACGTCGAAGAGATAAACAACTGCGCGAGCGCGAACTTCTCCGGCAGGGACGTAAACAGACGTCCGTGCCGTAGCACTGCCGAAGGCAGACTGTACTGAGCTACCCAAGCACGACTCACGCCCCGTCCTCACAGATTTACTTCTGCCGGTACCTCGTCTCCTACCTCCAAACTTTACAGAAGCTCTCCTGTGAACGTTGCAGAACTAGCACTCCTGAAAGAAAGGATATTGCGGAGACATGGCTTAGCCACAGCCGGGGGGATGTTTCAGAATGAGATTTTCACTCTGCAGCGGAGTGTGCGCTGATATGAAACTTCCAACCTAACATGCGAGTTCGAGTCTCGGTCCGGCACACAGTTTTAATCTGCCAGGAAGTTTCGACAACAAATGTGTCAGCTCATTTTCAGTTGACATGACTTAAAGCCACAGACATCTGCACTTGATAATGACCTAAGGCCGAGATTGCAATCGTGAAATAAAGGAAGTGTTACAGCCACTGTCGTAAATATGATGTCTTCTATAAAGTTCTACATGACTGTGAATACCAAGTATAAAATTTTAATACGTAACAGTTAATTACAACCATCTCATCGTCATACGTATCAACTACTCCCTTCAATGTCTGTGTAGATTAAGGGTGTCTTACCTTAATTACTACAGTGCAGGTAAAGAAAAAAATATATAAACGCAGTATAAATTCGGTCGTGAGAAGTACTACAATAAAGACCAATTACACTCTCATACATTTAAAGTATGACGGCTAGCAGCTATGAAGGGATGGAAGATGGAGAGAAAGAAGAACGTGATAAAACACAGGGGAAAAGAAAGTAACGTGAATGACTTAGAAGTCAAAAGAGAAAGGATCGTAATTGAGAGAAGATGAATGCATTTGATTTACTATCTGACAGAGGGAAAGCTGGTCACGTACCTCAGTCCTTGGGGGAACGTATGGAGGTGACGGAAGGAAATACTTCAACTTCATCTTAAAAGTAAGATGAAACTTAATTGGGCGCAGTGTGCAGGGTAGCTTGTGCTGCGAACGGCAACAGCTGAGGCAGAGTTTGTGAACGTCTTTTTCTTCTGGATTAACACGTCTAGAGTACTTGAGAAGAGAGACCTTGTGTATCGTTTATGATTATCAGAGAAGTACTTCATCTCTGATGCGATGTACCGAGGTGCCTACACTCTGAGGAGCGGGTGAAGTAGATATAATTTATGGTAGTCACATAGCTTGTCCGACCGCAACCAACCTAACATGCTGTATGAAGCAATGCCAAGTCAGACGGATGTTAAAGATGTTATATGGGCATAAACGCAGACAGAAGTCTTCCTGCATGGCGGGTTTATAGGGCCAAAGTTCTTTGGAGGATGCGGGGTTACTGTGCTGAGAAAAATTCATTCATCTCATCTTCATAGACCAGGAAAACAATTCCTGATTTTGCCTTTCCGTCACTCAACTTACGGAAATTTTTCTTCAGAATCGCGGCTTTTTTATGGCTCGCTACGGTCGCAGCTTCGAATCCTGCCTCGGGCATGGATGTGTGTGATGTCCTTAGGTTAGATAGGTTCAATTGGTTCTAAGTTCTAGGCGACTGATGACCTCAGAAGTTAAGTCGCATAGTGCTCAGAGCCATTTGAACCATTTTATGGCTGCACTCAAAGGAACTAGCGTGTCTGATTTTGGCGATGTGATTGCATTCCTTTATTCTGTTTCGCAGCTTTGTATACTCTTCGTATCGTTCTGGTTTCGGATTTGAATTGAAATGTCTGTGAGCAGCATCCTCATTGTTATAGTATGACGTAAGTCAGTTGTCAGCTAAGGAGTAGGACTTTGTCTCACGTGGATTCTACATATAGGAACGTGTTTATCGCAGAAAATTGTGAAGCTGTTGCCAGTGAATTTTGTTGTCAGTTGTGAGGACTCTGTTTGATGCAATTCCTTTTACCAAAGTCAACTGTTATAGCGTTACGAGTCGTATGTTTAATACTCCTGCAAGAGATGGTAGCAATGGGATTTGTGAGGAGCAGACAAGGAATATTACAGTACATCACGTGCTCAGAATCCGGGAGTCAAGGTTTGATCTGCAACTCTTTCTCTATCACTGTTTTTCGTCGTGAGTACTCCACAAGAGTGTGACTGCGCACCGTCTTGTGTGTTGCCGTAATGATGAATGCTCATGTTTTTGCAATTAAACGATCTTCTAAGGTTTATTGTGGAGAATGTGTCTCTCAAATAGTCTACGTTCATGTGCCGCATTACGATGAGGTGCTCGTATTGACACTGAAACTAACGTAATTCCGACTGAAAGGAAGCTATTGTTCTGATTTTTCGAAGGCTTAAAGACGACATCTTTTAAGCTTTCCTGGCTCTGTTGACTTACTTCTGTGAACATGAATTCCACCTATCTCTCTTCGTTTGGGTTCAGCGTAGTTAAGACTGTGTTGAGTTCAGATCGAATACAGGGTGCTACCGTAAGAGCATGCAAAAACGTAACAGGCCGTAGAGGATGCTCCAGCCTTAGGTAGGGAACCTTGGGTCGGAGAAGCCAGCTTTAGGAGGTATGGAAGTAAGCTTGTCTACCGCTTCGTCTAGCGTTACTGTCTTCCATCTTATCTACAACTGACATGCGTACAAGTTTGCACAAATTGTGCTGTTTATTTACATATGCGTTCTTTATTTTCTGCAATTAAACAAGGAGGACGAGCCCGAGTACTATGAAGTCATGGTGCAAGTTTTGCTTACTTAACTTGTCCATAACGGGAAGTCCTACCGCGTGGCCTGCGAGTTCACCTGACCTGAATCCCCCTGATTATTTCCTATCGGGATATCTAAAGTCACTTAGGTACGAGATTCCAGTCGATACGGAGATGGAATTAGTTGCCAAAATTGTAGGTGCCTGTGATGTGATTAGAAGCACACCAGGGACATTCGTCAGGGTGCATCAGAATTTTGTTCACCGATGTCAAGCTTCCTTTGAGGTTGATGGCCGTCACTTTCAGCACAGTACAAATGGTATGTTCACTGTGTCAGTGATGGTATTTGCAGTTAACTGTAACTAATGTAAATAAAAAAGTACACAGTAATGTGATTTAGTTCCTGTTATCTCCTTAAGCTGACTTCTCCGACCCCAGGTTTCCTACCTCAAATTGTTAAGTGGAGCATCCTTTATGTCCTGTTCAATTTTTGCAAGTTTTTACGGAGACACTCCTTATACATGCCGACACTCCCATCGCATTTCCTTGTCATCTCGGCCCCAAGAAACGTATATTCCGGGAGATGAACAGATGCGGAGGATGCATGTACTTTCAGCCATGATTCAGATTGCAGAACTGTGTGAAAGTTAAGTTAACAGAAAATGAGGCTCAATTCTTCGTAGTACGCGGACAAATATTGTACATTATAATGCGCTACTAAGAGGCCGGACGTATCCTTCTAGGCACCTTGCAGGAAACCGTTTGACAAGGTGTCCCCTGTCTGCGACGAAAGCCAGTGCCCACTGGGTACAGTTGACAAGACACCACTCACATTTCTGCGAATCGGCATAGCTCAGGGGTGGCCAGGATTTCGTTCTCGCGAGGTTGTCTTTACTTAACGGTCAACGAAAGAGAAGGGATCGCAGAGCTAAGAGATTTTAGTTTTACAGAGATACTAAAATCAGTAAAGGAAATATTTGTTGTGAGGAGTTATTATTGTGAAACAATTAATCCTCTGTCTTACAAGCTGGAGTATAGTTACCGTTAGTATGTGGTACAGCTCAGAGCGGAAAGAAATACGCGGTCGATTTGCAGGGTTGATGCCGCCTGCAGGCCCGAATGGCTCTGAGAACTATGGGACTTAACATCTGAGGTCATCAGTCCCCTAGAACTTAGAACTACTTAAACCTAACTAACCTAAGGACATCACACACATCCATGCCCGAGGCAGGATTCGAACCTGCGACCGTAGCGGTCGCACACTTCCAGACTGAAGCGCCTAGAACCGCTCGGCCACAACGGCCGGCCGCCGCCAGCAGGAGAACTATGCTTAATAACTGTAGAATTATTATAGGAAATTACAATTCAATTTGAAATTACTGTAAGATTCTGTAAAATTTCTTTGCCAATTAGAAGTTAACAGAGATGAGCCAGAAGACATGTAGGTATCATACTCGTGGCGAAGAGTAATAACAAGCATACTGCTTTTACAAACAGATAGAAAAATTTAGGGAAGAAGACAAATAGAGACGTCAGGAGTATATAATATTAATTAAGAACTACAGTTGGGGCTGTAATAGTAAGAACAGTACTGGTAGCGGGAGCCACAATTACAAAAATAATTATAGAGTTATTGCAATTCCCAGACAGTATTTCTCATCATCATCATCATCATCATCATCATCATCATCATTTAAGACTGATTATGCCTTTCAGCGTTCAGTCTGGAGCATAGCCCCCCTTATACAGTTCCTCCATGATCCCCTATTCAGTGCTAACATTGGTGCCTCTTCTGATGTTAAACCTATTACTTCAAAATCATCCTTAACCGAATCCAGGTACCTTCTCCTCGGTCTGCCCCGACTCCTCCTACCCCCTACTGCTGAATCCATGAGTCTCTTGGGTAACCTTGCTCCTCCCATGCGTGTAACATGACCCCACCATCTAAGCCTGTTCCCCCTGACTGCTACATCTATAGAGTTCATTCCCAGTTTTTCTTTGATTTCCTCATTGTGGACACCCTCCTGCCATTGTTCCCATCTACTAGTACCTGAAATCATCCTAGCTACTTTCATATCCGTAACCTCAACCTTGTTGATAAGGTAACCTGAATCCACCCAGCTTTCGCTCCCATACAACAACGTTGGTCGAAAGATTGAACGGTGCACAGATAACTTAGTCTTGGTACTGACTTCCTTCTTGCAGAAGAGAGTAGATCGTAGCTGAGCGCTCACTGCATTAGCTTTGCTACACCTCGCTTCCAGTTCTTTCACTATGTTGCCATCCTGTGAGAATATGCATCCTAAGTACTTGAAACCGTCCACCTGTTCTAACTTTGTTCCTCCTATTTGGCACTCAATCCATTTATATTTCTTTCCCACTGACATTACTTTCGTTTTGGAGATGCTAATCTTCATACCATAGTCTTTACATTTCTGATCTAGCTCTGAAATATTACTTTGCAAACTTTCAATCGAATCTGCCATCACAACTAAGTCATCCGCATATGCAAGACTGCTTATTTTGTGTTCACATATCTTAATCTCACCCAGCCAGTATATTGTTTTTAACATATGATCCATAAATAATATGAACAACAGTGGAGACAGGTTGCAGCCTTGTCTTACCCCTGAAACTACTCTGAACCATGAACTCAATTTACCGTCAACTCTAACTGCTGCCTGACTATCCATGTAAAGACCTTTAATTGCTTGCAAAAGTTTGCCTCCTATTCCATAATCTTGTAGAACAGACAATAACTTCCTCCTAGGAACCCGGTCATATGCCTTTTCTAGATCTATAAAGCATAGATATAATTCCCTGTTCCACTCATAACACTTCTCCATTATTTGCCGTAAGCTAAAGATCTGGTCCTGACAACCTCTAAGAGGCCTAAACCCACACTGATTTTCATCCAATTGGTCCTCAACTAATACTCGCACTTTCCTTTCAACAATACCTGAGAAGATTTTACCCACAACGCTGATTAAAGAGATACCTCTGTAGTTGTTACAATCTTTTCTGTTTCCATGTTTGAAGATTGGTGTGATTACTGCTTTTGTCCAGTCTGATGGAACCTGTCCCGACTCCCAGGCCATTTCAATTATCCTGTGTAGCCATTTAAGACCTGACATTCCACTGTATTTGATGAGTTCCGACTTAATTTCATCCACCCCAGCCGCTTTATTGCACTGCAATCTATTGACCATTTTTTCCACTTCCTCAAATGTGATCCTATATCCATCATCATTCCTATCCCATTCTATCTCGAAATCTGAAACATTACTGATCGCATTTTCACCTACATTGGGCAACTCTTCAAAATATTCCCTCCATCTGCCCAAGGCATCCACAGGATTCACCAGCAGTTTTCCTGACCTGTCCAAAATACTTGTCATTTCCTTCTTACCTCCCTTTCTAAGACTGCTAATTACACTCCAGAATGGTTTTCCAGCAGCTTGCCCCGTAGTCTCCAAACTGTTTTCAAAGTCTTCCCAAGATTTCTTCTTGGTTGCTGCAATTATCTGTTTGGCTTTGTTACTTTCTTCAACATAACTTTCTCTGTCTACGTGGGTTCTGGTATGTAGCCATTTTTGATACGCCTTCTTTTTCCTTTTACAGGCTGCCTTGACTGTATCATTCCACCAAGCTGTTTGCTTCTTCCTACTTTTACACACTACTGTTCCAAGACATTCTTTAGCCACTTCTGGTACTGTGTCCCTGTACCTTGTCCATTCCTTTTCCAATGACTGTAATTGACTACATTCAACTAACTGGTACCTTTCTCAGATCGCTGTTATGTACTTGTGCCTGATTTCCTTATCCTGAAGTTTCTCCACTCTTATCCTCCTACATATGGACCTGACCTCCTGCACTTTCGGCCTCACAATCCCAATTTCACTGCGGATTAAATAATGATCAGTGTCATCAAAGAATCCCCTGAATACCCGTGTGTCCCTCACAGCCTTCCTGAATTCCTGATCTGTTATTATATAGTCAATGACAGATCTGGTTCCCCTGCCTTTCCAAGTATACCGGTGAATGTTCTTATGTTTAAAAAAGGAGTTTGTGATTACTAAGCCCATACTGGCACAGAAATCCAAGAGTTGTTTCCCGTTCCTGTTGGCCTCCGTATCCTCTCCAAATTTACCCATAACATTTTCATACACTTCTGTTCGATTTCCAATCCTGGCGTTAAAATCACCCATGAGCAGAACACTGTCCTTGTCCTTTACTCTAACAACTACATCACTGAGTGCCTCATAAAAACTATCCATCTTATCTTGATCTGTCCCTTCACAATGCGAATATACTGACGCAATCCTAATTTTCTTGCTAGACACGGTCAAATCTATCCACATCAGTCGTTCGTTTACATACCTTATTGCAACTACCTTATTGCAACTACAGTATTTCTGATAAGAAAAAATATATGGTCATCTTAAGAAACTCTTTATTGTTAATACCCAAAGCAAGACTATTGAAGAATAGAGAAAGGAAGGAAAATTTAGTTTAAACGTCCCGTCGGCGGGAGGTCATTAGAATTGTAGTACGAGCCTGGACTGGACAAAATGCTGAAGAAATAAGCTGTGTTTTTCTCTAAGGAACCGTCACGGCATTCGCTTTAAGCGATTTCAGGTAAACTTCTGAACACCTAAAGCTGACTTATTGGAGTGACGTTAGAACCACTATCCTCCCGCAATCCAGTGTATTACCACTACACTACTTCGTTAGTAAATGAAGAATAGATATCGTGTTTTTTAACTTTGTTAGTGGGAGATAATTTGAAAACACAGCTTTTTTGTAAGGAAGGAATGCTTTAAGGAAGAAAATAAAGTGAATTAATTGTGATAACTTAAATAAGATAACTATTGTTAACTTGGGAAACCGTCTCGTATCAAAACAGTAACGCAACGAACATCGCTTAATTAACGGTATCTGAGAAATTTAAGAGATTGCTTCTTTTTGCTCCTGCTGTTACCTTTAACAGCTCCTGTGGGTTTCATCTTGTTACATACAATCTTTTCAAATGGAATGCAAAGAAAAGGAGAGAAAACAACTTCTGTAGCTGAAAGTGATGTTCAGTTCATTTAAGCATTATAATCTCGCCCCGATGAGATTATAGAACGTAACGATTTCTCGTGTATAACCATCAGAGTCAGGGTGCACGGTGCAGGCTGTTTACAGATACAGATTTACCAACCTTAAATGTGCCATTTGGTTGCTTTACAAACAAATTCTGCGATAGGTGCATATTGCAGTGGTATCACCAGGGTCACTGATCTCTTCATATACTATACACAGAAATAAATTTTTATTAGTTACATTAAAAACAAAATAAGGCGCAATGGGGCAAGAACTGCTCAGACACGCAAGTCTACAGGATAGCATGAGCGGTGAAGAAGTCATGCCGATTTGGGAGGTCGAAAGAATAACGAAAGGTTAACGCTAAAAATGACCTCCAAAGAGAGTTATTTTCAAAAATAGTTATACATTGCTTTCAACTGAAGGAAAGAGGTGGCCACTACGACCAAAATGTAAATTATGGCTCGGGAGAGCGGGAGAGGAGCGGGTTAGTGGCAAAAGCGCTGGTGATCAAGAGACAGACACTTCCTCGCACGGTCCCTCCGTGACCGACCCTCAGCCACCACGTGACTCCTCTTACGCTGCCCTGTTGGCCAAGGAGGGTGAACAAACTCCACTGAAGGTGTCCTATGTGCAGTGATCCTCACTGTGAGAACCTTAACAGGTCAGCATCTCACGCCGAAGACGTGAGACCGTGGGCGACTGTCCCAGGATCTAAGCTTGCAGCAAGGAATCGCGAAGTCTCAGCAACAATTTTAATAAACCTACTGCCTCTACCCTCTCCAGGTGAGGGTGGGGGGTGGGGGAGGGGGGGGGGTACCCGCGCAGAGTAAAAATATAACCCGCCGAGTACGACACGGGAAGATTAGCGTGTTCAGTGTGATGTCCTGGGTGATGTCAAGATTAGATTCGCACTGGTTTTACATTAATTGTACATGATGTACCAAATTATGTTTATTTTCCCACTAACGTTAAACGACTCAAGTAACTTGAAAAAGCACAGTCGCGGAAACTGAAGGCTATCGTAGAATTTGCTCTACTTATGCAGCAGCAATCGTGTCAGATATTCACAGGAAATATGTTTTATGTAAACATAATTTTGCTGCAAAAAAAAAACAGATATTTTTAACAACTAAGTTTTCATTAAATCTGCAAGAATCTGAAAATTTTACTAACTGTTCTACGATAGTGACAAACGTTTACACTTCTTATTCTCTTTGCATAAATCAGAACGACTTCAAAATATATTACAATAACATCCCAGCTACGAATTTTGAGTTATTGTACAATCCAAATTGTTTAATCAGAACAGATACTGCAACGCTTTTTTTTCAAACATGTTTTTTATTCTTCACCACCTGAAATCAGAAGCATCAGAGATTTGCTGATCAGATAACAGTTAGTGCTGGTTTTCATTGCGCTACGAAGCTGTTACACTACCATTTTTTCCCAAACGGTCACATAACTGATGTGAAATTCCAAATGAAAAGACAAATCAAATCTTAATGAATTTATCCCCACCAATAAATGAAAAATACACTGAAGCGCCAGAACATTATGACCACCAACTTAATAGCTTGTTTGTGTGTCTTTGGAACGAAATACTTCACTGATTCTGCGTGTCAGGGATTCAACGGTTTGTTGGTAGCTTTGTGGAGGTATATCGCTTTAGACCTCTACGCACAGGTGATGTAATTTGCGTAAACAACGGGCTGATGATTTATGTACGCGTTTGTGGCATGCGATAGCGACCAAGATGGGTTCCATACGATTTGTATCAGTCGAATTTGGTCGCCGAGACATGAACGTGAATTCACTACGATGCTCCTCAAACCATTGTAGCACAATTAATGCTCCGAGACACGGACACTTACACTACTGAAAGATAACATCGTCTTCGGAGAAGCCATCAAGCATGCAGGGATGCCGGTGGTTCGCAGCTGTCAGCCTGTCTTCCATTACTACCACAGGTCACACGCAAGCGCAGGAGAATGTCTCCCATGGCATACAACTGCTCCCAGCATCCTGCGTTCGTGCCGCGCTGCACGTTTCGAGCAGCCGTTCACTTCGATGACGGCGTTTGTGGAGACGACCAGCAACCTAGAGTGGCAAAAATGTGATTCGCTCGATGAGCCGACACGTTTCAACATGTAAACACGTACAGGAGATCGGCTGCGGAGCTCCACGTTCAACAATGTGCTACGAGTGGTGTGCTCCAAAACACTTGCACGTGCACCAGCGTTGTGCTCTTTCGGAAAAGATGTCGCAGATTGCCATCTATCCTACTTTACAGGTTCGAATCCTGCCTCGGGCATGGATGTGTGTCATGTCCTTAGGTTAGTTAGGTTTAAGTAATTCTAGGTCTAGGGGACTGATGACCTCAGATGTTAAGTCCTATAGTACTCAGAGTCATTTGAACTACTTTACAGAGCAGACGAGCCTCTGAACGCCAAGTTCTGTGAAGAGTCGGACGTCGAACCATTTAGTGCCTAGTGGTAGTTTCATTGTCCTTTTACCTCTTTCTGTAGATGCTCAAGACAGTAGCACTTGGTATTAGACCATAGTCACCGTTTTCGAGATATTGGTTCACAGGCTGTGGATAATAGTAATCTGCCCTTTGTCAAAGTTGCTTATCTAAATGGATTTCCCCATTTGCAGCCCATATCTTCGCCGGAGCGATCCCCTGTCCGTGTCTGCTACGCTTACATACTATTGCTACCGCGTCACGTGCCCGCAATGCCAGCAGGCCCCATCCAACTCCTGCACTGAGTTGAATAGACACGTAAATAAGAACCCTCTATGAAAGCCTCCTGAACTTGGCTGTTGGTGAGGGGAAGCTCTGTGGGTCCTAGAACGGCAAGAGAAGTAGCTACAACACAAATTCTCGGGAAGTCTGCTAGGCTGGTCACATACTTGCGAGGGTCCTTCCTGGATGTTCAGAGAGGACAGCGCTTCGAGGAAAGCCTACTTTGAACTTGGCGCTGGAAGCACAAAGTGTCAAAAAGCAAATTATATCTCAGCTCTGCGGGACAACCGAGTCACTGTCACGGCGTCTAGGCCCCTCAATAATCCGAATGTTTAACAAAAAAAAAAAGGTCCCACTGTTTGATATTAATTACTTAGAGGTGGGAGTAAGAAACATGACTTCTTACAGTGGTCCGCCCTTATTGACGAGCACATGAAAGTAAGCAGAGAGAGGGAGGCAGCAGGACATAGTTTAGTAGTACTAAATGCAGTCTAAGACAGGAAAAAGAATTTTCCAAATCGGTAGATGTGATGTACATGTGCAGGCAAACAAAAAGATTACAATTTCATAAAAAATTGGATGATTTATTAAAGAGAAAGAGCTTCACACTAATTGAGCAGGTCGATAACGTGTTCTTCCACCACTCGTTCGGATGCAAGCAATTTTCGGCTTGGTACTGAGGGACAGATTTGTTGGATGTCTTCCTGAAGGATATCGTACCAAATTCTGTCCAGTTGGAGCGTAAGATTGTCAAAATCCCTAGCTTGTTATAGGGCCCTGCCCACAATGTTCCAAGCGTTCTCAGTCGGAGAGACATCTGGCGACACTGCTGACCAAGCTATGGTTTGGAAAGCACGAAGACAAGCTATAGGAATCCCGCCATGAGCGGACGGGCATTATCTTGCTGAAATATAAGTACAGAATGGCTTGTCATGAAGAGCAACAAAAAAGAATGTAGAATCTAGTCGATGTACCACTCTGCTGTGAGGGTGGGTGGCTGTCTAACAAAGTGGTTCTGCTACAAAATGAAATGGCATCCTTACGCGTCACTCCTAGTTGTCAGGCCGCATGGTGGCCGACACTAAGGTTGGTAACCCACCAGGCTAATAACCTGGGTGTCGCCAGGCTTACGACATGCCAAGGAGGAGTGATGTGGAGTGTAATTTCATTTGTTTGTAGGATCCCTTTGGTTGTCATCCACAGTACCCATACGGCACAGGCCCTATTTTATTGCCCTTGACGGTAAGCCATCCTGGACTTACATTTAAGCGAAATAACGTCGGCCTACATACGGGTAGATTTTCTACTGCTTGTTTTCGAGCTTGCCAAACAGTACGTCGACCAGTAACGTCGCTGAATCTTTCCCTAACTGAAAACGTTTGGAGTATTATGGGAAGGGCCCTCCTTCCAGCTCCGTTTTTGACGAGATAACGCGCCAATTGGACAGAATTTTGCACGATATCCCTCAGGAGGACATCCGATACCTCTGTCAATCAGTGCCAAGCCGAATAACTGCATGCATAAGGACCAGAGGTACACCAACGCGCGCCGGCCGGAGTGGCCGTGCGGTTAAAGGCGCTACAGTCTGGAACCGCACGACCGCTCCGGTCGCAGGTTCGAATCCTGCCTTGGGCATGGATGTGTGTGATGTCCTTAGGTTAGTTAGGTTTAAGTAGTTCTAAGTTCTAGGGGACTTATGACCACAGCAGCTGAGTCCCATAGTGCTCAGAGCCATTTTTTACACCAACGCGTTGTTGACTTCCTCAGTTTGTGAAACTCTTTCTCTTGAGTAAATCATTCAAATTGAGCGTAGCTGTTTTTCTGAACTGTACAGCACATCTCCCATTTGGATAAATCCTTCGTGGCGCGTATTTAATTTTTTATTTTGTTTACTTATTTTTGCCCTAGACTTTATAGTGAATTTTATAACTGCTTAGCCACTTGAAATGAGAATTAAGAAGGGAAAGCAACGTCTTTTAAGGCATTTTATTTCTTCTTACTGGGAGCAATATTTATCATTCAGCTAATCAAAACGGCGAGGCGCCAGAAAAATGCAGAGAACCCTGTCTTCCTTGTTGGAAACAGACTGCAGAAAGTTACTTTACAGCCAGACGCCACCTCTGGAGGGCTTCACTTCGGCAGCGAGAGGCTCTCATCTGGCGAAGGTGAACTTAGACGCAAGTTGTTGGTACAGACCGAGTGGACGTTTCTGCAGCCACTTCAACCACCACTTGCAGATTATGACTGTGGTGAGATCCAGCTGCAACAGCAGCGCGAACAGTAGGGAAAGACGAATCACTTTTAACGAAGTTAAGTCATTTCAGTCTCCACTCTGATGACATGTTTGCAGTTAGAGGTTCAAAATGCCTTCAGTTCCTGCCATAGACACAGTCATATTTCCCTGTCTGGTACTTTCTACCTTTAAGCACTAGCCCTCAGCAATCGAGGTACACCTTCCCAGAATGTTAGTGTTTGATCGGGATATGCTTTCATTTTAATCACGCCCCTGATCTCATGTCAAGTTTTGTCAAAGCATTAGCTTATTATTTTCATTTATATTTAAACTGTTTTTCTTGCATTTGCAAGTAATAAACTGAGTTAACTGAGGTCCTCCTTTAATTTCGTATATAACGAATTCGCTGATCATTGTTTTGGTGGGTCAGCAATTTAATTACATCAGATATGCAGGGACGTTTTAGTCCATCTAAATGAAGATTTACGTTCTTAAACCATCTGTTCTTAATCAATCAAAATCCAGCATGTTCTATGCTGAAGGAGCATCCTAGTAGTGGGGTAAACTATGTTTCGACACACACTGCAGGTTGCCTACATCAGGGGAAAGTATACATTCAGGGCCAAACCTATTGTTCTCTTTTGATTGACAGATCCTTAACCTATTGTTGTTACACCCATCCCCACCCCTTCCTCCATCCCATCCCCCATCACTCTGGGAACTCACCTCCTGATACAAGCTTACTTTTGGTATCAATTTGATTCACTAATTACTTAAGTCAATGAATTAACTAAACCCTCCCTCTCTGGTAAGTCACCAAACCCACACCTCCCCATCTGGGAAATTAGCAAGAAAATAATTCAGTTGATCGACCATATGGAGGGATATCGATTGCAGTGTAGTGAATATTGCTTACACAATTTAGACAATATAGTTTATTTGTTTATTTGATGAATTTGGTGGGAAATCGATTGCAGTGTCTGGAATATTGGATAAGCAGTTTGGAAAATGTCTGAAATATTGTTTATTTAAACAATTTATGGGCTGCAAGTCCATGTATGGCATATAAATTATTTATGTATGTAGAGAATTTGGCGGGAGATCGATTGCAGTGTGTGGAATATTGTTTAAATCAGTTGGACAAAATGTGAAATATTGTTTATTTCAACAATTTATGGGATAGTTGGTGATACATGGAATTTTTAAACAATTTCGATGCTTTTTCATTCCAGTCGCTCAAGGAATACCGTCATGAAACAACCATCACACGTAATTAAACTGTTAAAAATATTATGATCACGAAGCATGAATCGTCCACCGTGCTGCACACAGTGCCGGCTAGTGCCACCCATCCAGACTGCCTGGAGTCGGGTTGCACTGGGGGCCCTGCGAAGCGCCATGTCGATCAACAGCCATGTCACGCACCTATGTCCAAGACGGTGCACTTGGTCGATGCAACTGATGGACCGGATGTCACACTAATCCCCCCAAAAAAGCATTAGTTGGCGGTATCCCTTGGATACTTGATACCCGAGAAATTTTCTCTCCTTCTCCTCCTGTAGCG
This sequence comes from Schistocerca cancellata, assembly GCF_023864275.1. NCBI lineage: Eukaryota > Metazoa > Arthropoda > Insecta > Orthoptera > Acrididae > Schistocerca > Schistocerca cancellata. Next base: position 390,421,497 of record NC_064629.1, on the reverse strand, counting down.
TCCCACTGCCGAGCCTGCACATGCCGTTGGTCGCAGTTGGACCGAACCGCAACTAAAGCAGTGTTTACTCGGTAGACACCTACGGAATACCGACGCATGCAAAAATTCCTTCCAACGCAAACGAATGTTTCAAATTGGCTTCGTCCATTGGCTCTATGCTGCTGTCTATGTTTGAGAGAAAGCATCTCACGACAGAAAATTTAATTATATAACATAGGATATACTCTTTATTTATAAAATTTATTTAACATAGGATATACTCTTTATTTATAAAATTCAATTCGCAGGGGACAGATCTCACTTTCATTTGGTGAGAAAAGTTCACACCCAGCAACTACATGCCCTAATTACGTAGTCACACTGCTGCAGATTAGAGGTGTCGTCTTATTAGAAAACTTTCGTGTGTGTGCTGACCTTGATATGCAGGGATCGACTGAGCTAGTGCACGGTGCCACAACCAGAGGATGTCCCAGCCCCGCCGGCCGGGGTGGCCGAGCGGTTCTAGGCGCTACAGTCTGGATCCGCGCGACCGCTGCCGCTGCCTCGGGCATGGATGTGTGTGATGTCCTTAGGTTAGTTAGCTTTAAGTAGTTCTAAGTTCTAGGGGACTGATGACCTCAGAAGTTAAGGTCCATAATGCTCAGAGCCACACACCCTGGCTCCCCATGATACAATAATTGTAATCACCAAGAAATGGAATGAAGTGTGGTATAATAGCCAGCATCTGGAGCCTTCCATGTCTCTGTCTACCGTCAGAGGGTGGCCACAAAGATCAAAACAGTCGAATGTCCTAATTACAGATAACTTTACTAAATAACACCGATCACGGACTGGATATCAGCCTCCTTTGATCTCGCGGATCCCAGACAAAGCATCAAGTGGCATCAGTATCTTGATCTGCAAAATCCTGACTCGCTTCCTGTCTCTGTCTCTCTCAAGAGGCCACTCCCTGCTTATATGGGTGAACTAACATCCCCAAACACAAATATCGAGGTCTTCATCTCTCCTTAGAATACTGTATTACTATTGGCTAATACTGGAGACAAAGCGAAAGCTGACACAATTTCGATATCAAAAATAGAGTGAAATAATCCATTTAATTGTTTAACAATTTACAGGAGTCAAATAGATCACATAAAACAGCGATTTCCATCTTAGGAATATCCTTCTTCACAATAAAACACATTTTCAAAGTTTGAGTATCATACGAAAACGTTATGCAAATCCAGTAATGAAATTTCCATCACAAATAAATCGGTGACTGGTAACAGTAAACTTGTTGTTTCATTTAACAAATAGATCGTCAAACTAAATATATCCCAGGTCTTGTACGCACCGAGGTTCGACAGTGTAAGCACCCTCCTCCACCACGACGTTTCTACTAAACATATTTGGTGAAAAGAAATCCTGACGGTCACACAAACTCGCGATCACGAATCACACCATCCGCCGACTGCAGTGTAGCTCCGTCCGCCCCAGCTGGGAGAGAGAAAGAGACTCACACCTGCGTCCGTCATGCCCACCCGTACCAAACGCATCCATGCACACATTGCAACTATCGGAAAGAATAAATTGATCAATTTGACTTCGTGACCAAGTTTTTAAAAGTACTGTAGATTTCCTCAATTGGCTCTCTCCACTACGTTCCGAAGGAGGGAGGAAGGTTGTACTGCGTGACAGAATAGAGACAACAGCAAATGCCAATGCAAGACAGAGTCCACTGAGATGTAATGAGAAGCATTAAACATGACATACTCTAACCACGATCCAGTCAGTAGCAGTAGTAGTAGTAGTAGTTGTTGTTGTTGTCAGGGCTAGATGTCAGAGATTGCTGTCAGTCGGGAGTTTGGTGTCGTGACTAGGTTCTTAAAGCACTTTGGAATTCCTAAATTGTTTCTCTCCGCTACATTCGGAGGAAGGAATGCTCTACTGCGTGACAGGATAGAAACAACAGCAAATATGACTGCAAGACAGAGTGCACTGCAATGTACTCAGAAGTGCTAAACACGTTCCACTCAAACCATGATCCAGCCCATAGCATCAGTTTTCATAGGTAGATGTTGGAGATCGCCGAAACACTCACACATCCCGCGCACTCGCCTCCCAATGTACACACACAGAGCGCCTGTCCTCTCACATACCCCCCAGCGCCTACGTCAGGGACCGGAGGAAACTTCAGTCACGACCACAGCCGCAGTCGTGGCCACATGCGTATGCCACAGTCACCACCCCGCGGCCACGGAGGGCATCCAGGGATAGTTGGAGAGGTAGGAATTCGGATGTTATCAATACGTCCAGCACAAACATCCATCATTTTAAATCTTCTCTGATGCAACACATGCACGTCCCCTGCTGTCTCACTCATCCAGCACACTGGCGACTTTGTCAGCCCTTGCTGCTGTGGATAAGATCATACAGGTCCACACATTCCTTGTACCCAGCCCTGGCTGAGATAGTTCCTTTCGGTTCCTGATTACTTGTGACCGTTACTGCAGCGAGCCACAGTGCACTGCAAAACAAGCAGCTGTAGCTTATAAGTATACAGCAGTTCCACACAATTCCACCCCGACGTAGACCCACCACATAGCTGAAAAAATCTACTTCACCCAATCCGATGCAGCGAATTTGTCGACCATACATCTCAAATTTCTCATGTGAAATGTAGATTTCTCCCCTTTATACGAGTTATTTTCTTAGATTATTGAGAAAAATATATTTATCACCTTCAGCATCCCGTGGAGGAACAGGTTGAGCTGAGTTAACGCGATAGGACTGTCTTTTTTGACCACTCATTTGAAATGGGGACATTTTGTCGTAGCAAAACCAGTGGTGTATCATGTGTAAGGTCAGCACCAAAACAAAGCCTTCTCCTGCAACACGAGATAGTATACAAAACACTACGGGAATGGGAAGGACTGGAAGAACGACAAGGTTTTTGCTACAGCATTGCCGTATATCTCCAAACAATATACTGGTACTGCATTCCGTTATCTCTGGAGATGTGTTCTGTGGTCGAAGCTGGATCCACCAGCAGGAGGACCGGGTCATGTTAACCATCTCCGTTACATGCACAGACACAGACATGCAAAAAACAGAACAAATACACTAAAAGTGTAGAATGTGTGGTTGGAGGTGACTGGAAGCATTCGAGTACAGTGCTATAGTATAACATCTGACCAGAATAATAGTGCATTTGCGCTAGATGTTGGCAACTGTACTACATTTACAAGCAGTTGTAGAATAGGGAACGAGAAGTGATGTCATGATCGCACAGGTAGATGTGACATAAAATAGATAAAATTACGAAAAAGACGGAAAACACGTATAAACTGATCGAAAATACACCAAAATGCAGGGATATTGAAGGAGTACTTGCATGTTCACTGCTTGGTTCAAAAATGGTTCAAATGGCTCTAAGCACTATGGGACTTAACATCTGTCATCAGTACCCTAGACTTAAAACTACTTAAACCTAACTAACCTAAGGACGTCACACACATCCATGTCTGAGGCAGGATTCGAACTTGCGACCATAGCAGCAGCGCGGTTCCGGACTGAAGCTCCTAGAACCGCTCGGCCACAGCGGCCGTCTCTCTGCTTGGTGCAGGACAATTCTTCTACATGGGAAAGAGTATTTGACAGCAAGAGGAATACGAGAAAATGTTGACATGGAAGCACCCGTAACCAAGGAAACATTCTTTATCTTTGACAGTGATGAGACGGTTGGAAGAGAATGCTTAACGTGGATGACCGCCAGATGTAGAGTAATAATTTTATATACGTTGGATCACAATCTCAGGTGTGACCCAAAGTTATCATCAATTTGCTTATATACTTTTATGAAGAGTCATTATCTAAAGAGCGTGTATTGCTGGCTGGGATGACTGCAGTATACAGCTACAGAATGGATTGCAGGAATATTTAGGTGTTTGATCCCTATCAAATAGTATTTACAAAGTGTTTATCTGTACTCTTCGCTAATCTCAACCTTCCGGCATCAGCTAACATAGAGTTGCTGTATGGTAAAATTCTACTGTATGTCTGTTGGGGTAATAGTGATGCACTACGTGATCAAAAATATCAGAACACCCCCCCCCCCCAAGATCATACTTTTTTATATTAGATGGATTGTGCTGCGACCTACTTCCAGGTACTCCATAAATGCGACCTCAGTAGTCATTAGACATCGTGAGAGAGCAGAATGGGCCGACCGGTGTGGCCGTCCCATAGTGCTCAGAGCCCTTTGAACCATTTGAACCGACCAGGGATTCCCATCGGAACTACTTGGTGAGCGTAATCCGACTACTCAAGAAGATAAAATTTCTGACCATGCGAAGTGATTCTCATTATCAATTTAATTAATTAGCATATCCATTTGATATCGGTGACATGCCACCTGGCAGGTGGAGGCAGTGACTAGGGCAGTACGGATATGATTCTTGATTCGGCGTTTTTTTTTTTTTTTTTCATTGGGACGATGTCTTTTAACGATATTTGCATCTCTCGTCTCACAGGGAGAGACGACCATTGTAATAAAATGAGATGTATTACCATATTTATAAAGTGAACTGTAATAATGACTTTATATTTACAACTTCTCTATGCTGTTACCTTAAGAAAGAGTCTGAAAGAGAGGAGGCATTCTGTGGCAGGTTTTAGCACTCCATCATGAGCCAAAAAATGAGTTTAATATTCTAGTCCTGTGATGCAGGACATGGCAAGTAAGAAAAGATATTTTGCTACCTGATGAGAGAATACTTAAAGGCAATATAGCCTATACCATAGTTCTGCACAGGATTTTCATAACAAGTAAAGATACTTCAGTGATGTGGAAATTATTGTATTGTCCTATTTAGTCTATCTTCCAAAATAATTTGCATAAGAGGGAAAAATCTGCATTTCGCGTGAGAAATTCGAGGTATATGGTCAACAAGTTTGCTCTGTCGGACTGGGTAAAGCAGATTTTTGGACCTATGTGGTGGGCCTATGTTGGGGTGGAATTGTGTAGAACTGCTTCGTATGTCTAAGCTGCAGCTGCTCGTTTTACGGTGCACCGCGGCTGGCTGCAGTGACGGTCATGAAGAGTCGGGAACCGGAAGCAACAGATTACCTCAGCCTGGGCCGGGTATAAAGAATGCGCCGACCAATCTGATCTCGCCCACGGCAGTAAGGGCTAGTGAAGTGACCAGTTAGCTGGGTGAGCATGACAGAGGAGGTGTGCGTTGCGTGAGAGAAGGTTCAAAATGATGGATGTTTGCGCAGTACATATCGATAACATCCGAATTGCTACGACTTCAATCATCCCTGGATACCCTCCGTGGCCGGGGCTGGTGCATTCTGGCGTACACGAGCACCGACGACTGCAGCTGCGACCGCAGCTGTAGTTTCATCCAGTCCCTGAACGTCGGCGTTGGCAGTGTATGAGTGGGCTGGCACAGTGTGTGTGGACCTCTGGGAGGTGAGAGCGTGGCACGTGCGAGTGTTTCAGTGATCTCTGACATCTACACACGACAACTACTGTTACGGACTAGGTCGAGGTTTTAAGTGTGTCGTGTTTAGCGCTTCTCAATGCAACGCAATGGACTCTGTCTTGCTGTGGTATTTGCTGCTGTCTCTATCGTTTCATGCAGTAGAGCTTTCTTCTTCCGAATGTAGCAAGGAGAATTAATTTAATAATTCTATAGCGCTTTAAAAACCTAGTCACGGCACCAAATTCCCGACTGATAGCGATCCCCAACATCAAGCCACGACAACCACGTCTGTTACGAATTGGATTGTGGTTTGATCGTGTCGCGTTTAGTGCTACTCAATACACTGCAGTGGACTCCGTCCTACAGCTGTATTTGCTATTGTCTCTATCACGCAGTACAACCTTCCTCCCTCCTACCGAATGTAGGGGAGAGTGCCAATTTAGGAAGTCTATAGTACTTTTAAAAACCCAATCGGAACGTCAGTTTCCCTACTGATCAATTTATTGTTTACGATGGTTGTATTGCGTGCACGCATAAGTTCGGTATGGCGGGCCTAGCCGACGCTGGTGTGGGTCTCTCTCTCCGGGCCCGCCCAGACGGGACTACCCTGCAGTCGGCGGACGACGCGCTCCATTATCGCGATTTTGTGTGATCGTCAAGTTTTCTTTTTTCACCAGATATGTTTATCGGACACGTTGTGGTGGAGGATTGTGTTTACGCTCACAAGCATCGGTACGTACAAGACCTCGGATATCTTTAGCGCTACAATCTATTTCTGGTCGAAATTTCAAAATGGTTCAAATGGCTCTAAGCACTACGGGACTTAACATCTGAGGTCATCAGTGCTTAGAACTACTTATACCTAACGAACCTAAGGACATCACACACATCCATGCCCGAGGCATGATTCTAACCTGCGACCGAAGCAGCAGCGCGGTTCCGGACTGAAGCGCCTAGAACCGCTCGGCCACATCAGCCGGCCTCGAAATTTCATTACTTGATTTGTATAATGTTTGTGTGTGATACTCAAACGTTTAAAATATGTTTTAATATCAAAAAGGATCATCGTAAGGCGGAAGTGAGTGTTTTAATCGATGTATTAGACTCCTGTTAATTGTTAAATAATAAATTTGACTGGGTAGTCCAAATGGATTATTTCACTCTGTTTTCTTATATCGAAATTGCGTCAGCATTTGCTTTGTCTCCAGCATTAGGCAATAGGAATACAGCATTCCGAGGAGAGATTAAGACCTCCATCTCTGTGTTTGGGGATGTTGGTTAACACAGACAAGCAGGGAGTGGCCTCTTGGGAGGGGTTGGGTTGGGTGGTTTTGAGGAAGGAGACCAGACAGCGAGGCCATCGGTCTCATTGGAACAGGGAAGAACGGGGAAGGAAGTCGACTGTGCCCTTTCAAAGGAACCATCACGGAGCGATTTAGGGAAATCACGGAAAACCTAAATCAGGATTGCCGGACGCGGGATTGAATCGTCGTCCTCCCGATTGCGAGTCCAGTGTTTAACCACTGCGCCACCTCGCTCGGTCTTGAGAGGGGCATTGACAGGAAACGAGTCTGGAATATGCCGATCAAAATTATGCTGCCACTTGATAATTGGCGATCCGCAAGATACAAGGAGGCGAATATCCAGTCCATGATCGGTAGTATTTAGTAATGGGATCTATAATTAGAACACTGGGCTGCTTTGACTTTCTTGGCGGCGATCTGACGATAGATGTAATTACGTAATTAATATATGTAGTTGCTGGATGTGAACTTTCCCCAACAAATAAAAGTGAGGTCCAGCCCCTACGAACTGAATTTTATAAATAAAGAGTACATCCTGTGCTATATAATTGAATTTCCTGTCATGAGATCCTTCCTCTCCAGCACGGATGGGAGCTTAGAGCCCTTGGCGGAATCCATTGTCAGGTAGGCATTTGCCTTGGAATGACTTATCATGTGTGTAGGCACTCCACAGAGGTTTACCAGATAAACGCTGCTTTGTTTGCGGTTCGGTGCGACAGCAACCAACGGCACGTCAGGCCCGGCAGTGGACGCTACAGGAGGAGGACGAGAGACAGAGCACGTAGTTCGACCGAAATTTCTCGGGTATCAAGTATCAAAGTGTTACCACCACCTGATGCTTTTGCCCAGGGATTAGTGTGACATCTGGTCTGTCAGTCGCAGGGCCCAAGGGAATCCCGATGGACACAGGTGCGTGGCGCGGCCGCTGATGGAGGACACAACGCTTTGCGGAGCTCCCGGTGCAGCCCAACTTTGGGCAGCCTGCACGGCTGGCACGAGCTGGCACTGGGTGTGGGATGGCAGACGGTATGTGCTTCGTGAGCAGAGGTTTTTTAACATTGTAATTACGTGTGATGGGTGTTTCATCACGCTATTGCTTGTGCGATTGGAATGAAAAAGCATCGCAACTGTATTCCATGTATCACCAACTATCCCATAAATTGTTTAAACATACAACATTCCACACACTGTCTAACCTTGCTTAAGGGGAATTTGCAGGGCCTATGCGGGCTGTGTTAAATTAGCCTACTTAGTGAACATTTATCTCTAGAACCAATGAAGATAACACTAAAATTCTTACAGGTATCTTATCCATGTTAGTTATGTCTACTCGACCAGAATTAAGAGATGAGGTACAAAAGAAGGAGAGATGCTTATGTATTTTCGATTATACTATTTTTATTACAAATAATTACAGGGGAAGGCGGGGCAAGACGGGGAGGTGGGGTAAGACGGGGAAGGGCTATAAGCTACAGTTAGAGTGCTCCCATCTGTAAACAGCTACGTCAACATCATCAATACACAGGTCTCAGTGTATTGACATTGCTGAACCTTAGTTTCGCGGCGGTTTCTGTGAGCTTTGCAAGGTATGTACAATTGGTATACTGATTTCCAATGTTTTACACTTTTCGAGGTCCTAAAACATGTGTTTCGTGAACATTTGTCCAGACTGTATGTATAGCACTGAATAGTACGTCTTATTAACAGTAAACTGCTGTGTCAATAGTCAATATTCACTAAATAGTGTTCATGTAGGCGTAACATAACCTGACAGCTTGGTAGGGGGCAAGACGGGGTGGGGCATGATGGGGAGCTTCCCGTCTTGCCCCTACTATTTGTCCAACAATTACGTTCTTATTGCTTCAGGCCGGCCGCGGTGGTCTCGCGGTTCTAGGCGCGCAGTCCGGAACCGCGCGACTGCTACGGTCGCAGGTTCGAATCCTGCCTCGGGCATGGATGTGTGTGATGTCCTTAGGTTAGTTGGGTTTAAGTAGTTCAAGTTCTAGGGGACTGATGACCACAGCTGTTAAGTCCCATAGTGCTCAGAGCCATTTGAACCATTTGAACTTATCGTCTCATGTGTTTACCTCGCTGCGGGTTTTGAACACGTAAATTACACATTGAAGTTTATTCGACAATGCCTTCATTCATTCAGCTACAATGTCCACAGCAGTGAACGGGTTTCGGAAAACAGGCATCTGGCCTGTAAACAGAATGTGTTTCAGGAAAGTGATTACCTTCCCTGTTCAATTACAGACATTCATCAAGCTGACACATCTGAAGTTACAGAAACGGAAGACCAAATACCAGAGATATTATCAAGACGTAAAACACCTGAACAATTAACAAATGACGATCAAGCTTCTGTTTCGTCTAACTTTCAGGTTACCAGCCCTGAAATAGTGTTAGCTATTCCAAAGGTGGATAAAAAAACCAAAAGGAAACCATCTAACAGGCGTAGAAAACCCATTGTTTTAACCGAATCTCCTTATAGGAGTGAACTATCTGAAGAAATTAAGGACATAATGACAACGAAAAAGTGACGAACGTTACTGACGTCTTAACCACCCCTTCATGCTCAAGGGATAATAAACTGAGGTCGAATGACAAGGAGGAAGAGAGTGAAGAATGTTTATACTGTTATGACTTCTCTGAAGGAGGCTGGATACGGTGGACGGCCGGAGTGGCCGTGCGGTTCTAGGCGCTCCAGTCTGGAGCCGAGCGCCCGCTCTGGTCGCAGGTTCGAATCCTGCCTCGGACATGGATGTGTGTGATGTCCTTAGGTTAGCTAGGTTTAATTAGTTCTAAGTTCTAGGCGACTGATGACCTCAGAAGTTAAGTCGCATAGTACTCAGAGCCATTTTGGATACGGTGTATTAGCTGCGGTCGCTGGGCCCACGACACTTGTGCAGGGATAGAAAGTGATGATGACGAGGCTGTCCACACTGCTGAAAATGTGAAAGTAAGAGGCCTAAACAAAACGTAATACCTGATTCTACAATTCGCAGAACCATGTTTCGAACATTATCGTCACATGATATCGTTATTCCAGTCCTTATTTAAGCTTTAGAAATGAATTCATGCTAATTCCCCATCTTACCCCGCATATGGGGCAAGGCGAGGAATTGGCTCTGAGCACTATGGGACTTAACATCTATGGTCACCAGTCCCCTAGAACTTAGAACTACGTAAACCTAACTAACCTAAGGACATCACACAACACCCAGTCATCACGAGGCAGAGAAAATCCCTGACCCCGCCGGGTATCGAACCCGGGAACCGGGCGTGGGCGAGGAATTGGTTCAAAAGGCTCTGAGCACTATGGGACTTAACTTCTGAGTTCATCAGTCCCCTAGAACTTAGAACTAATTAAACCTAACTAACCTAAGGACATCACACATCCATGCCCGAGGCAGGATTCGAACCTGCGACCGAAGAGGAATTGTTAGTTTATGTTTCAAATCGAGATATTTCTAACTAAATGTAACAAGTTTGCAGGTTTCTTTGCATGCTATTGGAATTCAATGGTTAAGTAAACAAATGATAATCAAACCTACTTGAATTTGTTTATTTTTGATCCTTTTGTAAGGGTTTAAAGTTAGCTTCCCCATCTTGCCCCGCCTTCCCCTACAAATAGTGCCCTAGATGTCCATCTGCTGAAAATATTGCTATGGTTGTGCTTCAATAGGTTCAGTTGTTATAATGAAATAAGTGCCAAAGTTTCATACAGCTATGACAAGTAGGAACATAAAGCATAAAAATGTCATTTTTAGAAAATCACATTTAAAGTTTAAAATGATAAAAATTGGCTTTCAATTTTAAAAGAACTCTCAGAAATGCCCAGCAGCATAGTCAGCATCATCATCTTTGCCAGTTTCCTTCTGTGAAAGCTTTTATCTTCTGACTGACCTTGCCTCTTTGGTGGTGAACTGCTGTGCCTTGGCAAGTCTCAACTTGTCCAGTAACTTCAAGCCGTTTACAGTATGTAGCCTGGAGTGATGTTAAGATGTTTTAGAACTCTTATTATTCCCATGTTTCCATCATTATATGTTAATACAGCGTCACTAACTCCCCATTTTAGTGTATTGAGCCCTACAAGAACATATTTGGGAACCTGTGTGCAGATAACGTTATTGAATAACCCGTTAGGATTCTGTGTTCGCTCATGTAGGCGCTTTCGTAGGAGGCCTGGGTGAGATAGGTTCCTATAAATTGGTTTGATTGCTTCCATAACAGCTTCAGGAATAGAGTTCTTGTGTTCAAAAGACACTACCGAAAGTTCAGCTTTCCGGAATTTACACCGTGATTCAGGTGCAGGTCGGCAGGGTGTATGTGATGGATTTTTGTCGGTTGAAAGTTCATGGAAGTATGAGGGCCAGACTACTTTCTTCATACTTTCTAAACCATTCCCGTTATTTCTGATGGCCATTCCATAATGCTGCTGAAGCTGATTTATTGTTTTATCAGTCAGCCAACCTCTAAGTGGCTTTCCATCAGACAGTGCGGCGGTGCGAAGAATTTGTTTTAATTTTCTGAGATTTGTGCTCATCCTCTTTTGCACATGCCCAACACGTTCCAATTTCTATATCACAATATTTTCATATGGATTTGATTCAGAAACACACCATCCCCAAGATACTGTGTGTACTGGACATTCCCTTCCTGCAGTGATAAGCGAAACATTTTCATTGCGGCGTCAGCTTCCGTTCCTCCACTGGTTTCTTCATAATTTTTTCTGACACTTTTCATGTTCATTTCTTCAATTTTCCTCACAGAAGCTATAGCAATATTTTGTAAGTGCCTCAGAATCAATTACTTTGTGTCTACACTTGTGATTGAGGCAACCGAGTTTTTCGATTTGTGGCCACGCTTTTGCCATGTCCCATCAAACGCAACAGGTATACCAATCCTGCCTTCGTTCATTTCAGTAGCTTCATTTGCTGCAGCCTTCATTGACAGGGAAGCTGCAGATTAAACCGCTTCTCCTATAATTTCCGTGTAACTCTGAATTTTCGTAGGTGGTGGTGGTAGTTTCCTAAAGAAGCTGCACTAAGACCTCCTCCGATAGCTCTCATGACATAGAAAAGTCTAACATTTACTTCATGCAGATTATTTTTGCGTTCATTTTACGTTACAAATGACTTTCTGTTGTCGTAGTCAGTGCAAATAATTACTATGGTCGTAGCAAGTCCAATTCTTGCCGAAAAATCTTCTTCAATAATTACTTTCCCGCCACAAACATTACAACACAATGAATCACACAACACCTGAATTTAAATGTTGATATAACACAAAACATAACCCAGTCAGAAGTGCTATTTCCTAAATTATCCGGTAGTAATCCTGGTTCCTCATATAGTTTATCTATTTTAGTATTAATTGCATTGAGTGATGTCGCAGCTCATTTGTTCTCTGGTGGCACAGTGAGGTTATTTGATTTTACACTGCTTGTCGGTTCCAACTCTTGAAAAATACTCGGTTTTACATCTCTAGTGTGTTGGTCACCTCCAAACTTACGTTTCTTCAAGAGACTAGCACTTCTAGGCATGTTTATATTACGTCAAACTGCCACATATTTCACGAAAAGTCAGTGTTTCACTAAAAACTAACAAACAATTGAAAGACAATACAGCAGTGTGACTAATATCGAGCGCCACCTATTTTCTGCCCATAGATGAAAATCACAACCTTCTACAAAATGTAGTTTCCGAGATATTCAGATATAAACAGGTGCACGTCCGAAATTGGGTGGTTTCCGACATATGCATGTAATACCTGAAAATTAAAAATAAAATTAGTCTAAATGTCACACACAGATAACTTATACACCATTTTGTACAGGAAGAAATAAATAATATTCTAGGGCATGTTTTGTAAAATGTCAAAATTTTTGAATTTTTGTCGGCAAACTCCCCTTAAACAATATTCCATACACTGCAATAGACTTCCCGCCAAATTCTTTACATATATAAATAAACTATACTCCATACATGATCTCAGATCGTACAAATTGTTTAAAGAAACAATATTCCACATATTGCCTTAATTGTTTAAACAATTTTCCATACACTGCAATCGATATCGCACCAAATTCTTTAAAAAATAAGTAAACTGTATTTTGTAAATTGTTTAAACAATATTCAGTACACAGCAATCGAGTTCCCTCCAAATGTTTGATCAACTGATTCTTTTGCCACCAATTTTCCACACAGGTAGGGCAGAGGCAGGTTGGGTGATTTACCAGAGGGAGAGAGTTTAACAAATTGAGTGACTTAAATAATTAGTCAATCAAATCGATGTCAGCGAGGGAAGTTCCCAGAGGGATGGGTAAGGGTTAGGAGGAGGGAGAGGGGGTGGGACCACTCAATCAGAAGGATGGATTATCCCCAGGGGGTCTTAATACTGTTAGCAGAACAACAGGTTAAGGACCAGTCAGTCAAAAGAGAACGATAGGTTTACCCCTGACGTACACTTTCCCCTGATGTAGGCAACCCACAATGTGTGCTGAAACATAGTTTGCCGCACTACTCATCCTTTATCTGTCAAGGGGTTCATTTCACAACAGAAAAGCCCACTGAAGCTACACTGTCCTTCAATGAGAAGCTTATCACCTAAAACAAAATCCTGTGAAGCGACTTATTTTACCAGTTATTTTGTAACTGGGTGCAGCCTTTCACTGGTTTTGACAGGATAAAGCAATTATCTGTTAAACATATATTTCTTCAGAGAATGAAACTGCTGCAGTCAGTAGTCAAAATTCAAGCAGAATTCTTCTGGGACTACTGTGGGATGTAGCCTTTTCATTTTTCTTGAGTTAATAAGCATGAACTCAATAATTTATGTTTTACGTTTCAATTACAAAAATACCTCTTTCGAAATTTCAAAAAAGACAGAAGATATTAGGTATTCAAAAGGTGCTAAGGTAACCAAAATGTTCCAAGTGGTAACCTTAACGCAGTTAGCAATGTGTAATGAGAGGCCTTACAGCATAAGTTAGAGTTTAGTTTTGTTGCCAAATACAAATACAGTTTCCCTTGTAAATGTTGAAAAAGATAATCTTACCCATTTATTTCATGAAGATATTTCCTAAATGTGAGAGAGAAGCTGATTCTTTAAAGATGGCCAGTAATCTATTTGAAAATATAAAAGACAGTGGATTTCGGGCTGCAGGCCTAATGGCAATAGCGTTTTTCATAGTTACAGAATGTCATTCCTAGCATAGCCCAATCCATGCTTTAAAGCAAACGCTTTTTAAAAATTGGAAACTGTGCGTTGAGAGCTACTAGGCATATGTTTAAGGGTAATTTATCAGCGCTTCAGTAAAGTACACAAGAGAAACGAATTACCATCTGCTCTTGAAGACGGGAAAGCAATGTTTACAGTTCTTGTTTTCTTAGCACTCGAAGGTGAGAGCTGAAGAAGTGGGCCGTGTGCTCCTCTGAAAAAGCTCTAAGTTGAGTTCTGTGGAGTGCCTGTTTTCGCACAAACAGAGAGAAGAATTATTCCCGAAGGCGACGGACACAGAGAGCAAAGGTTGACAAATTTACGGCTCGCATTTGTAAATAGGAAGTATATACTGACTACATGGTGTTTTTATTTGTGTGTGTGTTTGTGTGTGTATGTTGAAATAACTCCTTTCGCCAATAAACATACGTACATCCTACATCATGTGTAAAATATGAACACTGAGTTTAAGACTTGCTGGCTGCTGTATGAGCATGAGCCAAAAATGCGTTTTCGCGTAAAGGAAAACAGTGGAGTTCCTAGATTGAAACGTTCCTTCACTTTCATGTCTTTCGATGGATGTACCCTGATCTAATTGTTTCTGAAATGATCAAAGTAAAAAAATCTTAGAATTCAACTTTCACTCATTCGAAATTGAGTTAGAGGCACTTACCTAGCACACTTAAGATGCCCCTTTGTTCATAATGACAGCGAGAGCTCATCGTGGTAAGGATTCCAGGAGACATCGAAAGAGCATACTGATTCATCACCACTCAGCCACCACACACGGAATTTAGTGCGAGCCGTTTCCAAGAAGGCATATTTCGCTCAGCTTGGTGCAGATGTGTTCAACAGTACAGAGATCAAGTGACTGCAGGGATCGCAAAATGCCCCACATGTCAGTCCGTTGAACACCATTTGGAGGGGTAGACTTCTTCATGGTAGTACTAAAGATTTGGGTCGCCAGCGGGAGTTTGAGGGTGAACAAACAGATGCACATGAATCGTCGAGGAGGAAATCAGTTATCATAATGTTATGATAACATCAATGACTACGGGACTTACAAGAAATCTAAAAAAGAAAGAAAATGAAATTATATTTGTTTAGAGAGAGTGGCCGGACACAAATTGCTGAATATATATAAGTAGTCAACATAAAATATCCAACCCCCACTACCTAGATGTGGAGAACAAATGTATAAAACTCAAAACAAGGTTGCAGCGCAATATGCTTTAGAGAAGTTTGTGTCGCGCAAGGTCATGAGGATTGGTAAAGATCCACTGTGGACCAATAGCCGTGTTAGCAAGTTCCTACGAATGCAACGAGAGCATCATCTCCTATTTAAGCGAAGTCTTTCTTCCTGTGCCATGCACGTACGGAGCGCGTGAACAGTTATAGCTTAAACGCCGTCCGCAGCTCGTGGTCGTGCGGTAGCGTTCTCGCTTCCCGCGCCCGGGTTCCCGGGTTCGATTCCCGGCGGGGTCAGGGATTTTCTCTGCCTCGTGATAACTGGGTGTTGTGTGACGTCGTTAGGTTAGTTAGGTTTAAGTAGTTCTAAATTCTAGGGGACTGATGACCATAGATGTTAAGTCCCATAGTGCTCAGAGCCATTTGAACCAATTTTGAGCTTAAACGCCTCAGTGGGCTCTGTAATTAGTGTAATCTTGTCCTCGCTATTCCTAAGCAGCCGATACGTAGAACGGAGGAGGAGGTGTAGTATATTCCTAGATTCATTGATTAAAACTGGTTCTTGAACCTTATTAAGCAGGCTTTTGCCCCTATCTATAAACGCCGGCCAGTTCTGTTTCTTCATCATCTCCGTTATATTTCCCACGGGTCAAGGAGACCTGCGACCATTCGTTTTGCTCTTCTCTCAGTACCTTCAACATAACAATTTAGTCCTATTTGGTACATGTCACACTAACTTGAACAATATTCTAGGACGAGTGGCAGGAGTGTTGTATAAGCAATCTCCTTTGTAGACTAATTTCTTTTTTCTTCTATTGAACAAATGAAGCGATGTCTGTCTTCTGCTGCTTTACCTACGACTGACTCTATGTGATTGTTCCATTTCATATCCCTACAAATTGTTACATCCAAGTATTTGTATTAAATGACCTATTGCAATAGACAATCGATACTGTAGTCATAGAATACTACGGTTTTTTTGCGTGAAGTGCATAGTTTTAAATTGGTGAACACTGAAAGAAAGCTGCCAATCTTTGAACCACTCTGAAATCTCATTAAGATCTGACTGGATATTTGTTCACTTTCTTTCAGACAATATCTCGTTATCTTCTTACAGATCCGTCGATGACGCTCCATCCAAGGTATCGTGCTACGTCGTCCCTACCAAGAAATCCTCAATCCACTCACAAGTATCGATTGATACACCATATCACCCTTCTTTCGATAATAAGCGTATGCATAGTACTGAGTGAAATTGTTTTCGGAACAATAAGAAATGCTGCATCAGCGTGACTGTCTTGATCCACGACTTTCACGATGTCACGTGAGAGCACTGCAGGTTGGGTTTCACATGGTTGGTGATTTCGGACTCCGTGCTGTTTGACATGAATGAAGTAGTTCTGTTGGAGATACCCTGAGTTCAGAGCACGTTCTAAGATTCAACAACAAATGCATCTCAAAGGATACTGGACGGTAAGTGTGTGGCTCACTTCCAAAACCTTTGCTGCAGATTGGTGTGACCTGTGCTTTCTTGCAACTACAGGGCACAGTCTTATGTTCGAGGGACCTACGGTAGTTTATGGCTAAAAGACGTGCTAGCTCGGCCACAATTTCGTATATTATCTCACAGTGATCCATTGGGTTTTGAAGATTTGTTCAGTTTAAGCTGTTTCATCTGTTCCTCAACATCAATTACTCTCTCAACATCTATCATTCGTCTCCGTAATAGTGCATTTATTAAAGAGAAGCAACACTGTTTGATTGTGTATATTACTGTCATTATTGCCGAATGAAAGATACATGAGCAATATAAAGTAGTGGATCGAGTAAGATATAATTGAAAAGCACGCAGAATTCGTCATAAAATAACGTGCTTGAGAGAAAAAGACAAAAAACTCTTGAGGCTGACAATGCGTAACAATATTTCGTAGTAGGACAGATTATGCGTTGCAGAATACAGAAAAGCGGTTTTTCAACGACTAGAACCAGTGCCACATTTGTATAAAGAGAACATGTCGTGGAACGTCATGTCGACAATTAATTGGTGACGCTCTTGCTGCGCTTCCGGTAGCAGGATGTTTTGTTTACGTTACTGGTCATTTGCATAGCGAAGTCGACGCGCTCGGGCACTGGGGCACAACCTCACTCCCGGGGCAGGGAGCTTTTCCGGTGGACGACGTTTCTGGTTGGAGGTAGGCCGTGACGTAGTGAACAGGTAGCTTCCAGGAATACTGGGCATAAATTTCACAGGGGCCAGTTCTCACACGTCCCTTTTGGATCTTCACACTGATCCTCGTTTGACCAAAGCACATTACAATCTTTGGCTTAAAGCATTCTTCGGCAGTACGTTGATTCCTGTATGGTACAGCGCCAAATCATAGTCCACCTACTTTGGATTTCCGTTTGGAAGGTGAGTATCCTTCATAGCGGCGGATGGTCGTTGCCACTTCCACACTCCGGTAAAACTCAGAAACGGGGTGGACGAGGACTTTCGGAGGTAGATTGCGACATATAAGAAGCGTTTCCAGTGAACGAGGACTGTCGGGGTGAAGGCAGAGCGTGTGCGTTAGTGAGCACGTAGTTTCCAGTAATACTGGGAGCAAATTTCACAGATTGTTGTAAGGGCGCATATGTAAGTGGGCGAAGTTTTCATGTATCCTATGTGTGTGTGCGTCTGTGAGGAGGGAGTGGAGGGGCCTGGATGGTGGATACACTTGGTATTTTCTCAGTACATATGCTGCCAACCTGTCTGGAATGAGTTCTGCAGCTAGTGAGGGCGCTCGACCATTCATGCAGGCTATCCATCCGGCAAGGAACTCAAGCTTTTCTTGTGTTAAACACAGCTTACAATCTTCTACAGGGCCATTTGACTGTCGAGAACCTTAGTTTTCAAGCTGCTTTCTGCCCGAAAGTTAGTTGAAAAAATTGGAACTCCATATACGTAAAAATATGAATGATTTTAGTGTCCTTTCGTGGCTTTCCTTTGCCTCAGTTATTTCCTATTCTTTATGGCTATTGCAAAAATTTTCTTCCCATTGCCCACTGAGCCAATATTAGTTTGGGGACAGATAGTCATTTAAGGCTGGTACTTCAAAATCCAGCTGACACACTTCATGAATGGTGGAAGCGTCCTACCTTATAACCAGTTCTTATCAAATTACTTTAATCGCGTGTTCGTTTTGAGCTACTGGGCAAACAGCTTTATATCACTCTGTTCATTCTCAGCTCTCTAATACCTTTTGTATTACTCATCGGTCTTATCTTATTACTAGTTCAGTGCGGTCTGTCATTAACTCCTCTCCTGTGCGAGTAGTACTCGCACCCTACGTCTCGAATTACCACACAATACTATGCTCCAAAACTATGTTCTGAAAAATTTCTTCCCCACATTAAAGCCAATATTTGATGCTAGCAGACAACTCCAAGCCAGGAATGATCTCTTTACTTCTATTAATCTGCTTTTTGTGTCCTCCTTGCGTAGTCCAACATGTCTTCTTCCGAGGTAGCAGAATTCCTTAACTATATCTGTTGCTTGTTGCCCGACTTCGATGTTACGTTTATCGACAATCTCATTTCTGCTACTTCTCACTACTATCTTTCTTCTTCGGTTTACCCTCAATACTTATTCTGTACTCATTATACTGTCCATTCCATTTAACACCTGCCGGCCGGTGTGGCCGAGCGGTTCTAGGCGCTTCAGTATGGAACCGTGTGACCGCTATGGTCGCAGGTTCGAATCCTGCCTCGTACATGGATGTGTTTGATATCCTTAGGTTAGTTAGGTTTAAGTAGTTCTAAGTTCTAGGAGACTGATGACCACAGATGTTAAGTCCCATAGTGCTCAGAGCCATTTGAACCATTTTGAACCATTCAACACCCCTTGTAATTCCTCTTCACTTTCGATGTAAACGGCGATGTCATCAGGGATTTTGTCACTGAAATCATTTCACGATGAATTCTAATCTCGCTCTTGAAACTTTCTTTTATTTCCGTCATTGCTTCTACTACGGACAGACTGAATAGTAGGGGCGAAAAGCTACATCACTGTCTTACATTCTTTTTGAACCGACCACTTCGCCCTTGGTCTTCCATTCTTATTGTTCCGTGTTGGTTCCTGTAGATAATGTAGATTATCCGTCCATTTTTGCTACAGCTTACTCCTGTTTCTTTTAAGAATTTCGAACGTTTTGGGCCATTTTACATTGTCGAAAGCTTTCTGCAGGTCGACAAAACGTGCGAAGGTATCTCGATTCTCCTTAAGTCTTCGTTCCAGAACAACTCGCGATGTCAGAATTAACTCTCTCCTTGTCCTTTGCTTAAAATACCTCTTTCCATGTAACAATGAAGTACAAAAATGTAAGGACGTGGCTGGGAATCACGGGACGTAAATCGGTGGGTTGCTGCTCGGTGGCAGTGGGGCACGGCGGCAGGTGATGAGAGAATAGGGCATCGTTCCTAGGACGAACAGGCCGAAAGGCACACGGCCGCGGTGCGGACTCGCTGCAAGAATGTGTTTGATTCGTTTCGCGGCAGCTGGGCTCACAAAGCACGGCCACCGGCGGCGGCGGCAGCGGCTACAATGGCGACTCCGGAACTAACCGCAGCAGACAATGCCAGAGCCAAGCGTTCGCCGCTGCCCACCCTCGTCCGCCCACACCATCCTCCGCCACATTCCAGCTGCAGCTCTATTCCCTGTCTTGAAACGGAAACACTTCATCCTGTATATTTTCTGACTTCCCTTAATCGTTAGCTTGATTATGGGTGCCTTCTTTCTATCTTGTGCCTGTCTTTGCGAGTACATAAAAGACGCTATTTCTTTATATGTCATATGCACTTCGGTTCTTCTATTTTTCAAGCATCGACAATGGCTTTTAATAAATATTTTATTTTCCACTAGAGGAAGCCATTAATGCTTGTGTACGATATGTGTGTAACGCGCTCGTATGTTCAGTTATGATCGATGCAACCGGACAGCCTATGTGATTTTAGAACATGCTTCTTCGTCAGCTTATTAGTCCTCAGCACCTCTCCAGAACATCAGATACGCATCGTCATTTCATAACTGGAACAGAAGATCTGGTTGTAAGACGCTGATATTCGAAGGGTGATTAAACTATTATTTTTATCACCGGAGTAGCTTCCATCTCGGCGTGTCCAGTTGACTACCTTCTGTTCAACAGCTAACAAGTTTTTGCAACACATCGTCAGTACTGTCTCATTTTTCATCAGCTTTATATATTCCTTTTTTATCTCATCTGCTTAATTAATTAATTAATTTATTTATTTATTTGTTCTTCCACAACCCAAACAACGTGTCCTCCAGATTTGTCCTCCAGATTTGATTCCTTCAGCACGTATTTCTGTGAGTTTGTCTTTATTCCCATTCGACAGGAAATTAAAGAAAACTTTTATTATTACTATTACTGTTAATAATAATAATAAGTACAGCTCATATACTTCACTTACGGCAATGTCAGCTCACTAAAAATGATTGGCAAAATATATGTATGAATAAATGTCAACACTAGGTATATGATTAAATATATATATGTGGTGTCGGTTCCTTAGGATCGTCTGAAAGAACAGACACCACACACACACACACACACACACACACACACACATACAAAAGGCGAGACTCCCAATGATCTGCCGGCCGGAGTGGCCGAGCGGTTCTAGGCGCTACAGTCTGGAACCGCGCGCCTCCTACGGTCATAGGTTCGAATCCTGCCTTGGGCATGGATGTGTGTGATGTCCTTAGGTTAGTTAAGTTTAAGTAGTTCTAAGTTCTAGGGGATTGATGACCTCAGAAGTTAAGTCCCATAGTGCTCAGAGCCAACCCAATTACTGTATCTATTCAGTGCGGATGCATATCAGGTCCGAACTCATACGCAATTCTGCGAAATGCCGCGAGTAATGAGAATAAGAGGTAAGTCGCACTACAATAGTAGTTTGTGGACAGGTTGAGAATTCGGGTCCGACGGGGGACGTGTTAGGGTAGCGCGTGCATCTGCGATGACCGCTGTGTCCTGTTGCCTTAGTGGTCAGAGCACGTGCTTAGAGAGCATCCGGACGGGCACAAATTTTCAATTTTCCCCATTGATTTAAAGGGCCGACTGCTCTCTGTAATAAAAAAAAAACTAAGTGAAGAGATTAACGATAAACTCGAACGGGTATCACATGACATCTGCCCCGACCAATTGCAACGATCAACAAAGATCAAAATAAAAGAAACAAAATCAGTGTCCACACGCAGCCAAAGTTTATAATTCCTTTGTGTCATAAAATGATTAAATGCTTCTAAACTTGTTTCCATATCGTAGTTTCTGACGTCATCCTCCCACTCAAAGGTTAAAAATAATTTTTTGTGCATATGTTACTCGATGTCCTTAACATTTAATCGATCCATTTAAGATTACGTGTGGTCGCCTTTGCACGTTTGTGTCACTGTGGAATTGTATTTTGTGTCCCGATACAGGCCCGTGAGTCTTATTGCGACCACGATTGTAACCATTCCAGAATATCGATATATATTTCTGCTGGAATGTTTCTAAAAGTTGGGTATGTGTAGAGTGCCGTAACTAGGATGCGTGTATGCCACGCGCATTATGGCAAGTCACAAGCTTATTGAAATTAACCGCCAGATGTGTGAAAACGTATGCATACGGCTTCCGCCCCACAGCTTCCCTGATCTAGTAACTAGTGTTTCCATCACATTTAGTTTGTGATAGTCACGATTCTCAGCGGTAGTCTGTCTTGCCCAACGCCACTCTGTAGAGGAAAGGTGCCTATTATGCGGTAGTTCCGTAATATGAGACACCCCAATTGTGCTCATGTTAGGGGTTGCACTCTGGTGGAGAGTTTCTTAAACACGTCTACTGCGTGCCAGACGACGACACAGCGAGTAGGACGCCATAGTTGAGCCGGACACAGTACGTAGAGGTTGATACAAAATTTCTTGTGTTTTGAGTTTTTGCGACAACGGTGTTGAGACAATATTTCAGCTTAAAGGTGAGTGGATATTACTCCACTCTTTTATTGTTGTTATTTGTAACGGTATTATCTATAATTATTGATAATGATACCTATCGCATATTGGGGGAACTCGTTCTCTCACGAATTTTTATATGTAATTTACGCAATACTGTCACGAGATAACAATATTTCATCATTTATTGTAGTAAAATTTTGGTAACTGCGTTTATTTTAATTTGATTAAATTATCATAACAGGGATTACTTTGACTACTATTATGATCAGAAATTGGAATGTTTTCTGGAACTTCATGGACGGTGCACCTGCAGGATCAATATCAGCTTGTCATCCAAGTGACTGGATACAAACTCACATTTTTACTCAGTGGTTTGATCATTTTGTGAGTCATGTAAAGCCATCTTGAAATGACCCTGTCATTTTGATTCTCGATGGACATTATTCCCACACAAAGAATCCCGAGTCGGCAGCTCGTGGTCGTGCGGTAGCGTTCTCGATTCCCACGCCTGGGTTCCCGGGTTCGATTCCCGGCGGGGTCAGGGATTTTCCCTGCCTCGTGATGACTGGGTGTTGTGTGATGTCCTTAGGTCAGTTAGGTTTAAGTAGTTCTAAGTTATAGGGGACTGTTGACCATAGATGGTAAGTCCCATAGTGCTGAGACCCATTTGAACCAAAGAATCTCGATGTGTTAGATAAAGCACGTGAAAAAATTTTCATATTGTATGTTTGCCACCTCACTCAACGCATAAAATGCAGCCACTTGACGTCCGATTTGTGGGGTCTTTGGAAACCTACTTTACCGAAGATATAGAAACGTGGTTGGCAAGTAACCCAGGTCGTGTTATCACCCAATTATTAATAGCCAAGTTATTTGGGGCAGCTTACAACCGATCAGCAAAAATGGAAGCATCTGTGAATGCCTTCAGAAAAACAGGTCTCATCCCATGCAACAGAAACATGTTTAGGGAACACGAATTTTCAATTCATCGCCATGCTAACGCTCTTCAAGAAACAGATGCCGAAAATGAAAATGAAACTACAGATGGTGATGGTCAAGCTGTCAGCCCGGCAGACATCAGACCTCTCTCACACGTCGCAAAACCACCTGGAGTTAGTCAAATAGGTCAAACATCGCGTTCGTGCTCTGCTGCGTTACTAACTTCAACTCCTTATGTGAAGCAATTGCAAGAATCTAAACAGAAGAAATCAGAGAATGAAACTAAGAAAGCAGCGAGAAAGTTATTTGGGGAGAATAGTGGAAAATCTTCCAATCGTAGACCTAAAGCAGAAGAATCGTCTAGTGACTCGGCATCCGATGTCCATCTTGATGACAGTAGGGATTCAGACAGAGTGTCTGTTCTGTAATGGGCGCTTTTCTGAAGGCAAACACGGGGAGAAATGGGCACAGTGCACGAAATGTTATCGCTGGGCTCATGAAGATTGCGGTGTCACGGAAGACAATTTTGTTTGCCCCGGATGTCGTAAATATAAACCTAAGTAGTGTGAAATGAGTGAAAGATAACAGAAATGAATGAACATGTAAAATTGTGTATTCATTAGTCATTATTATGTAATAAAATAATTAAAGCAAAATATTATTACTGTCTCATATTAGGAAACCTTGATTTCATTTGTATGAAATGCCTTGTTTGTGAAGATTTAATAACTACTCTGAAAGATTGTTTATTATTGCAAATACGATAATTGTATGATAAAATTAATTTATGTAAGATCTTATTACCATCATAAAAATACAATTGCACTTACTTTTAGGTCTTTCAAATTGGTTTACAAAAGTGTGTCTCACATTAGGCACCTTTCCTCTATCCTTTGGAAATCTGGTGTCAGTCTTACGGCATAAAGACACCAACATTGAGTCTGTACTTTAGAATAGGTCTCACTACCACCATGTAAGTGATTACTTATCTTCTCTACTACTAACTTTACGTGTCCGAAACCTATTTCTGGGTTTCTGGCAGGGCCGTAGCTCTTCGCTGTTAATATATACACAGAGTGGATACGACCAATATACGTGGAAACAGGTCGTTGCTGTCGAAGTTTGCTGACGTCGGCAGCAATCTAAAGGTGAATCACACCCTCGGCCTGGCTGACTTAGTGCAGGACACCTGCTATAAAGAAAGACTCCACCCGCGCTACAATTGGCCATTAACGAAGGCAAACGGCGCATAAAGCGCTGCGCCGCTCCATTTGCTACTTCCCCGGCCACAGTAGCGAGCCAATGCTACAAGGCTACACTACGTCGCTAACAGTGATTCGTTCAGCTCTTAGGGCTGGCCGCAGCACACTGCAGTCAGGAATTATACGGAACACATTCACTAGCGAGCAGTGTAATTACTTAGCTACACAGGCTGAGGCAGCTAAGGCGATATTCCAAATATCTCCAGAACGACTTAAATACGCCAAAGTGAGGTTTTCATTCGGTTATAGAGGACAATGTGGTGAATTTTCTGACGATCGCAAGAAATTTTCAAGGTCTATTTGGCCTTAATTATGAGAACGACTTCGCTTTTTAGGGTTCCTTACCTCACTTGGTAAAAACAGAACCCTTATAGGATCACTTCGTTGTCTCTCTGTTAAGACTCCTTTTCCGCGGAAACGATCGGATGTATGAAGCTGAAATTTATTCAGATATTAAGGACTCGGCGCCTCTGCGGTGTAAGACATTTAAGCTTCTACGTCAATGCAGTCACAAGATACAGCCATTTATGTCGCATATATTGATAGTTGCAAACTCACTCACCAAAGTCGTCTAGAGTCATGAACTGTGGCAAGGAGCAAGATTCCACGGTACAAGTAAAAGAAAAAAGACCCAAAAATGGTTAATTTGCAATTATATCACTTAAATTTTTTGCAATTTGTTGTCAGGAAAGGGCAGAGTTATCAAGTTAAAATTCATGAGAAATATCAAGTTTTCGGTCCCTCGGTGGTGTAAAACATTTAAGCTTCTAAGTCAATGCAGTCAAAACATGCGACCGCTTTGTGACACATGTCCTGCTACTCGCTAACTCACTCGTCAAAACCTGTAGATGAACTATCTGTACACTAATGAAGTTTATAAGGAACCCTCAGTTCGCCAGTCCTATTCGCACTTAGATGCTGTTCCTTAAAAAAAAATGTTTCTGTGGCATTAGAAAGAACCATAAACTTCATCGATTTTACATGTGTAGAATAATAACTAGAATAACTAGATAATAGTGCCGTAAATCACTGTCCCGTCTATAGAAGAAGACTTCCCACAAACATCTACCCTACTCTACTAAACAGTAGTTAACACATAAGTGATGCCGTTTGTGTGTTTACCTGTCCACTTGCAGGTCATCTGCCCATGACCTACTGTTGAAGCGAGAAGACATCTAGCTCTTGAAGTTGTTCAGAATTTCTGTCTATTCCGTCAGTTATTTTGAAGGTTTTGTAAGCAACCTTTGTCTTGCGTGATTTAGACTTCCTTAAAATACATACAGTATATGCCTTGCGCACGGCGAGGTTAGTGGTTGCCCCACCTGCAGCTGATGCTTACATAATCCAAAATACACTATCTGACAAAAGAACTGAAGCATAAAGAAGACATGGCTGGATGTCAGTGTAACTTCGTACACTTACACATCATCGACGGTATAAAGAATTAGAACTGCAGTTCTCTGAGAAAGATAGAACAACACGTAGAGAGCATTAGTTTCTTTCGTGTTTGGTATTGTTACCAGGCCTGGTTCGGTATGTAAGGGATCCTAACTGTGACAGACGTTGAGTGGTAACTGTAGGACACGAAGGCTCCACCTACTCGTGCGAAACAGCGTTATAACCACTACTAATAAGAATCTGTAAAGGCATCCACAGTCGGTCTTCATTTGGTCGGCTTGTCAAATCGTGCCACATCCAGATTTTTGGAACATTCAGTTGTGACTGTAGCCCGATGCTGAATTGCTTGAAAATGTGAGGACAGTCACAATCGTCGTCCAGGTTCCTCTGGAACACGTGTGATACCACAACGGACGATTTTCGTGTTGTGCGCCAAGCACATCGTAGCTCCTTCATAACTGTGCCTGCCGCTTCAGAGCAAGTAGTCGACTCCCAGCAACATTCTGTGCCATCCCGCACCACTGTTCAGAGAATAGCAGCAGGCGAACTACGGATTTACACCTAGCGCGTAGGCTGCCGTTAACACCACAAAACAAACTGCAGCATTTAGAGTGGTGGCGTAATCGCGCCGCACAGACTGACGATGAATGGCGTCGATTAGTGTTCAGCGATGATCACCGTCGGTGAGTATGGCGGCGACCTATGAACGAGATTCCATTCTTCCAATGCTTTGAAGAGGTACAGCAATGTTACGCCTGGCGTTACTGCGTGGGTAGCCATCGGATTTGACTTTAATGTCTGAGGGAAATCTGGCTACACAAAGGTCCTTTACGGACATTATTTTTCCTCAAGTGTTACATCTCATACGACAACATCGTCGTGTCATTTTTCTAGAGGACGTTGCTCAGCGACACTAGGCGAATGTCTCTATGAACTGTCTGCCTGATGTTGAGCTACTCCTGTGGCCAGCAAGATCCCCAGATGCGTCCCCAGTAGAACACTTCGAATATCAACTTCGTCCCAGCACCAGTATTCAGGATATCAAGACCAGTTGCAACAGTTGTAGGCCAGGTTGCCTCAGGAGAGGATATAATGACCTTACTACAGACTTCCCAACGGAATCAGTGTACACATCTAGGCTAGAGAGGGTGCAACGTCATACTGATAAGAGGGCTTACATTGCTAAGTTTTTGTAAATTTGACTCAAATTTGTAATCGCCAAAATAACATCACATACCCACTCAAGACGTGAATTACTTTCATTTCGATTCCTCCTCCCACTGTGGAAACCTTCTCTTTATTCTACTAACTGATCGCCTAGTGAAGCGGTATCGGATCTGTTCTAGCATTACATTACATTTACTAGTTTTTACAGGCCGCTGAAAATTTCCTGTTAGGCACGGATTATCTGCAAGTCTGCAACTCGTAAGTAATTTACTTGTCACGTACTTGTACAATTCTGATTCGTCTGTGAACAGTGTCTTAGAAGTGCAGACGGTGTCCTCCAAGTCATTTATGTATGTTGTGATCAGGAGCGGCGGAACTTCTCATAAAGAACACAATGAATTCTGTTTGTTAGGAAATTTTCGATCCATTCGAGTATCTATTCGGAAATTCGGCGTGCACGTACATTGTTTACAAGGCCGCAATGCTGAACACAACCCCTACCAGTCGTCCTTTACGTACTGACTTCTACATCTAAAAAACGAACAGGACGAGCAGGATTCCACAAGTTCGTTCCATGCAGAAACTACGAGGATGTGATGAAAACTAATCCTTCCAATTATTTTATGTGAACATTCTTAAAGATTTTTAAATAAAACAAACAAACAAACATTTTTAACATTCTAACCTTCTTTTATTCTTCATGTCTGCTTATTGATTCCTCAACATAATCACCCAGGCGACCGTCACATTACTCCCAACGAGAACCCAGTTTGGTGATACCGCCACTATATAATATTTGACTTTGTTGACGGAGCCACAACCAAGCCTCTACTTGCAGCGCTTCATCAATATCAAAGTACACAGAGTACGCGAAAGAACTTGCCCCCCTTCTAACAGCCGTGTACCGCAAGTCTCTAGAGGAACAGAAGGTTCCAAATGATTGGAAAAGAGCACAGGTAGTCCCAGTCTTCAAGAAGGGTCGTCGAGCAGATGCGCAAAACTATAGACCTATCTCTCTGACGTCGATCTGTTGTAGAATTTTAGAACATGTCTTTTGCTCGAGTATCATGTCGTTTTTGGAAACTCAGAATCTACTATGTAGGAATCAACATGGATTCCGGAAACAGCGATCGTGTGAAACCCAACTCGCATTATTTGTTCATGAAACCCAGAAAATATTAGATACAGGCTCCCAGGTAGATGCCATTTTCCTTGACTTCCGGAAGGCGTTCGATACAGTTCCGCACTGTCGTCTGATAAACAAAGTAAGAGCCTACGGAATATCAGACCAGCTGTGTGGCTGGATTGAAGAGTTTTTAGCAAACAGAACACAGCATGTTGTTCTCAATGGAGAGACATCTACAGACGTTAAAGTAACCTCTGGCGTGCCACAGGGGAGTGTTATGGGACCATTGCTTTTCACAATATATATAAATGACCTAGTAGATAGTGTCGGAAGTTCCATGCGGCTTTTCGCGGATGATGCTGTAGTATACAGAGAAGTTGCAGCATTAGAAAATTGTAGTGAAATGCAGGAAGATCTGCAGCGGATAGGCACTTGGTGCAGGGAGTGGCAACTGACCCTTAACATAGACAAATGTAATGTATTGCGAATACATAGAAAGAAGGATCCTTTATTGTATGATTATATGATAGCGGAACAAACACTGGTAGCAGTTACTTCTGTAAAATATCTGGGAGTATGCGTGCGGAACGATTTGAAGTGGAATGATCATATAAAATTAATTGTTGGTAAGGCGGGTACCAGGTTGAGATTCATTGGGAGAGTCCTTAGAAAATGTAGTCCAACAACAAAGGAGGTGGCTTACAAAACACTCGTTCGACCTATACTTGAGTATTGCTCATCAGTGTGGGATCCGTACCAGATCGGGTTGACGGAGGAGATAGAGAAGATCCAAAGAAGAGCGGCGCGTTTCGTCACAGGGTTATTTGGTAACCGTGATAGCGTTACGGAGATGTTTAACAAACTCAAGTGGCAGACTCTGCAAGAGAGGCGCTCTGCATCGCGGTGTAGCTTGCTCGCCAGGTTTCGAGAGGGTGCGTTTCTGGATGAGGTATCGAATATATTGCTTCCCCCTACTTATACCTCCCGAGGAGATCACGAATGTAAAATTAGAGAGATTAGAGCGCGCACAGAGGCTTTCAGACAGTCGTTCTTCCCGCGAACCATACGCGACTGGAACAGGAAAGGGAGATAATGACAGTGGCACGTAAAGTGCCCTCCGCCACACACCGTTGGGTGGCTTGCGGAGTATAAATGTAGATGTAGATGTAGATGAAGGTGTTCTTTAAATTTTGTAAACAGATGAAAATCGAATGGGGCCAAGTCGGGAGTGTGTGGAGGATGATGGATGGCAATGAACACAAGGCGTCGGACTGTTGAAGATGTCGCAGCGCTCGTGTGTGGTCTGGCGTTGGCGTGCTGAAAGAGAGTTTGCTCTATGTACGGATGAACTCGTAGAATCCGTGCTTCCAGTTTTCTGAGGGTCTCGCATTACCTTGCAGAGTTTATAGTGTTGCCGTTAGGCATCAATTTCAAATACACCACACCGTTAGCAGCACAGAACATTGTGAGCATAGCTTTGCCTGTGAGGGCGTGACCTTGAAATTATCTGTCGTCGCTGATCTTTTGTGTTGGAAGTACAGTGATGCTATCTTGTTATCGAGTTCAAAATGATGAACCAATCTTTCAGCACCCATCGTCACATATAACTGAAGTCGGCGAAATCATCGCCGTACACAGCTTTCAGTCTTCAATTTCAATTGGAGGCACCTTTACTGCTCTTAGAAACTCGGTTACAGCACGCTTTCACGCACTGGCATAGTTACGTTGCACGCTCTGCCGTGTTCGACGTCACAATTCGGTGTCCTCTTGCGGCAGAGGGTTGCAGCTTGCGTCAGCGAAGCGGGAAAGCCGACCGAGGAATATACATGACGTGTCATACCTCAACTGGTATTGAGAACCGAATAAAAAATTCGTAGGCATTACTTTCCAGCACCCCTCGTTTGTTGATTCCTACTTATCAGTTTTCGGTCTCCAGAACCATCATCAGACATGAACGTACTACATGGCCCCTACTTCTGCAAAAAGTCGTCCTTTATTTTACACCCTTAAGATTGTGTTATGTATTTTTAAGTAGGGAACTTGCATTCAGCGGAAACTACACGACATCGACAAAAGGCCTTCGAGGAATTCGAGGGCGGTGGGTGGGAGCTCTGAACCCCAAAATTTTCAACATAGAGCAAAATTTCAAAAACTGCCTGGAAAGTGATAGATATTTTAAAAACGGTTATTAGCTAATTGTCAACATCCTGAAACAAAGGACAAATTTGTCGACAGAAAATTCGCTGTAAAAATATCCACCGAAAATTCAAATCGATATATGTCAGAAAAATCCTACGAAGTACAGTAGAAAATACGCTGACTCACAAGTTACCAAAATGTTGGCCAGTTATGTAGCTGCTTGTGTCTTTCATGAGTTATAGTTCCCGTCACCTTGAAAAATGTTGTTCTGAAATAATAAGCCCTTAACGTTTCAATTTGTGTTTTTTAAAACCGAAATTGAACAGACCTTTAATCGGTAAATGCCGGCACAGGAAGTCGGCCTTTTTTCGCCGATGTCGAAACACTCTCATTTCGACGAAATTATATCGATTAACTGGCTTCCGCTTACCAATACAAGTGTTTTTTGCACGACTTGAATTACTTTTCAAACCTTTTTTATCAGTATAGATACGTTAGTTTGTAATTTTCAAGCAATCATGTTTTACTCGCTGTAAAACACAGGCGAAATGAATTAAGCAGACCCAAGACAAACACGTGCTTTCAGACTGTTAACCATAAACATACCATGGTGCGAAGAGAAATCTTGTTGAGAAAGGTATTTTAGTTGATGCTAGTGCCCTCTGTGATACTATCAGAAACGGAAAGGACTCCTATTCCGTCGGTAACTCTTATAGTACTACAGAGGTTGCATTCGAGCGCTCGAATGCTCCAGACTCCCAGACAATAAATAGCGGTTTTAACACGTTTCAACATTTGTAGCACACATTGTATGATTGAAAGTTAAACTTTTAAGCCAATAAAAATTAGGCTCAAAAAAATTCTTCCATGGTCTACTCCCTTAAAAACAGGAACAGCTAGATACCTGAAGACGGACCAGTATCTCCACATACAAAATGTAGCATCTACACCGAACCCTATCAGGTCCTGTGACCTCTCCTCTAATGACCGATTTCACTTGATTTTCTATTTCGTATTCACTTTTTTCCGTCATTCTCTATCCATACGCCTATATGACAGTCGAACGAAGGACGTGAGGTGCGATCTTCTTTTGTGAAGTGGTTTAGTAATATAGAATCTAGTATTTCGGTCTTCATTTTATCACATTTAACTGCGGTGCCTACATGGTAATTGGGTACTCGGGAAGGCGTCTTTGTTGCATTACTTGAGTTACTTTCGATGAATTTTTATGGTTTTTTGATAGCGGAGCGGGGAAGACCTTATTATCTAATTAATTGTCACATATCTGTCTCTCTTCTTCCTCATACTTTATGTAGCCCTCTTTTGTGTCAGCATAGTTTCGTCTTCGTTTCAACACGCTGCGAGCTCTTTCTGCTCTCTAATTTTCAGTCATGGCTGCCCCTTCTACTCATTATTATCTTCTTGGGCAGTAATGTTTCCAAAATATGGACTCGTCCTCCCATCCTGATTTAGGTTTTCCATTATTTCCCTATATCACTACAGGCAAACGCCAGGGTGGTTCCTTTGAAAGGACATACCTGATTTCCTTCTCCATCATTGAAACTATCAGATCTTGTTCTCCCTCTCTAACTACTTCACTGCCTTCGGGACATTAAACCCTAATCTTATTTCCTTTCCCTTTCTAGCCACAAGAGATACATTACATCTGAAGTTGTTCTTCAAAGTCTCCTCCGCAGAACTGAATATTGATACCGACGATTAAGGTAGCATCTAATCCTTTTCCTATCCCACTACTCAAGTGTAAATGTTTTCCTACCTTACATATTATTTTGTTCCCTGAGTCAAGAAGTTAGAACCTGCTCGTTGTCAGCATATCCCATGTGTTTCCGTCGCGGGTGGGCTACGTCATGAATTGCTCTGAAAACTGCGGCAAATACTTTAGCTACAGCATGTTAAGACTCTTCTTCGTATTCTACTCATAATTATAAACAGTTTATGCAGTACTACATACGTAATTCTATGAAAAATGAGGATTTTAGTAGGAGTAAGAGAGACTGCATAAATGTTACAGATATTAATGAATTAACTTATAGATAATGAAAGCGGGAGGACCATTTCTAAACCAGATTCACAGTTCATCGGACACAGACTGAAGACGATATTCTGAAACATGACACTGCTTCTAAGCCCTGTGACGTCACACAGAATTTTATTTTATCTTCCCAACACGTTTTATGAATTATTCCAGGGAGTTAAAGTACTGTAGTACCACACACTTGTTAGCCACTGTGAACTTACACACTTATGAAAAGATGTTGTTAACGTAAGAATTTTAATAATTACTTCCACCGTTTTCTAATAGAAAATGTACATATTTCTAGATGGAAAGCAAAGGAGGAATTGTAGTTGTTCCGCTAGTATTTTTCTATTTTGAACCAGTTTGCTACTTGATATGACATCGGTGGAAACAGATGTTAGGGCCCATGACGAAGTTAGCTTATAAGCGAACTTAAGTTAGAAAACTAAAGATATTACCAAAGTGCGTCACTGATCTAGTTTTCTACTTCAGACTATGGAACAGCTTCATTTACATTCGCAATTGTACTCTGGAATCTATTGCACACTGTGTCATGGAGAGTACGTCGCGTATCAGACTCATTTTTCCCCTACTATTTCCTCCGCGGATGCTGCATGCAATAAATGACAGTCAGTTACCTTATAAACGTGGACCGTTTTTCGTTTTAGAGATCATGCCTACGTGAAGTTTAACTGATCCGTGATTTGCACTAACACTGACCATTATTTCTGACTGATTATATTCACATCAATATAAGAGTAAATGTATCTGTTATTTAAAGGTTGTTCTTGGGATTGTAAGAATACTCTCTGTGATAGAAAAAGGCGCTTACTTGAGAAGATATCTTGCTCTTTACAGCTCGTGAACCTACAGCGTAGGAAGTACGCTATGGTGAATCTTATCTGGTGCTACAAACATTATGTGCGATATGTAGCAAAGAATGTGGCACTCCGAAGTAAAAGTATTTTACCTGTACTATTTCATACACTATGTGATCAAAAGTATACGGACACCCACAAAAGCCGGCCGCGGTGGTCTAGCGGTTCTAGGCGCTCAGTCCGGAACCGCGCGACTGCTACGGTCGCAGGTTCGAATCCTGCCTCGGGCATGGATGTGTGTGATGTCCTTAGGTTAGTTAGGTTTAAGTAGTTCTAAGTTCTAGGGGACAGATGACCACAGATGTTAAGTCCCATAGTGCTCAGAGCCATTTGAACCATTTTGAACACCCACAAAACCGTACTTTTTCATATTAGGAGCATTGTGCTGACACCTACTGCCAGGTACTCCATATTAGCAACCTTAGAAGTCATTAGACATCGTTAGAGAGCAGAAAGGGGCGCTCCGTGGAACTCGCGGACTTCGAACGTGGTCAGGTGATCGGGTGTCACTTGTGTAATACGTCTGTAAGCGAGATTTCCACACTCGTAAACATCCCTAGGTCCACTGTTTCCGGTGCGATAGTAGAGTGGAAATGTTAAGGGACAACAGCGTACAGGTAGACCTCGTCTGTTGACTGACAGAGACCGCCGACAGATGAAGAGGGTCGTAATGTGTAATAGGCAGACATCTATCCAGACCATCACACAGGAATTCCAAGCTGCATGAGGATCCACTGCAAGTACTATGACTGTTAGGCGGTAGGTGAGAGAACTTGGATTTCATGGTCGAGCGGCTGCTCATAAGACACACATCACGCCGGTAAATGCCAAACGACACCTCTCTTGGTGTAAGAAGCGTAAACATTGGACGATTGAACAGTGGAGAAACAATAACATCCCTGTATTGCAGTGGCCTGATCAAAGTCCTGACCTGAATCCTATAGAACACCTTTGGGCTGTTTTGAACGCCGACTTCGTGCCAGGCCTCACCGACCGATATTGATACCTCTCCGCAGTGTAGCACGCCGTGAAGAATGGGCTGCCATTCCCCAAGAAACATTCCAGCACCCGATTGAAGGTGTGCCTGCGAGAATGGAAGCTGCTATCAGGGCTAATTTTCAGTCAGGTGTCCGGATACTTTTGATCACATAGATTATGGCCACTGTGCATTAGTTTAAGAGCCATCTGGTCACTGATACGGAAGTACAGAGCCTATTTCACACTCATAGTGTCGGAAAGCAGATACAAAACACAAAATATTTAAATAGAGTGAGAAATATGGCAAATTATGACAAACTACGGGAGAGAACCTTTACCATTACTGACGATGCCGAGTCTAGTACGCTGGTCGTAAGCGCAGCTCCAGGTAAACCAGTAAAACAAGGTAAATCACCTTACCCTAAAAAATTACGAATTAGAAATCTCATTTCCCAGTATTTTCAGTCAAAATTTTTACATGGAGTGAGGAAAATATGCTTCAACAACGAAAGGCCGATATCTACAAGGAACATGTGTTTGAAACACGTCCTGTCGCCGAAAATAAAGGCTTATACAACGAAAAATGCGCTCAATCACTTGCAACTAAAGTCTCATCTTCATTAATTGCGAGCGATACGCGCTGAAAAGACACACAGCAGACACCTTCAAGACCCTCTTGTGCCTCGTCGTGACGCACCTCCACTGTGTGCAAAGCGTCCTCCAGAATCTTAAGTGAGAATTATACTACAGAAAATGAAACTGTAACACCAAAGTCTATCCTGCGTACTTACGAATATATTAAAATACGACGATGTAAAATGCAAGCGTTTATGATAACCATAAAAATCAATATAATTCAAGAATAATTGCTTGCTTGACATTATCCATCGGAGTGCAGGTGGAAATTAGATACTTCATATTACGCAGCTGCCCCTCATTAACTGCTCATGGAGGACACGTTGGCATGCCTCTAAGTTCCGAATAACAGTCTCTCACTGACGAGGCAGTGGACACCCTGCGTCCACCGGAAATCGTGACGTCACCTCCGAGATGGCACCATAAATACAAGCGCTAGTGACTTTATTCTAAGTCATATATATCACAAGCCAATATAAGGCAACTATATTTGAGATAATCAGAGAAAGTACCTGAGACAACTAATGATAAAAACATATTGATGTCTGCACAAATAAGGTCGTTGACTCACAGAAACTAATTTTCCCCATGTGGATGAATGACGAGGCACATATAGGCATATCTTTCACATCTCTGTGTAAGCCAGAATTCCTTCAAATTTTGCTAAATTATAGTTAGGGGAGATACGTTTTGGTTGATTAAAATGGCTCTGAGCACTATGGGACTTAACTACTGAGGTCATCAGTCCCCTAGAACTAAGAACTACTTAAACCCAAGTAACCTAAGGACATCACACATACCCATGCCCGAGGCAGGATTCGAACCTGCGACCGTAGCGGTCGCGCGGTTCCAGACTGTAGCGCCTAGAACAGCTCGGCCACCCCGGCCGGCTACGCTTTGGAGAAGCAATATTTTTCCACACTCTTACTCAGACTTGACCTCTGGGAACGATGAGAGCAAGGCTCTTCGTGATTTTCTGGTAGCATCTATCAATGCAGTTTGTTTCTCATATCTGTGATATTCCTCGCCGACTTAACCAACCTACTCTTCCGCGGATGTTCTCTGCCATTTCCATTAATCCATCCCAATAAGGGCCACAGGCGGAAGAATTATAGTAGGGATTTGATTAAAAAATGGCATATTAACGGATTCTTGGTCAAGTATATTAAGATAAAAAGCCAATCGACCAGCTGAATATGGAACCGCGCCCTTCGTTGGTCATAGCTTTATTATGTCATTACCTAAGTAACTAAAATGTATTTATCCTGGCTCAGGTTTACATCTGCTGATTTTATGGATCCAAATTTTCCTAAGCGAATCCCCTTGTCCTACTGGATCAGTAGATTCCAGTTCACACACTGATCCTCACGTGCACTGGATTTCCCTTATGATTTCAGGAAATTAGGTGTTTCAAGAAATTAGCTTGTATTTCTGTCTTTAATTGTATTACTTAAATGTATACATCGTTTGAGAATTTATAAGTAAAATGAAACATTTTATTAAAATTCATACAACTTTAATATGTCGAAAGGCATTCCTGCGTTGGCGTGGAAAAAAAAAACTAGGATTAGTCAACAGTACTAGCCCCAAATAACATATATTAGTTGTTTAGTTGATTCTGTGTAGGCAGTCATCTGTTGACCATACTGAAGGATTCATACTGAAAATTAATTACGTAACAGTCCGAAGATACGTTCCTTACAAACACCAACACTAACTTTCTCGACTTCCAAAGAATTACGGAATGCCTAATTAAACATGAAGACTTATAGTACAAATGCACGAGGCGCTAACTAACGTGCTTAGCCTCACTAGATGTTTTTATTAATTTTTTATTTATTTATTTATTTTTATTTTATTTTTTTTTTAGATTGAGGATATTCAGTTTCTTGAACAGAACAACATGAACAACATGAGCACAGATAATGATGCTCATCTGTTGTTAACTGAACTTATACGGGCGAATCATATTATGCTACTGCAGCGAACTTCATTAGAAATTCTGCTATCACTAGCGCCAAACACTACTTCCTATCTTATGTGACGAGTGGTGGAAAATCGTCTGGCATACGTAATTAACTAAAGGACTCGAAGGAATCGATGGTGCTGGAAATGAGATAACGCCATTAGCACACGCGTTCGTGACAAAGTTCACTGTAGGAACGTGTGTGTAAGAGGGACAAGTTTCGTTACACATTTCTTAAAACTGTAAACAAACAAAGCTTGAAACTCGAGGGAAACGTCTATAAGCAGACTATTTCCGTGAGCAATGCAATTAAGGCTACAATCATGCAGTGAAATATAAATCTCTCGAGATCACGCAAGTCGCGATAAGATTAAAGAGGAAGTAATGAATGTCTCCATTAATTTTCACCTGCGGTGATTTAATTTACAGCAGCAATGAGATATTTGTTATGAGGAAGAAGAGCGATTACACACCTTCTCGTTAGCGACAACTCTCTTACCCAGTCTCATAACGACCGCGTCGAGGCAGCAAAAGCATACCTACCCGACAACGTAAATCTGAAGGATAAATTATATACTATGTTTTTCGCATATAGCGCTTGGCGTAACGATCAGCTAGAAATAATCCACTCGGTAAGAGCGCTTATCGCGAACACGAATATGTCGCTTGCTGATAGATGAGACTCCTGAAAATCGCGTAATAGGATTATTTTTTTTTCAATCAAACACACGGTATTATCTCACAGATTCTAATGTAGCATATGAGGACATACTCTCTCGCCGAAAGAGCTTTTATTTGTTTTACTTGAGAGAAATGATGTATCCTACATCTACATCTACGCTATGTGATTAAAAGAATCCGGACACGTCGATGGAAATTAATTACAAGTTCTTGCCGCCCTCCATCGATAATGCTGGAATTCAGTATGATGTTGGCCCACATTTAGCCTTGATGAAACTTCCCACTCTCGCAGGCATACGTTCAATCAGGTGCTGGAAGGTTTCTTGGGGAATGGCAGCCCATTGTTCACGGAGTGTTGCACTGAGGTGAGGTATCGATGTCGGTCGGTGAGGCCTGGCAGAAAGTCCGAGTTCCAAAACATCCCAAAGGTATTTTATAGGATTCAGGTCAGGACTCTGTGCAGGGCAGTCGATTACAAGGATGTTATTGTCGTGTAACCATTCCGCCACAGGCCGTGCATTATGAACAAGTGCTCGATCATGTTGAAAGATGCAATCGCCACCCCCCAGTTGCTTTTCAAAAGTGG
Organism: Schistocerca cancellata; assembly: GCF_023864275.1. Lineage (NCBI taxonomy): Eukaryota > Metazoa > Arthropoda > Insecta > Orthoptera > Acrididae > Schistocerca > Schistocerca cancellata. The sequence goes on along the minus strand of NC_064629.1, from coordinate 390,383,525 downwards.
GAAGCAAGAAGGTGCTTAAAACACAATGTAGGCCTGTACTGTGATAGTGCCGCGCAAAACAACAGGTGGTGCAAACCCCCTCCATGAAAAACACGACCGCACCATAACACCGCCGCCTCCGAATTTTACTTTTGGCACTACACACGCTGGCAGATGATGCTCACCGGGCATTCGCCATACCCACATCCTGCCGTGTACCTCATTCGCTACTCCACACAACGTTTTTCCACTGTTCAGTCGTCCAATGTTTACGCTCCTTACACAAAGCGAGGCGTCGTTTGGCATTTACCGGCGTGATGAGTGGCTTATGAGCAGCCGCTCGACCATGAAATCCCAGTTTTCTCACCTACCGCCTATTGTTATAGTACTTGCAGTGGATCGTGCTGCAGCTTAGAATTCCTGTGTGATGGTCCGGACAAATGTCTGCCTATGACACATTACGACCATCTTCAGCTGTCGACGGTCCCTCTCAGTCAACAGACGAGTGGTGTGTGGTATTTTCCAGTATATTTCACAAAGAATGAGGAAAAAGTTGCACCCTGGTGTGTGCAAACTGAAGACCTTATACAGAGTGTAACAAAAGTATGTGGTCCAACTTACATCTCACAATACTCGTACACACACACACACACACACACACACACACTCACACACACACGCGCGCGCACACACACACACACATACACACACGCGCACGCACACGCACACACAAAAGAAGAAAGAAATATGTTTGTTACACGGACGTATGTCCGGGAGGCTGCAAAATAATATGCAAATATTGTGGAATAGAGTTTGCCTGCGGGTGGAGCATGTTTAAATAAACTAGCGAACCGGCTATGCTTCCCAATTGCTAAAGATGTATGGGAAATGAATATACGTCCTAGTCTTCTACTCCCCCTCTGCCTGTCGTATTTTTGGTCCGCCTTCCCCTCCTCTTCCCCCCTCTCTCTCATTCTACACCTCCCCCTCGCTCTGTCCACCAAATCCATCCCCCTTTCTATGTCCCTTTCCTCCCCTCCCCTTCTGTTCTACCCTTCGCCCCTCTCTCTGATCGTGGGCATTGTTTATTGCTGTTGTCAATTCAGATTCCATGTTGTTGTTGTTGTTGTCTTCAGTCCTGAGACTGGTTTGATGCAGCTCTCCATGCTACTCTACCCTGTGCAAGCTTCTTCATCTCCCAGTACTTACTGCAACCTACATCCTTCTGAATCTGCTTAGTGTATTCATCTCTTTGTCTCCCTCTACGATTTTTACCCTCCACGCTGTCCTCCAATGCTCATTTAGTGATCCCTTGATGCCTCAGAACATGTCCTACCAACCGGTCCCTTCTTCTTGTCAAGTTGTGCCACAAACTCCTCTTCTCCCCAATTCTATTCAATACCTCCTCATTAGTTATGTGATCTACCCATCTAATCTTCAGCATTCTTCTGTAGCACCACATTTCGAAAGCTTCTATTCTCTTCTTGTCCAAACTATTTATCGTCCATGTTTCACTTCCATACATGGCTACACTCCATACAAATACTTTCAGAAATGGCTTCCTGACACTTACATCTATACTCGATGTTAACAAATTTCTCTTCTTCAGAAACGTTTTCCTTGCCATTGCCAGTCTACATTTTATATCCTCTCTACTTCGACCATCATCAGTTATTTTGCTCCCCAAATAGCAAAACTCCTTTACTACTTTAAGTGCCTCATTTCCTAATCTAGTTCCCTCAGCATCACCCGACTTAATTCGACTACATTCCATTATCCTCGTTGTGCTTTTGTTGATGTTCATCTTATATCCTCATTTCAAGACACTGTCCATTCTGTTCAACTGCTCTTCCAAGTCCTTTGCTGTCTCTGACAGAATTACAATGTCATCGGCGAACCTCAACGTTTTTATTTCTTCTCCTTGGACTTTAATACCTACTCCGAATTTTTCTTTTGTTTCCTTTACTGCTTTCTCAATATACAGATTGAATAACACCGGGGACAGGCTACAACCCTGTCTCACTCCCTTCCCAAGCACTGCTTCCCTTTCTTGCCCTTCGACCCTTATAACTGCCATCTGGTTTCTGTACGAATTGTAAATAGCCTTTCGCTCCCTGTATTTTACCCCTGCCACCTTTAGAATTTGAAAGAGAGTATTCCACTCAACATTGTCAAAAGCTTTCTCTAAGTGTACAAATGCTAGAAATGTAGGTTTGCCTTTCCTTAATCTATTTTCTAAGATAAGTCGTAGGGTCAGTATTGTCTCACGTGTTCCAACATTTCTGCGGAATCCAAACTGATCTTCGCCGAGGTCGGCTTCTACCAGTTTGTCCATACGCCTGTAAAGAATTCGCGTTAGTATTTTGCAGCTGTGACTTATTAAACTGATAGTTCGGTAATTTTCACATCTGTCAACACCTGCTTTCTTTGGGATTGGAATTATTATATTCTTCTTGAAGTCTGAGGGTATTTCGCCTGTCTCATACATCTTGCTCACCAGATGGTAGAGTTTTGTCAGGACTGGCTCTCCCAAGGCCGTCAGTAGTTCCAATGGAATGTTGTCTACTCCAGGGGCCTTGTTTCGACTCAGGTCTTCCAGTGCTCTGTCAAACTCTTCACGCAGTATCGTATCTCCCATTTCATCTGCATCTACATCCTCTTCCATTTCCATAATATTGTCCTCAAGTACATCGCCCTTGTATAGACCCTCTATATACTCCTTCCACTTTTCTGCTTTCCCTTCTTTGCTTAGAACTGGGTTTCCATCTGAGCTCTTGATATTCGTACAAGTGGCTCTCTTTTCTCCAAAGGTCTCTTTAATTTTCCTGTAGGCAGTATCTATCTTACCCCTAGTGAGATAAGCCTCTACATCCTTACATTTCTCCTGTAGCCATCCCTGCTTAGCCATTTTGCACTTCCTGTCGATCTCATTTTTGAGACGTTTGTATTCCTTTTTGCCTGCTGCATTTACTTCTTTTTAATATTTTCTCCTTTCATCAATTAAATTCAATATTTCTTCTATTACCCAAGGATTTCTACTAGCCCTCGACTTTTTACCTACTAGATGCTCTGCTGCGTTCACTACTTCATCCCTCAAAGCTACCCATTCTTCTTCTACTGTATTTGTTTCCCCCATTCCTGTCAATTGTTCCCTTATGCTCTTCCTGAAACTCTGTACAGCCTCTGGTTTGGTCAGTTTATCCAGATCCCATCTCCTTAAATTCCCACCTTTTTGCAGTTTCTTTAGTTTTAATCTACAGTTCATAACCAATAGATTGTGGTCAGAGTCCACATCTGCCCCTGGAAATGTCTTACAATTTAAAACCTGGTTCCTAAATCTCTGCCTTACCATTATATAATCTATGTGATACCTTCTAGTATCTCCAGGATTCTTCCATGTATACAACAGATTCTATGTTAAGTATTCTAATCATAAGCTAAAGACCAACAAATACTCCTTCCCTGTTTGCTGTGATAACTGGCTCCTAGGAAGTAAAGGAAACAGAGCATTGTAGTGTATACTATTTTTGTTTAAAAATATGTATAATGAGAAAGAATTTGTACGGAGAAACAATTTTTGTAACAGTTTAAATTCTCTGCAATTGTAGTTAAAATGTCTGCAAGATATAAACGGAAATCGCATGTTTTCACAGTAGACTACAGTAAAGCATTTTATTGCTCGCAGTCGGTTTTAACATAATGCCTTTACAATGTTTAAATTCGAGAACTTAGGTAGCAGTGTTTTCTTTTTATATATGTAAAATCTACACTCCTGGAAATTGAAATAAGAACACCGTGAATTCATTGTCCCAGGAAGGGGAAACTTTATTGACACATTCCTGGGGTCAGATACATCACATGATCACACTGACAGAACCACAGGCACATAGACACAGGCAACAGAGCATGCACAATGTCGGCACTAGTACAGTGTATATCCACCTTTCGCAGCAATGCAGGCTGCTATTCTCCCATGGAGACGATCGTAGAGATGCTGGATGTAGTCCTGTGGAACGGCTTGCCATGCCATTTCCACCTGGCGCCTCAGTTGGACCAGCGTTCGTGCTGGACGTGCAGACCGCGTGAGACGACGCTTCATCCAGTCCCAAACATGCTCAATGGGGGACCGATCCGGAGATCTTGCTGGCCAGGGTAGTTGACTTACACCTTCTAGAGCACGTTGGGTGGCACGGGATACATGCGGACGAGCATTGTCCTGTTGGAACAGCAAGTTCCCTTGCCGGTCTAGGAATGGTAGAACGATGGGTTCGATGACGGTTTGGATGTACCGTGCACTATTCAGTGTCCCCTCGACGATCACCAGTGGTGTACGGCCAGTGTAGGAGATCGCTCCCCACACCATGATGCCGGGTGTTGCCCCTGTGTGCCTCGGTCGTATGCAGTCCTGATTGTGGCGCTCACCTGCACGGCGCCAAACACGCATACGACCATCATTGGCACCAAGGCAGAAGCGACTCTCATCGCTGAAGACGACAAGTCTCCATTCGTCCCTCCATTCACGCCTGTCGCGACACCACTGGAGGCGGGCTGCACGATGTTGGGGCGTGAGCGGAAGACGGCCTAACGGTGTGCGGGACCGTAGCCCAGCTTCATGGAGACGGTTGCGAATGGTCCTCGCCGATACCCCAGGAGCAACAGTGTCCGTAATTTGCTGGGAAGTGGCGGTGCGGTCCCCTACGGCACTGCGTAGGATCCTACGGTCTTGGCGTGCATCCGTGCGTCGCTGCGGTCCGGTCCCAGGTCGACGGGCACGTGCACCTTCCGCCGACCACTGGCGACAACATCGATGTACTGTGGAGACCTCACGCCCCACGTGTTGAGCAATTCGGCGGTACGTCCACCCGGCCTCCCGCATGCCCACTATACGCCCTCGCTCAAAGTCCGTCAACTGCACATACGGTTCACGTCCACGCTGTCGCGGCATGCTACCAGTGTTAAAGACTGCGATGGAGCTCCGTATGCCACGGCAAACTGGCTGACACTGACGGCGGCGGTGCACAAATGCTGCGCAGCTAGCGCCATTCGACGGCCAACACCGCGGTTCCTGGTGTGTCCGCTGTGCCGTGCGTGTGATCATTGCTTGTACAGCCCTCTCGCAGTGTCCGGAGCAAGTATGGTGGGTCTGACACACCGGTGTCAATGTGTTCTTTTTTCCATCTCCAGGAGTGTATTTATATACCATACGTGTTAAAAGGATATATGACTCACGTACGTACGAACGTTTAATAGAGCCCCTCTTAAGAAACTGTTGTAAATCGGCAAAGAACTTTTCGAGAAATTCGTCAACAACGTTTCCTTTTTGCATCGCAGGGTGGTCGGAAACAGTCTGAAAAGCTTGTAAGAGGTTTGTAGGGTAGACTGTGCTGAGAAATAACTGTTATGAAAGATATGCGAGACATTGCAGAATTTTAGAATTATTTGGCATTGGAGTTAGCCAATTCAAGCAGCCTGCCAGAGTCGCCATCACCAGATGTATGCTTCTTTTGGTTTCCTGAAACTGAACAAATGTAGCTTCTGCTCATCTAACTTAAATTTGTCATTTCCAAAAAAAAGAGGTATATTTTAACTGGTAATTAGCATTTCAGCACGTGGTAACTCACGGACCCACAGATGTCTGTGCATTACCGCATTTTAGCGTGTGCAAGTGCTTGAATTGGAGCGCCCAAAAAATTGATTGGCTAATGTCAATGCTAAATAACTCGCACAAATCATTGATTTTTTCTTATCATTTATTTCTCAGCACAACTTCCCCTGAAACACTCTTCCAAGACCGAGCGAGGTGGCGCAGTGGTTAGACACTGGACTCGCATTCGGGAGGACGACGGTTCAATCCCGCGTCCGGCCATCCTGATTTAGGTTTTCCGTGATTTCCCTAAATCGCTCCAGGCAAATGCCGAGATGGTTCCTTTCAAAGGGCACGGCCGACCTCCTTCCCTAATCCGATGAGACCGATGACCTCGCTGTCTGGTCTCCTTCCCCAAAAACAACCAACCAACCAACTCTTCCAAGCTTTTCAGACTGCTTCTGACAACCCAATACGTTTACGTACCATGTGTATTAAAAATAAAAATTTATAATGCATCGCAAAAAAATGAAGTAAATTGATCAAGAACTTTCGAAATTTTTGGCAACAAGGTTAAACAACGACTGATTTTCATACAGTAGTACAGATAACGAGAACCACAGGAGATGAGACATATTTGCATGGGTGAAAAATAAGAAAAACGCTTCTTTTGGTGAAGACAACTTTTTGTCAAAACGAACTCTTGTATTTTTTCTCAAAGTACTAGTTTATGGTCTTATGACATCTGCGTAAAAGGTGTGGGTCAAATTATTTATTGTGTCACTCACTGTATATTCTATTGACAGCACAAATACATGTGTAGATGTAAGTACGTTAGAAGAAATGAACTAAATAATTAATTTCAGTAAACAAAAACAATGTACACATATTAAGCTACAGAGTAGTCCACTCTCTAACTCTCACTCCAAAATGATAAACTTACTTCGCTTAATTCGTTCAGAAACTGGTCAGAATGGTTCCATGCTCTAAGTGAACCTGTTTTTCGATTGGTTCTTGAACAAGGTATAGCAGCTTTCGTAGTATTCACTTTCATCATATGGATTTAAGGAGAAGGAAACGAGAGGAAAAATAAGAAAGGAATTTATAAGTCTGCGTATCGAGTGATCGAAACCGAAAACTTCCCGAACGTATCGGTAAAGATACGAACCACTCAGGGGAATCAAGAATGAGGTGAATGAGACAGATCGATATCTCTCTGCATTCGTATTTCTTATTTAAAAACAAAACGTAAAGATACGAACCACTCAGGGGAATCAAGAATGAGGTGAATGAGACAGATCGATATCTCTCTGCATTCGTATTTCTTATTTAAAAACAAAACTCAACGAGTAGACTTACTGCTTATTACTGAAGACAGGTCTGAAAGAGGGTATGTGTCACTTTATACCGATACTATTCAGAGTTTTGTGACAGGCTGTGTTCCGAAGTCCGACGTAACTGTATGACAAACACGCACGGATATTACATTGCAAAAACAAGATCTTTACGAACAGGAATGTAATACTAAGTTTCAGAGAAAGCTTCTTATGTAACTCAAACAAATGAAGCTTTACAGACAATCAGTACAACTTACATAGTGACATAGTGTACACGATAGTGACATTCGCTTTTGACTGCACAGCGCAGGCAAATTTTGTGTTTGGTCTTCGACACCTCTGTTAAGGACACTGGAATCGTATTCGAGATGAAACAAACGTAATGTAGAAACACACACACACACATACACACACACACAGTTGTAGCCTTTCCTCCAACGCAGAGTCAACGTGACCAAAGAGTTTTGTTCGCAGGCATCTCCGTCTGTTACGAAATGTAGTGTCCTCAACAGCATTTACTCACGTCACTACAAATGATGCATTTACGCCTCGAGATTCCCGCAGCATCGTTCCGGTTTCGGGGCGGGAAGAGTGTCCTTAACTACTGTCATTTTTCTCACTGGCCGTTCTAGTTCCACGCCGTCATCCCACTTAAATGTGTTTCTGTGAGTGCACTAGACTCTGCCTAATGGCCTTCCAGATCTTGCGCTCCAAAGGTAGCAGGGGAAACTGAGCAAACACTTTACGTGTAACTAGATGCACTGGGAACCTAATAAATCTAGAGTCGTGCTTGGCCACATTGCGTGATATTTTCGCGTGTCATGGTCGTAAAACGGAAGTGGAACGTTTCACGTGACCGCCACCGTCGTTTCTGTATCTTTGTCCCAAGTACGAACCCCTACCGGTTGCCGTTTCTTGCTGCGTTATTAAGACTTCGAGTACCTTCCCACAGGGAGGTAATTCAAGCGGGATTCACATAAAGCACAACGAGCATGAGAGAAGATATTATACGGTTTCTATATGTGTTTTCTTCTACGTCATTAACCTTTCGGTAGCCTGACTGCTCTACTTTTGGGTCTCATGCCGGCTCCTTGATTTTGGTACATATAAACCTGTGCCCTATTTTTAAAAATTTCAATCAGGACAATCCTCACGCTTTTTTTCCTTGTCGGGTTGGGGCTTATTCTGCTACTTAATCAGTCAAGTCGTCTGCGTTTACTTTTTTCCTAAATTTTCTTCTCTTTCGAATTCTTTGGAGCATTTCCTGGTTGATGGCTCTAAAAAACATCTTACGTGAAACGTTTCAAGTGATGTTTTTAGGTATAACACGTTAATACGCCCTTCCTTATGACATAACTTACCGTATGACCTACAAATTCATCTACGTAAAAACTCCACAAGCCTCCGTACGGTGCGTGAAGGAAGGTACCACACACCACTACTAGTCATTTCCTTTCGTGTTCCAGTTTCAAACAGAGCGAGTGGAAAACGACTGACTACAAGCCTTCATACACAGTCTGCAGTGGGGCACCGTGTCATAATGCTTTCCGGTACCACTGGTTATGGAAGATCGTTTTCCCCCGTTGATTTGTGTTAGTAAGGCTATAATTTTTCATGTAGTCTGGAAAGGCTAATTGGCTTAACTGAATACATAATTACCAAATTTTTTCTTTAAAAACAATGAAATAATGTCCTCTGGCTTAAAATAGACTCTTTTGCCTTGTTGTAGTAGCTATTTAATAACAGCAAGTAGTTTACCATAATCACGGTGTGCCCAGTGAGTCTGTCGTGTTTGGCACAGTGGACAGTGTGTCGAGGGCACTCCTTTCCGGACTGTCTTCTAAATTATATCTAATATCTTATTCACCCTCTCCACTCCTGCCCTTAGGTACATATTTCCTGCAGCAATGTGTTCTCTTCAGGTCTGTTGCTGCACTATATTTCAAGTGGCAAATGTGATAAAATATATTCTGTTTATTTGACTATGATTCGCTGTTAAGAAAATGTGAATATGATTACAGATAGTTCCCAAACGACTAATTAATTGACACACGATACGATGTAACAGTAAGTATACGTAAGACAAACATAACTTTTCTGAGTCCTTAAACACACTTTATCGTTGAAACGAAACTCTTTCTCTCGTGTAACAAATTGTGTATTAGACTTGCAAGAAGCAAAACCATTTCTTTTTAGCATCAGAAAATATTTCGTATTTCATTAGACGCAAAAAGGGAAATCATATAATATTAAGCATACATTGAAGATAGATGTCGTTACGTCCCAACTCGGGAATAGAGTGAACAGCGAAGAAAGCCGAAGACATTTCACTTAAATATCAGTTCCTCAACTTTCTCCCAAAAAACTGTAAATACATTTTTCTAAAAAACTGGGGCTATAGGTATGCGCCCATACTACCTCCCTGAGATCATTATTTATTCTCAAAAGAATGCTCAACAAATCTGATAAATGTCGATCCCTTTTTCGTGCATGATTTGACAGTATTATTAGCAACCACTGAAGTAGCTTAACAGTATACAGCAATAGCTCCTTCTTTTATAGGAGCATAGTGCTTTCAAGTTGTCGTACCACTGGTATATCTTTGTGGTTCGTACACGTTCTGAAAACATCTGACGTCACATCTCCTTAATGCTATCGCATAAATGAATTGATCAATTGTTCAACGGTCATGCGTTTCAGTATTTCCACTCAGGCACTTTTCGGAAATAAATGAGAATTTTTATGGATGTTCTAAATAATTTGGGATGCAGTATAATGTTGTTCTTTGATTACTACAACGCGTAACTTTTTTTCATATCGTTTACCTCAAACTGTCATTGTTTGTCAATTGGTAGTTGAAATATGACCTTCGTTATTCTGTTTACATCACACTGAAAAGTTCTGCATCACATTTACTATTTGCTACTGCTAGAATGTGTGCAACTCTGATTGTGTTGTTGTTTCTTTTAGTGAATTTTAAAAAACCCATCTCTTATTTTTCACTTGATCTGCCCATTTGAAGGGAGCGTTTAGAACGCTTCGTACCAGTTTTATTTGTAAGCGTCTTCCTGAATCTTTAATTCCTTCTTTATGATCCATAGCGTCGCAGTTTTTTTAAATTTATTCTGTGATGTTCGTTTCTTCCAAATTTCCTTAGCTTTTGTTGTTGTATTTACTTTGATTAGTTTTGACTTAATAACCTTAAACAGTCAATCGGTGAGTGTTGTGGTCTATTCTGTAAATATGTTCGTAGGAATTAAAGCATCAATTGTGCACAACAGTAATGAATGTGCCTGTTGAGATCTAGGCATTCACTGGTCATCTCCTGGCACAAATTCGGATTTCTTGCGTGAGGGCATTCATTTTCCCAAGAAATTTCTGTGCCTGCTTTTTAATTTTCGAAACTTTTCTGCAACATTTAACAGAGATTTCTTTCAGATGCTTCTAGAGATGCCAGTACAATTCTCTTCAAATGACACAATTTCACACTGCCCCTTTTGTAGTTGGTTGTTCTTCCTATGTTGGCAACATTCTCTTATACTGAAATTAGTACTGTCGCTCCAAGACAGAAGAAGAAGGATACACATGCAATCATCCCATCTTTCATTTCTATTGGAACCTTCCTGCTGTAATGACATTGAATTTGTATGGAATCAGCATGCCCTTCTTCAGCGTTATATAGTTCAAATTTGCTGTTGTGAAGTCAATTTAATCTTTATTCTTACTATTATCTGCTAAATCTTTAGCTAAGGTTCAGCATTTGGTACTGACTTTTCATTCTAAAACGCTGATGCATTGGCTCGATGGCAAAACGTCGACCAAGTTTTGCGGCCAGATTAGATTTTGTTCCCAGATTCTAAACGAAATGTTTTTACTTGGCTTTTCGGTCACTTCACGTTCTTTTTCTCGTCAAATTAAAGGCCACAGACATAAATGAATTTATTGACTTTTTGTAATTCCAAAGCTGGAGTCTCAAATCTCACACCGAAGCCAGACTTGCACCGTCAGTACCAAAGTATCAGCGTGTGACTCTCGAGACAGGTTGTAGATCTGAAAATGGGAATTGGACAACTTGCGCGGAGTGACATTTGCACGGGGTGACACTTGCAAGGAGCCAGGGACTCTCGCCGGCCTTACCGGCTTTTCACAGGTGCAGGAACACTAAGAAGTTTAGGAGTTCAGCACAGCTACTCGTGCGAGCTCGCTCGCGCTCACACTACAGCAGTGAGCAACCACGTATCGCTTCAGGGTGGCTCAGTAACGTGTTTTGTGGTAAATTTATTGTACTAATAAGAACTTGCAATGAAATTGAACATAATGAGATATGGCAATGAAATTGAACATCTCTTTTAATGTTTTGATAATGCAAAGAATGGGAGGGGGAGGGGCAGCTACGTAAGAAACATGCTATTTCTTACGACTTATAGTTCATTTTCATTTTATTTAAACGTTAAACATAAAAACATATAATGTCAATGACTATTATTTATTTTACTTTTCACTTAGGGATCAACGTCTGGTACCATTTTTTGAGAAATGTTAATTCGAAGCCAAGCTTTTAAGTCTGCCACTGAGATTCTGTGGGTGGATTTCGTTCTTTCCATTGCGTAAAAAAGCAGCATATAAATGTAGGTCTAAAGATCGACATAATCGTACTTGCAGACTTCTAAAGTCGTGAAAATTTACATTGAAGAAACGGAAGTCGAGAAGAAGAATTTTGCTATGAAACTGTAATCTCCCAAACGTCACACTGTTGGTGTATAAGTTGTAGTTGTAGCCGAGTTTCCACACTGTCGGCAAAACCCGAAAATGAGCGAAACTGCGCGACCTATTGTAGGCTGAAAAGCAGTTTGCGGTAACTTGATCCAACTGCAGATTCATTCGTTGAGTGTTCCTCCACTAAAAATATAAATGTATTTTTGTTGTGCAAATGTAGGAAAAGTTATTGAGGTCTTTATCTGTCTATTTTCATACGATGGATACCGAAGATATTGGTTAAAAGCGTTTTTTCCTTCTTTTTTTTCCATATAAGCATCTCGCTGTTCGCCTCCCAGGTGTCCGTAATCTTTTGTGTGGAAGTTATTGTAATGTTATTGAAAACTGAATTTTTTCGTTGTGTTCAGAGTTTTGAAGCACTTTAATGGAACTCCTAACCCGACCATTATTCTACTTTTCATCCCTTTAAAACGCCTACTCTCAATTTTCAGGGGAGACTCCACTGTAAAACTTCAATTTTTCCCAAAAGGAATTTAGTAACTGTTTCAAATCTTTATAATGTTTAGTCTTAGATCCCTAAACAATCTGGCTGCATTCAAATTAAAAGTAAGTGTAAGAAATATTTGAAATACAGACTGCATAAGGGCGTGTGGCACACCGAAAGATGCCAATGATAATTTTTGATTTCTGTCACCATTAAAAAGAACCAGCCTTACACCGAACTTGACATAAACTTAAACTGGGAAAAAAGTTGCAAGATTTCCAGTGAAACTGAAGATTAACAAATGGCAGTCAGTCACTGGAAATCAGTTCTTTTCAATTCAGGGAATACAATGAAGTCGTGTTCAGTACAATCAACAACCTCCAGTTGGCTTAAGATCAGATTTCCCTACCACTGTACCTCCTCAAGAAGACTGTGAGTAGATTTTCATTCAGAAAATTCAAGAAAAAGGCTACCTTGATCTTGAAATTACAGGAAGAAGGGAAAACGTTATGGTGCCGGTGAAATTTAATGGCTATGTGTCTTATAGCAACATTCATTTTTAGATAAAGTGTTAAAATCCGTTTTACGATAAGTTGTTATTCTTATCTCAGTGCCAACTTTTTCATCCTAAATATTAATCAGTGTGAATGAATTTTTTGAAGGGAGTAGTCTTGATCTGTGTGTGTGCGTTAATATTATCGAAAATGTAATTTGTTTCTTTTATGATTACATTTATGTACCGATAATTAAATAAAATTTAAGGCTTAAATTTGAAATAAACACTGAAAACAAAAATATTAATATTTCTCATAAAATTAATGGACACAACCGTTGAACTCTGTCTTGAGAATGTACCTACAAAAACCGTCATATGAAAATTGTGTTGTGAGTACCAAAAGTTGGTTTTCAAGAATACCATTAAAATCATATTAAAAATTAAAAACTCGAAAACCAGTGAAGTTATGGATTTCTAAACTTGGGTATTGCTACATCTTTTCATAATAGACACGACTTAAAAATTTGGTTCCTATCGGCAAAGTAGAAGAAAATTTAAATTTATGGGTCTAATTTCCCTTTAAGCACTGCGCCGTATACATTGTATGTTCGTATCTAAGGCTACGTCGAATTTAATTATGGTCAATCCTCTGAAGGAAGCACATCATCTGTACTTCTCCGGCGCTACCAAACGGCCTTGCTGCGCTACGTAACGACACCTGACCGTTCCATTTTACCGCGAGCACTCAACACAGGCGACGAGCGAGGACGACCACTCTTGCTCGCCTAGCCGCATTCTCAACAGGCCTGCTGTAGTCTATGACACTAGGAATTAGTTTTCATATATATTGAAACGTTGCAAAATTGCGACCAGTCACTTTTTTATGATAATTTATTTTGTGTTTGCTAGTTTCATGATGGTTTTCTCATCTTCTAACGGACAGAGAAGGTATGGATTTCATTGCATCACATTTGCCTGCATTTCCGCTACAAAGATTTGTATTCGGTGTCCGTCCACACAGATTTTGATTCTAAGAACCTCTCAAGCCCAGTGCTACGATTATTCCCCAGAAAAAGCTTGGGGTAGGAGATACCTTTGTCGGTCTTCATTAGGGAATATTTTACAAATTTCCAGAGACATTTAACGGACATTTTGTCGTTTCCAGGGTAAACCATGAGGAGGTAGTGTCTTTTCGTCCCCCATTTAATTTATTTACAATATTTACAAGATTGCCAATGACTGCATTGAACTACTTTTGATTACTTACAGATTTTTCAGCAATTCTACCTTTTCTTGGTCTTTGTAACATCTGTGAGTAGGCCACACAAGTCAGAAATGATTTTAAATTCCAGTTAGTTCGTAAATTCCAGTATGTTCGTATCTAAGGCTACGTCGAATTTAATTATGGTCAATCCTCTGAAGGAAGCACATCATCTGTACTTCTCCGGCGCTACCAAACGGCCTTCCTGCGTTACGTAACGACACCTGACCGTTCCATTTTACCGCGAGCACTCAACACAGGCTGTTTTTAGCAAACAGAACACAGCATGTTGTTATCAATGGAGAGACGTCTACAGACGTTAAAGTAACCTCTGGCGTGCCACTGGGGAGTGTTATGGGACCATTACTTTTCACAATATACACTCCTGGAAATGGAAAAAAGAACACATTGACACCGGTGTGTCAGACCCACCATACTTGCTCCGGACACTGCGAGAGGGCTGTACAAGCAATGATCACACGCACGGCACAGCGGACACACCAGGAACCGCGGTGTTGGCCGTCGAATGGCGCTAGCTGCGCAGCATTTGTGCACCGCCGCCGTCAGTGTCAGCCAGTTTGCCGTGGCATACGGAGCTCCATCGCAGTCTTTAACACTGGTAGCATGCCGCGACAGCGTGGACGTGAACCGTATGTGCAGTTGACGGACTTTGAGCGAGGGCGTATAGTGGGCATGCGGGAGGCCGGGTGGACGTACCGCCGAATTGCTCAACACGTGGGGCGTGAGGTCTCCACAGTACATCGATGTTGTCGCCAGTGGTCGGTGGAAGGTGCACGTGCCCGTCGACCTGGGACCGGACCGCAGCGACGCACGGATGCACGCCAAGACCGTAGGATCGTACGCAGTGCCGTAGGGGACCGCACCGCCACTTCCCAGCAAATTAGGGACACTGTTGCTCCTGGGGTATCGGCGAGGACCATTCGCAACCGTCTCCATGAAGCTGGGCTATGGTCCCGCACACCGTTAGGCCGTCTTCCGCTCACGCCCCAACATCGTGCAGCCCGCCTCCAGTGGTGTCGCGACAGGCGTGAATGGAGGGACGAATGGAGACGTGTCGTCTTCAGCGATGAGAGTCGCTTCTGCCTTGGTGCCAATGATGGTCGTATGCGTGTTTGGCGCCGTGCAGGTGAGCGCCACAATCAGGACTGCATACGACCGAGGCACACAGGGCCAACACCCGGCATCGTGGTGTGGGGAGCGATCTCCTACACTGGCCGTACACCACTGGTGATCGTCGAGGGGACACTGAATAGTGCACGGTACATCCAAACCGTCATCGAACCCATCGTTCTACCATACCTAGACCGGCAAGGGAACTTGCTGTTCCAACAGGACAATGCACGTCCGCATGTATCCCGTGCCACCCAACGTGCTCTAGAAGGTGTAAGTCAACTACCCTGGCCAGCAAGATCTCCGGATCTGTCCCCCATTGAGCATGTTTGGGACTGGATGAAGCGTCGTCTCACGCGGTCTGCACGTCCAGCACGAACGCTGGTCCAACTGAGGCGCCAGGTGGAAATGGCATGGCAAGCCGTTCCACAGGACTACATCCAGCATCTCTACGATCGTCTCCATGGGAGAATAGCAGCCTGCATTGCTGCGAAAGGTGGATATACACTGTACTAGCGCCGACATTGTGCATGCTCTGTTGCCTGTGTCTATGTGCCTGTGGTTCTGTCAGTGTGATCATGTGATGTATCTGACCCCAGGAATGTGTCAATAAAGTTTCCCCTTCCTGGGACAATGAATTCACGGTGTTCTTATTTCAATTTCCAGGAGTGTATATAAATGACCTAGTAGATAGTGTCGGAAGTTCCATGCGGCTTTTCGCGGATGATGCTGTAGTATACAGAGAAGTTGCAGCATTAGAAAATTGTAGCAAAATGCAGTAAGATCTGCAGCGGATAGGCACTTGGTGCAGGGAGTGGCAACTGACCCTTAACATAGACAAATGTAATGTATTGCGAATACATAGAAAGAAGGATCCTTTATTGCATGATTACATGATAGCAGAACAAACACTGGTAGCAGTTACTTCTGTAAAATATCTGGGAGTATGCGTGCGGAACAGTGGAATGATCACATACACTCCTGGAAATTGAAATAAGAACACCGTGAATTCATTGTCCCAGGAAGGGGAAACTTTATTGACACATTCCTGGGGTCAGATACATCACATGATCACACTGACAGAACCACAGGCACATAGACACAGGCAACAGAGCATGCACAATGTCGGCACTAGTACAGTGTATATCCACCTTTCGCAGCAATGCAGGCTGCTATTCTCCCATGGAGACGATCGTAGAGATGCTGGATGTAGTCCTGTGGAACGGCTTGCCATGCCATTTCCACCTGGCGCCTCAGTTGGACCAGCGTTCGTGCTGGACGTGCAGACCGCATGAGACGACGCTTCATCCAGTCCCAAACATGCTCAATGGGGGACAGATCCGGAGATCTTGCTGGCCAGGGTAGTTGACTTACACCTTCTAGAGCACGTTGGGTGGCACGGGATACATGCGGACGTGCATTGTCCTGTTGGAACAGCAAGTTCCCTTGCCGGTCTAGGAATGGTAGAACGATGGGTTCGATGACGGTTTGGATGTACCGTGCACTATTCAGTGTCCCCTCGACGATCACCAGTGGTGTACGGCCAGTGTAGGAGATCGCTCCCCACACCATGATGCCGGATGTTGGCCCTGTGTGCCTCAGTCATATGCAGTCCTGATTGTGGCGCTCACCTGCACGGCGCCAAACACGCATAAGGCCATCATTGGCACCAAGGCAGAAGCGACTCTCATCGCTGAAGACGACACGTCTCCATTCGTCCCTCCATTCACGCCTGTCGCGACACCACTGGAGGCGGGCTGCACGATGTTGGGGCGTGAGCGGAAGACGGCCTAACGGTGTGCGGGACCATAGCCCAGCTTCATGGAGACGGTTGCGAATGGTCCTCGCCGATACCCCAGGAGCAACAGTGTCCCTAATTTGCTGGGAAGTGGCGGTGCGGTCCCCTACGCCACTGCGTAGGATCCTACGGTCTTGGCGTGCATCCGTGCGTCGCTGCGGTCCGGTCCCAGGTCGACGGGCACGTGCACCTTCCACCGACCACTGGTGACAACATCGATGTACTGTGGAGACCTCACGCCCCACGTGTTGAGCAATTCGGCGGTACGTCCACCCGGCCTCCCGCATGCCCACTATACGCCCTTGCTCAAAGTCCGTCAACTGCACATACGGTTCACGTCCACGCTGTCGCGGCATGCTACCAGTGTTAAAGACTGCGATGGAGCTCCGTATGCCACGGCAAACTGGCTGACACTGACGGCGGCGGTGCACAAATGCTGCGCAGCTAGCGCCATTCGACGGCCAACACCGCGGTTCCTGGTGTGTCCGCTGTGCCGTGCGTGTGATCATTGCTTGTACAGCCCTCTCGCAGTGTCCGGAGTAAGTATGGTGGGTCTGACACACCGGTCTCAATGTGTTCTTTTTTCCATTTCCAGGTGTGTAAAATTAATTGTTGGTAAGGCGGGTACCAGGTTGAGATTCATTGGGAGAGTCCTTAGAAAATGTAGTCCATCAACAAACGAGGTGGCTTACAAAACACACGTTCGACCTATACTTGAGTATTGCTCATCAGTGTGGGATCTGTACCAGATCGGGTTGACGGAAGAGATAGAGAAGATCCAAAGAAGAGCGGCGCGTTTCGTCACAGGGTTATTTGGTAACCGTGATAGCGTTACGGAGATGTTTAGCAAAATCAAGTGGCAGACTCTGCAAGAGAGGCGCTCTGCATCGCGGTGTAGTTTGCTGTCCAGGTTTCGAGAGGGTGCGTTTCTGGATGAGGTATCGAATATATTGCTTCCCCCTACTTATACCTCCCGAGGAGATCACGAATGTAAAATTAGAGAGATCGAGCGCGCACGGAGGCTTTCAGACAGTCGTTCTTCCTGCGAACCATACGCGACTGGAACAGAAAAGGGAGGTAATGACAGTAGCACGTAAAGTGCCCACCGCCACACACCGTTGGGTGGCTTGCGGAGTATAAATGTAGATGTAGATGTAGATGTAGTTTCTATAGAGACTTTGCAATCGTTTCGTCAGTCTTCATTGCCCTCTTTTTCCTTCTGTTTCTATCAAAGTCTTAAATTAATCGGTCAAACTGATGGCCGTGGTACTAAACATCTTCTCGAAGATTTTTCACTAATGAGTAAACATTCGGATAAACTTCTGAAATTAATATATTTATTCTTCGGTTCCATCCTTCTGAGACGTTATAGTGCAATGGCATCTTCCACTGCAGTTCCACATTTATCTTGGCATATGGTTATTATCGAGCCACTGGTCCACAAAATCGCCGTAAAAGTCCTGAATCTTTTGGTTTTCATTCGTGCTCTCCTTAATACACAGCCAACCATCATCCAACATTTCCAAGGGAAGATGTACTAGAGCATAACACATTCTTAGGTGGCAGCGTACTTCCTCGTTTTACTGAACTTGTTTTCAGAAACATTGATTAAAATGACAATTACGTTTTACTGAACTTGTTTTCAGAAACATTGATTAAAATGACAATTACAACTAGTAATCTCCGTTCCAGGAAACAAACTGTTAGCTGCCTGGACGATGGCAATTTCGAAGTCCATCATCAGAGATGCAGGATTCCATTTAGGCACGTTAGTTTTAACAGCTTTGAGAAAACGTTCATATGTTTCTTGCTTTTTATTTGACAGCAAAGCTTGAACAACTGGAATGATTTTACTTTCCTCCCAAGACCTATTAACACCGAGGTGGAGTATAAACAATTTTCCAAACTGCTTGCTCGAACTCTTGAACATTCCATCCACAAAGAATGATTCGTAGTTTGAGAAACATGCTTTTCCCTTTTCGCAGGCAAACACCAGTTTTCTGTCATTCGGTCCCCTGTTATCATCTGCAAGAAAATATTGCTGCCATTATTCATCAATAAATTATTTTCTTGGAAGGATATTCCTCCAGAATTTGTGAGATCTTGCGTAGTGCCCAAATATTTTCGCCTAATACCATGTAACGATTGTATCGCACTTTTGTGTGATGGCAACGATGTTACTAAGTCGTACCCTCCATTGAAGAGCTGCCCTGTTTCTTCAACATAGACTGATGAAACCGTAGCGTCTGCTTCTTTTGCCCGCTTCTTTGTGCTGACAAAATGTTTTCGCACTTCATTTGCTGATTCGTCTGGAATACAAACATGGCTGCCTTCTCCTAAAACCGTGTTATTTTTGTCGGTAGCCTTCTGTTGCATTTATTCTTTTTAGAGTTTACAAAAGGCCAATAAGTCACTTCTTGTTTGCATATTCCACTATATGCTGATGCCCGTTGTAAGTCAGTAAAGACTTCCATTTTGTGATCTCGGTGAATTCCGTTATTTCAGCACTAAAAATGGAACTCTATTTGCCAGTAAGAGGTCAACTGCAGTAGCAGTACAGAATTCTGGGAGGAAGCCACGGACGTTACGAACTGATGCGAGAACAAGGTACTCTGCGCAGGAAATGGGCTTTGGCCTTTCCTAGAAAACGTCGCAGGTAGCAGCGGACAGACCATTGTACGCTACTTGTGGAACACCGTGTCCACTACCTGCAGTGTCCTGAGCTCGTGCAAATGTTAACTCATTGCCTCTCCGTACATCTCCATGCAAGTTCACCAACTCCTGAAAATGACGACGAAGGGTTTACCTCAAACCAGTATCACAATCATATGATGGATCATACCATTGTATTTCTGCTGTAAACCAGTTCAAACAATATGTCAACACAGCACAGAGAAAATGTTCAGCAATTAGAATATGAAGTCAGTTCATTTTGTTTAACAGAATTGTATACCTGTGGATAGAAAACGTACATTTGATAATGTCACTTTTCTTTATTTTCTAATTTTCATTTGTTGCTTAGTGTAAAGAGATTGAGGGATGTGTTGATGTGGAGTTAGCTTTATATCAACATTTGTACAGTGCTGTAGTTCATTATATTTCGGCGAAGTAACAGATATTTTGTTGAAAACTAATGGCTTAGTGACAGAGTGCCAGAATTCGGATCCAAATATTTCGGATTTGAACACTGGTCCGGTACGAGCATACTTATCAGTCACTGATCACTTTTTTTCACCTTAATAAATCTAATAATGTGACAAATGTTCATTTAGGCAGTGATTAGGAGTCCCCATTTAACTGTATGTCTCCCTACACCTGGCTGCGTAAGTCAATACGAGGCACGGAAGAAGGCTTTGGCTCATCACTTACAATGTGACCACGCCTAGTGAAGCACAGTGCCATCAACACCAGCCTTGTAAGTGACTGTGTCTCCAGCTTTCCTTTAAGGTTTTGATTTTTCCTTTTCCTTCTGTCATAATTTCGATTAGAACGAAAGGGGGCAAGAGAACGTCTCCTTCTAGAACGTCTGTGCATATTTCAAAAGGCTCAGTGATTTCCCCAAGGAATTTCTCTGATGAGGTACCTGTGAGAGTACGGCGTATTAGCTCTTCGGTCATCCCATACACTCTTAAGTTCAGAATCTTTTTAGTCTTCCTCTCCACAGACTTCTTGAAGCCCCAAAGTTACTGATTGTGCTGTTACATTACCTGATTCTTAATCTTGTATTAGTATTCCATCTCTCTCTTGCTCATGATCGACAGGAACTGAAGTACGCTTGATACCAGTCAGTTGAATTATTTGTTTTTCTCCTCGATTTTAGAGCGCTGTTGAAACATTTTTGTACGTGACCAATAAAAGTTTTTCGGATTTGTATTTTCGGCTTTCCTATGGAGTGCGTCCCCCCATGAACCATGGACCTTGCCGTTGGTGGGGAGGCTTGCGTGCCTCAGCGATACAGATGGCCGTACCGTAGGTGCAACCACAACGGAGGGGTATCTGTTGAGAGGCCAGACAAACGTGTGGTTCCTGAAGAGGGGCAGCAGCCTTTTCAGTAGTTGCAGGGGCAACAGTCTGGATGATTGACTGATCTGGCCTTGTAACAATAACCAAAACGGCATTGCTGTGCTGGTACTGCGAACGGCTGAAAGCAAGGGGAAACTACGGCCGTAATTTTTCCCGAGGGCATGCAACTTTACTGTATGATTAAACGATGATGGCGTCCTCTTGGGTAAAATATTCCGGAGGTAAAATAGTCCCCCATTCGGATCTCCGGGCGGGGACTACTCAAGAGGATGTCGTTATCAGGAGAAAGAAAACTGGCGTCCTACGGATCGGAGCGTGGAATGTCAGATCCCTTAATCGGGCAGGTAGGTTAGAAAATTTAAAAAGGGAAATGGATAGGTTAAAGTTAGATATAGTGGGAATTAGTGAAGTTCAGTGGCAGGAGGAACAAGACTTCTGGTCAGGTGACTACAGGGTTATAAACACAAAGTCAAATAGGGGTAATGCAGGAGTAGGTTTAATAATGAATAGGAAAATAGGAATGCGGGTAAGCTACTACAAACAGCATAGTGAACGCATTATTGTGGCCAAGATAGACACGAAGCCCACGCCTACTACAGTAGTACAAGTTTATATGCCAACTAGCTCTGCAGATGACGAAGAAATTGAAGAAATGTATGATGATATAAAAGAAATTATTCAGATAGTGAAGGGAGACGAAATTTTAATAGTCATGGGTGACTGGAATTCGAGTGTAGGAAAAGGGAGAGAAGGAAACGTACTAGGTGAATATGGATTGGGGCTAAGAAATGAAAGAGGAAGCCGCCTGGTAGAATTATGCACAGAGCACAACTTAATTATAGCTAACACTTGGTTTAAGAATCATGATAGAAGGTTGTATACATGGAAGAACCCTGGAGATACTAAAAGGTATCAGATAGATTATATAATGGTAAGACAGAGATTTAGGAACCAGGTTTTAAATTGTAAGACATTTCCAGGGGCAGATGTGGACTCTGACCACAATCTATTGGTTATGACCTGTAGATTAAAACTGAAGAAACTGCAAAAAGGTGGGAATTTAAGGAGATGGGACCTGGATAAACTGAAAGAACCAGAGGTTGTACAGAGTTTTAGGGAGAGCATAAGGGAACAATTGACAGGAATGGGGGAAAGAAATACAGTAGAAGAAGAATGGGTAGCTTTGAGGGATGAAGTAGTGAAGGCAGCAGAGGATCAAGTAGGTAAAAAGACCAGGGCTCTTAGAAATCCTTGGGTAACAGAAGAAATATTGAATTTACTTGATGAAAGGAGGAAATATAAAAATGCCGTTAATGAAGCAGGCAAAAAGGAATACAAACGTCTCAAAAATGAGATCGACAGGAAGTGCAAAATGGCTAAGCAGGGATGGCTAGAGGACAAATGTAAGGATGTAGAGGCTTATCTCACTAGGGGTAAGATAGATACTGCCTACAGGAAAATTAAAGAGATCTTTGGAGATAAGAGAACCACTTGTATGAACATCAAGAGCTCAGATGGAAACCCAGTTCTGAGCAAAGAAGGGAAAGCAGAAAGGTGGAAGGAGTATATAGAGGGTCTGTACAAGGGCGATGTACTTGAGGACAATATTATGGAAATGGAAGAGGATGTAGAAGAAGATGAAATGGGAGATACGATACTGCGTGAAGAGTTTGACAGAGCACTGGAAGACCTGAGTCGAAACAAGGCCCCCGGAGTAGACAACATTCCATTGGAACTACTAACGGCCTTGGGAGAGCCAGTCCTGACAAAACTCTACCATCTGGTGAGCAAGATGTATGAAACAGGCGAAATACCCTCAGACTTCAAGAAGAATATAGTAATTCCAATCCCAAAGAAAGCAGGTGTTGACAGATGTGAAAATTACCGAACAATCAGTTTAATAAGCCACAGCTGCAAAATACTAACACGAATTCTTTACAGACGAATGGAAAAACTAGTAGAAGCCGACCTCGGGGAAGATCAGTTTGGATTCCGTAGAAATACTGGAACACGTGAGGCAATACTGACCTTACGACTTATCTTAGAAGAAAGATTAAGGAAAGGCAAACCTACGTTTCTAGCATTTGTAAACTTAGAGAAAGCTTTTGACAATGTTGACTGGAATACTCTCTTTCAAATTCTAAAGGTGGCAGGGGTAAAATACAGGGAGCGAAAGGCTATTTACAATTTGTACAGAAACCAGATGGCAGTTATAAGAGTCGAGGGACATGAAAGGGAAGCAGTGGTTGGGAAGGGAGTAAGACAGGGTTGTAGCCTCTCCCCGATGTTATTCAATCTGTATATTGAGCAAGCAGTAAAGGAAACAAAAGAAAAATTCGGAGTAGGTATTAAAATCCATGGAGAAGAAATAAAAACCTTGAGGTTTGCCGATGACATTGTAATTCTGTCAGAGACAGCAAAGGACTTGGAAGAGCAGTTGAATGGAATGGATAGCGTCTTGAAAGGAGGATATAAGATGAACATCAACAAAAGCAAAACGAGGATAATGGAATGTAGTCGAATTAAGTCGGGTGATGCTGAGGGAATTAGATTAGGAAATGAGACACTTAAAGTAGTAAAGCAGTTTTGCTATTTGGGAAGCAAAATAACTGTTGATGGTCGAAGTAGAGAGGATATAAAATGTAGACTGGCACTGGCAAGGAAAGCATTTCTGAAGAAGAGAAATTTTTTAACATCGAGTATAGATTTAAGTGTCAGGAAGTCATTTCAGAAAGGATTTGTATGGAGTGTAGCCATGTATGGAAGTGAAACATGGACGGTAAATAGTTTGGACAAGAAGAGAATAGAAGCTTTCGAAATGTGGTGCTACAGAATAATGCTGAAGATTAGATGGGTAGATCACATAACTAATGAGGAAGTATTGAATAGGATTGGGGAGAAGAGAAGTTTGTGGCACAACTTGACCAGAAGAAGGGATCGGTTGGTAGGACATGTTCTGAGGCATCAAGGGATCACTAAATTAGCATTGGAGGGCAGCGTGGAGGGTAAAAATCGTAGGGGGAGACCACGAGATGAATACACTAAGCAGATTCAGAAGGATGTAGGTTGCAGTAGGTACTGGGAGATGAAGAAGCTTGCACAGGATAGAGTAGCATGGAGAGCTGCATCAAACCAGTCTCAGGACTGAAGACCACAACAACAACAACATGGAGTGCGTGTGTCGCTGCACGTATCCAGTCTGGTGAGATCACTCCAGTTTCCTAGATATCTGTGAAATATGTTGACAGTCTGTTTATGATTTAGTCTCCGCAGTAATGCTTTCTCCTCCACAAGTGTTATGGGTTCCAAGCGAATGGATGGTTTGAGCTGGTTCCTTTCTTGTTGAGGTTTCTGAATCAGAGTTTGGCACTAGTTTTCCGAAAAGTGTTTCCTCTTGTAGATGACAGTTCAGTAGGAAAACCTGTTTGATTTTCGTTATCCTGTTGTAATCACAAGGTCGTTTTTCTTCACGGACAGTTTTGGAGCTCATTTCTGCTTTTGGTTAAGAAGAGTTCTCATCTCAGAGATGTTCCCCGTCCCCTTTGGCTTCGTAACAGGTTTCATTCCAACATCCATATTTCTGTTCCCACAGATTTCAGTGCCGATATCCAGACTGGGTTCTTTACCTTACTGCGATCGTGCGCTCCGAAAGACTGCGTTGTTGTTCTGATTGAGGCATTAGACGTCTAATAATGGAAAAAATATTGGGTCTAGAAGTTCATCTGTGGGTGTGAGGCATCATTTTTCTTTTGCTTACAAATTATCTGAAGAGCAAGAAAAATATTACTATCTAACGTGAAAATTAGAGAGCAAATACACGTGACGGTCATGAGAGGCTCTAAAGAGAGCAGAAATCACGACATCAACTCCGTGTACAGATTACGAGCGTAGCTGCTGATTTTAATGTCATAGACGAACAACAAATTATAGACACATCGTGGCAGCGTCGCTGCCCCTTGTGGCCGAGCGGTTCTAGGCGCTTCAGTCTGGAACCGCGCGACCGCTACGGTCGCAGGTTCGAATCCTGCCTGAGGCATGGATGTGTGTAATGTACTCAGGTTAATTAGGTTTAAGTAGTTCTAAGTTCTAGGGGACTGATGACCTCAGCGTGACAGACTGTCAATCCTAAGGGCCCGGGTTCGATTCCCGGCTGGGTCGGAGATTTTTTCCGCTCAGGGACTGGGTGTTGTGTTGTCCTAATCATCATCATTTCATCCCCATCGACGCGCAGGTCGCCGAAGTGACGTCAAATCGAAAGACCTGGACCAGGCGAACGGTCTACACGACGGGAGGCCCTAGCCACACGACATTTCCATTTCCAGTGCTCACTCAAACAATGTATGATTAAGAAGTGAAGATCAGATAAACCACCATTTTACCAAATTGCTAATTATAGTCCAGCTATGTTTGGTCTCGGATGACAAACCAGTATTGAAGTAGTTTTCTTTTTCGTTTCTTCCTGGATTAAGGCATGTTTCCTTCAATACCCTTCCCCTTCAGACTACCCTTTCGTTGTCCCTCCATGCTTTCTTCGGATAGCCAGTGTTTCTTCTACCAGCTGGTGATTTATTTCTTCTGATTTTCGAAATGTTCAAAAAATGGTTCTGAGCACTATGGGACTTAACTTCTGAGGTCATCAGTCCTCTAGAACTTAGAACTACTTAAACCTGACTAACCTAAGGACATCACACACATCCATGCGCGAGGCAGGATTCGAACCTGCGACCGTAGCGGTCACGCGGTTCCATACTGAAGCGCCTAGAACCGCTGGGCCACTCCGGTCGGCTCAAAATGTTCAGTTCATCCATCCTGTATGTGTTTTCTCCTAAGTACCCACTCATTACTGGAGTCCACTTTACGACCTTTTCTAATGCTTTCACTTCTCTCTCTGCCTCTCAGTGCCTTCCCTGTAACGCTTCGCAGTATTTTCATTTCCGTGATTTCCAGAAGACTATTCATTTTAGTTTTTCTGATTTTCTCTCAGCTGTGTATGTCATAACTGGTCTCATTATCGTTTTGTGTATCCTTGCCTTTGCATCTTTTCCTATATGTTTGTTTTTCCAGATAATACTGTTTAAGCACCCTGTCACAATGTTTGCTTTTGCTACTTGTTCTCTAACTTCCTTTCCGACATTTCCACTGCTGAACAGTTCAGTACCAAGATATTTAAATGTCGTTACCTGCTGAATAATTTTTCCATCCGCTTCTGGTTTGCAACTGATTGGTTCTAGACATACTGTCATACATTAGTTTTTCTTTTTTAATGGATGTCGCTGTATATAGATTTTTGGTTGTCACGTTGAATATATGTAAAAGTTCCTGCATATTATCTTCTTTGTTTGACTAGCTCTTAATTTTGCTTGTCGAACATAGGCTGATAAATCTCTTGAATATGGAGGCAGTGTTTCAGAAGAAATGGTAAATACTTAAGAGGATGACATGGTGGGCAATTAATAGTAAAATGAGTCGTATTAATTCATCTCCAGATTTTATTATCTGTTAGATGATATCGTCGAGGTTCAGACGCCGCTGCGGACACAAATTTCTCATTTTGGAAGTGAACAGAGAGCTAAATACTTAGACTAGGTGAACAGAGAGACAAATCAAGATGAGCTTGAGATAGTTTCTTGTAACCAGCGTACTACCGTGGCGTAAGTGAATCCTGTGAAGTGTTTAGCTTTTCGGAAATGTGGACAATGGACTCCAGAAATCTGTTGTCGTAATGCGCTGTAGGAGGTTTCCGGCAAGATGTCACTGAATCCACCGTCCAGCGGTCAACGTCCTCAGAATATTGAGCCCCAGAGGTCAAGAAAACGCGAACAAAGGAGCTGCACGCATGACCCTAGCGTTAGTGTATTCAGAGCAGCGCCCAGCCGACGGGTGGGCCACGTCGAAATTGGCCACGGTGTTGGGGGGTAGCCTTTGGCCCGGCACCCCTTGTCTCCGGGCCAACGAACCCTGGTACTCGGGCTTAGGGGCGGCCGGCGGCGGGCGGCCTGTGGGTCCTCTTTTCTATTGTTGCATCCTCTGCACGGAGATGTGCCGCCTACGTTGTGTCGAATTCCTTATGGAAATTAAGCTCCGCCAGAGGTCAGTCACCGGCCTTGTGCTGCCCTTGTCAAGCGAAACAACAGGCGCGAGTGAAATATTTCGCCCTCTTATTCTCGGGCTATTCGGAGTGCTCAAACCAAACCGCACACAACTTTCATGCAGAAGGGCGACAACCTTTCCTCCACTGAGAAAATGTGCAAGCCCGTTGTGTTTGTTGCCAGAGACTAAGCTTCAAACGAAGTTGTACCATTCGAGAATCCATTCTTTCGCCCGCCTCTGTGTCTGCCTGGCTGCAGTGGAGTGTGGTGGTACTGGACTTCAACGCAGTGCGTTCATCTTTCACATTTTGAAGGAGGGAACGTGGTAGTATACGATTTTTATTTAACAAATTCTTCGAAACTATTATATGGTACAGGCTAAACCTCGCTGTGAAGAGCTGTTAAATGAAATCACACAATACTTGAAGAATTATGGTCCCGCAGTTTTCTTATCTCTATTACAGAGAAGATTTCTCAGGCATTTAATGTAGTCATCCAAGTGAAGCTACTACAAAATTCAAACATGTAACATACGCAGCGTTCGGAAACGGCATGTTAGATAAAGTACACTAGGTCTTTGTCAGGGGCGATCCCTTTAGTACGTTCTTTTCATTTGAACATATACATTTGAACACGGTAAACCAGCGTAAAGTTCCGCCGGCCGAATATTTCTGCACATAGAATATTCACGTACAAATGAGGCTCCTGTGAGTGTGAATTCTTCCAAATTATACTGCCGAGACTGTTGCAGAACATGATTAATCTGTATTAAGGTGTTATATGCTATAACAAATAATTATTGGTGATGTTGGAGATAAAGCACTGTCAATTTTGGCTCTCTTAAAAATACAAGTCAGAGTAATTATGTACGCTCTATACTGGAAAAGGCATTGAAGAGGAAGGTGCTGACAGTTGGGAATATTATTCATAACACAGTGGAATTATCAATGCCAAAGACGATACGTGATGATACCAACAATAACCGTTACAAGATATTTCAGCAGTCTGACATTTACACAGTACATATCACTGAGCTGAAAGAATTCTCTGACGTATTGGAACTAAGTATCATCAAGTGCTGCAGCGTGGAAAGACTCGATGGATCTCTTTTTCCGGTGGTGGAACGTGTCCTAAAATAGTATGAACCGCTGAAGAGCTTCTTTTTAAGGAAAGTGGACTTCGCTATGGTTCAAATGACTCTGAGCACTATGGGACTTAACATCTGGGTCATCAGTCCCCTAGAGCTTAGAACTACTTAAACCTAACTAACCTAAGGACATCACACACATCCATGCCCGGGGCAGGATTCGAACCTGCGACCGTAGTGGTCACACGGTTCCAGACTGTAGCGCCTAGAACCGCTCGACCACCCCGGCCGGCGATAACATTTTCTTGAATCAAAATGTGCGTAGCTGAAATGAATGTACCAGATGAGCTTATTAACAAAATCGTCAGGAATGGTATAACTGCAAAGAAGTTCTTTGAACAGTAAGAAAGTGGACTGTGGTTTCTGTTCACTCATGCACAACATAAATTGTTAGTTTTTTTTCTTACATGAATTCTGGAGAAACATGTTACTGCAATCGAAGTTGCTGTAGGATATGGCAATTAACTTCAGTAATTAGAAGACAGGAAAGTGGATACATTTATTCCACTTACAGTCATTACGCTGGAGAACAATCTAGTAGTGAATGATGTTGCAGACATAGCTCAATTTCAGGACACTGTTACGATACTCTACAAAGAGTACATCCTATATTTTAAAAATTACTCTAAATGATTTATTAAAGATACGTATGCTGGAACTAAGAAAACTGCTGTTAAATTCTGTTATAACATATGAGAAATTGAAATCACTCTCTGAGCTGTACAAAAATGTTACTGAGTACCATGGTAACGAAAACATTATTGTTGACATGTATTGCTCCATAAAGCGAATAGCGGAAGAATGCTCGGAATCCTGGAGAAGCAGTAACGTGTGTCTTCATGAAAAAATGGGGAAGCATCATAAAATGCTTTATGAAGACTGGAAGTTATTTAAATTCGAATTCAAGATTCTAGTGGAGTTAATTTTTGCTATTCAGGGAACGAATGCTGACTGTACAAGAGTTTTGAGCATTATATCAAACTATTTGTCGCCTGAAAAGGGTAGGCTTTCATCAGAGACAACGGAAAGGTTGAAGGAAATATTAGAGGGACCTGAACGTAACGTCAATTTATTACATTAAATTCAAACAGACACTCTTCCAACAAGTTTTTATTTTTAATCAGTGATGAAATCACCCTCGTTAATAGCTTTTTTTCCATCTAGTGTGCATATTTTCATTGAAGTATCTCATAAAAATCTATCGGATTTTGTACAAAATATCTGGAGGTGGCATTCTGAACATCATCCAAATACTCTAACTTTTAGCCACTTAGAAAACGTTGCAGCGATCGGAATAAATAGGAATCAGATGGCGCAATATCGGGCCAGCATGGTGGGTGAAGCAGACCTCCCACCCCAATTCATCCATTTCTTCCAGGTTTCGTCTTATGCAGTTCTGTCTTGCACAATCATGTTGCAAAATAACGCCTTTCCTGTTGAAAATATCTGGTCACTTCTCAATTAAAGACTGATTTACTCGAGGCAACTGATCACAATTAAAGTCTGCATCCACAGTTTGTTCAGGTCTAAGCACTTCAAAATGAAAGACCCCGCGTATACTTCACCAAACAGACAAAAGTGCTTTCTGACGTGTAAACCTGGCTTAGCTATACGTCATGGCGATTTATTCGCAGACAGCCACTGCCTTTGGCTTCTTGATTTGTTATAGAGGACCCACTTTTCATCTCCAGTGACCAAGTGATCAGAAAACGCTATGTTTTCTTCGGATAGATAACGTAGGATCCAGATACCTGCTCTGCTTACTTTACCAACCTGCTGCAAATGTTCTGATCTGGTTAAGAGTGTTTAACAGTTTCTCCATTGTCTCACGCAGATTTTATTCCAATTCGGCTCTGAACATCTTACTGTCTAAAGTTGTTGGTATTCCTGATCGATACGCGTCAGAAAGATCAAAATTGCCGGATTTGAACGTAGAAAACTACCTCCGCCATTTAAGAACGTCTAATGCTCTTCGATAAACATCGGAAATGGTTTTACTAGCAACTGTTGCGTTACTAGCCAAAACGCATACTGCCGGATTTTTATCTCTTCTGATATTTGGTTGACCATTTCACTATAAATTGCAAAAATATTTTAATATTTAATTGTTTAGTGTAATCAAGTCACTCTAGCACTTAAAATGTCTTTCGCACGACTTTGAAGTATGCAATGAGCTGATCAATAAAAAAAGAAAGTCGACATGAGCAGAAGCGACATTACCTTCCGGTCGCCCTCGTAAATACTAAATCTGAATAAGACAGTCAGCAATTTTGAAATCTTATGAGGAATGCAACATCCCTTCTCAAAAAAGTGGGAAGCTCAGAAAAATACAACGAGGAGGGACGAAGTTCAAGCACACAACTATCTTATGTCTTCATGTATTATATATTACAGGAAGGCTATGTTAAATTTATATAGATTTAATAGATTTTTGGACATTTAAGTCGATATGTACTCTTTTCCATTTGAAAACACGTGGTCAACCTGAATTATAATCTGCAATAAAACTAAATAAATGTAATCCAAATACACACATATATTACTTATCAAAAAATCGTCTATGGCCTAAAAAGAGCTGTGAAGCAGAAATTACGTCAGTTTCATTTTGAAACAGCTTACACCGACGGCCAGCATTTTTATTAACAAGGAAGATAGTTAAGTAGTTTTTTGGCTGCATGCTGTGTTCGTTTCTGTGCGAGAGTACGGATTAAGCTGATGATAGCGAAGACTGTTTTTGCCCGTAGTTTAAAATTAATGAATGCTATTATTATTTTCAAATGGTGGCTCACTGTTTCCAGTAAACTTCCCAAGGGAAGAAATTACCTTAAGGCTGTGTTAGTGAGCCAACTTTTTCAAACTTTTGGCTACATGAGGAGCGGTAACGAACAATAGACACTTTTCTTATGGCACATGAGAGTGTTACTGTGCACATGATTACCTTACACTGTAATACTATAAATATGTGACAACATTAATTTCTTACGCAGATGCTTAACGTCACTGCGTTTTATGTACTTCGTTGCGAGACTGACTAGTGAATGAGAAGCAGCACAATATTCTTCATCTAATTACTCTTTTAAAACATTAAAATTGAACCGGAGAATGGACAATGCTTACAGAGACTTCACTAAACAGATGCCATAAGATATATTCTGAATGCCTCTGTTCCCTTCCATTCCACGTTTTGATACGCATTTGTCCCAACAGTAGTCAATTCTGCTACTGGCGACCGAGCTAGATGAGAAAAGAGCGGGGCGAGGAAAAGAGAAATGGGTGCAGCTGTGATATGAAGGCCATATTTCCTCTTGCACAAGGCGCTATCGCCGGCGCAGCTTTCAGCATGTGGCTATGCGGCTCACGGAATGCCACACGTTAACTGATTAACCGTGCTTTAAGCACGCGCTTCCCCTGCCCACGGTTTCTATGGAAAAAACGCAAAACACAGGGAAGTTTGTCTTCTACATATAATCAAACTACATTTTTAAACTCGTCTCATGAGCATTATTACACACTTAATAAAATGTTCCAGTAAATAATGAAATTGCGTAGGAAATATTGTTGTGTTATATATTCACATTATAAAATAATGTTTATTCCACAAACTTGTATCGCAACAGACTTTGTTACGAACTGAATGCCTGAAGGGCAAATTTGTCTGTTGACTCACAGGCAGTTCATGTTGCCAGCACATACTGTTATTTTTCCACGCGTGTTGTTATAGCGAGAGTTTTTGGGTTTCACTCATCAGGTGTTGGACATATAAGAATAAGAAAATACAGTAATGTTAAAGTAAAGCTTAACGGACTGCTTGAGCTTCTGAGGGAAGTGCAATGTCAAGAAGGAGAAGGAGTGCGTCTATTGTTTCAATAAATAGGTTTTGGGCCATAGCCGCCATTTTCGCAAGTTATTATTTGATTAAATTTCTGCATATAGAACTTCTTTTCATGTTACGTAATACATCCTTAATTAGACAAGTGCAAGATAGTAAAAATGAAATAAAAACGTGAAATAAAAATCACTACATACTTTTATTTTGATTTCTGAGTCTTGTAAATGGTTGCCAATTGCTTAGTAGATCCTTATACCGTTTGTACTTAAACAGGAGTGGAGTGAAGGTAGGTAATGGAATCCTTAACGTATGTAACTTCAGATATAATTTTGTTTGCTGTCTTCGATATTTGTTGCATGCCAATATTACGTTATTTAGATCCGCTTCTTAGTGAATGTCGTGTTCAGAGTTGAGAACCATGCGCTGCCGAACGGCTGCCGTGCAATCCTCCGACTATGACGTCCTTTGGATGCGGGATGGAGGGCATGTAGTCAGCACGCCTATCGCCGACCGGTGGTCAGCTTTTTGAACGTCGGGGCCGCTACTTCTCTTAAAAACGCTGGTAGTTCCCCACTGGGCCTGTGAGACTGAGTGCATCTTTCCAGCCCTCCTGCCATGCAAAAACATCTGGCGCTACCTCTAACTGAATCGGTTGCCCCATATGGTAGTCAAACAAGAAAACATCTCAGTTAATTTTTAAATTTTTTTCTTACTTTTACTTTGCTGAATTTCTATTTCTTATTTTTATAGTCAGGCCATCTTAATTTCGGTTTACAGTGGCAGTCACCCATTACTTCATGAGAACGATGTTGTTCGATCTAAAAGCCGAGGGAACGACAGATGTAGTACCGTCACAGTCAAACAGAATCAGCAACATATTACTAAAACTGTGTGGCACCACCAGGCATCGAACCGATAGTCTTCTGCGTTGGACCTCTCTCCACCTTCTTAGCCCTACCATATATCTAGTACTGTAGAGTCTTCTTCGGCCCATGATTTTTGCTT
The DNA here is from genome assembly GCF_023864275.1 of Schistocerca cancellata. Taxonomy (NCBI): domain Eukaryota; kingdom Metazoa; phylum Arthropoda; class Insecta; order Orthoptera; family Acrididae; genus Schistocerca; species Schistocerca cancellata. The sequence continues at coordinate 390,350,646 of NC_064629.1, read as the reverse complement.
GTTCTCGAAATCTCCGTACGGATTTTGCACGTGTACGTCCCTGGTGTAAGACAAAAAGTAGATAGTGTATAACATAATGTTCTTCTTAAGAGAAAATAAATGTCTTGTTGCGAGAAAGGGTACTGGTTTGAAATAAGTAGAGTTTTCCAACTTAGTTGAAAATTAAATCGCTTCATGCAATAAAAGAAAAAAAATATTTCCTCTTCTAATTCTACGGTGGCGGACTATGTGTACACATTGGGAATTCTAAAATGTTAAAATTGTGGAGACGACGAAGGTAATATCCATGTCGTAAGTTTAGGAAGTCTGATGCTTTTTTATTCCCGCTGACTCGGTGAAATAACGCTTTCCTCGGCAGTAAATGTGCTTTAGTTTTTAATACGGTATGTTAAAATCTTGTATTTAATCATCCTTATCCCTTGTTGGAGATGAAATTACCACTTTGAAGTTGGTTCCTTGGAACTAATCATCTAAAACGCTTCGTTTAGCAACTACTAAGATCCGTACCTCAAGACTGGACAGTTAAGCAGGTCATACAAATTCTCAAGAGGGGAAATGAGGGTAATACGCTAGATTACAGACCCATCTCACTTATGTCAATTTTCATTAGTATATTGAAACATATACTGTGTTTTAACGTTAAGAATTACATCCAAGAATACGGTTTATTGACACACAGTCATCAAGGATTCTGAAAATATAGTTCTTATGACACAAAACTAGATCTTCTTCTTTCGGGCTAGCAGCATAATGTATGTCTGATAACTATGTGCTTATTAGTGTGTATGCACCAAATAGATGCTTATAATAAGGAATCTTTATTTATGACAGACTATTTCCGCTTTATCGCCATTTTCAAGTACCTGCGATGACAATGTTGGTGAGAACATATACCAACGTGAATGTCATTTATATTAAAGTAGATGCATTGTACTCACGTCTTGATTGATCTGACGTCCGTATTACTTCGTTAGTGGGCTGTCTTATAATTGTCACTGTTTTAATAAGATGGTAAATGATGTCAGTATGTTGAAAATGGAATGTTAATTACCATGCGACAGTAGTTTGACAGTTCCACACTTATAACGCTACATGCTCACAGTGATAGTGTAGATGAGCAGTGGTTTTATTTTACTACTTAATATTTGTTACGATTTTTTGTGGTTGTAGCATATGTTACTTCCGATTTATCCAGTTTGCTGTTCTAAAAGTTCGATAAAGTTTTTGAGGTAGTACTAAACACTGTATGTTCGTTTAGTATTCCTTGTGGATATTTTCTCGTGTAAATATAGATTTCTAATTCTTCAAGAATGTTCATCGCAAAACCTTTTGGTATTCTGTGCAGAGACTGAAGTGCCTTTTCGATCGTTTCAGCAGTGTGATTTTAATTTTTCAAGTGTAGAAAGTAACTTGACTGATAATATTCGCTTTCTCTGATGTGTTCTTTATATCTCACGTTCAAATTTCTTCACGTTTGGCCAATATACAAGCCATTACAGCTGCCACACATGATTCTATGTATGCCTGGGTTATAATATTTCGATTTTCTGGTGTTGTCGGAACGTAATTTTATTGAAAGGTGGTTATTGGTTCGAAAGGCAAGTTGAACATTTGTGCATTAATTCTGTTGGCGATTCTACCAAGGTAGACTGCTGGTACGTAACTTATTTTCTGTGTCGGTGATGTTTCTTGTCTTAATTTTTTGTTCTGTACTGGGTTGATGTTTGTAGGCATTTTGTTTGCATAATTTATTGTCTACAATATTTGCTATATTAAATGTAATTTCATTCTGTTTTCTGTATGATTAACGTTTGATTATATTGCACATTTTGTACATAGATATTTACGGAACACGACTAGACATATTCGACATACCCATAGCAAGTAATGCACATAACTTTTACACATCCAGCATGATATAAGACAACCTACACATGAATATGAGACTGATTTTCAGTTTTACACACATTTAGAAGATTTCACAAATATAATATTTCCAGATAACGAAACAGATCTCCTTACAAATGGTCTGAAATACAACATAGCCATAGCTTGAAATAGTGTTTTACATTAAATCTATGGCAATAAAGACAGACAGAAACGATAAATACATGGGATTTTGTGAATTACAGCACCACAGACTTAGTTTATTGAACGATAGAGACACAAATGGGGGCAAGAGGTGTGTGAATTCTAATGTGCTATTTGAACACCGATGATGATATTACATTAGAATTTATTAGTATTTAGTGCCATAAATGATACTAGCTATTGACAGAACGCACAATATTAAAAGATTTGTTACTTGATCTGCAGATAGGTGTAAAAATATTAATTGTACTGCTGTGCAGAGAGTACTTTCTGAAAGTTTTTCAGGAAAGGAGTGTGAGTCAATTCAGTCTGCTCATTAACGATATTATCAGGGTAAGTATTTTTGTGTGTATGTATTTCTACTTCCTCTAATATATTCGGAGTGGCTCCTTTTTTTGGTAAATGTAATATTTTCATATTGCAAAAAAATTTTTTCGTTGAATGGTTTTCTACTGCAATGTGGCCTGCAAATGCAGATTTATTCGAGTTTCCAAGCTTTAAGGCATCGAGATTTTCTTTGTATCTAATCTCAAAACCTCTGCCTGCCTCACCGATGTAGAATTTTGTGTATCAATTACATTCGAGCTTGTATGTTCCTGATTTATTGTAGGGAGCCTTGGAAAGATTTACATCATGGCTCACATTTTGCTGTAATTTATTCTTAGTAGAGAAGTTGACATTAATAGTTTTCTCTTTCAATAAGTTTGTAGTTTGGTATGGTATTCGGCCTATGTAGGGCATAACAGTATATTTAGGTTTGTCTTCTGCAGGAGGCTGATTTGTGTTGGACTGAATGCTGTAGGATCTGCTGCTGTGTGCAGCTATGGCTTTTGTTTTTATTATGTTGAGGAATTTGTCTATTATTATAGGATCATAGCGATTACTATGAGCAACTGTTTTAATTAAACTTATTTCATGTTGTTGATCTGTGTCTGTCATAGTACTTTTTGCATTCAGTGTACCATGACTGTGAAATATGACATCTTCTGTTGGCTGGGATACTTGAGTGGTTGTCAATGTCGACAGCTGTGGTGGTGAGTTTCCTGTAGATACTAAACTGATGTTTATGGTTAACGTTACACAATTTGAGATGAAGAAAATTCATGCTCTTATTTGTTACATGATCAACTGTGAATTTAATATTTTTGTGCATTTTGCTAAGGTCTGTTGCCAGTCAGTCAATTCCACTGTTTATACCATCAAAATACAGTATTGTATCATCAGCATACCTTTTGCAGTATATTATTTTGTTTGTGATTTGTTGATTAGTTGGGAAGTATTTTTATTCTGTGTGGTTGATGTAAATTTCTGCTAATATTCCAGCTAAGCTACTTTCCATTGCCATACCATCATGTTGGTGGTAAAACTTATTCTTGAATTTAAAATAATTGGGATCCAGGATAAGTATGAGTATTTCCATGAATTCCTAGGTCGCTGCAGTACTAATTTTCTTGTATCCAAGTAGATTTTTTCCTATAATGTTAATAGCTTTTTTGCAGTGATATTAGTCTACAGATTGACCATTTACCTGTGGGTGGGATGGAGACGTCTTCAATAGAGGCTATGAGTTCATGAGTGTGCTTTGGTATAACTAGTTTCAAAGGTATAATATTTAGCAGTCAGGTCCTTCGGCTTATGGCATACACTCCTGGAAATGGAAAAAAAGAACACATTGACACCGGTGTGTCAGACCCACCATACTTGCTCCGGACACTGCGAGAGGGCTGTACAAGCAATGATCACACGCACGGCACAGCGGACACACCAGGAACCGCGGTGTTGGCCGTCGAATGGCGCTAGCTGCGCAGCATTTGTGCACCGCCGCCGTCAGTGTCAGCCAGTTTGCCGTGGCATACGGAGCTCCATCGCAGTCTTTAACACTGGTAGCATGCCGCGACAGCGTGGACGTGAACCGTATGTGCAGTTGACGGACTTTGAGCGAGGGCGTATAGTGGGCATGCGGGAGGCCGGGTGGACGTACCGCCGAATTGCTCAACACGTGGGGCGTGAGGTCTCCACAGTACATCGATGTTGTCGCCAGTGGTCGGCGGAAGGTGCACGTGCCCGTCGACCTGGGACCGGACCGCAGCGACGCACGGATGCACGCCAAGACCGTAGGATCCTACGCAGTGCCGTAGGGGACCGCACCGCCACTTCCCAGCAAATTAAGGACACTGTTGCTCCTGGGGTATCGGCGAGGACCATTCGCAACCGTCTCCATGAAGCTGGGCTACGGTCCCGCACACCGTTAGGCCGTCTTCCGCTCACGCCCCAACATCGTGCAGCCCGCCTCCAGTGGTGTCGCGACAGGCGTGAATGGAGGGACGAATGGAGACGTGTCGTCTTCAGCGATGAGAGTCGCTTCTGCCTTGGTGCCAATGATGGTCGTATGCGTGTTTGGCGCCGTGCAGGTGAGCGCCACAATCAGGACTGCATACGACCGAAGCACACAGGGCCAACACCCGGCATCATGGTGTGGGGAGCGATCTCCTACACTGGCCGTACACCACTGGTGATCGTCGAGGGGACACTGAATAGTGCACGGTACATCCAAACCGTCATCGAACCCATCGTTCTACCATTCCTAGACCGGCAAGGGAACTTGCTGTTCCAACAGAACAATGCACGTCCGCATGTATCCCGTGCCACCCAACGTGCTCTAGAAGGTGTAAGTCAACTACCCTGGCCAGCAAGATCTCCGGATCTGTCCCCCATTGAGCACGTTTGGGACTGGATGAAGCGTCGTCTCACGCGGTCTGCACGTCCAGCACGAACGCTGGTCCAACTGAGGCGCCAGGTGGAAATGGCATGGCAAGCCGTTCCACAGGACTACATCCAGCATCTCTACGATCGTCTCCATGGGAGAATAGCAGCCTGCATTGCTGCGAAAGGTGGATATACACTGTACTAGTGCCGACATTGTGCATGCTCTGTTGCCTGTGTCTATGTGCCTGTGGTTCTGTCAGTGTGATCATGTGATGTATCTGACCCCAGGAATGTGTCAATAAAGTTTCCCCTTCCTGGGACAATGAATTCACGGTGTTCTTATTTCAATTTCCAGGAGTGTATGTTGGTTGTTTCTTGAGTTCACTATTTGGCGAATAGGTCAGCTTTCTTTGTGTATCTCTGACTGTGCCTGTAGTTTTGATGCTGAGGGATTCATTGTTGTACAGCTGTGCGTTTCCTATGTATTGAGTGAAAAGTTACGGTTATTTAGAAGTTTATGGAGTTTAGTTTGGAATTTCTTTATGGGACCAGACTTACTTTCAGTAATGTGGGTGATGTGGGAAAATTGTAATATATTCCTTTTCATGTAATATGACAAGAGAGCTTCCTTTATCAGCCTTTACTATGAGTACTTTACTTTCAGATAATTAGATGTTGTCCGCAGCTCGTGGTCTAGTGGCTAACGTTGCTGATCACGGGGTTCCGGGTTCGATTCCCAGCTGGGTTGGGAATTTGCTCTGCCTCAGGACTGAGTGTTTGTACTGGCCTCATCATTTTATCATCATCATCATCATCATCATTCGTGACAGTGGCTAGACTGGGCTGTGTAGTAAGTGAAACTTTGTATGGGTGCTGATGAGTGTGTAGCTGAGTGCCCCACAAACCAAGAATCATCATCATAATTTGATGTTGATATATTTCATATCTTTTAGTTCAGTGTTTCTGAGCAAACGTTTTAGATAAAGAGCCTCTAAGCTCTAAAATACAATATAGGGCTATGTATGTGGATGATGTACTGTGCTTGCTGATAGGTACCACCAGACAGTTAAATGAATTTCTTCAAAATTTGATTTCATACCACACTAAAATCAAGTTTATAGTGGAGTTATGCGTATACTCTACCAACTTTTTACATCTCACCATTGACTCCAGTAACCAACAGCATTTATTTGAGATATACAGGAAAGTAACCTCAACAGACACAGTAATACTAGTCAATTCCTGTGATCCCATAAAATATAAACATGCAGCTTTCCACTCCATGGTGCACCGCCTACTATCCATACCTCAAACCAAACCAAATTTTGAAAATAATTAAAGAAGTAGTGTACAGGAATGGTTATAGCCCTACACTGATTGACAATATATTCAGTAAAAAGAAGGAACAGAGGATAATAGCTCTCCTTTATCCACCTCAGACAGCACAAAACGACACTGGTAATAAATGGGCTTCTATGGTACATGTAGGTAGGACTTCTCAGGTAAAGGTAAGAGTCCACCTTTATAGCAGATTGGAATTTATAGAATTTCCTACAATCCAAGTGACAAATTATGTGTAGGTCAATCAGGTAAGGCTATAGCTACTAGACTGAATGAGCATGAAAGAGACTGAAGACTGAGAAATAAAGATTCCACCTTGGCTGAACATGCTCTGAATAAATGTGATTCATGTGATGTGAAATGTGTTGTTCCCCTTAAAGGAACTAAAGGGAGAAAACTAACATTACTTGAAATTCAGGCCATTAATAAACAACAATCAAAGGATATTGACTTGGTCTTTAATGACCAAACACAGTTCCATTACTCACCCTTATTAAAGTAGCAGCCAGTTATTATTCCTCTGACGATTAGCTAATAAGCTTTCTTCTCTCCCTTCATTTGGTTTCTTCCTCACATTCACCAGTTTATCCATATGGCACAGTAGCGCTGTGCCGTAACTCAGTTTTAGAACATTTCTGTTTTATACACTCACATAGTTTTAATATTTGTGTAAGGTCAGATTTATTTGTTTTATACACTCACATAGTTTTAATATTTGTGTAAGGTCAGATTTATTTGTTCAGTATCTCTTTAGGTATTACATCATGCTTGTGTTTTGTATCGATATAATCATAAAATGCCACATATCTTTGCACAGCATTCTTTGTACAGCTATGAAATCTCGATGAAACTGTGTAAACTATCTGTTCAACATTAAGTTATCTGACGACGGTCTAAGATCCCAAATGCCGGTTCATAGCAAACTAATAAATATTGTTGTGGAACGTTAATGCGTTGTATTTAAGCTATTAATGCGTCTATGTTCCTCCAAGAACCAATGGAATATTCCATAAATTTCGTGTCTTCTGTAGATGAAATAAATTAACGCAGCGAACAGAAAATAACTGTCTAAAGTGGAACTTCGTCCGATCAGTGACGTTATGCACAGATGTTTGTCAATGTGACTACTGAACTAGTCTTTTCTTTTTGCATGAACTTCTTCTCTTTGTTGTTTTATTTCACTGTAGTGGCAAATGTAATGGCAAGTTAAAACATAATACATTGAATTACACGTGTTTTTGGGATGAAATAGATTAAATGTTGATTTAAATAATGCTGAGGAGGTATTTATTATTTCGCCTTCTTCCATTTTATTAGATTCGTATGTTCCTTATCTGCAGATCCTACCACTTGTAGGTTATATAAACGAATATGCAAGTAATTAGGGAAAGGGTTTTGATTTATGTGCTGGAGACGATTGATGATTTGCCATTGTTACATTAAGAGATGAATTAAATATAAATAAGGCCAAAATATGTGGATTGGCAGCACTGAATGTAAACTATGCAAAATTTACAGTCAATCACACGCAGTTATTACACTTGACCTGCATCAAATTTCGCAAACTCAGCTATAAAATATGTTATTTTAAACATGTGTGGTGTCTTGCGGTTCAGTAGCGTGTTTCCGCGTTTTCCATTTCCATGATAAATTTGTAATGTAGAAATAAATTAAGAATCATCTCATCACATATGTAATATAAAGGGTATCATGAAATAAAACATGCTTCCAAAATCACTCTGGTAATCAAAGGAACACCCTTCCATGATGGGCAGATTGGGGAGTGGCAGATAATACATAAAAATGATGAAGAGTACTAATATTTCAGCTAAAAAGAGGTGTGTAGTTTGTAAACGAATACACTGTTACAATGTACAATGAAGTGCATTTACAATTGAGGAGAGTTCTAACAAAATCCAACAAACGACATTTACAGCATTTGACAGGAGAGGTATTTTTTAGTTGTACTCAATATCGTTGATTCAAAAAATTTCAAAAATGTAATACTGGTCACACGTATACATAGGGGTTGATTAAGGAATAATTGAGGTTCATCACTAACCTCCTACACTGAGAAATAAAGTTAGAATTTACAAATCTCTACATATACGCGTTTTCATTTGTGTTTCTTCTTTAGCGTTACGCATTATTTCACATTTTTATTTGTATCTTTACAAAGGAGTGAGTGAATTTTAGAGTTAAGAGCACTTTTTACGTAGAAATTAATGCTCTACACCTTTCATATGAAACACTTTTCATTGGGAGTAGTCGTTTTCGAGTTACGGGCACCGGAACACGAGCATAACTCACTTTTCCGCCAAACTGGTGAAATAATTTTCTTGAAACAACAGTCTACAGTGGTCAAGTACTCTAAATAATGCATTGGAAATCATCAGCTGCACCAACACAGTCATATTCCTCTGCTGTTTTCGGTACCTAAAACCATCATCAGTGGTGTGACAGCCTGACATTGGTAATTCACACATACACTCGTATATAGATACCAAGGAATTTCACTGTAATCTTGCCTCTGCCTTGGCTCACACAGTAATTGCTAATCATTACAACAACTTATGTCAGAAGATCACGATCACAAACCTAAAATAGTGTAGGGCCTTTAGCGTTTTCCTGTCAATAAAACCTTACAAGTGTGAAGACTATTAAATGTAAATTTTAAATTTTATGCACTAAGTACCGCCGGTCGTTGTGGCCGAGCGGTTCTAGGCGCTTCAGTCTGGAACCGCGCTGCTGCTACGGTCACAGGTTCGAATCCTGCCTTGGGCATGGGTGTGGGTGATGTCCTTATGTTAGTTAGGTTTAAGTAGTTCTAAGTCTAGGGGACTGATGACCTCAGATGTTAAGTCCCATAGTGCTCAGAACCATTTGAACCACACTAAGTACCAACCACGGAGCATAAAAGGATTATTTGAGTTTTTTGGACTCTTGAAAAATGGAAGTGTCAAGTTTCTTAAAAATATGCTATATTCAGGCGCATTTTCCTACGACAAATATTCAGTTTTGTCGTCCTTTCTTTTAGCTATTGTGTAAAACTCGTTTTAAAGTACCAAAATCCCTTAAAAAACGCATTTTTTTTAAAAAAATGCGTTTGTTGAGTTTTGTTAAAACGGTCCTCAATTGTAACCCGTAATGTGACTGGTAGCGGTCTCTGAATAAAGCTTTTCATAAGGTGCATTTACCTCATTTCATAGTGAAAATAAAAAAAAGAAGTGCGTAACGTAAGTGTGTTTGCTGGACAGATAATGGACGGAATGGGCGGAGTGAGTTCGCGCTAACGTGTTGGTAGAGCGAAAGACTCGGATAAGGAGCAGCAGCAGCGTCAGGTAGTGTTTGGAGCGAGGGGCGAGTGGCGAGGGGCGAGCGCAAACTACACACGAAGGCACTCGCGGCGCCGCCTGCCCGATTGGGACCGCCCGCAGGCTTAGGCGGGCACCCGCGCCCAGCTCATTACCGCCGCAAATGGCTCAGCTTCGCCACCCACCGTTTACACCGTCTTTCAATTTTCCAAAACCGGTAAAGCTTATAAGAAAATGGCTGTATTCGCTTCGTTATTAGCATACCAGGAAACTGCAGTTTGTCTACGAAAGAAGTTGTCTGCACGCCATAGGGCCTAGACGGTGATATACCGATGAGTTCTGTTGGATCCATAACGTTTTATTTATCTCTAAAGAGAGTGAACAAGGATTCTGTTCTATCAGATCATCGATACTCTTAACGAAAATTTACAGATAACGTACCAAAAACCGGTTCTCAATCTAAAAGGATGGGCTTTCTTTAGTCTCCAGATGTAACGTTGTTGCTTTATTTTGTGGTGTAAGCGGTGGTGATAAACAATAAAAGCGGGTTAAAAGCTGTGAGCTGTCTGGGGAAGTTAATCTTGCATTACTGAGCAACTGTTTCGCCAGGTATCCAGTTTAGCTTACCAAATTCCCAACCAGACTAACATGAATTATAATCTTTTAATAGGCATACGATAACCGGTGATATATATATATATATATATATATATATATATATATATATATATATATATATATATATAAAAGAGCATTTAAATAAAAAGAAATAAATCAGTTTATATTTGGAAATTTATTTTCACATTGATCATTAAAATTTCAGTATATTAAACGTGAGTCATAACTAAGCTGGTGCCTTATTTAGGACTGTGAAAATGTGGGTTTGTAATCTTACAGAACACATCAAATATGGAGCCAAGATTGGGAGACTGCATACAACACTGCATTCATAAAATAACACACGAAGAACGTTGAAACATATGCAAGAGGAAATTAACCACAACCAACCGATTCAATTTTCACCCAAAGAAATTACGTTTGTAGCACAATCCTGTCCGTCAGGTAATTACCACACACTGGTATACTAAATTCATATTAACTCTTTGTGAAATCTTCCCGAAAAGAATAGCTGAGGGCTACTTTGATGATTACACCACATGCTTCACGTGGTCAACTTGGTTTACCCAAAGAGTGTAACTCCACAATAATTTTGATAATTAAAATAAATTAGATCGAAAAGCAATTTACAAAAGAAAAACCTCGAACTGGTTACTATCGTCTTACTATTAACCTGATGGGTCAAACAATTGTTTAAGCACGTGGTACTGGTTTCACAAAGTACACCCCACGTGGGTTGAACATAAAGAAAAGTTGCTATATTGAAAATTATTGTCAAGACGAGACGTTATAATCTCACGCACATTCGCATTTAAGATTGATGAACTTAGTTAGAGTTACTGATCAACACGTGGTTCCACTTTACTCACAAAGTAGTGACAAAGCAACTACCGGAATATATTCTGAACTTCACACGAGAATTACACTGCGCTGCAATTTAAGATAACATTAGATATTTTAGAGCTAAACCTGAAATAAAGGTGATTAAATTTTCAGGTAGGCTGAACTTAAGAAATCCATTGTCCTACGGACTTAGCAGACACGCGCTTAGCCGGAGATCTTACCACTTCAGACGCTCGCCACAGACAGACTGACCTGGTCCCTTCCTGAGGGGGGCTCACAAATACAAACGGAAGTGGCCAGAGGGGCAGCTTCCTATACCAACATGACAAGCGACGGACAGGACCATACTAAGGATAGAAACCTCTTTGCTTTTAGAAAGCGTAGCTACCTGTTCCGACGTTGGTCCTACTGTTCACTAGCAGACAGGCTTGTCTGCTACCCTCAAGCATGCAACTAGAAATACATTTGCTCATTCATCCTCTCACACAGAAGGGAAGGGGGATGACAGTATCTTATCATATACAGTATATAAAAGAAAGCGGATGTAGGTTCCGTATAAGACTGTGTGACATGAATTACATAAAAAACTGTGTTTTAAAGTGTAGTAGTGTGACAGATCGTTCTTGTTTATGTGTAAAAGTAACACATTCCACTACTCAATCTCCTCCCAGATAGTCAGAAACGCCACAGTAAATTTAGAAGAGGAATTTATGCCGTAAATGACAACAGATTTAAGAAATCAAACATGAAAGGAATCCAACAGAGACCTTTCACACATACTAAAGATTTGCAAGAGACATATAATGTTAAGCACTAAGAAAATATTGGCCAGTTCTTATAAGAGAAGAACAAGGAAGTTAACAATGCGAATGCAGAAATTACAGAAAACTAAAAAACAAAGTAAAATAAACTAAGAAATATAAACCCAGTAATTGAATTTACAGGAAGTACGAGTATTGATTGTATTCAGTACGGAAAGGTAACGAACATAAAAATACATCATAGAAAACATCTACATATAAACGTTTTATAATTATAACGTGATTTCAGACTAATAATCACGCTTTTGTGAATGAAAAAATCGAACGTTAATGGCAGTTTTCGATTACGCAGGCTAATCATCAAATACGCGCCTGAGAATAAAACAAGTTAGACTACAAACAAATTAAGATATAAGCAATCATTTTTGTTCTCCAACTCCATGTTTTTAGTGCAAAGTGAAGTAACGGTAACATATGGTAAATCTAAACGAGCCCGTTGTTGTGTTCGTTACAGTGATTTTAGTAATATAGATGTAAATGTACGAGGGTTGTCCAGAAAGTAATGCACCCCATTTTTTCTTCAACAATTCTTTATTTAACGTAACGAAAATAATACACACGAAAGAATGGTGTTTTCTCTACACACCCTATTTTTCCACGTAATCTCCATCCCGTTCTATGGCCTCCTTCCAGCGCGAAACAAAGGCGTGTATGCCCAGTCGGTACCAATCCTTGTAGGTGGCAGAGCCAGCGCTTCACCCGCTCATCGTCCTCAATATGTCTTCCAGGAATGGAGTCCTTTAATGGCCCAAACAAGTGGAATCCGAGGAGGCTAGGTCAAGTGTGTCAGTTGTGACAGCCGTGGATGATCTCCCTAACCGTTGCAAATCGTGGAGCTCTGCCAAATCGCCTTCTGATGACCTCACCCTCCCTGCCCAGAAATTCACTGTACTTCTACCGACGGCAGGCGCTCGATAGACTTGGCACAAGCGTTTGTGAATATGCCCCACAGTTTCTTTGTCTGCAGTGAGAAATTGAATGACGGCATGTTGCTTGTAACGTACATCACCCACAGACGCCATTTTGAAACTGTCCTTCTTCTACGCTGTCTATCGGAAGTGACGGAAATATGGCACGCTCACGCAGGAGGCTTTATTTTTTTATTTATTTATTTATTTATTTATTTTTTTTTGTCATCAGTCTACTGACTGGTTTGATGCGGCCCGCCACGAATTCCTTTCCCGTGCTAACCTCTTCATCTCAGAGTAGCACTTGCAACCTACGTCCTCAATTATTTGCTTGACGTATACCAATCTCTGTCTTCCTCTACAGTTTTTGCCCTCTACAGCTAGCTCCCTCTAGTACCATGGAAGTCATTCCCTCATGTCTTAGCAGATGTCCTATCATCCTGTCCCTTCTCCTTATCAGTGTTTTCCACATATTCCTTTCCTCTCCGATTCTGCGTAGAACCTCCTCATTCCTTACCTTATCAGTCCACCTAATTTTCAACATTCGTCTATAGCACCACATCTCAAATGCTTCGATTCTCTTCTGTTCAGTTTTTCCCACAGTCCATGTTTCACTACCATACAATGCTGTACTCCAGACGTACATCCTCAGAAATTTCTTCCTCAAATTAAGGCCGGTATTTGATATTAGTAGACTTCTCTTGGCCAGAAATGCCTTTTTTGCCATAGCGAGTCTGCTTTTGATGTCCTCCTTGCTCCGTCCGTCATTGGTTATTTTACTGCCTAGGTAGCAGAATTCCTTAATTTCATTGACTTCGTGACCATCAATCCTGATGTTAAGTTTCTCGCTGTTCTCATTTCTACTACTTCTCATTACTTTCGTCTTTCTCCAATTTACTCTCAAACCATACTGTGTACTCATTAGACTGTTCATTCCGTTCAGCAGATGATTTAATTCTTCTTCACTTTCACTCAGGATAGCTATGTCATCAGCGAATCGTATCATTGATATCCTTTCACCTTGTATTTTAATTCTACTCCTGAACCTTTCTTTTATTTCCATCATTGCTTCCTCGATGTACGGATTGAAGAGTAGGGGCGACAGGCTACAGCCTTGTCTTACACAATTCTTAATACGAGCACTTCGTTCTTGATCGTCCACTCTTATTATTCCCTCTTGGTTGTTGTACACATTGTATATGACCCGTCTCTCCCTATAACTTACCCCTACTTTTTTCAGAATCTCGAATAGCTTGCACCATTTTATATTGTCGAACGCTTTTTCCAGGTCCACAAATCCTATGAAAGTTTCTTGATTTTTCTTTAGCTTTGCTTCCATTATTAGCCGTAACGTCAGAATTGCCTCTCTCGTCCCTTTACTTTTCCTAAAGCCAAACTGATCGTCACCTAGCAGATTCTCAATTTTCTTTTCCATTATTCTGTATATTATTCTTGTAAGCAGCTTCGATGCATGAGCTGTTAAGCTGATTGTGCGATAATTTTCGCACTTGTCAGCTCTTGCCGTCTTCGGAATTGTGTGGATGATGCTTTTCCGAAAGTCAGATGGTATATCGCCAGACTCATATATTCTACACACCAACGTGAATAGTCGTTTTGTTGCCACTTATATACATAAAGTTCCGCCCTCGTAGCATTGTTTTCGGCTGAGAAAAAAATGCGGTGGCTTACTTTCTGGGCAACACTCGTATTTTGATAAGTTCGCGTGTTTCGTGCGGATCATAAGATCAACAACTTGAGGTAGTTGTACTGGTGTGAAATAAACTGAAACCATACAGATTAAAGGTTCAACTGTAGCCTTAAAAATTTATTACCATTCACGAGCCCTATAAATCAAATTAATTTTGTTTACAGTACGCGTTAGGAATATTTCTGTGCTTTTGCGGTTGTGTTGTGGATAAACAGCAAGAAAATGGTGGCAATAGTTACTAGCAAGTCCGAATGTGTACATTACAAAGAAATTAAAACTACTAGAGTCACTATGATCATACTCTGCTCACACAAAATAAGTATCATATTATTCGTACCCCAACGTAATAAAAGCTTAAAAATGGGCGTTATTCCCAGATACGAGGGTCCAAGAACAAATATGTTTTTGCTAAACAAGAAACAATTGTTCATATTGTCGTGGACTGCGTGCATCCGTTTTATAATTAATCAGAATAATTTAGGAGATTTTTTGCTTCAAACGGCTATTAAGGAATATCCTTTAATTTTCATATATAAGCCCCTCTAGTGCCATGGAAGCAATTCCATGTTGTCTTAACATATGCTCTACCATTCAGCAACTTCTTCTAGTTCGAGTTCACCACACATTTGTTTTTCCTTACAATTTCTGCGAGATACCTTCTTTCGCAGCATACGAAGGTACTCAATTTACTTCTGCATCATCATATCTCAAACTCCTCGATTTTCTACTTTTCCGACTTTCCCAAAGTTCATTATCCACTGCAGTAATACTAAGTGCTCCAGAAGAACAGCTGAGAAATACCTTTTCCTACGTAAGGCCTATTTTTCATGTTAGCAAACTTCGCTTGTCGACAATTACTGTCTTTGCTCCGCAACTTTCGTTCTTCTTGCTTACTACAATGTGCATTGTTTTGTTTCCCATATAGTAGAATTCAATCTTCTCCGTCTACTAGGTGGTCCGCAATTTTCTTGTTATGTCTGTCGCTTATCTCGTATCTGTAATTCCTTAATACTTTCGTATATCTTTAATTTATTGTCAGTCAGTATTCTATGCTCAGTACACTGTCCAGCGCGTAATATCCTACACCTCACCATCACTTTCACACAGAATAGCAATGTCAACGACAAAAAGTGAGTTTATATCCTCTTCTCAGGTGCTGTTTGTCAGGATATGTACGCATTTGTTCCGTAAGGTAAGGAAATTCACTAACACCGAGTAGTGAACTTTACGACTTTATTCCACAGGAACAGTTAAATAATGCATACGGTACACAGAACCGTCGTAACTGTGTCAGTCACCCTAGCACCGGATAATTATGGACTTACCGAGGGACGCTCCGTCGGCTGTGAATGTGGAGGCGCTCTGCTGTCGGCAGTACTGACACCGGTAGCAGTGTACTCAGCGTACCGAGATAGAGACAGTTCGTGCGCGTGTACACGCGAGTCCGATTCGTGCGAGCCTCTGACACTATATAACCCCACCCCCACCCTCCAAAGGAAAGGAGCCATAAAATGTGGCTCAAAGTGATCACCTGGGCGTCGTGAACATCTTCGGCGCTTGCAGCATTTGGAGGCAATGCAACATCTGTTTCATTTGCAGATACAGTAGCGACTGCTCTCCAGCAGGGCTTTTAAGGTGACTTGCTCGTGAAAATGACCAACAATTTGAAAAAAATTCTTGGTCTGTAGAAAAGAGCATTTTTTGCTAATTTCAAAAATGTACAGTTTATGGCCATTATCATTTTTCGTTCGTTCCAAAATTGAGGTTGAACGTAATATTGCACAGGAACTACGCCTATCTGTCCGTTTGAAGTGCGTCAGAACACGTGATGTAATATTTTGTTCTTCCGTTTTTTACGTCGTTAGTTACAAATCGCTTACACAGGTGTATTCTAGAAGGCACTGACTCCCGGAACCAAAGTACAGGCATGTCTAGAAGGCTACGGTTCAAATATAAACAAAGATCTGTGAATATATAATTTCGGAATTTCATACACGTGTGGTTCATCTACATCTACATCTAGATTTATACTCGGCAAGCCACCCAATGGTGTGTGGCGGAGGGCACTTTACGTGCAACTGTCATTACCTCCCTTTCCTATTCCAGTCGCGTATGATTCGCGGGAAGAACGACTGCCGGAAAGACTGCGTGCGCGCTCGAATCTCTCTAATTTTACATTCGTGATCTTCTCGGGAGGTATAAGTAGGTGAAGCAATATATTCGATACCTCATCCAGAAACGCACCCTCTCGAAACCTGGACAGCAAGCTACACCGCGATGCAGAGCACCTCTCTTGCAGAGTCTGCCACTTGAGTATGCTAAACATCTCCGTAACGCTATCACTCTTACCAAATAACCTTGTGACGAAACGCGCCGCTCTTCTTTGGATCTTCTCTATCTTCTCTGTCAACCCGACCTGGTACGGATCCCACACTGATGAGCAATACTCAAGTATAGGTCGAACGAGTGTTTTGTAAGCCACCTCGTTTGTTGATGGACTACATTTTCTAAGGACTCTCCCAATGTATCTCAACCTGGCACCCGCCTTACCAACAATTAACTTTTTATGATCATTCCACTTCAAATCGTTCCGTACGCACACTCCCAGATATTTTACGTAAATAATTGCTACCAGTGTTTGTTTCGTTATCATATAATCATACAATAAAGGATCCTTCTTTTTATGTATTCGCAATACATTACATTTGTCTATGTTAAGGGTCAGCTGCCACTCCCTGCACCAAGTGCCTATCCGCTGCAGATCTTCCTGCATTTCGCTGCAATTTTCTAATGCTGCAACTTCTCTGTATTCTACAGCATCATCCGCGAAAAGCCGCATGGAACTTCCGGCACTATCTACTAGGTCATTTACATACATTGTAAAAAGTAATGGTATCATAACACACCCCTGTGGCACGCCAGAGGTTACTTTAACGTCTGTAGACGTCTCTCCACTGAGAACAACATGCTTTGTTCTGTTTGCTAAAAATTCTTCAATCCAACTACACAGCTGGTCTGATATTTCCTAGGCTCTTACTTTTGTGTATCAGGCTACAGTGCGGAACTGTATCGAACGCCTTCCGGAAAGTAAGGAAAATTGCATCTACCTGGGAGCCAGTATCTAATATTTTCTGGGTCTCATGAAGGAATAAAGCGAGTTGGGTCTCACACGATCGCTGTTTCCGGAATCCATGTTGATTCCTACAGAGTAGATTCTGGGCTGCCAGAAATGTCATGATACGCGTTCTAATATTCTACAACAGATCGATGTCAGAGATAAAGGCCTATAGTTTTGCGTATCTGCTCGACGACCCTTCTAGAAAACTGGAGCTACCTGTGCTCTTTCCCAATCATTTGGAACCTTCCGTTCCTCTTGAGACTTGCAGTACACGGCTGTGAGAAGGGGGGCAAGTTCTTTCGCGTACTCTGTGTAGAATCGAATTGGTATCCCGTCAGGTTCAGTGGACGTTCTTCTTTTGAGTGATTTCAGTTCCTTTCCTATTCCTTGGACACATATTTCGATGTCCGCCATTTTTTCGTTCTGTGCGAGGATTTAGAAAAGGAACTGCAGTGCGGTCTTCCTCTGTGAAACAGCTTTGGAAAAAGGTGTTTATTATTTCAGCTTTACACGTGTCATCCTCTGTTTCAATGCCATTATCACCCCAGAGTGTCTGTATATGCTGTTTCGATCCACTTACTGATTTAACGTAAGACCAGAACTTCCTAGGATTTTCTGTCGAGTCGGTACATAGAATTTTACTTTCGAATTCACTGAACGCCTCGCGCATAGCCCTCCTTACGCTATCTTTGACATCGTTAGGGTCTGTTTGTCTGAGAGGTTTTGACTGCGTTTAAATTTGCAGTGAAGCTCTCTTTGCTTTCGCAGTAGTTTCCTAACTTTGTTGTTGAATCACGGTGGGCTTTTCCCGTCCCTCACAGTTTTACTCGGTACGTAACTGTCTAAAACGCATTTTACGATTGCCTTGAACTTTTTCCATAAACACTCAAAATTGTCAGTGTCGGAACAGAAATTTTCGTTTTGATCTGTTAGGTAGTCTGAAATCTGCCTTCTATTACTCTTGCTAAACAGATAAACCTTCCTTTCTTTTTTTATATTCCTATTTACTTCCACATTCAGGGATGCTGCAACGGCCTTATGATCGCTGATTTCCTGTTCTGCGCTTACAGAGTCGACAAGTTCGGGTCTGTTTGTTATTAGTAGGTCCAAGATGTTATCTCCACGAGTCGGTCCTCTGTTTAATTGCTCGAGGTAATTTTCGGATAGTGTACTCAGTGTAATGTCACTTGATGCTCTGTCCCTACTACCCGTCCTAAACATCTGAGTGTCCCAGTCTATACCTGGTAAACTGAAATCTCCACGTAAGACTATAACATGCTGAGGAAATTTATGTGAAATGTATTCTAGATTTTCTCTCAGTTGTTCTGCTACTAATGCTGCTGAGTAGGAAGGTCGGTAAAAGGAGCCAATTATTAACCTAGCTCGGTTGTTTAGTGTAACCTCCACCCATAATAGTTCACAAGAACTAAACACTTCTATTTCACTACAGCATAAACTACTATTAACAGCGACAAACACGCCACCACCGGTTGCATGCTATCTATCCTTTCTAAACACAGTCTGTGCCTTTGTAAAGATTTTGGCAGGGTTCGGCAGAATTTATCTCTGGCTTCAGCCAGCTTTCCGTACCTATAACGATCTCAGCTTCGGTGCTTTCTATCAGCGCTTGAAGTTCCGGTACTTTACCAACGCAGCTTCGACAGTTTACAATTACAATACCGATTGCTGCTTGGTCCCCGCATGTCCTGACTCTGCCCCGCACCCATTGAGGCTGTTGCCCTTTCTGTACTTGCCCGAGGCCACCTAACCTAAAAAACCGCCCTGTCCACGCCACACAACCCCTGCTACCCGTGTAGCTGCCTGCTGTGTATAGTGGACTCCTGACCTATCCAGCGGAACCCGAAACCCCACCACCCTATGGCACAAGTCGAGGAATCTGTAGCCCACACGGTCACAGAACCGTCTCAGCCTCTGATTCAGACCCTCCACTCGGCTCTGTACCAAAGGTCCGCAGTCAGTACTGTCAGTCAGATGGTGAGCCCTGCTCTCATCCCGTTAGCGAGACTGGCAGTCTTCACCAAATCAAATAGCCGCCGGAAGTCAGAGAGGATTTCCTCCGATCCATAGCGACACACATCATTGGTGCCGACATGAGCGACCACCTGCAGATGGGTGCACCCTGACATCGCCAGTAACAGATAGTCGACGTTATAGTGTAAATATTCAGCTTGCTTATGCAATTCGATGTATTGGAAGGGGAAGGAGAGATGCCCAGACTTTTTGTGTAGTGATGGATTAGCCTCCACCTCCACTGAGGTTTGACACATACAATAATTTAATACACAATGCTTTATGTGGTGTAAGTAAGCATTCGATGAAAAGAACAGCGGAAGAAGCATTAGCCTTGTCTGAGAATACAGATATTGTAGCATCATTTGATGGATGTTGGCAGAAGAGAGGTCATACTTCTCTGAATGGGGTTGTAACTGCCACATTTATTTAAACTGGTAAGAAACTAGCTTATGAATGTCTAACAAAGCACTGCCATGGCTGTTCAAGTAAATTTATTGGCACCCATGTTTGTGTAGAGAACTTTGATGGCCCAAGTGGAAACAAGGAAACGAAAGGAGTTCTAAACAGTTTTAGAAGATCAGAGGTCAGTCGTGGTGTGAGGTATGTGGGCTACCTTGGGGATGGGGACTGCAAAGGACACACTACTGTTGTTAATGACAGACCATATGGGGACACTCTGATAGAAAAGCTGGAATGTGTTGGGCCTGTACAAAAAAGAATGGCAGCTCGTCTGAGAAATTATGTAAATACTTCACTGGAAAAAACTGTCAGGCATTGGTGGTCCAGGTCGCCTTACAAAAAGTGAAATTGATTCTTTGACTCAATATTATCGACTAGCAATAAGGAGATAGGTAGGAGATTTGGAGAACATGAGACGAGCTGTTTGGGCAGCTTGGTTTCACAGTGTGTCAACAGATGAAACCCCATAGCATGGTTTGTGTCCAAAAGGGGAATATTCGCGGTGGTAGTACAGGCTGAGCAATGCTACAGGCATACAATATACCCACAAGCATTCCTTACCACTTGCTGTAATGGAGACAATTAGGCCTATATATAGGGATCTGCTAAATAAATATCTATTTAGGAAATGTATGCATGGCCTCTATCAGAATGCAAACGAATGCCTCAACAGCTGTGTGTAGGAGAGAATACCCAAAACTATATTTGTTGGTCTTACAGTGCTGAAGATTGGTGTAATGGATACAATAACATTCAATGATGGTGTAATTTCAAGGATCAATGTTATGAAGAAATTGAACATCCAGACAGGAAGGAATATGGTTTCAGCTCTAACTGCTATTGATAAGCGACAGGTAACCGAAGCAAAGAAAGCTGCAGAAGCTGCCACCAAGGAGTCAAGGATAAATAAAAGAATGAAGAGAAGGAGTATGGAGGATAAGGAAACAGGAGTACAACTGGAGTATGCAGCTGGAATGTTCTAAACGAGCATAGTGGTAAGCTAATAAATCTGTAAATCTTCTTTTGCGATTTACCAAAACTTTAATTTTCAACATTAAGGCACACTCTTCTCCTAAATGATTGAAGTTAAACTAACTCGGTGATATTTGAGTTGCATCTTTAAATATTTTTGTTGTAGTAAAATAAATTACTGGTCTTTCTCACAGATTAGCATCAGGGAAGGAAATTGGAGGCATAAAGCACTTATGTGAATGTAGTGTGTACTCTGACTCTTTTTGCAAGCTGTGCAGTCAGTGGTTCCAAAGAAAAGCAGTGAAATAGTGTTCCGTTTTTTAAACTACTACAAATATAGTTTTCAGTACCAAAATATAATAAATACCTCAATGATTTTTTGGAAAATGCTTTGACTAATGACCCTAATTGTGTGCAAGAGTTTTGAGCTATCTCTCATTTATAGAACTTGGCCCATAGACTTGAGTGGAACCGAGCCCCTCCTGGACCCGTTTCTGACAGCTGTCACTGCCTTCTTTCTGGCAGACCATGGGATCTCCAAGTTCCAGGCTGCCGTTCTGTCTCACCCCGGTGTTGTATCCCTGGAGGCGGAATATAGCTCGAACTAGTACATAGAAAACAGAATACAGGTTCATGCATGATACTTATGACATTGCTGCCAGACTGCCCCCTGTAAGCGAAGACCAGCACAGGTCTGTCCCGACGATCGACAGACGTGGTACACCCTGTCCCAAGCTAAAATTACCCGTCTGTTTTTGTTGGTTTCTCCCGTGCTTCTGACGTAGTGTCACAGAAAGACAGAAACTATGGCAGGGATAGATTCCCACACGTCAGCCACTTACAAATCGCCACCAATGGCTCTGACCTAGTGCGCCGCCTCATACAACGGACTAACTTCAAGCAACGCTGCAGTTTCCTGCATCATTGTACCTCTACTCGAAACAAATTGTACGTGCAACTCCGCGCCCGCGAGTGCCATGTTTACCTTGCCTGGCTTACTTTCTGTCGTCTGTTAGCACACACTGCCAGCGGCCCCAGATTTCATCGCCCAATCGTTCCTTCATTGAATTTTGATAAGATTTCTCTTTCCCTCGACCAGGACTGACACTAGCGCAGCATAGCATCCAGCTTACGTTTCATTAATAGAACGGTCTGTAAGAGCTAGTCTGTATGCAATAGCACACTGCTTGCATTCATTTTACGACGAATTATGTTGAAATGTATAATGAATTACTTTGTGATATGCTCAGTGAAAGCTGTGTAGTAGGTAATGGTTTTCTGCATATTCTTTAACATAGTTATCCCATTAGGAAAGTTAATTGCAATTGGACTACATTTGTTCAAGAGCTAAAATTTTGTTTTTAAAGTCCAACAGATCTCGGCTGATTAAAGCACCAAATACAGTACGAAGGACACTCTCTCTAAAATGACACCTCGGACTTTTGCGCCTAATCACTGTTTCTTTCTGGCAGGAAGTTTAAGTAACAGTTAATCTCTAGTTCATAGCTCACAAATGTTTACTCTATTGGCATTTTGGTGGTGTTCCAGCTGTTACCCCAAAAGTATCCTTTTCCAAAACTGTACCATTATCTGTGGCATTGATCTCACACTGATTTCTGGCTTGTTTCTAGAAGTTTGCTTGTCTGTTAGCACAGACAAACCTACGCAAACGCCACATCTCTCGGTCGTTAAGTGAAGGCCATCGGTGTTGTCTGTGGTGAGGAGTAATACCTGAAATTTTGTATTCTCAGCACGTTTTTGACACTGTGGATGTCAGAATATTGAATTCGCTAACTATTTCCGAAATAGACTTTCCCACGCGTCTAGCTCCATATACCGTTCTCGGTTCTAACAGCAAATCTGTCTTCTGCAGTACTATTATTACAACGTTAATGGAATACACTGTAATTGCAAAAACTAGAATTACAGTAGACTTGGTTAATTTGTTCTAAAGACTAGAGCTCAATGAACATAATACAACTGCATGTCTTGTATTTGACATTCTACATAAAACCGCAATCTACATTTGCACAACACAGTCACATACGCACGGGACTGAAAAATGAACATACACTTTGCACTCACCCACTCTACACAATCTATGAACACTGTAAGGGTGTCTGGCTTCCAGAATTAGAGTGCAACACTTAGCTCAATGAACATAACACAAGTGCTTCTTGTGTTTGACATTCTACATAAAACCGCAATCTACATTTGCACAACACAGTCACATATGCACGAGACTGAAAAATGAACATACACCTTGCACTCACTCACACTACATACATCTATAGACACTGTAAGGGTGTCTGGCTCCCATAATTGAACTGCAACACTTAGGTATTCACTTCCTCGGTTTAGGACCAGATGATCTGCCCCTCAGCTGGTCCTCATCATATTGTGATGCTACAGAAAGTCAGTAGCTGCATGGTAGCCACGCTGTCTAGGGCACGTTACCATGGTTCGCGAGGCTTCCCCCGTCGAAGGTTTGAGTCCTCCCTTGGGCGTTGGTGTGTGTGTTGTCCCTAGCGTACGTTACTTTAAGTTAGATTAAGTAGTGTGCAAGCCTAGGAACCTACGACCTCAGCAGTTTGGTCCCATAGGAACTTACCAAATTCAGTAGGTAGGCTATAAGAGAATGAGAACAAAGGATGCCACCTTCCCTTCCCCCTCCCCCAATGATATCATTGATGACGTCGTCAATGAGTCACCAGATTTCCCAGCCCATTCCCCCCAGCCCTCTGACGTAGGCAATTGACCTGTATTTAAATTACTGGGAAATTCAAAAACTGGCAGGAAATTCAAAAATAGCCAGCATTTTCCCCAAACTTCTATGATGTCACTGTAGAAGTACAGCTGTTATCTTAAGTATAAATTAGAGTAAAATTCAGAAATCTAATGTGACACACTATCATGCTTGTGGAAGTATGTCACTTACGCTAAATGTAGAATTCAGGATGGCCACTGGGCTTTCTCCCAAAATCACTGTGAAAGGAGGTCTCTTGTGCTAACTCTACAATTCAGTATGGCTGACCCAGAATACTGGCACAGTCTCCATGACATCAGAATCCAAGATGTTAGGACAAAGGGAAGTAACCAGCGTGTTGTCCAGCTAAACATGTTTTCTTCAGCAATTATTCACTCTTGCATAAATGGCTAGTTATAACATTCAGTCCAGTTATAGAATTCCAGAGTTTTCCCCTCTGACATCACAGTTTAAACAGTTGTCACCCAAAATTTGGCAGGAAATTAAATGTAAATCATAGAGCATCACATTACAAATTGTAATCTTTTTACTTAACACCCCATTGGCTGTAAGGGTTCTCCGCAGTCTCCAGTCACACTGCCCCACATTGTTGATGCTGTCCACAAGCATCAGCGCCACTCTGCACCACACTCCACCACTGGCGCTGTGAGACAACAGTGGCCACCTTCACCACCACTAAGCACAATAGGCAGGCAGTAGCCACTGTAGGAGCTGCCACCTTAGATGCAGAGCTAGCACTAAGTGCCTCTGAGGTTTAAGTGCAGGTGTTAATACTTCAACACACTTTTAACGATAGTTAATGCATACCTCCTAATGCAAAGGTTGCATGCAATGCAGATAAGTTTGCCTGTTGTGAAAATTCGAACACATTATGCAGATGTATGCACATGCCTACAGTATAAAATTAAAGTGTAAATGCATCAACTGTTACAGAAAAACTTGGGTGCAGAGCAGATGTTACTACATGCCGTAAATAATTTTATATGTATTATAAAAGGTAGGGTAAAGTGAATTTTTTTTGAATACTATTTATTTTTGGAAGATAATTATGTCATATGGGTTGGACTACTTCATTTTGTAACACAGGAAAAATACTATGTACCCTACATGTTAGATTGCTACATAATATATTTATTTCAATACAGAAATAAAACAGTCCAAAAACAGTATACTATATGGAATATACATTTACATTTCCCCTGTGCGACATAACACTAAACTAAAATTTGGTAACTTTTGGTACGGCCAGGACCACTGAACCCTAACCTACTGTAGAGATAAAACACACATGTGAAGCAAAACACAGAATAGCTCACACTCTTTGTATGCAAAAATAATGTAACTCATAGACATGATGTGCAGGAAACAATATAAGTGACACATAAAACAAAGTACTCACTAACAGATGCAATGTGCTGTCACACACACACATGCACTCACAGATATATACACATATATACACACTATGAAAGTGAGTCATACAAGTCCACATACATAAACACACTTTTTTCACCACACACACACACACACACACACACACACACACAAACACATGCATGTACACTATTTCCAAAGTGAATAGTGTGTATACATTAGGGTTTTGATTCCATTAGCAGAAATGACTCGCTTAATGTCGTGTCACAACAGGCCATTCTCAGTTATGATGCAGTGTCTTTGTGACTGAATACTGATTTGATGCATCATATGTAGTTTGGAGTGTTGTTAACACCACCATACAGGTACTTCAAGTAGCTTTCAGTCCTGAGAGCCATTGATGCTGCATACTGCACACCCTTTCCCTGTCTAATGTGGCACATGTGTCTGTACAATATGTGCACATTTTTGAGCAGAGACCTACTAACTCCAAAATCAGCCACCCATCCCCTTCGTCTTTCATCAGGCTGGTAACCCTATTATTGACAGGTGCTATGCCATGAGAATTATTGATTGCATTTACAGGCATGTTGAATGTCACAGCATTGCACCTTATTACTTCATATGGATCACTACCCTTCACTCAATAGATAAAGCTGTCGCTATCCACATAAAGTGACCTTGGACCTGTTAAATTAGTTTCTACAAACTCATGATGGAACTGGTACATCCTCACATAAACAATGAGCTCTACAAAAACCTTAACCATCTCCAGAGCAACTAAATCTTTTTTAATGATTGTAGCCCTTTTAAAATATGGCCTGGTGATGTAATCTGCTCCGCCATAACGCACCTTCCAACGGGTGGCAAAGTGAATTTCGCAATGCTCACAGACAGTTTGCTCAGTTTTGCAGAAATTTCCATTAGTCATACGTTTGTAAAAATCTTTCTGAAATGCACACATCGCGAGAGCCCTATTTTAGACGTTAAATCAATATATTCCTACAGCTAGGTTTGCTGCTTGAAGGAGATTGCGTGGGTGACTCGATCCAGTTTCAGCTCTGACTTGAGATATTGCTGGAGATTGTGATAAGTGGGTGGGAAATGTCTTTCAGAACTCGTTACGCTGGACAGAGCAGCAAATCGCTTTATTCGTGATGTACGCTAATATGATACACTAATTCCACCTCTATAAAGTATCCCATTTTAGAATCTACTAGCACATGTTTGAATTTTTTTTTACCAAGCTGGTGCTTTCCTTTTCAGAAATCCACCAGAACCCTTAACAGATAGAGATTGGGGCATTTCTTACTTACATAATTTGTTTGCATCTGTGTACATTATGCAGCTTAAATCACCAAATGCAATCAACTGTTCATGCATTCATGGGTTGTTTGCCTTTGCATACCTATGGACGCAATGAAAAAGCCCACCACGAATCCTTCATTCGAAAAAGAGTTCAATGTTGACATGTGTTTCTTTCAACATATTATGCCACAAAAGCCTTGGCGTGGTTTAGTAGTATCCACGAGCCAGGTTGCATGTTATCAGGCATACACTCCAGAATCGCATGAAAATATCTGCAAGTAAGTGCACATTTGTATTTTTCATAATCCTTAAATTAGCTATGTCGAACTCCTACCATTTATTTACCTCATGCCCATACTCTGCATTCGATATGGTAGTGTCTGAAAGTTTTTTACATAATATTTTTCTGTCGTGCAATGTAATTTCGTTGCGTTCCTCCCACGAATCCAGGTACTGGTATGGGAAAACCCCCTTCTTCGTTACAAGTTGGAACTTAGCATCATCAGGAAACGTAACTCGAGTGAGCTATAAGTCCTTGTGGCACATTCTTCAAGCAAGTGTCCATGATTCTCAGTGCGTCAAGGAATCCTGAGTGTAACTTTCTTGGTCTTTCGTTTGGAAAACAAAATGCGCCTCTCAGTGGTGTCAGATATGGTACTAACCCAATCTCTGCTCATTCCATAATCAGCCAAGAGCTCTACCAGAAAGTGAGTATCATACCCTCTTAAATTATGGATAAAAAACGGGTTATGTGTCCTGGGATATGGTATTGCAAGTTCCATACTTTTTGTGCAGCACTGCAGAATGTGCCAGGTCGATGGCAGTCATCGCTACATGTTTTTTCCGCTTCTTTATCTAATGGCTGTCCAAAAATATAGCCAACAACTGCATTCTTGTACAGTAATTTATACATCTGCGTTTTGGTCATAGGAACGATGTTGTCACAAATGCCAACAACTTTTCTTGTTAGGTTTCCAAGCTCAGAGAGCAACCAGCCGGCAGGATTACTCCATTGTACAAATAAAACTGATGAAGACTTGAATCATATGGACATACTCGTACATGTTGATATTCAGTGGCAAAAGGTACATACCGTTATGTGAGAGTGGTATGTGGTTCGGTAGGATGGTTCTCACAGCCTGCCACAGGAGTGAGAAGCCATTTAAAGTCGGCTTGTACAGAAAATGATACTCGCTACTTGCAGAGAAAATTCTTAAACTTCATTTTCCTCAGTGGGCATTACAACATGTACCAGGCCCTTGGTACAGGCACAAGAAGCTTTGTTAATCACATACTTCCCTGAAACGAGTTCAGGCACCTAGGGCAAAAGTGTCATTTACCATTAAGGTTTGATATTTGGGAAGAGAGGAGTTGGGACATGCATTTCATCCAGCAGTAGTGATATCTGTCATCCTCATAGATTATCAACAAAGCTGCACGTGTAGCAAGCTGATCAGCAAACTTATGAAACTAAAGGGTCCAATGTACAGGTGTACAACAACTCTGTCACCTTACTTGCATCCTTCTGGCCACATACATGAATAAACAGGGGGGGGGGGGGGGGGGGGGTCCTGCCTCTCGAATATAGTGAAGTCTTGAGGGCTCATGTGGAATCTAATACCACCATGTTTATAGCACCCACTAATGTCTTCCACTTGGTAATGATTTGGATTATGTGCATTTTTCTCATAATTTATTTTGCAGTTCGGAAGTGACGACAGAAAGCAACACTGATTTTTATTTTAAACATTAATAACGCCCTGTCTTTTTTTATATCTTCCAGAAGGGGGATATATAAGGACCCCCCCCCCCCCCTCCTACACACTGGATCACAGGATCACACATGTGTAATTGAACTTCCAAATACAGAACTCTACAGACCACTTTATCTGAATCTCTTTGTCGCAATTCAGAGAGCTGAGTCTGTACAGCTGCAGGGAAATCAGTGACCCACTTAACAACTGACATGACCCATAGTATCTCACCATTGTCTTCTCTCTTATGTATGAACACATTCTGCAAGACACTCTCCTTAGATGGGAGGAGAACTCACAGATATTGTAGAACTGCAGTTAAGACGGGGTACCCCAGATCATATAATATTTTGAAAAGTTTCCTTTCCAGAATAGGTAGACATCCCTTCATGAAATGAACGGAATCTAGGTGTTGAGACTATGGAGGTTAAGCTCATGTAAAATGAGAGCATCTGAAGAGAGAGCAACAGACATCAGGAGGATGGCTGCTGGGGAGAAGAATGAGGAGCACGCTATGCAATGAGATGCCTTACCGAGGAGGTTAGCTGCGAATGGCAAGCAGCCAGGGATAGGGGATGAGAGGTAGGCAGATCAGTCCAATGAACTGCAAACACTGGCTATTTTCCTTTTCAGTGGTGTGAAGAAGCTTAGCCACCAGTCAGGAGAATCGCACTCAAGTGCAGGTAGACAACACAGCTCTCTGCAGCTGGCTGACCATAACAACTTCTCCACTGAACTAAATGATGTTACGACTTATAAAAAATGACACCCCTGTTGCTATCACCCTCAAATGTAGGCTAGGAGACAATATAACAGCATAAAATATGATTTGTATGTGGCTTCCGCACTAACACGGCAAAGACTTCAAAAACATTTCTGTACACGTTTGCGATGTAGACACGAAGTATCAGAGATCACCGTGACTCTTCCCCCTTTTTCTGGTG
Organism: Schistocerca cancellata; assembly: GCF_023864275.1. Classification (NCBI taxonomy): domain Eukaryota; kingdom Metazoa; phylum Arthropoda; class Insecta; order Orthoptera; family Acrididae; genus Schistocerca; species Schistocerca cancellata. Next base: position 390,321,566 of record NC_064629.1, on the reverse strand, counting down.
AAGGCGATTTTTTCCAGGCTGCCACAAACTATATCCCTGTTTTTTCTCTTCTTGAGAATTCCATAAGCTATCACTCTTGAGCAAACAGGTGCGAGAAGCAATCCAGATTTGATAAATACCATTGGATAGCAATACATTGTCTGGTTGTGCTATCCTCTGTACAATTCGTTCCCATGCTCTCTGTGAGTAACATTAGCATCTCAGTGATGTCAGCCGACTGCTGTGACCGAGCGGTTCTAGGCGCTTCAGTCAAGAAACATGCGGCTGTTTCGGTCGCAGGTTCGAATCCTGCCTCGGGCATGGATGTGTGTGATGTCCTTAGGTTAGTTAGGTTTACGTAGTTCTAAGTCTAGGGGACTGATGACCTCAGATATTAAGTCCCATAGTGTTTAGAGCCATTTGAATTTGAACTCATTGATGTCAAAATAGTTGAAAGCCATATCCTTTTGCTTCAGTTCTGTGTTTGATCTACCGCATCCAGTGCAGCCGATACTGACCGGTGTTTTCCTTTATTTGTGCGCAATGATGCAACCCACACGATTCAGATGGTGATTTGTCTCAGTCTTTATACTCATTATGACCCCTCATCTCAGATGCAGCGTCGACCTTGTCTGCAGAGCCACTTCCTACAGGAGAACGAGGCCTGCTCAATGAATGGACCAACCCTTGGATATCAACTACCACTATGATCACAGTTACCAGAAATCGAAGTCGAAGAATAAAGCCTCCATCCCACTTGTGCTCCTCCCCCACTTGTACAGATCTAAGTCATTATCCTGGTTCATTCTGTGGCCAGTGTCTGTGCTCGTTTTTCGGGTGATGAGTAAAGTCATACCTTTCTTTATTTCGCTTCCTTCTGGAGGATATAAGAAAAAGAAAAGGCGTTATTAATGTTAAAAATAACGATCAGTGTTGCTTTTTGTCGTCACTTCCGACCTGCAAAATAAATTATGAGAAAAACAGAGACAGCAATGACATTGCAAATCTTTTCTTCCGGTGGTTATTTCTATGAAGGACAGGTCCAGCATGAAATTGAGCATTCATTGCGAACGTTTTTTGTACTTATTTTCTACTAAACTTTTTGTGTTACAGTTGCTTAAGATGCTCTCTTTCATAACCACTACCTTTTGCTTATTCAGTGTTGTACGATATTTTGTGAGCTGTGTCTGTGTACATTTAAATACAATGTTCTTGCAATAAATTTTATTTTTCTGTTCATTATATTTATGAAATTTTGTGTTGTTGACTATGTTGTCAATATTTCAATGTAAGAATAGATGTCAAGTAATATTACCCCTGAGCTCCCGTAGCATATGTTGGTTGCCATTTTTGTTGCAGTTGATTATTGTTGTTAATTATCTTCCGTAAACATATGTTGATGTTCGTGTACTTATCACCAGAGTATTACTAAAATAAAGCTTTCTTTGTTTTGTGCTAGAAATGAATGAATGTGTTTCGCAAACGTGATTATGAAAATACGTGCTTGTGAGCAATACGTGTTCAGAGACTGTAATAGCTAAGAATGACGTCTTTCACAATTAATTATTAATATGTAGAGTGAGAGAGAAAAATTAAGAGGACCGTTGGTAGGGTGGATGAAGAATGAGTGGATAATATATAAATAGAACAGCCAAAAAACTGATTCACCTCCCTAATATCGTGTAGGGCCCTCGCAAGCACGCAGAAGTGCCGCAACACGACGTGGCATGGACTCGGCTAATGTCTGAAGTAGTGCTGGAGGGAACTGACACCATGAATTCTGCAGGGCTGTCCATAAATCCCTAAGAGTAGGGTGGAGTGGAAATCTCTTCTGAACAGCACGTTGCAGGGCATCCCAGATATGCTCAACAATGTTCATGTCTGGTGAGATTGGTGACCATCGGAAGTGTTTAAACTCAGAAGAGTGTTCTTGGAGCCACTCTGTACCAATTCTGGATGTGTGGGGTGTCGTATTGTCCTGCTGAAATTGAAAAAGTCCGTCGGAATGCACAGTGGACATCATGGATGCAGGTGATCAGACAGGATGCTTACGTACGTGGTACCTGTCCGAGTTGTACCTAGACGTATCGGGGGTCCCATACCACTCCAGCTGCACACGTCCCACACCAATACAGAGAGAGCCTCGACCAGCTTAAACAGTCCCCTGCTGACATGCAGGGTCCATGGATTCATGAGGTTGTCTCCATACCCGTATACGTCCATCCGCTCCATACAATTTGGAACGACACTCGTCCGACCAGACAACATGCTTCAAGTCATTAACAGTCCAATGTCGGCGTTGACGGGCCCTAGCGAGGCGTGAAGCTTTGTGTCGTGCAGTCATCAAAGGTACACGAGTGGGTCTTCGGCTCCCAGAGCCCATATCGATGATGTTGCGTTGAATGGTAGGCACGCTGACACTTGTTGATGGCCCAGCATTGAAATCTGCAGCAATTTGCGGAAGGGTTGCACTTCTGTCATATTGAAAGATTCTCTTCAGTCGTCGTTGGTCCCGTTCTTGCAGGATTTTCCTTTAGCCGCAACGATGTCGGAGATTCGATGTTTACCGGATTCCTAAAATTCGCAATACACTTGTGAAATGGTCGTACGAGAAATTCCCCACTTCATCGATACCTTGGAGATGCTGTGTCACATCGCTCGTGCGCCGACTATAACACCACATTCAAACCCGCTTAAATCTTGATAATCTGCCATTTTAACAGCAGCAACCGATCTATTAATTGCGCAAGGCCCTTTTTGTCTTATAAAGGGGTTGCCGACCGCAACGCCGTATCTGCCTGTTTACACATCTCTGTATTTGAATATGCAAGCCTATACCAGTTTCCTTGGCTCTTCTCTGAATGAAAAAATGATAAAAACGTAAGACAATCAATCAGGAGGAAGGTTTATAAATTTAGCAAGAGTAATAGGAGGCAGACTTGAGACTACTTAACAGATCAAAACGAAAATTTCTGTTCCGACACTGACAATGTTGAGTGTTTGCGGAAAAAGTTCAAGGCAATCGTAAAATGCGTTTTAGACAGGTACGTGCCGAGTAAAACTGTGAGGGACACGAAAAACCCGCCGTGGTTCAATACCAAAATTAGGAAACTACTACCAAAGCAAAGGGAGCTTCACTGCAAATTTAAACGCAGCCAAAACCTCTCAGACAAACAGAAGCTAAACGATGTCAAAGTTAGCGTAAGGAGGGCTATGCGTGAAACGTTCAGTGAATTCGAAAGCAAAATTCTATTTACCGACTTGACAGGAAATCCTAGGAAGTTCTGGTCTTACGTTAAATCAGTAAGTGGATCGAAACAGCATACCCAGACACTCTGGGATGATAATGGCATTGAAACAGAGGATGATACGCGTAAAGCTGAAATAATAAACACCTTTTTCCAAAGCTCTTTTACAGAGGAATACCGCACTGCAGTTCATTCTCTAAATCCTCGCACGAACGAAAAGATGGCTGACATAGATATAAGTGTCCAAGGAATAGAAAAGCAACTGAAATCACTCAACAGAGGAAAGTCCACTGGACCTGACGGGATACCAATTCGATTCTACACAGAGTACGCGAATGAACTTGCCCCCTTCTAACAGCCTTGTACCGTAAGTCTCTAAAGGAACGGAAGGTTCCAAATGATTGGAAAAGAGCACTGGCAGTTACAGTTTTCAAGAAGGGTCGTCGAGCAGATGCGAGAAACTATAGGCCTTTATCTCTGACATCGATCTGTTGTAGAATTTTAGAACATGTTTTTTGCTCGCGTATCATGTCATTTCTGGAAACCCAGAATCTACACTGTGGGAATCAACATGGATACAGGAATTAGCGATCGTATGAGACCCAACTCGCTTTATTCCTTCATGAGACCCAGAAAATATGAGATACAGGCTCCCAGGTAGATGCCATTTTCCCTGACTTCCGGAAGCCGTTCAATACAGTTCCGCACTGCCGCCTGATAAACAAAGTAAGAGCCTACGGAATATCAGACCAGCTGTGTGGCTGGATTGAAGAGTTTTTAGCAAACAGAACACAGCATGTTGTTCTCAACGGAGAGACGTCTACAGACGTTAAAGTAACCTCTGGCGTGCCACAGGGGAGTGTTATGGCACCACTGCTTTTCACAATATATATAAATGACCTAGTAGATAGTGTCGGAAGTTCCATGCGGCTTTTCGCGGATGATGCTGTAGTATGCAGAGACGTTGCAGCATTAGAAAATTGCAGCGAAATCTGCAGTGGATAGGCACTTGGTGCAGGGAGTGGCAACTGACCCTTAACATAGACAAATGTAATGTATTGCTAATACATAGGAGAAGGATCCTTTATTGTATGATTATATGATAACGGAACAAACACTGGTAGCAGTTACTTCTGTAAAATATCTGGAAGTGTGCGTACGGAACGATTTGAAGTGGAATGATCATATAAAATTAATTGTTGGTAAGACGGGTGCCAGGTTGAGATTCATTGGGAGAGTCCTTAGAAAATGTAGTCCATCAACAAACGAGGTGGCTTACAAAACACTCGTTCGACCTATACTTGAGTATTGATCATCAGTGTGGGATCTGTATCAGGTTGGGTTGACAGAGGAGATACAGAAGATCCAAAGAAGAGCGGCGCGTTTCGTCACAGGGTTATTTGGTAAGCGTGATAGCGTTACGGAGATGTTTAGCAAACTCAATTGGCAGTCTCTGCAAGAGAGGTGCTCTGCATCGAGGTGTAGCTTGCTGTCCAGGTTTCGAGAGGGTGCGTTTCTGGATGAGGTATCGAACATATTGCTTCCCCCTACTTATACCGCCCGAGGAGATCACGAATGTAAAATTAGAGAGATTCGAGCGCGCACGGAGTCTTTCCGGCAGTCGTTCTTCCCGCGAACCATACGCGACTGGAACAGGAAAGGGAGGTAATGACAGTGGCACGTAAAGTGCCTTCCGCCACAAACCGTTGGGTGGCTTGTGGAGTATAAATGTAGATGTAGATGTAGATGAATAGCAATACGCGTAAAAGTTTTGATTTCTGACTGAACTGGATTTGCAAGCTTGGTATATTCCAAAAACGTAAATTATATCTGCTGGATGATTATTTCCACCATGTACAAACTCTAGGGATTGATCGATGATAGGATACGCTACAAAAAAAAGTTCGATGAACTTATGACCGGAAACGCAGTTTCGATGTTAGAGACCATTTATTCAATCATCTGTGTTACAGAGATTGCCATCTAATACGCGCTGTACCATGCAGCCACAGTCCAGTATGCATGGTTTCCTACAAGAGGGTGGTACTGTTACTCATACGTCATGTCCTAGCGCCCGCTCCTGCCATAGTAACTTGTAATGTTGTGTCTGATTCACTTCTCTTGCTAACACACCTTGTAATGGATGTGATACAGCGTTGTACACAATGCTTCCGTATTCGAATCGAGAGCTTGCCAACATGGTGTTTAGCTACGGAAAGCAAATGGCAGCGGGCGGCGGGAAGCAAGGTTGTACCAGAAGACCTATCCCGCCGACAACAACGTTTGCAACAGTGTTTCGACGTTTTTCTGTGACAGGGTCGTTTCAGGAAGCAGAAAATGACGAAGAACGTACCCGAAATGTTCCGACACCAGAGATGGGAGCCGGCCGAAGTGGCCGTGCGGTTAAAGGCGCTGCAGTCTGGAACCGCAAGACCGCTACGGTCGCAGGTTCGAATCCTGCCTCGGGCATGGATGTTTGTGATGTCCTTAGGTTAGTTAGGTTTAACTAGTTCTAAGTTCTAGGGGACTAATGACCTCAGCAGTTGAGTCCCATAGTGCTCAGAGCCATTTGAACCAGAGATGGAGGAAAATGTGATCAACACAGTCGATAGCGACAGCCGTGTCAGTACAACGCAGTTGGTCTGCCAGTACAGGGTAAGCCAGACGACCGTGTGGAACATTCTCCATGACAATTTTTACTACCCTTACCACTAACAGCGTGTGGACGGCTTACTAGCGACCGAATTTCCACATCGGGAGCAGTTTTGTCACTGGTTTCTTCAGCAGGCAGCCACGATTCCGGCATTTGTGTCATCCATCCTATTCACAAATGAGGCCACCTTTACATGGAGTGGTATGTTTAACTTTCATACCAGTCATCTGTGGGATGGTATGCAGAAACCCCGTGGTATGGTGACAGTGTATCATCAGCATCAGTGTAGCCAGAATGCGTGGGGTGGGATAATTGGCTATCATATTTCTCTTCCTTACACATCGCCTAAGAGGTTGGAACTATTGGCATTTCTTGCGGGTCACTTTGGTTGCCCTGCTGGAAGAAGTGCCACTGATGCATGGAACGGTTATGTGGCTGCTACATGAAGGTGCTCCATCCCACTTAACCGTTAACAGTCCGGACGCATCTTAATCGTGTCTTCCCTGGTCGATGGATCGGACGATGGAGTCCAGTTGCATGGCCAGCTCGTTCACCGGATCTCAACCTATGCGCTTTCTGGTTGTGTGTCCATCTCAAAGCTATGGGGTATTTTTATTAATTTTTCTAAATAATTTAAGTGAAATTAAGTCAGTTAGACCTGAATGGTGGATTATAGTAGATGAAAAGTGTAGGTTCTGGATACGCTTTCATTTTCTAGTGAAAAGAATGAGTGAAACGAGTGATTTTCAGTAAAAAATGAAGAGTGAGCTAGAACCTACACTTTTCTTCTACTAATATACATTATCTGATAACAAGTACCCAGATATGTAGTAGTGGACACCAACCCACGCAAACATCGCAAAAATATTTATGCAAACAAATGCACTTGAACATGAGAATAAATTTAAAAAGGCTTTATGCTAAACATGAAAAATTGCGTAACTGATGCTATTTTTCATTATTTAAATCATTACTTCGAGTCACATTGCTATCCACTCTACATGAGCGGCAGTAAGCTGGATCACCCGCTAGTCCAGATCAGCCAGTGAGCTGGATCAGAGCGTGCACTGGATCAGCCTGTGAGGTCGGTCAGCTGGTAAGCCAGTGGGAGAAGTGTGATTCCAAAGTTGCATTACGATCCGTTCCGTATGAGTAGTCGCTGAAGACCGCTGCTCACGTGAGTCATATGATCGCTGACAATATATTCTGAGTGTGATGTTATGCCGAATGATAAGAAGTAAGAACTCACTTACATGTATGTAAACGTTTATTGGGATTCTGAAATCTGTGATTTTCTTTCCAAATCAAGAGCGAAAATACAGGGTGTAAACGATAACTGTTCACAGCGTAGGCCTACCCCAGTAGTGTACAGGAGGTCGATTCGAACAGTTTGATATAGGACTGTCAAGTCGGGAAACTACCACAAACTGGCGAAAAAAAACCTAATCTACAGCGCATGAGCGTAACACGAGATTTTCAGTATTCTCTCGGTCGCTTCGCACAAACTCTTAGCCCACGGCGAAAAGCGAGTACAACGTTTTCTGTACGAAATTTGATGCAGTTTAACTTTGTACTGGCATACGTTTTCGATTCAAGCTGCGGTTTTCTAGAATTCAAGACAAACCTACAAAACTGGCTTTGAAACGCATCCCCACTGCCGCACTCATCTTCCACCAAACAGGATTTCTAGTATGTGGTTCATGCAACCCCTCCTGCTACTGTACAAAATGTGCGACTACGCGAATCATTTCACGTATACCACGCTTTTTGCTCTTCCTTGACTGGCCTGTTATACCATGGGCTTAGTGGGCTATTTTGTTAACATTAATTTAAACTGTCCAGTGCAAGTGGGAAAAAAATACTTTCCTAAGCGTTATGCAGGAACCAATTACGTTTACAGTTCGACATAAACCTAACCCTTACAAGCACTGTAATTTCGTAGTAGGAAGGCCACTCGAACTAAACGATTTAAATATTGATTTTATGCTGCTGAAATTCACAAAAATGTGTGGTGAAATTTACACATGTGTCAGATTTGCATTTTTAAAGTGAACTAATGACCCGGTGATGTAATAGCCTAGTCAGTGAAGACCAAAAAAGGGCGAATTTGGGAAACAATTCGTGCAATAGCATATTCTCAACGGAGATAGGAGTGTGTGCTATGAACAAGACACTAGTAGTACTGAATGGTGAGGGATTATTGTGGGGATGGGGGTGCGCTTGAAGGTCTCTCTTGCATATTTTTCTTGCAATAAGTCGAATATAGCGGCGTCTAGCTAAAACATTCAACAGTACAAAATTAAACTACGCTAAATTTCCTGCATAAAAGATCCTATCCATTTTTTTTATTTCTGACTAATAGTTTGCTGAAAGAGTGTGAGGGGACTTTGAAAATCACGCGCAATGCGCCTGTGCTGCAGGGCTTAATTTCGGCCGGAACGCACCGGAACGGCATTCCTGCAGCTCATACGAAATTTTTTATGAACTCACTGTAACAAGTCGGCACCGGAAATTTAAAGTACTACACGTGTATTACATCGCAACGTAACTATAATTTGCCGCTGTGTTAGCACCAGTGAATGTGATAATACAATTCAATGAGTAGAAGACAAATGACATTTAAAGCATTTACCGAACATCTAACTCTGTGTCTCATGTCACACCGCATTTAGCTTTGCCTAACTCTTTGGGAATGTGGACTTGTATGTCACACCGATGGGTCAGGAATATCTTCATTGTAATTCATCACAAAGCGCTTTATTCATTAATAGTGTGCACACGTCCAGCTGGCAACTACAGTGCAATTATTAGAACGTTGCGACTGGCAGCAGTTTTAAACAAGATGTCATAGTCACGAACGCTACTGACTTGAGCCGATATGTATCGAGCAGAAGCAGGGAGCAAAGTGACAGTGCTATAGGACCAGCCAGTAGCTCCTGTTGCTTATATTAAATCTTGTAGCTTTATTGTTTTGATTATCAGACATTATGTTTTAAAATCAGAATGTCAGAACAGTATTCTTTAAAAAATGACTTATCACTGGAAGTTTGATCACAAGCTTTGAAAACTCGAAACTTGTCACTTTTATGGCTGGCGGGGAGGATGGGTGATGGGGTTGTATGGTTCAAGAGGTGTCTTGTGGAACCTAAGATTTTAGAAATTAAGATCTGATGTGCTGAATCTTAGGTACTTTTTTTTAGGCCAGTAGTTTCGCAACTTGATATACCATAAGTGTCCTATATTAAGTCATCTCCTCAAGACTACATCTATACCATGGTGGTAAATTGTGAAGTTATCGTTCACACCCAGTGTAAGGCAGCAAAGGGTTTTTCTCATTAATGCTGTGTCCTGAAGGCCTTATCTTTCTTCATTTCCTATTCTTTTCATGACAGAAAAGTTGCACACAATAGTAAGATATGCGAATAGCTATACGCACATGTTGTACTGCATATTTTCCCGCAATTTGAGAGAGGTTTCCTTCAAGACGTAATATAGGGTGTCGATGTAGCAGTCTGTTTCAGAATCTTCGTTCTCCTCACTAATATCACAAGAGCGACATTTCGGATCAGAGGAGTTAACGCTCCTTTTTTCCGTGTCACCGATTGCTCACGTTATAGAAGGATCTGTCTCTTTGAATCAGTTCAGAAGCGGATCGCCCATGTATACTTTGATCGTAATCAAAACTGGGTACCAGGCTTATGCAGTTGATAACTGCTGTCTTTATTTATCTGTAAATCATGTGGTTGGACCTCTACACCCTCTTTCAGAACAAAGTATCGGAAGATGTTGGGCTGTGCAACAATTTGGGGCCATAGTAATTTATGATTATGCCTGTGAGAGATACAGTATTCTCCCACAGTAGACTTTGGAAGATTGTGTGAATGTGCTCCAAGGTTCGGCTGCTGTATGGGCAGTCGCTTCATTCTGTTGGAAGTAACTGTAGGTTTTTTCTCGTTAGTTAATGCTGCCCACAAATGGTCCAGGCCACTTTATTTTGCCCCATCCTGTATTTTCAAATATTTCCAAGGGATCAGGTAGACTCCCAGTTTCCGGAGCTCTAGGTAATCATGGACTAGTCTCAACAATCTGGCCGTCGCTGCAACAGTTCGTTGGAGGGATATTAGGAGGGAGATTAGGGTTTAACGTCCCGTCGAGGTCACTAAAGACGGAGTAAAAGCTTGGATAGTTTCACGGATGGGAAGGAATTCAGCCGTGCCCTTTCAGAGGAACCATCGCGACATGTCCCTGTAATGATGTAAGAAAATCACGGAGAGCCTAAATCAGGATAGCTGGACGTGGATTTGAACTGTCGCTCTCCCGAATGTGATTCAAGTGGGCTAACTACTGCGCCACCTCGCTTGGTGTGCAACCATTTGTATGAAGCTACACCCTGTAGGTGCTACAGTTCGGATGTTACACTGCCTCGGTCCTAGATTCCGCATGCTTTGAGCAATAGTGCGCTTAGAGTACGTTCTCGTTGCAAAGGGGAGACATGAAAGTACAAATCTATATGGGTCATTTAACGTTGGGTTGTTTTGGGGGAAGAGACCAAATTGCGAAGTCATCGGTCTCATCGGGTTAGGGAAGGACGGGGAAGGAAGTCGGCCGTGCCCTTCCAAAGGAACCATCCCGACATTTGCCTGGAGCGATTTAGGGAAATCATGGAAAACCTAAATCAGGATGGCCGGACGCGCGATTGAACAGTCGTCCTCCCGAATGCAAGTCCAGTGTGATAACCACTGCACCACCTCGCTCGGTCAGGTCATTCAAGGGTAGAACCTTGTATGAGGTGGTCTTCGCATCGCCAAATATCTTCTCTGTACAGCTGATTATAGTTCTCTGAAATTATTCTTGTAGTGGTTTAATCGCAAGGCGTTCGTGTTTACCGCCTTATGTGCAGGTGACCGATTACCATGCTATATTGATTTGAGAACAAGTAACTGGGTCTATCCACTCCCACGAGGCAGGGGAGAGCGTTGACGCCAACTGCATGTGAAGCCTCAAGAGTTTTCTTCAGGTCTCCTCTAGTCTGTGTCGAGTGTAGCGGACTATAGCCAGGGAGTCTCTCCTCTTGATCTGGTTGGATACTAGAGTCCACATCTTCGCAAAAGATGGTCTGATTCGGTCCTCACGGCGCCTCAGAAAGAAGACGAGGGGGCCAGAAGGCATTCCTCCCTCTTCCGAAGCTTGTCAAGCTTTTTAATTTTTCTGTACATCTCCTCTCCGTCGAGGTATTTCATGTGCGATTTTGTGTTTCCCTGTCGTAGGGCCGTTTTGAATATTTCTCGGGTACTGTGCCGGGTGGCTTCGTCAAGAAGGAGAAGGACATCGCCGGGCCAGCAGAGATGGTGCTGAGTACATCAGATCAAGCCCAAGAGATACGTTTGCCGAACCTAGCGAAACACAATCGGTCATCAGGAACAAAAGAAAGAGACAAAGGCGCTTAAGAACTTCCGAGAATATTCTGAGACAAGTATCGTCTAAGCGGATGAAGAACATTCTGCAGTCCTGCTACCACTTAAGTATACAAAGAAAAAGTAAATGGCCTATTAGAGGAGCTGAAGACGATTCTACCAACCGAGTTAATCGGAAGACCATCGAGCCCCTCCAAGATACATTCCAAGATAAGAAGACGGTGAAGAGACTTCCTCCACAAGCAGCTGCTCCACCTATACATTAGAAACTACGGAAATTGCGCGGTGGAGGAAGGGAACTCCGTACAATCGTTAAATACATCGATGCACCAGCATATGAATTAGTAAAACACCTGACATCGATTGTCGGCCACGTTGTGGGCAAGTGACAGAACCACATACGGGTTTCGGCGCATTTCATCTAGCAGCTCAGAACTAGTTTGCAACTGATCCAAGAAGACCTCATGGTGAGCTTCGACGTGGTATCTCTCTTTACACGATACCTTTAAAAGAGTCACCAAGTCTCACAGAAGAAATGTTAGTGTCAGTGCTAACGCAACTACCTGATTTCGTGCTTACATCAACCTGTTTTCTATTAGACAGAAATTACGGTAAACAGAGGCAGTGGCGGTGGGCTCCCCACTATCCCCAGTAATAATCAAATTTTTTATGGAGGTATTTGAAAGAAATCCCCTGTACTCAGCTGTCTACAAGTCTTCGTGGATTTTTCGATGTATAGATGATATATTCGTAAATATGGAAACACAAAAAACGCAACACGTTACCATTCCCAACACAGTGTCATTCGAAACATCTTCCAGTGGCCTCGAAATGGTTAAATGCCATTCCTGTATGGGAGAAAACCTCATAGCATTGTTCCCAAAAAATAGTGGCCATTTCAGGTAACTATCGTCGACGTGGATAGCGATTACTGCGCTTCTCTCCTAAGCAGATCACAAAGGCTAAATAATGCTGCGATGTTTTGACTGTGATGGCCAGTGGAGGTGGTACACTTCATCCTTGTTCTCACAAAACAAGTGTTGGACAATGCAACTTGTGTGTTCAAAATGTTCAAATGTGTGTGAAATCTTATGGGACTTAACTGCTGAGGTCATCAGTTCCTAAGCTTACACACTTCTAAACCTAAATTATCTTAAGGACAAACACACACACCCATGCACGAGGGACGACTCGAACCTCCACCAGGTCCAGCGGCACATTCCATGACTGCAGCGCCTTAGACCACTCGGCTAATCCTGCGCGGCAAACTTGTGTGAACAGAGCTCTTGTCGTCTTGGAACACAGGGGAACAAACATTATACCTTGCGATGGCCTGATCAGCCAAAATGGTTTCATAATCCTTGGGAATAATGCAACCTTGTAGAGTAACCATAGGGTCCACAGAATACCACAATATGGATACTCAAATCATCATCGAACGCCTGCCATGTTTCACTCTTGGGACGCAAACTCTGCAAAAAGTTACAAACAGAGTGAAACAAGACTCAACCGGCCGAATGTGACAGTATGTCATTGCGCCATAGTCCAGGTTTTACGGCTTTGACACCACGTTTCCCTGTTACGAGTATTTATATCACCGATGAGTGTTTTCGGAATTACAGCTCGCCTCTCTTCAGTGGTCGTCCGTCGCGATCAGTCAACATACACTTTCGTCCGCGTTGTGACTTAGTGGATGACGTTTTTCCGCTGTCCCTGTATGCGGCAATAATCTCCGATACGGTACCTCTTGTAACACCGACTACTTCTGCTACCTTGGTTACGAAAGCACCCAACATACGAGTACTAGCAATTTGCCCACGTTTTAATTCACTAAGCTCCGATACAACGCTCTCACAGCTATACAGGACACTGTTCTGACCACGACCGACCCTTGCAACATACTGGGGACACCGGAAGGTGCCGCTCGTGGTTAAACACAACAGAGCTATCCGTAGGCTTGGCTAGCATCTGCATTTATGTTCAAGTACGCATTTCCCGCGGTGTTTTCATATTTTTGTCCATCCCCTTTCCTAACAAATAAAGACAACCGTTTTCAATTGAGCAAGGCGTGGGGGCCAGCACTGAGTATGATCAAAGCACAGTAGCTGTCCACGTGGAGATCCGCTCCCGTCTTGGTAAGTGAAGAGAACGAGAACGTATTGTCGCTGCGTCATCAGAGACCCGCGTCCGGCGCTGCGGCAGCGCGAGTGAGGAGATCGGACCGAGGCCTGGCGACACTACCACGTGCCCAGAGACAGCCGGCTACAGGCCGCCGGTAGGGACGGATATAAATGAGGCGACCGGTGAAACACAATCGGGGACATGGTGGTTCGTCAGCTCGCGAGGTATTTGACAATGTTAACGAGGTTTCTTTTCCTAATGATATACACGCTAAAATCACTGACTGTGGCTTATGTGCCTTCTTATGTTGCTCTTGGTAGTATGAATTTTCATGCGTGTTTTTTTACGATAGATAACCCTGGAAAATGCAATGGTTCACTTGAAGCTTTAAAGTAAACTTAAAAGCAAAATTTGAAATATTTCTGTTTACACGTTTTTCATTTTCAGTTACTGGTAAGTGTATAATATTTGTGAGGATAAAATCTATTTATAATTAAATACGAAATATTTCTTTCTTTTGTCAATAACTCCATTATAATTCTTTATTTAACAAAAATATATTGATATTACATACGTCTGTGACAATAAAATAAATATAACTTAAGATTGGAGTTTGAAGCGGGCGACAAATTTTCTCAACTGTGTTCCTAGCTCATGCACTAGTACCTAACTTTGTTCTACATCGTGCGAGAGAATTGATGAAGTAGTGACGAAGCTTCGAACGTCTTTCCTCGGGAACTGTTGAATGTGGGCACCTTAGCTAAAATTGGTGTTCCTTTATTATCACCCTTCTTTCCCCTTGTTGGATCAGTTTCGTGGTGAATGCGAAAATAGTTTTGAGATTCGCGACGTATTGTTCTCAGTGAATATAATGTGTTCTACTGTTCTTCAGATTGATAATGCTTCTCTGGAAGTCATCGGTGGTGTTTTTAGAGCTGCCATTCCTCGGCATGAGACATCCCACGCACTTCAATCTGATTTACGGATATGAGGACAGTGTTGGTTGCCTCAGACTTGTGGCGTCAATACGTCTCAGGTACTCGTATAATGGACAATCCCTGGGTGGTCGAGCATTCTCATCACTTAGATAGAAATCTACAACAGTTTGCTCCAATGATAAGATACTGTAGGATATCACCGTTATATAACTCAGCAGCTCGTGGTCTAGTAATTAGCACTGCCTTTAGATCTTGGGGACCTGGTTTCGATTCGCGGGTGGGCAGGAGATTTTTTGCTCGAGGCTGGGTGCTTATGTTGTCCTTCTCATTTCATCTCATGTTCATCGACGGGGGAGTCATCAATATGGCGTCAAATAGAATGACTTGCATGAGACGGCCGAACAGCCCCAGATGGGGTCTCGAGGCCCTCAATGCTATATGATCACTTCATTTACACTTACAGACTTCAGCCATCACAGTGCTGACGTGAGACACGTGCAGAGGTGCACGTACTCGTAAAGTTCCAGCGCCCACATCAATACTCTGACGACAAGATATTGTCTCGTCCCTCAACAGTGTCTCGGTTTCCTAGGAGCGCTACGGACGATAATCGATTTCCACGCTAAAATGTTACCCATCAGCGAAGAGGATTCTACTGGCTAATGCAGGGTATTTGAGACTACAACGTGGTTTCTAACTGCGGTAGATGCTATGCTGGTTGAAAGTTATCGGATACTTGCAGTAACACAATGATCCTGGCGCTGCATTTTACCATGTAGTCAACCTTATCCGACTTGACTGAACTTTTCTTCTGCCCTGAAATCGTCTCCACAGCTCTAAAATTAAGCAGCGGGTGACATTCAAATCCTGGGCAAGGTCACACATATTGTGACTCGTTTCTTGTAAGTCAATAATCCGGCCATACTTATTGTCATACCAAAGACTTCGTTGTCCCACTCTCGTTACCAACGACTCGAATATTACTAGTGTAACGCACTGAAACGTAGTTGGTACCACTACATCCAAAACCTGTTCCTATATAGACTGCTGTTGTTGGAACACTAACAACCCTCGTGTTGGGATCCGTAGCAGCCATATGTCAAGAATTTCCATGTTTACCCTAATTATGTAAAGATTTTCGTAGATCCCTTAACGTTTCGATATGAGTGTAAAATGGTGTAATAGTTGAACAAATTGACAATTTAACAACTCCAATACCTAATACCGTAAGTTAATATTACTGATTATCACGCAAACGTCAAATATAAAACTTTGCGACAACAACTCTCCAGATTCGGTTTGAGTGAGGGTGCATACTGCTTCCACAGTAATTCGTGTTTCTATGAGTTTTGAGTGAATATAGAATAGTTCCTTAAAATATTGTCGCGACGCTTGAAAGCATAAGGGAAATGAAGAATAAGAAGATACTGCCATGGGTTGTGCTGCTTACAATGTGATTTAGCGGTTAACGCGGCTTGCCGGCGTGGTGTACGTCGCCATATCGAACTCAACCACCAGCAGTTGTTTTTTATTTAGTATTTATAACTTCTGAGAGGTTCTAGAGACTTCATATGTTTGTATGTTCTGGAATACTCGAAGTTTCTGTAAGCTGCAGCACTCTCCGTCCAAGAGTTCAGTTCTGTTCTGGATGTACGCCGGTGTTTGTAATAAACGTGGTTTCAGTGCTAGGTGTTATACCTGATTTGGGTTACGATGTGACAGTATTTCTAATGTTAGTAACTGACCAGCGGGTCCAACGTTCTGTCATTCTGTGTTTGCCCTAGAAATGTATCGTAGGAGATCAGAAATTTCATTGCTTTCTGGGACATACATGACAATAAGAAAGAAAACAGATTCTTACTGGTGTATGTGAAAGGATATCCCTTACAAACTTACAAATCATTTTGATATAACCCTGATCCAAATACCACTTTTTTCACATTTGTGGTACACTATTTGTAATCGATTCCTATTTGCTCTAAATTAAATACTTTCTATTCAGTAGCTACATAAGTTGCCAGAACTTTTTACTGTTGCCGCTACGAACGAGGATAAAATAAAAAAGTCTGTTAAAAAGTTGTGTCATATCTGTCGACTTCACCTTGTTAGTTCACCATGTTCGTGCTCAAGTTTTTGTTGCGAAGTGGAGCGGAATGGTGCTCACACTCTTAGAGTATTTTATTGTCAGTAGAAACGGAGGAATCGATCTGTCATCATGGGCAGCTTGATGTATTGCTGTTTGTTTGCCGTGTGAATATGTATGATGTGCTGCTTGCACGTAACCTTAAAAATGTTGAATTCTTAGGGTCCCCAGATTTATTTTACAGCGATTGGAAAAGGGCCACAACGAATTTACAGAGAAATTTACGAGGAGCGCCCAACTGTCAGAAAAACTTCAAACACTGCCGTCCACACAGCTTAGAGGGTTCACACCAGAGACCAATAAATCTCAATCGCTGCCGAGCCGCAAAAAACGAGTCAAAGTAGTTCGGCTTTTTTTGTACCTGCATGTGAGGAAAGAAGGCTGCGTTTCTTTCCTCCCCTTCCCGATGTCGGAATGCCTTTCCTCCTTCTTTTCTTCTCTGATTGTCAGTACCGTTCGTTAAAGTCGCCGACTTACATTCCACGTAACCCTTTGTTTGCAAGAAGTCTCGGGCTGACAGGCATAATGCATTCAGTGGCGGGGAAGAGAAGAGACCAGGCATTATCGGCGGTGCTTATCTCTCGCAGAGGTCACTTAGGGAAAGGTGTTGTCTTGACAACAATACGGCATGACAGCTCTTTTGTTTCCCATCCATTGTCTGAATCGGATCTTCGCTTAAATCACTTAAGACTAAAAGCCTTATTGGCATCATGATGAAGGCCGCCCGGGTAATTAGGAGCAGTGTTCACATGCAGAGAACGTCTTGGCTTATCTGTCGTTGCCTCCTGTGCGTGGAAGTGATCTAAGTCTCCACTACTGACACTTTATTTTCTTGTGTGTCTTATTCCTCGGTCAGAATATAACAGTTTCACCTCCTCGTTCGATAAATTTCAGTTATAGATGCTTAGTTACGCCATCAGAGCAAAATATTATCTGCTCCACAGAAGCGTTCAGCCACTTTCTTGAAGTCCTTCGCAATAGCGAACCCGTCTCTGGAATTACCTCCCGTATTATATTAGAGCACAGAATAATATAACCAGCTTCAGAAGACAGCTGATGTCATATCTTCTAAAGTGCCGGCCGCTGTGGTCGAGCGGTTCTAGGCGCTTCAGTCCGGAACCTCGCTGCTGCTACGGTCACAGGTTCGAATCCTGCCTCGGGCATGGATGTGTGTGAGGTCCTTAGGTTAGGTGGGTTTAAGTACTTCTAAGCCTAGGGGACTGATGACCTCAGATGTTAAGTCCCATTGTGCTTAGAGCCATTTGAACCATCTTCTAAAGTACGAGTAACAATGATCATTACCATTGTCCTGTACGCATTCATTATCCTTGTCCAGATTTTTTTCCAACAAAATATTTATCACTTCCCGGTATTCTCAGCTTATTCGTATTAATTTTCCTTTCCACAGAATTTGCTATATCGGAAAGCTATTTTATACACCTATAAGTTTTTGCCACTATCATTAATTGCCATTATCATAATAATTATTGTTACTACTATCACTGTTAGTTCATAGGATTATTTACTGCATTGTGACTCTTTTTTATTTATTTTTTATCATCAGTCCCCTGAATGGTTTGATGCAGTCCACCACGAATTCCTCTTCTGTGACAACCTCCTCATCTCACAGTAGCACTTGCAACCTACGTCCTCAATTATTTGCTGGATATATTCCAGTCTGTCTTCTCCAAAAGTTTTCACCGTCTACCGCTCCCTCTATTACCATGGAAGTTATTCCCTGTTGTCTTAACCGATGTCCTATCATTCTGTCCCTTGTTCTTCTCAGTGTTTTCCATGTGTACCTTCCCTCGCCGATTCCGCGGGGAACTTATCGATTACTTTGCTGATTTATCTGATAATAAATATGCAGTCAGTAGCTTTTTTGTGATTTATTCAACCATGATCAAGTATACTTTCTGTGAATCAGTGTAAAACCAAATGTAGTGTACTTTACAGGAAGAGATCTGATATGGATGCCAGAAGGCAGTACACTCAGCACCAGCACTGCATCTAGCTGCACTTGTTCCATAACATAACGTTCTTATAACGCATCTGTCTGATACTGAGCCTGCAGTGGCTCGAAAACATGATCATGGTTGAATAAATCGTAAAAAAAGCGACTGGTTGCATAATTATTACCAGATAAATCAACAATTTAAATCACAGTCGCAGTTCGTCAACCACAATGAATATTCAGGAATCCCCATAACTTACCTTATCAATCCACCTAATTTTCAACATTCTTCTGCAACAGCACATCTCAAATGTCTCGTTTCTCTTCTTCTCCGGTTTTCGCAAAGTCCATCTTTCACTACCATACAAGGCTGTGCTCCAAACACACATTCTCAGAGATGTCTTCCTCAAATTAAAACATATCTTTGATACTAGTAGACTTCTCTTGGCCTTGAATGCCCCTTTTGACAGTCTGCTTTTGATATCCTCCTTGCTCCGTCCCTCATGGGTTATTTTCCTATCTAGATAGCAGATTTCTTTAGCTTCATCGATTTCGTGATCACCAATCCTGATGTAAGTTTCTCGCCGTTACAATTTCTGCTACTTCTCATTATTTTCGTCTTTCTTCGATTTACTGTAAATCCATATTCCGTAGTTATTACGCCGTTCATTAAATTCAGCACATCCTGTAATTCACCTTCACTTTCACTAACGATAGCAAATAGCAATGTCATCAGCGAATCTTGTCATCCAAGTCCTTTTGCCTTGGATTTTTATTCCTCTCTTGAACCTTCCTTTTATTTCCGTCATTTTTTCTTCGATATATAGATTGAACAGCAGACCGAAAAACTACATCCCTGTCACTCTGTTCTTGGTCTTCCACTGTTATTGTTCTCAGTTGGCTCTTGTACATATTGTACAATACCCGTCTTTCCCTGTAGGCAGCTTACCCATATTATTCTCAGAATTTTGAACATCTTGCCCCATTGTACATTGTTAAGCGCTTTTTCCAGGTCGACAAATACTATGAACATGTCTTGATTTTTCTTTGGTCTTCTTTCCATAATCAGTCGGAACGTCAGAATTATTTCCTGGTGCCTTTACCTTTCCTAAAACTGATCTGCATCTAACAGATTCTCAGTTTTTCTTCTCATTCTTCCGTATATTATTCTTGTCAGCAACTTGGATGCTCATTGTGCTATAATTCTCGCAATTGTCGTCTCTTGCAGTTTTCGGAATTGAGTGGATGATGTTTTTCCGAAAGTCAGAGGGTACACCGCCAGTCTCATGACGGCCATCCTGATTTAGGTTTCCGTGATTTCCCTAAATCACTCCAGGCAAATGCCGGGATGGTTCCTTTGAAAGGGCATGGCCGACTTCCTTCCCCTTCTTTGCCTAATCCAATGAGACCCATGACCTCGCTGTCTGGTCTCCTTCCCCAAACAATCCAATCCAGTCTCATGAATTCTGCACACTAACGCAAATAGTCGTTTTGATGCGACTTCCCCCAAGGATTTTAGTAATTCTGATGGAATATTCTCTGTTCCTTCTGCCTTATTCGTCTTCCTAAGTTCTTTTAAGTTCTGATGCTAATACTGGATCTCCTACTTCTTCTGTATCAGCTCCTGTTTATTCTTCTTCACGTCATCAGACAATTCCACCCCCTCATAGAGGCTTTCAGTGTACTACTTCCACCAATCCCCTCTCACCTCTGCGTTTAACACTGGACTTCCCACTGCGCTCTTCATGGTGCCACCTTTGCTTTTAATTCCAGCGAAGGCTGTTCTGACTTTCCTTTATGCTGAGTCATCCCTTCCAACAATCACTTCTTTTTCAATTTCTTCACATTTTTAATGTAGCCATTTCTCCTTAGCTTGCCTGCATTTCCTATTTACTTTTTTCCAAAGTGACTTGTATTCCTACATTTCCTTGAATATTCTTATACTTCGTTGTTTCGTATATCACCTGAAGTATTTCTTGTGTTATCCACGGTTTCTTCGTAGTTATCTTTCTAATAAATATGCTTTTCTCTTCAGCTTCTGTGATTGCACTTTTTAGAGATGTCCATTCCTCTTCAAGTTAACTACCTGCTGAGCTATTCCTTAATGCAGTTTCTATAGCCTCAGAGAACTTCAAGCACATCTCTTCATTCTTTGGTACTACCGTATTCCACTTCTTTTTGCACTAATTTTATATTGGATAGTCTCTTAAGCTTCAGCCTACTCTTCATCACTGCTAAACTGTGATCTGGGTCTATATCGGCTCCTGGGTACGCCTTACATTCCATTTTAAGATTTTTTAACATCATGAAGTTGCCTATCAGGCCGTAGGTAAGAACGACCTTTTTGTCTTATTGAGAACAAAAATGTCTACCCGGAAGAAATGCAGTGATACCAACTGTACAACTGTCGTCGCTGGTATCGAGCGAGATGGCGCAGTGGTTGGCGTGGAAGACTCGCATTGGGGAGGACGATGTTTCCAATCCCAGTCAGGACATCCAGTTTTGGGTTTCCCGTGATTTCCCGGCAATTGCTGGGATGGTTTCTTTGCAAAAGGCAGTACCGATACCCTCCCCAACCTTTCGTAATCGGGAGAACCACGGTTCAAATCG
Source organism: Schistocerca cancellata (assembly GCF_023864275.1). NCBI lineage: Eukaryota > Metazoa > Arthropoda > Insecta > Orthoptera > Acrididae > Schistocerca > Schistocerca cancellata. Next base: position 390,300,506 of record NC_064629.1, on the reverse strand, counting down.
GCGACCGATCATACTCATTTAGATTTCTCGTGATTTCCATAAATCACTCCAGTAAAAGCCGGGATGGTTCCACTGAAAGGTCATGACGGATTTCCTTCACCATTCATGAAACAATCCGAGCTTGTGCTCCGTCTCTAATGATGTCATTGTCGACGAAACCTTAAGCCCTAACCTTACTTCCTTCCTTTTACAGTGAATGGAAGTATTTAGACTTTTATAACGCATCATTAAGCACACACAATTTCAGTTCCTGGTGTGACAATCCGACTTGAGTTTCTCCCAAAATACGGATTTGGCTCCTTCGCCAAGGCCACAGTCAGCCGTTTACCCGAAACCTTCCCCAACTATGCCACGGGCACCGCCTTTAATGACCCAACTTTTTTCTTTATTGTTATTTACAACCCCTCATTAAGATACGGCAGGCGGCGGCTTGTGTCTGTTCTTCAGCCAGAGGGTGGATATCCTGGGAAACTAAGAGGTCCATTACGAAAGACTACAAAAGTTTAAAAGGCTGCACGTAGAGTGATGTCCAGCCCTGATTAACCGTGATGCAATTGTGAAACACCATGACAGTAGCATAAAAATCTACTAATAAATGTGTGACTTGCACACATTCTTCTCATCAGATGAAACGTCTCTTCGAGAAACAGAACACTGCCCCAAATCGTATAAGAAATCGTGATCTGGGACACTATGTCCTATAGGTATGCGAGACAGAGATTTCCGCAGGTAGCTCCTGTTGGTCTAAAGTAATGACAGTAAGAAAGTGCCTTATCAATAGAGCTTTTCCTAGTGCTCATGTTTTACTCGTACAGATGCTTTACCTGAGAAGTTTTCTTTAATTATGTTTATGGTTACTGTAGATGTAAGAATTTTAGTAATTAAATTTTCGATGGTGACAAAAATTTTCAAGGTACATCTAGATACAGCATCCTTACCAAAATCTGTGAAATCTGACAGGTCTTGTTTTTATTGCCCGCATCTCGTGGTCGTGCGGTAGCGTTCTCGCTTCCCACGCCCGGGCTCCCGGATTCGATTCCCGGCGGGGTCAGGGATTTTCTCTGCCTTGTGATGGCTGGGTGTTGTGTGCTGTCCATAGGTTAGTTAGGTTTAAGTAGTTCTAAGTTCTAGGGGACTGATGACCATAGCTGTTAAGTCCCATAGTGCTCAGAGCCATTTGAACCATTTTATTTTTATTGTTATTATAGTTCACACACATACACAAATGATCAACAGTTAGCTACGAGAGCTTGAACTGAAACAAAAAAATGGCTCTGAGCACTATGGGACTCAACTGCTGTGGTCATAAGTCCCCTAGAACTTAGAACTACTTAAACCTAACTAACCTAAGGACAGCACACAACACCCAGCCATCACGAGGCAGAGAAAATCCCTGACCCCGTCGGGAATCGAACCCGGGAACCCGGGCGTGGGAAGCGAGAACGCTACCGCACGACCACGAGATGCGGGCGAACTGAAAAATGATAACTTATTTCTCACAGTAGTTCGCTATTTTTTTCATTTCTTACTGAGCACTTATTGGCCACTTAAGTTAGTCTTTTTTATCACTAGCTCTTGCAACATTCTTTAATTTTATTTATGTGCTGTCGTTTTCTTTCTTCTGTGCATGTTCCTCCCGTTTTCTTGGTTCCCACTGAGTTAGAGTAGTTGTAAGATTAAATATCCCTTTCAAAAGAAATTTCCCTCCAAGTTTTATTATTTTTCCCCAAATAATTTTTCGTCTTTCTGATGCAGGCTATTGTTTATTTCTTTTCTGATATATATTTCAATAAATTTTGGCAAATCTGATCTAATTCATTTTGTAACTCTGTCCAAAGAAAATCAGCCTCCCAATTGTCATGATTTCTGAAAGCTTATGAACATACACATATCTTCACTATTATCACTTTGGCCACCAACCTTTGTTTGTAGAACATACATTAGTTTTAGTATAGCTTCCCTTTCTAGCACGTGCAGCTAGCTAAATCTAACTGATTGGTAATCATTAGATATATGTAAACGCTGTGTTCTAACGTGCGAGTTATTGTTCCTTAGTTTCAACTTGGAAGACAGACCCTTGTAATTTTATAGGTTCTTAGAAGTTCTTTCCATTTTTTGATTCGTTTTCGCATAGCAGATATCTATAGGCCGTTTTTTTGCATTACTTCGTCAATGTATTTGAACTTCTTGAACTTCTCTATTTTACCTACTTCAATATATTGCTGAATATTCTAAGAGTTTGAGTTTTATTTATCTCTTACCGTTCATACAAGTAGCGTACCCGCAAGGATCGGAATCAGACCTGTACATAAACCGAAAGAGACAAATTTACATTTACGTAAGTCGAGAACGTAAGTCGCTATGTAGTTCAGCTAATATACTTATGACGATCGGTGTTCGTATAGCTGATCGCCTGTTATCCGCCGGAACAAGTGAGAGATGAATCCGAGCTCCTTCTTTTGTAGGAAAGTGATGATATCTTATCTGCGACTTCATACCTGAATCTGACCATTACTAATAGATTAGAATAGCAGTTAGAACCGACTGTGATCCGTATCAGTCAATTTCTTTTGAATGTGTTACGGCGTCATAGATATAAATGAAATAATTAACGTCGCGGCTACTGTTACAGGCATCCATCATCTGGAGGGCTTTCAGTAACCGTCAGTGCATGCATGTTTGTCTTACTGGTTTCTTGTCCCTACACTTGTCACATTTCATGGGCAGCGTGGCATCCCTTGTGTTGATTTGCAGACAGGACCACTGGGGCCCAAGTCATGCTTAGAATATTTATTTTTAATTGTTTTGGTTATCATCAGCGATTTAGGTGGAAGTTTCCAACGGTGCGTAGTGCTAGTTACACATTTTAAGGAATCTGGCTTTGGGTTCTTTTCCTTCTAGTGCGATGTTTTTTACAGAGGGTGAAGTGGCAGCTTAGAGAACATCGTCGCCTGGTTATCTAACGTTCTCTAGCAATAATAACGGAAAGACTGTACTCGCAGTTCATGTTTTTAGCCGCTTTTCAATGTTGTCAGTACAGATACCATACTACTCTAACGGTTGTTTGTTTTAACGTCTATCTCTTTCACTGAATGGCCATGAAACAGCGTCTGAACATGTAATGAAGTACTAACATACATCGCCGTTGTTACAGGCTGCGATATCATTATGCGAATGGATTCGAACGTGGTTCCTTATGGTCCTAGAGTTAAGGCCGCACGAGTGTAAGTAACTGTCATGGTGACTACAAGCTGCAGTCTGTGATGTTGAAATGCATAACGGGAGGTCGTCTAGTCTGAGGGATTCGGGCGTCATTAAACAGTTCATGTGTTGTCAGCTTCTGCACATTAGGTGTAATCTGGACAGCACTCGCTACATCAAGGCGGTTTTAACACCTAAGATAATTCATTAATTTCAGCAGGGCGGTTTCGTGTAACGTGTGGCGCGGAATGCCCCCAGGCTCCACGAAGATCGTTGTACGTCACTGTTGTCCAAATATCCACTTTTGTCTGATACGTAGGTCTGTAGGATACGGTTAGTCAGCTACTATTTCGTCACGCTCCTCCATCAACCACCGCTGGTGTTTCAGGATTCACAAGCGCTGGTGTTTCAGGATTCACAAGCGCATAGGAAGGTTTTATAGGGACACAACAAAGCCCTGTTTGATTCCATTCCTCGACGTTTAGCGTCGGTAGTTGTAGCATGTAAGTGTTTCACGATATTCCTAGTTCTCGATGACAGACATCAAAAAAATCTGTGGAATCATTATCAGTTATATGTTGTTATGTACCTAATGTAAAGAATAAAATTAATTTGAGAAACTTGGATTCTCTTTGTAGTTGAAATTGTCATGAGTGTTAATATAGTAGAAACATTTTCAAGCAGTCGTTGCGAGATGCGTAGAGATCGCAATGCCACAAAGGTAGCTACAAAGAACTTGATACCACACCCATTTAAACGTGTCGCACATTGGATGGCAGGATTCCTCTGTCATGCTACAACTGGAACGACAGGGACACAAGACCACTGGAACTGCTGCAAGAAATCATCTTGATGATCGCTGGTTGTAAAAATAGCCGAAACATTCGTGGGTTTATCTATATATTTCAGTTAATTTAATTTTTGCTCGAGTGCTGTGAGTTCATGTGAGGTGAAAACATATGGTAATGGAATCACATCACGATAATAAAATTTAAAATTCAAAAAACTATGTCAATAAAGAAACATTGAGACTGAAGGTTAGCGAAGATACATAAAAATTAGTAACACATTACAGCGAAAGCCTGTAAACTATTTCAAGGATATCTTGTACAAAATAAAAGGAGTGCCACAATGAAACCTTCCAGCTTAGATTTGCAAAACGTTTTTTCTCTATTGAAATGTTTAGCTGTGCTAGACATCATTGGAAAATGGAGCTTGCAAAATAGTGCACACTTTTCAGTAAAATTGCTTGTGACGCTGCTACACATCGAAAGCTGTTTTACTGAAGCAGATACGAAACGAAATGAATACTCAGATCAATCATTGGAGCATACCACAAAAATTCGAACCGCTATAAGGCAGAGCGACGACATAAATTCATAGGTGAGGCAAGCCACACTGAAAAATCGTAAGGTAGCATACTTCATACACGAAGAAGGTTGCTTACGACCTTTTGTCTCTGTGGCCAGCATTATATTCGGCAGGCAGGAATCCTAAGCAAACTAAATAAGCAGAAGAAGCCTAACAACAACAACAACAACAATAATAATAATAATAACGAACGAAAAGCAAAAGTGCACTCATCGTTCCGGGTTTGCTAACACAACGGGAAAGCGACGCAAAGATGCTAATCTAAATCCAGCAGAAGACATACCAGAAAGGCGCCGGAAACGACGCGAAGACTTGCCCTCAAACTTCCAAGAAATAACATTTAAATATGCAAATAGAGACACATAACTCTTCCTAAACACGATCACGCTGATATTAAAAATAATGTGCTAATACAAATGCATTCTTACTGTCACACCATCCACACATAGGGAGTATTCTGCTCCAAAAGTGGTTGCTTGTCTATTAACTAAGGATCCATGTAACTCCAAGCTCGTGAATTACATTACCATCAATTCCATACAGAGAAAAGTGATATTTTATTTCGTTGTATGCTAATGCCAGTAACCATCTTTAATAATTTACAAATCTTCGGTAGCTTTTTATTTTTCATACTTAATATACCTGGATATCCAACTATGACTGTTGACAATAAAACATTTTCAATGTCTGATTTGCTCTGAATGTAATTGAACAAATGCAATGTTTGTCTGCAGTCCCGACGTACCTGATAGTTTCTCAGCCGTGTTTGACCATATCTATTCATTCTAGTAGAAATAACAGAAGGCTATGGTGCTAAAACGCGCTGAACTCGTTTTCCTGCAGAACAGAACAGCGGCTTTACTCTGTTCCCGAGTTGTGCGGCCTTAAATTACAGTATCTGGCTTAAATGAGACAGGCAAACAAAAGAGTAGAAAATCGCTTTTCAGGTGTTTCCAATACGGCGTTAATACACTTGGCCTCTGACGCTGCTCTTACCCCGTAATCACGAAAGGCTGCATTAATAATTCTGGGGCATTAAAATTGCGTCATTACATAAATTGCACAACAATGTCGGCGCTTGGACACAACGAAACATTAGTCTGTCAAGCGGCTTCCTCGTCCGCCAACAAAGAACGCTTTTAATGCTGTTATCACGTATTTTCTTTGAAGTTCTTTGTGTACGCCAAGGATCGGAACACATTCTTTTAAATAAAAGGAATGCTTTGCGCAAAGGACTGTTTAATGAAATGACAATGCAATGCATCACTCGCTTTAGGAGATTCTTGCGATGTGGTGTACGAAAGAATTCCGTCCACTCGTAGCGTTTCCGCCTTCCTCCAGCGAAGTTATTTACACAGGAGCTGATGTAAAAATATCTTCTGTGCAGTGAACTGGCACAACATCAAACAGATTTTTTAGACTTAACTTTATGCGTGTAAGAAACAAACAAGGTGTTTCATCTTAGTGTGCTGGGCTTCAGCATGGTAACGCAAGGTATGTTAAAAATGAGGTTTTGTCCGTTGTATACTGTTCCAATGGTTTATTTTCTAATAAAAAAAACTATGAAGAAGTATGCAATATGTTTATTAACATATAAGACGTGTCGAATTCGTTAGTTATAACGTGTTACACATCCAATGTAAGCTTTTGACTTGATAATAATCTGTCTTGCTGTCGTCACTTGGCTCACGATATCCTTTCGTTTAGTCTATTGCACTACTGTAGAATTTCGGCTGTGTAGCCATTTTCGAATGTATGATATAACCCATCGCAAGTCAAAATTTACGGCGGTAACACATGGTTAAAATGCATTTCGGTAGGCGGGCTTGTAATAAACAAGTCGAAACTATGGTTGTGTGCGGCCGGTAAAGACGTAATGCACCAAAGTTGTTTCACACCCAAAGTGTAGAGGTCTCAAAAACCAAACGACCACACGTATATAAATAATGGCTGCAGAAATTTCTTGCAGTGTGTTCAATAATATGTGAAGTTGAACCACTTTAACCAACAGTGATATTTTCAGACTGTAGTCTATTTCAGTTCGTTAAGTTTAGAAGACGGCCTGACCTTTGTTTAATAAACTTTATGTGCACTGAATTATCTCAAAACGAAGGACTGAGGCTGTCCTGGGGGAGATAAACTAATTCCCTTACCTTCTCGAGAGAAGAGCGAAATTTTGATTGCTGTATAACATCATTGCTTAGTTCTGCCTATAAATGTATGTCCATCTAAGCTAAGAAATTGACTAATAGAGACAGCTAAGAGGTCTGCTTGAGGAAAAAATAAATTTTAGTTACTCACTGTAATGGATTCATCATATACATAGCGTGACAGCTGCACACTGAAAGAATTAACTAAAATTAAAAAAAAAATTATATCGACAAATCAGTGGCAGAGGAGCCAGAGAAATGAAAACAAATTAAGCCTGAGAAGTGAAAAAATTATGAGCGGTAGTTGAACGCCTAAGTGGAAAATAATCGAAATATAAAAACTAAAAGACGAACACAAAATCATAATAATTATGGATAAGTGTCAAACTGTAAATCCAAATATCAAACAATTTTTCCATATTTAACATTTTATTTGGCTCTGGCACTCATTTGCGTATACAAAAAAATGATATATTGCAAGGTAGTTTGGAGCCCACGCCAAGCAGTAGGTCACCATATAACTGGGTGAGTAAGTACGAACTTTGTTAAAAGCCAGGGGTGCACCACATTCGATAGATTCTTTCCTAGGGAACGATTGCATTGTTAAAACCAGTCTCCGCGTGAGAACACCTGTATCTTACACCAGGAAGAAATTCAGAACCCAGTGATCGAGGGATAGTTTTAAGGACGCACACAACTAAACGGAAACAAGTATTGTGTGGTATAACCGCCAGGAAAGTCTAACGGTGCGAGACATGAGAATAAGTTGAACAGAAAAGAGTACAACGATAAGAAAGTGAAGGAAAGACGACTAGGTTTTAAAGTCTAGTACAGAACTAGGTCATTAGTGATGGAGCACAAGTCGGCATTGGACAACGATACGGAAGGAAATAGGCTGTGCCCATTTTTGAACGAACCACCTCGGTGATCTATATCTGGACTGTGAGACGGGTGTTTGAGCCGCACCACTCCCAAATACGGGCCAATGCCCCAAACAATTCGCTGTGTGCAGACTACATGCGAGCCACTTACTTATTCACTTTTCTTCAGTTTCGTGATGTTGACACTTGATTCTCTCACAAACGGTCAACATATAGGAAGTATCCTTTAAAGCGTACTGGTTTAGAGTAATAAGGCTACAAAACTGCCAAAATATTTTTACTTAGTTCAGCTTCCCTAAAATTTTCGTGAGTTTTACTTATTGTAAAATATTGTTGAGAAGAACTGTTGAAATCGCACTGTGTCGAAACTCCTTTAAGCTTTAAACCAATGTCCAGTGTCGCAACTATAAAATTGTGCAGTTTAGACAATGACCTGTAGCACAAAATTAACTAGATACTTAACTACAGAAAGGTGCTAAATGCCAAATTAATGAAAAATGCGATAATTAGATTGAAAGATGCAGGATACCGAGAAGGATTACATATGAAAAGTGCTATGTCCACCGAGAATTCCAGGTGGTTTCATTTTCCACCACTAGATTGCAATGGCGCTAAGTTGCCTGCTGATTTCATAAGAATGGTACAATGTGCCATTCAGTTGTGTTTGTTCCACTTTGCTGCATATCGATTGATATGCAACAGGTTATGTTTGAACCCACGCTAACACACTCCGAGATGTTTTATTATCTTGTTAGAACATGGCATTATCAGTAAGTGACGCCCTTTAATCTTTGATGTGCATGGGAGTATCGCTTGTACGGGTGGAACTGAAATCACGTAATGCATTCTGAAAGTGTTAAACACCGGGATAACAATGGAGAAAAACCTTATTGTTTGGAGTGACAACTGTGCTGCACAAAACAAGAACTGAATGATGGTATTTATTTGTCTTTTTGTGGTAGCAAACGGGTTGTTTACACGAATAGAACAACGGTTTCTTGTTCGTGGACACAGCTTCCTCCTATGTGACTTTGAGTTTGCCTTGATAGAGAGAAGGAAGTCAGTGACGAAGGTTCAAAATGGCTCTGAGCACACACACATCCATGCCCGAGGCAGGACTCGAAACTGCGACCGTAGCGGTCGCGCGGTTCCAGACTGCAGCGCCTAGAACAGCTCGGGTGACGAAGGAATTTGTACCCAGCGACATATGTAAAATGGTCGAGGAAGCAAAGATTGTTAGACGAGATACTCTCTACAAAAAAGCAGAACATTTCAAAAGCTGTCGGCATCACATACGATTCAACAACTGTAACACATGTAGCAGTAACAGAATGTTAACACCGACATGGAAAGGATCCGTGAGGTGAATGTGCTCAAAAAAGTGAAACATGCAAGAAACATTCAATCTGCTACCTTTGAATCTGTTTCCTCAACCCATTCCATTACAGATGAAAAGAAGACAGCTTTAAAGGCTATGATACCTTAACTGGAAAGGAATGAGCGTAAAAAATATTATATGCATGTCTGTGGAGAGTGACTAAGAACATAGCACCTAGAATAATTTGATGGTACTTAGCACCTTTCATAAATGTTTCTGTTTAAATTGTTTTCAGCATCAAACAATTCCAACTGTGTCATCAAACGACCTCAAATATACGATAAGGTACTCCCATTTGTAACATGGAAAAGTTTGAGGATTAAATAATTAAAACACTGCACTACAGACAGTTTGTAATAACTTCAGTTCATGAATTTGGCACTTTGCACCTTTCTACAATTAAGTATCCAATTATGACTTCAAGTAATAATCATATAACAGGTCATTTCCAGGTTTTCCTAACTTGCTTGTTGCTAAAAAATATGTAGGCTTCAGTGGACTGCTTGCTAAGGGCTGCGTCTGATTAAGTACAAAACATTATTTGTTCAGTGATATAGTCACTTTTATTTTTACTTTAGTGCCACAACGGATTTCGATAGTCATGCCATCACCAGCAGGTGGATTGTTGTACATTTACGTGGTTGAGTTTGTTTGTGGCATACACTTCGATCGTCTATTAGGTAGGGAACTCAGGTGTAGTCTTATATGCTTATCCGGCAAAGAATATTTGCTGTCTGCATCCATAACAGAGTCTACGTGTTTGTCACTACACACCTTTCAAGGTTAGAGTATCTAGAAGCCTTACAGTTTGAAGATGTTAGCTATCACAAAGATTCTAGTCTTAGGGGAGGAGGTGTTTCAAAACCTTGTAAAATTAATTAGTGGCAAGGCATATTTTCCACAGTGTTACTTTTTAAAAAAGATAAAATAATTATTTTCATATCAATATACTAATATGTAGAACTAAGAATCAATAACATTAGTACATCTCCTTATCTTTGGAGCAAATCTTGCTACATGAACAGATCCTATGTAAAAGCTATCACCTTTGAACACTAAGCCTTGTAAATATTGTGACACTAAAAGTGTGCAATGTCAAACCCGTGGAGTTCGCTATGACAGCGTCCTGGTGTCAGATATGCAGCAACTACAGCTTCGACATACATGTAGAAAAATGTAAAATCATTTGGCTGTTGTAAATAACGATAATGTTTTTCCACCCATGGAACCTGACACATAAGCTCCCTGCCGTAGGACTGACTGCCAAACAGAAAACACACGTTTCTGTCAAACAATTTCTATGATATAAATTCATCCTAATCCACCTGATGATGACAGCATGGCCACAGAAGTGCTAAAATAAAACAAAGTGACTCAAGTAGTGTACCAATTATTGTTTGCTTCTGGTTTTTACTGCTTTCTGTTTACGATGAAACATAAGAGACTTTTTTTCTCCCTGACAGGATATTGCATGTGCTAATGAAGCATATCTTTTACAACGCCAAACTACAATGTCTGTGAAAACTGGTTGCTGTACTTTTTCTTTTTTTGTATAGCGAGGTTCAGGCAGTTATTTACCCGTCGACTAACACGATGTTATTCAACGGTAGTTTCACTGGTGTTTTCGTCGCAAATGTATTGAAAACAGTGGCCTGTATACATGTCAACAGCAGTGGGTCACGTTCAGCAAACGTGAAGCTTCAAAACTGGGAGCGCGTTATTTAGTCAGAAATGAATAGCAGCTATTCTGCGACAGTCCAGGGACCGTGCTTCATTGTTTACCCTGAACAGGAGCTCTGACAGCGCAAATAACGGCACAAGACTCTCCGTATTACCACCATCTCGCGTTGTAGTTAGAATGTGTGTGCTGTGGTAATGAACAAAGTGCGAGAACAGCGAAGGAAAGGATGCAAACAACAGAGACAGGCAATGGGACTTTTCATTCTTCATCTAATAGGCTGTTCGAGTATTTACCTGCTCCCTTCCAACACACATTAAATTTCAGTTGGATCTATATATCTGAAATATAAACAGATCAGACTGTACCGTGACATGGTCAAATAACATTGATATAGTACAAGTTCAAGGAGAAGTCGATAGCTTAAAACCCCATATGTAGACTACTGGTTCATCATGAAACTTCTGCAAAATCCTGATCTCTGATTAATGTCTATTTGATGTTCGGTTATCAGTCTTATACTCTTGCTGGAGAAATGAAATAATATCACACAGCAAAGCTTGGAAAAGGTTAACACTGTGTCAGAATTATTCTTAGTGGATATAGAAAAAACAAAAAAAAAACGTTGAGGGGCAAGACTATATCGTAACTTAATACGTGGTCGTGTTTAGATGTTTACTAGTTAAAACAGTCAATACATTTTTGTTGTTGTGCCATTAACTCTATTTATAATCTGGGTGACACCGCCTATTTCTGGAACGTCTTTTAAAGCGTCTTTTAAAACATTACACAGGAAATTTATGTTCAGTAGCATGCAGTAACTTTTATTACGTTCTATTCTTAACGAAATCGTTCTTAACTGATTTACGAAGTATATAGAGTTGAACATTTGGAGCCTTCAGAAGTTTTCGCATTCGTTTTCATTGTAACTTCTTCATAATTTTCAAATAGTGACATTTCGGATACCATAATTGAAATTTAGATGGCAGTTTCAGCTAACGTCTTGAAGAGCAGACTACTAATAGGAGGAATTAGGAATTTTTTCTACAATTTTATTTTATTCTCCCTCTCCACGTACAGCTGGCGAAGTTAACTTTGTTTAAGAGTTCCGTAAGATGATTTGGTTACGATCAAAAAACAGCCTTAGCTACATGAGATAACATGTAAAATTCATGGCGCAATTACGAATGAGAGGCTCTTTCCGTTGGTAATGAAACGTTGTAGAGCATTACACAATGGATAAAGAAGATTGTTCAGTTGAAGGTATTAATGAGAAGTATTAACTAATGTTAATAATAGTAAAAAGGGCAACATATGTGGGACATAATAAAACCCCAAAGGATTTACGAAACGCTGATAAACTGAATATTTGTGATGCGATTGGAGGGTGCTGTAAAAAGCACTTCGCAATGTAGATAAATAAAAATGCTTCCCCAAATCAGTCTCCTCCACTTGTTTTCTATAATCTGCAAGTTTGATTACTCTGGTATGTTACTATATTATTTGTTCACCTTGGTGTATAGTTTAGGTTTTTTCAAATTACCGGTGACACCAAAACTAAAATTTCATGGAGATACGTAAGATTAAATAGTACTATACTGAACGACTGTTGGTACTTTTAAAGAAAATTAAGTGTTAAGACGGCTACTGGACTATGAACGTTTCTTGAGAAGCAGACGATAAACGATAATCTTTGGCATAACACCGCAATGTACTCAACCACACACATAAATGAGTGTTCAGTAACGTATGGCTACTGTTCCGCAACACGTGTGAAAATAATACACGAGCCAAAATTTCCGTAGTAGCTGAATTTCTGATTTCTTCTAATTAATAGTCATAGTTAATAACATACAGGAGCACTCTGATACAGAGTCTAACATAAAAATATCCGATGTCTGTACTGCGCCATACAGGATTCGAAGTCACAGCGATGAATTGATGCTTCCCATTGTTCCTAGTTTTTGAATGTGAAGGTGACTGTCATTCGATAGAAATGATTTTAGGTGATTGAAAACTAAAACCATAAAAATGGCATATTTACAGGATGTTGGCGGAGAAAGACCATTCTCCTCATCTCCACAATGTACAAGATATTCTCTTAAATAATAACCAGGCACTCAGTGAAAAACACTACATTTTTAGTCAGGAATAAGAATAACATGGCATAATAAGTGAAGAGATCTAAATGGACTGTTTGCTTGTAAAGGACGAAATTATGAAGTAAAGTTGTAGAACGGACTAAGGAGAATTAAATACCTTGTTGATTAGGATTCATAGATTTCGTAAAAGCCTTTCACACACTTTTAAGTGAATCTATATTAAAAATTGTTGAGAAATAAGACACTGAGGCAATATATTTTAGTACAGTGAAAAATACATGTCCATATTGCGTCATATATTAAAAATACAGAAAACTGAAATCAGCACTTTTTTGGAAATATTTGTTTATTACATTAACGTCAAGCATCCTCTGATTGGGCACATGGAAGTAACATGTTTATTTCTAAAGCGAGATTATGGGTACTGGCTCTGTAACAAGAAGGCAGATAAAAATACTTTAATATACAGTGATGAGTAGTGGTTATACGGCGAGTTGTATCGAAATATGGGCTCTGTTCCTTAATGCGATAACATGGGAGGCTTTGTAATAGCTGTCCCCCTAACAGGTTCCATTTTAATTTCCAGCTGACCACAGACCACTCACTTCACAATTATAAACCGAGAGTCACGATAAATCTGTCTACATCCATCATGTGCTGTACAACTGATGTATGTAATAAAGATGTTCACCTACATATGTGACATACTTCGCTCCCAGTCAGTATTTGGTATTTTGCGCATAGAGTTCAATCGATGTGTGGGCAAATACTTTGATCTAAACTGGTGTTAACATGAATGCCGTAAACTTGTGTTAAATAGTTACAGAGAAGCTACATCTTTAATAAAGAAAACTGTGAAATGAACTACTACCTTATTTCTGTTCTTATGCTAACATGGTCTGGAATTATTGTCGTGTGGTAAACATAAATTGCCGGCCGGGGTGGCCGAGCGGTTCTAGGCACTACAGGCTGGAACCGCGCGACCGCTACGGTCGCAGGTTCGAATCCTGCCTCGGGCATGGGTGTGTGTGTGATGTCCTTAGGTTAGTCAGGTTTAAGTAGTTCTAAGCTTTAGGGGACTGATGACCTCAAAAGTTAAGTCCCATAGTGCTCACTGCCATTTGAACCATTTTAAACATAAATTCGGGTTATAGTAGCTAACATGATAATAGGCAAACGCCTATTAATAGTAATATTTTTTAACAGATGGATGCTTAGTTATTTAAAAACGCAGTACAAGAATTATTTTCTCATTGCTTATTGGCTAGTAATATAGATACAAATATAGTTAAGACGTAAGGGGAACAATAGAGGTTGGGCTTGGAGGTGAGGGTAGGGGTTGGCTGATTAGCTACTTTGAGTTAGTATGTCTTCGATGTTCTGTAGAAAAAGCTTTAATGTCATTTCTATCAAGGCACTGAGTAGGAAGTCTGTTGCTGTGTTGATAAAGACTTCAGTCTCTCCAAGAGGATGAAGTTTTATGCTTTTGTTAGCAAGATGAAGTACCTAGGTGTTCGCATAATGGCTGTTTTAAGCAACATGTGTGACAAAGCTGAATTAGTTCCTGTTATTAAGACGGACTGTATATATGTGCTCTTTGAGTCTTGTTGTCAAGATCTACCAGTTTGTTCAATGTAGAAGCTTGGACATGAGTTCCAAAAGAGTTTGTACACACCTGACTTTTGACATTGTTGCATAGCTGCTTGTGTAGTGTGGTCGATTTTAGTTTATTTGTATTATATGAATGCATGGTGTTTGTTCTTTCGGACATGCAGCTGACATCATGAACTCCTTCCCTTTCCTCTCCTTTCTCCCTTCCCTACACCTTCAATTTATATTAAATTTTATTTCATATTTTATTGTTGGTGATGAGGCTCATTCTTATGTCGTACGTTTTATAGAGTTTAGCAGTTTGGTAAGAAGCCTTCCCTATGAAGACCTGCTCAAGACAGTGGAAAATTCAGAACTGAAAGAGGAATAATCATCAAAGTTACTTTCAGGAGCAATAAAAGAAGTTTTCAGATCCATTAACTGGCAAAACTAGGAAGTAATTCGTGGCGGTGAAACATGTCTGAGCTCAATTAGTGTTTCTTTTTTTTTTCTTTTGACGTGCTAGACTGTTTGCCTCAGGTGAAGATGAGCGTGCAAAGTCAGTGAAAAAATTTAGCAAAGCAAGTGCTAGATAACAATTGAAAATCAGTTGTATTAACAATAAAATAATGTATAGCCAACATAAAGAAAGAAAAACAGCTTCAGTTAACAATGAAATCATAGAAACAGCTCAGCTTTTGCATTGTGGCTAGTGGTTTACAATGACTCATTCGACAGGGAAGGAAATAAACAGGACAGTAACTATTTCCTGGTGAGCTATTTTGAAGCTAAATAGAGTTTTGAAAAGTAAGTTTACGACACATCAGAAGAAAATGACCAGTCACTACTTATTTCCCCTTTGACTTATGGTAGTGAGATATGGACTTCTAATAAAATAGGCATTCAAAGAGTGACTGTCATCCAACGGGAAATGGAAAGACACTTGTGGGATGATTGGGGAACTGTAGAGTGCACGCTTTCCTATATGTGGATGCTTGTTTTCCACTTTTTCCTTACAAACATCAAAGGTAAATTCTGAGATGGTTTCTTTAGAATGATAACTGCCTGTTTCCTTCCCCTAACTTTCATCTATCAGAATCTGTGGTGCACAGTCGATGGGGTGTTAAAGCCTAACCTCCATTCTTATTTACGAAATAGAAAGGTGGTGAAAAGATTAGTGACGCTGAACGAGAAGAGAGTCATAGGCTATGCCCTTTAGAGGGGCCAGATATCGGTAGCAATAGTCGCCTCAAGGATAGTTGGGAGAGCATGGAAAAGGTGCTCACTTTAGTACGCTGGCCTCATTCTGCAGGTAAAGTAGGAGAGGCTCGAGGGCCTTATGGAATTGTGATGAAAGCGCTCTTGCCTTGGGAGGAGAGTCAAGGAAGAGAGGAATTTCCGTTGCGCCATGGCGTCACGAGACCGGCACCGCCCCGGGCGCTACCGTTGCCGGCTCCTCCTTTCATATGTACTCGGCAAGCCACTGCCCACTAACGCTGCGTGGCGCAGCTTTAAGCGTCGAGCCTCCTTTTGCGCTTCCATTCTGTCTCTAATATCCGCTTCCGTGCCTCACTCAGGGATATCAGCGATCATCAATAATACCGTTCTGTCAGAACTGAATCTGAGCCGTCTGTAGATGATGGAACCCAATCGACTGGTATTTCTGCCGTATTTCGGTGCTATGGCAATCAAAAACTGCATTTATACTCATTTTACGACCTGTTGAAAGCAATAGAAAAACCAAACGGCAAGGTTTGTGTAGTATTACATGTTGCTGTTGTAGTAGTGATACCGGAAGAACTCCTCGCCCTTACTCTAAATGATGAGCAGCACACACACACACACACACACACACACACACACACACACACACACACAAAACAAAACAAAGCGATTTATGCCAGTCGACAGTGGTGGAATAGTTCCTGGATATGAATACAAAATAGGACTTCAGAAGGGAGTACCCACCCTCGGATTTCATCAAATTAGGGCTGTTTTACAAAAGGGGCAATCAATTTTAACACAGATTTCATGTCAGTGAGACTGTAATGACAGTTTATGATCAAGATTTTCTGATGAAACGACATGTTAGCTCTTTAGATTCAGATGTAATATTCATGTTGTAAAATTTGGCCTTGAGTTTCATCAGATCTTTCGCAATTACATAATAAGTTGTGAACTGTTGACGAACTGTTGCTGAACTCTTGGAAGGCGGTGATGTTGTTCATATTACCGCCAAAAGGCCATGCACACAAGATCATCCTTCAATGCTGTGATGAGGTTGTGTAATAATTTCAAGAAAAGGATCGTGCGTACAAAATTTCACAGGACTCCACATGTAAACGCAGACTCCTTATTACTAGCCCTGGCAGGCCTTTCCGTGCTAGCCGATCGCGATATTATCCTCTGCCAACTCTGTCACTGGATGTGATATCAAGGGACATGGCATGAACTCACTGTTTTCTGCAGGTCGTATTCAGTTTTCGCGAGCTGGAGCCGCTATTACTCAGACATGCCCCAAATAAGTTGGCATCACGACGTTCGGTGCACCCCTCTCCAGTACTTCCACCAAAGAAGAATCCCTGGGAGTACTGAGAATCGAACTAGCGTCTTCTGCATAACAATCAGACTCCCTAGCACTTAAACCAGCAGTTCCAACACATGAACCGCGACCCACCTGAGGGCCGCGAGCATTGTGGCACTGGGCCGCCAACGCTTTTCGAAAGTCGAAGACATGTTAAAAAATATCGAGAGCTTCATGGCTTTCACTCGCTAGTCGTCAAGATGAATGAAACAAGATTTGAAATGCCCTGTCGCTGTGTTACTCACAAGAAAATGGTCCGTTCTATCACATCGAAACCTGCACCCGCTTTTTTACTTTATTTTACACATTTACACAGAAAGAAAACATCAAAAAATGTTGTTACGATGGACTGCCAGTATATCTTTTTTAATGAGGAAAATTCCAGTATCGCGTGCCACCAGGTGGCGGGAAGTATACATCCCTACAGACTGTGCCACAGGGCTAGGTCGTGGTCGTGGCTGGCTGTTCCTGAAGTAAACGCATAACATGCCACAGCGTGATTGTAATTTCTAGAATCGGTAGTTTCTCGGAGACAGCTGTTCTCAAAAACGACTTGCATGGATTTGCTCATTCAGTATCCAAACATATCAAGAAAGAAAGCAGAAAGATTGGTGTTGTACGTCTTGCCCACCGCTATGATTATTAGAGATGGAGATTTCTTACCACTGGAGGGGGCGGAAGCGACCATGGTCCTCTTAAAGAGCCGTCCTGGAATTTGTATGAGTGACCACAGAAAACCGATGCCTGGACGGATGACCCAAGAATTGAACCCGGGTCTTCGAAAGGGGGCCGTGGAGATAATGCTGAATTAGTGTTCACTGAGTTTTCTAAGTATTTGGCTCCTAATATAATTTATATTTGTGCAGGTCGGTAGAACTAATACTGAGATACTGACATTTCTTCATGTACGATAACTTTCATAACTCATTCGTTGCAAAGTAAATAAAGAGAGAGAGAAATGAAAAAAATTGTTACTGAATATTGTCTGCAGTTTTCACAGGTAAAATTTCTGGATACACTGAAAAGGCAGTCCGTATATTACTTATGCACTCTTATAGCTGACACACGACACCCCTGTGCTTCGTTCATTGCCTTTGACAGTATTACACAAAACTGCAACAGAGGAAGCATTAACACCGGCATATTCTGTTTGCACGCCGATTTAATGAGAATTAAAAACTGCGGAGACAAAATGGAAACTGTACAGATGACTTCAATGACTGAGGTTGTAGTGATTTGCAAGTACTCTTTTCTCTGTTAATTTCCTTAAAAATGTCTAGCTCCACTGGATAATCACTAATAATGGAGACAGAAAAAAATTCTAACAACTGACACATACTTGTACAATTACGAGGGTGTGCTAAGAAGTAATGCCCCCGAAACAGGGATACGAACTGTAGCGCTTAGCATGGCTGCGTGTAACGTACCTATATTACCTATATCGGTGCGTGAGAAGAGCGCGCTGTAGGTGAGATTCGAATTCGAAGAGTTCGTCCTCACACGGAGCACCCTCCCCTTCAGAATGGCAATGTCAGACCACACACGAATGCTGCGACTTCAGCAACTATCCGATGCCTTGGGTTCAGTCATGGATCATCCTCTATACAGTACCGACTTGGCCCCATCATATTTTCATCTGTTTCCAAAACTTAAAGAACACATCCGGGGGTTTCATTTTCATAGTGATGAAGCCGCACAAGCAGAGGTAAGGTTATAGCTCCGTCAACAGAGTCATACACTCTACAGTGACAGTATCAACAAATTGGTTCAAATGGCTCTGAGCACTATGGGACTCAACATCTTAGGTCATAAGTCCCCTAGAACTTAGAACTACTTAAACCTAACTAACCTAAGGACATCACACACACCCATGCCCGAGGCAGGATTCGAACCTGCGACCGTAGCAGTCCCGCGGTTCCGGACTGCAGCGCCAGAACCGCTAGACTACCGCGGCCGGCAACAAATTGGTTGTTAGAAATGTGTTCGTCACTGCATTGACTATGTTCAGAAATAAAAATGAAGACGTGAAGAATAAAGATGTAGAACATAAATAAATTTTGTTTTGTTTAAAAAGCTTTGAGAGTTTTCACATAAAAATATGGATGCATTACTTCTCAGTACACCTTCGTGGACTGGTCAAAGTGTGTAGGTTCGACAACTGATTGGGCACGTTCTGTGTCTGGGATCCATACAAGCTCAGTCACCAAAGTTATGTCAGTTGCGTCCTTGGTTCAACGGATACACTGCAGCATACAATGAGAAGCTCTTTTAGCTAAGGATTTGGACGAGTGCCCCAAAAACGCCTAGACGATGCAATTCAAATCGTCAGCTTTATTAAAGCAAGGCCTATAATCTCGATACTGTTTGGTGTTTTGCGTGATGAAACGCACAGTGAACACACACAGCTGCTACTTCGCTGAGAGGTTTGTAATTGTCGCGGCTTAAAATATACTGACGGGCGGGGATTGTGGTGTAAAACTTACAAGTTCCGACTCAGAGAGTGTGGCCGATGAGAGCTGGTTCACACGGGTTGCATATTTGGCGGATATTTTCGGTGCCCTTTACATTCTTAACTTAGCTCTGCAGCACGTTCGTGTTTTTTTGTGCAAGATGAAGTAGAAGAAATGATCATCAAATTTCAACGATCGGCTCAAAAAGTGGAACAAGGCTCCTTGACGTATTTTCAGTCCGACGTGATTTTCTGGAAACCAACAAAGTCATAATTGATGAAGTAATAGTTACAGCCATAGCAGATTCCCTCGAACCTTTGGTCTCCAGCCTCAGGTATTTTAAAGCTACATATTTTCCTAAATTATAGGCAAATATTTTTAATAGAGCTAATTGTGAATACCAATTTCCTTCAAACAGCGATTTTGTCTAAAACAGTTAATTTTTAAAGCACTAAGATTTTTAAATCTAATAATATTTTATTTTAGTTACTTATCTTAATCTATGATTATACTTTTTATTCTTCATTCATATGAAGGAGAAATAAACTCACTAGATTTACTACAGCAGTAAATAAGCGTATTTATGTTCCTTATATGAACTACTTCCCAAAGAATGAGGGCAAAATCCAATGGATCAGAAATACCTTTTAAGAAGATTACTTAAGGAAATTGAAAATGTTATCGATAGAAAAAGACTCTTTAATTGAAATATCACGAGAGCAGACTCTAAAATTGTTTATTGAAACAACAATATTGGTCTCGTTCTGGATGATAAGTGTTCAATGAGAGCATCCACCACCTGCCAAATTGTGCTGAGACACTTGATGATCTTTTTGACAATCTATCTGTGTGAACGAAATTTTTCCACTTTACTTGCTCTAATAAATAAATACAGCAATGTGCGGAATGTAGACACTGCTTTGAGGCTAAAATTAATAGTTTTATGCCAGATATTGAATCTCTCAATGGGGACAAACAATTTCAAACATCCAATTGAGCTATTTTTAGCACGGGCTTTCCAGTTTTGTGCTTTGGCATACAGTTGTGTATACAATAAAAATATTTCCACAGACCCTTTAGTAATTAGGCCTACTGACAATGTATACAGTAACTAAATATACAAGTACATATATATATATATATATATATTAGTGTTTTATTTTTTACTTGTATGTTTAGTTACTGGGCCTCTAAGCTCTTTTTACGTAATAGATGGTCTACACAATTAAAAAGCTTGGGAATCCCTGACTTGGATGACAAGCTAAGATACCTAATAATAAACGAAGTTGTATGTTTCTATAAAGGGCCCCATCAAAATTCAGGTGTCGTATTATCGACAGTAAGCCTTGTAAAGCTAAGATTACATTAATTAGAGTTGTGATTACCTGATCAATAATAATTTTTGCACACTCTTTCTTAATACATCAACCTCTCGTACATGCGAAGTGTCTGTGTGATTCACAGAATTACCAACACGACACTGCCGAAGCTACTGCATTAGCTTTCAGCCATTATGTACGCCATTTGGACGCAGACGGATATAGAAGAATACTCGTAATACCTCGCCTAGGGATCGCGAATACGTACTGTATATGCGTTCCGAAACATAGTCTCATTTAGTTGTCGTCTGTCAAACGTAAGAATCTGAGCTCAGCTAGACATCAACCACATTTAGCTCCGGAGAGTTTTCATATGGTTCTCTCTCAACAAGTAGCTTATACCGGATGTGACAAATAACATGAACATTGTGTGGGTGGGAGGCTAAAGCTTCATCCCTAACATAATACCTATCGGATACAAATATCGAAAAACACACGTATTCAGTTTTCCAGATCGGCATGTCTCGATGTCGTCACAACTATACGTTTTAAGAAGTACGAACGCTGACGCCAGCATGTCAACTCAAATCCTAAGAACACGTAGAGCCCCCAGATAAAAATTCAGAGGAGTACCCCATAACACGACATCCCTCCATGATCTTTGGGAGTGGAGCTTATTTTAGTAAGGTTTCCCATTTTAAAGGTAT
Source organism: Schistocerca cancellata (assembly GCF_023864275.1). NCBI lineage: Eukaryota > Metazoa > Arthropoda > Insecta > Orthoptera > Acrididae > Schistocerca > Schistocerca cancellata. Next base: position 390,279,095 of record NC_064629.1, on the reverse strand, counting down.
AGTGTATGAGCCTCTATCACCTTACGGATCTGGGATGAAAGAACGCATGCACAGGAAGGCCAGTCAAACAAGAGGAGATTTCTGTGATCAATCAGTGTACAATGTATTACACTCTGAACATAAGGAATACCTCAATAGCATCTACTTGCCATCAGGGCGCATTTAGCAAAGCTCTCGATCCAAAAATTATATAATACCTACAAGCATACTCTGGGTTTTTCATTCGAGCTGTATACCCAGTTCTATACTTTGGGTTATAATGAGTGTCATTTGTGGTACCTCCTAAGGGTCTCCGACCGCTCAACGGTATATAGAGAGAGTCCAGACCCACTTTTGCAGTTAGCTAATAAAGTACTGTCGTGGCGCTATATTCCAGCAAGAAAACACCCCGCGTCATGTTGCTCAAATCCTCTGAGATCTTCGTATTCAGTAGCTGCGGCTGTTTTCTTAGTGTAGTGTGCTGGTATTGAAAACTTAACTCATAAGATTTTAGTTTTTACTTTCAATAATTGAGCATTATCTGTTTTCTAGGAATATTACGCGAAACTGAAGTGTTTCAGAGGCATACACTTCTTAATTAAGGGGCATGAAAGGGTTGAAAGGGTATGGAACATTTACTTCATCTTCCTCTCAGTTTTGGCCATGATCAGAGTGATGCAGACCCTCTCTCTGAACCACCAATTGCTAATTTTCTTGGTGTAGAGCTTTTGAGTGGTCTCCTTTCGCAGTTAGGTTCTCTAAAACATGCAGTTAACTGAGACTGATGCTTCCGTCGTCAAAAGTATTTATCACTACAATTTGGACTGCAAATGGATGAGATGTGGAGTTCAACCATTACTGTTGATCAGAATGTCCGTCAGTGTGGTGGGTTAAAACAAAAGCTGCCTGGTGTGTCTTATGCCATAAACAAAGACAAAGTTACTGATGGTCTGTCCACTGGGTAGGGACACAGAGCTCGGCATCTCCTTGGTGCTATTACTCTGCTGGCAATGGATTTGGCTATTAGCATTCCCTTTACTTCCGTAATAGTTGAGCACAATCCAAATATAGCACTGAGCTGGAAAACGTCTCCGTAGCCGCCCACACAGTACAGTTCTGCAACTGAGAAACACTTCACCATAAAAAGGAAGCAGCAATTTGGGCAGCAGAGTAGTAAAGTCTGTAAAGTACTCATAATACTAGTGAGCTTAAAACGGAATCAAACGGTGAAACATTATAGGTGGAGGTAGTTTTCTGATCATGCTACGTAAAATGGGGAGACTTCAGTTTCCCAGCCATACTTCAGTTTATCACAGTTATGCGATTCAGACTGGAGTCTTACCAGAAAATAATTTCCAAAATGTAGTTAAATAACCGACTGATCTGACTAATGTTTCATTTCTAATAACTAACAGACCAAACTTATCAAATCATCATTATATGTCTTGCAATTAATGTTAAAAGAAGGTAAGAAAAAAGTTCTGCATACATAAAGTGAGAGAAAATAAATTGCAAGGGGTATGAGTTATATTTATTCACTTTAGGACGAAGATATGGAGCAGAAATGGTTAAAATTTAGAAGAGTTTTGCGACACACCTTAGACCAATATGTGTCAGTCAAGTTTGTAAGGTATGGAATGATGCAGGTACTTTAGTAACCGTCATAGAATGTTACTACAAAAGCAAAGAGAACTTCACGGATTAAAGCACAGTCGAACTCTTCGTTGATAAACAAAAGCTAAGCGAAGTTGAAGTAACCATTTACAGAGTAACACAACAAACTTTCAAGGGATTCTAAATTAAAATTTTCTGAACAGATCTGACTAAAAGTCGTAAGTTTTCCTTCTATGTAAAGTCAGAAAGCGGATCAAAATTACTGTTCAGTCACTTAGTGAGCATTCTGGCACTGTAACAGAAGTAGTAGTGTAAAGGCATTTCTGGCATTCTGTTGACATCAAACTGATAATAAATTAATTATACAAATTAATTAGTTGATCAATTAATTAATCCCAGCCCCACATCATGGTTTCTCCCCAGTTGGCACATAGGTCTCTTCCCCCACAATCCCTGGCCATCCTTTCCACCTGTCACCCTACCCATCCCAACCTCACGACCGCCTACCACTGGAAATGGCGGGAAACTCACTTAGTCTGTGTTGAGGTTCCGGACTGCAAGGATCGATATGGAATTTATTGAAATAATTTCACCCTCTTTATTCTTTTATTCATTCAAACAATTACAAATGCCACCACCAGTCAGCACACGACCCCCCTGGCCGTATGTCAGTTTACGGGACGGGAGCAGCTACTTCGCCACGAAGTCCTGTGTGTATGCTGATTTGCTTGCGCAGTTCACGAGTGCACTGACAAACTGTTGCGTGTGGACCGGAGAGGAGCGTAACTTAAGAATTGTGCGGAGACGGAACGTAGAGTCCCAAGGTTGTCTTCGGTAGTCGTGATTGTGAACGTAGGTATATATGAGTCATGAAGGATCCAAATTTTGGTGCCGGATGTGTTTCAGGGGTAAGTATTGTTTAGTTTCGCAATATGCTTGATACTCACTGGTTTTCCCTACAATTTATTATAAAATTTATACAAATTTACTGGAGGCGTCGATGCTTGAAGAAAGTTTAAAGTACATAATGTAGCGATCGTGGGAAAAGGCAGACGAATACAATGCACTCGCCAAAAATATGAAGACTATTGGCCCTGTGGTAACGTGGGAGACAATGATAAAGAAAATTGGCGAAGAGCTACTGAAAGTAAGTACATTAATTATAAAACTTTTACTTAGGTTAAATGGATGAAAGTATCCTGGATACCATGAGCTGAGCCAACGCGTTGCTGCAGTGGTAACACCGGTTCTCGTGAGATAACCGAAGTTAAGCGCTGTCAGACTGGGCTAGCACTTGAATGGGTGACCATGCGGTCTGCCGAGCGCTGTTGCCAAGCGGGGAGCACTAAGCCCTTGTGAGGCACACTGAGGAACTACTTGTCTGAGAAGTGGCGATAAACAGGATACAGTTTTCCGATTTGTGAACATTGCCAATGAAGTACTTCAGTCTCTGCATTCTAACTAAAATAAAATGTCCCATCAACCACGAGGTCCTCTGGGACGTAGTAGCTGCTCACCAGGTGACAAAGTAGAACAGAGGATGCCTGAATTTGTTTAGAAAGTCTTCGTTGCAGGTGATTCAGGTAAACCAGGGAAATCCTGAATCATCGAGGTTGGACGGGGCTTTGAGCCCCGCTCTTCCCAGGTTATGATGTCCGTATATGACTGTATCTCAAATCTTGGTACCTGAAGTTGTAGTTCATTTTAGAATACTACAAATTATTTCAAAACCAGAATTACTGTGAATGCTTCCTACTTCTTAAGTTGTTAAGGCTGGATTACTGGGAAGCCCCACACTGCAGAAGACACAGTTCTGAGGAAGAACGGAGATGACTTGTATAATTAGTAAGGAGAGTAGAACTGTGCTACAGCGACACAGCACTGCTCTTGGACCCCGGAAATGAACCGCGGATAAGGCTCATAACGGCAATCGTTCCAGAATGTAGATAACCCCGCTGCGTATAACCCTACGTCGAGATTACTCGCTGTGCTTGACAGTCCGGCGGAACACGCTCGTAATTACTGATACGGCACAGGAGGAACTCGTATTCCACGCAGTGGGATAGCGAGAAGAGGCTGAATACTCTACCGAACTTGTCAGCAACTACCCACAGACATCAATTATCACGCTGTTTGAGCATCACAGAAGCACGCTCTTTCCATCCAGATGAAACAACGATAATATCTCGCATAATGTCGAAATGGCTTACCACATTATCAATTGAAAAAACCAAACACAGAATTTCATTATTTGCGAATTGCCACCTCAAGTTGCTATTTTAGATATTAATTTAACGACCATGAATAATTTCGGTCATTGACCATTACCTGGGGGAAAAAATTCTAAAGTAACGTCACATACTAAAAAAATAGTTACGTAAGCCTCTCGAGCACAGCTTCAAACTTTTTTGTTTACTTTCAGCGTCTTTCAGTGTAGAGGTTCTTTTTCTGTTATGCGATCTACGTACTTTTTTCGTCATTTTTCAAGAAAAAATACATATCACGTCGATTTCCAGAGAGTCTTAAGTATAGAGATTGGACAGAGTCTTATGATTATATTTCTTGAAAACTATTACCCTCACACCACCAAAGCAGGCACGTGCGAATAAACATGAAAACTATCGGACAATTAGTATGAGACATCAAACATGTAAGCCTACCTTTTATAGGCAAAATTTATAGCAAGATATGCAACATTTTAAAGGCAAAAGATTTCTATTGGTTTTTCTATGTCCTGCAGACATTAGGTAGACGTCTGTTCAGTTCAAAGAGTAAACGAGCCATCTAAATAAAGTGGATTTTATGATATATTTTACCAAGAGTGTCACCTACATTTAACAGACTGGGAGGTCAGTGAACACCATAGAAGTTGGAGATTAGGGAACACAGATTCACTAATTCATTACAAGAACGTTGCTTAAATCCAAACCAAAATTATGGATAGGTATCAAAGTCCTACACATTGATAGAAACGGTGAAAATCTCACTACATGAAAGATATTAGAAACTGAAAAACAGGTGTACGTATCCCCACACATACAATTGAATGAACAAACTCAGTTCACTTATTCATACCTTTTAGACAATGTTATAACCCCTACTTTGGACAAGAACCTTGGTACTTTCATTCACAAATGAATGTTCACACAAATACTCACTGCTGTGCACAACGATCGCCTACAGACTTTTTTTTTATGACTATTGTAAATGCTATCCTAATGAATGCCATATGATTGTCCGATAACCAATGGAATTACGTCAAAATATTCAACAGAGATAACATTTAATTTAGTAAAGAATGGACAGATTAAGAAGTTGACTTGTGTTTACGTTTGCTGGCTGGAATCTTTGGAATCAGTTGTGAACTAAAATGTTGTGCTATTAGGGCCTCCCTTCGGGTAGACCGTTCCCCGGGTGCAAGTCTTTCGATTTGACGCCACTTCGGCGACTTGCGCGTCGTTGGGAGATGAAATGATGATGATCAGGACAACATAACACCCAGTCCTTGAGCGGAGAAAATCTCCGACCCAGTCGGGAATCGAACCCGGGCCTTTAGGATCGACATTCTGCCTCGCTGACCACCCAGCTACCGGGGGCGGACAGTTGGTTATTGCAAGATGCGCTCATAATCCAAACCTAGGTAGTACAGAAATACTGAAGTTTTATGGTACAAGGCAAAAAATTGTTCGTTTAGTTAATACAATATGCAATGTTTCAACAAGAATTCACAGCTGCATCAGTTGGAAACTAAAGACGTACTACATGAAGATCATTTTAATTAGAGGATCGAAAAAATACCACACATGCTGTTCTGACGTGCTTTGTGATAAAATGCAAACTGAAGGAAAATCAGTACACCTACCTGCCGTTTGTGGACCTAGAGAATGCTTTCGACAACGTAAGTTGTAATAAGATATTTGCAATTTTAAAAGATTTGGCTAATGCACAGTGACATACGAATAATCATGAATCTCTACGGAACTCAGGTGAGAGTAACAAAACAGGAAGGCCCTGAAAGGCAAGTTCAGCTTGTGCATACAAGAACCAGTGAAGGAAGTGGAACAAAATTCCGGAAGACCAATAAAGCTGTAAGGAGAACAGAGTAGATAAGAAAGTAGGTTCATAGATCAAATAGTCTTTTTCGCCATGTTTAAGTATGACTTAGAAGTGAGATTAGTACACTTAGCAGTTAATATAACGTAATGATATACAAGAAAATTATTATAGACATAGGGATCACAAATTCCTTTCTAAGTAATTACACGTAACTTTTCTCTACAATTTTAGGAAATCTTAAAATATCAGAAGACGAAGGAAATGGAGAGGTAATAAAGTAGAAAGTCACATAGAAACCGGAAGCGACGCTGTAATGGAAGAAGCGAAAACAATATTCTGTCTAGGCTTTAACACTACGCAGGATGACAGAAAGAAGGGACAAATCAAAATTAGAAGATACTCTGTTGACGAGAATCCTGGTTGATTTTAAGACTTTGAGCACTCCATGGGAACTTTCAGTTCAAAATATGTTCTATTTTAACGTGATAATAATCAAGTAATGGTTCTAATTCAAATAAAAATCAAGAAGTGCGGGCCAGTGATTTCTTTTAAGAAAAATAGACGAAAACAGAGGTAAATAATAAAACTTTGTTCAAAGCAAAATAGGAAGGAGTTCAGTATTGTTTGCAAGTGAAACGAAGACCATCGATAACCAGGAGAAGAAGAATCTCGCAGCATTTGAAACACGATGCGTTCGAAGAACGTCAACATTAAGTAGACAGATAAGGTAAAAATTAAGAAGCACTAAATAAAAATGGTGTGGAAATAAATCAATGGAAGATACTTACCAGGTGATGGGACTGGGGGAGCGACATCTGAGAAGCAGCCAGAAATTGTATAGGTGGTGCTAGAAGGAGCAGTGGTAGGAGCAGTCACATTTCAGGGGATGTTGACTGCAGCAGTCACGTAGAACGCAGGATAGGGAAAACAAAGACAGAATCACACAAATCGAAAGACTGAGAACTCAGAAACATCTGTGTAATGAGAAGATTGATTGACCCACTATTCATTTTTTTCAGAAATGATCACAAATGTATCATACCTTGGCCGATTTCTGAGTCTACCTAGGGACCTCAGAAAGTAAGTTACACATATCCATTACGAGTTACACATGACCATTAAGCAACCAGCGTACCACACTATCTGAAGAGAGTACATGATCCGGGTGTCTCGCTAAGACAGTTCCGCTACGGCACGGATAATAGGTGCATCACAACGTGAGAGTTTCAACAGCTGCATAATTAGACATGCAACAAAATAATTATGAAGTACTCTCCTAACCACTTCGATGTTTTCATTTCGAATTCTCGTTACCCAGAGTGGTGGCGCTATGATTGACGTTGTTGGCAAGTATTCAGGAGCAGCGGCATTCAGATCTCAGTCTGTCCATTAATATTTAGATTTCAGTTAGTTTACCCAAATCTATTACGGAGATGGTTACTTTGTAAAGGAGAAATCTTATTTCCTCTTCATCCATCAGATTTGCGCTCTGTATCTAAAGATCCCATCGTTGTCGGAAATTAAAACATAATTTTCCAGTCTTAGATTACATGTATTTTAAGAAAGATACCTTAATACGATATTACATAAATTTCAGTATTGAGTAATTTAGTAATTAACCCATCAGTCTAGAAAAGACTCTCGTGGAATAACATCGCAGGGCTGTATTCGAAGTGACGTTCACAGAAAACAGTGGTGTCTAATTATCATTTGCATATTAGTTCCAAAACGTAGTACGTAGTGATCAGTTGCCTGTAAACGTTCCGTCTTTTTTTAAGTGAATGCCCACAATGTTAAAATGTGTCATTCTTTCGTTTTCGTTGCTGGGTAATATTTTGGCCATGTAATGTGAGCATACTTTACTTAAATGTTAGATGTTACTGAAAGACGTTAGTAATGAAGCACAACAGTCTCACTCTTCTTACAGCGTGGCTCACAAGCCACAAATCTGGATTCAGTAAATATATTCCCATAATGTGCAATTCTAGTAAATCTTTACACAAAAATTAAATGTGATTACATCAGAATAAATGTGTGACGTACATACTACAATAGATAATTGTTCAATGTTCTTTCTTTAATTCATTTTTACAAGTGTGCCATTATCTTTCATTTCCGAGAGGGGCTGCAATTCATGGGAAGAATTTTCGAGATTTTGCACAAGAAGAGTGATATAACCATTTCAGTACGTTACGATTTCTGCAATATTTTTTTTCATGTCTGTTCCAATTAGAGTTCTTCCTGAACTTGTATTATCAGCCTAAAAAGCTCTGATTTATCACCCAAAGAAAGAATAAGAAATGCACCTTCAACATGTAGAGACCATAGTTCAGAAAATAGGAACATCTTTCTCAGTGTCTAACGAATTCATCCTACGCGAGTTTCCGTATCTAACAGTCAGCAAATAACGCGTCGTGTGGATTTATGCACTTAGTGAGTCATACTAGAAAGAAATCCCCCCCCCCCCATTGGAACATGGACATTGCCGTTGGTGGGGAGGAAACACACACACCTATGCCCGAGGGAGGACTCGAACCTCCGACGGGGATAGCCGCATGAACCGTGACAAAGCGCTTCAGACCACGCGGCTACCCAGGCCGGCTTTCAGTAGTTGCAGGGGCACTGGTCTGGATGATTGACTCATCTTATCAACCAAACCAACCTTGCTGTGCTGGTACTGCGAGCGGCTGAGAGCATGGAGAAACTACAGCCGTAATTTTTCCCTAGGGCATGCTAATGTAATGTATGGTTAAATTTTGATTTCGCCCTCTTAGCTAAAATATTCCGGAGTAAAATATTCCCCCATTCGGATCTCCGGGCGGGGACTACTCAGGAGGACGTCGTTATCAGGAGAGACAAAATGGCGTTCTACGGATCGGAGGATGGAATTTCAGGTCCCTTAATCGGGCAGGTAGGTTAGCAAATTTAGAAAGGGAAATGGATAGCTTAAAATTAGATGTAACCGGAATTAGTGAAGTTCGGTGGCAGGAGGAACAATAATTCTGGTCAGGTGACAACAAGGTTAAGAAAAGGAATGCGGATAAGATACTATGAACAGCGTAATGAAAGCATTGTTGTAGCCAAGATAGACACGAAGCACACGCCTGCCACAATAGTACAAGTTTATATGACAACTAGTTCCGCAGATGATGAAGGGTTCGAAGAAATGTATGATCAAATTAAAGAAATTATTCGAATAGTTAAGGGAGGTCAAAATTTAATAGTCATGGGGGAATGGAATGCGATAGTAGGAAGAGGGGGAGAAGTAGTAGATGTTTATGGACTGGGGGTACAGAATGAAAGAGGAAGCTGCCTGGTAGGATTTTGCACGGAGCATAACTTAATCATAGCTAATACTTGGTTTAAGAATCACGAAAGAGGATTGTATACGTGCAAAAGGCCTGGCGACAATGGAAGTTTTCAGATAGATTATATAATGGTAAGACAGAGATTTAGGAATCAGGTTTGAAATTGTAAGACATTTCCAGGGGCAGATGTGGACTGTGATCACAATTTATTGGTTACGAACTGTAGATTAAAATTGAGGAAACTGCATAAAGATAGGAATTAAAGGAGATGTGAAATGGATAAACTGAAAGAACCAGAGGTTGTAGAGCGTTTCAGCGAGAGCATTAGAGAACGACTGTCAAGAACAGGGAAAAGTGATATAAGAGAAGAAGAATAGGTAGCTTTGAGAGATTAAATAGTGAAAGCAGCAGAGGATCAAGTAGGTAAAAAGACGAGGGGTAGTAGATATCCTTGGGTAACAGAAGAGATATTGAATTTAACTGATGACAGGAGAAAATATAAAAATGCAGTAAACGAAGCAGGCGAAAAGGAATACAAACGTCTTAAAAATGAAACCGACAGAAAGTGCAGAATGGCATAGCAGGGATGGCTAGAGGACAAATGTAAGGATGTAGAAGCATATAACACGAGGAATAAGATAGATACTACCTACAGGAAAATTAAAGAGACCTTTGATGAAAAGCGAACCATCTATATGGATATCAAGAGCTCATATGGAGAACCAGTCCTAAGCAGAGAAGGGAAAGCAGAAAGGTGGAAGGAGTAAATAGAGGCGATGTACTTTATGGCAATATTATGGAAATGGAAGAGGATGAAGATGAAGATGAAATGGGAGATATGGTATTGCTTGAAAAATTTGACAGAACACTGAAAGACCTAATTCGAAACAAGGCCCGGCAATAGACAACATTACATTAGAACTACTGATAGCCTTGGAAGAGCCAGCCATGATAAAGCTCTTCCATCTGGTGTGCAAGATGTATGAGATAGGCTAAATATACTCAGACTTCATGAAGGATATAATAATTTCATTCCCAAAAAAATCAGGTGTTGACAGATGTGAGAATTACCGGACTATCAGTTTAATAACTCACCATTGCAAAATACTGACACGAATTCTTTACAGACGAATGGAAAAACTGGTAGAACCCGACCTCGGGGAAGATAAATCATGATTCCGTAGATATGTTGGTAGACGCGAGGCAATACTGACCCTGCGGATTCTCTTAGAAGATAGGTTAAGGAAAGGCAAACCTACGTTTCTAGCATTTGTAGACTTAGAGAAATCTTTTGAAGAAATGTATGATAAAATTAAAGAAATTATTCAGATAGTTAAGGGAGGGTTATAAATACAAAATCAAATATGGGAATGCAGGAGTAGTTTTAATATTGTACAAATAAAAAAAAACAAAAAAAACAGGAACGCGGGTAAGATACTATGAACAGCGTAATGGAAGCATTATTGTAGGCAAGATAGACACGAACTGGAATACTCTCTTTCAAATTCTGAATGTGGCAGGGGTAAAATACAGGGAAAGAAAGGCTACTTACAATTTGTAGAGAAACCAGTTGGCCATTATAAGAATCGAGGGGCAGGAAAGGGAAGCAGTGGTTGGGAAGGGAGTGAGACATGGTAGAAACCCATCCCCGATGTTATTCGATCTGTATATTAAGCAAGCAGTAGAGGAAACAAAAGAAAAATTGGGAGTAGGAATTAAAATCCATGAAGAAGAGATAAAAACTTTGAGGTTTGCTGACGACATTGTAATTCTGAGACAGCAAAGGACCTGAAAGAGCAGCTGACCGGAATGGACAGCATCTTGAAAGGAGGATATAAGATGAACATCAACAAAAGCAAAAGGAGGATAAAGGAATGCAAACGAATTAAATCATGCGATGCTGATGGTATTAGATTAGCAAATGAGACACATAAAGTTGTAGGTGAGTTTTTTTGTTTGGGGAGCAGAATAACTGATGACGGTCGAAGTAGAGAGGATATAAATTGTAGACTGGCAATGGCAAGGAAAGCGTTTATGAAGAAGAGAAATTTGTTTACACTAAGTATAGATTTGTCAGAAAGTCTTTTCTGAAAGTATTTGTAAGGAGTGTAGCCATGTATGGAAGTGAAATATGTACGATAAATAGTTTAGACAAAAAGAGAATAGAAGCTTTCGAAATGTGGTGCTACAGAAGAATGCTGAAGATTAGATGGGTAGATCACGTAACTAATTAGGAGCTACTGTATAGAATTGGGGAGAAGAGGAATTTGTGGCACAACTTGACTAGAAGAAAAGATCGGTTGGCAGGCCACGTTCTGAGGTATCAAGGGATCACCAGTTTAGTGTAGGAGAGGGAGACCAAGAGATGATACACAAAGCAGATTCAGAAGGATGTAGGTTGCAGTAGTTACTGGGAGATGAAGAGGACTACACAGGATAGAGTAGCATGAAGAGCTCCATCAAACATGTCTCTTGACTGAAGACCATAACAGAAACAACAACAACTAGAAAGAAAAGTTGTGAGACAATACGTGCTTGGGCTAAACTTACTTTTCAACAAGACATTTCGTGCACACACACACAAGGAAAAAAAAATAGAGGAACATTTTCTCCGTGTGAAACACATTGAATGAAAAATTAGGATGGTAGTTTTAATACTTCGGGTTTTATATAAAGTCTTCCCCCACTCGAGTAGAAAGCACGGAATCCGTCAGGAGAGTCCTTCTTATGACGTTATCCAACTCAGGACTTATGTCATCAAAGCGTTGGCACTCCATGTGGATTTATGCACTTAGTGGTTTTCTGGTAGGATCGTATTGATAACACCGAGTTGCACCACCCGCCATAACTTTTCCCAGAAAAGAACTGACCACGTTTTACATTTCAGTGAAGTCGCGGCAGGTGTTCTCACGTCGCTGTTTCTGTTCGCTAGTCAAGGCGTGCTGGAAATTCTTCGCCCACTCTTTTCTCTTCTTCAATACGTTCTGGAGAATGCCTCGAACATTAGATTTACGGATGTCCATTGCACTTTGTGACACAATAACATCGACACGTTACGGCCACACGTCCACTGCTGCTTACACGCTAGTAATAGAATCAGTCTCAGAACAGTGTATTCGCAAAAATCTGTGACACTAGAAATCTTATGAAACTAAAAAAACTACTACGAAATAAAAAATAAAACAATAACAAAACTAAATTCAGTCTATTCAGAACAGTACATCCTTGCATAACTATGAAATCAAAATCGACTTTTGGGAAATATTCGATACCGTGTTACTCGTCCCCGTTTATTGTAACATACCTCGTTCCTCAGTGGCTTTGTATCGAGAAGATGGACGAGATGTCGCTGCTCAGCTCTATCCCACTCCTGGATGGCAGCCTTCATGAGGTCATCCAGAGTGAGTTGTTGGTATGTACGGCGACGCACCGCATGTTTGAACTGGTCTCAAACATGCTCGAACCGTTTCGTGCCAGACGATACCGCAGGACCTTTCCATTCGGTTTATTCCTGCCACCCAAAGGAATGTATTCGTAAGGGGGTGGTGTGCACTTCTTTATTACCGTCGTAAAAGACGGATCCGATGCCAAAATGTCGAATTTAGAGTTGCATTATAGGCTGGAGGGTGATGTCGAGATGCTGAACATCCCTTAAATCACCCTCGTAAGTGATGAAGTCATAGGACAATCGTACTTGATTCCAGGCCAAAACGTGACTGACCCACCTCCGTGCTGAACACATAGAACTGCATTTCTAAGGCGTGGGTCAGTACCTGGCCGTCTCCACAAGCTTCTGCGACGATCACCAGACCTCAAACATGTCCTTCGTCTGTCGGCGATGCGAAACCGATCTCACTGATCCCGGTTTCATTCTACAGTTTCCCTTGCACATTGTCTTGGCGCACCACGGCGTTGGGGAGTTTGTACTCTTATTCATGATGGCCGCTTCATTGACAAATCGGTCGTGCGGAGACAGCTGTGTAGTGTCTGAGAGGATGCAGCCCTCCCATTTGGCTCTGAAAGTGCAACAGTTATGTTGCTTTCTTCTTAGGGTTCATAAGAGCCATAATTTGGAGATAGCGTTCGCCAGCTTGTGTTAATGTCTGCGGGCGACTACGTGGCGACGACTTTCAATGTTTTGTGTGTCATGACAGCAGATGAATGCACGCATCACTTCGCTGAAGTATTCATCAATTCGGTGGTCAACTTCCCGTGATGACAAGGCTTCTTGCCGTAATGTAACAATGCGCGCACGGTCTACACTTGATATGATAATTCGTAGCATGTTAGACTAAACGGAGAGAAGGAGGACCATCATCACGTTCATGGATGGATACACAGCGCGCTCTACTGAACTGCACTGTGAATACAGGTTTTCTTTTACGTCTGTTATAGAGATGCCTATGTAATGTTTTCCTGCGCTCAAAACACTATTAAGAAAGAAGATTATTATCAAAACGTCATAAACTAAGTTTTGAGGGTGCGCTAAAGGTTTCTTGATTGTTTATTTGTAAAGAAAATAGTGAATGATATTATTGTCGTTTCGTTGATAAAACTACTAGTGGAGTCAACACTAGTAGCAGTGGTTGTTTACTTTGTGCTCTTACGAATTTATTTCGTTTATACACCTACAATGTATGACATGTTAATGGACATTGTCGTATTGCGTGTTCATGCTTCGCCTTTATGAAAGCTTGAACTAAGCGGGGCACAATTTAAAGAGATGTATGAATCTCGGTGGAGGTATTCCAGCCCAATCTTCCTCAAGAGCCCAAACCACAGAGGGCACAGATGTTACATGCTGGGATTTGAGGAGAAGTAGGAGTTCTGACTCGTCTAAACGGTGTTACATGGGGTTAAGATCGAGAATCTAGACAGGACTGTCCATTTTATGGATGTTATTGTCCACGAACTATTGCCTCACAGATGCTGACAGAGTGTACTGTCATGTTGACACAAGGAATCGTTATCTCTGAACGGTTCCCCTACTGTACACACAATTCAGTACTGTAAAATCTTGCACAACTGAGAGGTTACTGCGTACACTGATGATCTGATGATATCTGCTTCTAAGTTACTCAAGTTGACACCTGTTCTTGACTCGTAAACTGGAACATTTATTTCGTCTTATTTGGTGAAAATATTTCGGAAAACAATGTTTAGTAACTACGCTTTTATGGTACTGCCGACGGTAACATTACCATTGCTATCGCGGAGCGAAGGAATTAATTGCGCCTTGCCGCCAGTGTGGTTTATATACACTACTGGCCATTAAAATTGTTACACCAAGAAGAAATACAGATGATAAACGGGTATTCATTGGACAAATATATTATACTAGAACTGACATGTGATTACATTTTCACGCAGTTTGGGTGCATAGATCAAATGGCTCTGAGCACTATGGGACTCAACAGCTATGGTCATCAGTCCCCTAGAACTTAGAACTACTTAAACCTAACTAACCTAAGGACATCACACAACACCCAGTCATCACGAGGCAGAGAAAATCCCTAACACCGCCGGGAATCGAACCCGGGAACCCGGGCGTGGGAAGCGAGACCGCTACCGCACGACCACGAGCTGCGGACGTGTGCATAGATCCTGAGAAATCAGTACCCAGAACAACCACCTCTGGCCGTAATAATGGCCTTGATACGCCTGGGCATTGAGTCAAACAGAGCTTGGATGGCGTGTACAGGTACAGCTGCCCATGCAGTTCCAATACGATACCACAGTTCATCAAGAGTAGTGACTGGCGTATTGTGACGAGACAGTTGCTCGGCCACCATTGACCAGACCTTTTCAATTGACGAGAGATGTGGAGAATGTGCTGGCCAGGGCAGCAGTCGAACATTTTCTGTATCCAGAAAGGCCCGTACAGGACCTGCAACATGCGGTCGTGCATTATCCTGCTGAAGTGTAGGGTTTCGCAGGGATCGAATGAAGGGTAGAGCCACGGGTCGTAACACATCTGAAATGTAACGTCCACTGTTTAAAGTGTCGTCAATGCGAACAAGAGGTGACCGAGATATGTAACCAATGGCACCCTATACCATCACGACGGGTGATACGCCGGTATGTGCGATGACGAATACACGCCTCCAATGTGCGTTCACCGCGATGTCGCCAAACACGGATGCGACCATCATGATGCTGTAAACAGAACTTGGATTCATCCGAAAAAATGACGTTTTGCCATTCGCACACCCAGGTTCGTCGTTGACTACACCATCGCAGGTGCTCCTGTCTGTGATGCAGCGTCAAGGGTAACCGCAGCCATGGTCTCCGAGCTGATAGTCCATGCTGCTGCAAACGTCGTCGAACTGTTCGTGCAGATGGTTGTTGTCTTGCAAACGTCCCCATCTGTTGACTCAGGAATCGAGACGTGGCTGCACGATCCGTTAGAGCCATGCGCATAAGATGCCTGTCATCTCAACTGCTAGTGATACGAGGCCATTGGGATCCAGCACGGGGTTCCGTATTACCCTCCTGAACCCACCGATTCCATATTGTGCTAACAGTCATTGGATCTCGACCAACGCGAGCTGCAATGTCGCGATACGATAAACGGCAATCGCGATAGGCTACAATCCGACCTTTATCAAAGTCGGAAACGTGATGGTACGCATTTCTCCTCTTTACACGAGGCATCACAACAACGTTTCACCAGGCAACGCCGGTCAACTGCTGTTTGTGTATGAGAATTCGGTTGGCAACTTTCCTTATGTCAGCACGTTGTAGGTGTCGCCACCGGCGCCAGCCTTGTGTGAATGCTCTGAAAAGCTAATCATTTGCATATCACAGCATCTTCTTTCTGTCAGCTAAATTTCGCGTCTGTAGCACGTCATCTTCGTGGTGCAGCAATTTTAATGGCCAGTAGTGTATGACCAAAATCTCTTTGGATTATCTGTCTGATTTCGAGACAGAGTTTCGCTGTGGAAACTATTAAAAGCATTTCGCATTCAAGTCCCCGATAAATTTCTAAGTTCGTTTAATAATTGCATTCTTTTAAATTTTGTATGCTTTTTCGTTGCTTACATCGTAGTGTTGGGCCTGTTTTTTGAGCCGTGGGGGAGTAGTACCATCTCTTATTAATTTATTTGGCATATATCTTTCAATTGCTGTTGACACTATTTCGTTGAAATTAAGCTACATCTGCTGTACAGTTACGTGGTCAGTTTAGAAGGAGTGGAAAGTGTCTACAGGGAAGACATCTATCAAATTTTTATCGGTTTTTTTCTGTTTTTTTTATAGATATATCTTGCGTCTATTTTTGTCGGATTTGGATATTACAGTATTCAGTCTTGCAACAACGATCTAGTGATCAAATTGTGTGTGTGTGAATTCCTAAGGGACAAAACTCCTGAGATCATCGGTCGCTAGACTTACACACTACTTAAACTAACTTAAACTAACCCTTGCCCGAGGGAGAGCTTGAGCCTCTTGCATGAGATGCCGCGCAGTCCGTGCATGGCACCTCAAACCACGCGGCCACTCCTTTGTGGTCACCAATCCCTGTATCCGACATGATGCTCCCTATTTTCTCATGATTATTTGTTGCTAAGGGGTCAAGTATGATTTCACAGTCATTTATACTTCGAATAGGCTCCTGAAGTAGTTATTCAAAACAATTTTCGGAGAAAAGATTCAGTCCAATGTCGGAGGATATACAGTATTACGCCAACGACGAGCTTTCAGCATATCGAGGGTAGACTGAAGTCACCACCAAAAATAATAGTGTGAGAGGAGTATCTGTTTCAAATTAGACTCAAGTTCTCTTTGAACTGTTTAGGAACTGTATCACCTAAGTCGGTGGATAGGTAAAAGGAACCAGCTATTAATTTAATCATATTGTCAGGTATATCCTCGACCCATGATAACTCACAGGAGCCATCTATATCAATTTCACTACCAGGTTAAGTACTTCTAACAGTAATAAACTCTTCACCACCAACATTATTTAATCGATCCTCTCTGAACCCCGTTAGGTTCTTCGTAAAATGTTTACCTTAACTTTCCTCCATCTTTAACCAGCTTTCAGTACCTATATCCATTTGATCTTCGGTGCTTTCTGTTAGCGCTTGGAGCTCCAGTTTCTTTCCCAACGCAGCTGCTACAATTTATAACTATAATACCGATTGTTTTAGATCAGCCCTCGTCCTGTGTCTGCTCTGTACCCTTTTAGACTGACACACTTTCTGTAATTCCCAGAGCCAATCTAACCTAAAAACCAGTCCAGTCCTTTCAACACAGCCCTCGCTTCCCGTAGAGCCGCCTCCAGTGTTTAGTATAGACCAAACCTATTAAGTGCGATCTGATACCACACCACCCTATGGCGCAAATCATGGAGTCTGCTGCCTACATGATCGCATAACTGTCTGAGTCTCTTCAGACCCTCCACTCAACTCTGTACCATAGGTCCGCTGTCAGTCCTGTCGACGTTGCTACAGAAGGTGAGCTATGCCTTCATTCCTCAAGCAAAACTGGCAGTTTTTACCATATCACATAGCTGCCTGAAACCTGGTTGATTCTCTTCTGATCCAAAGAGACACACATGGTTAGGACTGACATGACCCACAACCTGCCTTTGGCTGAACTACGTGCTCTTCATGGCATCCAGAAACACCTGTTCCACATCTGGGATGATTCCCTGGTATGCACACAGTGTGCACACTGGACTTCGTCCCAGCCTTGTCAGCCATACATCTAAGAGGCCCCGTTATGCGTGTAGCATAGGAGGTTCCAATTACAAATAATCCCAGTCTTCTGTTACCGCCCAGATCTTGCAGGCTGAGAGTCTTCCCCTGAAACAGGGCCAACGACTGCATCTGGCTCAGAGCGTTTATCAGGCACAGATAATGCCTGAAACCACTTTGTCAGACAAACCTAGGAGGCCTTCCGGTCGGTCCTCCAGGAAATCTTTTGCTGCCTGCTACACCTGTGGACAACATCCCACTCGACCATGGGTGAGGGGTCAGCCTCAGGGCAGGCAGTAACCGTGACAGCTACAGCAGTGGACTGATCAGGAGACACGTGGGACGAGCTGAACATCCCTCGGATCCCCGTGTCTGCCCTCCCCCCCCCCCCCCTCACAATAACGCTCATTGGCAGTAGCCTCAAGCTGCATGACCGAAACCAGCACCACCTGCAGCTCTGAGACGTGGTTCACCAACTCGCATCTAAAGACAGCAATGACATTTCCTATCCCTACTAAAGACGGTGTAAAAACATATTTGACAGTTATTAAAATGCAGAAGTGTACCTGATAAATACATAAACATGCAATAAATTAAAGAATTTGAACTAAAAGCCACAATGGATACTAAAATACGTCGCTTCTTATTACAAGCCATGTTATCTCTCAAATGAAATGCTGTGCCTGCTGTGCTGCTGCTCAGCTGAAGAACAACTCTAACTGGTTCCTCGAAGGAAAATGAATCCCTGTCACGATACCCCAGTGTTACTATGCACTACACAGTTAATAATATGCAGAACTGTGCCTGATAAATACACCACCTCAAGTGTGGCTTAGGATTCGCTACAGAAATGCGCAGTCTGTGAGTAGCTGCTTGACCATTGTACTTTATTCTATGTAACTCCCTACACGCAGTCATTGCGCTAGCTGGAGAGCTGGTGGCACTCTGGAAATGATCAGTGATTCCTTCAGCTGGTTTCACGTGATTTTCTTACAAGCAGCTCTGCAATGGTCGATAGTACCTCTCCGTCAGTCATGAGGTCTGCCTGCCCTTGGTTAAACTCTGGTTGTTCCTTAGCGGCTCCACATCACAATCGCATCTCCATCAGTCGACTTGAACAAATTCAGAAGGGTTGAAATTTTGCTGATGGATCTGAGGTGCAGGTGACATCTAATGACTAGTCCATGCTTAAAGTCACTGAGCTCTCCTGGCCGACCCATTTTTCTGTTACTCCTTGTCTGCTGAGAACACGGTACTTCCCGCTTCCATTTATACTCGCGGGTTCACTTCTCTTGACATCTGGCGGTCAATTCCGCGTTATTTAGAGGTGTCCGGATAGTTCTGATCCGATAGTGTACATATTAATCAGTTTTAAATTCACATGCTCCATAAATACACACACACTCACATGGTTGCATATACCGATAGAAACATTTAAAAGAAAATGAAATCAAATACTGATGCCTGAGTCTTTGAATAGATTCATCTGATGTACGAGGTGCATTCAAGTTCTAAGGCCTCCGATTTTTTTTTCTAATTAACTACTCGCCCGAAATCGATGAAACAGGCGTTACTTCTCGACGTAATCGCCCTGCAGACGTACACATTTTTCACAACGCTGACGCCATGATTCCATGGCAGCGGCGAAGGCTTCTTTAGGAGTCTGTTTTGACCACTGGAAAATCGCTGAGGCAATAGCAGCACGGCTGGTGAATGTGCGGCCACGGAGAGTGTCTTTCATTGTTGGAAAAAGCCAAAAGTCACTAGGAGCCAGGTCAGGTGAGTAGGGAGCATGGGGAATCACTTCAAAGTTGTTATCACGAAGAAACTGTTGCGTAACGTTAGCTCGATGTGCGGGTGCGTTGTTTGGTGAAACAGCACACGCGCAGCCCTTCCCGGACGTTTTTGTTGCAGTGCAGGAAGGAATTTGTTCTTCAAAACATTTTCGTAGGATGCACCTGTTACCGTAGTGCCCTTTGGAACGCAATGGGTAAGGATTACGCCCTCGCTGTCCCAGAACATGGACACCATCATTTTTTCAGCACTGGCGGTTACCCGAAATTTTTTTGGTGGCGGTGAATCTGTGTGCTTCCATTGAGCTGACTGGCGCTTTGTTTCTGTCGTCTCATCCATCGTCACAACCGACGAAAAGAAAGTCCCATTCATGCTGTCGTTGCGCATCAACATTGCTTGGCAACATGCCACACGGGCATCTGTGTGGTCGTCTGTCAGCATTCGTGGCACCCACCTGCATGACACTTTTCGCATTTTCAGGTCGCCATGCAGGACTGTGTGCACAGAACCCACAGAAATGCCAACTCTGGAGGCGATCTGTTCAACAGTCATTCGGCGATCCCCCAAAACAATTCTCTCCACTTTCTCGGTCATGTCGTCAGACCGGCTTGTGCGAGCCCGAGGTTGTTTCGATTTGTTGTCACACGATGTTCTGCCTTCATTAAACTGTCGCACCCACGAACGCACTTTCGACACATGCATAACTCCATCACCACATGTCTCCTTCAACTGTCGATACATTTCAATTGGTTTCACACCACGCAATTTCAGAAAACGAATGATTGCACGCTTTTCAAATAAGGAAAACGTCGCCATTTTAAGTATTTAAAACAGTTTTCATTCTCGCCGCTGGCGGTAAAATTCCATCTGCCGTACGGTGCTGCCATCTCTGGGACGTATTGACAATGAACGCGGCCTCATTTTAAAACAATGCGCATGTTTCTATCTCTTTCCAGTCCGGAGAAAAAAAATCGGAGGCCTTAGAACTTGAATGCACCTCGTAAGAGATCCGTACATTTTCCATACACGAGAATGCAGTAAGGAGGATATAGGTTATGAAATCCTCAGCTGGTTCGTCTTGCAGAGTAACTTTTTTTCTGGGTCCCATATTTAGAACGTACTTACATTACCTGATTTAAACCGTCTTCTCCTTCGCTATTATGACAACCCATTGAGGCAAGGGGGAGGGGTCTGAAATTTTAATTTTATGAAGGTGGTTAGGGTAACATTCATTACATAAGCTTATTTCTGTTGCGGAACTTAAGTGTCGTTTACTCATTCCGACTACGTCACACCACGGTTTCCTCAGCAGTTCTGACTGAATACGTGCATGTAAATCATCAATTTTGGCAACGTTCATGACCGTAAAGAAAGGCTACGTTTGCATACATACTTCTTAATTGTGCTTTGTATGATTGTTCCTAAAAATGCAATTTTGATGCTAACTGAATTTAGAGAATCTCTTCTACTACGATTTGCGGCTATGTTGGGAAGCCTACTGCCCTTTATACACTCCTGGAAATTGAAATAAGAACACCGTGAATTCATTGTCCCAGGAAGGGGAAACTTTATTGACACATTCCTGGGGTCAGATACATCACATGATTACACTGACAGAACCACAGGCACATAGACACAGGCAACAGAGCATGCACAATGTCGGCACTAGTACAGTGTATATCCACCTTTCGCAGCAATGCAGGCTGCTATTCTCCCATGGAGACGATCGTAGAGATGCTGGATGTAGTCCTGTGGAACGGCTTGCCATGCCATTTCCACCTGGCGCCTCAGTTGGACCAGCGTTCGTGCTGGACGTGCAGACCGCGTGAGACGACGCTTCATCCAGTCCCAAACATGCTCAATGGGGGACAGATCCGGAGATCTTGCTGGCCAGGGTAGTTGACTTACACCTTCTAGAGCACGTTGGGTGGCACGGGATACATGCGGACGTGCATTTTCCTGTTGGAACAGCAAGTTCCCTTGCCGGTCTAGGAATGGTAGAACGATGGGTTCAATGACGGTTTGGATGTACCGTGCACTATTCAGTGTCCCCTCGACGATCACCAGTGGTGTACGGCCAGTGTAGGAGATCGCTCCCCACACCATGATGCCGGGTGTTGGCCCTGTGTGCCTCGGTCGTATGCAGTCCTGATTGTGGCGCTCACCTGCACGGCGCCAAACACGCATACGACCATCATTGGCACCAAGGCAGAAGCGACTCTCATCGCTGAAGACGACACGTCTCCGTTCGTCCCTCCATTCACGCCTGTCGCGACACCACTGGAGGCGGGCTGCACGATGTTGGGGCGTGAGCGGAAGACGGCCTAACGGTGTGCGGGACCGTAGCCCAGCTTCATGGAGACGGTTGCGAATGGTCCTCGCCGATACCCCAGGAGCAACAGTGTCCCTAATTTGCTGGGAAGTGGCGGTGCGGTCCCCTACGGCACTGCGTAGGATCCTACGGTCTTGGCGTGCATCCGTGCGTCGCTGCGTTCCGGTCCCAGGTCGACGGGCACGTGCACCTTCCGCCGACCACTGGCGACAACATCGATGTACTGTGGAGACCTCACGCCCCACGTGTTGAGGAATTCGGCGGTACGTCCACCCGGCCTCCCGCATGCCCACTATACGCCCTCGCTCAAAGTCCGTCAACTGCACATACGGTTCACGTCCACGCTGTCGCGGCATGCTACCAGTGTTAAAGACTGCGATGGAGCTCCGTATGCCACGGCAAACTGGCTGACACTGACGGCGGCGGTGCACAAATGCTGCGCAGCTAGCGCCATTCGACGGCCAACACCGCGGTTCCTGGTGTGTCCGCTGTGCCGTGCGTGTGATCATTGCTTGTACAGCCCTCTCGCAGTGTCCGGAGCAAGTATGGTGGGTCTGACACACCGGTGTCAATGTGTTCTGTTTTCCATTTCCAGGAGTGTATTTACTCTAAAAGACTACAGTTAATATCGATGGTCATTACATGACAATACAATTTATTTTGTTGAAAAATAATGAGAACATAACAGAGTTAATAACTATTCAGAACTAGTAACGAAGCTTTTGGTGGTAGTGAAATTGCTTTAATTTTTCAACATCATGAAAACCTTCTATCAAGCTCATTAAATCTCCCTTTACGTGTTCAACACTCTGAAACACACAAGAGAAGTTTGGCGTCTTTTCTAATACAGTAGACGTTTCAGCGCCACTCCGTGAAGCTTACGTATACCTAAACATCTCTGGTTCTCTGTCGTCATCTTTCGAAGCAGTGATTGCCGTCGAAGCAGTCACTGCCAGAACCACGCATACATCTCTCGGAAGCTATCGGCGATATCACCACAGTCGTTGTCGTCGTCTTCGCCGTTGCCGTCGCGGTCTCCGTCGCCGTCCCAAATGGCGTGGTCACCCCGCCATAGCCGAGGGAACGGTACCTCGCAGCCGCCACAGAAAGGATCTCCGCCTTACTGTCATCGTAATGGCCCGCTTTACGGACGGTGCGAATGTACGTTGTTCGCCTAGACTGTGCAATTTTTAGTCCCGTCGTTACCAGCAGCAACGCCAGCACCATCATCACAGCCGGTACCCACGCATGCAAAATCATCTGCATCATCGCCTGTATCATCACCATCACCGTTACCAGCATCACCAGCAAGGCTAATGCCAGCACCAACCCGGTAGCACAATAGCTGCACTAACTCCAATCACATAGTCAAGGCAGCTCTGCCGTCGCAATCTTCTGATATCATCCCCATATATACAGGGTCTCAGGGGTTTATGTGCAGATATGTTTAATGGCGACTGAGGGCAGTGTACTGAACAACGTTACATCAACATTAACTTAATTTGCAGAATACTAATTATAGATATTAGGAGTAGTATATTTTTAGGTTACTTAGTACCTCCAAGTGTCTAGAGCAAGCCATTAATGCTTATTTCCCTTGGGACACAGCTCAGGTGTCCAAGTGTGAATGCGTGGACTCAAAATGGTTACTTTATACTCGTGTAGTCCACTTATCGATGCAGCCACAACCATGCAGAAAACGTCAGGTAGCAAATTACGTGACGAGTTTGTGGGAAGGCTGTTAGACACAGAGGAAAAATCACTAATACACTGGAGTGGATACCTATTGGATTATCGATGATGACAATATTTGCACGTATACCCGTAAATCACTGTATATCTATTTGTGGCCATCCATTATCCAAGAAACCCCATCCACTACCATTAGGGAGCCTTTCAAAGCAGCAGCACTACACATTGTAACTACATCCAGAATGAAAATCACAGCAAAAATCCACATCAGAAAGGACAATGCAGAATATAGAATACAAGGACATAACGCACATCCAGAATCCTCCCTTTCAGCCCGACTCTCTTCATCTCTAGCCGTTTTCCAACTTAGTTTACATCTTTTTACAGGCAGTTCAAACCCTCTCAACCGCCCTTTACCAGTTCAACTACCCTCGTTTGTTACCCAGCTTATAAAGACCACCTACACCTTTCTGTTATCCTGACCACAACTCAAATTCCTAAACTCAAAGCCATTCTTCCAAGAACTCCATAAATGGAAATCCAGACAAACTCTTTCCTATATAACCTCAAGGAGAGACTTAGTTCTCGTAAAGTCTATCGATGAATTTTGTTTTATAGACATCTTCGAATAGTTGCATCTCCTGATAATAAGACTACCTTGACAATGGAAAACGTTGGATAAATGAAAGGTCAGAATTCTCGGAAAAGGCTGGCTCACTTGAATATGTGCTGTATATGTCACATGAATGTTGCACCGCAAAGACACCAATATAGACAATATATCTGATGGAAAGGTGTGTAGAAAACGTTGCAACAAGTCGCTAGCCGCGTTTTAACGTGAGATGTTTAGTAGTTGAACGCAAATGGGTCTCAGAATATTGGAAATTACACAAAATTTAGGATATCCGAGGTCAATTATGTCTAAGGTGGATCCTCAGTATCACAGAGACAATGCTCCCACACGCGTATAGCTCCGCGCAGACCGACCACAGTTGTGTGACGAATGGATGCTATGTCGCTCCTCAGAGCCATGCGGGGCGATTGACGTCTACAGCGGGCTGACTGATTTGAATGTGGGGTATTAGGTATCTACTTTTAAGAAGAATGTACAGAGAAAAACAGCACTACACAGACTTCATCTGCCGACGACCGGCTCGTTTCGCATACCCATCCATGATGTTTCGCTATTCATTGTAATGAGCTCATTTTACATGCAAATGGATTTTTATTAGAAAAGCGCCTGGCTTAACATATGTAGGTAGTTTCAGACATAATGACTCTGGATGCTTACCACATGCGCCAGAAGGAAGATCAGAACATATTGCTCTCCTCCCTTGCCGACATGTTTCGCAACTTGGTTAGCTGCTTGCTAATGCTCCGACTGACATAAAGCGTGAGAGTATTCACAAAATATGTGCGATTATACCAAACAAGAAACTAAATTCGATTTGGCCGGCCGTTGTGGCCGAGCGGTTCTAGGCGCTTCAGACCGGAACCGCGCTGCTGCTACTCTCGCAGGTTCGAATCCTGCCTCGGGCATGGATGTGTGTGATGCCCTAAGGTTAGTTAGGTTTAAGTAGTTCGAAGTCTAGGGGACTGATGGCCTCAGATGTTAAGTCCCATAGTGCTGAGAACCATTTTTTTGAAACCGATTTGATAGAAGTTTCCCTTCTAATCACCACAAACTCAGTGTGTTATTTCTTAGAATTTGTTTGTGAGCTGTATGTCTTCATGTCAGTTCAAAACTACCTATTACAGAGCTACCGAAGAGACTGCGGGGAACTGCAGTTGAGAATATTTCGCTTGCTGTAAGCGTGGAGCGGCGGATGCGAGCGCAGAAAAAGCTGCAGTGTCGCCGCTCACCCAGCAGCGCTCGCCACGGCACTGATTGCTTTCTTCTGAAGCGGAAAATCGCACAATTGGTGACCGCTTGTGCACATCTGAATGCCGCCGTGAAACCGCGCCGTTGAGTCAGCGCGCCATTCCCGCCGCAGCCTGAATCGCTTTTTTCTTTCAAGCTCCAACTTCGACGCTTACGAGTTGTTCTTAGGGACATTATTTGATGCCACATAACTAGAAACTGCCTTCTGCTTCAGCCGATACGTTTTGTATCTTGCATCTCTCGTTCCAAAGATAATGTCGCAGTGCTTGATGAATGGGGAAGACCAAAACTTTGATATTACAATCAGAATGAGATGTTGTAAGTACGAAATATGATGCTAAGTGATGGAAACGATTTACTGTTTCATTTATGTGCGTCACGTTCATCATTTAGAACGGATCGATATTTAAATAATACAATTACCGTTCTTACTTTACCTATTTCGTTATTTTACTTTGCCTCTGTCTACTATTGTACCCCGTAAGCCACCATTCGGTAAGTAGCGGAGATTACACAGTGAATCAGAATACAGTTCCATAACGTTGCACATATGGAATATCCGCATAAACTTTGATGAGCCGAAACATTGTAACAGCCGGCTCAATAGCGTGTTGCTCCACCTTTGGGAAGCAATAGAGTTTTGCTGCCCTGTGTCAAAGTCATTGATAGGTTTCAGGGGATATGTTGCAAGAGATCTCGACGCACCGGTTACACAGTTCTCGTAAATTACGAGCCGGTAGTTCGTGCGGGCGGAGTTAGAGCCAGATAAAGCCCCAGATGTATTCCACCGGGTTCATATGAGGCGAACTTGGTGGTGAAGACATTAACTTGAGTGTTAGCACAATTCGTGTCTGGCGACACGACCATTATCCTCTTAGAAGATGCCATTACTGTCGTTGAAGACGGTAATCATGAAGGGATATATTGTCCGCAGTAATCCTCACGTCGTCCACAGCTGCTACGGTGGCTTTGATTACAACTACATGTGCCATAGAAGGCAGTTGGAAGTCCCCCATAGAATAATACAGCCCCCCCCCCCTCCGGGCTGCATCAGTGGTTCAAATAGTTCAAATGGCTCTGAGCACTATGGGACTTAACATCTGAAGTCATCAGTCCCCTAGAACTTAGAACTACTTAAACCTAACGAACCTAAGGGCATCACACACATCCACAGCCGAGGCAGGATTCCAACCTGCGACTGTAGCGGTCGCGCGGTTTCAGAGTGAAGCGCCTAGAACCGCTCGGCCACAACTGCCGGCGATTTGTCATTCCTCGGTGCCTACTCCGCTTCACAGATTGAGTAAGCTTCCGACATTCAAGTTACGTGATGCGCGAGGACGCTCCGTAATGGTGTGAGCTGTGTTTACGTGGAATGGACAGTGTCCTGGTTATGTTCGTCTACTTAGAAGCCATTGACAGCAATTTATGGACTTCATGTTTGCAAACAACAACGAAATTGTTATGGATGACAATGCACCATGTCACCGGGCCGCGACTGGTTTGAAGAACATTCTGAACAATTCGAGCAAATTATTTGGCGACCCAGATCGCTCGACATGAATCCCGTCGATCATTAGTAGGACGTAACAGAGAGGTCAATTTGCACATAGTATCCTCCACCGGCAACACCATCGCAGCTATAGACGGCTATACAAACAGTACGGCTCAGTATAAGTGCGGGGGACTTCCATAGACTTCTTGAGTTCGTGGCACGTCGAGTTGCTGCACTTCGCTGGGCAAAGGGAGAATCGACACGTTATTTGGAGGTATCCTAACACTTTCGTCAACTCAGTGTATACTTGCGATTGGAATGAAGGATTTCTAGCCAACGTAACTCAGTAAATCGTGTTTAATAGAGAGGCACCTTCAGAAGCAAAAGTGTTGCTGGGCAAACTTTAACTGTGGGGGAAAGGGCCACTGCTGTTGACCTTGCACGCGGTAAGTAATCTGGCGGATAGCTTCTGTAGTTCTAGAAGTCTGATCGCAGGTGTGTGTAGCTAGGTGAAAGGGTTAAAAGTTTTTGTGGCATGAAGAAAAATTTGCAGACGTCTATAAACGTAACCAAATGTGATCTGATACGTGTAAACGGTCGAAATTATCCGATATCGAGGACTAATTGTCTTTATTGATATGGATTCCCAATATTCGATAGTTCCTTTACACAAATAACAGGGAAGGCAGCTAATGTGCATCCGTCGTTTATTCGAAACAACTGTGAATATTTTATGGCTTCTTAGAGAAATATAGAGTAGAATATTTCTGAACTCTGCTCGTAATGTAATGGAAGACACTGCTGTGTCAGTTTTCGCTACTGAGACGAAAAACACCGGTACGCGTATGAGCTTCTTTTTCATGGAGCAGTTTATTAATATTTACGTTTCACTGTTGTAGAACTGATTGTATGTGGTAGAAGGTATTATCAGTTAGCAACATTCAGGAAGACCACAGGGCACTGTATTTGAAAGCCGGCGGATACTGGAATTTCAATATCTGCGCTACTCAGCCCTGCCTCTTACAATTTGTGTTGTCAAGGAGAAGGAGACGACACAGGCTGCTACAGCTTGCGTTCTCTGTTAACCTGCAGCACCCCAATATCTGTCGTCTGAATGTCACATATGATGAAAGCGTCGGAGGACATCAACTCTCATAGCTCCCTCGCAAATGTCACCTAGCATTAGGGGTTGGCAGACGCGAAACATTTCCGCAAGGTCGAGACGAGTGAACCGTCTAGACAATATACCTGCATCCGTTAGTAGCACTCGACAACTGAGAGGTCTTTCAAACCACCCTGCAGATGATCAAAGAGACAGAATAACTCTATACGTGATTTTCACCTAATCTTGTGCTGTACACTCTAAAGAGATATCAGACGTTTCCCTTTCCACTTTTCAATTTGTGTTACAAGTTTTTTCCCACAATTAAGCTTTCGGGACCGTAATGTAAGCTAATGTTTCTGTTTTCTCATAAAATTATCATCAGTCAGCTACACCACATTTAAATCAATTATTAATGTTATTGCGTTAACATAGTTTTCTAATCTGCCTTCAAATATGGAATGAAAGTAGACTTAAGTGATGAAATACTGAAGACATGTCTGAGAGTAGCTAGCTCAGTACAAACCGGTCAACTCATATGACTAAATTATGTGATAAAAATCACCTAGAACTCAAAATTGGTCGGTAGCTCTATCTGAAATAATGCAGTTTTACGGAATAATCCAAATGTATAAGGTTTGTCTGCTCCCTGACCTTTCCTACTTTTAATATGAACTAGAAGTTTTCACGGTAAGAGCCATAAAAATAGTCCGGAGGGACAAAAGCTTCATGCTGATAAATATAATAACTGCCAACTAAATA
Organism: Schistocerca cancellata; assembly: GCF_023864275.1. Classification (NCBI taxonomy): domain Eukaryota; kingdom Metazoa; phylum Arthropoda; class Insecta; order Orthoptera; family Acrididae; genus Schistocerca; species Schistocerca cancellata. The sequence goes on along the minus strand of NC_064629.1, from coordinate 390,250,383 downwards.
AATCGAATTATGTTCAAATGGCTCCCAGTACTATGGGACTCAACAAATCGAATTATGTAGCTCCCTATAAATGTTGACTTACAATTCAGATTCCTGGGTATTTTGATTGGGGAGTGAGTTCCCTTTCTGAACAGTTACTAAGGCAACTTAGGGGTCAGTGTTACATGAAGCACGCTGTGTACCGTGAAAAGTATTCCAATGCATACGTAAACACCTAAACCAGCGTCTGCCCCTCCCAACCAACCAATGTGGTATCTGTCTTCACTTCTCTTCTGCCGAGAAGCTCATGTAAATTTCCTAACTACTACCCCATCTAGTCATGGTTACGTTTCGTAAAAGCTGTTATTAGTTACTGTATTTAGAACAAAGACAACAATATCTCACAAAAAATTTTCAATCTCCTATTCTGCCCAAAACTATCCGAACGAGATGATATGCGTTCCGGCTGATTTGCATGCATCTCACAAAACGTAACTGTCTGACAGGCTCTATAATCTCTTATCGATACAGTCGTCTCACGACACCAAGAGATCAGTGGCGAATACTGATCTGTATGGCTATCAATCCAGAAGCAGATCAATACCTCGATAATTCAGATATCAGGAAATAAGTTATAAGAGATGACACAGTTTTTGAAGCTTTTAAACTCACATTTATTACAATAAATTTCAACAAGCAAGTTTATCTTTATATTATATGACGATAATTTTGTTACTGGACTGGTATCCAGGACTCCTACCCAATAACCATTGTCCCTGTTATCTAGTCCCTAAATATGATTTCAGTCACATATAACAAAGACTGCGTATGTTTTAAACTTGAAATGACGTGATGAAAATTTTGTGTTGGTAGTAGAGTCCAACTCAGCACCTAAACGGATTTTTAATTAAGCTCGCTAAAAGGTTAGATATCGAATTTGTTCACTAGTAGTAACATAATGAGGCGAACGTTTTTGTTTACAGGGATTCACAACCGGCACCTACAGCCATCATTTTCTAACCATGAACAGACGTTAAAGAATGTCGTACTTCATCAGTAGTGAGATGTGCGCATGTATGAACTGGAAATAACATAAAAGAAAGATCTGTGCTCACGAAATCAAAGCACACACATATCATCCCTGCTGACTTTTCACTAGTAGCTAGACAGCAAGCCGTCTCAGTTCCTGGCAACAGGTGGCAACAACGATGTAAACGCTCCTCGGATACCGTTAGTAACACGAAACATCGTCCTTTTGCCAAAAGATGCATGACATTATATTTTGTGGACTCACATTGGCCTTTGCTTCAAATATTTTTTGTTATAGCCAACCATTATATTTTTTCAAGAAGTTAACGCACCATTGTTCAAATTCGCGTCTGTTCATCTTGATTTAAATTGCCCATTATTTCCATAAACAGATTGAGGCACATGCTGGGATTTTTCTTTTGAAAGGTCACAGTTGTTTTCCTCCCCATATTCCCAGTTCTAGCTTCTGCTAAGTCTCTAATGACCTCATCGTCGATGGGATGAGCTTACCCAATCAAATCACGTATCCCATACATACCTCAAATGCTTCCATCTGTCTCCGTTGTCTGCCACTCTCAATTAAATCCAAAGAAAAGAAAATGCCAGAGATGTTAGACTATTTCTGTTTCACGCTCTGTCTTTTAACATTTAAGAACGTTCCTCATAACCTTCAACTCTGCTAAATTCAGAAAGTAAACACAAGAGCAATTCAAGAATTTCAAATAAAAAATTACTTTTGATAAATACACTTATAGACACCTGCGTGACAACATGCCAAACAAACTCTCCATGAACTTGTGGACCAACATACAATTTTTCAATAAAATTTTCCCTGCAGTGGTAGATTACATACTTCAAAGTACTTCACAACATATACTGCAAGAGAATAGGTGGCAACAACCTTACTACACAGTTACATGAGAGGAAATGCGGTTAAAAGGAAAATAAAGACAAGACCTTGCTCAGTATCTTGGCCTTGCGTTTGAAGTGTGCTAGATTTACCACTGGATCATAATATGATCTAGATTATGTGATGCTGTATATATATATTATATACATACAACATCGCAGAAACTCAAGTGGAAAACAACACTTCTGCAGAAACTTCCATATCCTTCCATGTTGTCATTTCTTGCAGATGGTCTTAATGTGATTTTATTTCATTGATCACGAAATCAATTTGGAATTAGGCACTGGGTAGCGCAGACAACTGCCTAATATCGGTGGAGCTGGACAGTGATGTAAACGTTTAGAACAGGCTGTAAACATCCTCGGGGAGTCAGAACTGTCATCCAGTGCGGAGCATCCATAGTTAGAAAGAAAATCATGAACTAGCGATTAGTGACGTTCGGTTGGATTGTTTTGTTGTTTCCCTAAGATTTTCAAACTTTTCGAAGTCTCCGCAAAATCTGCGGGTCTCGTTTCGGATTCTGGTCAGGCACGAAACCTTTCATCACGTCACTTCAAACTGTAGCTTCCGCAACAGGGAAAAACATTAATGATTTTTAACGTTGTGAACAATAACGATTGGTGCTGTTTTTGTCTTCCAGACAGTCAAATAACTTTTCATGAAATCATTTCGGGTTGAAGCATGCCAGACAGGTGAATAAGATTTTAATAGATAACGTCCTGTTGTGTGTAGTCAACACCATTTACATGTATGCATTTTGATTCCCAGTCAGAACAGTACCATCGTCACGTTATTTCGAGTTCAGACATGCGAAAAACTCACGCCTGTTTGCGGTTAGAATACTAAGAAGATAGGCGGCGTGTTCGAATCCCCGCAAACAAAACATTTTCGCCACGTCATTTCGGTTTCTCATGTCAGTACTGGTGAACTAATTCGATCTCTGATGTTTGATAGTGCTTTGTTAAGAAACCGATTAGGTGCTGGGTTCGACTCCCCGTCCAGCACCAACTTTAGATCAGGTCGTTTCAAGTTTAATTATGCGCCCACGTTTTAATTGTGATTGTAACCATATTTAAAGTCTTTTGTAGTTACTGGACAGAGACAGTGGTTGCAGGATAGGAGACCTGGGATGCGTTTAGGTACAAGAAGGTTCGTCATGTAACTTGCTTTTCCGAATGTCACATACTGTAATACATTTGAGTTTCAAGAATTAAAGTCTGTGTCATATCTAATAGTGTACCTCCTGATATTTACATTACTGTGGTATTGATTTGCATCTGGATTGACAGCCATACAGATCCTACTGGTCTCTTGTAGTGATCATTTTATATAGATGGTACCGGAAAGAGATTGTAGGAGCTGCACGAAAGTTATATTGTGTGGACTGTATGCAAATCACACGGAACACAATTCAAGTCGTTCGAGAATATTTGAGCATGTTAGTACAGCCACCTGTTTTAATAATCTTAAAAACAGAACATATGTTTTTGTTGGTCTCGACTAAAAAGAGGCAATGTTTCGCTACCAGCCCACCATCGACCACATGAGCGAGTTGACGAAGTAATAATAAACGGGAGAGAATGCGAAGTACCATCGCACTTCCAAGAGCTGTTCGACGACACTTTCGTTTCTGATGACGTGTCTCTATTAAGAATCGAGTCCTGTTTCAAATAAAGTCCTCGGACCAGTTCAATACCTGGTATAACATTAGGCGAAAACTTATCTCACTGATTAGATGACAGAACGAAACTTTACGTAAGAGTTTCCAAAAGTTAACAAAGGAACTGATTTTCACACGATCGTGACAAATAACTTGTCTCTGCGAGGAAATTCAATGCAGAAAATATATATAACGGCTACAGCTAGTCATTGTGTAGTGACTATACGCGGCGTAACAGAATAATTCCTTCGCCCCCCCCCCCCCCCTCGCCACATCCTATTCGATTAACAGATCGTGTTCAATAAGAAACAGTAAGAAATACTACACGTGACTTCATTTAAATTACAAGTTTCTTGTTTGATATTTGGAACATTGACACCTAAGATTCTGAGCGGGCAAATCTCCGTTCTTCTACATTTTTCCACTGGGGTTTGCTGCACATTTCTGTGACGTTCTCTTACCAACTAAGTAAGGACGAGACAAAGCGCGCAGCTTTCCTGTGAATCTTTTACATCTCTCGGCTCCTACAGCTTTTATATATCTCAACTCCTATTTACCACACACAGATCTGTTCCCTGCCTTCATGTAAGTACACTACATAGGAGAAACGTCAGTGGGCGCGTTAGAACTAACAGCTGCCTTGGGCTTCTTTAAATGGCATAGAACGAGGTGAAGTGGGTTGTGACTGTGCTTAGAGTGTGGATTAGTATTTAACGACCACGAATGTACTACAAAGGAATGACAGTCTTATTCACAGTGCATAAAAATGGAGCAGAGTGCTGATGTTACGGAGGGACAAATGCGACTGACTATAAATGTGCCGAGGTCAGCCAGGCAAGTAAGTGACGCATTTTGGTAGAGAATTTCTGCTAATTGTTCTCCATGTGAAACAACACTGAGGCTTTCAGCGGTGGGGTCCTTCGCTAATAGTTTCAGAACTACCAATTCATAGAGAGTTGTACCACATGGATATACCAATAAGAGCTAATCCATAAAATCACGTTAATCTAGCCGTAACCAGTCCTTACTACTGCTAATATTTCGGCTGTAAACCGATCATCTATCTTCAGAGCGAATCGTAGAAACTGACGATAAAACGCTACCGTTCGCCGCTACTGTTCAGTGAGCCAATTGCGCACACGCAAAAGGAAAATCGTAGTGGAAGAAATACCACACTGGTGGCCGAGATGTAGTATATGATGCTGCAACGGCCTGTTTAAAGGATTTTTTTACCACAAATTCTGATCGACAGAGAAACAGGATTTCACCATTCGCTCTGCAGTTGGCTGAACGGCCTACAGCTGAAATATTACCTGAAGGAAAAGTTTGTTTATGGCTGATTTCCCACAGTTTTATTGATCATGTAATATGAAGTGAAAATGTGAATCTAAATCAGATTTTCTTGCAAGATATCCTTTCCCGCCTACATTGGTTCAAAATGGCTCAAATGGCTCTGAGTATTATGGGACTTAACATCTGAGGTCATCAGTCCCCTAGAACTTAGAACTACTTAAACCTAACTAACCTAAGGACATCACACACATCCATGCCCGAGGCCGGATTCGAACCTGCGATCATAGCGGTTGCGCGGTTCCAGACTGAAGCGCCCAGAACCGCTCGGCCACACCGGCCGGCCACCTACATTGTTGTGCCTTTACAATTGACGAAGAGGGTCCAACAAGGAGTGTTTGAGGAACGGCTCTAGTAATATCGTAACTATACAATGTATCAAAGCAGACTCTCAAGGTGGTTACTTATTTGATTTAAATTAAATGATAAAAATAACAGGGAAACGATGTACGGCGATGATTAACCACTTAAATTATTTATTATCCACAACACGTCTAAAATAAGTTAATTTTAGCTGGATGCCACAAAACTTTCCTCAGAGGATTAAAATGGACAAGAACAATATTTTATAGTAGATTAAAAAAATCAACAGTTATAGTACTGTAATCCAGGTTTCCCCATTCTAAACTGAGACATGCTCAGGGCCATTACTAGGACGGGCGTCCAGTAAGTAAGCTTCCATATTTTATAAAAATAAAAAATGACGTTACACACAATTTTTCACGTTAAATAATTTTATTGGCATTGTACGATGCTTCTGCTACTTTTCTACATAGTCACCACATTTCTCTAAGTATTTTTGGTAATGTGACACAAGTTTGTTCAAACCACTGTTGTACCAGGTCGTGTTCTGTGCTCGTCTTCAAGAATCTCCGAGCTCCCATCAAAAGAAAACGTCTGAACTTTTGTCTCGCTAAGTTCTCTTTCCTCATGACGACGCTCGGCCTCGTACAGCGCGAATGACTCAGGCGGAGCTCGGAAGATTCAAGTGGGAAGTGTTCCCTCATCCTCCATTTCACGAGATCTTGTAATAAGTGATTTTCACAAGTTCCCGCAGCTCAGAGGCCATCTTGGAGGTAAGCAGTTCAACACCGATGATGAAGTCACCGCAACAGTGAACAAATGGTTACGAGCACAGGACCCGACCTGGTACAACAGTGGTTGGGAAAAAGTTGTGTCACGTTACCAAAAACGCTTGAAAAAACATGGCTCCTGTACCGAAATGTTCCTGGAGCAATGCAAAATGTCAAGAAAATTATATCAGCGTGATAAACTGGGTGTAATGCCTTTTTTTAGAAAATAGGGATACTCGCTTATTAGACATCTCTCGTAAGAGAACTCCATTACGTTTTCCTGGACTGCAAGTGTTCTTAAGAGGCAAAGGTAACGTCAGGAATCAAGAAGGGAAGTGGGTAGGACCACACCTGTTCTCCATGTACATAAATGATCTGTGGAAAGGAGTGGGAAGTATGCTGAAATCGTTTGCTAATGACGCTTTTGTGTAAGGGAAATAGCGTAGAACGATTTCAATTCCGGATGGCATGGTCAGATTTCTGTTTGGGGTGATGAGTAACAGCTTGCTTAAAAGGATTATAGATGTGAGTTAATACGGATCTTAAGGACAAATATTTCTGTAATACAATAGTAAAGTATTAATGGTATGCTGCTTGACTTCATCACATTGAATAGATATCTAGGCATAACGTTGCAAAACGACTTGAAAGGGAACTAGCACAAAACATTTGTTATAGGAGAAGCTAATGGTGGGCGACGGTTTATTGGGAGATTACTGGGAAGCGATAGCGCTCCTCTGAAGAAGACCTTGTACGATGTGCTTGTGCAGCTTATTCTTGAATACTACTCCGTTATTTCGGATGTCCAACAGGTCGGAGTAAACGAAGACATCGAAACAAATCAGAGGCGTTTTACTGGGTTAACTACCGGTCTTTTCAGTCAGTGTAAGATTGTCAAGAGAATGTTTCTTGAATTTAGATGCATATTCTTGGAGGAAAGACCACCTGTTCACGAAATCCAAGTGCAGAAGTTCAGAGAACCAGCATTTACAGCAGACGACAGAACGATTCTGCTGCCTCCTTCGTTCATCTCTCATAAGGAACGTAAGTATAGTAGAACTGAGTTTAGAGCTCACACAGGTGCATAGAAGTAATCATTTCTCCCTCAAACATTTGTGAATGGGACAGGCAAGGGAGTGACTAGATATGGTACAAATTAGCCACGACCGTGCACTGTTCAGTGGTATGCGGAGTGCGCATGGAGACATAGACGAAATGTAGACGTAGACGTAGATGAAAGATCTGTGGGTGTGCTCGTGCACGTAGTTAAGTACACTGTTGGCTGACTGGTTAACATGAAAGAATTGTACAACTATGAGATGTTCGTATAGGTGAAGATCATGGAACACGCCAGAGCTGCGTCTACTGGCAGAAGTACTAGTTGGATATCAGTAAAATTTTCCACCAGTAGTAGAAGCTCAGCGCATCATTCTACCACATGCCTCCAGCCCTTCTGGCTTCTGGAAGACACTTTCCAGGAGTGAGAAATGTCCATTCTGTAACTTCTGAAATCCAAGTACTGGGTACATTCTGGCACCGGTGGCATTGTTGAAGTTTTCTAATGACATCATCTATGATGTAACCATAAAACAGTATCGCAATTCCTCCCTAGCTCTCCCTCCATCCACCCTCTGACTAACCCCAATTGCTCCATGGCGGGAAATTAAAAAAAAACTGGGAGAGATTCTAAAATTCAAGATGGTTCACCTATCCCAATTCTTCTGAGTGTAAAATCCTAGATCACTCACATTAGCATTGCCTTATGAGGTGCTCAGTTCAAGACGGCTACCCTTAGCACAGCCTGCATGGTTAACAGATTTCACCCAGCTCTATGACATCAGTATTCAAGATAACATAACTTGGGTCACAGGTCATCCTCCATGATGTGTAAGTTTTTCCCCAGCCCCAATGCATCAGAATCCATGTTGGGTTACCTACTGATATTGGATCAGGTTATAACATCAGTTGTCCTGCATTTGAAATGGTTGATGATTACAAATTCTGCTGCGTCCCAAAAATGTTCGGAGCGTGAATTGCCAATTTTTAAACTTTTATTCCAGCCATAACCAGGTAGTAGTAGCCAGCTCAGCCGATGTGCTAATCAAGTAAGTCGTGGGTAAGTTTTGTTGTCATTACGTTAAAACACCCTTTCAGACGAATAGTGGCCCAGAATAGGTTGGGTCATTTCAGATAATTGATTTTCCTCTGACGTTAGTGTGCAGAATCCATTTACCCAGATTTATAACTATGTGCTGTTTAAACATTTACGTCGGAACAATTGTGTCTTTATTTAACATCTCAACAATTTCCTCCACTTCACTTGGGCTGTTTAAGCAATCACCACAAGAAGAATGGAACTGATTTGTCCTGAGAATAAGTTCACTTGTGCTATGCTAATACAAGGTGGGGCAAATAAGAGTGGCCCAGCAAACAGAGTACCAGGGTACAAAGAAGAACAGAAGAGGAAAGGAAATACAGTACTAATATGACTGCAGCAGGTGTGAAACTGACCACCATTCATCTCTTGTCACATCTGAGCCCTGGTCAGCAAGTTACTGAAGGCATATAGAAGCTGGGCGGCTGGAATTGGTGCAGTCTCATCGGAAATGTTCTGCTGCAGTTCTTGAAGACTATGAGAGTTGTTGCAATACACCTTGGCCCGACACGAAGTAATCGTACACTGACAGATTAGGTGACGTGGGGGACCAGCTAGGTATGCGACCAGACTGTCCTCTGCTGACATCTCCGTCAGGCGTGAAGAGTGTGTACATGTGCTCCAAGGCAGGTGCTCCATCCTCTTGGAAGTAACAGTAGGCGTTTTTCTCTTCCGTTAATGCTGCCAGAAATAATAACCAGTCGTCTGGTTCACTTTTATTTGGCCCACCCTGTAATTAATGTATAAAAAATTTACACCACCCTAGTTACCTTAAGTTTGGATTCCAAGAGCCCATTCCTTTTAAGTTTAAAAAGATGGATTACTATAAACATATCACTTCTATCTCATTTCTCGGCGATGACCAGATATCTATTTATTCCAATCTTCTATCAGTGAATTTCCTCTTTCCCTCTCCCAATCACCTCCTTCACCCTCTCAGTCCATCTTCTCCACCCCCTCTCAGTCCACCTCCTCAACCTCCTTCGCTCTGTCGATCTGCTCTTCTCCCCTCTGTCCATGTGCTCCTTCCCCCTCTGCCCATCTTCTCCTCCTCCCTCCAATTCCATCTCCTCTCTCTTTCTGTCTCGTCCCCCTCTCCCTGTCCATTTCCTCTCCCCCCTTTCTCTGTACATCTCCACCTCTTCTGTGTCTCTGTCCATCTCCTTCTCTTTCCTTTCTGTGTCTATTTCCTCCACCCTCTCTCTCTGTTCATCTCCTCGTCCACCTCTTTCTGCTATCTCTTCCATCCCCTGACTGCCCATTTCCTCCTCTTTCCTTCCTCTTGTCTCCGCCTCTCCCACCTCTCTCTCCATTTCTTCCTCAACATTTTTTGACTATTTCCTCTTTTCCCTCTCTGGGCCCACCTCTTCATTACCCCTCACTGCTCGTCCACCTCCTTCTCCCCCATCTCTCTCCACGTTATCACGCTCACCTCAACAGGAAGCTGGTGGTTCTCACACCGACATATTTCGTTCCAGATTTCTGCTTATATGTGGACGAAATTTGGTTGAAGGCGTTCCAGGGGCTTAGGATGAGCCTTTTACCTGTAGCTTTGCTGTGTATGCACATATAAAACATATGTCAACTATATTTAAATATTTAACACGTATTTGTACACATATTTCTCCTGTAGGTTCATGTTCATTGAGCTCGATCTTTATGACGTTGTGACCCATGAATTATATCCCGCACAGTGATATAATTTTGCAGTTACATCCAGTGATAGCCTATTTTTGGCTACTGTCTGTGAAATGTGTTGTGAATAGAATCAATAGTAAGAAAGTAATAAATTAAAACGGCATGTATGATGCGGCTGTTTCTCAGAAATCTCTGTAAAAATGGTTCCAATGGCTCTGAGCACTATGGGACTCAACTGCTGAGGTCATTAGTCCCCTAGAACTTAGAACTAGTTAAACCTAACTAACCTAAGGACATCACAAACATCCATGCCCGAGGCAGGATTCGAACCTGCGACCGTAGCGGTCTTGCGGTTCCAGACTGCAGCGCCTTTAACCGCACGGCCACTTCGGCCGGCCGAAATCTCTGTATCTTACGTCATACACTATGTGATCAAAAGTATCCGGGTACCCCCAAAAACATACCTTTTTCATATTAGGTGCATTTTGCTGCCACCTACTGCCAAGTACTCCATATCAGCGACCTAGGTAGACATTAGACATCGTGAGAGAACAGAACGGGGCGCTCCGCGGAACTCACGGGCTTCCAACGTGGTCAGGTGATTGGGTGTCACTCGTGTCATACATTTGTACGGGAGATTTCCACACCCCTAAACATCCGTAGGTCCACTGTTTCCGCTGTGTTAACGAAGTGGAAACGTGAAGGGACACGTACAGCACAAAAGCGTACAGGCTGACCTTGTCTGTTGACTGACAGAGACCGTCGACAGTTGAAGAGGGTCGTAATGTGTAATAGTCAGACATCTGACCAGACCATTACACAGGAATTCCAAACTGCATCAGGATCCACTGCAAGTACTATGACAGTTAGGTGGGAGGTGAGGAAACTTGGATTTCATGGTCGACCGGCTGCTCATAAGCCACACATGACGCCGGTAAATGCCAAACCGCGCCTCGCTTGGTGTAAGGAGCGTAAACATTGCACGACTCAACAGTGGAAAAACGTTGTGTGGAGTGACGAATCACTGTACACAATGTGGCGATCCGATGGCAGGGTGTAGGTGTGGCGAATGCCCTTTGAACGTCGTCTGCAGCGTGTGTAGTGCCAACAGTAAAATTTGAAGGCGGTGTGTTACGGTATGGTCTTGTTATTCATGGAAAGGGTTGCACCCCTTGTTCTTTTGCGTGGCACTATCAAAGAACAGGCCTACATTGATGTTTTAAGCACCTTCTTGTTTTCCACTGTTGAACAGCAATTGGGGGATTGCGATTGCATCTTTCAACAGGATCGAGCACCTGTTCATATGCACGGTCTGTGGCGAAGTGGTTACACGACAATAACATCTCTGTAATGGACTGGCCTGCACAGAGTCCTGACCTGAATCCTATAAAACACCTTTGGGATGTTTTGGAACGCCGACTTTGTGCCAGGCTTCACCGACCGACATCGATACCTCTCCTCACTGCAACACTCCGTGAACAATGAGCTGCCATTTCCCAAGAAACCTTCCAGCATCTGACTGAACGTATGCCTGAGAGAGTGGAAGCTGTCATCTAGGCTAAGGGTGGACCAACACCGTATTGAGTTCCAGCATTATTACCGATGGAGGGCGCCACGAACTTGTAAGTTATTTTCAGCCAGATGTCCGGATACTTCTGATCACCTAGTGTATTTTCTGAAGACCATATAACTTTTGTAGCTGCAATCAGCATCAGATATGGGTACTCTCTGCTAAAAGTGTTGTCAATAGAGGTAATAGCTACGAAGCAATAAATGCAAACATCTTGCATGATGCGGCAGTTTTCCAGGCAGACCATTTTTTAAGACGTCATATCTAATGAACTATGGGTCGTACAATGATTTAATTTTTCTGGTACATTCAGTGATATATGAGAATACTGACCAAAAATGTGGCGCGAATACAATTAGTAATAGAGGTGTAATGTGTCGTAAAGATGTAAATTACAACATCATGCCTCATGTGGCACTATACTGCATGAACAGCAAATATGTATTAACGACAAGCTTATCCCATTTCATCATTTTTCGGGTGTCGTCAGCTACAAAAAGTTTCGTAAATGTTTGAAGTGTTGTGTAAAGTTTGTTGTAAGTTTCTAAGCGCTATCATTCATGAGACTGGATGACTAAAACGTGAGTATTCTCCCGTTGTGGGATACACAGCTTTTTAACCCCAACCCGAATGATAGATAGGTGGTTCTTATCCCCACAGCGATGATTTCCAAACAGTAAATTATATGTGTACGAAGTATGACTGAAACTGGTCCAATGGTTTAGGAAGAAAGCGTACCATGCATACAAACGAATGTACATATATTCATATCCGTTTGCATAATATGTATGGATCTAAGTTGAAAGTTGTGAGAAATTCAAAAATCCACTTTTCCTGTCTATAAAGTGATGAGAAATTAAAAAATCCAACTGCACTGAGTTTAAAATGATGGAAAGCCGTCTTTAAACTGTGGGCAATATCACTCAAATTTGTGAATAATTAGTTAAAATTGGTAATTTTAAATATAATTGTTTTAATCTAAATGTTGTAGGGGAGCGTCTGTATTTTCACCATCACATACTGACTTGCAGATCATGTAACTGTTTTGGTTTATTAATTGGGCTGGTTTTAATTAAGTGTTTATTACTTATTTAATCAAAAAAGAATATAGCTCAATCTATCCGTATTTATGACTGCTATAAAGGGATGGTTTGATCTCTTTTTTGTGTATATAAAATTACGGTTGTTGTTAATTCTTTATTGAAACTTTCTTTTCAGGAAGTTACTTAGCTCTGTATCTGATCAAACACATTACTATCATTTCATATTCTTATAAGACAGTGTTTGGAAAGAACGAAGACAAGCAGTAGAAACCCTCGCCATGTGCAGCAGGCATTATTTCTCTGAAATGTAAGCCCAGGATGGCTTGCCACGAAGGGCAACAGAACGAGCCGTAGAATATTATCGTCAGCGCACCACTGCGCCGTAATGGTGGCGCGGATGACAATTAAAGGGGGCTATGAAATTAAATGGCACCTCATACAATCACTCCTGATTGTCGGGCTGTATGGTGGGCAACAGTCAGGTTGGTATCCCACTGCTGTCTGAGACGTCTCGAAGACATGTTTTCCTGATCTTGAGGGTTCAATTCAGACACGTCTCCGCTGGTCATCGGGGATCAGTTCACAACGGATCTGATCACTGAAAACAATTCTTCATCACTCAATGAGATTCCAGGCCGAAGCTGTGTCTGGAGACGCCCCGAACAGTGGTGGGATATCAACCTCACTGCTGCATGCCATGTGGCCCGACAACCAAGACTGATGGTCTGGTGTGCCATTTTATTTCATAGCGGGACCCCTTTTGTTGTCATCCACGTCGCCCATAGATCACAGCGGAACGTCAACAATATATTAAACATCGCTTTATTGCTCTTTATGCCAACCCGTACTGGGCTTATTAAATTTCAGCAAGAGGATGATTGCCTACTTGTTTTCTTGCTTGTCAAACCCTCCCTTCACCAACAAAATCTCTCCCCAGTTAAGAACTTTTGGAGTTTTACAATCAGGGCCCTCCAACCACCTCGGGAATTTCACAATCTCACATGTCAACTGGACAGAATTTGGCACTATATCGTAGCACGTATGTAGGACAATCAGCAACTCTGTCAAACAATGCCAAGCCGAATAACTGCTTGTGTAAGAGCTACGGGTAGACCAACGCGTTATTGACTTTCTCAATTTGTGAAGTTCTTCCTCTTGAATAAATTATCCAATATTTACGAAATTACAATCATTTGTTTCTCTGCATGTGTACGTAATATCTATCGGTTTCTGTTCCATTCGGATAATTTCTTCGTGGAGCGACTTTTTTCTTGAAACTTCCTGGCAGATTAAAACTGTGTGCCGGACCGAGACTCGAACTCGGGACCTTTGCCTTTCGCGGGCAGGTGCTCTACCAACTGAGCTGCCCAAGCACGACTCACGCCCCGTCCTCACAGCTTTACGTCTGCCACTTCCTCGTCTCCTCCCTTACAAACTTTACAGAAACTCTCCTGCAAACCTTGGAGAACTAGCACTCATGAAAGAAAGGATATTGCGGAGACATGGCTTAGCCACAGCCTGGGGGATGTTTCCAGAATGAGATTTTCACTCTGCAGCGAAGTGTGCGCTGATATGAAACTTCCTGGCAGATTAAAACTGTGTGCTGGACCGAGACCCGAACTCGGGACCTTTGCCTTTCGCGGGCAGGTGCTCTACCAACTGAGCTACCCAAGCTTCTGTAAAGTTTGGAAGGTAGGAGACGAGGTACTGGCAGAAGTAAAGGTGTGAGGACGGGGCGTGAGTCGTGCTTGGGTTCGATTCCCTGGCGGGTTGGACATTTTCTCCGCTCGTGGACTGGGCGTTGTGTTGTACTCATCATCATTTCATCCTCATCACCGGCACGCCAGTCACCCAATATGGCGTCGGCTGCAATTTGACTCGCCACCGAACTACCCGGATGGGGCCTCCCGGCCAGCAATGCCGTACGATAATTTCATTTCCCCAGTTCACAACTAACTCTGAGAGAATAAAGTAGAAATTAGGTCTTGAAAATGAAGCCGCATATAGGACTGACGAAACAAAGAAAACTGAATAAGTGTCTGACTGAAACAGAGACTCTTTGATATAGTACCTGACTTCCAAAGGAAAATGGAATTGACTGAAAAAAGAAAAAAAACCGAACTCCACTCCACTACATGTAATACAGCCATAGTTTGAAGCCCAGTGTTCACAGTTGTAGTGCTTAGTAACCTACTGGCAAAGAGGTAGCTTGTGTATACCCTTAGATAACTTGTGTACCCTTTTTTAACTTGTGAAGTTTCTGGATGTCACCCCCAATGGAGGCAGGTGAATTAGCTGATGGAAAATCAGGATGGAGCATTTGCTCTACTGGACTTGGGCTGTGGAGGCAGGCGTTTGTTCTTGGTATCGTACAGTGAACTGTTAGTAAAACATCCCTGGTTATAACAGTTCTTTATTCATGTCAGTTTCATGGATGGAGTCATAGCTGGAGAGGTTATTGGTCTTGATGATGTATGTGACTATGCAGCACAACATAATTTCAGCTTCTCTCCAATCTAACAGGCAACACATGCGGGAAGCCACAGCTGCTGGTCTCATTGCAGCTGCAGAAGCCAGACGCAAGCGCCTTGCAGTCGGCTCTTGATGACAGAGGCAGCTCCTCGTGGCTCAGTCACTTCGTTGCCACAGCCATAACACACCACGATAGACTTAGTTTAAACCACGGTGCCCAGCATGCCTAAACCCGATTGTGTGCTCCTACTCTGGGAAATTGTCAGTAACATCATAGGCCTCCACACACTGGATGACAGTAACAGTGCAGCTGGGCAACAAGCTGATCGAGACCCAAACACTTGGTCCACCTGTAAGGTGGCCGACAGAAGCAGGTAGTCACCCAGAATATGACTTACGTGTGTAGGGCGACGACGTTGACTGGATGCAAACTCCACCTCTGCTGCGAACCTATAGCCACTGTTGGGAATGTCTGTGGATGGCGGATGGCTATGTCATCTTGTGCTGCGAGTGGTCTTCATGGTGAGTGATCATATTGTAGTGATCACCTTACATAGATTGTGTCGGGGCTACTACCCATCCCAGGACTCATAGCAGGCTGAAGCAGCCAAACATTGGCCATGGATGGCAATGATGTCATTCGCTTTAGTTTTCTTGTTTAGTCAGCTCCTCCAGAAGCCCTGCCAGAGCTGTAGGGTGTTTCAACTTTGGCTTCTGCGGATGCTGGCTAGCTTATTTCGTGGCATCAGTTACTGAATGAGAGCTCTCTTGACATCAATACGCTTTCTTGCTCTAAGGTCTCTGGACTTGTGGCTGCCCATCAGTCCACTCTCTACAACGTTGTTCTGCTTATCCCCTGGGTAACGGTTCATCGCCCTGGTGAAGCCATGGTGTAAAAACCCTGTAGATATGGTATCAGGGAGAATGCAGCTAGTCTGATATAATCATTTGCAGGAAGCAGAGAACAAAATGTAGAATCAAGACGCAAGGTTAACAATATGTGCTGAAGTATAGGGTAGTACAATGCTTGAAACTCAGCCCATTACTCTTCACAATGTATGAGAATGACGTGGCAGCATCGGCAAAAGAAAACAGATTCAGGTATGCAGGTGATGCGTTTGATTTAGAAGCTCAATAAATGACTTATAAATAAAAACTGTCTTGGACGTAGACAAGGAAAATAAATATTTAAGCGAAAACAAACTGTTTGCGAGTGAAAAGAGAATAAGCTATACGAGAACACTTGTAAGGAGAGCAAAAACTGAAGGATAAGGCATAAGAGGGCATTCATAAAAGATTTGCAGAGTAACAAGAAAGTAATTTTGCAAAAAATGTTAAAGAGATCTGTTCAAAAATAAGTACTTGTGCGTTTGTATTGAAGAAAAGATCCCATACAGGCAATGAAGGTAAACTATTGAAGATGTTCTATGGTCCAGACACCCACATTTATTGTACTTTATATTAGTATGGGGTAAGGCAGAAAATTTTCATACATACTGCTGAAGCTGCAAAAAGAAGCTGTCAAATGTACTGGAGGGCTATCTTCAAGAGAGTTCCGTAAAATCAAATTAAGGAAAAAATGACAGTCCCCTTTATGCATGAATATGAAACAATCATGTATTTCTAAGTAAATTGTGCCCCAATGATAAAAGTGAACTGAACAATTGTAACACAAGAGCCAAAGATGATTTCACATCAAGAATACCTGATTAAACCTGGCTGATAAAAATTCTGTTAAAGATCGATAGTTAATGAACACTAGACTGACAGGTAGTTGAAAAAATGTAACACTGTTTCTCAGAAAATCCTAAAATTTTATTAAGTCAGGGTCCGCCAATTTATGGGAAACCCCACTTGTGTGAGCTGGTACTGTTAACTGAACCAATCTTATTCATAATCTAGACATAGCCTTCAGATACAGTGCTGCTGAAAATGTTCATAACAGATATGAAACGCAAATAAGATTTTCGCAAATATATTTGCGTGCGAACCTACCCGCACTCTTCATAACATGCAGCTCAACTCTCAGTCCCACAAGCTGCCCTAGCTGTAACTCGTTGAAACCCACTAGCCCATCACTGTAAGTTTTTCATGCTCATCCACTCCCAATTGCCGATTCTCACTCACTCATTCGCCCCAACTCTTCGTGGCTCTCCCATCTGTCACTGTCACTGTCTCCTGTCTCACAGCCTCAGTCGCTTTCATTCTGTCCTACTACTACTGCCTCCTTTCACTGTCACTGTCTCTCTCTCGTTCTCTCTTACTGCTACTATCTCATTCATTCCTTACCACTCCTACTGTGTCTTCTTACTGTCACTATCTTTTTCTCTTCCTCGATATCGTTGTCATGCACACTGTCTCTAATCATCACTGGCTCTCACAAACTTCCACTGTCCCCTTCTCTTTATTCCTCTCCCACTGTCACTGTCTCCTTCACTCCATTCCTAGCACTGTTCTGTCACTGTTTACTATGTTCCACTGTCACTTTGTCCCTCTCCTTCTCTCTCATTACCATTGTCTCTCCTTCGCTCTTTCTGTAACAAATCCACTGTGTACTACCTTCCAACACTTTTTATTTCTCCGTCTCTTTCCCGCTGCCACTGTCTCCTTCTCTCTGAGCACAAAAAAGCACGAATATATTCGCATGCCAATATTTCCGCAAACATTTTTAAAGGTGCTGTCGAAGGTAGAACGAGGCATATTCGCCTGTTTTCTGCTCCGAGTGGAACACTTTTCTGCCGGTTTCATGTTTTTCCCTGCCACAGGTGGGCGTGTCACTGATATGAAAAGAACATGTAAGCTCAGAAAAATTTTTGATTGTTTACTTATATGAAACTGAAATAACGTATAACTCAGACCAGATTTTACGTGCACAGTACTACAACACGTAGTTTTCAGAAACCTTCTGATGATAACGGAGACATTTTACATCGTATTTCTCCGTACTGCGTCACTTCATAAACTACGTTTTCGTCTCACACCACATTTTACACCCGTATTTTACGTGCACGTCTGTATCTCGGAAACGGGTAAAGATATCTAGAAAATTTTCAAGGATACTCGAGACCAGAGTCTTAGAAATATATTGCAAAAATTACAGCCATTTGCTGTATATAGCCGTGTTGGAATCACCAACTGCGGTTTGGTCCGCTGCTGACGGCGAGAAAATGGCGAAAAACAATTTTTTGAGGGGTTTCCACAGGAACCGCCCATGAATTTACGCATATACATCATTCATTTGTTCGTTCATTCACTCATGGGTACACCCGTCAGTTTATTAAATCATGCGTGTTTCACTGGTACATCCGTCAACAATCAATTTATTTACTTTTTACGTTCTTATTTTACGTATACGAGTAGGGTAACTTGGAACCTCTGTATCTGGGAAAGGGATAAAGATACCAAGAAAATTTTCAAAGTTGTTAGAGATCTGGATCCTAGGAATATATCGGAGAAAGGTCAGCCATTTGTTGTGAATAGGTGTCTTGGAATCCACGGGTGGGATTTTGTACCAAAAAATAATGTTTTCAATAGTTTTTTAAGCCTACAGATAATAAAATTTTGTGAACTGTACTGGCAAAATTTACACAAATGCATCATTAATTCACTCATTACCGGTATAGACGTCAATTTAAATGAGGGAATATCACTGATATAGCCGCCATCATCAATTATCAATCAATTTATTTAATAATTTTTGCGTGTACGTTTTATTTATACAAATAGTGTAACGTTGAACTTCTGTATTTTCGAAACTGATAGAGGCATCAAGAAAATTTTCAAGCCGATTCGAGATCGGGATCTATAGTACATTTCTCAAAAATTTCAGCTATTTTCTGTGCGGAGTCATCTTGGAAGCCTCGGTTGTGTTTTTGTCCACTGGTGACGCCGAAAATATAGTAAAAAAACATCTTTTTTGAGGTTTTTCGAGCAACCGTCCATGAACAAATGGTGCGTCCGTAAGTCTCATAAAGCCCACCATAGACTACATCAGATGCTAGTAGAACCAACCTATACTCTCCATTTGCCTAGGCAGGAGGAAGTGTGTAATATTTATACTTTGACCCTGTGCAGTAGGCAAGTGACATTAAGACGATCCTTCTGTTTGATATACAAATGTTTCAACCCAAGGAATACCCGAAACACTTGGCCCTACTAATCATCTTCTCAATGTTGCAGTTCTTCTTATTTTCGTGCTGGTGAAGAAAATTGGAGGGGAATACCTCTTCATGCAAGACCCTTTGCAAATGGTTCAAATGGCTCTGAGCACTATGGGACTTAACATCTGTGGTCATCAGTCCCCTAGAACTTAGAACTACTTAAACCTAACTAACCTAAGGACATCACACACATCCATGCCCGAGGCAGGATTCGAACCTGCGACCGTAGCAGTCGCGCGGTTCCGGACTGAGCGCCTAGAACCGCTAGACCACCGCGGCCGGCGACCCTTTGCAGTTTTGTTTTCACCCAGACATGCATCAGCTCAGTGATACATATTCAACTCTATAATGCGTGCAAACCAATATAAAATATTTGACCTTAATCTCTCATTCTACAAACGTAAAATTTTTTTTTACCTTAAGTTTGTTTGAAGGTTAACATGTAACAACAGTTTTGCAGGAGAAAAATAAGCCCACTGAAGATAGCACAAAAAATGCTGAAACATGTCTGTGTCAAAACAAAATTTCAAAGTGGTCTTGCGTAAGACGGAATTCCTCTCCAACTTGACCCTACCTTTTCACCACCTCTAGAACCCGAGGTATGGATACCGATGAAAAATATATTATATAACTTTCGGAATGTTACCTTACAAAAACGAACATGAAAATACTTCCAGAAGCTACTGACGCTAAAGTTACGGGAGGAAGATGGAATTTAGAAGTTCGTTCATTTCTGAAGCTACACTAAATACTGATTTCGCCTATATACTGGTTTTGTTCTAAAAACTGCCTTCCCGTCACTTCCCACCAAGAGTTACGAGAGCTGATCATATGTTACGCAAAATTTCTACATTTATCTGACGTCACAGAGCAATTGACAAATCTGTGCCTTTTGTTAAAATAGTTAGCCGCACAACACAGTCCACGGAAAAGCTGAATGGCAGAAAATGAGGCTAGTTACTCACACTCCCACCTCTTCCCAAGCTCGTAGTACTCTATGTTGGCCGTTTGTGGAAGAATTCCGACAGTCAGCGGATTTTACCACAGGGGCAACTCTTCTACACAGCGAACACCTTACTTTAAGCGGACCGTTATTTCCTTCCCCAGAGTGAAAGCTGTTCCCTGGCCCCGAGTTGACAATACACAACGCCAGACCGGTGACGGTCACTGCCCTGTTCTCCGCGCTGCAATTCCCAGAGGGGCTCACTTGGGAGTCACTTCCTGTCAACCGTCCTGACCCATACAGCTGGCGTGTCCTCAGTGCCGACACGAAGCTCATGGCTCGCTTCGCGATTCAGATGAAGAAGCTACCAGTACCAAGTTATTTGGGGTGTTGATTTGAAAAACATGAATGAGTCTGGCCAACTATTGTAACGAAAATAAATCTTTCCTTTGAATTATCTCACATCAGCGCCTTTGTACTCCACTTCTTTCCGATCTTATTACGAAAATAAAGAAGTACGAAAAGAGACTGACCAGACGGCTTGTCGTTTTTCAACTTGAAAACGCTACGTTTTTTTACTATGTTGACTACCATTGTGAAACTAGTCCAAAAGAGACCAGCAGTACTCTAAACAGAGACCAGACGACAAGCAAATGAGTAAATAAACGAATAAATTACGAATGCACACTCCGAATTATTATTGCGTAAACTGTGACTGTAATAAAGTTGTGATAGTTCATTGCTGTCAAGTTCTTAAGTTAACTGCATGACAGTGGCAGTTCTCAAATATTTTGTTCTATCTTTTTCAAGGCCTATATCTTTCTGAATTGCAATTTCCTGGACATTATGACACAGCAATGTACCGTTCACTGATGTAAACAATTATTGCTATTAGCATATTAAAATATTTTATCGTAATTAAACAATTTATTATTATTATTATTATTATTATTATATTAATACATTATTTTAGCATTGCCGTTATTAAAGTGATGCACATTCATGGCATATTAAAAGTGGAGGTGCCTGCCAGTTATACCGGGGGGGGGGGGAGGATGGAGGGGGGTCACAGACAATAAAAAACGAACGGTGACTGCCTCTCGATACACGCAAGTTTTACGTTTACGATATCTCGTTGACACATGGAGCTAAGTTCATTTGCAACAAATAGCTTTTTTACTTCCGGCTGTTTCAGCAATCAGCGGAGTGGATAAGTTATATGTTCAAGCTAACAACTTCTCAGAAACTGTAAATAGTGAATTTTGTCTATTGTCACTGCCTCATCACGCAGCTTGCGCTATTTCGTTAAAGCACTACCTGCAGGAGGTCTTTAGAGGCAGGGCCTGTGTAAATTACACTGCGATATGTTGAAAGTCAAGCTTTTGGAAATACATTTTGGTGCACTATGGCTAAACCTACAAATAAATACGACTAAATTTAACGATGGCATTAGTTGGTGCACGAAGCTGGCCAAAGACCAAAGTATTAAAGAATTTAGTTTTCGTGACCTGAGGCAAATTTGTGGAACACGGTACATAAGCATTATCAGAAGGAACACGCTAAATTTAACAACATAAACAGCGCACAGCGGTGGGTTTTAAAATACGAGTATCTGAAAGGCAAGGACAACGCCAGAAATCTGCGTCCATCTACCGTAAGACTGAGGAGCATAAGAGAGCGTAAACTAAAACTAAAGAGCGGATTGTGGCGGATGAAGGTAATTCATATAGCACTCTGTCTTTATATCACGGGTTATTTTCAAGCATTATACGACACAGCCGAGAGTGCGGCAGGGCAAGCACAGGACTTGAGAGAGACGAGGGTCTATACACAATGTCGGCACAACAAAATGTAAATCTAAAATAACGTCTTCGCAAGAAGAAGCTAAAATCATAATGAAATATTACTTAATGTGTCTATACAGTTTAGTAAGAAAGAACGCACAATTAAATTTTTTGTTTATTTGGGGACATATGAAGTGCAAAATTTAGCTCTGAGCCGACACGTTCTAGCTCCAGGCTGACACTGTTAACTCCAACACGGATGGATGGATATCAAGTCGAACTGAGCTTTTTCTTCATACACGGGTACACAATTCCATGTTGTTTCATTTTTTATTGATCATGGTCCTTCGCGAATGAGGACAATCCTATCTTTCGGCCACTGATGAACAGACGTTACGAATAGGTGAGATATAAGGAGAACGGGCTGGTGAGGGCAAGAGTCGAACACCCTCTGCATGAAGGTAGGTCAAGGCAGAGAGGGCTGCATGCCGATGTGCGTTATCTTGCTGAAAAATGGCGTCGCGGAGACCTCTGAGCCTTAGCATGTCAGAAATATTACGGCTGCTGTCCATATTACCCCCAAAGCAGACGACAGGTGATCGTGATGCGTATCAAATGGCGCCATGTAGCATCAGTCCAGGTACAACACAGACAAACGCAGTCTGACAACCTTCATTGCCCTGGGAGCCTTCACAGTCCGACAAGCGCATCGCGATGTTTTATGCGGAACCGAGACTCGATGGGAAATACAACGCAGTACCACTCTTATTTTCAGAAATTTCTTTGGGCCCACCACTGTTGGCGCACTTCAGTCTGCTGCTGCGACAAGTGAAGCTGAATAGTGGTAGCCGTGCTAATAATCCGTGACAATCCACACATCGCCGCACTGTCCATGTGGATACTGGTCTTCTGCAGACAAACCCACATCCTTAATCAAGGTTAAGGTCGTGGTTGAACCATATTGCAAAGCTGAATGAATTCTGTCTGTCTTCCTAGGTGCTAGTTGCATGGGATTACCTGGCCCAGCCGAGCGGATTGATTCTGTATCACAAAACGATGCAAAGCAGTTTCGATAGGCCACGACACTGCCGCTGTCAAATTATGACGCGTGATGTTAGACTTCTTCCTTCGTTACTGGTATTCAATAGAAGCAAAAACTGGCTTAGTAAGTCCACCATACTGCAGACCTAATAAAGGCCCGTTTCAGAACTTGAGATGAAACATTTTTCAAAGGTATTACTAAACCACAGCTAAGTTTGGAGGTGTATACAGAACACAACGAAGATCCAAAATTCTGTAAGTTTTATACAATATTTAAATTAAACTTTGAGCAGTCATTTCCAAAAGTACCTACATCAACAGTACTGCCCAACGAAGCACATGGATATCAGCAGGTATATCCCACACCATGAGACATCTCAGTTTCATAAAAAAACCTGTAGTGTGCCAGAGTTCCTAAACTATTGTCGAAGATACAAAAACGCTTACAGAAACGTGTTGCTTGCCTAAAAATTCAGCAAACGAGAAAGCCATACTAAATTCTGAAAATAAAAGCAGACCATTCTGGAAGGTTATAAAACAAGAAACGGAAAAACGTGAAGAAAACAACTTACAGGTAAAAGACAGTGTGGTGTCACCGCCAGACACCACACTTGCTAGGTGGTAGCTTTAAATCGGCCGCGGTCCATTAGTACATGTCAGACCCGCGTGTCGCCACTGTCAGTAAGTGTAGACCAAGCGCCATCACACGGCAGGTCTAGAAAGACGGACTAGCACTCGCCCCAGTTGTACGACGACTTTGCTAGCGACTACACTGACGAAGCCTTTCTCTCATTTGCCGAGAGACAGTTAGAACAGCCTTCAGCTAAGTCCATGGCTACGACCTAGCAAGGCGCCATTAACCATTTCTGGAGAGAGTCTCACTTGTATTATCAAGAGCGATGTACCACAAGGATGGATTAAAGTTAAGTAGTACCGCAGCTACGTACTTTTCTTTATAGCATTCATTAAGTATCCTGTTCCAGACTTCACGCCAGTCGGCGTGTGTAACGCGTGCATTTCGGCTACTTCCGAGTGGCGTGGCTGTCTTGCTACGCCACAACAGACAGGATGGATTGATTAATGATAAACAGGAATCACTGAATTTTGTGAATGACTATTTTTCAGGTATAGCTGAGAAAACTCAACACAAATTTCCAAAATCAAATGTTGCTCCACTACAGAATTATGCGCCAAGTTCAATGATGCTCTTACCCATCGCACACGATGAAGCAGTGAAATCAGTACAGATCTAAAATATCTGACAGGTTCGAGTAGGACTCGTACTCTGATGGCGCTTTATAAGCTTAATTATATATATATATATATATATATATATATATATATATATATATATATATATATATATATATATATAGTTCATTCGTAAGTTTTGATGACTGAGTTTGGGTATGTATTTTTTTATGTAACACAAATGACTGTATCTATTGATTTCGTTGACTTAGAAGCTTACATTTTATATACCGACAAGGGGCCGTAGACATCAGTATTTGACGTGAGTCTTAACAGACAGACAGACAGACAGACGAACAACATACACTATATGATCAAAAGTATCCCGACTCTCCCAAAAACATACGTTTTTCAAATTAGGTGCATTGTGCTGCCACCTACTCCCAGGTACTCCGTTTGAGCGACCTCGGTAGTCATTAGACATCGTGAGAGAGCAGAATGGGGCGCTCCGCGGAACTCACGGACTTCTAACGTGGTCAGGGGATTGGGTGTCACTTGTGTCATACATCTGTAGGCAAGATTTCTACACTTTTAACCATCTATCCACATTCCGATGTGATAGTGCAGTGAAAACGAGAAGGGACACGTACAGCACAAAAGTGTACAGGCCGACCTAGTCTGTTGACTGACAGAGACCGCCGACAGTTGAAAAGGGTCGTAATGTGTAATAGGCAGACATCTATCCAGACCATCACTCAGGAATTCCAAACTGCATCAGGATCCACTGCAAGTACTTTGACAGTTAGGTGGGAGGTGAGGAAACTTGGATTTCAAGATCGAGCATCTGCTCATAAGTCACACATGACGCCGGTAAATATCAAACGACGCCTCGCTTGGTGTAAGGAGCTTGAACATTGGACGACTGAACAGTGGAAAAACGTTGTGTGGAGTGACGAATCATGGTACACAATGTTTCGACCCGATGGCAGAGTGTGGGTATGGCGAATGCCCGTTGAACGTCATCTTCCAGCGTGTGTAATGCCAACAGTAAAATTCGAAGGCGGTGGTGTTACGGTGTGGTCTTGTTTTTCTTGGAAGGGGATTGCACCCCTTGTTGTTTTGCGTGGCACTATCACATCACAGGTCTACACTGATGTTTGAAGCACCTCCTTGCTTCCCACTGTTGAAGAAGAATTCGGGGATTGCATCTTTCAATACGATCGAGCACCTGTTCATAATGAACGGCCTGTGACGGAGTGGTTTCACGACAATTACATCCCTGTAAAGGACTGGCGTGCACAGATTCCTCATCTGAATGCTACAGTACACGTATGGAATGCGGGAGTCCGACTTCGTGCCAGCCCTTACCGACAGATATCCATACCTCTCCTCAGTGCAGCACTCCGTGAGGAATGGGCTGCCATTCACCAAGAAACTTTCCAGCACCTGAATGAACGTATGCCTGCGAGAGTAGAAGCTGTCATTATGGCTAAGTGTGGACAAACACCATACTGAATTCCAACATTACCGACAGAGGACGCCACAAACTTGTAACTCATTTTCAGTCAGATGTCTAGATACTTTTGATCACAAAGTGTACGGCAAAAAAAGAAAGTTTTTATCTGATATAATAACAAATTAACAATACTCATTCGGATATTTTCATATCGTCAGAATATGTGACGAAATAGATGTAAGAACTGACTGCACTGACTTAGAAGCTGATAGACTTTGGGATTCGACAGAAATTTCAACTTGATGTCTCGTCCACCCATTCCTGAGAAAAAGGGTCTTAATAGACGCGCAGACGCACGGACAACAATCTAATCCCATAAGGCCATAAGGGTTCCGTTTTCATCGACTGAGGTACAGAACCCTAAAAACAGTAGAACAGGGAACAGAAACGAGAAACGCAATTATTTGGCAAAGAACAGAGTTGACGAAAGTTGAGGGAGACCACGGGACAACAACAGCATAATAGGGGGTATGTGGAAAGAAAAAGAAAGGAAAGACAGGAGCAGCATACACGTGTTGTAGTGAAGACGGTTAAGTGCGGAAAAGTTAACATGACGCAGGACAGTACACTGCTAAACTGTTTCCAATATAAATGCCCACACGAATATCAAAATTTAAAAAATCTGTAGTTGGATTTTAGCGTTAGTATTGATGAAACAAATATTAGTAGTTATTGGCAATGTAGTAAATTCATAATGTTATGGTGATAATGCTTTAAAAGGAAACTGTAGTAGTAATTGTAGTAATTGTACTAGCAATGAAATAAGCAACTGTAATTGTTGTTTATATAATGCCACCGGCAGCAGTAGATTACAAAACTAAGTATATAAGAACTAAAAACTTGTGCAACTTATAGAAAATCTGAACGACTGGGAGCAGCAAATGATAGTACTGAAAACTGCATCCAAATAAATTAGCATAATTGTTACCAACAAAATGTAGTTGTGAAAGTAAAGAACTGTACCATGTTTAATATGAGAATATTGTAAATTTAAGTTAAAATTTAACATAGAACAAAACCAAATCAAATCACAAATGTTGTATTAATGTGCCATATAATTTAAATCTTGTAATGTAACGTCCATCATTCTTCTTGATCGTAATGAGTAAATAAATAATCACTCATTACTTTAACTTACAATGATTTTTTTAGAAGGTAACAGTTTTAACCCCAGATTTGTTGTGTGATGGCTTTACCTATGAAAAAGGTGAGCGAAAAAAAATTCTACAAATATCGGAGCAGATCTTCATAAAATATTAGCCCAATGTAAAGTGTGACGTTTAGCTCTTCATGTACTGATAAGTGAAACAGTAAATTTCAGGAAACATAAGAATTATTAGTTTTTCGCCCGATTAAGGCTCAAAATTGAAGTCAGTCAAGTGAGGCAGTTACCCGAGAGCGATTATGAGGGAGGATAAGAAGGTAAACATCCTCCGAGACTCATCTGTAGGTAAGTAAATTATTGGCTTCGTCTTGGAAGTAGGAAGAAAGAAGGGACTAGCAGAATTTAGTAAGCCGTCGACGAAGAGGTCATCAGAGACAGACCACATGCTCTGATTGCTAAAACATAGGAAGGAAATCGGAAACATTAATAACAGTCTAGGAGGGTATGTACCTATGTCGTCACAAATTCGAATTAATGGAATGGTCCCGCAAAACTGTATTTTTGAGAAAAAGATTATTTCGTTTTGTAGAGCACAATGAAACTTTTGCTATAGTTTAAGAATTGGATATCAGGCTGGAGTAAAAAAGGAATAAGAAGATAGACAGAGTAGAGCAGGGCAAAGCACCCCGGGAGGTAAACATTTTTTAAAAAAAGACCGTTGTTTCGCTAGTAACGGAAAAAGAATACATCGAAAAAACAGATGAGTTCATCAGCAAGGACAACATAAAAAAGTTATAATCAAACCTAACAGATTTCAATCACGTGTTAAAATCACAATAAGAAACATACAGTATACATTTACAGACTGAGAGAAACACAGACTTGTAATTCTCAGGCCCCTAACATTATATGTCAACGAAAGTTCCATAAAGAACATTTCCCTGTCCATCCGATAGTGAACTCCAGAGCAGCTCCCACATACCTACTAGAAAAAAAAAATGCAGTCACATCTCACCCAGTACTATAAACTAGTAAACACTGGAACAATAACGAAGAGCTCACAGATAGTAGAACATAAAAGAGATATTAAAATCCCTGGCACGGCAACACCGCACTCCTTTGATGAAGAAAGTATGTACAGCTGCATCCCTGTTAACGAAACCAAGAAGCTAACTGAATAAATCCAGAAAACACACAACCAGCTACCTCATGAGCCCACAGATGAAGCGATAAAAATGTTACAGCTAATAACACAACAAAATTATTTTGAATTCAATCAAGAATACTACATTCAAGAAGAATGATTGCGTACGGATTCATCTATTTCAGGAACATTAGCCAACATTTTCATGCATCATATAGCTAAAAATAGAATACAGTAACTACAGAAAGACATAATTACTGTACATAAAACATTAAGTTCACAATAGAAGAAAAACAAGAAAACTCACACAATTTTAACCATAAGAAAAAACAGTTACAAACTGGCATTTGACAAATACAGAATACCCACAACAAGTGACACTATCTTAAATACAGCCTAAACCCACCCACAGAATCAGAAACAGGCTGCAGTCAGATATATGTTAAGCAGACTGCACAGGATCCCTGTAAAAACATCTGATTACCAAAACTAGCTGACCGTTAAAAGAGATAGCTATAAAAAACGGACACAAAGAAACAGCGAAAGACAAACCAAACAGTAAAATGACAATAAGACACTAAAATGAAAAAAACTAACCAAACCACAACCACACATAGAACCTGCCTTACCATAAAAAAAGACATACAGTGACCTACCACAACAATTCACTCATAAAATAAACAATACATTCAAAAAACAAGGCATAATCTCTGCTTACAAAACAGACAACTCAATGCAAAATCACATCCCAAAAATGAAATCAAAACCGGACAGATACCAGAAATCTGGCATTTATCAACTCAGTTGCAGAGGTTGTGAAAAAATATAAGCTGGAATGACTGGCAAGACATTTAACACAAGACGCAAAAAACACATCAGAGCTCTGAAATACGGTACAAACTATTCATCATTTTTACATCACCTAAATCAAGAATACCACAGACCAAACAATATTGAAAAAGACATGTATATCTCAAGAATCAGTAAGGACAGACACCTTTCCCTTTCCAAGAGAATTTCCACATATACTAAGAATTAACACAATTCAACCATCTGCTCATTAATGAAATAAGTATTAGAAACGAGACACTACATAAAATAATTTAAAAAATGACATGAAAAAGAAAAGATCCTCCTTCGCCCTCTCCCACTCAAACCATCTCCCCCAATTTGGTTTCACTTCTTGCTCATCATCCTTTCCTCCAACTCACTCTCCATCACGCTACTATACACTTCTGTCCACTCCTCTTTGCTTCTCCCTCCCTCACTTTCACAAACAAACAAAAAAACACACGCACACCGTCACTATTCCTTCATTACTCTTACCCAGTATATAAACATACAGCAAGATAATTAAATAGAATGACACACGTATAATTAAATAAAAAGAATGTGTAGGTCAAAGACAGACTGTTGGCAATGTTATGTTGCAACACTACAAAACGCGTTACATACTTAGAAGTATAAAAATAAACAGTAAACAGTAGTGTAAGAAAAAGTGTGCTGTGTAAAACGTAAAAAACGCTTAGTACTGCAGAGAAATCAAAAAATCAGACTACAAGTATCAGTGTTTAACGAAGAAAGACACCAAAGACGTGCAAGCAGACGGCATTTCCTGACGTAGTCGAGAAACCAAGCAGAAATCACGGTAAGTAAATACCACAAAATAGTTAACGAACTGCTTTTTGGGCTTGAGGAGAAATCAAATCGTAAGTATCTTTAATTACAGACCACTTATGATGCTTTACCTCAATAAAGCGAAACGCGTCTCGTGAGAAAAACACGTGTTTTCTTGTAGATTTAACGATGGAACGTAAATACTCTCAGAAATTGTAAAGCAACTGCGGAAAACGTGGCCACACAAATGAAGAGTCCTATCTACAAGTAGATTCAGAAGTGGGTTTCCATTAGCTTTCCCAAGCCACAAGTGAATGTAGCAATTGTTAATTCGATAAAACTAGTGCCGACGTTCTTCCCTATCCTTATACATATGGACTAGCATTCTATCACTAATGACTCTGTTGTCGACTGCAAGCTAAATCCTGTTCTTACTCCTGTCCTAGAAATACTATATTTTGATTTCCTATCCGGCGGAAGAACAGGAAGAGGTGTTTAACGTGGCACTCGACGATACAAGTCCTGCAGGCAGGCGCTGTACATGCGGGGTAACAGAGTTTTGTGGTGGCGGTTGAGGCCGACGCGGAGGGTCAGTAACAGTGGCGGAGAAGTTTGGGGAAGGCATCCGGGGCGGCGCGGCAGGTGGTTGTGGCTGCGGCTGCGGCTGCGGCGACACAAAGCAGGTAATGGTGGGGGCGCGCGGGTAATGAAGCGCAGCCTGGCGTGTCACTGTGACGGGCCCGGCCCGGCCCTGCCCGCTACCTGCCCGGATTCCGTCCCACACATAAACAAGCCTCCCAATAAAGCCAGCCCAGCTGTCTCTGCCGCCTCCATTTCTTTTCGGCTCTCCCATTACCGTGGTCACCCACTAAATTTGCGCAACCGTGCTCAACTGGACATATGTGCGTCTACAACAAACGGGAAAACAGAGTTGTCCGTCACTGACGCTGGCTAAAGGACATCACAGTAGGAATTATTAAACTGTCACTTGTTCGAAAGTTTTTCCTGTGTCTGCTCGTAACTGTAAAAATACGTATCTCCACTACTCGCTAACAAACCCACTTCATTAAGTCAAAACCGGTAATACGTAATAATTGTGAAGTCCTTTCAAGAGACATGGAAGGCTTACTTTAGAAAATTCCACATAGTTACCAAACGTGCATGATTAAATCACCTGTTCTGCAAAAATCAAACTTGAATATGCTGAGGTGACAGTGTATCGAAATGAAGGTATGGATATAGTGATCTTAACTCTAACAATATCAACACATTTTCCATAACGTGCATTACCACGGATGGTGGGATGCGTACTTTACGACCACCTAAAAAATTGAAAAAAAAATTACAAAATTCGTTAACTGTTGTAGACGCCTATTAACAACATTCTTTTTCAAGATGTGCAGCTGGGTTAGTAGTGTCCTGAACACGAAGATATTTTTTTAGCACACTCTAAGCAACTTCAACACACTTCACATAACGTGTAATACCGAGGGTGGCAGTTGCTGCCCACTCTAAGAAAAAATAAATACGAATACAAATTTCGTTGATTTCTTCTGATTTTTACTCACAAAACACTTTTCAAAGAGATATTACTGACTAAGTAAGGCGTGAACCTGACAATGTTGGACATGACATTCACTAGGGAAGTGACATAAATAAGAAAACTAATATTTTTGGGTTGATTGCAAAATTTAAAATACCTGTGGAGTGTGGTGAAGAATTCATTAAGGACAATTAAAAATTTTAAAGTGTAAAGTAACTAACCAGATTACAATAATTTCAAAATTTTGGCATAAAGTATCCCCCTCCCCTCCCCTGGTATTGCAAGGATTGTTTCATAATGTTAATATGACTATCTAAAAAAATCTAGCCAATTCTAAAAACAAATTAAATTCCATTGTATAATTTCCACGACAGACATACCAATACATAGCCTTAAGAGCTAACGATACTTCCCATTCTGATCTATGCGGTTTTTCACGATATTTTAAATACCTTGTGTAGATAATGAAGCTACGGTGTAGACAAAAATCTTTCGCAATATGTGAAATAAATTCTAGTCGTTTAGGACTGATGAGTACTTCAGCAGACCGCACATGCTCGAACATTACTTCAAAGTGAAGTGATCGTGGCTACATCAGCCTCTGTGCAGCAGAAGAGCCAATATCGATTTTAGTTAAACGAGTCACGGCGCTAGCAGTCGGTCTTCTCGGTGATGAGCCGAGATAAAAAGCGCCATCGTAACTCAGACGACAGAGAGCTCTTTATGGCGACTGTGGCGATTGATTAGCACTCTGATAAAAAGCGATGGGAAGGATGGTTAGGTAAGAAAATTGCACTTATTCTACTCAATTTAATTTGTCGGAACAGATGATCAATTTTATGCGCCTCCAAGCCCATTAGAAAGGTCCTTCTCTTTATCTCTGCCACATGGCAATAGCGTCTGAAATTATGGATCGATAAACCTTCCAGCAACTGTTCCATAGTTGACGACGTCGAACATGTATTTTGATGTAGTGTTTCCTTCGTAATATCTATGTCTTACTTGTTTCTTTTCACACATAAGTAGAATGTTTAGAAACAGTCCTTTCTTGTTAAATTTCCTTCGTCACTTTACTGAATTTATGTACCTTCTTCGTGTCTATGTGTAACTTTATATCTAAATATCACTGAAGAAGAAAGCTGCAACCAGCGGAATGAAAAGCACACAATATGATAGGCTGAATTATGGGTCAACATGACTCACACTTATGTTTCCGTCTCATGTTTACATCTGGCATCGCCTCGGTTATGGGATATGTTTGGCTTTATCAAAGAAAAAAGTGGTACATTGATAGAATATGTCTACTGTTATCAAGTCACTTCCTGCAAAGGTTCTTATTTCTAGCCTAGATCTTGAGCAAATCACTGTATTTAATTTTTTACGTAACTGAAACGTCACGATCTGTATTATCACTGCTGTCTGTAGCTTTGTAGATTATAACATAAAGGATCCATAGTTTCGGGATTAAATCATCAGTCCGTGCTACGTATATTTCTCTCATACAATGTTTCTTTCACTTTTGGCATCGATTTTAATATGTCCAAAGTACTAAGATAAACCATGGTTCACAGTGCACGCTAAACTGTAGAACACCTCCATTGTTGCTTGGATAAGTTAGTTCAGATGTGGGAGAGAGCTAAAAGCACATCTCCTGCGATCTTCATACTCCTCTGTGTAAGGTCTGAATACAAGACTTTCGCAAAACAATGCACGTAGCACAACGTTTATCGTCGAGGACGCTGGCTACCCGATGCGAACATTACGTGTGCGCTACTCCATAAAAATGGCAAAAGTGAAGATGAGTGATCTTGTTGCATTTTATTTAAAGAAACAGAGCCAACAAGCGAACAGCATACTTTATTTGGAACTATTCTTTATTGCCGCCTTAAACGATCATTCCTAAAAGAAGAGAAAGATCACATCTACAAGAGAATTCTCAGTCAGACCCGTAGATCTCTTAGGTAGCCGTTACGTGGAAAGTCCTGCTCACTACCTACGCCCTAACGAAAGTATCCAAATGCGTCACCCTTCACACAAAGGAACATATTTAATGATCACGTTATTTGAATTAATGTTAACAGTTTTACAGTGGAAGGAGCTACCGCATATGAAAGAGTGTAAAAAATTCTTCTGCGTCTAACGAATAACTATATCTAATTCCCGTCTCTCTCTCTCGTCTCGGTAAGACATAGGATAATGCTGCGACGATTTATAGCACTTAGTATACAATAGCGTTCTCACTAAACAAAAGATCACAACTCAGTTTAATGACGTGTCTAGAATTTTGACAAAAATTATCCGTGTCACGATACAACTGGTCACTTTTTCTTTCTACTAGACCATTTCGTGACCATCAGCTGATTTAAGACGAGTGTGTTCTCATAAAGTTATATTCGTGGAAACATACTCGTGATAATGAACCTTTACATTCACATCTACCAATCATGGATTATTACACGTGAGGCGAAGATTATGGTCCTGATCTGTGCCGTTAAGTTAACTTTTGGAAGAATTGCTTCTACAGAGTGCGCATCTTACTGCCTAGGAACATGCGCCTGAAGACTGAAAATGTCATGCGCATCAACAGTATAAATGACACAGCTTTTCCCTCTGCAAATCATTTGTTCTTACAAGAATATAATAGACCAACTGCGACGTTATTTATTATTATTTTGGTCTGGAAGGAAAATAATTCGTCCGGACTACGATGCGTATCTTTAGTATAAATTCCAGTACGGCATATGAGAAACGACTACTTGAACACCTTTGTAAACCAGTCAAGAATCATTTTGCAGATTATTGTTGGTATGCTGGAGTTCCGTGCCCAGTCGTTAAAGATAATTACTTTTACAGAAAATTAATGACCTCTTCTGCCTTTTGTTGTCTATTTTTATCAACGTCTGAACGTGTTGCAAGCTGAAACAGTGTGGTGATATGAAAATATTTAAAGATATAGGTTAAAAGTTTCATATAAATATGCACAACGATGTTTTTGTTGCGGTCTTCAGTATATAAGGTTACAGCTACAGTTACTCTTTGAGTGTCGATATCTGTACCTTACACGTAGCGGCCTAGCGCAGCACCATTGCCGCCAGGGGAATCTCTAGTGATCGAGAAGCTCGGTTTGGAGCCAACCGTTACTGGTCCCGGAAGGCGAGGAGTAGTGGGGAGTCGCGGCTGGATGTCAGATGATACATGGCTGCGTGCCGTTAAAAGTTCTATAAAGCCATTATACTGTTGTAGTGTTCGTGGACTTGATTGATAACTCATCAATATTAGAAGCGAGTTGTTAGCTAAGATCGGTAGAAGCAATGGTTACCTCAGGAAAGTAACAAAAAGACGAAACAAGGGTGAACGTCATTACATGTACATAGAAACGTTAGGAACGTGTACCGTGCCTTGTACTAGAGACAATAAACCTTTCACTTCTATGAAGCCGGTGATCCTTTCGAATCCTTTTCATACCTATTAGCACTAACTGAATGTGAAGATTTTTAATGGCAAGTGTGGTGATTTTGATAGGGCATGTACCAATAAGCACACGGTCCCATTTTTAGTCTTCATGTGCTTGTTCCTTGGGAGTAAGATGCCCACTCTGTAGCTGTGCAGCATAAACACTGGTCCGATCGCCATGATTATATCAACGCAGCTAGTTTTACAGAGAAACTTGGCCATGATAGATACGAATAAGGGAGCAGGTATCTTATAAGTACGAAGACTGGTCTGATGAGTTCTCCATCTATTCAGTGCAAGTCTCTTCATCTCTGAATTACTATAGCACCCTAATTCCATTCGAATCTGCTTACTAGATTCAAGCCCTGGTCTCGCTGTTCAATTTTTATCCCCCATACTTCCATCCATTTCCAATCTGGCGAATCCTTTATTCCTCAGGAAGTGGTCTATCAACCGATTCCTTCATTAAATCATAATTTTTGCCATAATTTACATTTTCCAGCTATTCGATTGAGTACCTCTGCATTTGTTATTCGATCTACCCATGCAACCTTATTTTTCTGTATCACCACATTTCTAAAGTTTCTATATTCTTCTTGTCTGAGCTGTTTATTGTCCACGTTTCCCTTCCATAAAAGGTACATTCCAGACAAATATCTTCAGAAAAGACTTGCTAACATTTTAATTTGATTTAGGTGTTAAAAGATTTATATTTTCCAGAAATGCATTTCATGCTTTTACAAGTCTGCATTGTGTGCCCCCGCCCTACTTCAGCTTTCATCGAATAATTTGCTGCCCAAACAGGAAAACTCATCAACCACTTTTAGCGTCTCATTTCCAAACCGAATTCCTTGTGCATCGCCTGATTTTATTCGATTACCTCCCATTACACTTGATTTACTTTTGTTGATGATCATCTCGTAATCTCTGTCCAAGTCCCTATCCATTCCCTTCAAACACCTTCCAGATACGAATACGGAACGTCTTCAGTAAACCTGAAAGTTTTTTTTTCTTCTCCCTGTACTTTAATTCCCATTCCTTAGCAGTTTGCTCAATTTATATGTCAAAAAAACGCTGGGGACAGACTACAACGTGTTTCTCTCCCTCCTCAACTATGGCTTTCCTTTCATGTCCTTGTACTCTTATAACCTGCAGTCAGGTTTCTTTGCAAACTGAAAATAACCGTTCGCTCCCTGTATCTAATCCTTGCTACCTTCAAAATTACTGGGAATATATTTCAGTCAATATACTCAAATGATTTCCCCAAATTTACAAGTACTATAAACGTAGTTCTGGCGCTCTTCAACCTATCTTCTAGGATAGGTCAGTACTGCCTCGTGTGCTTCTGCATTTCTTCGGAACCGAAAGTGATCTTTACTGATGTCGATTTCTACCAAATTTTTCCTTTTCTTTGTAAATAATTCATGTCAGTATTTTACAACAATGACTTATTAAACTAATGGTTCAATAGTATTCACACCTGTCGGCACCTGGCTCATTTTTGAAAAGGGAATTACACTGAGGTGAAAAAAAATCATGGAATACCTGCTAGTATCGAGTCGAACCTCCTTTTTTTCGGCGCAGTGCGGCAACTCGACATGAAGTGGACTCGACAAGTCGTTGGAACTCATCTGCTGAAATACTGAGCCGTGCTGCCTTCGTATTTGCGAAAGTGTCGCCAGTGCAGGGATTGGAGCACGAACTGATCTCCCAATTACAGCCCATAAATGTTCGATGGGATACATGTCGGGTGATCTGCGTGGCCATATCATTCGCGCGATTTGATCAGAATGTTCTTAAAACCAACCGCGAGCAAGTGTGACTTGGTGACATGGCACACTGTTAGCCATAAAAATACCGACGTTGTTTGGGTACATGAAGTCGTACGTTCCCCATTGATTTCTGCAGTTACTTCACGCATTGCTCCTTGTCTGTCAGCACTGACTTCTCTACACAAAAGCCGCTGCTCTCGGTTGTTTTTCGTGGTGTGAGGTAAAGCCTGAAATTTGGTAATTCTCGGCACACTCTTGACTCTGTGGATCTCGGAGTATTGAATTCCCTAACGATTTCCGAAATGGAATGTCGCATGCGTACAGTTCCAATTACCTTTTCGCGTTCATAGTCTGGTAATTCCCATTGTGTGGCCATAATCACATTTGAAATCTTTTCACATGAATTACCTTGGTGAAAATGACAGCTCTATGAATGCATTGACCTTATACACCTTGTGTACGCGATACTACCTCCATCTTTATACGTACTTATCACTATCCCATGGATTCTGTCACCTCAGCGCGTTACATTCTTCTTGAAGTCTGGTGGTATTTCTCTTGTCTCACCTATCTTGAACACCAGGTGGAATAATTTTCTCATGGTTGGCTCCCTCAAGGATATCAATAATTCTGATGGAATTTCGTTTACTCCGGTTGCCTTGTTTCACTTCGTTCTTTCGGTGCTCTTTCAAATTCTTCTTACTGTATCTTATCTCTCATCTCATCGTCGTCTGCTTCCTCTTAATTCTGAAGGAACCTCGTCTACTCCAAGTGCTTTGTTTTCTCTTAGGTCTTTCAGTGCTCTTTAAAATTCTCCCATCTCATCTTCACCTATTTCCTCTCTGTTTCTAAAGAATTCTCCTCAAGTTTGTCTTCCTTATATGAACTTCCTATGTATTTTTCCCAATTTTGCCTACCGCTCCATAACTTAATACTGGATTGGCATCCAAGCTCTTCATATTCATACAGCGGTTCCTCTTTTCACCAAAGGTCTTGTTGACTTTCCTGTAGGCAGTATCAGTCTTTCCCCTAGTTATGTACGCTTCTTTAGCCTTGCTTTTGCCCTCCAGCCGTTCTTAATTAGGCATTGTGCAATTATAATTTTTAGCCGTATGTATTACATTTCACTTGCTACATTTGCTCCGCTTTTGTCTTTTTCCTTTGGTCAGTTAACCGTATTTCATTATTTTACAGGTATATTAAGAGACAGGTGCGATATTATTCTTCGCTATTAAACTGAAGTAAACTTATCATACTTTTACCCTAACACAATAAGCATATTTCGTATCTCACGTCCAAGTTCTATTTTCGAATTTCTTTACCTCAGATCATTCATTAAATGAGAGTAACACATGTTGTAAAATATATATCTAAATACGGCTTGTTTGTGGGTAACGCAATAATACTTGCTAAAGATTCAAAAGTTTAATTGAGGAATACAGAAAGTCATGTTGAGGGGATGTGCTACTTCTGAAGGTATATTGAAGATTCCACATTCACAATATCAAATTTGTATTTGTTTTCAGTTTAATGACTAAACAGGGAACAACAAGAAATTTGGTCTTATTCACGGCGGAATACTTAAAATGCAGGTACTGCAGAAGCAACCGGTCACAAAAAAAATACCTTTCTGAGGAAAACTACCTGCAGAAGTAAGGCGTTTTGGTTCACAAACAATAGACTGACTCTTAAGTAAACTAAAACACCCATTCTCCTACACATAAATTTCTAAGCACATTCATTCCCCTTTGTTGAAATGAAATCACAATTGGAAATGGAAATGTCGTGTGGCTAGGGCCTCCCGTCGGGTAGACCGTTCGCCTGGTGCAGGTCTTTCGATTTGACGCCACTTCGGCGACCTGCGCGTCGATGGGGATGAAATGATGATGATTAGGACAACACAACACCCAGTCCCTGAGCGGAGAAAATCTCCGACCCAGCCGGGAATCGAACCCGGGCCCTTAGGATTGACAGTCTGTCACGCTGACCGCTGAGCTACCGGGGCGGACAAATCACAATTAGTCAATCGGTAAAAAACATTTTTCATTAAGTGTGGAAAGCTGGGAAGCTCTCGGCAAAGGACCATATTCACCATCTACTTCAGAAGCTGAATACAGCTTCCTTTACAAATAAAATACTGCTAACAATAATCAAACAGCTCCTGCCTTTAATACTTCTACTCATGTGGGACAACATTCAAGTGCTACTCAGGTCACACAGAAGGAAAATTTTAATCCAAAAGCAAGTGATTCGGACCACACGTGGTTTCAATTCAAGACCATCATGTGGACTTCTACATAGCCTACACTTACGCCACAGTACATGAGAAGTACTGCAGATTGCACTCACAAATGTGGCAAGAGGAAATGAGTGTAGGTCTCTGTACAAGACGTAAGCTCACTCTTTACTTATTTATTTAGTTTCATTGTGATATTTGCACGATGTGAACTTTGAAGGCAATAAAATCGTTCTGTAGTCAGTGGCAAATGCCGTTTCCATTAATTTCCCCAAAGCGCTAGACGAAAATATCGACGTCTTTCCTCTAAGGATTCCCGTTTAACCTTGAGAAGCATTTCCGTAACGCTCTCGAATTAAAGAAACTGAACTGCTTCGATGTCCACCCTTATTTGTACCTGATGGAGATTCCAAACACTTGAGCAGTATTTTGGAATCGGTGGTACAAGTCTTGTGTCTCCTTTTCAGGTGCTACCTAGCCACATTAACTTACATCAAACGGTATTTCATCGCACCAGATAGAAATCCCTCACAAATCATTTTGAATCCCAGCACAATCACATAACAACGGTATTTTTCCGTACAAAATACAGTCATCAAAAGACACTCTAAGACTGTTGCTTACGCTAACCGATAGATCGTTTGTGAAAATGGAGAAAGGAGAGCTCCTGTCACACTTTCCTGAGTCCCTTGCAAAGTTACCTGTATCTCTGAAGACCATTCACCGTATAGATTAACATATTAAGCTCTGTTATTCAAATATCTTCTAGCCACTCACGAGAGTGAGAATGTGTCTCATTTTCTTTGACGTTTCTTAACAGTGTACAACTTAGTACAGTGTCGAACTATATTCGGAAATTTATAACTATAGACCATGCCTTTTGGCTTTCGTAACTGATTCGCAGAGTGCGGCTCGTGGAAAGGGCATACTGTTTCGTACGAACGATGCTTTCTGAATCTATGTTGAATGAGCTGGGGATTCATGGATTCATACAGATGTAGCAGTATGTCTACCCGAATATGAAGAATGTATTGGCAGTACGGATATGTGTAAAAGGAACAGCAGATTGCAGCCAGTGAACTAAGGCCAGAGGAATGATTTTTACAGCGAGTTCGTCCTAATTTATTGTCAAAGAAGGTGTGCAGCACTTTACGACATAGTTGCAACTTGTTCCCAGAAGAGCTGAAGTCTACGTATGAAAAACTACACGTTTTCTAACGCAAGCTCAAGGCCTGTAATTTGAGAAAATCCTTACATTCCTGCAGAAACATTTGAAGTTAAGTCAGATATGTTACGGAAACAAAATTCAGTGAAATAAAAAAAAGGAAACAGTACCTTCTCTATACAGTAAGTAGACTTGAGATCTGATTTAGATTATCGTTTGTTTTGATTTTATATTAATAAAATGCTTTAGGATATGAGTAAGCTGTTCGTATAAAGATTGTACAGATAAGTTTGTCTGCGTTACCCAGACGTCCTGATTTGGATTTGTCTTAGTTTTCTCAAATAATTCCAGGTGAGTGCCGGATTGGTTCCCGTTAATGAGCGAAGGTTGCAACTTTCCCATTTCCTAGTTTTGTAAGGACATGGCTAAAATTAAGTAAATTTTTAGTTTATTATTAATATCAAATTATGTTTATTATTATTACTATGTTTCCACGTATTGCAGTTTAAAAATACAGCCAGAATGCAGTGTGGATGCAAGATACCTGCGCTGAAATGATTATTGGTATTGTAAGAACTCCTTAGCTTGCCATCTTCTGTAACGGTTACGCCTGGTATGTTTACTCAGTCAACTTTATATGTACTTTATGTCCACGTTCTCCTCTTTGGCACTATGCTGTCAATAATCCGTGGCCTATGACAGGGTTTAACAGGGAGCACTATATCTGCACGGTCCGCTGTTGGTGCACAATATTTTTGTGTTGCAGTACATTCGCCATGAGTCATTATACATGTACATATTAAGAAAATGGTTCTGTACCGCCAATAATAAACTCGCGTTAATTGCAGAAACCTTGCAGCCATATCGAGAACAGCTTCTTACAACATATGTCCTTCACGGCAGACTTTAGATGGTTTCCTGTTGCGACCACTTGGGATTGTGTAGTTTCTGATAATAACTGCCAGGAGGTCAACTAGTCATACTGTGCTTCTCTATCGAACTTTTCTTGATTGAATTCGTTCGGATATATCCCATGTAAGGGTTTCAGCGTCTATGCATTGATTTTATGACCAGCATTATCGATAATATTTGTTTCGCTTTGGCT
Organism: Schistocerca cancellata; assembly: GCF_023864275.1. Classification (NCBI taxonomy): domain Eukaryota; kingdom Metazoa; phylum Arthropoda; class Insecta; order Orthoptera; family Acrididae; genus Schistocerca; species Schistocerca cancellata. The sequence continues at coordinate 390,209,729 of NC_064629.1, read as the reverse complement.
GAAACGGAATGATGTTGGATTGTCTGACTGATAAACGGTGGTGTAATGGTCATGAACTTGATTTACGGAAGAAATATTTACTCAGATTGTTTATTTTACTTTTACTAAAACTCTTCCACAAAAGTTTTAGAAATGTTCTGATGACTCTTTTGTCCTACCATTCAGCGTTAGGTCTTCAACATCGGTATTGCTCGAAATGACAAAATCATATAAATGCCCTGCCCTAAGACTAGAGCAGCATTAATACTATTGCTTGTGATCGTAATGTTAGGTTTCACACTAGTCTTCAGGGTCATTAGACTATGCCATGTTAATTACTCAGCCAACCGTTCCTTCATCAGAGTGTGCTTAATGCTTCTGGTATGACTAATATTGAGATATCTTTAAGTTTCGCCTGCCAGCAACACCTCAATAACCTTCGATCTTTAATGAGACCTATTGCAGCACCCCTCAGCAATGCAAGTCTTGCGCTTTTTATGGGCAAATTCTGTAAGGATATTCACAGAAGAAGTTTCAGCGAAGTTAAAGATCTTTAAATGTTCCTTGTTTGTTTCTTGCGGATTTATGTGATACATGCAAATAATGTAGCTCGAAGTGCACAATATTTCATTGTTAGTTTTGATAGTAAATGTAACAACTTCAGTTCCTTTACAGTCAATAAATACGTATTCCTCAATGCTTCTTTATTTCCTCCCCTTATTTCCTTATTCACTCCAATTTTTCATTCCAGCTACTTTTTTTGCTTTGTTTAGGAAATAATGTTTCATTTTATTCTACTATGTTTTAAGATTATACTCATTGGCCTCACTAAACTTCATTATCGGCGATGAGGACCTCGATATCGTGCACGCAAATAATTCTGTCACCATTAACATTTTCGGCTGTAGTAGCCTTCTAATTTGAGGATATTACTTGTAAATGAGTTTCTATTGTTTCTGATTCTGTGATGTTGTTCTTTCCATTTATTTTCTTACATCTCTTATACTGGCTGTAGCCGATTTTTTTCTCTTTTCATATATATATATATATATATATATATATATATATATATATATATATGTGTGTGTGTGTGTGTGTGTGTGTGTGTGTGTGTGTGTGTTTTGTTGGATTTTCCTCTTTCAATCTGTACTGACGTCAAGAAAATAGTAACATTCGCTTTTCCGCTACCTATAACACTTTTTTCATATTTTGCTAAACTTCTTTACTGATCCTCCATTTTCAGCTGTATTTTGTCGTATTGCATCCATTATTTTTCTTTTGCTTGTATAATTGTTATTACAGTTACTACTTTCAGTTCTATTTTTCATCCTAAAAATTAATAAACCCATTTTTGCTGTTCTTTTCGTTTTCTTTAACAAGTTGTGTATCTGGTATGACGAATTCATTGACACTGTGGCACAGGTGTCGAACTGAATTAACAATTTAAAAAAAATAACACCGACAGGCCACCTTACGTCGTGTTTAAACGTTCCATGATAGCTGTTCACTATTCATGAACCGTATACTTAAAGCAGGATTGTCAGTTACGGTTGGTTATATTGTCTTTGAAGTCTTCTGCGACCTATCTATTATGATTCCAGGAAAACAGCCTTGTGCAAAACATCAGCGTGACACTAATATTACAAAGGTAAGAAAAGGCAAGATTTCTTACACAAAAAACAACTGTTGTACGACAGCGTAGATTTTGCTTAAGAAGTTCGCTTCCACTTACTGTAAGATGCGTGTGCCTCTGTACAGGAGACTCCTTCATAGATATCGCTAACTGTTTAATGCAATTTCTCGAGGAGGGTGTCGGTCCTTTGCTGGCGAATTGGAGGGTTCCCGCAGAGTGACGTTTAATTTCCGGCAGTCGTACGCAGAGGTCTCCGCAGCACTTCCAGGCGGAAGCGTGCGTGGCTGGCCGCAGCTGGCCTTGTTGTGCGCTGTACCGGCCGCAGCAGCTGGAAACGCAGGTACGAAATGTGCTCGAGATAGCGCTGAGCGGCCGACTTATCTATCGAGGAGATCGCTGCCCTAGTGGACTCGGAAAAGCAGGCGACCTTCGCAGCTGCCGCGCTGAGAAAAAGGGTTTAAATCGTGCGCTGCTACTCCACAAACAAAGACAGCACATAAAGGAAGGGCAGCCGCGTGTGAGAGCGGCGTGCCTTCATTTGAGACGTTTGTCCACCGGCGGCGGCAGCGCCGTGCTTCGGATCTCGCTCGAGCCTCCATCTTCACAATCGCCGCCGATAGCATCGTCAGTTACTATACATATAATAAGAGAAGCAGGCTCCATAATCTAGCATCTTGGGTCCAAAGTTCGATAATTGAAGAAGATAGCATAGAATCTGCTCGGCAGTCGCCTCAGCTGCTGCTGTCCCTGCCGCAGCCTGTCCCTCGCTCCCCATTATGCAGCTCCGCTTTTCTGTGGGATGTAGGGTAAGAGGTTTTCAGGAGTTTAATGGTACGGAACCTGCCCAGGTACCACACACACGCAGCCGCCATTCATGTCACCCCGGCGGGCGGGGCAGAGGTTCTCCCCTGTAATGGAGCGGGCTCTCTTGGACAATGACACTAGGAGGCACGCAAGGGTCCTGGTGCGGCGCATTGGCTGAATGACAAACCGCAGGATGTCGAGCTGTGCCCTCCCCGCGCCACACGCGTTGAGCGTCATTTGAGTAATGCGTCCCCTCCTTGGACCTCCTGTCACAACTACGCCTCGTATTGCGCCACTCAGTCTTAGTAAGTCTTCCCAAATACCGTTTCAGTAGCGGCATATTCTGCAAAGTGACATTTTTTCACTGTAGGAAATACTGCAACAAGCGACAGGTTTTTTTTAAATGACTTTACTGTACCGTCACTATTTTCGAGTCTGAGCCATCGGCAGACTGTAGCGTTGACTTCTTTGCAAATTTTACATTTATGTCTTAAAATATAACAAAGCTTTTGAGATTGTATAGCTTACAAAAGGTTTTACATTTGCTTCCTAAATTTTAACGAAGTTTTTGTAATTACACAGTTTTACACTTATATATGTTGTATAAACTGTACTTACTTCATGAACAGCACTCCTTTACACATTATAAGGAAGCAGATGGATTTTCTATTACGATCGATGCTGATCAAAGAACTGAACTAAATACACAGTGGCGGATACATCATCCACCGATGTAAACAAACGTCCCCGCCATCTTGCATTTAGTTTAGTTCATTGATCAGCATGGATCGTCAAAGAAAATCAAACCTTTGTGTTCTAATATATAAAGGAGATCTTTTCATGAAGTAAGTACGATAAACAGATATTATGTAAGTGTAAAACTGTGTAATCACAAAGACTTTGTTATATTTTAGGACGCAGACGTAAAACTACCATCTGACGATGGACTCAGACCCGAAATAGTAACGGTACAATTAAATCATTTCGAAAAACGTGCGGCTATTTGAGTATTTTCCAGTAAAATTTGCGAAAATAGCTGCGATGCTGTTTAAGATCGTTATAAAATAACGACATTTTCGCATTAAAAATACTTCGACTATTCAGTTTTTATGCAACTTTAAGCCTATATATGCCATAATTAGCGTAATACGCTTATATCTTCATAAATACAGTGTCTATTTCTACAATATTTTGATCGTTCAGTTATTTTTTTCTGTATCTTGTAACAGTCTGTTTAGAACTTATGTGCAAATCACACTCACTTTTTAACGCAATTGTATATTGATGAAACTCAGCATTCGCCATGTGGGCAAATGTTTTTCCTTCTGTTTGCTGCCTGGAACTGTTTCGTTGTCTGTGCTCTTTCCTTCTCTGAAATAGTCGTATAGGTTTGACTATTGGTCGGTAATATTAGTTAAAACGTTGAAAAACAATATTACGTGCGTCTACTTTAGATGTGATTGGTTACCTTGAAAGCTTGAACTCAGCGGGACGGAATATTGCTGAACATTTTATGTCCTGCAAATACATCTGTAAAAGAACGAGAAAAATTTGATTTTTTTCCTCAAAAATAATTGCTTCTCCAGAGATTTTTTCCCAGCGTTACTGTATAGGAAATTTTAAACTTAAATTTGAGTAATATTTTTCTTCGTTCGGGTCCTGTTTGATGTATTCAGATGGTTTTCACACCTTCCAGAAACTCACCTGTAATTTGTTTCGTCAGTTTGTAACAACAAAACAAACGTGGAGAGTCTTAACGCTACACATTCAAAGAAAAATTTCAAACTAATGCTGCTGTTCACGTGTTTGTCATACTGTTATGGGCCAGCGTGGAACTAATACAAAAACGTTTGGACGGAGTGTGCGTAGTTGGGAATCAAAAGATGTTGATTACACATATGTTGAAAGAAACAATATAACCTGTTAAACACATCGCAGCCACTGACTATTGTCTGTTTCTAATCATAATTTTCTGTTTCAGTTATGCAGCTGCACCAAACACGCTGACATATCGATCGACAGCGTGAAGAGTGGTGTCTGTGGAGAAGATCACAACGCTAAGCTACCGATAGTAAGAATTCGACGAAAAAGCATATCAAATAGCGATGACCTGTTTTTCTTATGAATGCAGATAAAATACAGAAACACTTCAAATTTGTGGCGAATCTTATAGAAGAATATGCGATCTAAACTTTGTGTTTTTCAGCTATTTAAACAATAAAAAAGTGGTAGCCTCTTTCTCCCTAACAGAAACAATAGAATTATGCGGAAGCACTCCACAAACGTGACTAATTTCGCTGTTCCCATAGTAGATGCCGAATTATTCAAAAGGAATATACTGTAAAGTTACAAGTAACACAGTGCGAAATGTACGCGGTTGGTAGTCTGTTCTGAGTGGATAGCAAGAAACGAAGCAGGGCTTTGTGGACAGTTTGAAGAATCACCGACAGCCGGCACCAAATGTCGAAATTCCGTTGACATTTTCTAGAATAGGGCTCGTTTTGATACTGAAAGTAGCTTCAGACCTTTTCGTGACGAATACGGAGCAGACATCGCAACATCTACTTCCAACCGAAAATCATGAAGGTGTACATGTGTGTGTGTATGTGTGTGTGTGTGTGTGTGTGTGTGTGTGTGTGTGTGCGTTTTTTGTGGCTATTTTCGGGTTCGCAAGTTCCGTCTAATCAAGAACTTGCGTTACTTTGAAGAAATAAAGGGCAACATACTTACAGCAAACACACACTCAATCAGATCTCCTGCCGGTCTTTGGTGCTCGTAAACAGACTAATCAGAAAACTATTATGTAATTTCTGTGCACCTGAAAGCACTGCACAGCCTCCTTTCTGAAATCCTACTGAAATTTTGTAGAATATCTTAGAATTCTATATTATTCACCATCATGTGATAAGTAAGGGTGCATCAAAGAAGGTACTTCGGGAAGAATGTGGCAATATTTCAGTAATGTACACACCGAAACCGGTTGAAACAATGAATGGCGATAGAAAATAATTCCTTTCACGCAGTAGAAATAGAAAATTGTTGACTACGATGCACGGTTTGAATCAATATACGCTCAGTTTGTAGTTTTATAATGTCTGATGTTGCTACCAAAGGTCATGTTGTTGTTGTTGTTGTTGTTGTTGTCTTCAGCCTGAAGAGTGCTCTGATGCAGTTCTCCACGTTACTCTATTCTATCCAAGACTCTTCTTCTCCGAGTAACTATTGCAACCTTCCTCCATTTGAATCTGCTTGCTGCATTTCTCTCTTGTTTTCCTCTCTCATTTTTATCCGCACACCTCGCTCCATTACTAATAGGTAAGTTTATGGTTTCTGTATGTCTGAGCATGTGTCCTACCAGCCAATCCTTTCTTTTAGTCAAGTTGTGTCACATATTTATTTTCTCCCCAGTTCTATGAGGTACTTCCTCGTTAGCTACACGAACTACCCATTTAATCTTCAACATGCTTCTACAGTAGTGAAGGTCATATCACAGCCTTCCCCTGCAAGTTAATATTGACCCAATGTTATAAGCCAGCACAAATTTCAACGTGAAAACGGTTTTGTGTTAGAATATATTTTGTGAATTCCAAGCAATGTTCGATCCAGGGTAGCACCAGAAATTCGCCGCGTGTACCATGAAAAGCGGAAAAACTGAGTTCCGAAGACTTCTTGGTAGATGTCAGATACTTGCTGCGTGCCAAAAATGCGACTCATTAGAATTGAATGTAACTGGCGAAGTACATTTAAGTGTTTATTTATTTCTCTTTCACATGGGAACTAAATATTACAGCTTATAAAACGCGCAGTCTGCATTCTTTTGAGTAGAATGCTTCATTTTATAAAGAAGCTCTAGCGTCGAAGTATCTACGAGGGGATACACAAAAGAAATTAAACTTTATTTAAACTTATTTACTCACATTTTAAGCACAAACCTCCAATCCCCTCCAAAGTACTCCCGACTTGCGCTAACACACTTGTCCAATCTTTTATTCCATTTTTCAAAATGTTCTTTAAATTCATCTTTTGTGAAGCTTGACAGTGCCTCCATCGTTTCTTCTTCGACTCAGCAACACCATCAAAGCGCTTTCCTTTCATCTCTCATTTCATTCTAGTAAACTAAAAGGTCGGCTGAGTACTGAGGGTGAGAAAAAGGGGACATATCATTGTTGGTTAAGTACCCTCGTATAGACAGGGATAAACGAACAAGGGCATTGTCATGACGGAAAAACCTATCACCCGAATGCCAAAAATCAGACAGCTTCCACCACACACAGTTGCGCAATCTTTTCAAAACTGCCAAGCAGAAGGCCTGGTTAACTGCGTGACACTGCAGAACAAACACTAAAAGGACGACTCGTCTCACATCGAAAAAACAAATCAATAATTCTTAACGTTTGATTTCACCTGAAGAACTTTCTTGGGACGAGACGAACTTGAAGTCTTCCACTAGCTTGATTGTTGCTTTGATTCAGGATCGTAAGCATATCACCAAGTTTCGTGACCTACGACAATTTTTGAGAAAAAGTTTGGATCATTTCGGGACTCTTCTTTCAAAGTGCATCACACTTCTACGCAATCCTGTTTTTGTTCAGCAGTCAGCAGTTGTGTTACGAATTCGGCAGCCACCCTTTCCATTCCCAAATATTATGTCACAATTCGTTGCACTGAACTCCAAATCACTCCCGACAGCTCCACAATTTCTTAAATGATCTCTCGTCTATCTTCCTTGATGACTGCACAAATGTTTTTAACATTTTCATGTGTTCGGGCCGTGGAAGGATAATCAAAATGAGGTTAGTCATCAACTGACTTTTCACCATTTTTGAAACAGCACAACACTTGAGCTTTCCCCATAGCATTGTCATTGTACGCAGTTTTTAAAATTTCAGGAGTTTCTATTTTTTTCCGAGCTGAAAGCACAATATCACTGTCGCACGCTGTTCCAAAATATCAGTCATTGCAAAAACGACAGTCACACAAAACAGTTGTCACTATAAACTCTGCCGAAATGGGTGCTGACCTTCAGCGACGGCACTGGACTCACAGACTCTGGAATGTTCATTCTATGCGCTTTTAACGGCTTTTCGTGGTACTACAAAATCTCTGCCCACCATAAAATTAGTTCGGTTTCTTTTGAGTACCCCCTCGTATCTGTCCGAATGCTGTTGATACACATTGTATACCGTTTATCAGCAAACGTTCGTATTTTGTAAGTGAGCTAAAATGAAACTTCGGAAGGGAAATCAGTTGCGGAAGAGGAGTAAACATACTTTAATGAAAGAGTGAGTCGCATGTTCAAGACGCCAAGATGAAGTGATTCGATGAAAAAATCTTTAACTCATTAAAATGAAACTATCGCCCTGAAATTCGCATAGGTGCCATGAAAACCTATTACTACATATACAGTTACGGACCTAACTTTGTGATCATTGAAGCAGGATTTTATAAGACGGACACGACGGCTTCACAAGGCCACGATTGGCAGGTCTAATTAGTATAAATTGCCCGACAAAACTCTGGAACCGCGCGACCACCACGGTCGCAGGTTCGAATCCTGCCTTGGGCATGGATGTGTGTGATGTCCTTAGGTTTACGTAGTTCTAAGTTCTAGGGGACTGATGACCTCAGATGTTTAGTCCCATAGTGCTCAGAGCCATTTGAACCATTTTTTGCCCAACAAAAAAGTGAAGCACAAAGATCCGGCGGAGGAAACGAAATTAAGCTTTTTGGGCTGAAAGAGTATGTGATGTTATTTCAGTGATTACAAAATCGTGCCAAATTTACAAATAACTTGGCATACTTACCAGTATGACGTTGAGAACCCCTCCTCCCCCCCTCACCCTCGTCGGGCCCTATCCCTGCACAGATTCGGTTAAGAACAGTGTCACAAAGCCGTTATATGTCAAGTTGTCCTGCAGTTGTTATAACTGGCCGTTGATACCTCGGTAATGGCACTGGGACGGAGTTGACGACTTGAGGTTGACGAGTAGGCCTGGTCTCACGTTTCCATACAGTCCTTAGGTTTAGTTAGCACAACTTCCACACCCAGATGCTTCGAAAATTTGGATAGTGCGCTATTCGACCAGTCAGTCAAATGAAGACCCACAATGAGGACCCTTTCAAACTCTGTCCGCTGCCTTACACGATTTCGCGACATCGCCGCGTCCTTTACAGAGATTGGCGAACGTCTAATGCTGTTATGCGCGTTATATACACTGGCGAGTCTGGTAAGAATACTAAACACGAACAACACTAATACAATCTGCTGGTCGTTGTAACTGTCGCAGATAATTGCCAGTCTAATCATCTACGTATCCACCGATGGTGTGTACGTGTACGAAGTTGCATTAACATTCATCCATGCCTTTGAGAGATACCCTTTTTGTTTTTTGTCAGGCAGTGTATGGGGACCCTGAAGCAGGAACTTTCGCTCCGAAATACGACTGAGCAAAATTTGCCTAGAGTTCATTAGATAAACCAATTAGCATTTTAAAAACGAAGCTTTCAGTGCGCATGAAACGGGAAGCTTACAATCAGCGCGTCTTACCAGTCTTAACGAAATGATACATGAAGCTTTAATGTGAAACCCATCCAAAACCTGAGAGTTGATTGTTGAACATTGGAGAAATGCTTACGGAAATTAATAGGAGAGGCAGGAAAACAAATAAATTGATCATGGAGGAGAATAGAGTGGATAACATAATTATGGCTGTAACGAAAATTAAATGGAGCTGTACATGAAATCAGGCTAATGCCTGAATTCTAATACGTGATAAAGAGCCTTACAGAAACGTGGACGATAGGTTGACATAGAATGAAAATATGTATGTTATTATGCTTATCCATTACGGATATTTTAGAACCGTGACTGTATATTAATGTAAATAAATTATACACAACTGCAACCAGTCACTTTTTCATTAATAATGCTTTATTACATTAACCGGTTTTCGAACCCTTTCAGGTTCATCTTCAGATGATTTCGGCAGAATCCGGGAAGTTACATCATTACTGGTGGTAGCATAATGCTGGGTGCTGGTTCTATGGCAGAAAGATGGGTCACACTTCAATGTATCGCCATGACTATACCTTATCTTTCGATATCGATGTAAATTTAGTTTTTACTTACTGCGACAGTATAGGCGGCTGGACATCAAAATGGAGGCAGACAGATACGAAAAAAGCCGCCTATACTGTCGCAGTAAGTAAAAACTAAATTTACATCGATATCGAAAGATAAGGTATAGTCATGGCGATACATTGAAGTGTGACCCATCTTTCTGCCATAGAACCAGCACCCAGCATTATGCTACCACCAGTAATGATGTAACTTCCCGGATTCTGCCGAAATCATCTGAAGATGAACCTGAAAGGGTTCGAAAACCGGTTAATGTAATAAAGCATTATTAATGAAAAAGTGACTGGTTGCAGTTGTATATAATTTATTTACATGTATGTTATTGACGGAATATCGTAATTCATGGATAAATTTGGAGGAAGCCTTTATTCTGCATTGCAACGTCTTCGGCAGGGACTGTCACACTACTGATTATGAGGATGATGGTGCTAAAATACCACAACGACGGGTGTAAGAGACGCTGTTTAGCATTACATCACCGTACCTTGGTTCCATATCCAGATGAGGATATGTGTCTGTATACAGTGCAGTGTCTTTATTACCTTAGGCTGTAGATACAATACAAAACTGATCGCTAATGTGAGTTACAATTCAATAGGACTGTACCTTATATTTTAGGTCTCCTTGTACCGACTGAGTTACTGCACTGAGGGCGATTTCAAAAATAGCTCTGAGCACTATGGGACTTAACATCTGAGGTCATAAGTCACCTAGAACTGAGAACTACTTAAACCTATCTAACCTAAGGACATCACACACATCCATGTCCGAGGCAGGATTCGAACCTGCGACCGTAGCAGTCACGCGGTTCCGGATTGAAGCGCCTTGAACCATTCGGCCACCGCGGCCAGCGGAGGGTGATTTGAGGAAAGTGCTTCCACACTCAGAATATCTCAACCTAGGTACATAGGACACAGATACGTTGGCCTCAGATGCTACTTTAGAGGACCTTTGTATCACTCAGTGCTAGCTCTGAAATAAGGCAGAGATACACTTATGATAATATAGACTAAATGACGTAGTCTGTCACTGTAATAATAAAGTCCGAAAAGGAAAAGTACATCCATCCAACAATACCAACAACGCGTCGAAATTATGCCTAGCGGCATGTGAGAAGAAAAGAGTAAAGAAGATGAGACAACATATTCCGTAAATAAACATACCTAAACTCCTTAGGCTGAAGGAAGTCACTTTCTTTCTGATGTTTACACACTGAGTGCCACATTTGCACGCGATCTACGAAACAAGTTCATGTATACTATAGAGAAATTCGAATAGTGCTGATAGAAAACAGTGGAAAAGTAGGCGTATATTTACACATGACTTAGATTACCAGATGCCGTTATTGAACTAATAAATAACTTTAACAGAAGAAAGAGAGTGACGGCTTCAATTGTCCTTTCATTCTGCTGGTTAGAAAAACTGAATGTTTCGACTCTTATTCAGAGGGAGTGTCTTTCAAATCCCCTTCCGGCTAGGTAGATTTAGGTTTGTCTTGGGCTTCCTGAATCATTTTAGGTCAATGCTAGGATTGTTCCTTCAGCCGAATAGGACAGATTCTTTGTGCAGTTCTAGGCAGTCCACCGTACTAATGATTTTAGCGTCGACTGTTTATTAATAACTAACTCTTCTATTTGCCATCTTCAGTTTAATAAAAGTCATTATATAAAGCATACAGTACAGATTATTAGGAACACAGCTTTCACTAGTCACACGGTGGTAACGACACAGGTTCGTAGTAGAGAGAAACAGAGAAACCTTTTAAACTTGTGGTACTCCATATTCAATATTTTATAATGTAGATGGCATCTACCAGTGGAATCTTTACTACTGCTCTGTATCTGCGCAGAAGAAATGGTATGGAGCCGTAGTCATGTATGGCAGATGGCATCTCGGTATGGCCGGATCGGCGACACAGACGATGTCCTGCTTCCGGCGCAGCTGGCGCACTAAGCAACGAAACTCTCAGATCGATGCGGCTGATTCTCATGCATACAGGAAGAGTCTAGCAGTATACAGAAGGCGTGCACCGTCTTCCACTCGGGCAGCTCCGGAGAATACTGCCCGTGTATTAAGGGTTGCTCACTCACACAGCAGAATTTCACAGAAACGATATCCTGGCTACAACATAGATAATTTCCACGCTAGAATCAAATGGTACAATTCGACACTGCACAGCCTCTGCTCACTAAACATGCTATAACTGTGACTGTATTTGTGGAAGTACTAGTGCGCTACAAGACGGATTAGTTTTAGTCTGTCACATGGCTCAAAAGCAGGTCGTTATTAATGTACAGTTCTATACGAACACTACAAGCGTCATAACAAAATGTTCAAATGTGTGTGAATTTCTAAGGGACCAAAGTTCTAAGGTCATCGTTCCCTAGACTTACACACTACTTAAACTAACTTATGCTTAGAAGAACACACACACCCATGCCCGAGGGAGGACTCGAACCTCTGGCGGGAGGGGCCGCGCAGTCCGTGACATGAAGCCTCAAACCACGCGGCCACTACACGCGGCAAACGTCATAACAAATGCAACCAAATTTGGTAGATAGCATCTTAAAACTTTTCAGATCGTAGGTAACGTGAATCTTTCAACAAATTATGTTTCAAAGCGTCAGTATGATTCTTTGCGATGGAGAGAATCCGACCAACGCTTCGAAAGAACATAAGACGCAAGAGGCGGACAGCATTTTCATCAATAACTCCAGTAACACACTACTGCCCATTACGCTGACAAACCCATTGAGGCGGCATACAACAAACGCCAATCTGTCGTGACGTGTACTACATGCTTCGATATGCAGATGATATGCATTTCAGCGAAAGCGTGCAAAAGCCACCCGGGGTGGCCGATCGGTTCTAGGCGCTACAGTCTGGAACCGCACGACCGCTGCGGTCGCAGGTTCGAATCCTGCCTCGGGCATGGGCGTGTGTGATGTCCTTAGGTTAGTTAGGTTTAAGTAGTTCTAAGTTCTAGAGGACTGATGACCTCAGAAGTTAAGTCTCATAGTGCTCAGAGGCAGCCAAAGCGTGCAAAGCAAGTAGCAATAAGGCCATTAGCATTCTGTAAAATGGGTTAAGAAAGGTATTCAATATTCTCAGAGTTGCTACTGTGGACCAAATCAAGAAACATATAAGCACATGGGCTCTAAAATGTACACCTTAAGAGCTATGAGCACTTGTCCACCTTCGCCATTGTGAAACGCATTTGTTCTGCTGCAAGCACTATGCTATTACGAATGACCTACAAAGTGCAGTAAACAAATAAGTACACAAAACAGAACTCGTTATTCTGTCACTGCGAAACTATGAAGTAATCTTCTTGCTATGACATACGACGTGAAATTGTGAGTCGTCGCTACGCGACATGCTCAGTATGCGGTCCATTCGTTGTAAGGCATGCTTCTGCCAGACGTCTTTGCGAATCAGGCACTCTCTAAAATACGTCTGCGGTGGAAGACACTGATGACGCGTTCCTGTAGTGCTTGTACATCATTAATGGGGCTTGCTGATTTCATGTGTCCCTACAACCAAAAATCTAAGGGATTAAGATCGGGGGTACGAGCTGGCCAACGTCCTGGACCTCCCCGACCGATCCATTTTTCATTAAACATCTGTGTGAGATGCTCTCGGAGATTTCGAACCAAATGGGCTGCTGATCCATTACGCATGAAGCATGTCTCCAGTTATTGTTGGAACAGTACCTCTTCTAGCAGGACAAGCAAGATGTTTGAAAGGAACTGACGATACTTTGCACCAGTCAACCCATATGACAGTATGTAAGTTACTATTCGTCTAATGTCAATAATTCCTGCCCACATGTTAATTCAAAATCGGATTTGATGGCTTCCTTCGTTAACTGCTTACGCATTTGCTTCTGCCCACACATGTTGATTATGAAAGCTGACAGTTTCATCTCGTGTGACAAGGATTTCAAAGACTTAAAAAAAAAAAAAAAGGTTCAAATGGCTCTAAGCACTATGGGACTTAACATCTGAGGTCATCAGTCCCCTAGACTTAGAACTGCTTAAAACTAACTAACCTAAGGACACCACACACATCCATGCCCGTGGCAAGATTCGAACCTGCGACCGAAGCAGCCGCGTGGTTCCAGACTGAAGCGCCTAGAACCGCTCGGCCACCGCGGCCGGCTTTCACAGACTTATCGAAGCATAACTTCGCTCCTGTGGAATGAATGAATGTAAATGATGCGCTTACTGAGAACTGTGAATACTGCTTACACTAACAGATGTTTACTGCGTGTTGCACCCATGAACAATAAAGATGTCCTTCATTTATTTACTGCATTTTATAGATCGCTCGTAATAGCGAAGAACTTGCAGAAGAAGAGATGTGTTTCATAGTAGGAAAGATTGACAAGTGCTCAAAGCTCATGAGGTAAGCATTTTAGCGCCCATGTTAAATGGAGATTTTTGTCTTACTTTGTTCAATATTACCAACCCTCAGAATATGGAATACTTTTTTACTAAGGTCGTGTGTACATGAAAAGATTACATAGCGGGTTTCTCATTCAGAGATCACGTTATAACATGTTGTTTCTGAGAAGACTGTGTTATGGCTCGTGTGAGGAGGACGAACATCTAACAGCCCGCAGCGGTAGCATCATAGCATATCGAGACTGCTGCTTATCGATCCACGGTGTTGCTCGCGTTCGGGATCTGTCGAATGACAAGCGAATTGGAAGTCGATCGGCTCTAGAGGGATACATTTAGTACTATGCAGAATCTCAACGATCCCATCTGACTAGTGCCAGAGAGGCATTAAGATAGTACGATGACATCTGGAGCTCCATGGACTGTCAGGAAGACGACGATCGTTGCATTTTGACTTGACACAGTAGCAGCTTTAGGCCCTCCAACAGTCGGGCGTCCTACAACACTGGATATAGGAATGGCACAATTCCGACTATTTTTTAAATGAGTCTCAGTTCTGTGGACAACAACAACATGGACGTAACTGTTTATGAATTCTCTGAGGACAACCAACATTGCCTGATTGTGTTAGTCAAACTAATTTGGGTCTGCAGCCTGTGTGATAGTAAAGGGTACCATCGGGTACACAACACGATCATATCATGTTTGCGTAACTAGTAATTTGGACGTGAGCCGTAACATTTCTGATGTGTTAAGCCTGGTGACTGTACCCTGCCTAGAAGGTCCCCGTGACATTATTTGTCAACAAAATAATGCAAGACCGTGTTGCCCGTATTGTCCCGATCTTCATAAATACATATATTGTTTGACTATTACCATGGCCTGCATGTTCTCTACATCTCTCATCAATTTTGAAGTCAGCTGTCTCACCCCGTTAAATGTACCTATTCTCATCAAATCACTGAAGTAACGCAATGTAGGGCGTGGCCAGCACTTGGCTGGGTAACTGGCTATGTAAGTGAAGTGCTGCTGTTTGTTTTGGTTCAAATGGCTCTGAGCACTATGGGACTTAACACCTTAGGTGATCAGTCCCCTAGAACTTAGAACTACTTAAACCTAACTAACCTAAGGACATCACACACATCCATGCCCGAGGCAGGATTCGAACCTGCGACCGTAGCAGTCCCGCGGTTCCGGACTGCAGTGCCTAGAACCGCACGGCCACCGCGGCCGGCTGCTGTTTGTTTTCCCTTTGCCTTTACGGCAAAGGGGAGGAAGGGTGCTGGTGTAAATTTTTCTGATAAACAGGCTTTGCGGCAATCTGCTGGATGTATTCCAAGCCTCTTCTCACTCTGCCATTTTAAGTGAGGGCATTTCATACTGTTGATTGTGATCTGTTCGTGCGATGGCAACCTTAATTCTATTAAAGAGGAGTAGGCTATGTGCCAGCATTGGGTTTCATCACCTGCTTTTCCTTATAATCATCTAACATAAACGTAACACCACACTACGCAAACCATTACAGTCACCTACACTTATACAGTTCAACACACAGCTCTGACTCTTCGCGAAGGAAAGGTGCCACAGTGCACGAATGACCAAAGAACCTTACCGGCTGGGCGGCAGAATCTGCCCATGGTGGTCTCCCAGTCAACAATACCATGCGACTTTCCTTTCTTTTTACATATTTTGAAAATATATGGTCATTGGTTGCTGTGAGAATAACATGCCACCACTCACCATCCACTACGATTGATGAACTATGGCACATAGTTGAAACAGCATGGAATGTCGTACCCTCGTACCCTTATCTGTCATCCAAG
The DNA here is from genome assembly GCF_023864275.1 of Schistocerca cancellata. Taxonomy (NCBI): domain Eukaryota; kingdom Metazoa; phylum Arthropoda; class Insecta; order Orthoptera; family Acrididae; genus Schistocerca; species Schistocerca cancellata. The sequence goes on along the minus strand of NC_064629.1, from coordinate 390,193,949 downwards.
CTCAGCTGGACTTGATGTCCATCCAGTTTATAGCTATGGTTGCTGTCACATGTTTTAGCACTGTGTACTAAGTTTTACAACCTGCTCAGCACAAATCACATACACATTTAATCATATATTCTTGCAGCCATGCTATATATACTGCATACAATAAATAGTGTTTTCTTTTTTATTATATTTCTTGGTGTTGCAACTCGTTTGGCCAGTAAAATATTTGATGTTACACCTAGCGAGATGATACAGTGGTTAATACACTTGCGATGGACTGTGAAGGAGTGAAGCCTAAATCCCCATCCTCCCGAACTTAGTGACATGGTCAGTTGTTCAGCACACACACAGATTAGTTTTCGGAAGGACCAGTGATCCAAGTACGGTCGTCCAAATTTGTATTTCCAGTATTTCTTTTTCACCAGTCGGTTCTCTGATTAGCTGCTTACGATAATATTCGGTAAGGTAATCAGAACAACTTTACGTGATTCCATATCCCTACTACCCGCCTAAATAACATGAGACTTTGTCAGTAGCTGATCATTTGTAATTTCTTCCTAATACTATGACATGCCTATATAATTTAGGTGAGATCTTCTCTAAGCTTTCCCTCAAATATTGCGCCACTAGTGCTCATAAGCATGGGATCGGTAAAAGCAATCTATGAGAATGTCTTATCCACTTGTAACACTTACCTTCATCCACATAATTTCGCATTCGGAGTCTATACTAACCTCACAAAATATTATAGTATTTTTTATGCTGTAAACGCGTCTCTATTACTGGTATTCAATCTGTCATTGCGATATACATTCCTGTAGGAATTTAGAATTTCATTGCTGTTAACATATGATTTCAGTCACCTTCCTGTCGCCAGTACGATGTGGGATTATTACCTTTTATAAGCGACACTAATTCTGCTACCTTTCTATAAACACTCCTGCCGCTTACTAATGCTACAAGGGTGTGCTGAAAACTAATTCCTCCTAATTTTTCGAGTGAAAACTCTTAAACACTCTGAAATGAAACAAACGTTATTAACATTCTACACCTTTACTCTTCATGAATACATATCCTTAGCCCTTTGCCGTTGGAGGGCTCTGATACGTAGCACGTAAAATGGCGATGTGAAACGTAACTATGTCGGTGCATGAGAAACAGCGTGCTGTAATCGAGTCTCGGATTCGAAGAGTTGGTCCACACATGGAGCACCCTCTCCTTGAACAGGACAATGCCTGATCACACTCGAATGAAGCGTAATTTGCAACACCTAACTTAAAATGTTTACATCTACTGAAATTTAAGAGAACGTAATACTCACTATTATCGTTGATGACACTACAAAGCACTTCACAGTTAACTGCGAAGCATGTATGTAGCAGTAATAGTAGACTGGTGCTTTCAGGCCATACGAAATATTTTCCATCCCATATGGACAACAACGGCAATACATCGGCCCCATCTCGACAAATAACTGCAACAACCATCACCACTAGAAAAATTATGGTCCATAGGGCTATATTGCCATGTATCGCTGCCACAACGCAGATTTGTTGAAGGCAATACTATTGTGGTCACACATTGTCGTAAAATGTGACCCATGTAAACGCACCTGAAGAGAGAGTTTGTGGTCTTCTCAAGTTGCTCACAAATATGTAAATGTTACAGTGGGCTGAATCGAACCGTTAAAACGACAGTGATAAGTCTCGGCGTTCTTCAACGCGCAGAGGTCTTGTCTGTCCACATACAAAGTCAGAAAGTTATGCTTCCCTCCTCTATATAATTTTCCATGGTAAACTGTGCAACTAATGTATCTTCTAACAGGGTGCTCACTAGATCAAAAAACGCATCTCCTTCTTCTTCATAATTAAAATAAGTTAGAGAGATGCAACAATGAAGCACTTCCCTTTTTCGCATTCTGTTTCCCTGCAAATTGTTACAAGTCCTAACGCCTGAATTACCCACCGCCTGGTAGAAAATATAGATCTCATTATAACATATAATCCAGTTTCTAATAATATAATCTATAATCCAACTACCTAATTATATAAGCTAAGTTTTCAAAATAATTCCAAATTTTACGTATATTTAGTTGTTTTCTTTCTGCGTAAATCAGTGTTTTTAGCTTCTACACAGTAAAATTAGTTTATTCTGGAAGGAGTAATGTCCAACACCGATTCCAAAGTGGTAACAGGATGACAGATGAAATCTGCAACCATTTCACTCTATAAAAATATTAAAAAACGACTGTGGAGTTTGTTACAACAAGTTAATAACGGAGGTTTACGATACGAAACTCATTCCTCTGTTGGAATATTCCTGTCGAAAACAGTCGAAATCACTAACGAAAACTGCCGTACTATTATTCCTCAGGAGACGGCAAAAAGGTTTGAACAACTGTGGGTGTCATGAATCAAACCTATGGCTTCTTCGCCCAAGCAGCATTGATTTAATTCAGTAAAAAAAAAAAAAAAAAAAAAAAAAAAACACTGGTCGACATCACTTTTCCACAAAAATTATTTATTTTTATATTGTTTGTAATGTCATCATGGACTGCCAAATGTACATCATATGCTAATTTTGGCAATTTTGGACCTTTACTAAATCTTGTATAGTGAACGATGCTCCTTTTGCATGTAACGTCTCGATGGGTCAACATGCTGACCACATTGCTGTACTGCTGCAGCTCGAAATTAATCAATTTTGCAGGACGCTCTTTGTGTCACCTACAACTTTCTCTTTTTGTTACATTTGTTACAGACTTCCTGCCTAACTCCTGTACGGAAGATGCCCCTTGCGTTGATTTCCCACATGCCTAGACGACAAATAATCATTTCCTGTTTAAAGACATTGGCAGTGGTTCTTCTTATTCGAGCTTCTCAAAAAGTCTTCACTAGGTGAAGTGACGTTGTCCAGAGCACTTTTTGCGGAATGCTTAGTGTATGCGCCATTTTACCTGAAGGACCAGATGCGACATTCAGGTAAACGGATTAATGGACTCTACCTTGACCTCTTCTGAATTGCTGAGTTCCTGGCCGTCCGCGGGCGTAAAGTCGCTGGGATAAGGTTAGAGAAGATCATTGTCCGGACGCCATCCGGAGCTACATTTACGTGTTGTCTCAATATGAGCCAAATGTCAGGATGGTTGCTTCGACGGCACCGCAGTCAATTACTTCCCAGTTCTCGTCCAGGTGAAAAACAGGGCTTCGTCCCTAATTGCTTCCATGTCGGCGAAATAAAACTGTGCTGACACATGTTGTTCAGCACTTTTCATGTTTTGAGAAAGTTCACTCACCGTCATTGCCGTTAAGTCAGTTATAAGATAGCATAACCAGTTTCAGCCCATATGACCACCTCCAGATCCCTAAAACAAAAAAAAACAAAAAAACAAAAAAGATAGAATGAATACATGGAAGAGACTTAGTTACCTAACTTAAATGTCCGTTTCTTATACATGTGATAACAACAAAGTGATAAGTTGTAGCGGAAAGAAGCACTCCTAGATAAAAAATGGGAATGAGTTTATGAATAAGTATGTAGTATCTTATTTTAATATATCGGAAAAAATAAGTGTTCTAATATAAAATACACGGTATCCGCCCTCCTTCTCCGCTGCCATACACTTCCTGCAGTCCCTACTTCCTCCATTCCCTCCCTGTTTTATCCTCTCTTCTCGCATTTGAGACTTTGATTTTCTGTAGATACCACAGGCGAAAATGGAAATGGTATATTTCGGTAAAGATCTTGTCGAATCCTTGTTTAGTTGAATTTAATTTCCAGCGCTGACAGCCCAATGTCTGCAGGAAAATAGAGAAAGGAAGGAAGATCAGAATTTAACGTTCCATCAGCAGCGCATTCGTTAGAGATGCAACACAAGCTCGGATTATGAATGGATGGGAAAGAAAAACCTCCGTGCCATTTTCAGAGGAACAATGTTTTGAACTATTTAGGGAAATCACGGAAACCCTAAATCTGGATGTCCATACGAGGATTTGAACCCTCTTAATCCCGAATGCGAATCCACTGTGCCACCACAGCACCACCTCACTCGGCGAAGCCCACAGGATGTTAAATTTAAGCATTTGTTCCTCTTATAGGATGGAGATATTAGTATTTGTATCAGAAATATAATATGTTTCCTCTCTGGGATGTTCTCAGTGTTGACAACACAGTGAATGAGCCACATTTAATTCTAGAAGTTATGAATTTTAATACATCAATATTTGGAAATAACAAACGGAAAAATCTTTTTAATAGATATCTACTAGAATCTGAAGTTTCTTTATATCGAAGGATATTAAAATTAAACTCGGGAGTTAGAATTTGAAATGGTTACCTGTTAAGTAGGACAGGTCAACAGGCCTAATTGTTTCCACCTAGTTACGGATAAATAGTTTATGGCTGCAATTTTTGGGCTCAGTAAAGAGATACCATTGCCATATTCTCATGTCGTTAGTTTCGACAAGACAGCATTTACTTTCAGTCATCGGTATAACGAAGTATTTAAACCAGTAAAAGATTTGCGTGTTATAATGTGTGGGCAGAATACACGAGAGATACAGTGTCAGTGGACGAGAGTAGAGTGTCCGCTGCGCAAATCGTGGTGTTGTGGGGTCCAAGTGGAAGGACAGACACCGCATCTCGTTCGACCGGGAGGGTATTGGGTCCTTGCGGCGGTGAGGTTCGAGAAATGGTCGAGGTAAGTAATGGGGGGTCTGTCACGGAATGCGGCTGTCTAGATGTTTATCTGCGGGATCACACAATGACCGCTCGCTTTGTTGGGAAGAGTCCCCGGCCGGGAATTCCGAGCCAGCTGACACGGCCGCCCCCGGGCCCGCGCTCAGAATGGAACGATTATACAGCGGGCCTGCAATTCTAAAGCGCCTGAGAAACAGGAGCGCGTCTCCAGACACTCTCAGCTGTCGCATCTCCGCCATTTTAAGAGATTATATCACGGATCGACGGCAGCGCGCCTTTGTCGTGGCTGCACTGGTCCGGCTCGGGAATCCTGATTTACCACACGCGGTATTTCAAACGCTCTTGCTTGAATAAATGTTCCCTAAGTCGCCTGACTAAGCGGCAGAGTAGAACGGAAAGCTAGATAAGTTATCCTCCATAATGAGTATCTTTGGAAGGAAGTTTTGATCCTTTCTAAGCATTTATAAACAAGAATTAATTTTCAGTTAAGTTAATAGTTACTTGACATTTGCCTCGTTCTCGCAAAGAAAAATGGTGCGATGTCTGGCTTTACTGATCCGTACGACTGCATCAGGGAAAGAATTCTTGAGAAGCTTCACTCTTTGTATACTTATTACTTTTTAAGCTTTTTCTTCAAAAATCCTCTCTATGACTTAGGCAACGAAAGGGGTTAGAGCTGTTAAATGCAAACGTTTCTTTCACTTAATAGCTGTTTTTGAGATTTGTTTGCTTGTGGATCTACATATTTACATTACTTAGATAAAAATATAGTACTTTACTATGAAATATTGTCCTTTCAAATTACAAGATTCCGAATATAGTCTGAGCTATAGGTACAACGTATGGATTAAAATACGCCGTTAAGAGTTGGTTAACTGTCTCGTTGGTATTTTTTCTCTTACTTTTTAGTAATATTCCCCATCGCGCAAAAATTATCCTGTGTGAATTAGTAATTCTACTGATATATTTGCGAAGCCACCCTCGAACAGTGTCAATCTCAATAAAATACTTTTGGGCATTAATTGGCCTTTAGAGAACAGCTGTAAAGACAATCTAAACGTCCGTTTTAATAGTGGTGTAGTTTTAAAATGACGCGGCCCAATGCCCGAAACTATTTTATTCAGACAGTACTTATCAGTTTTATGTTACGATTCTGCGACAGAGGCGGCGAACCTTCTCGCCAGTTACTACCCAACCACGATATTACTGCATGAGGCCTCCCGTGACTGTTAACGGAAACACGCGATGACATTACAGTTAACAAAAACCACATCGATTTTTTCGACTGTTGTATACACTGTCGAACACGGAATAGCTTCACGGGCAAGTTGTCTAGTCAAAAAAACAGCAAAGCACATTATGATCGGCTTCAACTGCACAGGTAAACACAAGAGCCGACCGAAGGGCTCACACTTCCAGGGGCGATGACATTGAGGTAGAATGGTACCTAGTCGAAGCCATACGACCTCGTCACATATGGAAAGCTGCCAACAAAATAAATGAGTTAGCGGTATCCTCACTTCTGGGCCGAGTTACTTCTAGTAAGATCCTCATTTCTCGGTCGAGGTGTGTCTAGAAATAGATAAATCAAACATCACCGACGTCTAAAACCAAAGAGAGTCAAATATTCGTAAGACATACTGGCTATTTTCCACGATTAATTTGGTTCTATTGTGATAGAGGCTCCTGAAATTGAATATATAACTCATTTTTCTTTACTAAACAGATAAAAATAGCCAAAAATGGATAAAAATATCATTGAACTGCGAGAGTTGTGAACTGCATCTGAACGACAGTATACTTGAATTCTTGACTTAACACCCTACGAACATACGGTAGTCTTCACTTCCTCTCCGAAGAGAGATAACGCTAGAAAGAAACAAACCTTCATCCTCCTCTCTTTACTACAGCCATGACACTAAATTAGTCTGAAGAGCACCACCGTTTACGTAACAATTACCACGTTTTGCCATGTGGCTCGGGACTAAATTACGCCGTAAAACGGTAAACGCAGGCATTTAGTAAACTTAACAAGACGAGAGAAAACTAAGAATGTTCAACGAATATTTTTTGCCTGTCAAGAAAGCAAATTTCGTACCCTACAGAGCATAAAGCATGAAGCACCCGATTTGTCAGACCACTGCACATTTCTTTACGCAGTTTCCGATCACCTGGAAAATGTTCGGAACCTTCATCTTGTTGAAACACTTCGAAGGACGCTCAGGTATGTTTGATAGGCAGAAATTTCCAGTTGTACAAACTAGATGGGCTTCTATTCGGAAATCGCGGGCGGAGAGGCAGACCGCGGTATTTAGCGCATCGTCGGCCGACCCATTACAGACAGCTTATGCGCCATTTGTGGCGGGCTAGCGCTCCTTGCGGTTTGGCCGTTACGCCTCCGCTCGCTGTCATGATTTATCCTTCATGCCTTACCAGGCGCAAGCGAAGCGAGTGAGCTCCGCCATACTGTAAATCAGTCTCTAAATCGCCGCCACAGAAAACACATTATAAATAGTTTTGTTGGCCATTATGCTGTTTTCGTGACTAATTTAAATTAGCGACAGGTATCTTCAGCTTGAATTCAGGGTCTGAATTCAGCGAAACCATCGAGAGGCTCCTACCTTTCGTGGCACGTAGCTATGTTCGTGAAAGGAGACACAGGGACAGTCTGTGAGGAAATTATCTTAGCATTTTGTGAGCTCTGTGTGAAACAATTACCGTATGAATGACAACGATGACAGACGAAACGAGACAAGATCACTCGTTTGCGTTTTATGTTGTATGTTTCTACTTAAGTAATGCTATATGAATCTCGATCGAACTGCTCAGTTAGTACCTTCATTTGATCCAAAATCATATAGCACTCAAGACGAGACTGAAGATTTACCAGTTACCGTTTCCTGCCCAAGAGCGAACTAGTATATCTGTCTCATTGTCAACATTGCAGGGTGATTTCGTGATGATGTTACAAACCTTCAGGGATGATGGAAAAGGCTAAATGTATGAATTTAAAGCAAGGGGCTCTGGTTTTGAAACGACCATGTCGAAAGTTATAAGCGAAAACCTTTCTCATATGTCTGACAGTATAATATGTATATCGGTAGTGTCGTCGTTAAGACTGTAAGGTAGCCAACTTCCAGGGATGATAGTATGGACCAAAACAAGAAAATATGTTTAGTAAACATGAGTTCTGAAATACATGCCTTAAGTTCAAATGGCTCTGAGCACTATGGGACTTAACACCTGAGGTCATCAGTTCCCTAGAACTTAGAACTACTTAAACCTAAGGACATCGCACACATCCATGCCCAAGGCAGGATTCGAACCTGCGACCGTAGCGGTCGCGCGGTTCCAGACTGTAGCGCCTAGAACCGCTCGACCACACCGGCCGGCCCTGTCTTAGGGACCATGGGTATATGAGTACCGCGAAACACATCTCTTCTACCACTAGCTCTCTTGTTTCAGTATTTTTGGAGGAGGCAGTATGGTCCGAAACAAGGAAAAAGGAACTGTAAATACATTGATTGAAAATAAACGATAGAAAGGAACATGGAGGTGTGTAGCTGTTTTATTGACTGGGAGAAGTCTTTTGGTGGAATCAACAAGAGTTGGATGCCATAGCTATTCAACATATATGGAGAAGAACTGTTTGGTAAGACCATAGAGAATGCAAGAGACAATGTAATTGGAGGAGAAAGAATGAAGTCTATAAAACACTTGGATGATCAAGCAGTGCTGGTGGAATCGGAACAGGAGCCACAGAAGATGTTGAAGAACATTGAGAGAAGGGGCGAGATATATAGAATGAAGGTAAATACAGGAACAGTGAAGTATGTACAAACATCAATAAGTACACTCCTGGAAATTGAAATAAGAACACCGTGAATTCATTGTCCCAGGAAGGGGAACTTTATTGACACATTCCTGGGGTCAGATACATCACATGATCACACTGACAGAACCACAGGCACATAGACACAGGCAACAGAGCATGCACAATGTCGGCACTAGTACAGTGTATATCCACCTTTCGCAGCAATGCAGGCTGCTATTCTCCCATGGAGGCGATCGTAGAGATGCTGGATGTAGTCCTGTGGAACGGCTTGCCATGCCATTTCCACCTGGCGCCTCAGTTGGACCAGCGTTCGTGCTGCACGTGCAGACCGCGTGAGACGACGCTTCATCCAGTCCCAAACATGCTCAATGGGGGACAGATCCGGAGATCTTGCTGGCCAGGGTAGTTGACTTACACCTTCTAGAGCACGTTGGGTGGCACGGGATACATGCGGACGTGCATTGTCCTGTTGGAACAGCAAGTTCCCTTGCCGGTCTAGGAATGGTAGAACGATGGGTTCGATGACGGTTTGGATGTACCGTGCACTATTCAGTGTCCCCTCGACGATCACCAGTGGTGTACGGCCAGTGTAGGAGATCGCTCCCCACACCATGATGCCGGGTGTTGGCCCTGTGTGCCTCGGTCGTATGCAGTCCTGATTGTGGCGCTCACCTGCACGGCGCCAAACACGCATACGACCATCATTGGCACCAAGGCAGAAGCAACTCTCATCGCTGAAGACGACACGTCTCCATTCGTCCCTCCATTCACGCCTGTCGCGACACCACTGGAGGCGGGCTGCACGATGTTGGGGCGTGAGCGGAAGACGGCCTAACGGTGTGCGGGACCGTAGCCCAGCTTCATGGAGACGGTTGCGAATGGTCCTCGCCGATACCCCAGGAGGAACAGTGTCCCTAATTTGCTGGGAAGTGGCGGTGCGGTCCCCTACGGCACTGCGTAGGATCCTACGGTCTTGGCGTGCATCCGTGCGTCGCTGCGGTCCGGTCCCAGGTCGACGGGCACGTGCACCTTCCGCCGACCACTGGCGACAACATCGATGTACTGTGGAGACCTCACGCCCCACGTGTTGAGCAATTCGGCGGTACGTCCACCCGGCCTCCCGCATGCCCACTATACGCCCTCGCTCAAAGTCCGTCAACTGCACATACGGTTCACGTCCACGCTGTCGCGGCATGCTACCAGTGTTAAAGACTGCGATGGAGCTCCGTATGTCACGGCAAACTGGCTGACACTGACGGCGGCGGTGCACAAATGCTGCGCAGCTAGCGCCATTCGACGGCCAACACCGCGGTTCCTGGTGTGTCCGCTGTGCCGTGCGTGTGATCATTGCTTGTACAGCCCTCTCGCAGTGTCCGGAGCAAGTATGGTGGGTCTGACACACCGGTGTCAATGTGTTCTTTTTTCCATTTCCAGGAGTGTATTCCAACTGAACTAAGGTACAAATTTGCTACATGTAGTGTCTGGAGTGTAGTGTTATGCCGAAGTGAATCATCGATAAGTTAAAGACAAAGAAAAAATATATTTAGGAGGTTTTTAAATGTGGCTATGGAGAAGAATACTTAAGGTGAGCCGCGCTGGGTAGCCGTGCGCTCTATGGCGCCTTGTCACGGTCCACGTGGCTACCCCCGTCGGTGGTTCAAGTCCTTCCTTGGGCATGTGTGCGTGTTGTCCTTAGCTTAAGTTAGTTTAAGTTAGATTAAGTAGTGCGTTAGCTTAGGGACCGATGACCTCAGCTGTTTGGTCCCATAAGACTTTACCACAAATTTCTAAAACTTAAGGTGAAGTGGACTGACTGGCATAAGAATGAAGAACTAATGAAGAAAACAGAGTAAGAAAAGTTTAACTTATTTCTAGCTTAGTAAGAGCTCTCAAGGATAGTGAAATGCACTGTCAGTTGGTACTAACTTTGGGATCCTAAGTGAAGCAGGGTACACTAGTAGTTCTGAATACATGGCAGACAGTCACTTTCTTGTCATGCACAGCATCAGAATCAATAATACAGAGTGATTATTTCTTTCAACATCAATACTTTATGTAAATTATGCTTGATATCTTTTTCAACTGGTGCCATTATTCGCAAAAAAGTTTCCGTTTGAGGGCGTTGGTGCAACGTATCTGCAACGTAGCACAACTCCGAAGCTGGTATATAAGCACCTACATGTAGGCAATGGATTAGTGTGGCATTCAGATATTTCCGACGGTCGTGCGGAAAATGTGGAAACGTGAGCTATGGCGACGTTATTACCAAATGCATCCAACAGGACTAACGTTCTGCCGATGCCGAAAGGCAAACGCCGACAGAAATCCACCGGAGAATTAGGAATGTGAATGGGGCCGCATGTCTGTCGAAAACTACCGTTGTGGAATGGTGCGACGAGGTGTGCTGATGCTTCGTGATGACGCACGGCACCATACGCAAATGTCGTAACGCACAAGTTACGCGTGCATAGTGCTGAGCTCTCCCCATGCGATTATCACGCCTTCGGTCCCTTAATTTAAAAAAAAAAAAAAAAAGGCCTTAAAGAATCGACGACTGCTGTCGGAAGAGGATGTTATCCCACTCTCGAACAGCGAGCGGAAAAAACAAACACCTATGTCTTTCCGCGTGAACTCTGATTTTCGTTATTTCATTACGATGAGCGTTTCTCCCTATGTAGGTAGGCGTCAACGAAATGTTTTCGCATTCGGAAGCGAAAGTTGGTGACTGAAATTTCCTGAGATGCCGCCGCAACTAAAAACGCCGTTGTTTTAATGATGTCCCTTCCAAATCCTGTGTCATGTCGGAAACACTCTCTCCCCTATTTCTCGATAACACAAAACGAGATGCTCTTCTTTGAACTTCCTCGATGTACTCCATTAATCATTTCTGTTAAGGATCCCACGCCGCGCAGCATTACTCCAAAAGAGAACGGACAAGAATAGTGTAGGCAGTCTCTCTTGAAGATCTGTTACATCTTCTAAGTGTTCTGCCAATAAAACTCAGTCTTTGCTTCACTTTCCCCACGTCATCTTCTATGTGTTCTGAATACATGGCAGACAGTCACTTTCTTGTCATGCACAGCATCAGAAAAAAAAAAAAAAGTGTATGGTCATCCACATGAGTGCTAAAAGGAATCAGTTAAACTTTGGTAACACGATAAATAATTAAATTCAAATGCTATAAATTCGACTAAATGCCTAGGAAATACAGTTACGAACAACTTAAATTGGAGAGAACACATAGAAAATGGCTCTGAGCACTATGGGACTTAACATCTATGGTCATCAGTCCCCTAGACTTAGAATTACTTAAACCTAACTAACCCAAGGGCATCACATACATCCATGCCCGAGGCAGGATTCGAACCTGCTACCGTAGCAGCCGCATGGTTCCAGGCTGAAGCGCCTAGAACCACTTGACCACAGCGGCCGGCGCAGAGAAAGCGTTTAGCACAATTTCAGATAGTGTTTTATACGTACCTCCCGATTTAAACATGTATTTTTGCCTACATATAGACGGTAAATTGAAGTCGCTACCAACTACATTTGTATGAGGCGGCTACGCGTTTGAAATTAGACTCAAGTTTTTTTGAACCCTTCACCAATTGTATCATCTGAGTTGGAAGGTTGGTAAAAGGATCCAATAATTTATATCATCCCGGATGCCGAAGATAACCTCTTCCCTTACTAACTCCAGGAACTATCTAGTTCAGTATCCCGGTAAGCTAAATTACTTCTAATAACAACAAACACGCCACCGCCAGCTATATTTCGTCTATCCTTTTTGAATACTGTTAGGTACTTCGCAGAATTATCGGCTGAATTTACCTACGGCTTCAGCTGGATTTCAGTGCCTATACCGATTTGAGGCAGTTACGCATTTCTTCACGCAGCATGACACGGTGTTTTAGCAAACGGTTATTTTCAACCTGATGCGTCAGTAGGATGATTGCCTCAACTCTCACGGCGATGTTGCCTGATTGGCATACCGATTCTCGACTGTATGGTGACCGAACGGAAAGTTTTTATCACCCCTGACATCTGTGCATTTGTTTGATCTCACGAGAACAATTAAATTATGCAGGTTGTCTCACAGTTTCTACTAGAGGCTTCTAGAGGTTGTAAATAGTACTTGGTAGGTAAATGTTTGATAAGAAACACAAGTCTGGAAAGCATCGTTTGGATATAAAATAGGTTTAAGGTAGGATCAATTTCAAATCTCTTGATTCACGGTAGCCACACAGCGAAGACAGTGAGTTCTTATCTGTGTGCTCTACGGATGGGCTAGGCCTAGGCAGTGTTTCGAGTATTCGTCGTCGGGTTCTCTTCCGATGAAGAAGGACGTCCTCTTCAAAGTCGGAAGTGTGGCGTGTCCGCAGAGCACCACCTCCTATTTGTGAACGCACCAGTTTATCGCAGCAGTTGTTATAATCGGGCGATGTTATAGTTACAACAAGGGCTGACGGCGGCGACGTCTTCTCAGTATGTGTGCGTACCCTGAAGCGGGATATTTGAAATTGATCAGATCCTCAAACGTACACTCCTGGAAATGGAAAAAAGAACACATTGACACCGGTGTGTCAGACCCACCATACTTGCTCCGGACACTGCGAGAGGGCTGTACAAGCAATGATCACACGCACGGCACAGCGGACACACCAGGAACCGCGGTGTTGGCCGTCGAATGGCGCTAGCTGCGCAGCATTTGTGCACCGCCGCCGTCAGTGTCAGCCAGTGTGCCGTGGCATACGGAGCTCCATCGCAGTCTTTAACAGTGGTAGCATGCCGCGACAGCGTGGGCGTGAACCGTATGTGCAGTTGACGGACTTTGAGCGAGGGCGTATAGTGGGCATGCGGGAGGCCGGGTGGACGTACCGCCGAATTGCTCAACACGTGGGGCGTGAGGTCTCCACAGTACATCGATGTTGTCGCCAGTGGTCGGCGGAAGGTGCACGTGCCCGTCGACCTGGGACCGGACCGCAGCGACGCACGGATGCACGCCAAGACCGTAGGATCCTACGCAGTGCCGTAGGGGACCGCACCGCCACTTCCCAGCAAATTAGGGACACTGTTGCTCCTGGGGTATCGGCGAGGACCATTCGCAACCGTCTCCATGAAGCTGGGCTACGGTCCCGCACACCGTTAGGCCGTCTTCCGCTCACGCCCCAACATCGTGCAGCCCGCCTCCAGTGGTGTCGCGACAGGCGTGAATGGAGGGACGAATGGAGACGTGTCGTCTTCAGCGATGAGAGTCGCTTCTGCCTTGGTGCCAATGATGGTCGTATGCGTGTTTGGCGCCGTGCAGGTGAGCGCCACAATCAGGACTGCATACGACCGAGGCACACAGGGCCAACACCCGGCATCATGGTGTGGGGAGCGATCTCCTACACTGGCCGTACACCACTGGTGATCGTCGAGGGGACACTGAATAGTGCACGGTACATCCAAACCGTCATCGAACCCATCGTTCTACCATTCCTAGACCGGCAAGGGAACTTGCTGTTCCAACAGGACAATGCACGTCCGCATGTATCCCGTGCCACCCAACGTGCTCTAGAAGGTGTAAGTCAACTACCCTGGCCAGCAAGATCTCCGGATCTGTCCCCCATTGAGCATGTTTGGGACTGGATGAAGCGTCGTCTCACGCGGTCTGCACGTGCAGCACGAACGCTGGTCCAACTGAGGCGCCAGGTGGAAATGGCATGGCAAGCCGTTCCACAGGACTACATCCAGCATCTCTACGATCGCCTCCATGGGAGAATAGCAGCCTGCATTGCTGCGAAAGGTGGATATACACTGTACTAGTGCCGACATTGTGCATGCTCTGTTGCCTGTGTCTATGTGCCTGTGGTTCTGTCAGTGTGATCATGTGATGTATCTGACCCCAGGAATGTGTCAATAAAGTTCCCCTTCCTGGGACAATGAATTCACGGTGTTCTTATTTCAATTTCCAGGAGTGTATTTTATATCCAAACGGTACATTTCCTGACTTGAAAGCCTCGTCAAATCTTAATCTGTTAAGTCCTCTCTACAGACTCTATAAATATGTAATATGATCTGTGAAACAATCAGTAAGTTTCACTTGTAGTATACGAATGTATGTGAAATAAGTGATATGGCGAATCAACAAAAGATTATTTTTATACTGACATGTATTGACTCACCAATACATCGTATAATATGAATACATATTTCTCAAGACGATTTCATGTCAAATAATTAGCAGTTGAAATACTCAAATATATAACAAATCGTCTGTCACTTGTCACTCGGTGATATTTAGTTTCATGCTGTACCATTAGTGTCAGAATTGCGTAGATGACGATGCATAGTGACATACATGAAATGTAGTTTCGAGGTACGGGAACAAAAAACTTCAGTCAGGTAAAAAATATATATATTTCTGGAAAAACAACGTTTTAACCTGATTTTTGTTGGGTAAGAAATATTCAGGAATTTAGGAGAAAGCAATTTACTGTAAACTTGAAAACATGCTTGTATTAACAGAAGTGCGCGTGAGCTCTGATTCTTAGATATCTATATGACGTGAAGCACGTAGTGTGGTGCATTCTGATCATCTTAATGTCATGGTATTGACTGAAAGAGGGCGTGGGGATGTTTATTTGCTAATCGACAAAGTACCTATAGTAGCTACTGGAGAGGGCGAGAAACAAATTCCCGACAGACTAAATCCAAGCCGTACTCGATGGTTAGTATGTGGCGAACATATCTGTTATTCTTCGAAGAAGACATATAAATTCACTGCCTACTCGTATCCTGATGGTGTCCTTTCGAAATATGGCATATGGAGGAGCTGTATGAGGAAAGAGCAATATCTGGGACTCGCAAATCTAACTTATGTAGCAGTAGCTGTATAGATGGTACTCCATGCACAGAAATATGTATGATATGTTGCATTAAATGTTGCCCAAAACGGTCAGCCACGAAGTTTGTCTGCAACTGCATTAAACAACGAAGGCTGTTGCGTCTAGAAAGTATATAGTCATTATGACAGGGCAGGTTGAAAGGGAAATGTCCGTAAACGAATTTTTGCCACTCAGTGTGTGAGCGTGGGCGTTCGGATGACTATCGCAGTCAGCGGTGCTTTGTGGTTTGTGGATGGTGGAAGCCAACATAGTAGCACGCATGCTACGTGTGCAGCCTGCAGCTGACGGCGTCCTAGCGTCGACGCAGGCAGATCCATGTGCTTTAGAGATGGGACAACACGGTGGACAAAGCTGAACTGCCATGCGAACAGTATGCATTTAGTGGTCACGTTGGGTGGTCCTGTGCTGCGAGAGATCCATATTTTATTCACTTCTGCCATATACTCACCACTGTCGATGCCGCATGTCCTCTAGTAGCCGAAACTTAATCATAGTGACTAGCCCGTTTTCCTGAGGACGATCATTCTGTCCCTCTTCGAGTGCGCTCGCTTATTGATATTGTGCCGTCTGACGTCGCAATGTACTGACACAATCTTCTACGTACAGTTTGTTTGGCAGCTGTTCTTTGCCTGAACTTGTTGTAACACTGATATTATCGGTCATACGAGAGAGGACGCTGCTATATCCATGTGTTCGAGAACACTCTGAAATACTAATCTCTTACAACGTTTACACTTTTCTATAAGATTTCAGGTTTTGAATTAGTATCATTTCTGTAATGTTACTGTTTTAGCGAACTTGTTTTATAGTCTGTTCATTCGAGTCTTTCTAAAATAACCGTCAGTAAATTCCAGAAGTAGATAAGGACGAGTTGGTTGATATGTTTTATGGGATTAAGGGGCTTAAGAATGTAGTCACTAGAGCCAGCTGCTCGCAGGTGTATATTCCGGCTTCCCGCGCGAAACTCGCTTAGCCAAGGCTGCCTGCGGTGATGTCACTGGGGAGCAGAACGGACGTTGTCATGGCTACTGTCTCCAAGTAGCAACGGGTTCATTATCGCTTCTTCCTGTTCGCTACCCACAGGTGGCTGGCCAGTGTCCTCATGGAATATGGCATTTGCAGTTGTGTGAGGGTAGGGTAACACTACCAAACCTAACTAACGTAGAAGTTGCTGTATAGATTGCCCTCCTAACATAGAAATCGAGATCAACAGCTGCATGGTTCCTTTGAAAAGGTCACGGCTGATTTCCTTCCCCAATCTTCCGTATTCCGAGCTTAAGTTTCGTTTCTATTGACTGCACTGACGACAGCATGCTAAACTCTAATTTTCCTTTCGTCCTTACTTTTGAACTTTGCGGAACTGTTGTCGAATGCACCAAGACCGCAAACTCTGAAAAGGTAATACTTTTGTCAGTCATGGTTCATCCTAGCCGTCAACATATGTGTGACATGCTGCCATATTTCATATATCGATGTCAACATGAATGACTAAACTCAGCGGATATCCAAATCCCTATCCAAAATGCATCTTCCTACAATCACAGCAGAGCAAACTGCTAAAAATCTTCTTAAAATATTCTCCCCGTTTTAAAGGTTGAATCCGTACGCGCTTTTCGGTGAATTCATTTCATTTTTGGAGTATCTTCAGCTGAACCAGTATCTTTTACTACCCCGGTAAAATTATCTTCACGTTTTTCCAGTAGATATTAGCAGCTTGCGCAGAGTGATGTGAATGTAACTGTGCAGCTATCGCCACACTTCGGAGCGCACACTCAGTACCATACAGGTGTGCCTCTGAAATAAGAAACGCAATTGAAAGATCGGCCTTCTTACAATCCAGCGGAACTTATATTAACTTCATCGTCACTGTCATGACATCTGGCAAAACGTGTGCTTCGCCGACCAAGGCAGGCCAGGCCACTGTGGCCGAGCGGTACTAGGCGCTTCAGTCCGGAACCGTGCTGCTGCTATGGTCGCAGGTTCGAATCCTGCCCCGGGCATGGATGTGTGTGATGCCCTTAGATTAGTTAGGTTTAAGTAGTTCTAAGCTTAGGGGACTGATGACCTCAGATGTTAAGTCCCATAGTGCTTAGAGCCATTTGAACATTTTTTGAACATCGACCAAGTGGTTACTTGGCAATTTCGACAACAGACACATAATAAATTTCCATCCTATCCTGGCACGTTCCATATGGTTAGCAAAACACATTTTACTATACCAACTTCTTCAGCAATTCAAAATTAGCGGCTTCTATATTATAAGCAGTTGCTCCAAGGTGAAGTCCAACTTCTTCCAGTTTTTTATTATTCTAAGATCTCGCTAGTCGTTTCGATATCGATTTCGTAGTATAATGATTGCTTACATACAGTAAATAAGCTGTGAGGTACTACCAATTCAAGTATCACATCAGCAGATGTGACATATTTTATAATCAATGTCCATTTTATGAACTTACGGGTCATCTCTTAGAATATTTTAAACAGTTATCCTCCATCGCTAATTATGCTGCCTCGTCCGTATTTGGAGCGTTTTTCGAGCACGATGGCGCAGTGGTTGGCACAATGGACTCCATTGGGAAGGACGACAGTTCAAATTCCTTATGACAATAAGAATTAGAGTTTCCGTGATTTCCCTAAATCAATCCAGGCAAATTCCGGATGGTTGGTCTGAAAAGGGCACAACTGATTTTCTTCCCCATCCTTCCACAGTCTGTATTGACCGCGCTGTAGACGGGATGTTAAATTCTAAATTCCTTTCCTTTTTGAACAGAAGGGCAAAGGATACTTTTGTCCCCTCAAAAACTGAAATTATTTAGGAGAAACCTACGCAGATTACAAAAACTGTATCCAGTCAGTTATGCATCAGACTAGACGCCAGTTTAACCGATAATTCGTGTTACAATAAAGCCAAAGAGAGAAGCAGACTGCTTGTATCCAGATATCACGTTCAGCTGTTCAGCATACCCACAATGAAGTCCACGGACGTGCTGTCTCCCCGGTGACGTCATGGGACGCAGCCAAATGGCAGCATATTAACCGATAGTCGAGTGGCGTACCTGTTAAACGTCTAACTACCTTGCCAGCTATCTATCATACAAGCAGAAATAAGAGCGCATTCAAAAAGTACGATGACGCTGACTAATATCAATCACAGTCGTCAGAATCTAGTGAAGTCGATCCAAACGACTTCTTGTAGTCCTGATGACACGCCGTCTCACGAGTAACTTGTCCACCACTTCCAAATTCTGAAATATGACTATATAACGAAGGAGCTATCACATGTGATAGCAAGTCAGAAAAAAATGTTTCCTGGTCTATACTACGGGGCTGTTTCATAAGTTTGTAAACCGCTACGGTCGCATGTTCGAATCCTGCCTCGGGCATGGATGTGTGTGATGTCCTTAGGTTTGTTAGGTTTAAGTAGTTATAAGTTCTAGGGCACTGATGACCTCAGATGTTAAGTCCCATAGTGCTCAGAGCCATTTGAACCATTTACTGTAGCGTCGCCTCAGTTCAGAATCACGGTCGACTGGGAAATGTACATCGCTGTCTGTTCATACGCCACCTCTGTTTGGCTTCTAGAAAGTTATGCCAATAATCTCCACGAAAATAAAATCTGTATATGAATTTAAACTCAACAGGTCAAAAAAATCACGTTAAAAACGTCATTTCAAGGTTCAACTGGAACAAATGTAATGTACTGACTTCAATAAGACCTCGCCCTTCGTCTAGTTAATTAAACACCAACGTCCGAACGGCTAGTGCCTCCAAGCTGTCATAATTATGTAGCCTCTTCGTAATGACGTCACGCACGCACACTAAAACGCAACACTCGCCTACAATACCGGAAAGTGTGTAACCGGATTTCTATGCTACGCGTGGGCTCACTCTTTCGAATTCATATAGGGTTTTAACCATTGCAATATTAATTTTATTGATCGCGGGTTATTACTAACTACTGACCTCCGAAACGTCAACCACTTTGCAACATCACCCACTGGCCCGGGGGACATACAATATGCTCCATAGAATCCTGAAGGGCTGTCTCAATTTTGCGTGCTCTAAGTCACTTTACGAAACTGCAGTACTCAAGCATTTCAACCAAACAGCCAAAGGAGCGGACTGCAGCGACTATCACTAGCTACTTTCTGGCCCCACTAACAGCACTCATTTGCAAAGTACTGTAACCTGCCTGGATTTTTCAGAAGTTTATTTCCAACCTGGCTGAAAAACATCAACGTTTATAGCAATGACGAAACCCTTTAAGCCAGGCCTGTAGCTTCTGACCACACCGTGTAGACAAATGATAGAAAGTCTGATCCATCATCTCCAGACCGGAACGAGCACCCTTCCATCAGGCACCAATGACTCAACGCTAGTGTCCACAACAGGGCCGAGGAGCGAATTAGCTGTGATCTGTTACAAAGCTATACGGCTTTAATGTCTTCAACCGTACAATCAGTAATTTGGTGAAAGGAGACACGTGCTATCCGAATTAAATAGAACGTAATTCAAAGGAGAAATAGAAAACCGGTAACACAGAATCAAATATGTAGCCAGAAACAAGGAATTTAACTTCCTCTCCCTCATCAATCTCTCTCTCTCTCTCTCTCTCTCTCTCTCTCTCTCTCTCACACACACACACACACACACACACGCACACACTTACATACACACAGTTGGAAATTTCAGTAAAAAATTTGAAACTCTTGCACAGAACAAGCAAAGAACAACCAGATGTTGCAGTCTTCAGTCCCCGAGATGGCATGGAGCAACTCTTCACACTAACTGCAATACAGTGCAGGCAGAAAATCTGGCTGTACATTGCTGGAAACAGGGCTCATACTAGAGCTCGCCAACAGTCATTCTTCCTACGCATCGTTCACGAGAAAAAACGTAGAAAGAGAAAAGTATCACATAGAGAAACCACACAAAACTAGTTGTTCAAAAGCAAATGTCCGTCTGAGATTCACTGAATGAGTCTTATGAATATGTAATTCATCCATAAAATAAGTGTCTTACAAAATACTAGTCTGATCTGCTCTTGAGCATTAATCGTCAGCCTGCGGTCTTTACCAGGCAGAGGTAACAGTTAAGGTAGAGAAGATCCAAAGAAGATCGGCGCATTTCGTCAGCTGGTTTGTTTGGCAAGCGCGAGAGGGTTATGAGGATGCTTATCAAGCCCCAGTGGCACACACAAAAAAAAGGAGTTGCGCATCACGCAGAGATTTAGAATCGTGATGGCCTACGTTCGAAGAAGACTCAGGAAAAACATTACTTCTTCCCACACACATTTTTCTGAATGGCAATGACAGAAACATCTGAGACCTTAGGGCTCATACTAGAGCTCACCAACAGTCATTCTTCCTACGCATCGTTCAAGAGAAAAACGTAGAAAGAGCATACTACATACCGGAAGTATGAGTTGGCGTAACACTTGAAGCAATTTAAACTTCATTTCACAAATTTCAAGCTGTACAACACAACCATAACAACAATCGCAACCAATATTTTGTCGAAGTGCAAGAAAAAAAAAAAAACCGTATCCAGAAAGCTACATTAGAGAGCAAGGAAGCGAGGGATGATGAATCATATAGATAAAGTCATTGTTAAACCTAACTAAAAACATAAACAGTTTTAACACACACACACACACACACACACACACACACACACACACACGCAAACAAACAAACAAACAAACAAGAGTATACACTCGCGCGTGAGCGCCTAACAACACTGACAATACATAACATACAACACACACACTCTCACACACACAGACACACATACATACATACATATTCACATGCACGGCCGAACTTAAGGTTGGTGATAACACACAACATACTATTATATTCAGAAGTTGACGATATTAGAGTAATCACAATAATATGGTAGAAAAATGTAGATACATCCACTAGCTGTAGCATAAGTACACATACAGTGGAAGGTAAGCCTACTTTGTAATTAATAAAACATATATTATGTCATACAACAGCGAAATTGTTTGCAATCTAAAAAAAATTCATAATCTGTAAGTGAAAAGAGCTGTAAATGTTCGTCTACGTGTCTTAGGCGATAAGAAGTGCACCATAGAAAGTTAAGAAGAAAGGTGTACTGTAAAATACTAATTGTTTTTATTTAGTAGCTCACAACCGTAGACTCGATGTGGCCAATGTAGTAGCTTATCTCAATCTCATTTACAGAATACATACACTGGAATTACCTTAGCAGCGTCAGAATAACTGGAAGGACGGTAATTCCACAGGGCATAGTCGCTCATTATCTCGGCACAACGACGTGAGTACCTGTGCCGTGCGGCCCATACATAGATGTGCAGAGTCATAACCTTCTGATCTGAAGGGAAAGGACCGACGAGACAATGACCGGGATAAATCAACGACGGGAATTAAAAGAACCGTTGAGAGAGCCAGTAATTGGCGAGAAGAAGTCACGACGACGGTGGATGTAAGACAGCCGCAAGAGATACGTCTTTAGCTGGGAATCTTGCCATTACGTAGCGGGAACTGGCAGTATGTCTACGACCCAGGGACAGAAAGTATTACCACAAACTTCGAACCCGCTGCGTTAGTGAGTATACCTATCCTCATAGACAAGGTTTCCGTATCTACGAAATCTAACCTAGTCTGACAATTGGAACAAAAATGTTATCGTTTCCGTTACAACTACGAAATTA
Source organism: Schistocerca cancellata (assembly GCF_023864275.1). Classification (NCBI taxonomy): domain Eukaryota; kingdom Metazoa; phylum Arthropoda; class Insecta; order Orthoptera; family Acrididae; genus Schistocerca; species Schistocerca cancellata. Next base: position 390,171,841 of record NC_064629.1, on the reverse strand, counting down.
ATCATACTTTCAGGCGACAAATATCAGTATTTTCATTATATTTCACTGTTAGATTCGTTTTAACAACTAAATCGTTCCCTATACTAATGTTACCGATAATTATAAATAACAGCTCCCTTGGTAACAGTGTTAATACTGTTCATTGCATTAGAAGATAAAGCACTTCATATTTTTATTCCATGCTCTGTTGATGCTAGGTAGTAGGTAATCCTTGTTAAGTCGATCTACTGAAAAATCTAAATTTGTGGCCTGCCGCTGTGACCGAGCGGTTCTACGCGCTTCAGTCTGGAACCGCTCGACGGCTACGGTCGCAGGTTCGAATCCTACCTCGGGCATGGATGTGTGTGATGTCCTTAGGTTAGTTAGGTTTAAGTAGTTCTAAGTTCTAGGGGACTGATGACCATAGATGTTAAGTCCCATAGTGCTCAGAGCCATTCTTTTTCTTTATATTAGGCACATGGAACAAAATATATTAACCACTATAGGCATGTATGGAGGATGGTGTAAAATGATTTAGACAAGATATATGTGTTGTGCGAAACGTGTCAGTCGACCGTCATTAATGAAAAGTGTGCGATCAGCCGCATGAATACTAAAAGTAATCCGTTAAATTTCGGTTACTTAACAAGTCACACATATCTAAAGTCTGTAATTTCAACTAAATAGCTAGGGATGGCAATTACGAACAACTTTAACTGGATCGTTAATATAGATAATTCTAAAACTTCCTGGCAGATTAAAACTGTGTGCCGGACCGAGACTCGAACTCGGGATCTTTGCGTTTCGCGGGCAACTGCTCTACCAACTGAGCTAGCCAAGCACGATTCACGCCCCGTCCTCACAGCTTCACTTCCGCCAGTACCTCGTCTCCTACCTTCCAAACTTTACAGAAGCTCTAATGCGAAACTTCCAGGACTAGCACTCCTGAAAGAAAGGATATTGCGTAGACATCGCTTAGCCACAGCCTGGGGAATGTTTCCAGAATGAGATTTTCACTCTGCAGTGAAGTGTGCGCTGATATGAAACTTCCTGGCAGATTAAAACTGTGTGCAGGACCGAGTTCGAGACTCGGTCCGGCACACAGTTTTAATCTGCCAGGAAGTTGCATATCAGCGCACACTCCGCTGCAGAGTGAAAATCTCATTATAGATAAATCTGTTGGTAGGCCTACCCGAAGACAGCGTTTTATTGGCAAAACACTTTGAAGACACAACAGGTCTTCTAAAAAGATTATGCTCCTCCGTCCTCTCCTAGAGCATGGCTGCGCGCTGTGGAGTCCTTACTAGACAGGATTGACGGAGGACATCGATAAAATACAAATAAGGCGAGCTCATCAGCTCTTTCGTACTATCGCGAAATATGGGAGAGAGTGCCACGGACATAATACGCGAGATGGGGTGGCAGTCATTGAAACAAGGGCATTTTTCGTTTCAGCGAGAACTTTTCACGAAATTCAGTCACCAACTTTCTCGTCTGAATGCGAAAATATTCTGTTGACGCCAACCTATAGAAATAGAAATGGTCATTGTAATAAAATGAGAGAAATGAGAGCTCATACGGAAATATTTAATTGTATGTAGATGAACTAGTCATTGTACGGGTCAAAATACAGACTTCTATTTCGGTGTAATTAGTAGGCCGTATTAAATACGCAGAGTTTTCAAAAATGTCACTTATACCCTGTGTTATCTGTCGTAAGACCAATTGTACGGGTAATGACGAGAGTCGCAGAGTTGAGTCTCAAGTCCTGTTACTTTGTCGCCTGTCTGATGTTAAAATTTTTGTTCTGAAAAAGGTTAAGAAAGTTGTAAGCCACCACCTGATACATAACATGTAGATCATCGTAATGTCTGGCACAGATAAGCCTGAGATTGAAATATTTGCATTAAAGCTTTCGGACCAGACAACCACTTGCCTTCCAAGTATAAACAGACATATAAAATGAACACCATCCCTCAGAACCAGGCCTTCTCTGAAGTACATATTCGTAACGATTGAGACCATACATGACATTATATACCTCACGTATTTTGCCAGATATGACAGTCTCGAGAAAACTAATGTTAGAAATAGAGATTTCACAGTAAAATTGGAAATATTTGATTCAAGAAGTCAGTCAACATGTAATTTAGGTATGGCGTTATCTTCTTCAAACATTCACATTCTACACAAAACATAAATAAGCTTTCTTGAGTAGAAGACTGCATGGTTGATCTTCTCAGGCTTTCATTTGTTCCAATAATTTAATATAATCTTGCATTTGTACTGGCTACTCAGCTTATATTAATGGAAAAACAGATTTTTGGTGCAAATTACAGTGACAGGAAAGAAATCGCCAAGAAGTAGTTGTGCGACATAAATGAAAGGTGGCAGGCGTGTTTCTACATCTGAAAGGTCATGTCTGTTCAAATTTCGCACCAGTCTCTTAAAAGTTGCACTAGTAGTGGCACTATGATGATGCAAATCAGGTTTGGTTTAAATACACACTGTAACCGTTGTGAGCGTTCGTTACGTTTGAGAATGGATGTGGCGAGTTGGTGTTAGTCAAAAATGCCTGTAAGGCGACAAAGACACCATTATCGACACCTCAATGCGTTTGAATGAAGTCGTGTAACAGGGCTACCAATAGCTGTGTGTTTCTTCTGCGATACTGGAGAAAGATTTAGCAGGAATGTAGTCACTGTAAATGATTTCTGGCAGAGCCCGCATCTCGTGGTCGTGCGGTAGCGTTCTCGCTTCCCACTCCCGGGTTCCCGGGTTCGATTCCCGGCGGGGTCAGGGATTTTCTCTGCCTCGTGATGGCTGGGTGTTGTGTGCTGTCCTTAGGTTAGTTAGGTTTAAGTAGTTCTAAGTTCTAGGGGACTTATGACCACAGCAGTTGAGTCCCATAGTGCTCAGAGCCATTTTTTTGATTTCTGGCAGCGGTGGTCACAAGAGTGTACGGTCACACGAAGATCGGGCTGTGGACGGCCACGTGGCACTACCAATAAGGAAGACAATTGTGTTAGGTGTATGGCTGTGGAGCATCGTACTACATCTGCAGCAGCAATTTGAGCGGCAGTTGGCACCACACTGACACAACAAACTGTTACAAATCGGTTACTTTAAGGACAGCCTCGAGCCAGATTCCAAAGCGTGATTCCTACTGACCCCAAACCACCACCATTTGCGACTTCAGTCGTGTCAAGCGAGAGCTAATTGGAGGGCACGACGGAGATCTCTGGCGTTTACTGATGAAAGGTGGTTTTGCCTCGGTGCCGATGATGGCCGCGTGTTGGTTAGAAGGAGGCCAGTTGAGGGCGTGCAACCAACCTGTCTGCGTGCCAGACACGCTGGATCTACATCTAGAGTTATGATCTGGGTGCGATTTCGTATGACAACAGGGGCACTCTCGTGCATATACCACTCACCCTGCCTGCAAAATTGTGTGTCAGTCTGGTGATTCTACCTGTTGCTCTGCCATTCATGAACAGCATTGCGGGGGAGGGGGGGTGTTTTCCAACAGGATAACGCTTACCTGTATACCGCTATTGTAACCCAACATCCTCTACAGAGTGTCGAAAAGTTGCCTTAGCCTGTTAGATCACCAGATCAGTCATTGGACGATAACTCCAGTGTCATCTATTAACAGCATTAACCGCATCCATTAAGAGCATTAACCGTCCCTGTATTGACCAAGTGCAGCAGGCATGGAACTCCACCCCACACCCCGCTCCTGTACAACACAATGCATGTACATTTGCATGCTTACATTCAACATTCTGTTGGTTACACCGGTTGTTAATGTACCAGTATCTTACATTTGCCATCGCTTACCTCGCGCTTACATTAACCTGAGATTTTGCAATGTTAATCACTTCAGTACGTTCCCTAGACAAATGTATTCCTGAAATTTCATTACTCTATGTTAATCATGCAGCAGGCATGGAACTCCACCCCACACCCCGCTCCTGTACAACACAATGCATGTACATTTGCATGCTTACATTCAACATTCTGTTGGTTACACCGGTTGTTAATGTACCAGTATCTTACATTTGCCATCGCTTACCTCGCGCTTACATTAACCTGAGATTTTGCAATGTTAATCACTTCAGTACGTTCCCTAGACAAATGTATTCCTGAAATTTCATTACTCTATGTTAATCATTTTTTAGTGTTGCGATTTTTCTTCCGTTAGTGTAGTTCTGGAGATATAACATGATAAACAACTTCTCAGAACGTAACACACTTGAGTCGTCTGCAGCGTAAATAATGTTTTGTCCACGCAAAAAATAAAAGACCGTGAAAATTCAATGAAATATGTTTGGAAGTTATAAGAGAACTGACTCTGGATCTGTACATCGTTGTCATACTGATTTTTACACTTTTATTACGATTAATAACGTTCGGTGTCTCAATGTATAAACCAAAATATTGTTAAGTGAGACACCGACAGTGTCTATCAGTTCCGGCTCAGTCCCATACTACAGAACTTCTTACTTATTGAATAAGCGAGAATCAGTATACAAACGCTATACTGTGAAGAAAAGAAAGACTTCAGCGACTGTCTTGAATCCGTTGAGTCCTTCTAGTCGAGTGTTGTCTAAAACAAGAATGACTTTGCCGGTCAACAAGCTCCATATCCTTTTCTGAATAGTATGTGTTACGAGTCTGATTACGTACCCATGAGTTAACAGTTGCCCGTTTTTACATGAAATCTGGTTGTTCATACGGTCGGCAGGTGTTCGAAAAACTCGTCACTGTGTTACATATATCGGGCAAGGGTGTTAAATCAATTCCTATCCTTTATATCGCGTTACCAACTGACGAGAGCTAGTCACATGGCTCTCAGGTTTTGAAACCGTGATGACCAGCGATGATTTATAACCAGAACTTCATATTTCAGGGAACAAAGAGATTCATGAGAATTTTTCCATTAACTTCCAATCATCAAGACGAACTTTCATCGTGCACATTACAGCTGCCTTTGAACAATCGACTTCTTTTCTCATTACGTAAATTTGTACAGACTTCCATTACTTGTATGTGAATTACGACAGGACCAACTTACCCGCTTCACACTAAACTAATTTCTAAAGCAAGTAACAACTATGTATTGACAACCGCTCTCCGTTACCATTTTCGTAAATATGAACTAAAATGGCGGGGATAGGAGTAGAACATTCCTAACGTCACCCTAAATATATTTCTATATATTCACGATCGTACTATAATATAATTTTAGTAGCAATGAACCAACACAGCGGGGGAAAGATAAGCATAGAGTTGGTAAATGTGTTTGTTTTCCTTGTCCTTCAGGCAAAGTCGTTACTTACTTTTCTGAAGTCCCTCGTACATAATAATGTGACACAACAATTCGCAGTCCGGAATGAAGCTCCCGATTAAATGTTGTCACTTGAAGAGGCTCCAAAGCTACGTTGTTGTCAGACCGCGTGGTACAGGAAATCATTCTCGCTGAGGTATCTAGGGGCGGTGCTTATCTGTTGCCTTAATTCAGCTGAGCGTAAGTCCAGTGAAATTTACTCTTCAAGCCCTGCCCGGATCAAGATGACAGGCATGCTCATAACAGGTTTGGACGGAGAGTATATCGTGTGCTTCGGATTACTTTACATATTCTGATGAGAAATGTCAACTTGTATCATTCTGATTTAAATGAGCTCGTTGTTAAAGCGGTCTCGAATAGGGGCGCTTGCAAATCAAGAGCGAACCTGAGCAGCTGCTGTGAGTTTCTGGTTACCACTAAGCCGCAATGTCGTCACAGTATTTTTTTTCTCAACATTTAGAGCCCGTTACCATTTACCACTTTAAGTATAAAGTGCCCATAATTAGCTGTTTCACAAGACTTTCATTCAAAACGTTGACCAGTGACTATGTTATCGCCTTTAGGTTCACTAGATTCAACAAACGTGACGTTCTAATATATAGATGAAAATACTAACTGATGCTTAAAACTTGTAAAACAAATATTGTCAGATAAGTTTAACAATGTTGATCGGAAACAACAATTTGTAATAGCGTTCGCTGCCAAAGGAGAACTAAACGGAAACTATGTGTTCCCCCAATCCAGATCTTCACATAGTTGTTCTGAGTTGGGTTTTCTGCATATTTACACGGGTTTTAATGGATATGCGGGATTATTTGCTTATTGGTAGGGAAACCACGGTGGATTCTTCGAAGCAACCATCTAATAATTAATCTACAGTGGTTCAGGGAAACCACGTAAGTCCTATACCTGAATCTCAAGATGAGAATTAGACGCTACTGCTCCCGAATGTGGGTGAAGTGTTTTAAGCAAGAAGCCGCTTTGATCAGTCTGGAAATATGAAAACGGAGACGACCCGAGTATGAATCTTCCCGGTAGACCTCATGAAGCTCTTCGTAATCAACTCGCCCTTAACGAAACACTCACCGACAAGATCCAGGGTATCTCAAGACTCAGCAAAACAGTGCCACTAATATGGGAACTTGAAGAACTGCTATTTCTTCTGCAGTGGCCGAGACTACATTACCAACTCCATTTTTTACTGATGAATCCAAATCACGAATGCATACCTTAGTTTCCTAAAGGGAACAAAAAAACAGTCATTTAGTACATAATTAGGCAATGAAGATTTCGTGAAACGATAAGACTAATTAAAGCAACAGATTAATCATTGTCGCTACTTTGTAGAGTCTAATGTTAACTCAGGTTCCTATTCATCCGCCGTGCAGTGTGCGAACGAGGTGATCATTTCAGATTTGCATATTAATTACAAGTATTGTATAAATTAATTTCGTAAATGAAGGCAGCAGGTTTCCCCCATAAAACATTGTCGCTGCCTCGGGGGACCATGAGGAACACGAATGTAATTAATAACAATCAGGTAGAGTAACAGAAGATTGCCTTCTCCTATGTCAAGGACACAATTCTGCAGACGCAGAGAAATATGCTGATATCTTCGTATACTTTTCCAGTCTGAACAACTTTCTTACGTCTGATGCTTCGTATATAACTTCTTCAAAATATATAGAGCTTGTTGCTTTCCGATGTAGTTACCTTTTGCTAATCGGAGAGGAAGACTAGTCACACACAAAACAATGTAGGCAACCACAAGCGAAGCATTCTTTCTTCCTCCTACGAGAATCTACACTACTGGCCATTAAAATTGCTACACCAAGAAGAAATGCAGATGATAAACGGGTATTCATTGGACAAATATATTATACTAGAAATGACATTTGATTACATTTTCACGAAATTTGGGTGCATAGATCCTGAGAAATCAGTAGCCAGAACGATCACCTCTGGCCATAATAACGGCCTTGATACGCGTGGGCATTGTGTGAAACAGAGCTTGGATGGCGCGTACGGGTACAGCTGCCCACGCAGCTTCAACACGATACCACAGTTCATCAAGAGTAGTGACTGGCGTATTGTGACGAGCCAGTTGCTCGGCCACCTTTGACCAGACGTTTTCAATTGGTAAGAGATCTGGAGACTGTGCTGTCCAGGGCAGCAGTCGAACATTTTCTGTATCCAGAAAGGCCCGTACAGGACCTACGACATGCGGTCGTGCATTATCCTGCTGAAATGTAGGGTTTCGCAGGGATAGAATGAAGGGTCGAGCAACGGGTCGTAACACATCTGAAACGTAACATCCACTGTTCAAAGTGCCGTCAGTGCGAACAAGAGGTGACCGAGACGTGTAACCAAAGGCACCCCATACTATCACGCCGGGTGATATACACCAGTATGGCGATGACGAATACACCCTTCCAATGCGCGTTCACCGCGATGTCGCCAAACACGGATGCGACCATCATGATGCTGTAAACAGAACCTGGATTCATCTGAAAAAAACGGCGTTTTACCATTCGTGCACCCAGGTTCGTCGTTGAGTACACCATCGCCGGCGCTCCTGTCTGTGATGCAGCTCAAGGGTAATCGCAGCCATTGTCTCCGAGCTGATAGTCCATGCTGCTGCAAACGTCGTCGAACTGTTCGTGCAGATGGTTGTTGTCTTGCAAACGTCCCCATCTGTTGACTCAGGGATCGAGACGTGGCTGCACGATCCGTTACAGCCATGCGCATAAGATGCCTGTCATCTCAACTGCTAGTGATACGAGGCCATTGGGATCCAGCACGGGGTTCCGTATGACCCTCCTGAACCCACCGATTCCATATTGTGCTAACAGTCATTTGATCTAGACCAACGCGAGCTGCAATGTCGCGATACGATAAACCGCAATCGTGATAGGCTACAATCGAGACCTTTATCAAAGTCGGAAACGTGATGGTACGCATTTCTCCTCCTTACACGAGGCATCAAAACAACGTTTCACCAGGCTACGCCGGTCAACTACTGTTTGTGTATGAGAAATCGGTTGGAAACTTTCTTCATGTCAGCACGTTGTAGATGTCGCCATCGGCGCTAACCTTGTGTGAATGCTCTGAAAAGCTAATCATTTGCATATCACAGCATCTTCTTTTGTCGGTTAAATTTCGCGTCTGTAGCACGTCATCTTCGTGGTGTAGCAATTTTAATGGCCAGTAGTGCATTTTCTGTTCACAATAAATCATAGTGAGAAGGAAGTACACCATTCCATAAACGTGAACTACTTAGTCAAATAACTGGCATCTCAGGGAGATGGCGTTTCTATCACTATATGGAATGAAATAGTTGTGTGTTGCACACGATTGTTACGTTCTCAAAACTTGATTTCTTCATTTGAGTAGTTAGGCTAATAAAGAGATAAGGAGCTGCCCCCCCCCCCCCAGCATTGCAGCTGAAAATATGTGAAGGAAAGGAAGATTAGGGTCCAAGTCCCGTTGACGATGAGATCAGTAGGGGATGACCACATGCTGGAGTTGGATAAGTGCGGGGAAGAAAAACGACTGCGGCAAGTCGATTGTAGTGACAAGGAAGCAGTGTACTAACCACGCAGTAACGACCAGTCTCACCACGAGAAAAGTGTGATACTAGAGCCGCTATGCCCTATACTTCTCTATGTGCATAAACTACAGACGAAATGTTTTCTGCCGTTGAAGTGACTCCGTCAGGCCAGTTTAAGGAACTGCAGGACGTCTTCTATAGCTGAAACACTTGATTTGCTGAACGGCAGTGTCTTTTAAATACTTTAAAATGCAAGACAATGACACTAATCGAAGTGTTGTACCTTGGAACATTTCTCAAAATTATGCTTCTAGCAATTCCTCTAATATAAGTTTAATATAGTTTTCGTTCCATTTTAAAATGGTAATATTCAATAGATGTGTGCTGCAGTCTTCCTCTCAGATTAGTACAATTACTCCGGAAATGAGGGTTTTTTAAAATGTGAAAAACTGTTCCAAATTACTACATGTTCATGCACCCAGGAACAAATAATCCAATCAACTATAAAAGTACTGCAACCGAGAAAATCCTGTCAGGCCGTATGGAATATTCTATTTGTTACATTATTATTATACTACACACGAATTGTCGGTAAGTGAAATCAAATTAAGGAGAAGGATTAATAAAAACCAGTTACGAGTTTAAAACATTTTGAAACAGAAGCTGTTGGCAACTAAGAGAAGTTTACATTTTCTAAGAAGGAAAATTGTGAAGACATTAAAAAAACTCAGTTCATCTGCAAATATCATGCGTTCCATGGTAGAAAACCTTCTGTTTGAAATCACGAGATAGTGTACGACTGACAAAGTACGGCGAATCATCCACACGTTGCATGTATAGTTTTAAAAATATACAGGATTTTAGTCACTTAAAACTCTATAACTGTAGAGCCAACAATATCTTCCAAACAGCTTTAATATATTGTACAGAACATAATATGCAGAACTAGTAATACTTATAAACGCTGTGTAAAAAACGACCTCTTGTCTCACAACAACAAAATCAGTAGAAAATCGCGGTGACTGCTGACTGCTGTTGCTACTGCGTATTGCTTCATGTGATTCTTAAAGCGAACTCTAGATTGAAATGTCGACCAGAAAAAAATAACAAGTTCCTATGTATACTACCCTCCAAGTACAACATTTTCCTGTACCCGATTATGGTATAAGTGGTAAACGTTGGAGTCTCTCTCCCGTCGCTCAGGTAGCTAGGTGCAACATTAAGAACCGATGTAAAACCGAACAACCACGTGAAACAAGTGTTATGAAAGATGAAAGTAAGATGAAATTTAAGTGGGAAAATTAAGACAATGTTCAATGGATGTCTCTAGAAACCGCATACTAGGTGTTCAGTGTCATCTATTTTACAGAATCACTGTTCAATGTTGTTTTCAAATCAGCTTGAAGGAAGACTGCGAAAGAATCCACATTCGCAGCAGCGTAGCGTAATAGGAATTACAGGGTTATAAATTGGTTCTCTTAGACCAATGGTTCCCATCCTCTCTGAGACCATTACCCCTGAGTGCAACCAGATATTAGCTAGTACTCACTCACTCCTCCTACCATTATCAATGTTACCGCCGAACTTAACTATAGAGAATTTTCTTTGAATACTTTCAGTTTTAAAATGATAGAAGATTATGTTATAGGTCCTTTATTATGCCTAGAATTAATGATTCAGTGGGACAACTGTTGCTATTTATTGCTAAGAACATTTTTTGAAGGATGATGAATCAATTTTCACTGCAATATAAGTGTTACCCGTAACTCCTTCTCAGAAAAGAAAGCTAACTATCCACAGTGAGGATAAACACTTGTTACAAAATATGCTTCCTCTGCACCACTCCTCTTCCTAGCGACACTTGATTGACCCATTGTCTGCACTCTTATTTATAATCAACCTAAGTAAGATGTGTGCACTATGCCTAGGCCTGCTCTTTGTACATCACTCGACTGCTTGACTCCTTACTTCTGAACTGGCAGAAATTGGAGGACTTCGAGCTGCCATGCTTTGTGCCTCACCACTGCCACTATTAATAATAATAATAATAATAATAATACATGTCTACCAGACGGGAGGCCCTAGCCACACGACATTTCATTTCATTTCAACAGCTTAACAACCATTACGTAGTTACTGTTGTGTTGTGCTCTCTATTGGTTCGTATAATTTTACGAAAGGAATAAAAAAGCAATTTTGGTCTATTGTGGGAACTACCTACGACTCTGAAAAGGTATTTTCATTAGATATCTATATATCTATAGACCTATAAGTCTCACTTTTACTGTCACAGACCCAAGGCACTAAGTATGTATGTAGTGGGTGGTTTATGTGAGGAAGATGTTCCTACTTCCGTTTCATAAGGTGTAATATATACCGCATTGTGTCACACGTTAATGGAAGTATTTGCAAAAAATGCTTTGGCACGTTATGTAATCAACTTACGGTCTAACGAGATAGTGGTAACATTGGTTTTAAAGATAATTTAAAGTCATGACCGAAACAAAATTCAGCCTTATTGTTTTTACCCCTCATAAAATAACATTTCATCCCTCGGAGGGTAATTACCCGTAGGCTGGGAACCACCGTCTTAAGCGAAACGTGTAGTTCTCGCGAAACTTTTTTTTTTGATAAGTTTACGTAGCCGTCATTTGAGGCTATTTGTGCTATCTTCATTGGGTATATGGCACATCCAAACAAAGCTCCGTCTTCTTGCCCGACTGGCCAATCTGGACCGACCGACCACCGTGTCATCCTCTGCCAATATGCGTCATTTGGATGCAGTAAGGAGAGCAGGGGGTTAGCATACTGCTCTCCCAGTTTTTGCTGAGCGGGCTGGCGCAGTGATTAGCACACTGGACTCGCATTGGGAAGGACGCTGGTTCAAACCCACGTCCGGCCATCATGATTTAGGTTTTCTGTAATTTCCCTAAATCGCTTAAGATAAATGCCGGGATGGTTCCTTCGAAAGGCCACGGCCGCTTTCCTTCTCCATCCTTTCCTAATTCGCGCTTGCACTTCGTCTCTAACCTCCCTCACTGTCGACGGGACGTTAAACACAAATCTCCTCCTCCTTCTTCTCCTCCCCCCTTCTTCCTCCTCCTACAGCTCCTCCTCTTGGTAGTTGCCAGCTCTCTTGAGCTTGGAGCCCCTACTTCTCAGTCAGATAGCTGCTCAGTTGACATCACAAGGCTGGGTGCACCGAGTTCCAGTCCTCCCACGAAGGGAAAATCCCTAGCAGTAACGGGTATCGAATCCAGTTCCTCCACGTAGTAGTCAGACACACTGACCACTGAGCTACGGAGGTGGGCTGTATCGCTCAAAAGAACAACGAGAATAATATATGAAGGCCTAGCGAGCATGGGAAGATTTAGAAAGTATGCACGTTTATCTATTTGTTATGCATCAGAATATATGAATTGTTGAAGCAAAATGCGGTGATTACAGTTTTACAAATGTGGGAATAGCAAGCTGCTGAAATCATGCACAAAATTACGTGTCACAGACATTACCTTGACGTTACGAGTGTGGAGACTGCAGTTAGAAATTGTTGCCATAGTCATTGATAAACACAGCAACTAAATTTTAATCACCTGAGGACTCCTGCATGAACTCGACTCGCTTTTAATATGCGACTAGCCCTCCATCGTATACTCAATTGGGTGTGTTATACCAACTTTCTTTTCTCTCTCACACCTGTCTAAAACCAAACTATTCCCAAACACGCCTTTGTTTTCTGACACTAGACGACACAATCTGATTTTCTCGTGGTAGTTCAGTCCAGTACCACTGTAATGGCAACACATTCAGTTTACATGCCGACATTCTTCTTACATGTTATCGAAATGTCTATTGCTTGTATTATACACTCCTGGAAATGGAAAAAAGAACACATTGACACCGGTGTGTCAGACCCACCATACTTGCTCCGGACACTGCGAGAGGGCTGTACAAGCAATGATCACACGCACGGCACAGCGGACACACCAGGAACCGCGGTGTTGGCCGTCGAATGGCGCTAGCTGCGCAGCATTTGTGCACCGCCGCCATCAGTGTCAGCCAGTTTGCCGTGGCATACGGAGCTCCATCGCAGTCTTTAACACTGGTAGCATGCCGCGACAGCTTGGACGTGAACCGTATGTGCAGTTGACGGACTTTGAGCGAGGGCGTATAGTGGGCATGCGGGAGGCCGGGTGGTCGTACCGCCGAATTGCTCAACACGTGGGGCGTGAGGTCTCCACAGTACATCGATGTTGTCGCCAGTGGTCGGCGGAAGGTGCACGTGCCCGTCGACCTGGGACCGGACCGCAGCGACGCACGGATGCACGCCAAGACCGTAGGATCCTACGCAGTGCCGTAGAGGACCGCACCGCCACTTCCCAGCAAATTAGGGACACTGTTGCTCCTGGGGTATCGGCGAGGACCATTCGCAACCGTCTCCATGAAGCTGGGCTACGGTCCCGCACACCGTTAGGCCGTCTTCCGCTCACGCCCCAACATCGTGCAGCCCGCCTCCAGTGGTGTCGCGACAGGCGTGAATGGAGGGACGAATGGAGACGTGTCGTCTTCAGCGATGAGAGTCGCTTCTGCCTTGGTGCCAATGATGGTCGTATGCGTGTTTGGCGCTGTGCAGGTGAGCGCCACAATCAGGACTGCATACGACCGAGGCACACAGGGCCAACACCCGGCATCATGGTGTGGGGAGCGATCTCCTACACTGGCCGTACACCACTGGTGATCGTCGAGGGGACACTGAATAGTGCACGGTACATCCAAACCGTCATCGAACCCATCGTTCTACCATTCCTAGACCGGCAAGGGAACTTGCTGTTCCAACAGGACAATGCACGTCCGCATGTATCCCGTGCCACCCAACGTGCTCTAGAAGGTGTAAGTCAACTACCCTGGCCAGCAAGATCTCCGGATCTGTCCCCCATTGAGCATGTTTGGGACTGGATGAAGCGTCGTCTCACGCGGTCTGCACGTCCAGCACGAACGCTGGTCCAACTGAGGCGCCAGGTGGAAATGGCATGGCAAGCCGTTCCACAAGACTACATCCAGCATCTCTACGATCGTCTCCATGGGAGAATAGCAGCCTGCATTGCTGCGAAAGGTGGATATACACTGTACTAGTGCCGACATTGTGCATACTCTGTTGCCTGTGTCTATGTGCCTGTGGTTCTGTCAGTGTGATCATGTGATGTATCTGACCCCAGGAATGTGTCAATAAAGTTTCCCCTTCCTGGGACAATGAATTCACGGTGTTCTTATTTCAATTTCCAGGAGTGTATTTCCTTACTTTATAAAAACTAGTGCAGATATTGGCAGTATATATATAAGAAAACATATCTCTGCCTACTTGTGAGAAAGCGAACGGTTAAGCTTGGGTTTTCGGAATCGTTGCTTATCTGCCTTTAAAAGTGAAAGCTCTGCGGTGTTATTCATTTGTCCGCTCCCCTGGCCGCCTGGCGCCCTCTCTGTCGGCTGATGGATGTGCGAGCGGGCTGGGCCGCGCTTTGATTGCGTATCTGTCGCGTTCCCTGCGCGGAATGCGCCACAGAATTTCGCACAGGGCTGCCTCGCCGGTCAGCGTGATCTACATATAAATTTGTATACCCGCCAGCCGAATTGAAGTGGGTTCAGGAGCTCGCGGACTGCGTGTATCAACCATTAGATCCACTTCTTACAGAAACAGCTACCTTCGATTTCTCTTTTAATGGAATTCGCGATTCATTTATCTCTTTCCATTTACACTAAAATCAAGTCCAAAGCTAATCTTCGCGTTATATTTCATATCATCATTTTGTACACAGCCCGAAACGGAAATGAGCAAATTCCTGGCTGTAGCAACTTTACAAATACGAGATTTAGAACTAGCAGTTTCAGATGAGTTACAACCGCAATACGTCAATTATTATAGCTATGTTTTGACGGAGACATTTCTGCTTCACTCGTACACCAGCACCGCCATTTTAAACCACAACTGTGACTTTTCTCGAATTATAAGTTTTCTTTACGTCATTGAATCTTCCACTGACACCGTGGTATCTAACTCTAGTGAACTGGCTGTCATGAAAAATTCGTAAATATATGCAAGTCAGTAACGAACATGTGCGTTCGCTTGCTGCAAACACTTTGTTCTTTAATCCAAAACTAGTCTCAGCCATAATTCACCATCATCAGCTGGCCAATCTTTTCCGAAATCTAATGAAATGTAGTTGCGGTCTCCAGTCGGAAGAATGGTTTCATGCAGCTCATCACGCTCGTTTATCTACACACACCAAAAAAGTTTTTCATCACCCATGTTCCAAGAACTCCTGAAGACAGACGTTAACTGTGGATACTGTATCAAAGACACAGTCCCTTTGACTGTTCAGAGATGTCACAAAACCCGCCCAAAGATGTAAACAACCTTGCATGAGCAGCGCCTATTATACGGAGAGGTCCGACAGTCGATCAGTTGCAGTCATTCCACCAGGAAGGAGGTACACGGCTGGTTTTGTCTGCAGTTCAACCATGTCTAGACGGTCAAAATCGCGGTTCGATCTCGTCCACATTGTTACTTTGTGGCAGGAAGGGCTCTCAACAAGGGAAGTGTCCAGGCATCTAAAAAATGGCTCTGAACATTATGGGACTTAACTGCTGTGGTCATCAGTCCCCTAGAACTTAGAACTACTTAAACCTAACTAACCTAAGACATCACACATATCCATGCCCGAAGCAGGATTCGAACCTGCGACAGTAGCTGTCGCGCGGGTCCAAACTGTAGCGCCTACAACCGCTCGGCCACTCCGGCCAGTTCCAGGCATCTCCGAGTGAACCAAAGTGATGAGGAGATACAGAGAGACAGGAACTGTCGATGGCATGCCTCGCTCAGGCCGCCCAAAATCTACTACTACAGCGGATGACCGCTGTCTACCGATTATGGCTCGGAGGGACCCTGACAGTAACGCCACCATGTTGAATAATGCTTTTCGTGCAGCCACAGGACGTCGTGTTACGACTTAAACTGTGAGCAATAGGCTGCATGATGCGTAACTTCACTCCCGACGTCCATGGCGAGGCCCATCTTTGCAAACACGACACCATGCAGCGCGATACAGAGGGACCCAACTACATGCGAGTGGACCGCTCAGGATTGGCATCACGTTCTTTTCACCGAAGAGTATCGCGTATGCATTCAACCAGACAATCGTCGGAGACGTGTTTGGAGGCAACACGGTCAGGCTGAACGCCTTAGACACACCGTCGAGCGAGTGCAGCAAGGTGGAGGTTCCCTTCCGTTTTGGGGGGGGGGGGCATTATGTGGGACCGACGTACGCCTCTGGTGGTCATGGAAGGCGCAATAACGGCTGTACGATACGTGAATGTCATCCTCCGATCGATAGAACAACCATATCGGCAGCATATTGGCGAGGCATTCGTCTTCATGGACGACAATTTGCGCCCCATTTGTGCACTTCTTGTGACTGACTTCCTTCAGGATAACGACATCGCTCGACTAGAGTGACCAGCATGTTCTCCAGACATGAACCCTATCGAACATGCCTGGGATAGATTGTATAAAGACACAGTCCCTTTGACTATTCAGGGATGTCACAAAACCCGCCCAAAGATGTAAACAACCATGCATGAGCAGCGCCTATTATACGGAGAGGTCCGACAGCCGATCAGTTGCACTTGCACACGCTGGTTTACATACTTTTCACCGAGCGAGAAGGCCCATGGTTAACAAAATGTCCTAGCGTGTGTGAATTCCGAAGGGACCACACTGCTGAGGTCAACGGTCCCTAGACTTACACACTGTTTAACCTAACTTAAACTAACTTACGCTAAGAACAACACACACACCCATGCCCGAGGGAGGACTCGAACCTCCGGCGGTAGGGGCCGCGCAATCCATGATATGGCGCCTCAAACCACGCGGCTACTCTGCGCGGCCGCATTGTTAAGACATTGTATTCTTAATCGGGAAGACGGTTGTTCAAACCCCCATCCGGCCACCCAGGTCTAGATTTACTGTCATTTCTTGAAATCTCTAAATGGGGTTGCTGAGGCGGTGCCCTGCAAAAGCAACATATACGTCTTTTGTGATCGCATCACTGATTGATCTTTAACCTCTAATCTTTGTTTCTTACATACCTGACGACTTTGCTCTCCTAATACGATCACATGTTAATTCTAAAAAATTTCATACTTTTTAAGTTGTGCGGTTCTTTGTTTTTATCTTAATTGTTTTTGACGTAATTCCTAATGGCGTTGCGTCGTTTTTAATTTAATTTAGAATAGAGCTGTTTACAGTGCTGTGAAACGGTATGGCAAATGCAATACGTATACTAACTGCATGATAGAATTTCTTTTCTTATACGGGGTGAAGCGAAATTCGGGCAGTCGGGCTTCGCAGCGCGACATCTCGCATGCAAGCGATAAAAAAAGTCTGTTCCAAAATTTCGTCTGGCAAGTACATCCTGCAGAAAAAGGACGTTAAAGAGTGACAGTCTGGCAACACTGAAACCACACGTATGGTGACTACCTCTGTCATCACATATTGGTTCTACATTGCAATTGGTCCAGTTTGTAAAGTTTAGCTTAGCATGCAGTAGATCGAGAGTTCGATCCTTGGTTGAAGCACACGTTTCTTATTTGGTAGATGTAGTCCACCAGCGATTGCAGCGGGTCCTCTTGAAAACATTTGCACTTACATACTACAATCGTAGAAATGGAAGACTGGCCAGCTTTGGAAGAAGCCCTTTCCACATCGTGGGCGTGAATTTATTCGCACCACTTCATCTACTAGATGCGAAACCTATTTTCTTTGTACCTTCCTCCAATGGTCCCATAGATTAGTACCAACTATTATTCTTGCCTCGTTCAGGTCCATTGGCCGAGTGGTTCTAGGCGCTTCAGTCTGGAACCGCGCGATCGCTACGGTCGCAGGTTCGAATCCTGTCTCGGGCATGGTTATGTGTGATGTCCTTAGGTTACTTAGGTTTAAGTAGTTATAAGTTCTAGGGGACAATTGACCTCAGATGTTAAGTCCCATAGTGCTCAGAGCCATTTGAACCATTTTCAGGTCCGTTAGAGTTCGTTAAGGCCTTACGTTACCATTAGGACTAGCAACGTGCTTTGTGAATAATGTCGAACCTCGGTTACTACTCGTATGTGTTATCACCATGGTGATAACACACTAGTGGGGGGGACTAGTTGCGAGCGGAGTAACGCGCCCGTGGCAGACTCCAATGTACATGCGTACACTTATCGAATTTTCTCATTGTAAACGTCTATACCAGTGTGGCAGACATATGGCATAGACAACGATGTATATGTTGATATGCTTCTGGTCCTTGGTGCATCTGATAACCGGGCTGGTGTTGCCGCTCGTGAATATGCTTCTAGATATCCTCGTCGACGCCATCCAGAAAAAATGTGTTTCGTCATCTGGAGCTGTGCCTTCGGGAGTCATGTTGTCTCCTTCCACCATCGCGTGACAGAGGTCGTCCACGAACTCGCTGTACCCCAGCTACCGAGGAAGCTATTCTGGAGGTCTTACACCAAGAACTTCAGGGAAGAACATGTAGCGTAGCAAGGCAGCTGCTTGTCTTGCAAAGCACGGTCGGCTGCACATCGCTGTCAGAGAATGTAATTCTGTGAATGGTTCCAACAACAATAGGAAGCCAACGATGACTTTGTGAACACCGTAATTTGGTCAGAATAACCAGCATTCACTCGTGAGGGTGTCTTCAATATGCACAATGCCCACCATTGGTGTGAGTTTAACCCACACATCACCACGACCGTGGATACCGAGTTCGCTTTAGTATCAACGTCTGGGCCGGAATATTGGGAGACAGGTGGTTGGGCCCTACATGTTGCCTGACCGGTTGACTGCACGAAGGTATCATGCATTCCTCTCGAGCTATCTGCCTGATGCGCAGGAAGATTTTTCACTAGATGTTCGGCAGGGGATGTGGTTCCAACGTGATGATGCACCTCCACACTCTGGAATTAATGTGCTACAGTATTTGGACAAAACATTTCCAGGGAAATGGCTCGGACGTTGACGTCCAGTTGTATGGCCACCGCTTTCACGTGACCTAAATCCCCTGGATTTCTTCTGTGTGTACACCTGAAAGAGCACATATACTCTAATCCGCCGACGAATGTGGAAGAATTGGTAGCGCGTGTTCATGCTGGTCTTGCTACTGTGAATGCACCTTTGGTGCGAAGGGACCAGAGCTGTATGATCCGGCGAGTTGAACAACGTTTGTCTGTGGAGGAAGGTCGCTTTGAGCATCTGTCGTTCTGAGGACAACGTATTCTGTTGTGAAGGTCATGCGGTCATTAAAATGGACGTTATTATTGTCACTGGTTGCTAATATGCGGCGTCTGAACGCTCTCATATTACATGTAGTATAAATGACAAGTAGATGTTGTGTTATTGTACTGTCATCTATAGCATTTCGAAACTGATACTGTTTGTGTAGTTATTCTGTCCTATGAGAGGTCATTTGTTTCAGCTGTCCATTTCTTATTTGTCTAACCACGTATTTATTATGTTCAGCGTTACAAAATGTTGTAAATTTAGGATACGCTTGGCCTAAGAAATGTTTTATATTACAAAATAAAATGTCAGAATGAAATTAGCAATGTCCCGGCGGAGGTTCGAGTCCTCCCTCGGGCATGGGTGTGTGTGTTTGTCCTTAGGATAATTTAATTTAAGTAGTGTGAAAGCTTAGGGATTGATGACCTTAGCAGTTAAGCCCCATAAGATTTCACACATATATATTTTTTTAATTAGCAAATATAAAAATGCGGCCCAATCCAGGCTCGAACCCTCTGCTAACAGAGGTGGTCACCATACATGTAGATACAATGTTGCCAGATTGCCACTCTTTAACGTCCTTTTTCTGTCGCATGTACTCGCCAGACGAAATTTGGGGAAAGACATTCTTTTATCACTGGCACGTGAGGAGTCGTGCTACGAAGACAGAGTACGCGAATTTCGCTTCACCCTGTATAACTCATGAACGGAGATTTGAGCATTTATCGGCAAACTTTGTCGAGACTGTTTGTACCGTACACTCCTAGTATGCATCAGTCCCAATACAAGAAAACCACCTATTTCCTTATAGTTCAGCCTGCGCTACTTTCTTCCCGTAGTGTTGTAAACATAGGTTAGGAACATCTTCAGTTTTTATAGTCCTGTCTTCCTCAATTGCGTTTAATGTTACGGTATATTGATAATGTTTATTATTGGACCGTCAAACTACAACTGAAAAAAAAGCTTCGTCGTGTAACTTAAAGTTTAAACTTGGTTTTTCAAATGTCGCATATTATTTTGATGCTATGTTTTGCTTTGTGTTGCCGACTGTCGTTTGTTATGGCCAGAGATCGAATTTTATTGGTAACTTGCGGGTGAAATTTTTGTGATGTCTATGATCTGTGTGTGTATGCGTGTGTGTGCGTGCGCTCGCGAGCGTGTGTGTGTATGGGGGGGCCACAAGGTGGGGAGAGAGAGAGAGAGAGAGAGAGAGAGGAGGGGAGTGAGTGAGTGTGTGAGAGAGAGAGAGGAAGATATATATGTGTTTTAATGTGGCAGCATGTGCAAGTGGGACACATAGCATCTCTCTTACACACGCAGCCACATTAAAACAAATACATACCTTCCTTCCTCTCTCTCTCTCTCCCTCTTTCTCTCGCTCTCTCTTTCTCTCTCCCCGTCTCGTGGTCACCCATACATACACACACACACACACACACGTGCACACACAAACAGATCACAAATATTTCAAAAATTATACTCGAACATTGGCAATAACATTCGATCTTTGGCACTCACATCCGACAGTCGTCGACGCAATCGAAAACATAGCATCAAAACAAATATTCAGTTCCTAGTGCTGAGAAGTGTGGAAAACAAAACCCCAAATGGCGGTTACAAAATGAAGAACAGCGCCGAAAATGAAACAAAAGCACACGTATAAAATCGTCCGCTGAACCTGAAAGTAGAATTTAAAATATTGCTACTCCATACTAAATCCACCCACAAGAACTGTTTACAACCTATATATACACTGTCACAAAATTTAAATTAAATAGTAAAAATATGTACATATTTCAGCCCACTGGAAATGCCTTGCAGAAAATAAAGGCGAAACGCATATGGCACGAAAATTGTGTCTCATTCAGTTGTAGTTAGACAGTCCTAAAGTAAAAATTATCACAATACTGTAACATCTTAGGATGTCAGAAATTAAATGCTTTTCATCTAGTTACCAACAGTTATTGACTATTCGAACAAATATATATTTTTAAGAAAATTAAGTTACGCAATTATTTTACCTCTTCAAATGGATAAAATTTGGTTGGTGGGGAACGAGTTAATAAAACGTAATTTTATGGTGCAAGAAATTAGCAAGTGTGAGAGCATAGTTACTTGTGCAAACACTGTGAGACGAATCCCAGATTACGTAATATATGGCTATATTTTTGCTTTCGAGAATAGCTAATTTACTATTCGCCTTAAAGTTTTTCCTCCTGTTTTTCCAACAAATCTCTGCCGATGTACTTCTTTTCGTTGTTAACTAATAAACCCTGTGCTGTGTTCTGTATAGAATAAAGTTAAAGTGAGTGGAAGTGTTTTATTATTTAAAGAACGCTATTTTCTTCCTTGCTCGATATTCTTTAGGGCACATTCAACGAACAGGCCTCTAACTTTAACGTGTAAAGTCCTCGGCACACGGACCGAGCTGTCGAACGTTAACGTTGAACGTGCCGAGTTCAACGTGCTGCTCAACGCTCAGAAACGATGCGACTTGTGCATTTGGAAGGGGGGGGGGGGAGGGGGGCAAACGAGGTATACGCGATTGCAACGCGCTCCGTCGGCAGTTGACGGCTGTATCTGGCTCGCAAATCACGCTTCACTAAATGGACGGGCATAAAATTCCTATGTTAGCTACAACGTATTTTCCTCCCTAGTCCATATGTTAGTCCGGTTGTTCTGTCTGTAGTGTACATAAATAAAAACTTCAATATTTGTGTGAATATGTTATAAGGCAGAAAGGAAACTACCATCTCCAGTCATCATTTTCACCTTTCAGTAAAACCCTAAGGTCATTCTTACTTGATCACTATTTCCACTCAGTAGCAGAATTTCTAGAACATATGAATTACAAAACTTAAAAGAAAAAACGGCAAAGTATCTTACTGCAAGTAGTGCAAGGTGTCCTGTGGATTAAGCCAATCGAACAAACTCACTCCTCAAAAAGAGCGCACTTTACATAATATTGAAAATTATAGTATATGAGGAGGTATTGAATAGGATTGGGGAGAAGAGAAGTTTGTGGCACAACTTGACTAGAAGAAGGGATCGGTTGGTAGGACATGTTCTGAGGCATCGAGGGATCACAAATTTAGCATTGGAGGGCAGCGTGGAGGGTAAAAATCGTAGAGGGAGACCAAGAGATCAATACACTAAGCAGATTCAGAAGGATGTAGGTTGCAGTAGGTACTGTGAGATGAAGAAGCTTGCACAGGATAGAGTAGCATGGAGAGCTGCATCAAACCAGTCTCAGGACTGAAGACCACAACAACAACAGTATATGCTTATATGAAACTAATAATGAAGTGTCAGACCCTATTAAAACGCGAAGGTAAGAAAACAAAAACATTCGGGTGCAGTGAGACGAGTACCACTACCACGAACCTGCGACGCTATTCATTGCGCTAAAGCAACAATGCTTCCTGTGTGACCATATCTAGCTTTTTATCGTATTCTGAAAGCTTTAATCGTAGCTATATTACTAAGTGAAATTTAACTATAAAAAATGTGCCAAAAACAATGCGTTTTCAATTGATCCTCAACATGCCATCACATTCAAACGACATACTCTCATAATACGCAAGTTCAGTAATTCTTTTACGAATATGACGTTTCTCGTCATTTTATTACAACGAATCATACAATTAACGGTGTGGTTTTCGAAAGCTCCTCAGGATGCTGGTGCTCAGAAACGGCATATACAGGGTGGTCCATTGATCGTGACCGGGCCGAATATCTCACGAAATAAGCGTCAAACGAAAAAACTACAAAGAACGAAACTTGTCTAGCTTGAAGGGGGAAACCAGATGGCGCTATGGTTGGCCCGCTAGATGGCGCTGCCATAGGTCAAACGGAAATCAGCTGCGTTTTATAAATAGGAACCCCCATTTTGTATTACATATTCGTGTAGTTCGTAAAGAAATATGAATGTTTTAGTTGGACCACTTTTTTCGCTTTGTGATAGATGCTCTGTAATAGTCACAAACATATGGCTCACAATTTTAGACGAACAGTTGGTAACAGGTAGGTTTTTTAAATTAAAATACAGAACGTAGGTACGTTTGAACATTTTATTTCGGTTGTTCCCATGTGATACATGTACCTTTTTGAACTTATCATTTCTGAGAACGCATGCTGTTACTGCGTGATTACCTGTAAATACCACATTAATGCAATAAATGCTCAAAATGATGTCCGTCAACCTCAATGCATTTGGCAATACATGTAACGACATCACTCTCAACAGCAAGTAGTTCCTCTTCCGTAATGTTCGCACACGCATTGACAATGGGCTGACGCATGTTGTCAGGCGTAGTCGGTGGATCACGATAGCAAATATCCTTCAACTTTCTCCAGAGAAACAAAACCGGGGACGTCAGATCTGGTGAACGTGCGGGACATGGTCTGGTGCTTCGACGACCAATTCACCTGTCGTGAAATATGCTATTCAATACCTCTTCAACCGCACGCGATCTATGAGCCGGAAATCCATCATGTTGGAAGTACGTCGCCATTCTTTCATGCAGTGAAACATCTTGCAGTAACATCGGTAGAACATTACGTAGGAAATCAGCATACATTGCACCATTTAGATTGCCATCGGTAAAATGGGGGCCAACTTTCCTTCCTCCCATAATGTCGCACCATACATTAAGACACCAAGGTCGCTGATGTTCAACTGATATACTAGATATTGCTCTGCACGTTCGAGCTATTCCACGCTCTGAGCTCAGAAAATCGGCACGCTCAACGATCAACGTTCGGATGCACGGTCCGATGTGCCGACGGCTTAAGGCGGCTAAGGGTGATCTTCAATGCCGTCTGTTGGCAACTGATATTACGGCCGTCAAATGTCAAAAGAACCAAGATTTAAGTCTGACACATACGAATCAGAATAGGCTACCAGTCGATGTGTTTCCAAACAGCTCTCGACCTTGATTACGTATGGAGCAGACCAGAGCTGTCGGAGACGTAACGTTGGACGAATTCTTTCTGCCGAGGCAGAGTGCATGACTTGTCGGCAGTAACAAAGTTCAGGAGGTAACACCCTTCTCGCGACGTTATATTACAGCTCACAGAAAGCATGGCTACTAAAGCTCCGAGACCGACAGCCCGGCGTAACAAACGGGGACTCATTAACATCACACAACTCACAATAAATGCGAGTTACGTCTGCCTTATCGCTCCAGCTCTCTTCAATAGCGGACTATCACAACGGATATAAATATCAGCTACAATGTAAGCGCAAGCCGACTGTCGTCCTCGTTAACAGATGCACTCTTCTTGACTTGGCGGAAGAGTGTAACTTAAAATTTTGTCGACGTTGAGGTCGTTACAGAACTAGCACCAAATCTGATTGGACTGGAACGCAGACATGAACATAGCGTTACTGAAGGAACCATAAGAGTACTAATCTGCAAAGCTTTAGCGAAACAACGGAAAACCTAATTAATTCAGGGCGTATGGGGATATTAACTTAATTTCTCACTGATGAGAGTGTGGCACTTTAACCACTGCATCAGTTTATTTGGTACTGGAATAAAGGCATGAACAAGTTCGCTACATATTTCACGCGGTTTTGTGTGAATTGTTGATGACATCTACGCAATAAAATTGCAAATTACTGATTAACCTATACATATCCATAATTATGTAGGTAAACCACGTTAAATTACAGATTTCTATTCTTTTTAAGTTTTTTTGGTGGTGGTTTCCATCTTTCTGGAAATTATTACTTATTTATCAGATGTTTCCACAACAGTAATGAGTGGCACTTTTTAACCCACTTTACTTCGAGTAACACACATTTCTTGCTACTATTTTGTTCTACAACTCACAGCAATTTTTATTCCCTGAAATCACCTGCATTCTATTTTGTATTGATATGACTCATTTTCTTATTTAC
Organism: Schistocerca cancellata; assembly: GCF_023864275.1. Taxonomy (NCBI): domain Eukaryota; kingdom Metazoa; phylum Arthropoda; class Insecta; order Orthoptera; family Acrididae; genus Schistocerca; species Schistocerca cancellata. The sequence continues at coordinate 390,146,739 of NC_064629.1, read as the reverse complement.
TCGTAAAAACTGAAAAAACACGGACTAATAGCTTTATAATTTAAGTACATGAAGTGTAATAAGACTGTCCGTGTATTTTTGATAGTAAAATTGATGCTTCATGTGCTGACGTAATTATTTTCTAGGGAAAATCTGAGTATGTAACCATATATATATCCGCTATTCCAAACAAAAAAAATTAGGTAATACAACATTAAAAAAACCAGCCCTTGAGGGGACCGAAACATTTGGCTGAACACTAAAGCTCTCAAACAAAGTAGTAGGGTATGCAGTTCTGACTTACATCTTTATGATACTTGAAATATATCATATTTTACTTTCTGGTTGTATGTTATGTGTACGTAATACTATTATATAAATCATAAGTTTGTTTATATTTTGGAGGTGATACAATGAAAAGGAAACACCCCTTTAGCAGGTCGTAAACCGATACACGTAGATATCAGAATACAGTAAATAACAAATGCCTGTGCAGATATAGCTCACGACCAGCTCTCTAAAAGCTTTCCTACATACTTTGCTAGACTAACTGACCTGGAGGAAAGGGTATACGGTTAGATGCCTTAGCCACACTCCTGAAATTGTTTCCAGAGTCAAAATTTTGCTATGGAAGATGATGTTATGTTTTTAATTCCACCACGGATTTTTAGTCGTAATTAGTGAAATATTTCTGGATATCGAGTGTTTTATTTACTATTTATTTATATTTTATAGCCTTCATTGGCCCACTATAGTCACTTACACAAAGATTTTTGCAGGTCCTTGTAATTGAATAATACAATACAGTTCAATAATAATTCAATAAGACAATTCAATAGTGCAGTGGTTATTAGGGACTATTATAATTTGTTATTATATGAAGGATGTTTTGCTCTTGTGTTGCCCAATACTCCTTCATTCTCTCAGATGTTTTCTTTCATTCTTCATGTGAGATGACTTTCCCTGGAGCCCTTTTATTGATTTTCGATTAAAGTCTAGTTTGTGTGTCTTGCAGTATTCTGGTTTTTCTCTGTTTTGTTTTTACAGTCGTCTACTGTAATTGAGACTTCTCTTATATCTTCTGTATTTTCTGTGATCCATTTAATGTTGCTCTTACTACTCCATAATGTCTCTATTATTCCTTGACTAATTCGAGTTTCTGCTTTTCTCATCAGATGTCCTAAGGACGAAATACGTTTCTTCGCGATCGCGTTCATTACTGGTTCTGTTTTCTTGTACACTGTTTCATTTGAAGCTATTCTGCAATGCCCATTTACTTGATAATGTTTATTTACACGTATCCAAAATATTCTTGTTTCTGTCTTTAGTGTTTTGTCAATATCTGCTGTATTAATTGTTTTGAAGATGGCGTCAGCTGTGTAAGTTATTTCTGGTTGTGTAACTTTTTAATTTTGAGTCTATGGGTAGGCTTTCGTTTTTGTATGTGTTTTTGGAAAGTAATTTGCTTTGTTCCGTTTTTTATTATATTTTACCATGATGGTTTCATATTTAGATTGTAAGTTACAATGTCATCTACATATTTAAATTTATCAACATTTTTAATTTCTTCTTCTCTGATTGTAATTTTCTTTGCAAGTGGCGGGTCAGTTAGCATAACCTCTGTTTCATCAAGTGATATTTTGAAACCAGTTTTCTGTGCCATTCCTTATAGCGATTTGACTTGTTGCCTAGTTTCTTGAACACTGTTGGCTAGGAGAGCAACATTGTCAGCAAATCTCAAACAGTTCAAACTTACATTATTTTTAACAATTTTAATTCTTATGCTCTTTGGGTTGTCCTTGTACCGTTCTCTCTCTATGTATTCCAGGGCACAGTTGAACAGTAATGGTAATAGAAAGTAATGTTATCTTAAGCCTGTTTCTATAAGGAATGGTTCAGAAATTTCTCTTCTAACTTCACTTTCGATCTGGTGTCGGTTAGAGTAAGTCCTGCTAATTTGATTAGTTTTGGATGGAGTCCCAGGTTCCTAAAATTTTTGGTACTGAATGTCTATGGAGACACTCATATGCCTTCTTAAAATCTTGTGTAGTGTGTGGATGATGGCTGCGGTCGAATATTCAGGGAATTGTCTTGTTATCCAAATTTTTGTTGGAGGCTTGAGTAAGGAGGTCTTGACTGTGTCACTTGAATATTTCCATATTGCTACAAAAACCTGATCTTCTCCATATGCCTTATAACTTTTTGTCGTTTGAGGACTCTCTCTACTTCTTGGGGATCTAATCTGTTAGGCTCTATTTGAAATGGGGTAATTACGTCCATTTGTAAGACTTCTTTGCATTCTCCACGATTCAAAAGTTTATTAAATTCTTGCCACGATTTCAGCATTGTCTTTGTCACTATGTGACATTCGTCCACCTTCATCTTTTTGTATTAGCGTCAGGGCCTCATATTATTATAGTTGTTTCCCATAAATTTTGTAGTAGTTCCTGGAATTTGTTTTGTGACAATTATCTTCTGAAGAATTTATTAATCCTTTGTGGAATCCTCTCTTAACTCTTCGAATGTTTTGTGTGAATTTTTTTCTTTCAGTTTTGAGGTTGATGGCACTTTGTCCTGTTTTGTTTGTTTGAATCTTTAACCGTGCTTGGTGTCTTTCTTCGTGGAATGTGTCACCGTCTGGAGTCCACCATGCATGTTTTCTTCGAGTGTCGAAGGGAGCTATATTCTCGGCTTGTTTCTTGAGACTTGGTACCAGTTCTTCTAGATCCTCTGCTACTTTAACAGTTTGTGTTATTTGCAGATATTTGTCATTTTGAATTAGCTGATCTAGGCCACACCTCCTTCTAGTTTTATTGTTTTTTTTATTATTTTTCTTTAATAGAGTGGATTTGATTTTAATTTTAAGTAAGTAGTGGTTCAAATGGTTAAAATGGCTCTGAGCACTATGGGACTCAACATCTATGGTCATCAGTCCCCTAGAACTTAGAACTACTTAAATCTAACTAACCTAAGGACATCACACACATCCATGCCCGAGGCAGGTTTCGAACCTGCGACCGTAGCAGTCGCGCGGCTCCGGACTGAGCGCCTAGAACCGCTAGACCACCGCGGCCGGCGTAAGTAGTGGTCTGAGCCTGTGTCTACTCCCCTGAATACTTTAATTTTGTATAATTATTTCCTTATGAAAATTTTTGTCTATACAGACATGGTCTAGCTGCTACTCTCTCTCCCTCCAGCCAGGGTGTCTCTATGTTTTAAAATTATTTGGCTTCTCTTGAAGTATATTTGTTTCAATATAAGGTTCTGTTCTTGGCACAGTTCTACAAATGTTTGAATATTCTTGTTTTATGAGTTATGAGGAATCCATTTTCCAGTTATCTCTTTATATTTCCTTGCTTTTCACAGCTGGGCGTTGAAGTCTCACAATAAGATTTATTTATTCTGTTCACAACTTGTTCCGGAAGGTTCCAAAAATTATTTACTTCGTCCTTTGTTTTTGTTAGAATTTTTTTTCGTTTGTACAGGCACGAGCATTTATAACTGTGTGGACTTAATTCATTATTTTAAAAGTCAGAGTTGCAGTTCTTGGAGATATTGCTTGAAAATCAGTTTACTGAATCTGCGCTTTCATGTTCACTATAATTTCTGTTCCAAGTGGCGTACATTGCTTCATAACCCTATGTCCTGGTTTCTCGTTATAAATTGTATATCGTTGTGATTCGAACTGGTCCTCTACCGTGTTTCTCATTTCTTGGTGCCCTGCTATTAAAATTTTTTTGTTTATTTAATTCATTTGTGAAATTCTTGAGTTTCCGGTCTTAAGTAGTGAGTTTGTGTTGTGTTTTACTGTATAATTTATTTGCTTATCTTTTTTTTATGTGTCAGTATGCACTTGGGTGACTGCAAATGCTCCGATTCTTTGCTGTCTTCTACATGACTACCCACCGAATACAGTGACCCTTTTTTTTCCTAAAAGGCCGTTTCAAATTTGACTCTCAAAGATAACTAACCTTACCTGGAGCGGGCTCCGATTTACAACTACGTTTGTTAACCGCGGATGGTTCTTCCGCGAGAGCTCTTTTATTTGACTAAAGTCCGCCGGTAAGGCGGTTAGGACACCTAGGATGCACAGCGTAGGAGTATCACCTCTTCTCCTGCTACGGAAGAGCAATAGATTCGTAGGTATTGAGTGTTTGTGAAATATAGAATTCGTTATATTAAATGCCTAGAAACAATGAAAATTTGGTGAACAGTTTTTGTTACATCTGCTGTGAAGTAACATTTTCGTCACATAAATATAATATCAGGCTTCTTGTGAGTCTCGTCTATCAGTATTATTTTGGTATGGAGGTTGGGGATCAGGACAAGTTATGAGCTCCGCATATATGTTACAAATGTTGCTCAAGTACAATGCGAGGATAGTTCAAAAATAAATATCGAGCTATGGAATCTGAGCAGTCGTCTTAGGTTATTTGCAGACGATGCTGTCGTTTATCGTTCACTAAGTTCATCAAAAGATCAAAACAACTCGCAGAACGATTTAGAAAATGTTTCTGAATGACGTGAAAATTGGCAGTTGACCCTAAATAAGGAAAAGTGTGAGGTCATCCGCATGAGTGCTAAAAGGAATCCGTTAACCTTCGGTTACACGATAAATCAATCAAACCTAAAGGCTGCAAATTCAACTAAATACTTAGGAATTGCAATTACGAGCAACTTAAATTGGAAATAACACATAGAACATGTTGTCAAGAGGGCAAACTAAAGACTGCATTTTATTGGCATAACACTTAGAAAATGTAACATCTGCGTAAGAGACTGCCTGCACTACGTTTGTCCATCCTCTTTTGGAGTACTGCTGCGCGATGTGGGATCCTTACCTGATGTAACTAAAGGAATACATCGAGAAAGTTCAACGAAGGGCAGCAAGTTTTGTATTATCGCGAAATAGGGGAGAGAGAGAGTCACGGACATAATACAGGATTTGGGATGGACACCATTAAAACAATGGAGTTTTTCTCTGCGGCGGAATCTTCGCCGGTCGCGGTGGCCGTGCGGTTCTGGCGCTGCAGTCCGGAACCGCGGGACTGCTACGGTCGCAGGTTCGAATCCTGCCTCGGGCATGGGTGTGTGTGATGTCCTTAGGTTAGTTAGGTTTAAGTAGTTCTAAGTTCTAGGGGACTTATGACCTAAGATGTTGAGTCCCATAGTGCTCAGAGCCATTTGAACCATTTTTGCGGAATCTTCTCGCCAAAGCTCAATCGCCAACTATCTCCTACGAATGCGAATGTATTTTGTTGACGTCGACCTACACAGGAAGAAACGATCATCTTCATAAAATAAGGGAAATCAGAGTTCGTACCGAAAGATATAGGTGTTCGTTCCGAGCGCCGTTCGAGAGTGTAATAAAAGAGTATTATTGTGAAGATGGTTCGATGAATCCCCTACCAGGCACTTAAGTATCCTTGTGCATGCAGATGTAGATGGCTTTCGGTGTAACGATGGTTTAGTTGGGGCCTACTACCCATACACATATTGACACCACCTGTAAAGGCAGAATTGCCAATGAAGGAAAAAGGGTCTTCCATCTACTATTCGAGATACTTCACATTTAGGTAACTGACCCGTACCCACTCAAACAAAAATTAGAAGCTTGATGTAGAAAATGAACACTGTTTGGAAGGAGAAGAATCCAACAAGCCTGTAGTGGCACAAAGGTATCAGAGCCGTTGGGATGAAGCAAAGAATGTGGATTACTGTAGGTCCATGTAGGGATGTTCCGGCAGTCACTCACAAGAGGTAAACCGAAAGACAACCATCTCATAAGCCCACCATTCTCTTCGACCCCAACCAACTTGCATGTGTTCTTCCATCATTTTAGAACTCTTAGAATGTAACCTTCGTCAAAAAGATTTTAAATTAACTTCCAGTATCATTTTCATATTAATTAAAATGTACCTTTTTCCCTTAATCCACCAAAAATCTTTCTTCCACTTATTATACGTCACAGAAAGTAGAGTTAGTAAAGTTTTACTATGTCATATTCGTTTTTCTCAAGCAAAAATTGTTAATATTTGTCTCATGAAATGAAGGAAACATTCAAAAACAATTTTTTCATGGGTAGTGTTTCCGGTCGTAGGTCCTCATACAGTAACCTGTAAGTCTTATTAAATCGGTGTGTAGATGGCAAAATACGTACTGAACGTTAAATGTTGCCTTCGATTGTGATACACTGCTTTCCTGCGTCTAAGAATGTAGTCTCAAGACACGCAATGAATATCGTGGACCTAAAGTCTGTGCTTACGGTTTGTAGATAGTGTACTGTTTTAAACTATTCACAAAAATACGGCATGAATACCCAGCTGTATAAACCAACATCTTCTAGCGACTACTCTCTCAATGTCTTCTTAGGAACATTATTTAAGATTACTGGAGGATGAGGTATAATGCAAGCGTGCCTCAAATATAACGAAGAGCTACACAAACTCACGCTCGCGCGCACACACGCAGACGTATGCAAGAAAGAGGCGAAAAGAAAAGAAGTGAATGCGTGGGGAGCACGCGGCGGCGTGGCTGCAGAGCAAAGCAACTCAGTGACCGTAAATGAAAACAGGTTTTCAGATCTAGAAAAAAGAAGTAGAGGCGGCGGATGCACTAATCGCGTTGGACGAATTGTTTGACAAGCTTCCTTAAGCTCTTCTGGCTGAAGAGATCATCGAGGTAGAATCGCCCTGCGATATCAGATAGCCAGTTTCCTCGAGCGTTCACTTATTTTTACCCACGGCTGAGTAATGTATCTGACGTTTTATCTGGGCGCCACGTTAAGTTGGTCGATTAGGCTTCCTAATAAAGACAAGGCGGGATGAGCTATTAAGCAAAGTGAATGCGAGCTATCCTGGTGGATAGCCATCTCTGCTGAGTCAGTCACGAGCTCCCCGCGACGCACAACGTAATCCATGCGTGAATCCGCTGCTTTGCATAATACGCCAGACCGCCTACTGACACTTTCGCTTCTCTGGTTTCACCTAACGGACAGCGACGTTTCTGCCCCACTTTTCTCTCGTGTTTCAGCAATGTAGGAGTACTAAGAAATAAACGTAAATATTGCGTGACTGGAATGAATGACACCATCCACCCACCACTCCATTATCTTACCTGGTTACCGTGCACTAGCACTATTTGTGAAGCAGCGACAGTACACGTATTTCGTATCGCATGCAGCTGTGAGGTGTTTCTGTGGAGTTTGGAATTTCGTATGCAATAGATAAAATAAGGACGGTACAAACTCGAACCTGAGGCAAACACTAAATCTGTGCGGACCGTGAGCTTTAGACTACAGTACGCAGTGTACCAGTGAAAATGGGGCTACCGACACAGTTTAATAGTTTGTTAATGCTATATTTCATAGTGAAATCTTCACATTGTATGCAAAAATTTTCTGCATTATTTGCAAACATGATAATGTAATAGGATGTTGTTGTTGTTGTCTTCAGTCCTGAGACTGGTTTGATGCAGCTCTCCATGCTTCTCTATCCTGTGCAAGCTTCTTCATCTCCCAGTACCTACTGCAACCTACAACCTTCTGAATCTGCTTAGTGTATTGATCTCTTGGTCTCCCTCAACGATTTTTACCCTCCACGCTGCCCTCCAATGCTAAATTTGTGATCCCTCGATGCCTCAGAACATGTCCTACCAACCGATCCCTTCTTCTAGTCAAGTTGTGCCACAGACTTCTCTTCTCCCCAATCCTATTCAATACCTCCTCATTAGTTACGTGATCTACCCACCTTATCTTCAGCATTCTTCTGTAGCACCACATTTCGAAAGCTTCTACTCTCTTCTTGTCCAAACTAGTTATCGTCCATGTCTCACTTCCATACATGGCTACACTCCATACAAATACTTTCAGAAACGACTTCCTGACACCTAAATCTATATTCGATGTTAACAAATTTCTCTTCTTGAGAAACGCTTTCCTTGCCATTGCCAGTCTACATTTTATATCCTCTCTACTACGACCATCATCGGTTATTTTACTCCCTAAATAGCAAAACTCCTTTACTACTTTAAGTGTCTCATTTCCTAATCTAATTCCCTCAGCATCACCCGACTTAATTTGACTACATTCCATTATCCTCGTTTTGCTTTTGTTGATGTTCATCTTATATCCTCCTTTCAAGACACTGTCCATTCTGTTCAACTGCTCTTCCAAGTCCTTTGCTGTCTCTGACAGAATTACAATGTCATCGGCGAACCTCAAAGTTTTTACTACTTCTCCATGAATTTTAATACCTACTCCGAATTTTTCTTTTGTTTCCTTTACTGCTTGCTCAATATACAGATTGAATAACATCGGGGAGAGGCTACAACCCTGTCTCACTCCTTTCCCAACCACTGCTTCCCTTTCATGCCCCTCGACTCTTATAACTGCCATCTGGTTTCTGTACGAATTGTAAATAGCCTTTCGCACCCTGTAGTTTACCCCTGCCACCTTCAGAATTTGAAAGAGAGTATTCCAGTCAACATTGTCAAAAGCTTTCTCTAAGTCTACAAATGCTAGAAATGTAGGTTTGCCTTTTCTTAATCTTTCTTCCAAGATAAGTCGTAAGGTCAGTATTGCCTCACGTGTTCCAACATTTCTACGGAATCCAAACTGATCTTGCCCGAGGTCGGCTTCTACCAGTTTTTCCATTCGTCTGTAAAGAATTCGCGTTAGTATTTTGCAGCTGTGACTTATTAAACTGATAGTTCGGTAACTTTCACATCTGTCAACACTTGCTTTCTTTGGGATTGGAATTATTATATTCTTCTTAAAGTCTGAGGGTATTTCGCCTGTCTCATACATCGTGCTCACCAGATGGTAGAGTTTTGTCATGACTGGCTCTCCTGAGGCCATCAGTAGTTCTAATGGAATGTTGTCTACTCCCGGGGCCTTGTTTTGACTCAGGTCTTTCAGTGCTCTGTCAAACTCTTCACGCAGTATCTTATCTCCCATTTCATCTTCATCTACATCCCCTTCCATTTTCATAATTTTGTCCTCAAGTACATCGCCCTTGTATAAACCCTCTATATACTCCTTCCACCTTTCTGCTTTCCCTTCTTTGCTTAGAACTGGGTTGCCATCTGAGCTCTTGATATTCATACAAGTGGTTCTCTTCTCTCCAAAGGTCTCTTTAATTTTCCTGTAGGCAGTATCTATCTTACCCCTAGTGAGACAAGCCTCTACATCCTTACATTTGTCCTCTAGCCATCCCTGCTTAGCCATTTTGCACTTCCTGTCGATTTCATTTTTGAGACGTTTGTATTCCTTTTTGCCTGCTTCATGTACTGCATTTTTATATTTTCTCCTTTCATCAATTAAATTCAATATATCTTCTGTTACCCAAGGATTTCTATTAGCCCGCGTCTTTTTACCTACTTGATCGTCTGCTGCCTTCACCACTTCATCCCTCAGAGCTACCCATTCTTCTTCTACTGTATTTCTTTCCCCCATTCCTGTCAATTGTTCCCTAATGCTCTCCCTGAAACTCTCTACAACCTCTGGTTCTTTCAGTTTATCCAGGTCCCATCTCCTTAAATTCCCACCTTTTTGCAGTTTCTTCAGTTTCAATCTGCAGTTCATAACCAATAGATTGTGGTCAGAATCTACATCTGCCCCAGGAAATGTCTTACAATTTAAAACCTGGTTCCTAAATCTCTGTCTTACCATTATATAATCTATCTGAAACCTGTCAGTATCTCCAGGCTTCTTCCATGTATACAGCCTCCTTTCATGATTCTTGAACCAAGTGTTAGCTATGATTAAGTTATGCTCTGTGCAAAATTCTACAAGGCGGCTTCCTCTTTCATTCCTTCCTCCCAATCCATATTCACCTACTATGTTTCCTTCTCTCCCTTTTCCTACTGACGAATTACAGTCACCCATCACTATTAAATTTTCGTCTCCCTTCACTACCTGAATAATTTCTTTTATCTCGTCATACATTTCATCTATTTCTTCCTCGTCTGCAGAGCTAGTTGGCATATAAACTTGTACTACTGTAGTAGGCATGGGATTTGTGTCTATCTTGGCCACAATAATGCGTTCACTATGCTGTTTGTAGTAGCTAACCCGCACTCCTATTTTTTTATTCATTATTAAACCTACTCCTGCATTACCTCTATTTGATTTTGTATTTATAACCCTGTAATCACCTGACCAAAAGTCTTGTTCCTCCTGCCACCGAACTTCACTGATTCCCACTATATCTAACTTTAACCTATCCATCTCCCTTTTTAAATTTTCTAACCTACCTGCCCGATTAAGTGATCTGACATTCCACGCTCCGATCCGTAGAACGCCAGTTTTCTTTCTCCTGATAACGACGTCCTCTTGAGTAGTCCCCGCCCGGAGATCCGAATGGGGGACTATTTTACCTCCGGAATATTTTACCCAAGAGGACGCCATCATCATTTAATCATACAGTAGAGCTGCATGTCCTCGGGAAAAATTACGGCTGTAGTTTCCCCTTGCTTTCAGCCGTTCGCAGTACCAGCACAGCAAGGCTGTTTTGGTTAATGTTACAAGGCCAGATCAGTCAATCATCCAGACTGTTGCCCCTGCAACTACTGAAAAGGCTGATGCCCCTCTTCAGGAACCACATGTTTGTCTGGCCTCTCAACAGATACCCCTCCGTTGTGGTTGCACCTACGGTACGGCCATCTGTATCGCTGAGGCACGCAAGCCTCCCCACCAACGGCAAGGTCCATGGTTCGTGGGGGGTAATAGGATAAGAATGCTGATTTGACAATACAGGTAAACCTTCTACCGCCAGCCGGCCGAAATGGCCGTGCGGTTCTAGGCGCTGCAGTCTGGAACCGCGAGACCGCTACGGTCGCAGGTTCGAATCCTCCCTCGGGCGTGGATATGTGTGATGTCCTTAGGATAGTTAGGTTTAAGTAGTTCTAAGTCCTAGGGGACTGATGACCTCAGAAGGTAAGTCCAATAGTGATCAGAGCCATTTGAACCATTTTTACTCCCCGTATTCCGTAATGGTCCAACTTCTGGAGCAATATTTTGTGATCAACACAATCAAACGCCTTAGTTAAATCAAAAAATATGCTTAGCGTTCGAAACCTTTTGTTTAACCTTTCCAGTACCTCACAGAGAAAAGAGAATACAGTATTTTCTGTTCTTAAAAGACTTCCAAAGCCGAACTGTACATTTGATTGGAAATAGTGTGATATAAAATGATCAATTATCCTTACATACACAGTCTTTGCAACAACTTTAGCAAACACTGATGGCATAGAAATAGGTCTAAAATTGTCTAAATTATCGCTTTCTCCCTTTTTATAAAGCGGTTTTACGAGTACTACTGAGTACTTTAATAGTTCGGTAAAATGACCATTCCTTAAAGAAAAATTACAAATATTACTAAATACAGGGCTAACATGTGCAGCACATTACTTTAATATTCTGCTAGACACTCCGTCATATCAATGAGAGTCCTTAGTCTTCGGTGTGTTAATTATTGACTCAATCTCCCCCTTGTCTGTATCACAGAGGAGTGTTTCAGACATCAGTCTCGGAAAGGCATTTACCAAGAAAGTTATATGATTCCTTGTAAAAACTAAATTTCTACTTACTTGACCAGCAATGTTCAGAAAATAATTGTTAAATACTGTACATGTATCTGATTTATCAGTAACAGAAATATTTTTTCTACGAACTGACTTTATATTGACGACCTTGTGCTGTTGACCAAACACTTCCTTCACAACAGACCATATGGTTTTAATTTTATCCTGTGAACTAGCTATTCTATTTGCTCACCAAATACTCTTTGCCTTCCTAATAACATTCTGAACACCTTACAAAACTGTTTGTAATGGGCTACTGTAGCTTTTTTGTGACTATTTCTAACATTTTGATATTAATACTGCTTTCTACTATATGACATCCTTGTCCCACTAGCTAGCCACCCGGGCTTCCTATTACTACTAGTACCCCGTTTAGAACGTTCTAATGGAAAGCAACTCTCAAAGCGCAAAGACATGTGTTAAGGAAAGCATTAAATTTATCATCTGTGTTATCGGCACTATAAACATCCTGCCACTCTTGCTCCTTGAGAAGGTTTAAAAAAGTCTCTATCGCTGTGGGATTAACTTTCCTACATTTTTTGTAATTATATGTGACATTTTTTGAGTACAAAAGCCTTTTAGTGTTAAAATTTTGCGCATCATGGTCTGAAAGGCCATTCATCCTTTTACTAACGGACTGCCCATCTAATAATGAAGAATGAATAAAATATTGTCTATGGCTGTGCTACTGTTCCCCTGCACCCGAATTTAGGAGATCTACCAACATCCTTTTTCTTGCACCATCATATACAAAATTTATATTGAAGTCACCAAATATAACTAATTACTGGTACTTCGTACAGAGTGAATCAAGTACCCTCTCTACCTTGAGCAGAAATGCTCTGAAGTCATAGTTAACGGACCTATAAACAACAACAATTAAAAGTTTAGTTTCATTAAATTCAACTACCCCTGCACAACATTCAAATATCTGTTCAGTGCAGTGTCGTGATACGTCTATGGACTCTAAAGGAATACTGTTTTTTACGTGCATAGCCACTCTCGCGGCGCGGAAGGTACTCCTTGAAAAACAGCCAGCTAATCTGTATCCTGCTAAAGGAAGCCTCTGAACTGTCAAATTATTTAAATGGTGCTCCGATATACCAATAATTTCAGAGTCAACATCTATAAGCAGTTCACTAACATTATCTCTAATACCTCTTATATTTTGATGAAATATGCTAATTTCTTCTCTACTTGGAAACATGACGTCCTCTGAAGGTGAGCCCTTAGTTAGAGGGACTTCCTTTAAGCAGGTATACCTATCAGCTGACTTCAGTCTAAAAAAGGTGCAGCTCTAACACCAACTACTACAGGAATTTTTCCATGAGTGTTCCCACCACCACTCACTACTCTGTCACCTATAAGCTTTGTCAGCCTTCCCTTCCCATACCTATTGAGGTGCAGGCCATCCCTAGTGAAACCCGAGCTACCGATAGACCCAACTGGCACCACTGAAATGTGACCTATGCTCTCTGCCATCAGCGCCCCCTCCAGCCCCATGTTAATGCACGTAACATCCGCATTAAGATGGGGCCGATCATGATGCTGAAATAGTTGCTCGAAATGCACATTAGTGCCACCAGTTTGAGTAGGTATCTTTACCAGGTCACCAACTACATCATATGGCCCGTCCCTATCAAGACTGTTCCCTGCTCCATCTACTACCACTACCTGAACGTCCTTCGTAAAATTCCTACATAACTCCCCTATGCTGTCAGTCGTCAGAGTCAAACCTTCACTAGGCTTCACAATGCTGGTGACCTGGTACTCACTCCCCAACACTTCCTGCCACCAGTTTGAGTAGGTATCTTTACCAGGTCTCCAACTACATCATATGGCCCGTCCCTATCAAGACTGTTCCCTGCTCCATCTACTACCACTACCTGAACGTCCTTCGTAAAATTCCTACATAACTCCCCTATGCTGTCAGTCGTCTGAGTCAAACCTTCACTAGGCTTCACAATGCTGGTGACCTGGTACTCACCCCCCAACACTTCCTGCAACTGCTGGCTCACACCTCTACCGTGCGAACTACCTATCAGCAGAACCTTCTTCTTTCTGTTAAACTTTGCAACTTACCTAGGCCTCCTAACTGCTGAGGACTGCTACATGTTCCCTACATCTAAGCTACAAGAACGTCCTGTCCACTCAACTCTGACCGTTGATCAAATCTATTGCATATACGCAAAGTATAACTGTCAGAATACCTCCTCCCCCTATCTGCCTTCTTGCCAACTGCCAGTTACCTTTCCTCCGCCGCCCTTCACCATCCTCAACCTATCTACTTCCTCCTTTGTGCATTGTAACTACACCTGAAGGGCAGAGATCTTACGCTCCTGCTCCTCTATCAACTTATTTCTACTACAGACTCTGCATTCCCAGGAGAGGATCTCGCTAGAACGCCCATTGGCTTCCCCACTGTATTCACACCAATGAAAATACTTTGAACAAGTCCCTCACGGTAACCCACTACTCACAAACTTATGACAGAGGACACACTTCTCACTCATGGTAAAATTTTACAGTTACTGAAAAAAAAACTATACGTCTACATTACGTAAGTTCAGTTACACCAGTGGAACTATTAATACAACTAACAATAGCGGCCTCGAAATTCTATGTCTACTAATAAAGCAACTACTTGTATTAATACTATTACACCACAGGTAATAGCAATACCAACAAAACTTCACAAAATTATTAGGTAAAATCAAATATTCAAGCTGCCACTGGAACTCTCAACGAAGTTAAAACATTGAATGAAAATTTTACTGAAATATTTCACTAGAAACAATAAGAAACGTCAGCTGCAAAGTAGAGCACGAAATTTACTAAACGACTTCAACGCACAGAAGAATCTAAAAGAAACAGCGAACGAACATTTCCAAAAGGTTACTAAATAGTTATTTCGCCACAAACAGCACGAAACACTGCCGAGAACTATTACTGGCCAATATACGTCTATCACACGGTCAGCCATATTAATATGAACACCGCCAGTGTTCAGCATCAGCGTGCAACAACCACTTACAGACACCAGGTGGCAGCACTGGCAGTGGAGGGTATAAAGGCGTGTCGGCGGGAACGCGGAAAACAGTGCACTTGTTGTCGTAATGCCTAAACGAATCGGTTTATCTTATGTGAGAACGGACATGATCATTGGCTTTCGGACCAAGGTTGGAAGCACCTTCGTAGAGGATAAGTTCGCAAACAGTTACCGTGCCGCAGTCGTTAATGTATATCGGGAATGGCGAAATGACGCGATTCAAACGCGGAGGCAACTGTGGTGCACCATGGACCTTGATGTCAGGGGTGAATGACGGGCGCACAAACGTGTACGGGCCAATAGATATGCAACCGTTGAGTAAGTAGCCGCCCAGATGAACCAAGCGGCCACTAACGGTGTATCCTAAACGGCTGTTTAACGAACGTTGTTCAATGTGGACCTCCGCAGCAGGATCCTGGTATATGGACCCATGCTGACTGCTGTTCATCGGAGACGAAGGCTTGAATTTGCACGCCAGTACCACAACTGGACGTCTACTGAGTGGTGACAGGCAGCCTTTTCGGATGAATCACGTTTTATGCTCCATCGAACAGATGGCCGATGGCGCATTCAGCGTGAAACGCCTGGACGCAGTCATCCTGCGACAATCGTCGAAGGAGTCCAGGCCGGAGAAGGGAGCATTATGGTCTGGGGAATGTTTTCGTGGCATTTCCCGGGTGATTTCGTCATTCTGGGAGGCGCAATGGATGAACACAAATATGCATCTATCCTTGGGGACTATAATCAGGCTTTCGACAGGTGGTCACATTAGTGTGACTCTACATTACATTATAGCATCAAAAATTAGCCTTAATTAGAGGAAGAAATTTCTGAGAATGTACATTTGGAGCACATCATAGTAAGGAGGTGAACAATAGACTGTGTGAAGGCCGGAAAAGAAGGAATCGCAGCGTTTGAAATTTGGTGCTATAGGTGGATGTTGAAAATTAGGTGGACTGAGAAGACAAGAAGTGAGGAAGTGTTCCGCAGAATCGTCGAGGAAATAAACATACGAAGAACGGAAAAGGGAAGGGACAGGGTGATAGGACCTGTGTTGAGACATCAGGGAATAACTTCAATGGCGATAGAGGGACCTGTAGAGACTAAAAATTGTAGGGCAAAACAGATATTGGAATACATCCAACATATAACTGAGGACAAGTGTTTTCTCAGGCGGAAATTAGGGAACAGTCCAGCGTTAGCCTTCGTCACCTAAAACGACACCCAGGCTGTTCGGTGTACGAAACCAACGTCCGTTAATCCTTCTTGCCGAGTCGACTGCGTTTGGCTCACCTGCCAGTCTCGCAAACTCGCGTGCTGTGCGTTAGGCTTTACGAGCAGGTGTTTTTTTTTTTTTTTTTTTTTTTTTAAGAGAAGTGATTAAGTCAAACACTTAATCATAAGGACTATCAGTTAAACTACAGTCATTCCTTAAAAATTACTTTCGTTATCTACGATAGTAAGTGTGATGTCGTGGTGCTTCAGGCACTAGACTCGCATTCAGGAAGATTTCATGTTGTGCGGTTTTCCTAGATGCATTAAGACTAATTTCGTGACGGTACCTATGAAAAGAATACGGCGAATTTTGTGTCCCATCCTTACGCTACCTTGTACTGGTCCGCAATGACTTCGTCATCAAAGGGATTTTAACCTCTAATATTCCTTCACTCTTAGCGTGTAATAACGGAAATTTCGTTAACTATAATCGTGTAAGAACGGTTCTTCTTCGAGTATGACTCATGAAATTGAATTACTGTCTTACTAATCTATGTCTAAAAAGATATCGACGGACATGTTCCCCAATTTTATGGTGATATAAGGTAGAAATACGAAATTTATACAACTTTTTTCTTAAACAAGGAAGTTGGAAGGAGGAATGGCAACTCACAATGCACAATTTAAAGACCAGATCTGTTAGTTTCTTCTTTATTTGATGGTCTTCCTATGGATCAGTCTACCTATTCCCCTTTTGACATGGTGTCATGACTTGCGTTATTTCAATGTATACAAAAATTATTTCTTTTTAGAAAGCAGCTAAACTTTATAAATATTTGTAAGGAAAAGGAAGATTTAATGACCAATTGACTTTGAGATTGTGAGAAACAACATAAATAATTGTGACAAAGAATAGCACTTCTTCTATGCAGAACTAAAGTTATGCTCTTACTCTTGATGTCAGTAACTATGACGAGATACTTTGTATTGTTTCAAGCCTATGTCCTTTAAACATGGCCAGTGGCCAAAACGAGTGATACAAGTGATTCAGTAAAAATAATTGTGATCAAGGCAAGATAATTATATAACCGTAACTATAACTGATGCTACTCATGTCGCTTTTATGCACTATATTTCCAACAAGAAAATTACTTCTGTTGATTTTCGACACTGTGCAATAATGGACTCTTCTGGAACAGTTACTAGTGTATAAAACCGCACTCCTACCAAGCAGCAGAAGCTTATTGCTGCTGGACTAAGAGTGAAACACATTCGGTATCACGTTCTGGTAAAACGCTGGACGGACTTCTTCATCACGAGTGTAAATTATCTGGAGAGTCCAACACACAAGTCTGCTGAAACACATATATCCAGTCGGCGATGTGTGTCGATAATGGCTGAAGCATCAGTATACGCTCTTGGGAAATTCAGGCGACATACATTACTTTGCAGAAATAGCACACTAGGGCAGAACTACCGTCAGGCTATTATCTGTGTTTGTATAACGTCTTCGTTACATTTCTGAAATTTTTTGAAGTTTAACATTCTCAATTACATTGTAAAACTACGTGTTACAAGATTAAATTAAAACATTATGAGTAGAGTTTTAGATTAACAAAATTGAATTTTCATTATGGGCCTTAATTTTCAAACACTGAATTATAATACATTATGACTCTCCAGTTTACCTAAACATCGCGTTTATATCTACATTAAAATATCTTTTTCTTCAAGCTATTTCCAGTTTAATTAACATTGAAGTTCTGTGGTGCGCACTTTTCTGATGTAATATCCAGTAATTATGTCAGTGACTGTAACAGATGCAATTACAAACCTGCAAGCTTTCTAGGATATAACCAGATTGTTCAGGGTTATAATTGAAACCATCTGGTTTGAGTTTATGAACTAAGGCTGATTTGTTAATGGGCCAACGTCTTCCTTTTTCAGATATATGATTTTTGAGAGTATTCCACTCGTCCGTTAAATTACTAAAGGCTAAAAGTTGGTGATAACTAATTATCTCCACCTTTACATACTGAAAGCGCGTCTTCAGTTATTTTGATCATTTTGTAGTAGGTTTTCAGGTTTACACGACTTGTTAGCTTGGCCGTAAAATTTGGTGGTAGTAGTAACTTAATCTTCAAACGTTGGCAGATTGTTGGAAAATACGGTTCGGTGTTTCCCCCTTTTCGTTGTCACTTAATTTCCCTTTTGTTTATTAACTCTTTTTCTTACTTTTCCATTTATTTAACTTACATATATTTTACTGTAGCTTAATTTTTCCCATGGTCAGGCTGCTTCCTTAGCTAGATCACCTGCTGCTTCATTGCCCCACATCCTTGTTACTGTTGTTGTTGTTGTTGTGGTTTTCAGTCCAGAGACTGGTTTGATGCAGCTTTCCATGCGACTCTATCCTGTTGAAGCCTCTTCATCTCCAAGTACCTACTGCAGCCTACATCCATCTGAATCCACTTAATGTATTCATCTCTTGGCCTCACTCTACGATTTTTAGCCTCCACGCTTCCCTTCAGTTCTAAATTGGTGATCTCTTGATGCCTCAGAACGTGTCCTACCAGCCGATCCCTTCTTCTAGTCAATTGTGCCGCAAATTCCTCTGCTCTCCAATTCTTTTCAGTACCTCCTCATTATTTACGCGATCTACCCGTCTAATCATCAGCATTCTTCTGTAGCACCACATTTCGAATGCTTCTATTATCTTCTTGCCTAAACTATTTGTTGTCCATGTTTCACTTCCATACATGGCTACACTCCACACAAATATTTTCCGAAAAGACTTCGTGACACTTAAATCTATTCTCCATGTTAACAAATTTATTTTCTCCAGAAACACTTTTCTTGCCATTGCCGTCTGCATTTTATATCCTCTCTACTTCGACCATCATCAGTTACTTTTCTCCCCAAAACTCGTCTACTACTTTCAGTATCTCATTTCGTAATCTAATTCCCGCAGCATCGCCCGATTTAATTCGACTACATTCCATTATCCTCGTTTTGCTTTTGTTGATGTTCATCTTATATCCTCCTTTCAAGACACTGTCCATTCCGTTCAACTGCTCTTCCAGGTCCTTTGCTGTCTCTAACATAATTTCAATGTCATTGGCAAACCTCGAAGTTTTTATTTCTTCTCCATCGATTTTAATTTCTACTACAAATTTTTCTTTTGTTTCCTTTACTGCTTGCTCAATATACAGATTGAATAACATCGGGGATAGGCTACAACCCCGTCTCACTCCCTTCCCAACCTCTGCTTCCCTTTCCTGCCCCTCGACTCTTATAACTGCCATCTGGTTTTTGTACAAACTGTAAATAGTCTTTCGATCCCTGTATTTGACCCCTGCCACATTCAGAATTACTTGCATATCAGATAGTTATGGGCGTAAGGTCTGCAAAATTACAGGGCACTTTGATGTATCTCGTCCCGAAAACCCATGGTACCTTTACATAAAGTAATCGTTGTACTTTGTTAATTACCATAATTCAGGCAATTTAGGTCCTTTATAAATGCACTGGTGTGCGAAACGTAAGGACGAAAGTAACTTTCGCATGATATGTTACTGTTAAGTAGCATATCTCGATGTAATTTGGACCACACATGGGAAGAGCTGCTGCAGTAAGGTATGGAAAGTACGCAGCGACACGATCAAAAATGACAATTTTATTCGAAGGCAATAATTATGCAGAAGTTGCCGCGATTCATGATGAGACCCTGGTCATTAAAAAAAGACGGTTCAAATGGTTCATATTGCTCTGAGCACTATGAGACTTAACTGCTGAGGTCATCAGTCCCCTAGAACTTAGAACTACTTAAACCTAACTAACCTAAGGACATCACACACATCCATGCCCGGGGCAGGATTCGAACCTGCGACCGTAGCGGTCGCGGGGTTCAGGACTGTAG
The DNA here is from genome assembly GCF_023864275.1 of Schistocerca cancellata. NCBI lineage: Eukaryota > Metazoa > Arthropoda > Insecta > Orthoptera > Acrididae > Schistocerca > Schistocerca cancellata. Next base: position 390,126,994 of record NC_064629.1, on the reverse strand, counting down.
CACCTAGAACCGATCGACCACTCCCTCCGGCCAAAAAAAAAAAGGCGGAACATGGTCCTTCCTAGGGTGTGTGATCACCATGGACGGAAATGCGTGGTTTGCAACAGGTTTCCCATGAGGACCACAACGCTGATACGGAGTTTTTGTGGTAAGCCTTTCCACTGCTGCATCGGCGGATCGTGCGACCATCGTGATTCCTGGACTTTTTCGATGTCTTCCGTCAACCTTACCTGGTAAGGATCCCGTACCGCACGGCAGTTCACAGGGTTCCTTATTTACAGTCAATTGCCATTCTTCGCACCATGCAGATGTTTTGTGTAAGTTATTTTGCAACTGTTTTTGATCTTCAAATAACTACTAGACGGTAAATGAGATCGTCACCTGCAAACAATCTATGAGTGCTACTTAGTTTGTCTCCTAAATCATTTATACAGATCAGGAAGAGCAGATGGCCTTCTACACTACCTCTGGGAACACCGGATACCGCTTCTGATTTACTCCATGACTTCTCATCGATTACTACGAACTGTGATCTTTGTGATAGAGAGTCACAAGTCCTGTCGCACAACTGAGGCGATACTCCTCAGGCACATAATTTGGTTAGAAGTCTCTCGTGAGAAACAGTGTCAAAAGCTTGATGGAAATCTAGAAATATAGAGCGCATCTGAGATCCTCTGTCGACAATACTCATTAATTCGCTCGTATAAAGAGCTATTTGTGTTTTACAAGACGGACACTTCCTCAATCCATGCTGACTGTGCCTCAAAAGGCCTTTTTCCTCGAGGTAATTCATAATATTCAGTCACTATACATGTTTCAGAATCCTACAGGAAATCGAGGTCTGTGACACCGGTCTGCAATTCAACGGATTATTCGGATTGTTCGTATTTCCTTTCTTGAATATTGATGTGACCTGTGCAACTTTGCAGTCTTTAGATAGGGATGAGAATTGAATGGACACGTATTAAGTGGTTCTCTCAAAATTAACTCTCCCTTAATTTTGAGAAAACGCTATATTCAGTTTAGTACAACCAATACTCTTATGAACAATTGATATATCACGTGAAAACTAGTCAGTAAACATGAAATAATTCTCCAAATTTGTGGGTGTGCACATTAATGAAGATTGAACTGGGAGAGGCGCATTACTGAGCTTCTCAGACATTTAAGTTCACCTAGTTATGCTCTTCGTGCAGTTGCTTTTCTCAGAAATTAACGAATCAGCCTTCTGACACATTTTGCATAGTTCGACTCGATAATATTGATTGAAAAAAGCGAGCAGTAACAACAACATTTGATGTTCACCCGCTATAGTCACGTAATTAATTCTGTAATGGGTCAGGCCTTATAACTGCACAATCTCAGTACATATATTAACTAATAAAATTCGTCGTAAATAGTCCAGCACAATTACAGAAGAACAGTAAGTACAATCCTACAACACTAGAGAAAAAAGTAGCTTTTATTGCGCATTATTAAAGTTGCCAGTGAGTCAGAAAGAAGTTCAATATACAGCACCAAAAATTTTAGATGAGTTGCCCTATATCATAAAATGTCTGACAGGTAACAAACCAACTTTGAAAAAAACCTAAAATCACGTCTCCTGCACAACTCTTTCTATTTCATGGAAAAGTTTCTATTCAGAAACCGGTTGCCTGTAAAAATAAAAATATCATTTCAATATGAGAGCTGTTCAAATGATCTGGGGAACATGTAATTAATTAACTAAATATCCAGTTTAGTGGTTAGTATTTTATCTAGTTGCGCCAGCGTCGCTGTTCGACAGCTGGCGCCGTAATATGAAGCTAAATTTACTTGTAAAACTTTGAAAGTCGATAACTCGAAAACGGTTGAGAAGCTCATCATACTAGACCCAAGTACATACTATAGACGTGCAAAACGACAGGAAAAATCTATGCAAGCTAGTTGGGCTGAAACAACGACTCGTTGCACACAATGGCGTTGGCATCAGATCAGTGACACTCAAAAACAGCGTTTCATCTGAAGACAGTGGCAGTGGGACCGCTGAAATATTACGTAACGTTGACTTTAGAATCCAGTAGCACGGAGAGAAGAGTGCCATAATAAATTGTTTCGCCGACCAAAACTACTTAGGTATAAGTAATGAGACTAATTATGATAGGAAGAGTTCAGAAATGTGAAGCGGCAGTAGCTTTTTGAGTTGCCACGAGTCCAATTCGGTGGCCGTTTTAATTGATGGCCACCGCGGGACGCCTTGGTGCACTTATTGAATTTGTGCGGACCCACGTATGGGTGGAGCTCGGTCGGCTCTCTTCTACCTTCTTCATTAATCGAAGACGCCAGATGGGTGACACTGACGTCACCCTATTATTAAAAACAGAGCCGCTTAATTGAAATCTGCTTTGTGGTGCCGACAGGCGTACCATCGTCTCGCCGGCAAGCGGCGAAATTTAATTACTGTTTGCAAGGTTATCTTTGGAAGAAGCGACGTGGCGTCACCGCCGGGACCAATTGGTGCTTCATTGGCCGGCGCTCTGCCCCGTCGCACGTACCCGATTAGTTTCGCACAGGATAAAATAATAACGCCGGTCCCACGCGCGCTCATTTAGGGCTAGCGTATTTCTCTAAAGCACAGCTTCTGGTAGTGCACTGCTGAGCTACTCTTTTCTTATTAGCTTTCTTTAACGATTTTTTTCTCTGAATTGCTTACTTTCATGGCCAACATACAGCAACGGTACTAATTATGTTTCTTCATGGTTAAATGAAGTATCAAATCAGGTGCAGTAATGGAAGAACATAATTCTGCGACAGGTTTGGTTCGTATTATAGTAGTAGTTTCGCTAGGACTGTATCTAAGACAGCTGTGCTAACGTGAAAACAGTGAACATGAATCCTCATCGAGCTCCGAGTAGCTGTGAGAAAATGGCACACCTACGTGTCATCTGTGGGAAACAACTGCACTCGTTAAACGACAGACACTCCATTACTTGCGAACAATTTAACAGATTAAATGCTCACTTAATTATTTGAAAGTAGTGTAAGGTATTCATATGTTTTTGCTATTGTACTGTACTGGCACAATGGTGAAAGAGCGCACTGCACGCGTAGTGAATAAGATTCTCGACTGTGTTTAGTTTCATCCGTAATTCAGCTGCAAGTCAATCAGTTGTGCAGTGCTGGGGCGTTCTTATTTGAGATACAGTAGTGAGCAGTTGAGTTTTTCAGAGAATGAGATCTGTTATTTGTGTATCTGGGAGAAACTGTATGGAACACTTTATTATGGAGATGAAACTTGTTCATAAGGCTATTTCGTTCTTTGTATTAATGGAGAAGATTTTTCGAGGAACTTTTAAAGGTCATCCATGCATTCTCAATAATAAGATGTTTGTTAGAACTGTTCACTGAAGAAAATCTTTGTTCCTCAGATATTATTTGTGATAATATTTATGATTAGTGTTAATTTGATCTCTTTGTTTTCATTATGTCATAATCTAGGCTTGTGGTTGAGATGTCTCTAATTTCTTTGTAATAAGAGTATTTCGCAACTGTTATAGTCTGCTTATGTTCCACACTCCTTATTGTCAATAATCAGAGTTTAATTTTTAAAGAGCGATTTTATTTAAACTAAAATTCACCTCCGTCATTGTTAGTAGAGTTTTAAAGTTTTGGATATTTTGTCGTATGCGCGTTGCTCTCTTCGCCACACGCAGCAACAGATTGTTTTTGGAAATGAAGGAAAAACCGAATTAACTTTCTGCGTGCAGTGTTGGTAATTGCATATAGTTATTTCTTCTGAGTAGAACGATAATTTATTTATGTGGTTATTTCACGTCAAACGTTTCACTTCATATAACGCAACTTTCATAATGTACTTCGGTATTGAGCTTCAGTTATGTAGTGTTCATTGAACAAATGATTAGTTTCTTTTGGCAGTTAATTAGATTCATTTTCATTATTTCAAATTCTGCATTTAGAGTTCTGTTTCACGACGCTGTTCACAAGCGCAACACAGGGCGAACCAACAGTCGGTATCGCTCAGCCGTTGAACACGATGTCTAAAGTATCCGTTATACGAAGAGAAAATTCTGGAAAACAATTTACAGCTCGAGCACTATAAGCAAAATTACTCCCTGAAAGTTGAGACTCGAAGATATTTAAATAATTGTATACATCTTTCAAAGACACTAGTGTGCAGTGGGATTCATTTTTTCATCAGCCAGCGTAAGCTGGAAGACCCTGCATCTGACTGAAAATTAATACGAGAAGGCTTTAGAAACGTACATACGTCATTCAGTAAGGCTGGGAATCCTAAGTCCAATCCATGTCGAGCACCTTGCCTTCTACAGTCGACAGACGTATTAGATAAGTACGTAATTGGAGACGCGATTGGCGATAAGATAGAGCGCTCCGTCTGATTGCCCTGAAGAAGTGGGGTGAATATAAATGAGGGATGCACGGCTTAAACGTTCTCCTCACACAAGACACGTCCCTCCAAGTAGCCGCTTCTGTAGCGATGGTGAATCTTCATTGTGCTTTGGTCTTCGTACAATGCTCACAGAATTAATGGCCCGTATAACTATAGGTCGGCAGAAAGTTGAGAGTTGCATCTGCGGTGACCTGCCAGACTGAACTGCCCGCGCTGAAATACAAAAAGTGGGAAGATTATATATGACTGCTTGCTGGCTATTTTAAGCCCGTTGTTGTACTTTCAAATGATTATATGATATCACATACGTTTCAGCGCATTTTTTCGTAATTTAATCTTTTGTTAGCACCAATGCAGGTTGTTAAACAATCTCTCATTAAACTCGTTTAAGTATGTGTGAAGGCGAGTCACTCGTTCTCCATTTAGTAGTTGTGGAGATTGTGTGTGTGTGTGTGTGTGTGTGTGTGTATGTGTGTGTGTGTGTGTGTGTGTCTAAGTATAGATATATGGATAAACAAATAATTAGTGGAAGAAGCATACTTGTTACTGCATTGAAGGAGAAAAAATAGTGTACAACATTGCCTGCGAATACTTTCTGGAGATTGTTATGTGAGATAAAGAAAAGAACTATCTGGAAGCCACGCGATACGCTACGTTCTGGGTTAAGGTGTATGCACATAAAATGCCTACTGTGTGACCTGAGTTTCTCCCGGCGTATACAGTGCTCCAGTAACTTACCGGAATGCCGCCGGGTGACGTTGTCGACAAGCGCCGATATCTCTACAGGTGCACACCCTCTCACTCCAAAAGCAAAACTGCATTAAATGAGCGCTGAGTAAGGGAACTTAGAACCTCGGTTTGCACAGTCATTCCAGAAACATAACACACACCCACACACACACACACACACACACACACACATACATTGTAAACACTAGCACTATCACTCAACCAAAGATGACCGACGTCATAAATTACCGTTACTAATAATTTATATCTAACAGGGGAGGCAGCATTAACTCTGTCCCTTTCTTTTTGACAAGAGAGACAGAGAGCAGGATTCTGCGCAGTATTTAAATCAAACCTCCATCTCTGTTTATAAGATTACTTGCTAATTAAATTTCTACTGCTTTCTCAATAGAACCATCAAAACAGCGGAAAGTGCATGCCAGAATCTGCGTATTGTTATATTCCACATTCCTGATGATATGACATGCCGCAACTGCAAGGCGTACGGTAGACACCCGCATCACGCAAACCAGAATCATCCTCTGCGCAACGTACAAAAACCCTGATGTTAAATGGTGATCGAAAAACACATTATGCATCATATTTCAGCAAAATACGACCATTTCTGTTGGAAATGTACGCTGCGTAAGACAAAAAGGCTGTAGAGATTGGTGCCACCTCGGTATTGTCATCACAATGTGCACAACTGGTTGACAGCGCAACGCAGGTCTGATCTATCTTTTGAAAGGCGCACTCTTTTACTGTCTGATTCAGCATATCGCATGGTACGTTATTTAAACAAGACGCATATCGCTCGTTGATTTAATTACGTCTCAGAATGAACAGTTTATGTTTCTCCGTAATATAACAAGACTCTTCTTACAAGGTTAGATCATAGGTGCTGTGGTCGAGGCTTTTCAGTATGCGTTAAACTACTTTTCAGTCAACTTTTAACACTACAGCCGGCCGTTGTGGCCGAGCGGTTCTAGGCACTTCAGTCTGGAACCGCGCGACCGCTACGTTCGCAGGTTCGAATCCTGCCTCGGGCATGGATGTGTGTGATGTCCTTAGGTTAGTTAGGTTTAAGTAGTTCTAGGTTCTAGGGGACTGATGACCACAGATGTTAAGTCCCATAGTGCTCAGAGCCATTTGAACCATTTTAACACTACAAGGTTATGGATTTTGGTCACAAAAACATTGATAACTAACTGAAAGTCGAAATGGTAGCCCTTGATTGTTTTTTCAATTCTATAAACGGTTCAGAATTCGGTTGGAAGCCTAATACTCAATCCTCAGGTAAGGAAACGTTACAAGTGTTTTTAGTGGAGTTCGTTATTAGGTTTACACGTCCTTAACCTATCTCCTTCTGTTTTCATATACGTAAACAATTTAATATGGTATAATTTGACACGATTGACAGTTGCCAGTAGTAGTTTGTAGCCACGAAAATGAGTGAAGTTCTGTGTTTTAATACAAAACAGTAGCCACGTAGATAACGACGGTTGAATCTGAAGCACGCGAATCCTATAATGGACTGTTAGCACTTAAAGTGGGAATGGAGGAAAAGTCTACGAAACGTGCTGTGATCGAATTGAGGCACAATGGTTGCGTACATTAATCTTCTACCCGCTCATTATGGCTAAGACCAGCAGCTGCAACTTACATAAAAAAACGTAGCTATCCTAAAAATAGGAATCCATTACAATAGGGTAAATTCCAACGGCTATGAGGATAAGTCTGAAACACAGATTTGCTGTATTTAGGTTTCTTAAAAGCAATAGATTAGAGAAGAAAGTTCACGAACACAATAACATGTGAGGAGGGTCAGACGGAAAATTAATTTGCACGTCAACACTTGGGGGAAGAAATGTCGGGAGATTAAGCTTCTACGTGTTATCACCTTTTCTATCGTACCTTTATTTTTCTTTTTTCGGCGTTAAGGTTTACGGTCCCGTCTATAGCGTGATCATTAGCGACAGATCACTTCCTACGATCTGATAACGACTGCCAAGGGACAGAACCGTATATTCTTCCATTTGTTTCCCTTTTTTTTTAGGCTGACCTTGGTGTCAACTGCGGGCCTATTAAGAACAGGGTGCCGGCCCTAGTTGGACGAGGGTGGTGAAGGAATCGGCTGTGGCCTGTGCCAGAGAACCATGTTGGCAGGAAAGGACACAAGATGTAGATTAGAATTTTTTCATTAGGGTGTTCATTCGACTCCTACTCAATGAAATTCTACTGAATACTAATTCACTGACTTTGTGACACGTCTCACAACTCACTTTTCGTAGAAGTCCAGCAATTCTTAATTACACTGGTATGTGGGTATTTGATAACTTCTTGTAAATTTTTAGAGTATGTTTTTGCGGCAAAAAAATTCGGGAGGCGTGTTCTCGACTGTGTTCACAGCTACCCCTTCTAATAATCCCTCGTCTTACCGACAGATTCCGTTATTATCTTGTTTATATAAATCGGTTAGCTCGTGGTGTCTTTGTTTGAGATTACTGGCGATAATAATAACTGTGTTAAAGCCGAACGCTCCTTACGACATTCGTGATACCACACCCTCATTTCACTCATAGCTGTCTTTCCATGAACCGATAAATATGGCGAATAAGAGAAACACTTACCTAAATAATGGCGTAAAATAGGTCTTTTGAGAAATCTGAGTTAGTTGTATTACTTTAAACGTGAGAATCATTATGACGTTCCATGCGTATAATTACGTTGTGTCAGCACCATATTTTATTCCTCTTCGGACGAAGGTAATGGAGGCAGCGCTACCGCGATTCTCTGACTAACAATTCAGTACAACCATCGATCCCACTTGTGTCTCTGTCAGTATGGATAGACGTTCTGTGACTCGATATACGACAGAGAACGACAAAGACTACTTCTAATATAAGCTTACAACAAGCTAATACAATACTTACAATACTGCTGTAGACTGAACACTGAAGACAGGATTAATCAAGGTAGTAAAGTAATTAAGACAAAAGGCTCGAAATTTTAGAGTAGATGCTTCAGATCTCCATTTCGTTATCCAGATTTAAGTTTACTGAGTCTTTTCAAAACGGCGTGAGACAGACGCTCGGGTGCGTCTTCTGAAAAGTGCTCAGCCGAATACCCATGCCGCTCCCCTCCCCTCCCCCTCATTCCCACCGCCAAGCTTTTAATGATTTCCAGTGACCTCATTGTTGACGGGATTTCATCTAATCGTTTCTATTTCCTCTCACAACTAGCACATTGTTTTTGACCTTCTGTCATTATGACCACATACGGGTCAGGATGACGTGACAGGTAGTGCAAAGAAATGATTTTGCATCATTAGCACCAAAGCTTTAGCAAACCGTGTGAGTGACATAGTAATAATACCACCGAAACTGTAGTTAGCATTCAAGTTATTCTTTCGCTTATAGGTACCAGCATTGTTCACAAAGATGCATTAGTTGGTCATTATGTTATAACGTCATGTTGTTGACTTTATGCTGTTAATGTCAGGTAGAGTACTTGCAAAATCAGCTCATAACCCACTCTTCAAACCAATCACCCTCCCAAACATACTTGGTTCCTTTTACCGACCGTCCGACTCAGATGACATACTTGCTGAGCAGTTAAAAGAAAACATGAGTTCCATTTGAAACAGGTGCCCCACTCATAAAATTGTAGCTGGTGAAGACTTCAATATGCCCTCTGTACGTCGGCAAAATACATTTTTAAAGCAGTTGGTTAGGCATAAATCGTCGTCCAAAATCGTACAGAATGCTTTCTTCAAAAATTATTTAGAACTGTTAGTTCAGGAGCCGATTCGAAGTTACTAAACACGGTTTTTCAAAATTGCTTCACAAAAGAAGACGAAGTAAATATTCCAGAATAGGAATCAAGAACAGCAGGCAACGTCAGTAACCTGGAAGTACAGTAGACACCCTCGGTGTAGCGGACCAGCTTAAAACACTTAATAGAGTCATGGCCTGTGGTCCAGACTGTGTACCAGTCATGTTCCTTTCAGAGTATGCTGGTAAAATAACTCCATACTCAGCAACAATGTACAACCTCTTGCTCGTAGAATGATCCGTACCCAGAGACTGTAAAGCTGGAAAGTTGAACGAGTCACACCAATACTCAAAAAAGGAAATACGAGTAACCCACTGACTTACAGACTCACTCGCTAAAGCAGATTTACAGTAGGAGCTAGGAATATACTCGAACATTATGAATTACCTCCATAAAACGATTTGTTGACAAACAGCGAACACACATTCAGAAAATATTGTTGTTTTGAAACACAGCTAGGTCTTTGTACTCAGGCATTAATGCGTGCTATCAACAGGGAACGTCACACTGATTACGTATTTTTAGACTGCCTGAAGGCTTTTGACATCATTCCTCTCAAACGACTTCTAATAAAATTGAGTGATTTTATTGGTGACGGTGCCACTAAAGCAAAGTTACTAAACACGGTTTTGCAAAATTGCTTCACAAAAGAAGCCTAATATGGAGCGTCGTCCCAATTGTGTGACTGTATTCGTGATTTCCCCTCAGGAAGGTCACAGTTCATAATAATTGACGGAAATCGATGGAGTAAAATTGAAGATATATCTGGCGTTCCCCAAGGAAGCATTATAGGTCCCCAGCTGTTCCTTATCTGCATAAAGGATTTAGTAGACAATCTGAACAGACATCTTAGATTGTTGGCAGATGATGCTGTCATTTACCGTCTTCTTAAGTTGTCAGATGATCAAAACAAACTGAAGATGATTTAGACAAGATATCTGCATTGTTCAAAAAGTGGGAACTGACTCCTGATAACGAAAAGCGTGAATTCATCCACATGTGTTCTAAAAAGAATCTTGTAAATTTCGCCTACAGGATAAACCACAAAAATATAAAGGCTGTAAACTTAATTTAATACTTAGGGATTACAATTGCGAATAACTTAAATTATAACGATCACGTAGATAATGTGGGGAGAGCAAACAAAAGACTGCGATTTATTGACAGAACACTTAGAAGATGCAACAGATCTACTAAAGAGACTGTTGACACCACGCTTGTCCGCCCTCTATTGGAGTATTCCTGTGCAGTGTCGCGTACTCATGAGATAGGATTGACAGAGGACATCGAAAAAGTTCAAAGAAGAGCAGCTCGTTTCGCATTATCGCGAAATAGAAGAGGGAGTGCCGTGGATATGACACACGAATTAGAGTGGCAAGCATTAAAACAAACGCGTTGTCTCTATAGGAATAGCTCCTCATGAAATTCCAATCACCAACTTTTTCCTCAGAGTGTAAAAATATTTTGTTGGCGCCCACTTACATACAGATAAATAAACTTCATAACAAAGTAAGAAAAATCAGAGCTCGCACTGAAATTTTTAAATGTTCGTTTTTCAGAAGTGATGTCTGAGATTAGAACAGTAGAAATGAAATGAGCGTATGGCATCGTTGGCCGAGAGGCACCTATTCGGGGAAGTTCGGCCGCCAAGTGTAAGTCTTTATTACATTCGACGCCACATTGTGCGACCTGCGCGCCGGTGATGAGGATGAAATGATGATGAGGAAAACACAACACACAGTCCCCGAGCGGAGAAAATCTGTAATCCGGCCGAGAATCGAACCCGGGCCCGCTCGCATAGAAGGCAAGCACGTGTCCACCCAGCAAAGCAGGCGGACTTGAAAGAATAGAGACATACATGGACATGGTTCAATGTACCATCTGTCAGGCACTCAATTGTGAATTGCAAAGATCATGTGGATGTAAATGTAGAACATTGACCTACCTACCCACAACAACACCTACAGCCCCTCCCCCTGACCCTGCCGCCCCTAAAACACACACAAACGCACACGCACACACACACACTCACACACACACACACACACACACACACAGACGGGAAACCCTTACACTCATCCTCAGAAGAGCGTCGCTTTAGAGCATTGCAGATGGTCTAGTGCTGGTACCAGTCGGTCATGCGGCCTTCCATCGCTGACAGAAGATTTTTAGAAGGAATGCTGTGTAACACAGAGTGTTTCTACAACCATGCTAACCGACAGGAACAGGAAACCAAGGTCTAGTCTTGTTATTGACAATCGGTTTCAAAGAGTTCAGACCGGACAGGAATTGCTGTTTCCAGTGAACACAGTTCGAATGCTGCAATTTCCAAGTGAACATTGCGAAAGGAACTACGTGCATGGCCAAACAACACGCAAACTGGACAGCAAATGATTGGAGATGCGAACTCTCATCCAACAGGTCAGAATTTGGCCGTATTTCCAATGATACGTGGAGACGAGTGTACCGTTGGCCACTGAAATTTGGGAGGGGGGGGGGGGCAGTTGGCATGTGAATTTGGGCCGACACATTTATCTTACTGTGATCATGAACTATGAACTATGATTTTGGTGTCTAGAACTATCTGGAACAGGGGATGAAATTCAACATTTCTTTATGGAATTTAAGATGAGGTTGTGGCTCAGTCAACAAAGTCAAACATTCTGCAGTGAAAGTATCAACAAACTGGCCTCTTGTTGAGAGAAATGTGTTAGTCGTCAGGGTGAATATGTTGAGAAATGAATACGTAGACATGAAGAATAAAGATGTAGAAGGTTAATAACATTTGTTTTACTTAAAAAGCTTTGAAAATTTTCACATAAAAATTCGGAGGCATTGTTTTGCTACACGCCCTTACAATTCGATAACGAGAGACAAGCTTCTTAGTGTGTGGCAGGAAATGAGCCACCGTTTTGATACTTGTCGCATAACACAAGGTACTCACATTTAATGCATAAAAATTTAACTTTTGTCTTTCTAGTAGCGTTTTCATTGTGTTACTGTCTTTTATAGTTTGGAAGCAAAAAAAGTTTGAAATTTGTTCCTTCTATTTGAATAGCCCTGTATTTCATGTGATAACTAGTCTACAAGAGAAGGTATTACTCCACTCAGAAATTTTGCGTGTGTTTTAACCGTTACAGTTTCTTCAGTAAAGTAAGGGGCAGTCATCCAGTCTCCAACGATCCCACACCAGACGTTCTCACTCCACTGTCTCTGACGTTCACCCTGCCTCAGCCAGTGCGAATACTCAGGGGTCCAATAATTCCTATTTCTTACATTCATTTCCCATGAGTTTTAAAGAAAGATTCGTTAGTAAAGTGAGTTCTTTGAAGACTGCACCTATTGTCCTGATGTCGAATCACTACAGAGCGAAGGGATTCACGCATCATTTGCAGTCCCGTTGGTCAATATGATGATGAAGTGACACATGACATAGACAAAAGCTGTCCACGTGCAAAACGGGAAGAACGCTGGTCTAATTCACTCCAGAGGCACTCGCAAATTCTCTGGATCTAACACGGGGATTATGTGCAACAGCTGCCACAACATCAAAAAATGGTTCAAATGGCTCTGAGCACTATGGGACTTAACTACTGTGGTCATCAGTCCCCTAGAACTTAGAACTACTTAAACCTAACTAACCTAAGGACATCACACACATTCATGCCCGAGGCAGGATTCGAACCTGCGACCGTAGCAGTCGCGCGGTTCCGGACTGCGCGCCTAGAACCGCTAGACCACCGCGGCCGGCGCCACAACATCAATTTCCTTCACTCTACACAGTATTCCAGCGTCCTTACAATTAAAAAAAGTGCATATTGGCTAATTTGTCGCTTTTGTGGGATCCGGTCTGCCGACATACCGCTGGGTGCACAGCTCAGCTGCTCTCTTCGTGTTTCTTCAGCATTGTCGTAAACGTCGAGTGAGGTGGTGCAGTGATTATCATACTGGACTTGCACTCGCGAAGACGATAGTCCTAATCCGTGTCCGACTATGGTGATACAGGTTTTGGATGAGTTCCGTAAATCGGTACAGGCAGATGCAGGTATGTTTCATTTCAAAGGGCACAGCCGATTTCCTTTCTCTTTCCTCCCCTATCATTGCATCAATTCGAGCTTGTGCCCCGCCTCTAATGACCCCGATTACTACTGGACGTTAAACTCCGATATTCCTTGCTTCTTTATCCGTAAAGAAGCAGTATATCTACTTTATACTGATTTGTGAAAAACGTCATTTTTCACACTAACCACCTCTCGACGTACATGAACGACACAGACAGAATGAAAGCTACATTCACTCTGTACCTTTTTTATACCAGTACTGCGGCGTTGGAACACTCTGTTCCTTTCACGTCAAGTATTTCCTTATTCGTATATGAAACCAAGAAATTATGCATACGACAGCAAACAACTTTATCTTCAGAAATAGAAGCATACAGAGTTTTAAATATCGTTAGTACTTTGAAACCAGTAATCGGATTTTGAAGAGTGAAACGCCGATTGTAAGACGACCATTTGAACGATATTTTAAGTTTTAGTTTTAACTTTATGTTTCACCATAAAGCCAAATGTAGCGGTGATACTTGTTATTTTTGTGAAGGAAAGTGACTTTCTTGAATTTTGACGTGTCTTTCCACTCGAACGATTAAATTACAGTTACGAAAAGTCAGCCAACCCGGTTAGCCGTGCGATCTGACGCATTGCTTTCCAGGCGTGAAGGCGTGCCGGTCCCTGGTACGAATCCGTCCGGCTGATTAGTGTCGAGGTACGGTGTGCCGGCCAGTCTGTGGATGGTTTCTATGGCGGTTTTCCATCTGCCTCGGAGAACGCGGGCTGGTTCCCCTTATTCCACCTCAGTTACAATATGTCGGCGATTCCATAGAGTGGAATGCAAATACGTAAAGTCACATTAGCTCTGCACAAGTATACGATAATACTGCGATAACTAGACATTGTAGCAATTGATATACTCGTATACTGTAGTTTTTTAATGAATTTGTATTTTAAAAAAGTTTCTCTGTGGCCTACAGTTGATAGGATAATCACTGTTTGGTCAGTCGTATTATCCTAAAAAGCTTGGCGGATGTTAGGCTGTGTCATCCTGTAATTCTTTAAATGTATTAAACGTACACTGCACTCCTTACTTTAGTCATTATTCAGATAACTTTTCAACCTACACTGACATATAATGCTTCTGTTGATATTTGGGACGAGAGTCAGTACAGCTTTACCTTGTGATTTTCCCATCTGAAAACAAAAAAAACCTACTGCTAGCTAAAGAAAGCGATCGCCAATCCTGAACGTGCCAAATTGGAAATCGATTTTGCATTTGCGCTCAAAATGTTTAACGGATTATTTTTACAATTTGACTGTAGGGGAAAAATTAAGCGTGAGAGCACAAACTAATTTTTCTGCTTTTGGCAGTAACATTACTGAACTTATTCAAAGAGAAGTTTCAGAAAGAGCAAACTCCTTATGTATAAGAATTATTACATCTCTATTGTCACCTATGGTGGAGAAACATGTACAATGACAGAAAGGGACTGGAGCAGACTGCAAGCAGGGGAAATGAAATTTCTCAGAGCAGTTAAGGGAAAAACAAGAATGGACGGAGTAAGGAATGTAGAGATTAGAAAGGACCTCAAACAAAAAAGTATGAGAGAAGAAATTGAAAGAAAGAGATTAAGATGGTATGGGCATGTTAAGAGGATGCATGGGCAGAGACTCCCCAAAATTATGGAAGAACTAAAGATGGATGGGAAAAGACCTAGAGGGCACCCAAGAACACGGTGGAAAATGGGAGTGAGAATATCTGTTGAAAGGAGAGGTGTGACCTGGCAGCAAGTGGAGGAAGAAAAGTGGTGGGAGGACCGAGCCAAATGGAGAGGACTCGTCAGCACCCAGACCCGGCAGTAGCTGGAGCGGGATTCGGATATAGATAGATAGATAGATAGATTCAAAGAGGAAACATATCAGTTGTTAATTTGTGATTTTATATATGTTGGGCACCAGCTTTAAGTATGCACAATAAATACCGCCAGAGGCCACCACCACGCAGGCATAACTACTCATCCCAGTTCCTAGCACCAGCCTCCAGATGGCGCTCTCAAATTCCAACCATTTCCTGCTTCCGCGTCAGGTCAATCTGTGCGCCGTATTCGTCCGCCGACAGCATGGACAACCGCCAAAGGGAGTGCTGTCAGATGTGGACTAAATTACTTCAGCCATGTAGTGGCGCACGTGGAAATTCTCCCGCCGACAGGGCACGGTCACTCTTACAGTTCAGTGCAATGCCTGTACCAGCTAAAAACAATACTCTGAAGACTACCTTCTGACTTACCATTCGATAGTTATGGAGTATCTGAACTACCAAGAATGTCTATAATCACTACTATCAGTTCTAGTGACAATATCAAAGACAGCTTGGAGACAGTAAAATCATTTAGATTTTTATGGCATTAGGTCCAGGACATCAAGTGCCTCACAGCAAATAGTATCGTCTTAAGTACCACTTTTGTAACATGCTCTTAATAAATGTTATTCGTTTCTCCTTATTGTGTTGCCACATTTCTGTTATATTGCCACCCTATCAAAGCAAGCGCTTAGATTATAATCTTAGCTTGCAATTGCCAACTTTTTATGAGTATAGCAGTTTTCTACAACGTATACTTCTGGGCTGAATTAATAGCGATATTTAGTTACAACACTGACAACAATGTTAATGATGAAAGATTTTAATAGTAAAATTAACCATGAGCTATGGGAGCTGCTATTCTGAACCCAAAAAAGTAGTTTGCATTATGTAATTAACTAACAGCTTTTTCCATGTTCTGAAGGTAATTAGTTAATGATTCTAATAAATAACATTAACATTACTGCACAAACATTTATACTGCAAATAACTATTCTTCATTTAACAGTATGACATTGGAGGATGACTTGGGAAAAAAGAAATGACAAGCCTGGATGTCTCACTCTCTAAGCACTTTTACATCACCGCTAGTAGTCAGTATTGTTTTGATACATTTCTTAGATTTCCATTAGTTATAGACAGTGTCTGTTTAATATTGTTGTTAAAAATGTCGTGATTAATAGTTTTCATTCGTTACGTGTCTTCTGTGATGTAAAACGTATGTTCAACAAACACGTGGTTGGTGTTCACATTCTGTGTTTACGTCCACCAACAATAGCTGCACAAATCATTGAAAGATAAATATTCAGTAGAAATTACTTTACTGCAGTCTTGTTAAGTTTGATAAACGTGGATAGTGAAGTAGATTAGTGTGTAAAGATGGAACATGCCAAGGCTCTAGACTGGGGTGATTGTACTGCAGTTGCCAGTAAAGTGTCAGACAAGGGTTGCAGATTATGCAGTCAAGACTAGAGAATAATGGAACAGGGAAGAATGGTTTGCACGCTTCACAATGAATTAAAAATGGCGTATTTTGAATTAGATAGGTAGGAGGGGGAAAGTGACAAATGGTGCTCGGAAAAGGTAACAAGTAGTAAATTAAAGTAGAAAACCTCAGAAACAGATTTAAAACTCTGTTATAAATAAACCTGACTTGTTACCTGAAACAGGAGAAGAGTTTCAATCAGTTTTTGAGAGTTAATGTTGCATGGAATGAGATTTCTGATGAGAAAATCGATTTTAGGAAAAATGCATTTTCGAAATATTTAGAGACTCCCGTTTAAAAGTGTATATAAAATATCGAGATGATGTGCACAGAAGTATTTTAAATCGTTCTTTAAAAATTACGGCACACGATGTTCTGTGCCCTGTTAATGTGACATACATGCCTGATATAGCCTGCCTAGGCAGAGATATAACTGAGGACAAGAGAGTTATCTTTCCTGTTGCATACACTCCAAGACAGTTGACAAACTATTTTGCGCTATGTATATTGTTTCCTTTGTGAGCAAGGCCATGTGGCTGTAGTGAAAGTGATATTTGGTGAAGTCATTGAGTTTTCTTTCCTTCAACATGCCAAGGCCCATCCTGAAGGTATTTTAAAGCATGTATATTGCTGCAGTAAAGTAAAGGGTCATTCTAATTCATTTGGTACTTCGTCAATATCAGTATTTGACGCCCCAGTAGCGTGTAACATTTACACTGCTAGTGATACTCTGAGTGTTGCTGCTGCCACAACAGCTAAAAGTGCTTCAAAAAGATAACTAACCAGAATTGAAGAACAATAGAAGAAACTAAATTCTGGGAGTACAAAATATGACATAATTAATATACCTTTATTATCTGATGTTTTGGAGAATGGTGTGGAAAATGTGGCATTTCTCGGAAAACCAACATACATGTAGGACTTCCTTGTGAATTAAAGTTAATGTGCAGTTATTGCAAACACCGTTTTATTTTTCAATGCCTCATATGTTACTGCAGATACAGGTAACTATATGATACAGACTTTAAACTGGGTTATGGATTACGGTCTACAGGTAAGGACAGGGATGTAGGTGTCATGTTATGTGGTGTGATGAACCTCCCTGCTCCACCCTCAAAATTTGACAAGCACATGATTACTACAGGCTCTGGTGTTGAAGATGTAACACAGGAAAATGTGGAAGATGCTATTGAGGAAGCAGATGTTGAAACTAATATTAACAAGGATTTGTCCATAGCTTTTGCTGGGAGCTGGCAGAAGAGAGGCTACACATCTCTGAATGGTGTTGTAGCAGCTGTAAGTGTGGACACTGGCAAGGTAGTTGATGTGGTAATACTTTCCAAGCATTTCAGATGTAACGATAAAATGAACAATAAACGTAAAGAAGAGTGCATAGCAAAATATTATGATTCAAGTGGTGGTATGGAAGTTGCTGGGGTAAGAAGTATTTATGAATGTTCAGGAAAATCGTAAGACATTAGATACGTAAATTATCTTGGAGATGGTAACTCAAAGGCATTCAAATAAATTGATGAACTGAAGCTCTATGGGAACAGTGAGAACACTTGCAAGCTACAGTGTGTTAGCCACGTACAGAAAAGGATGTGATCAAGACTTCAGCAGCTGAAAGTTATTCGTCAGGCAACAGCCGCCGGCCGAGCGACTGCAGCGACAGGGAGGTATTCCATTTTGTGACATTTTACGAGTTCCTAACCAGGAGTGAAAAATATACCTGTAGCATTAGAACCCAACTTGGCAGTTTTTACTCCGTAATTGTTAATAACATACTAGTATTTAGCCGCAATAAGTAATAAACCCCGCCATGCGTTTCAGTTTTATTACCTGTCTCGAGTATTAATACGGATAGTTTCAACGGCAACATAACAAGCATTAAGTCACTTGTATTCAACTTTTCAAGACCTTCTGGAAGCCTTCAAAAACGTGAGTCTTTCCATTACGAGATACTGGCTTCTGTATCTCTGTTATCAAATGTTACGCCAATTCAAGTTACAACAATTAACATATACCCCATGCGACCTTTCAGTTGTCAAGTGTCTCATTCCGATAGCTCGAAGCGTTCTCCAAAGAGAAAGGGCGTTACGACTAACATGGTCCACTCTGATTACACAGGGTGGTCCATTGATAGTGAACGGGCCAAATATCTCACGAAATAAGCATCAAACGAAAAAACTACAAAGAACGAAACTCGTCCAGCTTGAAGGGGGAAACCAGATGGCGCTATGGTTGGCACGCTAGATGGTGCTGCCATAGGTCAAACGGATATTAACTGCGTTTTTTTTAAACAGAACTACCCATTTTTATGACATATACGTGTATTACGTAAATAAATATGAATGTTTTAGTTGGACCACTTTTCTCGCTTTGTGACAGATGGCGCTGTAATAGCCACACACGTAAGTACGTAATATCACGTAACATTCCGCCGGTGCGGACGCTATTTGCTTCGTGATACATTACCCGTGTTAAAATGGACCGTTTACCAATTGCGGAAAAGGTCGATATCGTGTAGATGTATGGCTACTGTGATCAAAATGCGCGTGCTATGTATGCTGCTCGGTATCTTGGACATCATCCAAGCGTCCGGACCGTTCGCCGGATAGTTAAGTTATTTAATGAAACAGGAAGTGTTCAACCACATGTGCAACGTCAACCACGACCTGCAACAAATGATGATGCCCAAGTAGGTGTTTTAGCTGCTGTCGCGGCTAATTCGCACATCAGTAGCAGACAAATTGCGCGAGAATAGGGAATCTCAAAAACGTCGGACTTGGGAATGCTACATCACCATCAACTGCACCCGTACCATATTTCTATGCACCAGGAATTGCATGGCGACGACTTTGAACGTCGTGTACAGTTCTGCCACTGGGTACAAGAGAAATTACGGGACGATGACAGATTTTTGGCACGCGTTATATTTGGCGACGAAGCGTCATTCACCAACCGCGGTAACGTAAACCGGCGTAATATGCTCTAATGGGCAACGGAAAATCCACGATGGCTGCGATAAGTGTAATATCAGCGACCTTGGCGGGTTAATGTACGGTGCTGCATTATGGGAGGAAGGATAATTGGCCCCCATTTAATCGATGGCAGTCTAAATGGTGCAGTGTATGCTGATTTCCTACGTAATGTTCTACCGATGTTACTACAAGATGTTTCACAGCACGACAGAATGGCGATGTACTTCCAACATGATGGATATACGGCACATAGCTCGCGTGCGGTTGAAGCGGTATTGAATAGCATATTTCATGACAGGTGGATTGGTCGTCGAAGCATCATACCATGGCCTGCACGTTCACCGGATCTGACGTCCCCGGTTGAAGAACATTTGCTATCGTGATCCACCGACTACGCCTGACAACATGCGCCAGCGCATTGTCAATGCATGTGCGAACATTACGGAAGGCGAACTACTGGGTGTTGAGAGGAATGTCGTTACATGTATTGCCAAATGCATTGAGGTTGACAGACATCATTTTGAGCATTTATTGCATTAATGTAGTATTTACAGGTAATCATGCTGTAACAGCATGCGTTCTCAGAAATGATAAGTTCACAGAGGTACATGTATCACATTGGAACAACCGAAATAAAATGTTCAAACGTACCTACGTTCTGTATTTTATTTTAAAAAACCTACCTGTTACCAATTGTTCGTCTAAAATTGTGATCCATATGTTTGTGACTATTACAGCGCCAATTATCACAAAGCGCAAAAAGTAGTCCAACTAAAACATTCATATTTCTTTACGTACTACACGAATATAGAATTAAAAAAATGGTGGTTCCAATTTAAAAAAAAAAGTAATTGATGTCGGTTTGACCTATGGCACCGCCATCTAACGGGCCTGGTTTCCCCTTCAAGCTAGACAAGTTTCGTTCTTTGTAGTTTTTTTCGTTTGACGCTTGTTTCGTGAGATATTTGGCCCGGTCATGGCCAATGGACTACCCTGTTGCATTACCCTTTTTCCCAGAACTCCTGAATATATACTTTTACTGTGGATATTGTATCACAGACACAGTCTCTTTCACTGATCAGAGATGTCACTAAACCCTCCCAAATACGTAAACAACCATGCATGAAAGCGCCTATTAGACGGAGGGGTTCCGGCAGCCGATCAGTTGCAGTCATACTACCAAGATGGAGGTACATGACTTGTGTTGTCTATAGTTGAACCATGCCTAGACGGTCAACACCGCATTTCGATCGCGTTCGCATTGTTACTTTGTGCCAGGAACGGCTCTCAACAAGAGAAGTGTCCAAGCGCCTCGGAGTGAACCAAAGCGATGTTGTTCGGACCTGGAGGAGATACAGAGAGACAGGAACTGTAGATGACATGCCTCGCTCAGGCCGTCCAATAGGCTGTATGATGTGCAACTTCACTCCCGACGTCCATGGCGAGGCCCATCTTTGCAACCACGATCCCATCAGCGCTGTACAGATGGACCTAACAACATGCCGAATGGACTGGCATCACGTTCTCTTCACCGATGAGCGTCGCATATGCCTTCAACCAGACAATCGTCGGGGACATGTTTGGAAGCAACCCGGTCAGGCTGAATGCCTTAGACACTCTGTCCAGCGAGTGCAGCGAGGTGGAGGTTCCCTACTGATTTGGGGTGGCATTATGTGGGGCCGATGTACGCCGCTGCTGGTTATGGAAGACGCCGTAACGGTTGTACGACACGTGAATGTCATCCTCCGACCGATAGTGCAACCAAATGGTGCAAATGGCTCTGAGCACTATGGGACTTAACATCTGTGGTCATCAGTCCCCTAGAACTTAGAACTACTTAAACCTAACTAACCTAATGACATCACACACATCCATGCCCGAGGCAGGATTCGAACCTGCGACCGTAGCAGTCGCGCGGTTCCGGACTGCGCGCCTAGAACCGCTAGACCACCGCGGCCGGCTAGTGCAACCATATCGGCAGCATGTTGGGGAGGCATTTGTCTTCATGGATGACATTTCGCGGCCCCATCCTGCACATATTGTGACTGACTTCCTTCAGGATAACGACATCGCTCGACTAGTGTGACCAGCATGTTCTCCAGACATGAACCCTATCAAACATGCCTGGAATGGATTGAAAAGGGCTGTTATGGACGACGTGACCCACCAACCACTCGGAGGGATCTAAGCCGAATCGCCGTTGACGAGTGGGACAATATGGACCAACAGTGCCCTGATGAACTTATGGATAGTATGCCACAACGAATATAGGCATGCATCAATACAAGAGGTCGTCCTACTCGGTATTAGAGGTACCACTGTGTACAGCAATACGGGCCATCACATCTGAAAGTCTCGCTGTATGGTGTTACAACATGCAATGTGTGGTTTTCATGAGCAATAAAAAGGGCGGAAATGATATTTATGTTGATCTCTATTCCAATTTTCTGCACAGGTTCCGGAACTCTCGGAACCGTGGTGTTCCAAAAAATTTTTTTTATGTGTGTATATACAACTAGTTGTATGAAAGATTCGTAACTGCACATTTATTCCTACTGATGTTTCTACTGCTTAAGATAAATAACAAGGCATAATACGTTTTATCTCCGTGTTGAATTTAAATCTTAGATTTTATCTTTCTTGTTCCCAGAGATATAATTTCGTTTAATAGTTCAGATGATTCAGTTTAGATTTTGAAGCTGTTATTAACCGTGGTTAAAAAGGAAACACTTACTTTTTTGTTTTTTAACCTGTAACTACAAATATGTTCCTGTGAGGCCTTTGATTAATGTCTGTGTGCTACGAATTGCACATTGCACAGTCTCAACCACACTGAAAAGGTATAGCCTGCTACAGCCATAGGTGGTAAAAGAAAAACTGAAAAAGGTGCTGAATACAAATTTAGGAAGTCGTAGATAATACCAACCAGAAGAGAAATAAAAAAATAATAATCATTCGATAAGCACAACCGTGATAACACAAGCACGAAGTGACAGAGAAAACAGAACTAATGGAAAGGACCAGAAATTTTCCCATCACAATCAATGAAACAGGTTTCCTCGATTGCAGTATGTTCGACAGAAACTCGCCAGTCTGGATGCTGAACATTATTTATTGCACCACACCGATGATCAAAAGTCTTGAATTAAGATCTTGAAACAATAAAAAATATAAGATATCTATTTCTGAGTAATAATGACGGGTACGGTTCTTAGTATGTTTAGCTCACTTACTTTATATTTTACACAAACTTTCTCACTTTTAAACGTAGCAATAACGTTCCTGGCATTATTTTTGCTCTATACATTCGGAAGTGAGCTCTACTAGTTTCACTACTATTTTGACAGTTAAATTTTACTGAAGAGGCAGATATTCATACTTAAAGCGGTAATGATTCATAAAAGCAATGATAATCGAATAAAATAGAAAATACGTTGTAAATAAGGAGTTTTGTGTAAACAGCACTTCGAAATAAAGATGAAAAATGCGTGCCCCATTCCTCGAGAAGCATGTGAGGCACTTAGTAAGCTTGTATAGCCTCTTTTATAAACATTGCAGTAGCAGATCACAAAGAGAAAATAATGATTTACTGTGAAACTGCTGCTCCACCGCAGAAATGTTAAAATCGTTGTTCTGTAAACAGGTTCAATTTGTAGAAAGAATTAACGCGGCCGTTAAAAGGAAGAGCGTGAAGATAACTCTCAGTATGAGCCGCTCTGTTTTAACGTGAGTTTAATCTGCACTCGAGGGAGAGATGTTCCGGTAATATTCAATTTCGCGTTGTAATAACCGTAAATGGAGGCGAGGAAGTCCGGATGTCAGCAAATGCCGACGCGGCCGCCAAGTGCACCCCAGGGAAATCGTTTCAGCGAGTTATTTCGTTTCGACACGATTTCAGATGTAGAGTTTTTGCAAGTCTGGCTGAAATGAACAGTTCGTCTGCAGTGATATTTCTTCGTATACAAATATGTGTCACCGAGTATTGTGAAGCCTGTAATACGTATTTTGTATTAACTCGTGAGAAGCAGTATCTCGGAAACGGAATTGGGATCCTGTCGCAGCTGTATGGAACGTTGATCAAAAGGAAGCGATAATCCTGGGTTAGTCTGCAGGATAAAGAAGAAAGTAATCACATTCCATGTCGCTTTCCGGTGGGAATCACTTTTACACGACGCTGAGTTATTTTACTCTCGCCATTTTCGCATAAGGTCATTCAGGTTGTTTGCTGTACAAACGACCGCTCGGCTGTAAATAAAGATTCAATACACTGCGTTTGTAAAGAAACTTACACGTCCACAGGACAAACGCAGTAAGATAGAACGACGGGGTATTGATTTAAGAGGACACAAAAAATATGGGGATGTTTTTATTTCTTCATTTTTTCATTGGCGTTTGGTGCACATACAATTCACGTAGTTGCATTTGCTCATACTTAGGTGGTGTATCTAATGATCTCATTCTGGGTCTCTCGAACAGACTGGGGAAATTTTTGCGCTTATGCTGTTGATGAAATTGTGGACATTGTAATGGAAGCGCACTCTTATGATGGGTGTCAAGTTGTCGACTACCTCATGTGCAGATGATATTAGGTGCATAGAAATGGGAGATAAGTGCGTCCCGCTTTGGGTTGCGTTCTTTGCGAGGGTTTCAACGTACTCACTCGTTAGGTGCCATGAAGCGCTGCTATCCAGAGAAATTTGAAGGCGGGCCCATACCGCTATAGCTGTACCATCTTCCACGTCATCTTTGTAAAATATATATTATTGTCCCTCCGGCTTGCTGAAATGTTGAGAGCTGATTGTACGTTTAATGAGTCATCATGTTCAGTCTCAGAGCCCTGACGAATTGTTGAACTCCCAAAAGGCCATTGTCTCCTGGTAAGAGCTACGTGCCGTGGGGCAGGGAGGATATCCATTCTGCTGGGAGATCAGAAGGGAAAAACTCTACCCACATATGTTTGACCGGTTAGACAATAGTTTAATTTCATCTGGCCTCTGAAATGGCAAGTTTGTGAATTTGTTGTTAATGACTGGGTTCTCACGTTCTGAAAGGCGTACGTCACAGAAAGTGTGAATTAAGAAATAGAAGCTACTGAATTGTGGAATATTATTAATAAAAATTGGCAGGTGACTGACAAATAGTGATTCTCATTATTATGACAATCTCAGCTGAGGGAATCTTGAATTCGTCCACAAGTTAGAGCTTTTAGCACTTAGGCGAAATTAATGTGATTTAGTAATACATTTAACTGTCTGCACAGAAAACTAGAGCTGAATGATCCCCACGATTGTTGAAGGTTGCATGATGGAGGAATTTACATTGCGAGCATCACAATCGTTATAGCCTTTCAAATACAAAACTGCAGTTAAATTCAAGAACTTCTGGTTCCATGTTAATATTCTGAAATCTGGATCTTTACATCAAACCATTAACGGACAGTCTTAGCTAATGACAAGGCGCGCTGGCTTGCACAAAAATCCCATCTCTTCCAGAGATGTCGGTCGCCTTTAAGGTGTGCACGAGTTTTCAGAGAGTGAATTTCCGTTCAAACTTGTTAATAGTCTCTTAGGCATGGACTAATGGTCTCAGAGAATACCGTGGAAACATACTCACATTGTGATACTAGCTTCCGGCTTGCCCTTCACCAGGAATGGTTGCAGTATGTTTCATCTCTAACACTTCTCGCCCGGAACGTCGATTCATTCTGTGAAGGAGGGACAACACATCGTCAGCTTGCATCAGACCAGTATCATTATCTTCAAAGATATTCAAGCTTTTCCGTAGTCGCATGGGTCGCTGAACGTTTGTGGTAAAAGGGAATCTGGTTATCATCACGTTTTTCGCATGTTGACTTCTTCCCGTACATCATGACGTTTGACTGTCACGCATTACCGTTGGTGACATTCACTTCAAATATCATTTATGTATATCGCTCCGCAAATACGGTCCCGATTATACGCAGGAGAGACATTCGTTCTCACACTATCCTTGTTCACCACAAAAGCATGCGAAGAATTCATGTCTCACCTACTGAGTAATAGTATCCATTTTTGCCCAGCGTCAAACCATCGCCACTTTTTGCAACTTGACTAAACTGCTTTTCTTAATCATCATACCACTGAGTGGAATGTGTACTGGTGGCCTGTCAGTCTCCTTAAATACATCCCTCAGCAGATCCCATCAAGTGATATACTGTACGTATCTGCTGACATACTGCACGTTATCTAGGAGATGATCATACCAGTATCAATCGAGAATATTTTCATAGGGAGATAAACATTTGCATGAACAGAACTATCTCATTCACCCCCCCCCCCCCCCTCTTTAAATATTACACCCTGCTTCATCCCTTTAATATTGGGTTAACACAAATGTTACGAAGTTGAAACTCAAGGTATTATTCTAAATTCTGTAGTACTCCCATGATCTTGGATTAGATAATCCTTCTCGTGTGAACTGTTGCATTTGCATGACATTAAAGTATACATGTCAAACTTCACATGAACCGTCATCAGTTAATAAAGGTACTAGTATAATCAAAGAGGCATTCATCACATGAAATAATATGCCACCTGTCAAATCATTTAATTGGTAGAATTCATATTGGTCTCACACGATCTGCACCACATCGACATGCTACAGTGGATTCGAAGCAATGAATACTGCGATACATCGAACTAACGAACATGTATGCTGTCTTCCGTAATATGATGCGTACGTCCCTCTTCAACCGTTGCCTTAACTGAGTGCCTTTAATTCATATTGTGTCCCCATATCGTGAATGGACACATCAAAGACATAAGGACACGTCTATCTGTTCAGGTTTCCGGCAGTGGTACGTGTCAGCTTTATGGCAACGTGTGTAATAATTAAATAGTTACGGATATTACGCTATATTTCTGTACATATAAGAAAAATATTCCGTCAGCACTCAGTTTAAAAGGCTTGCGTTAATATTCTTGTCAGGTCTTCAGCAGGATCATATAATGCTTTCGCTATAAAACTGACAGGAATGTAATCATTTAATGGACCGCGAAAGTTGACTTAGTCTCATTAAAGTCTGTCCTCAAAGAAAAACACTGAAAATATTAACGTCCAGGGTTTCAGATACTGTTTTCACTTACTTCGCCTCAGACAACGTTTCATGGGTGCGGAAAATAACAGGTTATCTGATGGTAGGGATTTCACCTTAAAGATCACACCATTAGTGGCTGGATGAGCCGGTTCTCACAGGACAGTTCCTAGAAACGTTCATACGAATCTTCAGAGTTATCTCGTTTTCTAGGCATCTGGTTTACTATGGGCGTCATTGGCAACCAAGTAACCTGTAAATCGTCTTCCGGTCGTTCCAAAACGTACACTACCCACAAAAAAGTATCTATACAACTGTCACGAGAGGTGGACCCACAAGTATAAAACAACTCGTTTAGTGGAGGAAATACGAGTACGTTGCTCGTGAATTACCTATAGTAACACGCATCTGAACCTATCGATTGCCTTGGCCTGCAGGCCTATGACTTGTCCAAAAGATACCTGTGTCCTAAAAAGTCATTTTCTGATTCTTTTTATTCACTTTAACTGTAAGTCGAAATCAATTAGATAAAGAGCTTAGCCTCCCTCGCATTCTAAGTCTCGCTGATGGTTAAGAAACATATTCGAACATTTACATTAAGTATTTAATATGGTTGTGTGGAAGTCTAGAGCATAGATTTCAGTGAGGATGCATCGGTAACGACGAATATTACAATCAGGCAAATTCTTCTGTAATCGCCTTCAATGCTTTTCCACAGAAACGGAAACACCACATCAGCAGCACAAAAATTGAGATGCAATGTTAGGCCGTCTCTGAAAGGACTTGCTATCGAACAGGCACTTGCTGCTGGAATCTTGCTCTAGACGCTTACGTTGCTACACCAAATTTGTTCTTAAATATATATGTCAACAATATCCATGTCGCTTTCAGGATTCCCGATGCAGTCGCTGATAATGAGGCACTCTCCCCGGCGCTAATGGTGCATGGAGATGGGCCTAGTTGCTCTCGTCGGCATCACATTAACGGCGTTCTCACTAAAGCGTTGTGTGACACTAAAAAATAAATTACCAGTCCACTCAACCTTTTTAGCCTCACTGCATGGTCTGCCGCGCAACCGTATTATCTTTAAGAGAAGAGACCCCCATTAATCCATGAGAACTCACAAAAATACAGGCGTCTCTCGCACCGAATGGTGTCGTCAGGTAAATTCTTTGCTTCGTTGACGAGCGAAGGCTGGCAGAAAAGCCATTTGATAACCTAAAATTCTGTTCGATATCACGTATAAATTACGTAAGTACTGCTCCTAATGAATTAATAAGAGCACTAAGTTTCAACGAAGGATTTTGTTCCTAAAAGGACGCTGATCCTGCATTCGAACCATATGCGTAAATACTCACAGTAATCAATGCTTTTACCCACTCCTACTGACACCTACGTTCTTACATCATCAGTAATGTACGCTATCCTGGTAAAACTCTTTGTAGATCGCTCGTTTATTCTACTTCAGAAATAATGTTGTTGCTAAAAATGCTTTTTGGGACTTTCTCAACTTAAATACTCTTGTACCGCTATGACTCAATATTTCATGAAACAAATATTTATTGATTTTTGAGGTTCACTACGTGATACCGCAAAGTACATACCTTACCTCGTTTTTTTTTTTTTATTTTGTGCATTAGGGATTGTGATTTAATATCGCATGGATTGCTAAATTCAGTTACATAGACCTGAGAATAAATCTTGATCCTGGGATGTCTTTTGCTTATCACAAACAGCTTGAAATAAGTTTTGTATACTTTAGAACAGCTATTTTGTAATAGTCAAGTTAATTTATTGAAGTATTTCATGTTTCTCTATGTAAGTGACACTTTGAGACTGTTCAAACCGTCTACTTAAACATCATCCTGATTTTAATTCGTACAGATGGTCTCATAGCTACCTTACGATTCGTCATTCTTTTGAGTTCCAGAAACCAATGATGTTTGAACCATAATGTTAAACTGACGTGGTTTAGATTTTTGTTGCTTTCCAAAACTGTCAGAATTATTCTACTAGATTAATGAAAGGTGCTGAGCGTTTTGCTGTACCTGACGAATATGAGAGGAAGTGTTGCAGATTTCAAATGGTTCAAATGGCTCTAAGCACTATGGGACTTTACACCTGAGGTCATCAGTCATCTAAACTTAGAACTACTTAAACCTAACTAACCTAAGGACATCACACACATCCATCCCCGACGCAGGTTTCGAACCTGAGACAGTAGCAGCAGCGCGGTTCCGGACTGAAGCGCCTAGAATCGCTCGGCCACAGAGGCCGGCCTGTTGCAGATTTCTCATTAACGTCACGGCCGATAGGGTGTCAAGCAAAATAATTGTCAGCACGGCTTCAAGAAATGCCTAATTGCGATTATTGTTGTAAATATTCATTATGAAGTTCATTAAACCGTAAATAGTTCGCGTAAAAGTTTCTTTTCACCATGTGAGTAAGGTACCGCAGAAGTTTATGTATGAGCAAGTAATTCAGAGGAGTGTAGTTCTAATAAAAGCCGGACCACCAGATTGAAATTTTTCGTTTATCTCAGAAGTAAGGTTGAATGCCGGAATTATTCCTTTGAAAAGTAAATAGCCATTTTCATTCTGCCTCCTTATCCCACTGCCTCCGTCTCCACTGATCTCGGAGTCGACAGTAGATTCACTTTATTTTTCTTTCTTCCTTGATTCCTACTGCACGTTATTTGTTTTGTACACATAATAACGTTAATTTAAAAAATTAACTGCTGTACTCTTCGTCTCTATACTGTTTTATGATAACAAACACGACATAAGTTGTTATTCTTTTAGGACTGTGCGACTGAAAATAATGGATATATTAGGTTAAGAGCGATCTGGAGTAGAGGTTAAATCCGCTAAGGGACTGAGTAATAAATATTTATTTTAAGTAACAAATCAGTTTAACCTCTACAGCGCGCTTAATGTACGATAGAGATTTCACTTCTCCGTCTCTGATGAACTTGTTGTTGATAAGGCATGAAACTTACATTTTATACTTGTATCTCTCTGCACGCAAATGACTTGTGGTAGCATTATAATGGGCAGCACTGCTTACGTTTCAAAATTCT